>NC_074666.1:42943990-45343990 GCF_029448725.1 Salvelinus fontinalis
GTGTGCGCGAAAGCATGTGATCTGAGAGAGAAAATGTGTGTGTGTGTGTGTGTGTGTGTGTGTGTGTGTGTGCGAGAAAGCATGTGATCTGAGAGAGAAAATGTGTGCGCGTTTGTGTGTCTGCCAGAGAGGCAGGCAGCGAGGGGCCAAGCGGACCGGGCATCACACGAATACCTGATGCAGCAGAATCCCCATAAAACGGCCGACCTTGCCAGAGGACAGTGCATCTGCTCCTCCGACGTCACTGAATCCCAATACACACTGGATGTCTTGAATAACACACTGGAAGTTCAGGGGGTGAGGAGGGGTGCTGATCAAAGAATGGGACGGGACGATCGAAGAAATTCAAATCTCTGCAGATGACTTTGGGAGCACATTGCATTATGGACCATTAAATATGCAGTGGCCAGGCAAGCCACACGAAGGCACACGGGTTACTCTATAGGAAAATCAATACTCAAAAGAGATGACGTTCGCTTGTACGATCCAGTCGGTTGAAATAAAGTAATACAGTATTTCCATAGGGATTGACAACGGAGTGTTTTTTTTAAAAGGGAGAAACTACTGGTTGTGTCTGGATTGACCACAGAAGAACCAACGTTGCCTTAGATTATACAGTTGAAGTTGGTAGTTTACATACACTTAGGTTAGAGTCATTAAAACTCATTTTTCAACCACTTCACAAATTTCCTGTTCACAAACTATAGTTTTTACAAGTTGGTTAGGACATTACTCTGTGCATGACACAACTCATTTTTCCAACAATTGTTTACAGACAGATTATTTCACTTATAATTCACTGTATTACAATTCCAGTGGGTCAGAAGTTTACACACAATAAGTTGAATGCGCCTTTAAACAGCCCGGAAAATTCCAGAATATGATGTCATGGCTTTAGAAGACTGATAGGATACTTGACATCATTTGAGTCAGATGGAGGTGTACCTGTGGATGTATTTCAAGGCCTTCCTTTACAGTGCCTCTTTGCTTGACATCATGAGAAAATCAAAAGAAATCAGCCAAGACATCAGAAATAAAATTGTAGACCTCAACAAGTCTGGTTCATCCTTGGGAGCAATTTCCAAACGCCTGAAGGTACCACGTTCATCTGTATAAACAATAGTACGCAAGTATAAACACCATTGGACCATGCAGCAGGGAATTTTTACTAGGATTAAATGTCAGGAATTGTAAAAAACTGAGTTTAAATGTATTTGGCTACGGTATGTAAACGTCCGATGTATATACACTGTATTATATCTTATTCTACGCTGCTCTGATATTGCTCATCCATATATTTATATATTCTTAATTCCATTCCTTTACTTAGATGTGTGTCTTAGGTATTTGTTCTGAAATTGTGAGATATTACTTGTTAGACACTGCTGAAACTGTCAGAACTAGAAGCATAAGCATTTCGCTACACCCGCAATAACATCTGCTAAACACGTGTATGTGACCCAATTTTTTTTATAGTCTCCCTCTCGTCATGTTTTAAACGTTTTGAAATCTCACAGTATCAACTTTGCTGTAGCTTTCTTTTATGCCTGCTACGTTAGTGCAGACACGGTCATCTGAGCCAAACGATTGGCCAGCGGTAGGCCTATAGTGCACTTGATTTGCTCACCAGGCCTGCCGGGAAGGCAGAGTTTGTACCTTCAGACACTTGTAATGGTTCAAAATGGCAACCGTTCGCCTACTCGGCTCGCAGGGCAGCTGAATCGGGTGCACCTACTGCCAAAAGCCTGAGACGAATACTAAAAACTAGGAACAAAAGGCTCTATCATTGGGTTTCTTACAGAAATGCTTTTCTGAATGTTGAGTGAAGTTCAATTTTGTGCTTCTCTCTGTGGGCTGATATTTCTTCTGCTCAGCAAGAGGGCACATCGGCTGCAATGTTATTCTAGTCACTCTAATCATGCTAAATTCTGAGTAAATTGTAACTTTTTAACTATATATCGGGTTTGGACTATTGTTTTTCTGATGCACTTGTCTATTGACTGAACATATGTTCAGAAACATGGAAGGAAATAGTCCTTTTATGGTTAAACACCTTATAGCAGAGGTGGGACCAAGTTATTGTTTTACAAGTCACAAGTAAGTCTCAAGTCTTAATACTCAAGTCCCAAGTCAAGACAGGAAAGTCAGAGTCAAGTCTCAAGTCCAAAATAAGTCATTATATGCTCTTCACCAAATGTAATACCATTTCATATTTTTAACAAGAGTAATATTTAGTATATTACATTTACGCAAATCATGAATGCTTTTAAAAATATCTATATATTTATTACTTTCCAAATAAACGTTATATTTCCATGGAAATACATGGGTAGCCATGAGAAAGTCCCCCCCCCCCCCCCCCCCCCCTCTCTGTGTGTGGTTACAGTAGGCTAACGTATGTCAATGGTTTCAGAAACAGCAGTAATATCAGGCAGGATTTAGGCTTCCAACTGCCTGGCCAGTTGTAGCGCAACCTTGGGTGCAATGATCACGTTCCCGCACTGACTGACAGTGTGGAAGCTCATTGATTTTACGTTACGTTAGCCTACCTGCTACACTAGCAAAGATAAATTATATAGCTGTCGGCTATATTAGCCACAACTTACCGTTCTTTGTGCAGCTTCAAATGTCGAACAAAGTTGGAAATTGTTGCGCCTCAGTCTATTTTTCTTCCCGCATGTTTTGCAAGTCACAATCCGTTTTTTGTTGATACAGCGTCGTCTTAATATCCGAAAATAATAATTTTAGGTATCATCTTTCCAAGGGCTCCATCTGAATTCACCCGCCGATGTTCCTCTGCACTGCCACGCACAATTTGATTGGCTGCTGTCCGATTCAAACTGTAATCCGTTAAATGAAGAGATGACGAGTTGCACACTTTTTTTAATAGCATAATTTTTTATATTTGGGCTTGGGGAGGGTATCAAGTCAGGTCAAAAGGCTCAAGTCCAAGTTAAGTCACGAGTCACCGGTGTTAAGTCAGTCGAGTTGCAAGTCATCATATTTGTGACTCGAGTCCACACCTGTGACTTATAGCATAGTACCTGGTATATTCGCCCTGTCAGGAAGAGACCCAATGCGTCCGGCCACTCGGTATGTGTCCGTGTCTTGGGGGGGTTGGATTGTGAGCATAAAGACATTTCTGTTCTCTATGTTAATTAACAATTACATTTACATTTAAGTCATTTAGCAGACGCTCTTATCCAGAGCGACTTACAAATTGGAAAGTTCATACATATTTATCCTGGTCCCCCCGTGGGAATTGAACCCTGGTCCCCCCATGGGAATTGAACCCACAACCCTGGCGTTGCAAGCGCCATGCTCTACCAACTGAGCCACACGGGACCACCACAATAAAGTACATCTTATCCTCTCTCTCTTAGGCTAATGTCCAATGTGTGAAGCCATGTGGTTTAGCCTCAGCTGCTGGGGTGGAGGAATGTTAGACTGGAGCAGAGCTAATAAAGGAAGCACAAAACTAGAGAAAAGTACAACAAAGCCCAGGGTTGCCTTCTAGGACTCCAGAAGAGGGGATAGGGGTTGGCATGGTGCATCCACCAAGATCATTTTGAACTAAATGGCCTCTGATTTGTTTCATTTTTGTCTACTGAGCGGAAACTGGAAAAGTGATGCATTTGAGGCATATGAGAAGCATGCCTTTTTCATTAGACTTAGAACGCATGCATGTGGTTGTCTATGTGTGACAACCTACAACATCTGTGAATTGCAACACTTCACAGTATTGCACCACTACAGAGGCAGCAATTTGGATAACGGTGTCCTAGAAAGGCTGTGTGTGTGTGTTTGGAATCTGATCTGACTGTCGATAAAGTTGACTGTGTTTCCTGCCATGGCTGACTCACACTAATGTGAACAAGCTGTGAAATGTGAAATGAGGGGCTGGGTTCTGTCTCTACAGAGCATGACCTCATCCGAGGTATTGTCAGGCCAGCAGATATCAGACTAAGTATCTGTTACATACAGCCATACTGACACACGGTCAAACCATAACAAATGTCATCACCAAATGAACTTTTTTACTAATATCCACAAGGCAGTCACAGACATTGAAATACATGGATATGGCATTGATAAATAAAGAATGAAACGTTCAGGTTAAATTACATGAGGTGAAAATATGTTCAACTTAACGATTAAACTACATTGAAAGATCACGGCCTCCTTTATTAAGAGGCTACAACTCAAGTATACATTTACAAAACACGCACAAATTAAGGACGTTAACATTCCGTCATTATTTGGAATAATGAATAGGATGTTATGTTGTGTAGCCGACATTACATGGGAGGTTAAATCCCACAGTAGATAGTCTATATAAGCCGGACGTCTGGGACCTAGTGCATCACGTACGAGGCATCCAGCATATGCTTTCTGTCCTGTAAATCACAGCAAACACTGACGCCAAAGGGCACAAACAGAATTGTGGCGCACGAGCACACACACACACACACGCGCGCGCACATACGAGACAATCCATTCAACATTACAAATTGCATCTTCCGCTTTAATTAAGACAAAGGTTAAGCTGATCAACAAACTTCAACTGAGCAAATAGGCAATTACAGAAGGCCAGTGAGAACTGCATGGCAAAGACAGAGAGAGGAGGGAGAGAACAAGAGAGAAAGAACAGTGAAAGCCAGCAGGAAGGACAGAGGGTAGGGCACAGTGAAAAGAAAGAAGTGAGCGAATGAACCATTCATTGCCTGGGGGCAAAGTAAAGTGTGAGAGATACACACACAGAGAGAGAGAGAGAGCGATAGAGGGCGAGCGGTGAAAGCCAGAGACATTTCTGACAAGCAAAACATTTTAGGACTATGTCAACAATGGACTAATGAAACAAATACCAAAAGGTAATTTGAGAAAGTTCTCCTTTAATGCTAGAAAACCACAATTTAACTAAATAAATGTTATTAATTTGGCAAATGGCCCTTCACAATGTTCCATTCATCCATATGGAATGACCCCTGCCACCTGTGTAAAATATGTAGACTAGTAGTAGAGACTAGAGGTCGACCGATTAATCGGAATGGCCGATTAATTGGGGCCGATTTCAAGTTTTTATAACAATCGGAAATCGTTTTTTTGGGGCGCCGATTTGCCGAACTTATTTGTTCACATTTTTTTAATGCTTTTATTTAACTAGGCAAGTCAGTTAAGAACACATTCTTATTTTCAATGACGGCCTAGGAACGGTGGGTTAACTGCCTTGTTCAGGGGCAGAACGACAGATTTTCACCTTGTCAGCTCGGGGGATCCAATCTTGCAACCATACAGTTAACTAGTCCAACGCAATAACGACCTGCCTCCCTCTCGTTGCACTCCACAAGGAGACTGCCTGTTACGCGAATGCAGTAAGCCAAGGTAAGTTGCTATCTAGCATTAAACGTATCTTATAAAAAACTATCAATCATAACAACTAGTTAACGACACATGGTTGATGATATTACTAGATATTATCTAGCGTGTCCTGCGTTGCATATAATCTGACTGAACATACCAGCATACAAGTCTCTAAGTATCTGACTGAGCGGTGGTAGGCACCAGCAGGCGCGTAAACATCCATTCAAACAGCACTTTCGTGCGTTTTGCCAGCAGCTCTTCGTTGTGTGTCAAGCATTGCGCTGTTCATGACTTCAAGCCTATCAACTCCCGAGATGAGGCTGGTGTAACCGAAGTGAAATGGCTAACTAGTTAGCGCTCGCTAATAGCGTTTCAAACGTCACTCGCTCTGAGCCTTCTAGTAGTTGTTCCCCTTGCTCTGCATGGAGAACGCTGCTTCGAGGGTGGCTGTTGTCGTTGTGTTGCTGGTTCGAGCCCAGGGAGGAGTGAGGAGAGGGACGGAAGCTATACTGTTACACTTGCAATACTAAAGTGCCTATAAGAACATCCAATAGTCAAAGGTTAATGAAATACAAATGGTATAGAGGGAAATAGTCCTATAATTCCTATAATAACTACAACCTAAAACTTCTTACCTGGGAATATTGAAGACTCATGTTAAAAGGAACCACCAGCTTTCATATGTTCTCATGTTCTGAGCAAGGACCTCAAACGTTAGCTTTCTTACATAGCACTTTTACTTTCTTCTCCAACACTTTGTTTTTGCATTATTTAAACCAAATTGAACATGTTTCATTATTTACTTGAGGCTAAATTGATTTTATTGATGTATTATATTAAGTTAAAATAAGTATTCATTCAGTAAAAAGTACATTTAAAAAAATCGTCCGATTAATCGCTATCGGCTTTTTTGGTCCTCCGATAATCGGTATCGGTGTTGAAAAATCATAATCGGTCGACCTCTAGTAGAGACATGTGCTTTGGATATGTCAATTAGGAATTAGTCCTAAAATCGTGTTTTAAGTAGCTTAACTGTCTCTATTTCAAAGCTCAAGAAAAAAAAAGGAAAAAAAAGTACTAATTACTGGTCTAAATCACCATCACCAAGGCATTGACCTACACTTCTCGTTTGCAGGGTATTATCACACTAACAAGTACAGTGTGCAGCAAAATAATTTGGCTGTGGACAAATGAAGTCCAGAAATAGTCCTTTAAGGTGTCAGGTTTCCTGCAAAAAATCCCGAGACCAACCCTGACCGAAAGGTTGCTGGATCGAATCCCCGAGCTGACAAGGTAAAAATCTGTCGTTCTGCCTCTGAACAAGGCAGTTAAACCTATTGTTCCCCGGTAGGCCGTATTTGTAAATAAGAATGTGTTCTCAACTGACTTGCCTAGTTAAATAAAAATATAAAAATACAGTGCATTCTGAAAGTATTCAGACCCCTTACCATTTTCCACATTTTGTTACAACCTTATTCTAATATGGATTAAATGAAAAAAATCTCAATCTACATCATGACAAAATGAAAACAATTTTGGGGGGTGAAAATTTCAACAACAAAAAAACAAAATACTGAAAAAGCTTATTTACACAAGTATTCAGACCCTTTGCCATGAGACTCGAGAATGAGCTCAGGTGCACCCTGTTTCCATTGATCATCCTTGAAATGTTTCTACAACTGGATTGGCATGCACCAATGGTAAATTCAATCAATTGGACATGATTTTGAAAGGCACACACCTGTCTAAATAAGGTCCCACAGTTGACAGTGCATGTCAGAGCAAAAACCAAGTAAAAAGGTCAAAGGAATTGTCCGTAGAGCTCCGAGACAGGATTGTTTCGAGGCACAGATCTGGGGAAAGGTACCTAAACATTTCTGCAGCATTGAAGGTCCACAAGAAAACAGTGGCCTCCATCATTCTTAAATTTAAGAAGTTTGGAGCCACCAAGACTCCTCCTAGAGCTGGCCGCCCAGTCAAACTGAGCAATCGGGGAAGAAGGGCCTTGGTTAGGGAGGTGACCAAGAACCCAATGGTCACTCTGACAGAGCTCCAGAGTTCCTATGTGAAGATGGGAGAACCTTCCAGAAGAGCAACCATCTCTGCAGCACTCCACTAAATCAGGCCTTTATGGAGGCCAGACCGGAAGCCACACCCCAGTACAAGGCACATGACAGCCTGCTTGGACTTTGCCAAAAGGCACCTAAAAGACTCAACAAACAAGATTCTCTGGTCTGATGAAACCAAGATTGAAGTCTTTGGCCTGAATGCCAAGCGTCACGATTGGAAGAAACCTGGCACCATCTCTACAGTGAAGCAGGGTGGTGGCAGCATCATCCTGTCATAATGTTTTTCAGCGGCAAGGACTGGGACACTAGTCAGGATCAAGGGAAAGATGAACGGAGCAAAGTATTGAGAGATCCTTGATGAAAACCTGCTCCGGAGTGCTCAGGACCTCAGACTGAGGCAAAGGTTCACCAACCAACAGGACAACGACCCTAAGCACACAGCCAAGACAACAGAGGAGTGGCTCCGGGACAAGTCTCTGAATGTCCTTGAGTGGCCCAGCCACTCTGACAGAGCTCCAGAGTTCCTCTGTGGAGATGGGAGAAACTTCCAGAAGGACAACCATCTCTGCATCACTCCCCTAATCGGGCCTTTATTGTAGAGGCCAGACAGAAGCCACTCCTAAGTAAAAGGCACATGACAGCCCGCTTGGAGTTTGCCAAAAGGCACCTAAAGGACTCTCAGACAATGAGAAACAAGATTCTCTGGTCTGATGAAACCAAGATTGAACTCTTTGGCCTGAATGCCAAGCGTCACGTCTGGAGGAAACCTGGCACCATCCCTACGGTGAAGCATGGTGGTGGCAGCATCATGCTGTGGGGATGTTTTTCAGCGGCAGGAACTGGGAGACTAGTCAGGATCGATGGGAAAGATGAACGGAGCAAAGTAAAGAGATTTCCCTGATCAAAACCTGCTCCAGGTTGTAATCCCTGCCAAAGGACCTTCAACAAAGTACTGAGAAAAGGGTCGGAATACATATGTAAATGTGATTTCAGTTTATTTTATATAAACTAGCAAAATTGTCCAAAAAACTATTTTGCTTTGTCATTATGAGGTAGTGTGTGTAGATTGATGAGGGGGAAAAACTGGCTGTAATGTAGAAAAGGGCTGTAATGTAAAAAAAATGTGGGAAAAGTCCAGGGGTCTGAATACTTTATGAATGCACTGTATAATAAAATAATTCTAGCATAGAATTTTTGTCGGGTAAAATTATCATGTGTCACAATCAAAAATTATTACATTTATACATCAAGAGATAGATGTTAGAAATAGGCCCTACAATACATTGAGAGAGGAGTGAAAGCCAGCAGGAAGGACAGTGAAAAGAGAGCGCAGGCACTATTCATTGCCTGTGTGGAAAATAAAGTGTGAGATACAGAGAGAGAATGAAAGAGAGAGCGATAAAGAAAGCGTGAGTACTCAGAAAGCAGTGATGGAGCAGTCGGTTGCTGCATTAAATGCTCAGAATGCAGTAGCTCAGAAAGGATTTGGACAGGATATTCAGACAAAGGCTACAAACCCTGAGACACCACTGAACTAAATAAAAAGTGTATTAAAGCATGTCTATCTTGAGAGAGAGAAAGACTACAATGAAAAGCACGAGTGTGCTGGTTTTTGTAGAGTAGTCTAAATGGTAAGGATGCTGAATTATGCTTTGCCATCATTGAGAAGAGCTTGGGCTCACTGTTGGGAGTGACTCAGCAATTCTCTCCTTAAATGTAGTCAGGAATGGTGTTTAGGCCTGGTTCACCTCTGTCCAATCACTGCCAACCGTCTCCTTTGTGTGCCAATATAACCTTGCGCCAGAAAAGTGACAATTCCCTTGTCAGATTTTGGTCCCTTTTCTGCTACGGCACACACTCGATGCAAGTTTCATATCTAACTTAAAAGGTTAGGAAGTGGGAAAGCAAACCAAAAATGGGAAGAGACCCCAGTCATGACAAGCAAAACGGGGTAATATGCCTACTGTATACCCAACCTTGCGTTTCAAACTGCTGTTCCAAGGTGCTCCATCAACCGATTACGGTGGGATATGATTGATGAAGTTGACTGTCACAGCCACAAAGTCAACTTCTGGACTTGTCTGCTGCTTGTTGCTACTTGGCGATCTGCTTAACTTTTCGTTTTTTACTTTTAAATAACCATTTCATCAAAACCTGCATTAACACATTTACCAACGTCTAAGTCTTTTCCTCGCTTGACTTTTTTCATTCAACTTTTTCACCCCTGCCGCTTTATCTGGACATGGTTATACAGGACCTCCACAAGCCGAAAAAGCTAAGTAGTAACATTAACATTATGCCATCTAATTGCAGTCGCTGTACTCATAATATACAGGATAACTATCGCCTTATGGTGAGGAGAGCTGTGTTGCAAGCTTCAGAGGCAATCGTTACGCAAGGGCAATTTAAGTGTGGATGAAACAGCATCTGTGCCACCAGTAAGTACAGATCGTAGTATAAATCCCCCCGTACAGTCCCCGCAGCCTGACAATTTTCTCATGGCTTCTGGATGGAAATGCTGTAGGAATGCTCAACCGGTGTCGCTCATTCAGCCGACAGAAACTTGCAACCGGTTCAACGAGTTGGCGTCAGAGACCGAGCCTTCTCAGGTCTCTCCTCCACTCGGTATGGGGTCTGAGCAGCCGAAGCCTCCCACCATTAGCTCTAACAAATTGAAAACCCTAATCATTGGCGACTACATTACCCGCAGTATTAGCCTTAAAAAGAATCACCCAGAGATCAAACACTGTTTACAAGGGGGCAGGGCTACCGACGTGAAGGCTAATCTGAAGAGGGTGCTGGCTAACACGGAACCCAAAACGGCTGTGCGCTAGCGCCATCGTGCAGAAATGTATTTTGCCCCCCTACACCAAACGCGATCACAACATGCAGGTTAAAATATCAAAACAAACTCTGAACCAATGACATTCATTTGGGGACAGGTCGAAAAGCATTAAACACGTATGGATATTTAGTTAGTTAGCTAGCTAATTTGTCCTATTTAGCTAGCTTAGTGTTGCTAGATCATTTGTCCTGGGATATAAACATTGAGTTGTTATTTTACCTGAAATGCATAAGGTCCTCTACTCCAACAATTAATCCACACATAAAACGGCCAACTGAATAGTTTCTAGTCATCTCTCCTCCTTCCAAGCTTTTTCATCTTTTAACTTATATGGTGATTGGCATCTACACTTTCATAGTATTACCACCACGACCAGCAAAACATTTCATCTTTCAATTACCCACGTGGGTATAACCAATGAGGAGATGGCACGTGGGTACCTGCTATTATTAACCAATGAGGAGATGGGAGAGGCAGGACTTGCAGCGCGATCTGCATCAGAAATAGGAATGACTTCTATTTTAGCCCTTGGCATAGCAGACGCTCGTTGGAGCACGCGATCAGTGTAGGTGCAATAATTGAATAACATGGATTTCTACATTTATTTTGTGACGCTCGCGCACGCGACGTGTCCGGTATAGTCAGCATGTAAGGCTAAAACTGGCAAGCGTAGAGTACGTGGATATTGTTATCCACGTCGTTACCAACGATGTTAGGATAAACAGTCAGAGGTCACAAAGCGCAACATAGCTTCATCATGTAAATTAGCTAGAAAGATGTGTCGGCATCGAGTAATTGTCTCTGCTCCCTCCCAGTTAGGGGGAGTGATGAGCTCTACTGCAGAGTCTCACAACATCGCTGGTTGAAAACTGTTGTCTGCCGCTCCTAAAATACAGAATTTGTAAATAATATGCCCTTTTTCTGGGACTCACCCACAAACAGGAACAAGCCTGGCCTGCTGAGGAGTGACGGACTCCATCCTAGCTGGACGGGTGCTCTCATCTTATCAATCAACATAGACAGGGCTCTAACTCCTCTAGCTCCACGATGAGATCGCCTGCTGCCTGGCCTGCACCCTGTTAGCCAGCAAGCTTAGTGGAGTCTGCCACTAGCACAGTCAGTGTAGTCAGCTCAGCTATCCCCATTGAGACCATGTCTGTGCCTCGATCTAGGTTGAGCAAAACTAAACATGGCGGTGTTCGCCTTAGTAATCTCACTGGAATAAAGACCTCCTCCATTTCTGTCATTATTGGAAGAAATTGTGATCTCTCAAAATAGGGCTACTCAATATTAGATCCCTCAACTCCAAGGCAGTCATAGTAAATTAACTAATCACTGATCATAATCTTGATGTGATTGGCCTGACAAACATGGCTCAAGCCTGATGAATTTACAGTGTTAAATGAGGCCTCTCCTTCTGCAGGGATGCAAACTGGTGAGGGCCCAAAAAGGTGACACTTTTTGCACTGAAAAAATCCCTGCTAGGGGGAAATGCAGGTTAACTAATTAAACAAAGAATATGATCTAAATGATCAGTCTCTGTAAAATAAAAAGCGGTTAATGTGAACCTAACTCGCAGCTAAACAGATGTAAAGAAAGCAATCCAATGTTATTTGTTGCCTAGACTTTAGTGCAAATGAAACTCAAGCCTTGTGAAAAAACAGTACATTAATATTGCAGTTAGCCATGACAGTCTCTATAATAGAACGTGTGTGACCACACACACACACACATCTAAATATTGCACTTGGGGGGAAAAAAGCATCTTAAGCAGAAATATAATGAAACAAACAGGCATTTTATTTTTGCTCTATTACAGTGGACACTACAGTAGAAATCGATCAAGTGCACAAGGCTACGTGTGCAAAAATAACGTTCAGAGTAAATAAAATAATAATAATTATACTCCCCCCTCACTCACACACGTGTTACTGTCAAGTTCAACACAACCAATGCAATATTGTAGGCTACATTGCATTCTACACTTTCTGCCTATGGATATCTATTCTACAATGTGCCAGCAGAGCATGATACCCTTTGTTGGCATAACTGATCTCTTTCAGGCAGAGACATCTGGCATAACCCTTTTAACCTGATGAGGATAGAGGGCGCTATTTACACTTTGGGGGGAAAACGTGCCCAATTTAAACGGCCTCTTACTCTATTCTTGCTCGTACAATATGCATATTATTATTACTATTGGATAGAAAACACTCTCTAGTTTCTAAAACCGTTTGAATTTTGTCTGTGAGTAAAACAGAACTCATTTGGCAGCACACTTTCTGACCAGGAAGTGGAAAGTCTGAAAATTACGCTCTGTTCAAGGGCCTGCCTATAAATGGGCATGAAACGTATGAGTATACATGCACGTCATACACCTTCCCCTAGATGTCAAGAGGATGTGAGAGAAGAAATGAAGTGTTTATCTTGGTCTGACGTGGAATATATCCTCTTGGCACGACGAGTCATCCATTTCCTGTTTTCTGGAGAGCGCGCAGATGGACCTGGAATTGCCTTCTGAAAAACCGTCGTTATAGGCGACTACTATCTCCGGCTTTGATTTTATTTGATACATGTCACAATATCATCGTAAAGTATGTTTTTTCAATACAGTTTTATTAGATTTTTGAAATTTATTCGGGACGTTAGGCGTGTTGCGTTGTGTGCCTTTTTTCAGAAAGGAGAGCTTCGCGCCACTTAGCCAGTGTGCTTGCTAATTCAAGAGGGAAAAACGATGTTCTAAATCCAAACAATGACTGTTCTGGACAAAGGACCCCATGTCCAACATTCTGATGGAAGATCACCAAAAGTAAGAAACATTTTATGATGCTATTTCATATATCTGTCGAACTGTATACTAGTAGTTTTGCGCCCCGGTTTTGGCCACTCTCTCGCTATAACATAAGCCTTATGTCGTAATGAAGATATTTTTAGAATTCTAACACTGCGATTGCATTAAGAACTAATGGATCTATCATTTCCTATACAACATGTATTTTTTTGTAATGTTTATGAATAGCAATTTGGTCAGAATAGGTGAGAGTCTAATAGAAATATCCGCACATTCTGGGAAAAGGAAGCTACGTTAGCATAATGGATAACCACTGATTTCAGCTCTAAATATGCACATTTTCGAACAAAACATAAGTGTATGTGTAACCTGATGTTATAGGACTGTCATCTGAGGAAGGTTTATGAAGGTTAGTGAAAATTGATATATTTTGCTGGTTTATTCGCTAACGCTAACGTGCCTATTGCTATCGCTAACATGCCTTGATGAATGAATGCGGTTGTGTGTAGGCTATTGTAGTAAGCTAATATAATGCTATATTGTGTTTTCGCTGTAAAACACTTAAAAAATCTGAAATATTGGCTGGATTCACAAGATGCTTGTCTTTCATTTGCTGTACACGATGCATTTTTCAGAAATGTTTTATGATGAGTATTTAGGTATTCCACGTTGGTCTCTATAATTACTCTGGCTGCTTCGGTGCTATTTTTGACGGTAGCTGTGATGGTAGCTGCAATGTAAAACTGATTTATACCTCAAATATGCACATTTTTCCAACAAAACATAGATTTATTGTGTAACATGTTATAAGACTGTCATCTGATGAAGTTGTTTCTTGGTTAGTTAGGTTGGCTTTGTGCATGCTACCTGTGCTGTGAAAAATGTCTGTCCTTCTTTGTATTTGGTGGTGAGCTAACATAAATATACGTGCTGTTTTCGCTGTAAAACATTTAACAAATCGGACATGTTGACTGGATTCACAAGATGTGTATCTTTCATTTGCTGTATTGGACTTGTTAATGTGTGAAAGTTAAATATTTCTAAAAAATATTTTATGAATTTCGCGCTCTGCCTTTTCAGTGGAATGTGGGAGGAGTTCCGCTAGCGGAACGCCTGGGCTGTAAAGGTTAGCTAGTTAACATGTCACACAGATTGCCAGGGTCCAGTAACCAACTAACACGTTATAACTTGAGGCAAAGAGTCATATAACGTTACCAGTTAATATTATAGCGAATTGGTTAGGTTACTAACGTTAGCTCATCTGATGTTGTAACGTTAGCTAGCTAACGTCAGCTGTCTGACTTTATTTGCCAGCTAATTTTCACACCATGAACTCAATTCTTTGATCAGTAAAGTTGGCTAATGTTGTTCAACATTTCTCTGGCTAGCAAACTGATAATTCGATGCAGCTAGCAAGATACTTAACAATGCTCACAATACTTTTTCCGCCACACTTTCTCCCTCACCTCAAACTTTCCAAATGCCAGTTGTTTTTCGGTTACAGCTCATGAAGTACGCTTCATCACCTTCTCACCCCGTCTCCGTAGTCAGGCTTCTCACCTGGCGTGGTGCTGTAAGTTAACTGGTAAACTGCCTTTCAACCCCCCCCAACCCCTCACCCAAACTTTCCTCATCGGATCTACATGAATCACGTAGGCCACCTATGTTGTATTGAAAACGGCACATTTTTGCCGAAAGGTGACTTGTTTGCATCCATGCTCCTGGTTACACTAGTAACCATATCCCTTATTTACGACATCAAATTACAATTAACCCCAAAAAATGACAAGAGTTTTCGTCTTTTGAGCTTCTAGTCATGAAATCTATGCAGTCTCCTCAATCACTTTTAGCTATTGTTCACAGGCCTCCTGGGCCGTATACAGCGTGCCTCACCGAGTTCCCTGAATTCCTATAGCGGACCTTGTAGTTATGACAGATATTCACATTTTTGGTGACTTTAATATTCACGTGGAAAAGTCCACAGAACCACTCCAAAAGGCTTTCGGAGTCATCTTCGACTCAGGTGTTGTCCAACATGTCTCCGTACCTACTCATTGCCACAATCATACCTTGGATCTAGTTTTGTCCCGTGGAATAAATATTGTGGCTCTAAATGTTTGTCCTTATAATCCTGGACTATCGACCAACATTTTATTATGTTTGCAATCACAACAAATAATCTGCTTAGACCCCAACCAAGGAGCATTAAAAGCATTCTATAAGTTCTTGGACAACCCAAAGATTGCTAGATGCCCTTCCAGAGTACAAAAATCAGTTAACTTCTTATGGCTGCAAGGGGCAGTATTGAGTAGCCAGATAAAAGATGCCCATTTCAAACGGCCTCGTACTCAATTCTTGCTCGTACAATATGCATATTATTATTACTATTGGATAGAAAACACTCTAGTTTCTAAAACCTTTTGAATTATTTCTCTGAGTGAAACAGAACTCATTCTGCAGCACATTTCCTGACCAGGAAGTGGAATGTCTGAAATCGATGCTCTGTTCAACTTCCTGCCTATACATGGGCATGATACGTAAGAGTCTACGTGCACTTCATAGACCTTCCTCTGGATGTCAAGAGGCTGTGAGAAGAAATTTCGTGTTTATCTTGATCTGAATTTGAATACAAGCTCTTTGTATGACGTGTCCCTCATTTCCGGTACTCTTGGCAGCGCCAGGTGGACAGTGGGATTGCCTTCTGTTTAGCTGCCGTTATAGATGACTACTATCTCCGGCTCTGATTTTATTTGATACATGTGACCATATCATCGTAAAGTATGTTTTTTCAATATAGTTTAATCAGATTATTGAAATTTTTTCGGGAGTTTTGCCGTGTTCCGTTCTCTGACTTTGTTGACGTTGGAGAGATCCGTGCCACTTGGCAAGTGCCCATGCTAAATGAAGAGGGAAATTTGCCGTTCCATATCCAAACAACGACTGTTCTGGACAAAGGACACCTTGTCCAACATTCTGGCGGAAGATCACCAAAAGTAAGAAACATTTTATGATGCTATTTCTAATATCTGTCGTGCATGTGAACTGGTCGTCGGCGCCCAAGTGTTTCTGGCTATTGTGGCTACGCTAATATAACGCTACATTTTGTTTTCGCTGTAAAACATTTAATAAATCGGAAATATTGTCTGGAATCACAAGATGCCTGTCTTTCAATTGCTGTACACTATGTATTTTTCAGAAATGTTTTATGATGAGTAATTAGGTATTTGACGTTGGTGTCTGTAAATATTATGGCTGCTTTCGGTGCAATTTCTGATTGTAGCTGAAATGTAAACTATGATTTATACCTGAAATATGCAAATTTTTCTAACAAAACATATGCTATACAATAAATATGTTATCAGACTGTCATCTGATGAAGTTGTTTCTTGGTTAGTGGCTATTTATATCTTTATTTGGTCGAATTTGTGATAGCTACTGATGGAGTAAAAAACTGGTGGAGTAAAAAACTGGTGTCTTTTGCTAACGTGGTTAGCTAATAGATTTACATATTGTGTCTTCCCTGTAAAACATTAAAAAAAACGGACATGCTGGCTGGATTCACAAGATGTGTACCTTTCATATGCTGTATTGGACTTGTTAATGTGTGAAAGTTAAATATTTAAAAAAAATATTTTAAAAAATGCAGCCCAAACAGGTTAAACCACCTAACCGAGGATCTCTTTTTTTTTTTACCTTGTCAGCTCGAGGATTTGACCTTGCAACCTTTCGTTTACTAGTCCAACGCTCTAACCACTAGGCTACCTGCCGCCCCGGACATAAGGACGTGGATGGCAGCAAATTGTTTATTTTTAAACTCTGACAAAACAGATATGCTAGTTCTAGGTCCCAAGAGATGGATCTGACAATTAATCTTGTTGTTTTTAAAATTGTCTCAAAACTGTTTAGGACCTCATCGTTAGTCTGGATCCTGATCTCTCTTTTGACGAACATATCAAGAATATTTCAAGAACAGCTTTTTTCCATCTTAGTAACATTGCAAAAATCTGAAACTTTTTGTCCAAAAATAATGCAGAAAAGCTAATCCATGCGTTTGTCACTTCTAGATTAGACTACTGCAATGCACTACTCTCCGGCTACCCGGATAAAGCACCAAATATACTTCAGTTAGTGATAAACACATCTACTAGAATCTTGACAAGAACCAAAATGTGATCATATTACTCCAGTGCTAGCCTCTCTAAACTGGCTTCCTGTAAAGGCTAGGGCTGACTTCAAGGTTTTACTGCTAACCTACAAAGCATCACATGGGCTCGCTCCTACCTGTCTCTCCGATTTGGTCCTGCTGTACATACCTACACGTACATTACGGTCACAAGACGCAGGCCTCTTTATTGACCCTAGAATTTCTAAACAAACAGCTGGAGGCAGGACTTTCTCCTATAGAGCTCAATTTTCATGGAATGGTCTGCCTATCCATGTGAGACGCAGACTAGGTCTCAACCTTTAAGTCTTTACTGAAGACTCATCTCTATAGTAGGTCCTATGATTGAGTGTAGTCTGGACAGGGTTGCTTAGGTAAATGTGCAAGGCACTGGAACTACAAACTGTCCTTGCTGCCTGGCCGGCTCCCCTCTCTCCATTAGGATTCTCTGCCTCTTCCATTCCGTCCCTAGGAGGGGTGCGTCACTTGAGTGGGTTGAGTCAGACATGATCTTCCTGTCCGGTTCTGCGCCCCCTCGGGCTTGTGCGGTGGAGGAGATCTTTGTGGGCTATACTTAGATTTGACCTTTGATTATCCATCTATTCTAATTCTGAGCTCTCGAGACATGTTCAGAAATGCCTGGATATGTATTGCTGCAGATACTCCTGCACCAAAACAATGGTAATCCCATCGTCTAGTTTATGGTTGCTGACGTGAAGAGGGAAAGACCTGGTGAATAGATCTGTGACTACTGGTATGGCTGGCTGACATGGGAAGCCGGCTGCCCCAGAAATACCTGAATTAATACATTAATGGACGACAGATCTAGCAATAGGAGAAATGTTGGCGCAAGGAAGGGAGTGGAGAGTCTCCCAGGCGTGGACAAAGCCCCTCAAATTTGGTGGATTAACAAAAAGGATCTTCCACTCAAATCAATGCAGTTCGGTACCCAGGCCCGCAGACGAGATTGGGCACAAAAGGAAGTGTTGCGGCGGTCACACCGTGTGAGCAGCACACAATCTGCCCCCCCCCCCCCCACAGAATGTCAGCCAACAAGTCATTGCAGCGAAAGCTTGTCCACACCTTCCCATTATCTCCAGAACACTTCTCTGTGAGCTTTAACTGTCACAGAACAGATACACAGGGGAGAATAGGGTTATGACTAAACTTAAAATCAAGATCCATTTTAATTTTGCTATGCCCAGTATGAATACTAAATCCAGGCAAGCAATTATTTTGTTAAGAGACCATTAGAATGTGATCAGCTGGAAACAGAAAGTTGTTTTACAACAGGTACTAATTATTCAGACAGCCTTATTGCCCCACGTTTCCTCATTGGATAAATTGAGAAGTATTACTGTTATTGCGATCTCTATATGGCAGCCATCATACATTCCCTTTGAGGTCGAAAAATTTTACTGATGAAAAGCAACAAAAGGCTGTAACTTCCTTCGGTTGAGGCCGCCGGTGAAATGTATTTTCTTTATGGCCACTGCAGTGCATCTGTGCAATGGCTCAGTGACTTTGCCTAGGATGACTCATTGCCTCGAGGAGTGTTGTGCAAAGGCCTGATGTGCAGAGTGGGATGGGGAAAATGTTAGCTGAACCCAGAGCAAGGCCTCTCCTTTCTCCCCCACTTCCACTGTAGGTGATCTGCACACTGACAAGTACAAATCAATAAGTGATTTATCAAAGGGGTCTCACATAAACCTCCCGGTGTGCCTTGTCCATGTTGTTTGCCAGATAAACTACATCTAATCCTTGCCTACCACAGATCTCTCACTGCTAACCTGTTTTTGAAAAAGTACACAACTGGTGTCGGGCTACCAAGTTTAGTGGTCTTAAGTACAGGATACACATGGTACACACCAGGGGGAAGGGAACTACATTCAGCCGCAGGCCGATTTTTGTCAGAGCGAATGGTCGGGTGGCTGGAAAATAACTTTTACACTGCAAATTTACCACAATTAAGCCCCAATTTTTTAATTTATTTTTAATTTATTTTTAAATCTAATTTTATACCTTGATTACATTGAGACACAATCACGTCTATTTTTGTGTGAATACTTGGTAACAAATTTACTGTCCAACTAAACGCGTACTTGCAGGTTCGCTCCCCTATCTCACTGATAGGATCCTCCCCTGCATGTCTTGTCCTCATTAACTTGCCTCTCACTTTAATGAGGCATAGATAGCTTGCGGATCCTGTCAGCTGCACGCTAACACTACGCTAGCTCAACAAGCTGGATAAGGACACCTGTTTGTAGACAAGCCCTCCTCTCTACAGCCAGAGACGTTGAGGAGACGCCTGTAGGAATGCCTCCTCTATGAGACTCGGTCGCTGAAGTCTTTTTTTAATGAGCAACAACGCACGGGAATGAGATAGGGAGGGGGAAAAGTAGGACAGCTGCTGTCTAACTGCATGTAAAGAAACAGCATCCATATTCATGAGTGGAGAGGGAGACACGTGTTTGTGAAGTGTGTTTTTCCGATACTCTACATCCCTGGGTTATACATTGTGCATCGTGCTTACGGTGGTGTCTGTGGCGTGATGTAATGAAATGTAGAGCATATCTCCATAAGAGGGCGAAGGACTAGCGAGCAAGCTCACAGTCAAGGTCTGATTCATCCAAAACAAGAGTTGTGTTGGAACTGTCTGGCACCAGTCGCTCGCAGAGCCCACAGCTGAGAGCTGGGACAGCACAGCATTCCATCGCCCCCATGCTATCCGAGGGAGCACCTTGGAACTGAATCACTAGGGTCAACCCAAATGCTCCAGCAGATTTAACAGATTGTCAAGGTTTACATCCAGCCAACAGAGCAACTCATTATGGCTCATTCCTTGTGTACACAACAATTACACCTCATCAGTGTGGCCAACAGTATAGCATTACATAGAGCTGGTTGGGATTTGGGAACCAGAGAAACACCAACAGGGGATATCTGTAGCGTACTAGTTCGAGCTGTTGCTCAAAACATTCTCACACAATTTTCTCTGTGGCTTCTAAAAGAAAAGGGAGATGAAATGGAGGATGAAAGAGTGGAGACTCCAGGACTGTGCCGTTCGGCTCCCACACTGACAACCACAAATCCTCCTGGGCATCCAGTGCTGTTCAAAGGTACTGGGAGCTTACATCCCCACAGCCCTAATATATGACAGGACAAAGGGAGCAAGGAAAACACAATCTGGCAGTAGCTGGCAAGTCAAAAGAAGAGAGACGGTTTAATTTTGATGCCCAACTGCAAAGAAGGTAATATGTTTACTGCAGTCTTGGAGCCATTTGTCAGCCATGGTTACACCCCACTAACCTAACTGCTTACGGGAGCTTACAAAATATAGTTTACATGTTGTCAACAATCTAAGCAAACCCCATCAGTTTTGCCCGATAGTTGTGCACACTTTGGCCTACTACAATCTAGAGGGTGGAAGTGAATCTTTAAGCAGTGTGTTCAGAAATATTCTAAGAAAGGAGGATATGCTAATCCAGTTAGCATTAGCCTTAATGCTAATGAAAATGCTAACCGTTCACTTTCAATGAGAGGTGCAGGGCATTCTGGGTCAAGGAGTGAATGGTAGTCATTTGTGAACGACCAGTTTGATCTTTTTTTGAAATTGTATTTCTTACATTGGATAAAAGTAGAGACATTTGAGGAACAATGGGAAAGTAATTCTGCTTTGAAAATTGATACACTTGTGACCTCACTTTTCAGAAAATGTCCCTTGAATGTTTTGGTACATGTACTGGAGCGCTCCTCTTTGTCTACACCCATTCAGCATTGTTTACACCCTCTTAAGCCTGAAACTCACCCATCTCTTTAAGGATTCACATGTGAGGCCATGTACTAAACAACCAAAGATTTCAAGACTAAAGGCTGGTTTATACTACGGGTGTGTTTGTAAATACAAACTAAAGTGCCAGAGAGTGCGTGCCTTGGGCGTTTGTAAACTCAGAGCGTTGTCAGATTGTCCATTTGTAAATTCAAAGAGTTTCGCTGTTGGACCGTTCAGAGCGTTCTGACCTAACCTCACCAAAGCACCCAAGCTAACTTGCTAGCAACTTCCAGACACAAATGAGAGAACAGCTCACTCTGATCATTTTACTCGCCCTAGCAGAGCTGGTTAGGCTGTTTTTGTTATCCAGAGCGTTGGTGATTAACTGTGCTGCTGGCAACAATTGAATTACGCTTTTATTGCCGACGTTTACTGACACCGGCCATATTAAATGGGTGTTGAGCATTTGTAAACTCACCAATTATTATGCGCTCTGGCACACTCAGACGAGAGTGCTCTGAAGTCAGAGTAGTTAGCTAGAGAGAATTTACGAACGCACCCTATGTCTAACGACAATTGTCGCAGTGACATGAACATTCTATTGAAATGGTTACTTGCAGAATGGAGTCTTCCGTTTAGACATGTAGCTAGCAATGAACCATGATCGCAACTCAATGTTACTACCATGCATGAATCTGCAGGTAGCTTACCAACCAGGTTCAATGTTAGCTAGCTTGCTAACATTAGGCTATATCCAGTAATGCAAATGGGTTTGAGATACGAATAACATTACTACACAGATCATACACGTAACTTTAGCTAGCGATCCAGCCAGCTAGACAGCTAGCTAACAGTAATCTTTAACTTGAAATGAAAACGACTGACAATTAGAAACGTGTAATATCTGAAAATGTAGCTAGCTAGACTATCTTACCCGTATACATAGATAGCCGCTTCTCCCTCGGTTACAGATGCCATGGTTGCCCTTAGTTTGAAGATGTAGAAAACAACTGTCTCCAGATTACAACAGCCTTCTGTATGTTCTCTTTGACTCCCTCTGCATATTTGCAATCAAATGCTCGAATTTTCTCCAACTCCTTACCTATCTATCATACTCTACTTCCACCGGGCATTCCACCGATTTCAAAACTCGGAAAGTGAAGAGCAACACTTTTGCAGTTCTATGTGATATATTTTTTAAAAGCCACGTTAGAAGGGATTACCTACTGACCAGCTTATATTACAGACAGAAGCGTGGCAGACCAATCCGAACTCATCTCTCGGGATGTGCAGCCCACTCATTATCTCAACCAATCATGGTTAGCGGAAGGTTCCTTGTCTTTTTCCGTAGTTAAACCAACTAGCCTCATAATTTAAGAATTTTATTTACAGATGGCATACAAGTTTGGTTTTAAGGCACATGAAAGTACACATGTTCCAGAAGTAATTTCTGCCACAAAAAAACAAAACATTTTGATAAAAAATAAGTATATGCTCAAAAGGCTCTCCTGTGAAGTTGTGACACGCGACATACACTTAGTTTCCTGAAACGAGTCACAATTGGGCACTTGATCAACAACCAAATATTAGCATGAAATACATGAACAAAACACACAACATTACAGATCTTTCCAGAGATTATTAACTTGTTCTCTGTAATACCATATAGCTTTGAAATCGTGACATAAAGTATGTATACTTTCCAGCAAAATAAACAGTTTCTCAAATCATACCCTGACTTTTTAGAAGGAAGTGCGTGACGAATGGTATGTGACGCAGCACGACAACATTAGCATGAGTGGTCAAGAAACCCCATGCTCAGAGCATTACGCATTTCTCCATTCATCATTAACGGGTCGTTCGCTACATTATATTTGGTGTGTTACAGACCACTCTCTAAGAAGGTCACAGATTCTGCTGGTTCTCCATTGTAAATACAGTCAGTGACAACTATTGGTGCATTAGGGAATAAATAGCTACAGGTACAAAATAAAGGAGTCTGGCATTGAGTCTGCTCTCTAATGTACAGGATTACTGTCCAGAACGGCCAAGGCTGGCCACCCACAGTTTACCCATTTGAAAATAATTCCTCACAAAATAAAGACAGAAGAATACATTTCTGAAGAAACTCTTCCCATGCGGGTAAGCACATGAATAAGCAAGGAAAGCAAGCGATGGGTTAAGAAAAAAAGATGGGATTGTGCACTCTGCCAGCCTCCTCCCTTTAGATTTATTTCAAAAGAAAAGCACAGAGGCTTGGGGTGAGACTTTAGGAGCTGTGATTCTCCATTCTACTTGAACAGCTCCTTAATTAGGGCCCTATAAAAATAGAGAGGCCCATGTGAAACAGGCTGGCACACAGAGACAGAGGTTGCAAATTTAGCTCCAGTACCAAATCAAATTGTATTGGTCACATACACATATTTAGCAGATGTTATTGAGAGTGAAATGTGTGTTCCTACAGTGGTTGCTCCACTAAATGTTTAGCGATTATGCTGCAGTACGTAGAGGTCATTTGTGGTTTAGTACGGTACCCTGCGTCACCACTTCATTGCTACAGACCAGCACAAAGGGAAGTTAAAGCACTAATTCTGCTTTTTGGTCCTGACAATGAATGGGCGACAAACCTAAATAGAAACTGATAACTGCACGACTTCAGTATTACTTACTAAAATTGTTACACTAAGTTTTTTATTATTTTATTCGGATTATTTCGCTCTTACTGTAGTACTGTAGTCCACTTCCGATCGGTCATGGTGTACAGCGCCTGGGTGGCGCAATGGTCTAAGACACTGCATTTCAGTGCAAGCTGTATTGCTACAGATGCTGGTTTAATACCTGTGCCGGCCTCGACTGGGAGACCCATATGATGACTTTGGTTTCTCTTCCTCTAAAAGCTATTCTAAATAACAAACTGGCTTTATTTACAAATTCGTAACAATGTCTCACCCCATGTTCAAGGGCCTTTTTCCCCCCTCGCTCATTTTATGTTATTTTAAAACTAAATCTCCAAAATATAATTGTTATTTTTTTTAAATATAAAAAGCCCCTTGGATATTCTCAGATATTATTAACCCTGTTATTAGCAGGACAATAAATATTAGTAATATTGGTCATGGCTCCCGAGTGGCACACAATGGGATTGCCTTGCAGTTCTCCAGCTGTATCCACTGAAAGCGCCCGAGGTTCAAGGCACGAGTGCAGGGGGCACGAGTGCAGGGGGCACGGGATGGCCCGCAGAGCCACGCACAGAAGACAGACCTAGCCCATGGGGAAGGAAGGAGGAGGGTGGGGGGGAGGGTGGACCCCCACCCCGCCACACTGGGTAGCACAGAGCAACACTTCAAGGGGCATTGCACTAATAATGGCGCTGACTAGGGAAACGTTCCCACTGTTCTAGCAGGTAGCGTGACAATAGACTTGCTTAGATAGAGAGTAGGGGGAGAAATGAGAACCAAATGTATTTCTATGTTAGGTTCTAAGTTAAATATTTTTATTATTATGTATCATGATGATTGGGAGTGTCCCATAGGTCGGCGCACAATTGGCCCAGCGTTTCTCTCCCTCTAAAAACAGAAATACATGTTTTGACCTTTACATATATTATTTTGGCCTTTATTCAGATTACAAATCGCTCACGAAATAACAAAATATGGTTATAGATTATCAAGTTGATGGCACAGTCATATAGCCGGTACCTACATAAAGCTGAGTGACTCATTCATTCATGGCTTTGGATTAAAATAAATAAGTACCAGCATTCATTCTGATATAGTCTTTAATAAAGAAATGTTTTGGTTATCCTGACCTGGACACCATGTACAGTATTATAATAGCTCATTACAGGCTATTAGCAGGACAATATGCCTTTACCAACACATGTCTGTATTTTGATATTTGTGGATGGGGCCACCCTAGTGGCGCAGCTGTCTAAGTCACCGCATCGCAATGCAAAATGCATTGCTCCAGATACCTGTGCCAGCCGCCACCGGGAGACCCATGAGGCGGCTTTTGGTTTTCATTTAGAATCCTCCAATCCTCTTTATGTAATTATTGGCGGAGAGTCACGGCATATTTTTCGATATACTGTAGGCGACATCAGTCTCACTAGTGTTGAGTAATGTGCTGTTAAAAGTGGTGTGGGTCTTATTTAAGGAGCATATTGAAGTTCCATCCTAACGGAAACCCAGAGGGTTTATTCGTTATTCTTGGAACAGAAACAATTAATAAAATGAATTAAGCAAGTACCACCCTGGAACTACTCATTCCAGGGTTTTTCTTTATTTGTACTATTTTCTACATTATAGAATAATAGTGAATACATCACAACTATGACATAACACATGGAATCAGTTAAGAACAAATTCTCATTTACAAGGACAGCCTACTCCTTCCTCCCCGTCGGGGAATTGAACCCTGGTCTCCGCGTGCCCGCACGACATGGGGACTCTTTAGCCAAATAGCCCAGCACTGTAGCCTACTCCCGACTGTCATGTTGTACAGCTCCATATTTTCCATTCCATCCTAACGGAAACCCAGAGGGTTTTTCATTTTTATTGGAATAGAAACACCATAATATTAAAATCAAATGAATTAAGCTACATTTCTTAAAATCAGTCCCATATACAATGTTCTTACAAACAAGGTTTTACATTTTCTAGTACAGCCATTATTGAAGGCTATCAAATGCTTCTCAAAGATGCCCTCTGGTGGTCAAACTAGCACTAATGGTACCAGTGGTTGACACTTAAATAACGTGCCATAGAATTCTGCGGCACCATGCAAGTTGTACTGCAGTACGCTGCAACTTTTAAAAGGACATACCACTGTAGCTCCAACAGTGCAGTAATATCTAACAATACACACAAATATAAAGTAAAACAATGGAATTAAGAAATACACTGCTCAAAAAAATAAAGGGAACACTTAAACAACACAATGTAACTCCAAGTCAATCACACTTCTGTGAAATCAAACTGTCCACTTAGGAAGCAACACTGATTGACAATAAATTTCACATGCTGTTGTGCAAATGGAATAGACAAAAGGTGGAAATTGTAGGCAATTAGCAAGACACCCCCAAAAAAGGAGTGATTCTGCAAGAAGGTTTGCTGTGTCTGTCAGCGTAGTGCACCTCCTTGCACAAAGGTGGAGGTAGCGGTCCTGCTGCTGGGTTGTTGCCCTCCTACGGCCTCCTCCACGTCTCCTGATGTACTGGCCTGTCTCCTGGTATCGCCTCCATGCTCTGGACACTACGCTGACAGACACAGCAAACCTTTTTGCCACAGCTCGCATTGATGTGCCATCCTGGATGAACTGCACTACCTGAGCCACTTGTGTGGGTTGTAGACTCCGTCTCATGCTACCACTAGAGTGAGAGCACCGCCAGCATTCAAAAGTGACCAAAACATCAGCCAGAAAGCATAGGAACTGAGAAGTGGTCTGTGGTCACCACCTGCAGAATCACTCCCTTTTTGGGGGGTGTCTTGCTAATTGCCATATAATTTCCCTCTTTTGTCTATTCCATTTGCACAACAGCATGTGAAATTTATTGTCAATCAGTGTTGCTTCCTAAGTGGACAGTTTGATTTCACAGAAGTGTGATTGACTTGGAGTTACATTGTGTTGTTTAAGTGTTCCCTTTATTTTTTTGAGCAGTGTATATAAATATTAGGACAAGTAATGTCGGAGTGACATTGACTAAAAAACAGTAGAATAGAATACAGCATATACATATGAAATGAGTAAAGTAGTATGTAAACATTATTAAAGTGACTAGTGATTCCATGTCTATGTATATAGGGCAGCAGCCTCTAAGGTGCTAGTGATGGCTATTTAACAGTCTGATGGCCTTGAGATAGAAGCTGTTTTTCAGGCTCTCGGTCCCAGCGTTGATACAGCTGTTCTGACCTCACCTTCTGGATGGTAGTGGGGTGAACAGGCCGTGGCTCGGGTGGTTGATGTCCTTGATGATCTTTTTGGCCTTCCTGTGACATCGGGTGCAGTAGGTGTCCTGGAGGGCAGGTAGTTTGCCCCCAGTGATGCATTGGGCAGACCGCACCACCCTCTGGAGAGCCCTGCGGTTGCAGGCGGTGCAGTTGCCATACCAGTCGGTGATACAGCCCAACAGGATGCTCTCAATTGTGCATCTCTAAGAGTTTGAGAGAGTCTTAGGGACCAAGCCAAATTTCTTCAGCCTCCTGAGATTGAAGGGGCGCTGTTGTGCCTTCACCACACTGTCTGTGTGAGTGGACCATTTCAGATAGTCAGTGATGGCTACACCGAGGACTGTGAACCAAGTCAATGTGGGTTGGGGCGTGCTCCCTCTGCTGTCTCCCGAAGTCCACGATTGTTGACGTTCAAGGTTATTTTCTCTCGCACCACCTCTTCCCTGTAGGTTGTCTCGTCATTGTTGGTAATCAGGCCTACTATGGTTGTGTCATCTGCAAACTTGATTATTGAGTTGGAAGCGTGCGTGGCCGCGCAGTCATGGGTGAACAGGGAGTACAGGAGGGGACTGAACACACACACCTTGTGGAGCCCCTGTGTTGAGGATCAGTGAAATGGAGGTGTTGTTTCCTACCTTCACCACCTGGGGGCAGCCCATCAGGAAGTCCAGGACCCAGTTGCACAGGACGGGCTTAAGACCCAAACTTGATGAGCTTGGGAGGGTACTATGGTGTTGAAGGCTGAGTTATAGTCAACAAACAGCATTCTTACATAGGTATTCCTCTTGTCCAGATGGGATAAGGCAGTGTGTGGTGCAATTATGATTGCATCATCTGTGTATCTTTTGGGGCGGTAAGCAAATTGAAGTGGGTCTAGGGTAATGTAGAGGTAATATGATCCTTAACTAGCCTTTCAAAGCACTTTATGATGACAGAAGTGAGTGCTACGGGGCGATAGTCATTTAGTTCAGTTACCCTTGCATTCTTGGGTACAGGAACAATGGTGGACATCTTGAAGAAAGTGGGGACAGCAGACAGGGATAGCGAGAGATTGAATATGTCCGTAAACACTCCAACCAGCTGGTCTGCGCATGCTCTGAGGACGCGGGCTAGGGATGCCGCCTGAGCCAGCAGCCTTGCGAGGGATAACATGCTTAAATGGCTTACATCGGCCACAGAGAACGAGAGCCCAAAGTCCTTGGTAGCGGGCCGCGTCGATGGCACTGTGTTTTTCTCAAAGCGGGCGAAGATGTTTACCTTGTATGGTAGCAAGACGTCAGTGTCCGCGACGTGGCTGGTTCTTTCATTGTAGTCCGTGATTGTCTGTAGACCCTGTCACATACGTCTCGTGTCTGAGCCGTTGAATTGCGACTCCATTTTGTCTCTGTACTGTTGTTTTGCCTGTTTGATTGCCTTACGGAGGGAATAACTACACTGTTTGCATTCAACCATATTTTAGAAGCATTTAGGACCATTATTATCACCCATTCAGATACTGCCGAACTCCTTATTTAGAATGTCAGTGACCTCACTGGCTTTGGGTGCCGACATGTAGAGTGGAATCATCTGAATACAGTCATTCTAACTTCTTGTAAGAGCAGTGGCAAATCATTTGTAAAAATATATAATTTCACAAAGGATCCAAAACAAATGCACTGACTGCACACTCCACAAGATATTAAGTGCAATTGCAGTCTGACATGTATTGACTCATAACCTGATATGTAGACCCTATGGCATCTTCGCAGGCACAGTCCTATCTTGTTTCAATATTATTTGTATGTAGGCTAACAGCCTTCTTTGTTTCATGGCTTTCCTAGCCTCTTGCTAGTGATGTCACCCTGCTCAGCGTGTTGGAAAATGCTAAACTGTACCACTGAGACATAACATGTCCCTCTTTCTCCCCCTCTAACCTGGCATTTTATGTTACATCTCTGCAAAAACTAAGGCAATCGGTCTGACAGGGCGTACCATGCATATGTGAGGAGAGCCACAAGCTCTGAAACTAAGAAAGAGAGCTCTGAAGCTCAGACTAGTCGACCTATATGTGACAGTGTGTGTGTCTGCGGAAGATGTGTGAGGAAACTGTCAACCCAGACACCTACAGTATAAAGCCCTCTACAGCCTCTGAAAGCCTCCTAGAGTTCTCTCAGCCGAAATGTCCTAAAATAGCATGCCTCTGTATGGTCTTCGTCACAAGACACATCAACTGAAAAGATAAATATAATGTAATGCGTGATAATCCAGCTATGATTTATGAAGAATAAAAGCAGGTTTGAGTGTAGCAGGTGATAGGGGCCATTACAAAGAAAACACACTCAGCCCTCTGTAGGGGCACCGTGTGAGCCAGGGGGGTGGGGAAGGTGCTCAGTCAGCCTCAAACAAAATGTTAGTGGATGTAGGTGAGGCAAGTGCGTGGGGATAGAAGGTGAGCGAGAGTGCAAGAAGCAAGCAGACTGTGGTGAAGATGTTTTCCCTGGGAGTGCTACACCGACACACCACACTGCTCAGCCAATGTGTCGGTGGCCTTGGTCAGTGGTGGCGGTGGGCTAGCTATTTTGAGAATGACAAGTATTCAAGTTTCATTGGTGGTATGTACGGTATACACCGTCCTACAAAATGTGTATGATAGCCGATGTCAATTTGGCTGCCAGTTAAGTTATTCAAAATATTTGCACACTTTAAAAAGCATGAAGGCAAAGTCTAGGCCTAACCTGAAATGTGAACGTTTTAAAGCTCTATTGCTGTTTGAGAACAGTTACATTTTTTCCTGTAAGCCAGCAGAGAGATGACCACCTTTACAGGGTACGATAATAGCAGTGACTTAGCAGCCAATTCAGTCCCACATTAACAGAATGATCCCCCATGGTGGGCTTTTGCCTTCACGTGAATGCAAGGAATGTAGGAACTGCAAGAGGGAGAGAGATGTAGACAGAGCAAGCGAGAGACGGACAAGTAGAAAGAACGAAGGCAAGAAATAATGATGGAAAGCGCAAGGATGCAGGAGAGACCAAGAACGAGTGAGAGATAGGGAGGGTACGTTAAGTGGTGGTAGTGCCCAGCCGGGCAGCACATCAATGGGCTTTTGTAAAGCAGACGAAGAGAGCCGTGCCATTTACCAGGGGCACTCAGATGGTTCTCACCCGCTCCGGGCAGCCGGTTGGCATGGGCCCGAGGCACAGCGTGCCAGTGACAAGTGTTACTGCCTCTGATTAAAGAAACGCAAGGAGCCAAGTCAAACACTCGCTGTAAGGAGGGGCTTGCTTTAGGCATGGAGATCTGGTGTGAAGTTTCTCTGTGAATGGCCTTCAAGAGATCTGGTGTGAAGTTTCTCTGTGAATGGCCTACCGCCCTTTCACAGAAACTTCCACCGTACCTGACTTTGTTAACATACAGACGTACGAGCTACCAATTTGCGTTTAGTTTTTTTGCACCTTACATATGGAATGATCTCAAAATCTAAAATGGGATGTTTTGGTGGCTCAAGGGAAATTCAGACAGCAGATTGATTACCTTTTTACTGAAGAATGTGTTTGTTTCCTAAGACTGTTTTGCATCTCAGTTTTGCTTTTCATAGTGTATTGAGGTGTATTTGTGTGTACATTTTTCTGAAAAAGCATGAATCCTCATGTCTGCTCCTCCCAGTCAAAAGAGGAACAGACACAAAGGCTTTATTTATGACTTCACGATGACTTCCTACTAAATTAACCAAGCAGACCAAACCAGCATATCTTTGAGTCACTGATTTCAAGTGATAATATTCTGTTTGTTGAAAATGCTTGTGGGTTGTGTCCGGGGTTCAGGCGGATCACGGGATGACGTTTTGTGCATTGTTAAAAATCATTAAATTATTATGCCGTGAATATATTTGAGCCCATACTCAAATCTACATTCAGTTAAATGTTTTGAAGGTTTTTGTAATACATTTTTTACTCATTCTTGGGTCTAAGTATATTTTTTCACCACTCAACCCATATGGTGGGTTGCGACTAAGACATCTTTTAATTGGTGGGTCACGAGGTAAAACTTTTAGGAACCCCTGCTTAATATCTTACAGAACAATAAAGGGAACAGGACATGGTTTCCTTCAGAATGGTGGAATTTGCTAACATTAGGCTCAATTTGGCCCTCTGACAAATTAGACAGAACCAGAAAAGTAAACATTTTGTGAGTAAACCAATGAGCGATCGATTTCACTGACTCATTCTACAATGAATAAATAACTATCTTTAATTACTTTTTTTTACGAGCCACAAATCCATATTGGCACTGGTCTCTTCCCTCAGTGAAAGCATTGTAGGTGTACTACTGCCACTTACTCCTGGATACTAATCAGTTCACATAATCAAACAGTTACACTTAAACCAAAGTCAACAACAGCCACGTATAAATATTTTCAAACTGTATCAGGTGCCACACAGTAAGTACAATGGATTACATTGTTACATGCAAAGCATAAGACCATGGCAATTTGAGCCCAATGCTAGCTGGGTTGTAGGCCTATTCACTTTGGTTTGAACTCTGTGCACTGCACAAGCTGCCCTAAAAGAAAGAAACACACCCAAACCAGGCAACAACAACAAATAGAGGCAATTAATTAACACCTAAAATGGGTTGAGTGCTCAAACATAATAAAGCGTGTGACTACTGGGAGTTTCAGCATTGCACAGACAGATGTTTGCTTTTCCATGCTGGCGATGAGACAGGACTGGGCCTATTAGTTCCGCGATCACTCTCTCGAAATAAACGTTTTTGAGCAGTGTCTGGAAAACAGAGATTCATCTCTCAAAAGGTTAGCAAAGGCCCTTTGGCATCAAAGAAAGAGGAAAAAATAAATAAGAAAAATATTACAGATGACAAAGAATGATGTCCAAGCTGTGAGGGGCTTGTATTGAAGAGATCCACTCTGCTGCCCTTATCCTCTCTTTCCCTGCTTGGGATGGCCCAATTCTGTCATGCCTAGTTTCTCTCAAGAATGTTTCCTGCATCATAGGAAGACGGCTACAGCATGTTACTCCAGCTGAGAATAACAAAACTGAAAATGAGTCCGTTTTGCTGATGTCTAACAGACCCCCCCATTAACTGGTTAACAACCGGTGAAATTTGTTTGAAATAGTAAAATGATCAATGACGTGACCAACAGAAAATAGAAAAGCACGCATCCAAGGAAATGACATTTGTCATTAAGACCTTAATAGAACGATGCAACAATGGCAAGCCGATCGTCTGACATTTTTAACATTTTCTTTTTCAATTGCTTGGTAACAGTAGTAAACCTAAGGTATCCCATCTAACTATAGCCTATTGGCAAATTGTACACAATATGCTTGTCCAACAATTGGGAAAATATTGTAGCATAAAACAAAGCTGTTGGAGTGGCTGCGAGCTCTCGCTGCCCCAAAAGGTGATATTCTACTCAAACTAGGCTCTATATGTAGTGTGTGTAAATAAGCGTACCTATTAAGCCCACGTACCCATTAAGCCCACTTCAAAGATTATCTGCTGTTTAATGTTTCAACTAATTCATCTGGTTGTTATATCCATAACATGTTTTATTCTAAACGATATCAATCACAGACATTTTATTATTAAGTTATTGACAGTTTTGCAAGTTCCCACCAGCGGCCAATTCCAAAGCCACAACAAAACTTGGAGTTGAGGCTACCCTCAGATACACACATTTTGCAGACATTTTTTGTACTCTCTCAGACAAGTGATCATACTTTCAAATTGAGATTAATGTGCTGATATATGCAAATAATAACATATTTCATTACCCATTATTTCCAATTAAAAATTTGGGGTTTTCATAATAGAAGTCGTGCCTGCATGTCACAGCAGCAACATAACTCGCTGAAGAGATTTCAGGCATTCACAGCATACATTTTTTCTGCATTTTGTCTTATTTTACTGTTAAATGAACCTTGCATTGTTATACATAAATGACATGTGTAAATTTGACATCTGTTGGGCTTAAAGGGTACAGTAGCACAAAAAGCACTCCCTCTATACAGAATGAAAACGACAAAGAAATAATTGTTCAATGCTAACCGTCTAGTGTATATTCATGTCCCAAACAAATTGTTTCCAAATATTTTATGAGTAGACTTTACTATTCTGTCCTTTTCACCAAAAATCACTGTTGTTCCTATTAAGCCGGTTTCCATTGAAACACACGGGGATGGGGTGTTGATATCCCTAAAAGTCAATGAACATACATGTTTTTGTTCAGATTTAAGTTGATTAGAACACACAACTATAGTTCTGCATATTATGCATCTAACCCCGGTGTCTTTACCAAGATTAGAAACACCTGTACTCTCTCCAAGATGTTTGGCTGGACCTGTAGTCGTTGATGCAGAGAGGACAATGAGATCAGGGTTGAGGGTTATCAGGGATAGAAGACCTACAAGTGGTGGACTAAAATGCTATCAAATGAGGGACAAGATGATGACTATTGGGCAACTACTCCAAATCAAATCAAATTTTCTTTGTAACATACACATGGTTAGCAGATGTTAATGTGAGTGTAGCGAAATGCTTGTGCTTCTAGTTCCGACAATGCAGTAATAACCAACAAGTAATCTAACCTAACAATTCCACAACTACTACCTTATACACAAGTGTAAAGGGATAAAGAATATGTACATAAAGATATATGAATGAGTGATGGTACAGAACGGCATAGGCAAGATGCAGTAGATGGTAGAGTACAGTATATACATATGAGATGAGTAATGTAGGGTATATAAACATAAAGTGGCATAGTTTAAAGTGGCTAGTGATACATGTATTACATAAAGGCAAGATGCAGTAGATGATATAGAGTACAGTATATACATATGAGATGAGTAATGTAGGGTATGTAAACATTATATTAAGTGGCATTGTTTAAAGTGGCTAGTGTTGTTTAAAGTGGCTACTCATGCACTTTTTGGTTTGTGGCATTGTCATACTGTAGTCTTTCTTTCATCCAGGCGATTCTGTACCTTTTTTATACACAGTAGAGAGGGGGATTTGAAACTGTCTTCAGACAGGCTTTAGGAAGACAAGTTGAACTAATTAACAAGATAGCAGCACAGCAAATGTGAATCATCTTTCAGATTATTAATTGAAAATTGTGTGTTATGGTCTTTGCGCATCACTTAGCCAGTGTGGGTGCAGGTTTGTGTTCTAACCAAGCAATAACACACCTGATTAAACTATTCATGTCTTGATTGAAGTCTATGACTAGTTAATTCAGGTGTGTACTGGTTGACCATCACAAAAGCCTAAGTCCACATTGATCTCTGTGGATACAATTTGACCCCCGTTATAAGTGCTACTTTCATGATGAATAGCAATGGTCAGTTTATTTGATAACTTTAGGGGAGATTGTTATAATCCAATTTTACACAAGAAATGTACATTTTAAACATTTGCACCCATGGGCTTAAAGGGTAGAATCTGTACACATTAAGCCCAGTCTGGACTTTTCACATATTTTATCAAATTGTAAGTCATAAAAAAATCATGAGATCAATCTTTAATTTGAGGTTTTTACAAGAATTAGGGCAGTATATGTTAGAAATGTCTAAATTTAGATTTCGGTGGGCTTAATAGGTACACTTACCCTACATAGCGAACACAAATAAAATTGAATTCCAATACATTATGCAAATTAACCATTAATCCGATAAGCATGACCAGCTACATTTCTTTTGGCAGCTAATAAACTAACTGTTAACCACTCAAATCCCTACAGCTCGCACATTCACAAGTGCATCGAGTTTGAGTGGTACGAGTTGCGTGTTTGACATAACGTGCATTTTTATTATTTCGCGCTTACCTGCACATGTCCTCTATCATTTCAACTGAACATACCTGGAAGGAACACAAAGTGAAAGACGTAATACAAGAGAGGCCTGAGGAGGGCTACAACACTTGCTATAATGCATGAGAGACGTCCTGGGTAGAATTTATACCACATTAACATAGAAGATTCATCAGTGGACGCGTAAAGAAAAACTGATAACTGTATCCGCTTTCGCACAGTGGCATACAGGAGGATCTGCAGTTACTCAAACAAGCGCTGTAGCACATATTATGCTACAAATAAAAGATTGCCAATGGTACGTCGCAGTAACACAGTAATACCTCAGGCCTCATCTATATATTAATACTAATGGCTTCAGAAAAGATGGAACTTGTCATAAGGAAATTAAACTATGGGGGGGGGAGGGGGGGGATAATCACACGTTCTTTGCCAAACCAAAGAGAGAAAAGCATGCATTTTAGTTTGACTGTCAACACGACAGATTAATCATGTCCTGAATGTATCAAATGCGCCTATAGGCTATTTAGTTGGTCTCAATCAAATGCTCAAATAGCTATAGGCTACGAAGTGCATGAAAGACTCATTGGTTAAAGCAAGGGTAGGAGTAAGCACATCATACTGGGATAGGCATTAATGCAGTATAGCTCAATCAATAAATAAACCCAACATACAGGTCAGATTTGACACAATTTGAGTAATGCACCGCTCCAATCCTTTCAGCAAATTCTCTGCAACACGGTGCTAATCCTGCATTTTCCCAGGAACGGGAAATGTCGAGATCAATTATTAAAATTAAGAGACATCATAGTTTTGTATATAAAAGACTAAACAAAGCATTGTGACCAATAACGTATCTGACAACACTAACACTTGGAGGGCAATTCAACATTCTGCGTAGGTTTGGGTTGACTAAACGGGTCAGCCTCTAAAGTGATTTCTCATGTGGCTTCATGCTTGAGGGAACATCTTGGCCAGACAAAACATTAATCTACCAGCCACACTGTAAAAGACTAAGCCCTAAACCAGGGGTCTGCCCCCAGGGTATAACCTGTGACACCATGTCAGTGATTTAGCATTTCACAACACATTTTCAGCACTAGCTTTCACAACAACAACAAAAACAGCCTCAGAAGACACAAAATTTGGACAAGCATTGTCTAACTGCAATTTCGTTTTTATAAGGCTTTGTTGAGAATTTTTATGGTTTATTTTCCCTTGACTGAGAATAGCCTAATTCTCAATTGAAGTTTGTGTTAAGGTGCAGAAAAAAAGAAAACATTTTTCGAACAAGCATTGGATTAAGCGTAACATTTTGTTCGTCTTTTCCCGTTGTCATTTATTATTGTACAACAAAGAGTAGCTTATGGCTGAGATTTATAATGCTAGGCTTCATAGAAAAAACGCATAGCTCAGTTGTCAGTCGATGGTTTGTTATTCTCTAAGGGACCAATTCAGACTTAGGTTCCCACTAGTTTTAAGCTCTTCTCTCAGTATTCGGTGTTCAGACTTACCGTATGCAGGTGTGTCACTAACTCTTTGGGTATGGCCCACTTAAGCTCAATTCAAACAAAAAGCTTTTTTTTATTTTTTTAAAGAGTGCAAACGAGCGTGCTCACGATGGAAGTAGCATGCCTGAGTGAATGACAAAACAGATCGCGAGCGTCAGCGGTGTCTACGGCCTCATAGCTCATCAAATTAGAAAGCAAGTCTAATTATTTTGTGTGTCTACGTGGAGCAATGCTGGTAAAGTAAGCGGATAAATTGCACAGGTCATTTATAGAAAAGGAATTAGAGGAATTGTTATGATCTTCCCTGTGCTAAATGGACTAAATAAGTAGTTTAAAATGTATTGGGCTTTAAACTAAGGCTTATGAGTCAAATACAGAAGTATATACGCAACATGCAACAATTTCAAAGATTTTACTGAGTTACATTTTATATACTTAAGTTTATATACTACAACTTTAGAATTAGTGGGGATCCATCAGAACCTAATATGTTGTACATTATTTATGTATACTGAATAAAAATATAAAATGTAACATTTTAAACCCATGTTTCATGAGCTGAAATAAAAAGAGCCCAAACATATTTTGTGCACAAATTTGTTTACATCCCTGTTAGTGAGCAGTCCTAATTTGCCAAGATAATTAATCTGACAGGTGTGGCATATCAAGAAGCATGATCATTACACTGGTGCACATTGTGCTGAGGTAAAAATGGCAATGCACATTTGTGGCCTGCTGGAGGTCATTTTGCAGGGCTTTGGCAGTGCTCCTCCTGCTCAAAGGCGGAGGTAGCGGTCCTGCTGCTGGGTTGTTGCCCTCCTACGGCCTCCTCCACGTCTCCTGATGTACTGGCCTGTCTCCTGGAAGCGCCTCCATGCTCTGGACACTACGTTGACAGACACAGCAAACCTTCTTGCCACAGCTCGCATTGATGTGCCATCCTGGATGAGCTGCACTACCTGAGCCACTTTTGTGGGTTGTAGACTCCGTCTCATGCTACCACTAGAGTGAGAGCACCGCCAGCATTCAAAAGTGACCAAAACATCAGCCAGGAAGCATAGGAACTGAGAAGTGGTCTGTGGTCACCACCTGCAGAACCACTCCTTTATTGGGGGTGTCTTGCTAATTGCCTATAATTTCCACCTGTTGTCTATTCCATTTGCACAACAGCATGTGAAATTTATTGTCAATCATTGTTGCTTCCTAAGTGGACAGTTTGATTTCACAGAAGTGTGATTGACTTGGAGTTACATTGTGTTGTTTAAGTGTTCCCTTTATTTTTTTGAGCAGTGTATATATATATCAATATTTGCCGATGCGGCCCCTCTCCGATTTTCCGCTGGGTGCGCAATATAAAATGCGCCTATAGGCTATTTAGTTGGTATCAATCAAATGCTCAAATAGCTATAGGCTACAAAGTGCATGCTCGGAGAAGCACAGAGCAAAGTTATATTCCCAAGATTGCTGCTGGGATGGTGTAAATAAAACTAGGCTGCATTACACACTGCAATGGATATTTCAACCCTGAGCCCCGGCCTGCTCTTGTTGATCAATAACTTGTTTGTGTGCTGCTTAACCAATGGCTGTGCTGTGTAGGGCAAAGGTGGCAGTTCAGGAGGAGTCAAATGTTTCTTCTGAATTTTTTGGTTGATGAGGCCTAGTCCAAAAAAATCTTCCACACGGACTAGCCTATGTTCTGTTCGATAATTAGAGCACAAAGATGAGGACCAGAGGTCAACTTTGATAGCTTGCTCCTACTATAATTGAATTGATTAAAAACAACTTGTTTCTTGCTCATGATGTAATGCTTTTAGTATAAAGGCGATCTTTCCACCTCTACTCTTGTTCACGGTGGTCTGCGAACCCACCACCTTCTGGCCCGCAGCCCTGTGTGCTATCAAAATTCCTGTCTTGCCATGTAACGCTGACAGGATGAAGAACAGTTTTTAAAACTGCACATCTAAGGCTCTGGTCTGTCCAAGAAGTGAGGGTAAACAGTAGACATGTTCTCTGGTATCCACTTTGTTTTAATTATTATTTTCGGTATTGGGTGAGGGTCACTTGTTTCTTTTCAAGTGTTTAGGGAGGGTTTAGGTCAAATATATTATGTTGAAGGAAGGGCTATCCATTTTTATTTCATTGAGGTCCAATTTTCTCCATGTAACCCTTATTAAAAATAACACTCACTCCCTAATGCCATACAGTTAAAATGTTGCATAATGGCACATCATTTCATACTTACCCTATGGGAAAGGGGCATAAATTCCTCTCATGTTATGCTTTTCAGTTTGCAGTCCTATGACTAGAACAATTGTCATTTATATTTACAAATTCCCCTTAACCAAACGGATAACTAATTTACCAAACGCTTTATCAATAGCTCTTATCAATCTATAAATTATAGCACATGGAGAATGACGTTATTAATATTGGGAAATCAGAACGTTCCACCTGGAACTGACAGGTTGCTCAAGCTTATTCATGGTTTCCACAAACGTAAAGGTGCTCGAATTATACCGGAATTGAGTCAAGGTCAAAACATTTTAATCTGCAGACACACCTCTGCCACACCTCCATTTATGTGATCTCCACCCCCAAACAAATACCTGGCTGTCACATGCATTTCCCCATGCTTAACTCCAAGGTCAGAATACACAGAGACAAAAGTGCATAAAAGGTTTAATTAAGTTCCCTTAATGAGCGCATAAATCAGGTCTGAATTCCGCCCAAAGTGAATAGAGTTCTAATTGCTATGATTGTTAACCGTGTTATGATTACAATTATAAACTGGGTGGTTCGAGCCCTGAGTACGGATTTGCTCACAGCCGTGGTATATCAGACCGTATACCATGGGTATGACAAAACATTTATTTTTACTGCTCTAATTACATTGGTAACTAGTTTATAATAGCAATAAGGCACCTCGGGGGTTTGTGATATATGGCCAATATACCATGGCTAAGGGCTCCGCGTTGCGTCTTGCACAAGAACAGCTCTTAGCCGTGGTATATTGGTACCAGACCTCAGGCCTTATTGCTTAATTGAACACTCTAGGCTATGTTATACACATGACATGTAGCTTAACTGGTTCATGACATGTTTAGCCAAATGCACTGTGCATCAGTAAATAAACGACGAGAGCTGGTGGAATGCTTGGATTTTTGGTCAAACAATCAAATCAAAACTGTGCAAGGGACTCTGTCAGTTGTGAGAGGTTGCCCTACACTTGAGTATCTTGAAACCGGTGTTGTAGTGACAAATAATCTGAGTTACTATTGAGTAATAATGCACAACATTCAACGCCATCAGTCCTTGAGTCCATATGAAGAAAGTTGTTTTAGTCGGTTGGGTGTCACGTGATAATTGACCATAGTTACAGCGTGTAGACAATTTAGGATACAAATAAGGAAAACACGCAATCACTTAAAAAAACAATTAAAAAATACTGCTTGTGTATAAATTGCAAAGTCATGATGGTAGAGTCCATGATGGTAGAGTCCATGATGGTAGAGTCCATGATGGTAGAGTCCATGATGGTAGAGTCCATGATGGTAGAGTCCATGATGGTAGAGTCCATGATGGTAGAGCCCATGATGGTAGAGCCCATGATGGTAGAGCCCATGATGGTAGAGCCCATGATGGTAGAGCCCATGATGGTAGAGCCCATGATGGTAGAGCCCATGATGGTAGAGCCCATGATGGTAGAGCCCATGATGGTAGAGCCCATGATGGTAGAGCCCATCATGGTAGAGTCCATCATGGTAGAGTCCATCATGGTAGAGTCCATGATGGTAGAGTCCATGATGGTAGAGTCCATGATGGTAGAGTCCATGATGGAACTGAGGACTGAGGACTGAGGACATGAGTCCAAATCCAGGACTACAAAATTGGTGCTAACCATCATCACCGAAACAGTCACGCATCCCTGACTAACTGACCCATCTGTCCGAAAAACTGCAGTCAAGTAACCTTGGCCGCCCCGGTCTGCAGATTCCAATCCAATTACTTGTTGGATATTAGCGAGCTCACTAAAATCTAGCCCCAACCAGAGAGCAACTCATCAAAATAGCACCCACACATAACAGGATGGCAAAGGACTGGAGAAAGAGACTGGGCGCTTGGCAACTGCAGTGGTGGGGGGGGCTATGGATGGCAAACATATGGAATTGGAGTAAAAGCAGGTAGTTTCATATTTTCCATTACAGGGCCCATTTTGGTTGATAATTTCCAGCAGACATAATGGCTAAATTGCAGACTAACTACTGGGAGGTCGTTTTTATCCTACAGTCACAGAGTACAGAATATCAGATGGCTTGAAACTACCATCCAGCACCCGTTTAAGATTCTAAGGAAGCTGTCCCTTATTACCAGTCCAGCTAAGAATGATTTACACTCTATCCATACCAAATGTGTGTTTTTCAATGTGCTATGTAGCCTAACAAGTGAGTGCCTTAACTTATGAATTTCTCCTAGGGGTAGAGGGGGAAATTATGTTTTTACTTACAGAAATACCTTATTTTACAATCCAATAAGACTGCCACTGCCTCGATGGTTTCTGGACCTTGAGTTGCATTTGAAAACAGCCAATGGGTGTGTTGCGTGCCTCTGTAAATTGCACCAATGCCAGCATCCACCTCGCAGCTTTCACAAGCCTCTTAGTCATGGCACATAGGGCAGGAACTGCAATCCCTCGCACAACACAGCACCATTTGCAGTTCTGTCAAATTAGGAGCAATAGGTAGAACAATAAGCTCTGGCTATCAGGCCTGGGACATGGACACTTTTCCACTTATGACTCAGCGCTCAAATTGCCTCTTCTCCACACAGCTGAAGGATCAGGCATGGTGGAGCTTGCTTTGAATAACGCTGCTGTTGGAAACCCGCTCTGGAGTTGACAAATGAGCAGATCCCCTCAGATAAAGCCTTCTGTTTGAGTGGATGGACTGGGAGAGGAGTGGGACGAGAGACTGTCAAACAGGCTGATCCTCCTCAGCCTCAGAAGTGCTTCAGGTGGGAGCAGAGCTAAGCAACGTGTCTGGCCAGCCAGTTCCTCGTCGTTTTTATGAGCCCCTTCCACCTATTCTAACATACAGAAATGATGCATATTCTAATACTGCAGGCAGAATCGAGTGCATTCCGATCATCAAAACAGAGTGTTTTGAATACACACCAAAAAGTGATAGGTACGGTAGGTTAGTAGATTGAGAGTTTGGTTTGTTAGGATCCCCATTAGCTACATCACAAGCAGCAGCTACTCTTCCTGGGGTCCAAAATACATGACAAAGTGCATAACAGTTAGACAAGATCATAAGATATTACATTCAATTCTAAAAAAAAATAAGAATATATTGGAGACAACAAAAATAATATTGACATACTATTCATATATACAAAGAGTCGACAAAACATTAGGAACACCTGCTCTTTCAATGACAGACCAGCGGCTATCAACCTTTTCGGAGCCAAGATCACTTTCTAAGTAAAAATGCAAGCAGACAGATAATGTTTTTAACAAGACGTAAGCCTATGCAACATTGACCTATTAAAACAGTTCTGTAGAAATTAGGTTTGTACTAGGCTATATACCAAATACATTATCACTGCATATTGCCGAGCATGAATTGCCCAGCCAATGTTGTTCTTCTCAGACCATTTTGAAAGTAATTTTCAAAATGTTAGTTATATGATCACACTGGTAATAGAGCATTTGTTGTATTATTTGTGATGCATGAGTGAGCATAATAACTTCCTATTTATTTTACTGGCCTGCATTTGATGGTTAGTCTGAGGAGGGAGAGAGCAGCGGTGAGGCTGCCTCTCACCCGACTCACCCTCCCTCCGCGAGAAAAGGGGACACAGTCTTCCAGCTGATGGCGAAAGTCAAGTCACACTGCATTATTTCTGCCTCATGCACCAATTAATGTTGTTACTCCTATGACTAGAGAAAGTAAAATATTGCTCAATACAAAAAACATGGGGGGGAAAATGTAAAAAAAGAGGCAAGGCCCTAATAATAACCCCTCATTCATTGCAGTGCTGGTTGTAGCGTGAGTGGAAGTAGGGAGAACAAGCATTTACGGGTTATAAAAGTGTTGAACAAAGTGTTGACAGTACTGAATAACAACGTAAACAGCAGAACTATCAGCTTGCGGGCAGCTCTTAGCAAACTGTTGGAAAGAAGAATGTTTGACCAAGTACAATGATATTTCTCTATAAACAAATGGACAGACTTCCAGCGTGCTTAGAGAAGGGCACTCAACATGTACTGCACTGACACAAATTACTGAGGATTGATAATAAGATGATTGTGGGAGCTGTACTGTTAGATTTCAGTGCAGCCTTTGATATTATTGACCATAATATCTGAAAACATGTTTTATGGCTTTTCGTGAATTCAGAGCTAATAGAACAAGAGTTTCTTTTAATGGAAGCCTCTCTCATGAACATGTTTGATGGTCACATCCTTCATGCACAACTCCAGTTGAGGTTTAGGTCTAAGAGAATACTTTTAACCAAATACAATGCTTTTGGTTTTAGATGTAGTTCGGGATGCACGATGTATTGGTAAGCATATCGGAATCGGCCAATATTAGCTAAAAATGCCAACATCGGCCCGATGTCTTGTTTAACGCCGATGTGCAAAACTGATGTCAAAGCTGACATGCATACCTATATAACGTAGGTAGATGACGTAATGACGCCACAAAAAATTTAGCGTTACATGTGCAGCACAGCATTCGTAACCTAGCTGTGTGTGGATAAAGCTGTCAACACGTCGAGCAGTCATTTGAAAGAGTAAGAACATTTCAGCGAGACAACTCAAAGGTGAAATCCATTAACGCCAAGATAATGGAATTCACTGCTCTTAACAATCAACCGTTCTCTGTCGTGGATGATGTCGGCTTTCGCCGACTGGTCGAGCACAAATACACATTACCAAGTAGGCGCTATTTTTCAGATGTTGCCCTACCGGAGTTACACAGTATTGTTGAAACTCACATCCATGAGCCACTTGCTATGGGAGTCACTGCTATGAGCTTCACGATTGACATTTGGAGCGGCTATGTCAGCCCCATGAGCACTATGAGTCTGACAGCACAGTGAGTCGACAAGGATTTCCTACTGAGGAAAGCCGTATTGAATGCTCAAGAATGTGCTGGTTCTCATACCGCTGCTGCCATTTCAATGTATCATTGGATACTCTCCAACCATGTGATGGCAGGTGATGTAAAGCCATAACGAGTTTTTCCAATAAATTCTGATCAATAACATCAAAGGCGGCAATGAATACTAACAATAAAGCTCCAACTATCATCTTATTATCAATTTATTTTAGCCAATCATCAGTCATCTGAGTCAATGTAGTACAAGTTGAGTGCCATTCCCTTTACGCATGCTGAAAGTCGGTAGTTAACTTGTTCTTTGAAAAATAGCATTGCATTTGAAAAAAAAAAAAAAAAAAAATGTCCATCAGTTTTGGAACAGGCAGCAAACTGATTGGTCGGCTATTAGAGCTAATAAAGGGTGCTTTCTATTGTTAGGTAGTGGAAATATTTTAGATTCCTTCAACGCCTGTGGGCTAGAGGTCTTCTCGGGTTCAAAAAGTTGGACCCCATTCAAAAATGGACCAGGGAATTTCGTCCACGGACCTTACCAGAATAAATATATATTTTTAATATGGAGACCCGGTCCGAACGCACCCGAGGACAACCACATAGGTCCCTTTACAGATCCGGTCAGGTCCAGACCCGGTCTGATCCAATCTGAGTGAGGGAAGCCGCAGAATTTATTATTATTTTTTAGCTACGTTATTAACTGAGGCTGTTAATGCACATACTGGTGGGAGAAAGGAACGAAAGAGCTAGCAGGAGGCGGGGGAGGGGCCGTGTAGTGTGTGTATATGTGGCTGAGTGGCACGAGGAGGAGGGAGGAGAGTAGCAACCAGGCCGACTCACACTAGTTAGTTACTAACTTCTAGCTGCCAAAGCAAGGTTATTTATCACGGATTACATAGTACCTGTTTTGACTGTATCAAACCGAGAAGAAAAACTACCTAGTAGGCTGCGCTTTTCCCCTTCCTTCACAATAACAACTCCATTCAAAGAATTACGTAGCACCCTACCGGTTGGCTCTTGGTCATTGTACCCTATCCATCTCATTTAACTTTTTAATTCTGTAGTTTTAATTAAATCTTCCATTCATCTCCTAACTTGCTTGCCACGGCACACACAGAGCCAGAGGCTAGTGCTACTTTGATAACTTGTGATTGGCCGACAACAAGCTACACGCGCCACTCTCGTGAAAAGCCGGAGCAGCAACATACAATTCTCTCCCTCCACTGCATCAGTCACATTCGGGTCAATATTTATAATTACACATACCCGAGATAATCAAAATCAGATCCGACCCAGATCCAAGGGTCAACCACAGAATTCCGGACCCGGGTTGGGGTGGACGAGTAAAAACCTACTGTGGACACTCTTTTAGGCTTTGGGTAAGAACATGGCCAACGGGGGTGGCAATACAGTTTGCTACCATTCTCAACAGTTTCCCATCTAGGTCATCTATACCTGGTGGCTTATTATTAATGGATAACAATCGTTTTTCCACCTCTTCCACACAAATTTGACCCAAATTCAAAACAGCAATCATTCTCTTTCCTTATTAGATCGTCAATACACAAATATGACGGATCACTGTTCAATGTTGTCATTTCACTTCTCAGTTTGTCCACTTTACCAGTGACATAGTGATTGAAATGATTGCCTTTCAGCCCCAAATTTTATTTTAGTCTTTTTCCATTGTTTTTATGTAACTTATCTTGTTTTGGTAATATAATTTGTTTTATTTGTTAAGATTAGTAAAAAAAAAAACTTTATTAACATTGTCAACGAGTCAGCCGGACTTGTTTGCCACTTATTGGCATCATTTCTTTGAACCATTCAATTTTTCAATTGGATGACACAGTGGTAGCGTTACATGGTTATAACATCTCCCGAAAAGACAGAAATGCCAACGAAGGCAGTGTTGCGGTCTATATTCAGAACCACATTCCTGTAAAGCTCAGAGACGATCTAATGTTAAATACTGTTGAAGTAAAATGGCTACAGGTTCATCTGCCTCACCTAAACCCCATTCTTGTGGGAAGCTGTAAAAGACCACCAAGTGCTAACAGTCAGTATCTGATAATATGTGTGAAATGCTTGATAATGTATGTGATATCAACAGAGAAGTATATTTTATAGACAATTTAAATATTGACTGGATACCATCAAGCTGCCCACACAGGAAAAAACTTCAAAATGTAACCAGTGCCTGCAACCTGGATCAGGTTGTCAGTCAACCTACCATTGTAGTTACAAACAGCACAGGAATTAAAATCAACAAAATGTATTAATCACATCTTTACTAACGCTGAAGATATTTGCTTTAAAGCAGTATCCAAATCCATAGGATGTAGTGATCACAATATAATAGGCATATCTAGGAAAACCAAAGTTCCAAAGGCTGGGCCTAATATAGTGTATAAGAAGTCAAACAATAAGTTTAGTAGTGATTCATATGTTGATGATGTAAAGAATATTTGCTGGTCTGTGATGTGTAATGAGAAGCAACACTTGACAAATTTATGAAACTACTTATTCCAGTTACTAATAAGCATGCACCCACTAAGAAAATGACTGTAATAACTGTTAAATATCCTTGGATTGATGAGGAATTAAAAAATGGTTTGGTTGAGAGGGATGAGGCAAAAGATATGACAATTAAGTCTGGCAGCCCAACTGATTGGCAAGCGTACTGCAAATTGAGAAATCATGTGACTAAACTAAATAAAAAGAAGAAAAAACTACTTTTTGTTGTCTATCAACAATGACAAGCAACCGGGGTCTGACAATCTGGATGGAAAATTACTGAGGATAAAAGCAGACGATATTGCCACTCCTATTTGACACATCTCCAATTTAAGCCTACTAGAGAGCGTGTGCCCTCAGGCCTGGAGGGAAGCTAAAGTCATTCCGCTACCCAAGAATAGTAAAGCCCCCTTTACTGGCTCAAATAGCTGACCAATCAGCTGGTTACCAACCCTTAGTAAACTTCTGGAAAAATGTGTGTTAGACCAGATACAATGCTACTTCACAGTAAACAAATTGACAGAATTTCAGCATGCTTACAGCGAAGGACACTCAACAAGCACAGCACTTACACAAATGATCGGCTGAGAGAAATTGATTGATAAAATGATTGTGGGGGCTGTCTTGTTAGACTTCAGTGCAGCTTTTGACATTATCGATCAATCTGCTGCTGGAAAAATGTGTGTTATGCTTTACACCCCCTGCTATAATGTGGATGAAGAGTTACTTGTCTAACAGAACACAGAGGGTGTTCTTTAATGGAAGCCTCTCAAATAGAATCCAGTTAGAATCAGGAATTCCCCAGGGTAGCTGTTTAGACCCCTTGCTTTTTTCTACTTTTACTAATGACATGCCACTGACTTTGAGTAAAGCCAGAGTCTCTATGTATGCGGATGACTCAACACTATACACGTCAGCTACTACAGTGACTGAAATGACTGCACCACTCAACAAAGAGCTGCAGTTAGTTTCAGAGTGGGTGGCAAGGAATAAGTTAGCCCTAAACATTTCTAAAACTAAAAGCATTATATTTTGAACAAAACACTCACTAAACCCTAAACCTTAACTAAATCTTGTAATAAATCGTGGAAATTGAGCAAGTTGAGATGACTAAACTGCTTGGAATAACCCTAGATTGTAAACTGTCATGGTCAAAACATATTGGTCTGTGATGTTGAAAGTATTGAAAGTAGTTAAAATGAGGAGAAGTCTGTCTATAATAAAGTGATGCTCTGCCTTAACAAAACTATCAACAAGGCAGGTCCTACAGGCCCTCATTTTGTCGCACCTTGACTACTATTCAGTCGTGTGGTCAGGACTGAGGAAAATTGCAATTGGCTCAGAACAAGGCATCATGGCTGGCCCTTGGATGTACACAGAGAGCTAATATTAATAACATGCATGTCAATCTCTCCTGGTTGAAAGTGGAGGAGAGATTGACTTCAACACTACTTTAATTTATGAGAGGTATTGACATGTTGAATGCACCGAGCTCTGTCTAAACTACTGGCCCACAGCTCGGACACCCATGCAAACCCCACAAGACATGTCACAAGAGGTCTCTTCACAGTCCCCAAGTCCAGAACAGACTATGTGAGGCACACAGTACTACATAGAGCCATGACTACATGGAACTCTATTCCACATCAAGTAACTGACGCAAGCAGAAAAATTAGATTAAAAAAAAAAATGATTCAAAAAAACACCTTATGGAACAGCGGGGACTGTGAAGCAACACAAACATTGGCACAGACACATGCATACACACACACGGATTTAGTACTGTAGATATACGGTAGTAGCGGAGTAGGGGCCTGAGGGCACACAGTGTGTCGTGAAATCTGTGAATGTATTGTAATGTTTTAAAAATTGTATAAACTGCCTTAATTGTGCTGGACCCCAGGAAGAGTAACTGCTGCTGTGGCAGCAGCTAATGGGGATTAATAATAAATACAAATAGAGGTCCTAGATGGCAGGAAGCATGGCCCCGGTGAGGGGCTGTACACACTACCCTCTGTACTGCCTTGCGGTCGCATGCAGAGCAGTTGACATACCAGGAAGTAATGCAACCCGTCAGACCCATCTATGTGAAGCTAGCCACAATAAGGATTAGCCACAATAGTGGACTTTGCGGACAGCCTTCAAAATAAGTGTCATTGACAGTGATGCAAATTACTAAAAAATAGTAGAATTATGGAATTTTTTAATAGATCATACTAAATGAGGTTGGAACGTTGTATAAAAATCGACAAGACAATTATTTGTTAATTTGACAAATCTGTTGAAATCACACTGGATGTATTATACTTTAGAATTGCATTGGGGGCATACTTACTTCACTGTACAGCCTTACCTATGGATTGTGGATCAATGACATGGGGTATCAGTCTACTCAGTGACACCCAGAGAACGTTAACATCGTAGCTATTATTGCGGGACTCTGAAACAACTATGAATTGAGCCACATTTTGTCAACTTGTGTATTGAACACTATTCCCGAGGAAAAATAATACGGTGTGGATGTTTTAGACTCTGATAACTGAGGACGATGTTGGGAAACAAATATATTGGGTATTGAGTAGACTTACCACATTTCATTGATCCCCAATCCTTATGTAAAGCTGTACAGTGTAATATGAATGACAATAAACACAATAGGCTGACTGGGGAGGTGATTTCACAGTCATAGTCCCGCGATAAGAGCTACAACGCTAATATTTGTGTAAATTCTTCACAGTTGTATTCTGTGGGTGTCACCGAGTAGACTGATAACCCATTTCATTGCGTAACATTCCAAATAGGGCATGACTCCACCAATTGTAACCTGCATTACTTTCAAATAGGTACTTTTATTTTACAGGCAAACCGCAAATTCCACTATTGTGCCTAATCCTTATTGTGGCTAGCTTCACAACACATAACCCGGTCAGGTCAAACCTCATTAGCCAGATGAAGCTAGCTGGCTGCTTATAACGTTAGCTTTGGGCAACAGGGTTAAGCAGCTGGCTAGCTATTTATTTTCATGAACTGAAGTTCAATTTCAATAGGCGATCAACAAGTGGCTACCCAGCTAATACTTACTCACACGGATTCCTAAATCATTGCTAAGAATAATGAAAATGACTGCTGTTTCTACTGGTCATTGTTTTCAGGCTGGTTGAATTTGTGCTAGCTAGGTACCAAGCTAAAGCTAGCTAGCTACCCCAGAAGCTGCGGTTGAACAAATAATGCTTTATTACCAACCCGGAATTGTAAAATGGTTTGTGGCCGGTGTTTGCTTGTCTGCAGACTTTTTTGTACAGCTTTGACAGGGCTACTGATAGTAGTGACGGCGCTTGGCTTGCAGATTCAGAACACACAACATTCTATAATAGAACTGTGTTATTTGACTTAAAAGCTTATTTACCAAGTCAAATAGTGTTATTGTCAAATAGTGTTATTTGACGTGTATCTTTTTTGATACGATGACCCAAATGGCGTTCCATAGTATGTTGTGAAGCTAATAGCAGTGACACTATTACTATATAACTCCAGTAGGGCAACATCTAAACAATAGCGCACTTGGTAACGAAAGCCAACATCAACCACGACAGAGAATCCATTATCTTGGCATTAATGGATTTCACCTTTGAGTTACCTCACTTAAATTCTCTCTCTTCCAAATGACTGCTCGATCCACACAGCAGACATTATGGGCCAGGTTAGGAATGCTGTGTTGCACGTGTAGTGCAACATGTTACGTGGCGTCATTACGTCATGTACCTATGTTATACAGATATGCAAGTCAGCTTTGACATCGCTTTTTCACATCGGCGTTAAACTAGACATCGGGGCCAATACCAATGTTGGCATTTTTAGCTAATATCGGCCGATTCCGATATGTTCACCGATATATCGTGCATCTCTAATTATTAATGTCATTGTTCAGCCACGACTCGGTGAATCATAAGAAATTACAGTTTTGAATGTCCCGTTGGTAGGATATACGTGCTTTTAGTTCGTCCCATTTATTTTCAAGCAATTGTACATTGGCTAACAGTACGGATGGTAAAGGCAGATTAGCCACTCTTCGCCTGATCCTCACAAGGCACTCCGATCTCCTTCCGTGAACTCTCGGTCTCTTTCTCCTGCGAATGACGGAGATGAGAGCCTGTTCGGGTGTCTGGAGTAAATCCCTCCCAACTCATTAAAGAAAACCTATTAGTCCAATTCAAGGTGAGGAATCGCTGTTCTAATGTCCAGAAGCTCTTTTTTCCGTCATAAGAGACAGAAGCAGCAACATTATGTACAAAATAGTTTGTTTCTGAAGAGGTGCATGTTTGTTACCAATTGGCAAGAATCATTTTACATATTCAACAAAAAGTGTCTTTAGAAACCATTTTGTTTGATCTCTTATAAATAAACTTTAGGTCCTGCCTTTGGTACTTTGGCTTTCCTTGTTATTGCCACAATGCTATGGTCACTATAGCCAATGGGAACAGATATTGCTTTGGAGCAAAGCTCTGCAGCATTAGTGAAGATATGATCAATAGAAGTAGATTTCACAGATCAAACACTATTGGTATAGACTAGCTGGTTGAGTGATAACCTGGGTCCTGTTACAGGCATTAGTCACAGTAAGAAGCTTCCTCTTGAGAGGACAACTAGATGGTGACCTGAACATTGACCGGTTATCAAGAAAATACATGTTTCTGTCAGCATTAGAGACCATGTCTAACATCACGCAGGAGTACACTGGGTCAAGCTGGTATGATAGTTCTAAAAAGAGACATAGCAAGTGAATCTGGTGAAAGGGAAATACTAGAGAGGAAGAGAATATTTTACAATGATGTTCACAGGAGACTTAACTTTCTAAACACTTGCCAGAGCTTAGGACAAATGTCTTAGCATCCTCCTATCCCCATTCACCTCAATGTGTGTGAGTGATGAAGTCATTACCTGAAGGTGTTGCTGTCCCACAGTTGACCCTTTAGAAGGGAGTGGGATGGAGTCCAAACCAGAGGCAGAACGCCTTCAGACAGAGGGATTACTAATATCCTGGCAGATATTAATGAAGAAGAAAAAAACTAAGGGAACATAAATAAATGAGACTTATTCCAGTGTGGTGAGTTAAGACAACCAGAAATCAGACAAGCCCAAATGGGCATTTTCCTATATTTGCCCGCAGCAGGCCAGGTAGGCTACTTCTTTGCATGCTCAGCCATGCGCACTCCCTCAAAAAGACAGAGAAACCATGCTTATTGCTCACATAGAGAACTCCAAACAAAAAGACAATGAACAATTTACAAAATCGTAAATTATGGTTATGAAATAAACAAAAACTTGTTTCTCACAAGTGTGTCAAATTGTGAACTCTGCAAACAACGTTTCCACTTTCAGAATGAAAACGGTGAATGGCTGTATGCCTAATAATTAATATAAGTTCATGTAACCAAATGACATTAATGGGACAAATACACAATCAAAAAGGGCAAACAATTCACACAAGGATTGCGCATTTTTGGGGGGGGGGGGGGTTGAGTGCATTCTACAGAGATGCACCTATAGGCTACATTCGCTACACACCTCTCCCGTTCTTGTCTCAACATATTTTTTTTTACTCAAGACACATTATCTTTTGTTTACGTCTCTATCTTCATTGTGTGTGTGTGTGTGTGTGTGTGTGTGTGTGTGTGTGTGTGTGTGTGTGTGTGTGTGTGTGTGTGTGTGTGTGTGTGTGTGTGTGTGTGTGTGTGTGTGTGTGTGTGTGTGTGTGTGTGTGTGTGTGTGTGTATATAATTTTTTTTATGTCTGTCAAGTTTTTGTTTAGTGCTAAATGTAATTCAATTGTATTGTTATATCGTGACAGGAAACAAAAACTATAATTACAAAAAACAATGACATTATCTTCACACATTTTCGATGCTTTTAACTGACAGCCAAAACGCAATCAGCTAGGCCGATTGGCACACACGCTGTGAAAGACTTCCTCATGCCATTTTTCTCCTGTTCTATTGGTTTTCTAATCAGCTTTTTCTGGCTGTCCAGAAGCCAAAGGCACAATCTAAGTCATATTAGCAACCAATCCTAGCTGTTGCATCTTTAGATTCACCCTATTTCTAATTTCTAACAGAGATTTTCATCTGCCATATACCGCTTGCATCAGATACGTTGTTTATAATGGTGTTCTCCCATGAATTGCATTTTGGTAAATGTTTGCATATTGTTTTATTGGCTGCTTCATTACCGGAGTTGCATGTTCTGTTAAGATGAATTACCATAATCTACATGTGATTTCTGTCATTCTGAACACTGTGGGTGGAGACCCTAATGGGTTACGCACCCAATGAATATGGATCCGGTAAATTTCTCAGACGGCCGGTAAACAAAAATCTTCCCTGTCACATTATCCGGCGCCACATTTTCCAAACTGAAACCCCGCTTCCCTTTGTACTGTAAAAAGAATGCACACCTTCCTCCTCAAACTGGACTCAAGTAATTATTACCACCATAAATAACTGTAGCAACCGTGTTTATAAATGTGGATAACGGTTTACCACTTCAGCATGGTTTTGTGGCTCAGTCAATGCCACACAGGTCTAACGGGCCAGAAAGTTGAGGGTTTGACGACCACCAAAGCCAAGTTCACTCTCCCTGCCTGTGTCATTACACTACGATCAGAGCCGGCTACAGTCAATGACCAGCTAGGGGGAAATCAGATTTAACATTTTGATGCTATATTTACATAAAATATATGCAACAAAATTTCCCATCAACAGGTGACTGTGCCAATGCACCACACACAACCAACAGGCAACGCGTAACTGCATACTGATTACCGACTTGGAGCGCTCATCATGGTTTGATGATCATCTCGACAAACAGAAAATACATCCCTCCCTACTTAGTAGTGAATGATTGGATTGACAATCTCAGTGTCATTAAACTTTTGTGTTTTGTTACAGAAGTCTCTTTCCATTAAATTGAATGGCTGTTGTGCAGTTTTGATGATTGAATTATATTAGAGTGGAGGGGATGAACGTGAGCAGGACCTACAGGATACTTTTGAAGTAGCCTAATCAGCATGGCCGATTAATTAGGGCCGTTTTCATAACAAATCAGTAATTGTCCTTTTACATTGCAATCCATGAGGAAACTGCGTGGCAGGCTAACCAACTGTTACGCAAGTGCAGCGTCAAAGGGACCTTGTGGCTGCAATGAGCCAAGGTAGTTGCTAGCTAGCATTAAACTTATCTTATAAAAACAAATCAATCTTCACATAATCACTAGTTAACTACACATGGTTGATGATATTACTAGGTTAACTAGCTTGTCCTGCGTTGCATATAATCAATGCGCTGCCTGTTAATTTATCATCGAATCACAGGCTAATTCAACTTCGCCAAACCGGTGATGATTTAACAAAAGCTAATCGAGAAAAAAGCACATTCGTTGCAAAAATGTACCTAACCATGAACATCAATGCCTTTCTTAAAATCAATACACAGAAGTAATTGTTTTTTAAACCTGCATATTTAGTTAAAATAAATGCATGTTAGCAGGCAATATTAACTAGGGAAATTGTGTCACTTCTCTTGCATTCAGTGCAAGCAGAGTCAGGGTATATGCAACAGTTTGGGCCACACCATTTCTTCCTAACAAAGACCGTAAATCATTTGTCCGAATTTTACATAATTATGACATAACATTGAAGGTTGTGCAATTTAACAGCATTATTTAGACTTAGGGTTGCCACCCATTCAACAAAATACAGAATGGTTCCATATTTCACTGAAAGAATAAACATTTTGTTTTCGAAATGATATTTTCCGGATTTTACCATATTAATGACGAAAGGTTCGTATTTGTGCGTTTATTATATTATAATTCAGTCTATGATTTGATATAGTGGTCTAACTGAGTGGTGGTTGGCAGCAGCAGACTCGTAAGGATTCATTCAAAAAGCACTTTCCTGCGTTTGCCAGCAGCTCTTCGCAATGCTTTAAGCACAGCACTGTTTATGACTTCAAGCCTATCAACTCCCGAGATTAGGCTGGCAATACTATAGTGCCTATAAGAACATTCAATAGTCAAAGGTATATGAAATACAAATGGTAGCGAGAGAAATAGCCCTATAATTCCTATAATAACTACAACCTAAAACTTCTTAACTGGGAATATTGAAGAATCATGTTAAAAGGAACCACCGGCTTTCATATGTTGTCTTGTTCTGAGCAAGGAACTTAAACGCTAGCTTTTTTTACATGGCATATATTGCACTTTTACTATCTTCTCCAACACAGTTTTTGCATTATTTAAACCCAATTGAACATGTTACATTATTTATTTGAGACTAAATAGATTTTATTCATGTATTATATTAAGTTAAAATAAAAGTGCTCATTCAGTATTGTTGTAATTGTCAATATTACAAATATATAAAAAATAATAATACACAAATAAATAAAAATCGGCGGATTAATCGGTATCAGCTTTTTTTGGTCCTCCAATAATCGGTATCGGCGTTGAAAAATCATAATCGGTCGACCTCTAGTCTCGTTTGAGTAACAGACGCCTCACAAGTCCTCAACAGGCTGCTTCATTAAATAGTACCCGCAAAACACCAGTCTCAACGTCAACAGTGAAGAGGCCATCCGGAATGCTGGCTGTAATAAAGCACATTTTTGGGGAGAAAACATATTCTGATTGGCTGGACCTAGCTCCCTTGCCCAGTCGTGAAATCCATAGATTAGGGCCTAATTTATTTATTTCAATTGACTGATTTCTTTACATGAACTGTTACTCAGAAAAATATTTAGAAATTGTTGCATGTTGTGTTTATATTTTCCTTTAGTATAATTACAGACAAGTAGACAAATACCCTACGAAAATGGCAGAAATAAGCAGAAACATATCTAGAAATCTGGCAAAATAAATCCTGCACCTTCTGTTAAAAAAAGTGTCCAGCCGTCTGACTGTAGCCTACAGCGCATTTTCTATCGAGTTAGGGTCAGGAGTGGCCCTAAGTACTGCGTTGCAGATTGCATGGTGCCACAGAATTCTATGGCACGTTATTTAAGTGTTAACTACAGGTACCATTAATGCTAGTTAGTGCCAATTTGACCACCAGAGGGCATCTTTGAGAAGCATTTGATAGCCTTCAATAATGGCTGTTCTAGAGAATGAGGGAGACCGGCGATCAACTCCCCGACTACGCTGTCCATGTAAATAAGAATCTGTTCTTTACTGATTCCATATGTGTTATTTCACAGTTGTGATGTGTTCACTATTATTCTATAATGTAGAAAATAGTAAAAATAAAGAAAAATGCTGGAATGAGTAGGTGTCCAAACTTGTGACTAGTACTTGCTTAATTAGATTAATATTAGTGTTTCTATTCCAAGGAAAACAACAAACCCTCTGGTTTTCTGTTAGGATGGAACGGAAAATTTGGCGCTGGGCTATTTAGCTAAAGAATCCAGTGTGCTGCAGGAGACTGGGGTTCAATTCCCTGACGGAGAGTAAGGAGTAGGCTGTTCTTGTCAATAAGAATTTGTTCTTAACTGACTTGCCTAGTTAAATAAAGGTTATACTAACATGCTGACCAGACCGGACACGTCGCAAAATAAATTTTGAAATCCATGTTATTCAATTATTGCACCCACACTGCTTGTACGTGCCAACGAGCGTCTGCGATGCCAAGGGCTAAAATAGAAGTCATTCCTATTTCTGACACAGATCGCGCTCAAAGTCCTGCCTTTCCCATCTCGTCATTGGTTTATAGAAGCAGGTACCACGTGCCATCTCCTCATTGGTTATACCCACGTGGGTGATTGAAAGACGAACTGTTTTGCCGGTGGTCGTGGGAATACTATGAAAGTGTAGATGCGGAACACCATATAAGTTCAAAGATGAAAAAGGCGGGAAGGAGTAGAGTTGACTAGAAATGATTCGGTTGGCTGTTTTATGTGTGGATTAATTGTCGGAGTAAAGGACCTTGTGCATATCAGGTAAATAAAATCAATGTTTATATCCCAGGACAAATTAGCTAGCAACAGCAAGACAGCTTAATAGGACAAATTAGCTAGCAAGTGCAAGCTAACTAGCTAAATTGCCATACATGTTTAATGCTTTTCGACCTGTCCCCAAATTAATGACATTGGTTCAGAGTTTGTTTTGATATTTTAACCTGCGTGTCATGATCGCGTTTGGTGTAGGGGGACAAAATAAATGTATGCACAATGGTGCAGCCGGTTTGGGTTCCGTGTAAGAGCATAACATTTCTGCACACCCTAATTTTTTAACTGTAGTCTAACCAATACCCAAACAGAGATTAAGTGAAAATCTCATTGATTTATCAAGACCAGTCCACATGCTTGTCTCAGGGCAGCGCGAAACGGTGCTAAAATAGTTGTAGGCTTTTGCTTCAAATCCTTTTGCGTCTAACTTTAAATATGCTCTTTAATTAAATATGACCTACACTACTTTTAACAGCACCTTACTCATGTCACCTACGGTAGGCCTACAGTATATCGAAAAATATGACGTGACTGTCCGCCAATTACATATAGATGATATTTCTGTAATTCAGTGGTATTTTCTTCCCACAGTAATTCGTTATGGATCCATAACTAAAAAAACATGTGCATTTTGAAAGAGTATTTATTTTCATAAATGAAAGCATGAAGATGCCATTATTAGTTACATTGTTTTAGTTTGAACGTGCAAACTGGCACTAATAACAGGCCATTCTTGAACATGGGGTGAGACATCGTTACAAATTTGTTAACAAAGCGAGTTTGTTACTTAGAATAATTAATCTGTTTTTATAGGGAGAAAAACCAAAAACCTACAGTGATCTCGGGCCAGCTCAGGTATTTAACCAGCATCTGTAGCAACACAGTTTGCACTGCTATGCAGTGTCTTAGGCCATTGTGCCACTCAGGTGTTGTACAACGTGACCTGTTGGGAGTGGGCTACACTACTACATTAAGAGCAAAATAATCCTAACATAATAAAATAATAAAAGCCTTAGGGTAACAGTTTTAGTAAGTAATACTGAAGTCGTGTACAATTATCAGTTCTATTTAGGTTTATGTCGCCCATTCATTGTCAGTTAGAGACACAGTAGGACCCAAAAGCATAATCAGTGCTCCCCCTTGCGCTGGTCTGGAGCAATGAAGTGGTGACGCAGGGTACCGTACTAAACCACAAACGACCTCAAGTCCTGCGGCGTAAGCTCGCAACTTTTAAAGGAGGAACCACTGTATAGGCCGGGCGGTTGCGGGTGGGTTATTTGCAATTGAGGGCGGGTGCGGGTGAACAAACAGCTGACTCGTGCACCACTAACACACACTTCAGTTTCACTCAAGAGCACCTTTTATCTCACCCAACTTAAGTCCTCACTTAGCCACTCAACAACTCTTCCAAATGTAAAGAGCCGGTGCACTTGACATTTTGTCACTTGACATTTTTAGACTCCATGATGAGTTTATCATCCATGGAAATAAGTGCTGAACATTTTAGTTCACTATTTAAAAAGATGGAAAACAAATAGATACTTGGAGTCAAATATCAATATCTTCCATAAATACTATGATGCAACTGTCCATGTTACCCCCATCACTAATGATGCAGAAGACAATGAACAATAGGCTACAAATTCTCAGTTATTCTAGCATCTATATTTTTACACTCAATATAAAAAAGAGCAAGACTATGAGGGGAGTGTGAATGTTTCTCAAGCCCTACTAAAAAGCAAGCTGAAATTCTTCTTTCTGGTACGAGTGGCTTTGAGAGCCTACACCATGACCGGATGCCTCCCATGCACTAGGAGCACAATGGCTGGGATTGTGAGTGTGTTGGTGGGAGATCCTGCTCAGGTATCTGCTCTGTGGCTCCCTAAATGCTGCCACACAATTTCACACACACCATGTTGCCAATCCAGGCCCTGAATGAGAATTCCCTTTGTCAATGCTGCTGCCTCATTATCCCCCCTCTCCATTGTAGGAATACCCTGGCAGCTTTCCAACCTCCCCTATCAATGCAGGAATTGTTTGTGGGGGAATGGAATCCTGATAGGGAATTCCATGGCATCCTCAGAAGCCGGTGTATGTGCGGCCTGGGAGGCTGAGGGGAGATGCTTTTCAAGCTGTGGGGCGAGAGCGAGTTAGCAGCTCTTAATGTGTGGGGTCAGGGCCCGGGACACTGGGCTATGCCAGTTGTGTAAATAATTAACACACAATGTTCCTCCAGCATCCAGGGCCAAGGTCAGGGGTCACGTCTGCCTTTGTGTGCAGCAGCAGAGGATGAAGACAAACAAGGAGCCCTTTGAGAGTTCATGAGCACTCACGTACATAACAAGTGTACAAAGGAGGGTGGGTCAGTTGCATAATATGACTGCGGGGCTGTTGAGACATTTCATTTTGAATATCTAGATTTATGCTTGTTTTGCTCGTTAACACATTCATTTGTTTATTTGCCTTGGTGGTTGCCAAGCTACCTAGTCAGGTTAACACATGCGATGGCAACATTTACATTTTTATAAACGAGAAGTTGGCCTATTATCCCAATACTAGCTCTTTATTTACAGAAATGTCCTCTAGTGTCAGCTTGCTAAAGGCAGACCAATTAAAAAGCCAAGGGATATGTTTAAATAAGATAGGGTGGTTGCACTTCGTTAGCTAATAGCATCCCTTTTCAAGGCCAGGAAAACATATCAAATGGAAAACCTTTGGACAGAGAGCACTACCAGAACAGAACAGAAGTCTGCCTTCAAAGCACATCAGCTAATGAATCAGCGTCCTTGTGCCCCACTATTCTAAGCGAAGCGCTGACCTAGTCTTTGAAAAAGTGCCCTGTAGGGTGTGTTGAGAATGCTGCTCTTGCCGAAACGTTTCCAAAAGCCGAGCACATCGGTCATTACGACACCAGACAAAAGCTATCCTAATTGCTGACACCACAAGGCACTGAAACAAAGCCGATGTAAAGTCCCTCGAGTGATTTGGCTGAGGTGAGCTCCTCTTGTTGAGGCACAGATATATTGCCTTATTGTTCTCTCGATCTTTCATTCTCTTTCTCTGCTCGTCTGCCCAGTCTCTGAGGTCCAGGCTGCAATGCGACAGGCTGACTCAAGAATCCGTCGATGAAGCCTCTACTGTCCAGACGACCAAGGGGCTCCTTGTGTCTCGTCGGCTATGCCCAATATATCCCTCTCTCATCCCTCCTGGGGCCAAAAGGAACCCTAGAGTCAGGGTTACGAAGTCAGGGGTTTTCCCGCAAATTTGGCTGCTTCGAAAACGATGTCGCGGATGAAAATGTATTGGTCGCAGGTTTTTGGGCAACTTCTAAATTGCACAGTGGCCTTCGTGGCATTTGTCTTAAAATATAACACAGCAAAAAAAAGAAAAGTCCCTTTTTCTGGACCCTGTCTTTCAAAGATAATTCGTAAAAATCCAAATAACTTCACAGATCATTATAAAGGGTTTAAAAAAAGCACCTGTGGAACAGTCGTTGCTAGAGCCGATTTGTGCATATTTGTATAAAATACATTACATACAGAGTTCCATGTACATTTCTGTGAATATATTAAATATTTATGTATATGATGAAATATTAGGTTCGTACCTTTATGATTTATAGTTACCTGATTGAGATGTATTCATTTGTTTTTAGGTTAACTTAGTTCTTCCCCCCGCCCTCTTGCCCATTCATTGTACTGTGGTAAGTTACGCATAATCTTAGCAGTGTGGTTAATCACATTTTAATATTTATTGATAAAGATAGGAAGTTGGTCCTTCGGGGGGAGGAGTCCTTGCTAGACCCGGGAGTGGTATAGTTTGACGATACAGACATACAAACAGGTCATATTATGTATTTTCCATTTCAAGTAATCTATGACTTAAGTTGATTGGAGAATCATTTTTTGTTAGAAATAAGAAGAATAGGATAGCTCGCTTGGAAGGACTTGAACTCCTAGAATTCGCCAGCTGTGAGTAACTACTGCGAATGAATGAGCTGACCTGTTCAATGCGATCGATTGATCATGCATATTATGGAAGCGCAAATGTGCTTATAATTGGAATGTTTGATAAACTTGGGAATGGAATTCAAAACACAGCGCTGTGAAAACAATTAAGAAGTTTAAGTTTGGGAAACACCGAGATCCTATGCACAATGTAGCCTAATCATATGTCTAATATTTGGCCTAACGTGGAAATGCAATGCATTAACGGAACACAACTAAAGGATCTAAAGATACTGCGTGTTTAAACGTCATTAAAGGGACAAAACTTATAATGGAATGAAATGTTTAAAACATCTAAAATGTCAAACTTGCACATGTTCAATTCAAAATGGGTCGATATAATGAAATGGATGAATGTGTTTTAAAGCATTAAAAGGAGGTCTAAAGGGGCATTACATTTATCAAAACAACAACTGTGTCATTGTAAATTGAGTGAATGATGGAGGATGAAATCCCAAATAAGACCCCACTGGAGAGGGCAGAGGAGCATTTAAATTCACTCTATGCAGCCCAGAGAGGCAAACTTGGAGTGTGTACACGCAAAATGAATGAAATAAAAGTCCTTCTTAATGATGGAGGAAACATTGAAACTGTGAATGAGGGTCTTGAAGCATTTGACGCTGTTATCAATGACTTGAAGAATGCTCATGAATCTGTGCTAGAGCTAGTCACAGAAGAGGAACAGGAAAATGAGAGCATTAACTATTATCAACCAAGAATGAGGACTGATGAACATTTCCTGAAAGAGGTGGAAATATGGAAAAAAAGGCTGAAGTTGAGCTATGGTAAAGAGGAAAAGCCACTATAGTCGTTAAGACACTAACAGCTTACAGACGGTAGGCAATTAATGTCACAGTTATGAAAACGTAGGACACTAAAGAGGCTTTTCTACTGACTCTGAAAAACACCAAAAGAAAGATGCCCAGGGTCCCTGCTCATTTGCGTTAACGTGCCTTAGGCATGCTGCAAGAAGGCATGAGGACTGCAGATGTGGCCAGGGCAATAAATTGCAATGTCCGTACTGTGAGACGCCTGAGACAGCGCTACAGGGAGACGGGACGGACAGCTGATCGTCCGCGCAGTGGCAGACCACGTGTAACACCTGCACAGGATCGGTACATCTGAACATCACACCTGCGGGACAGGTACAGGATGGCAACAACAACTGCCCGAGTTACACCAGGAATGCACAATCCCTCCATCAGTCCTACCGTTGTCATTGTATGAGTGGACACGTTTGCAGAGCGCACAATCTAGGCTACACTTGTGAGAAAAAGTTGAGATCCCATTTACGAGTTCCATTGTCTTTTGTTTCCAGCACTCCTGTCAATCTTGTGTAAAAAGACACGCACTTGATTACGCATAGCACTAGGCTACCTGGCCTGCACAAATGTAGGCTTATAAATGTGCACATTTGGAGATCTGATACTATTTCTGATAACCTTAACTCACCATCACTGCAGAGCTTCTCAAAGTAATTTTTTCTTTGCCTCAAACAGCAAGTAAACAAAGTCTGTTTTTACATCCATTGAGAATGACAATAGCTCCTCAACGTAGACTCTTTGAAAACTATTCACAGCTCTCTCCCTTTCAATAACCACTCAGCATGAAAAGGGAAAACAGGTTTTTCTTCCAGTTATGCAATATTGATCTCTGGCTCCGTCTTTAGTAATTTGTGCGTCTTCATTTTTAAATCGCAGCGCTAAAACATCTGACAAGCTCAGTAGCCTACATATAGTTGATTTAATTCAAACATAGGTTTTGTCTATATAAGGAAAAATATTAAAAAAAATCTTTTTTTAATGTCGGGGACAGCCCATGTCTATTGAAATTAAGTCAATCTCGCAAACAGGCCATTAATAACAGTTTGTAGTCTTAACATCTGGCATAAATTAACTGCCAGAAAATAGTCTAACCTTCATTTTTGGAAGTTTTCCATGTGTTTCTTGCGCAGAGATCGAGATCCTCTGTCCAACTTTCATCGCTCTCCTGACAGATTTATCTATAGATATGCGCATGCGCAAAAGGGATTTATTTACAATCATAACAGTTAAATGAGTTCATTTTTAATTAATGGATGTCGATTTATCTGCCACGTTTAATGGCAAATTATCTTTTCTCTCGCAACATATTCAAATTACTTTCACATCACGTTAGCCTGCAATAATTATTATTTTCATAGAAAACCAAATTATAAATATTTTTCATACGGCGTTACAAGTTAGGTCAATATTCCTTAACTTGCTCGATAACGTTATGGAAAAAGGGTTTATTGGATAAATATATGTTAACTCCTCACTTGCCGCAATTTTTTTCGGGCCTAGTTTTCAGGCCTTGTGAGCAGGTTGAGTTGTCTTTGGGCTACACATTTTTGCTAGCCCTGGCAACCCTGGCTGGAGTGCCAGCTAATGAGGAGCCAGCAGACCCTCTGCACACCCTAACTGATGAGTCACTGGTCTACCTAACCATGACATAGACACCACAATGAATGTCCTATACAGATAACATGACCGTCCTGATATTGCCCTAAACCTGAAATCACATTTGTTTCCATGTTCTCACTTAGAGATAGGTATATGGAAAGGCTAGATGAGCTGAATGGCCTGTTCTCATTACACTAATTATTTTGGCCTATCTAATGCTAGCAGCACTTTTAAATGAGGAGCATTCATCCGCAACAAACAGGGCATCTACAATACATGTCATGGAAATGTGTTCAGTTCCTAGGATTAGTACCAGCTGAGCTTTTTCTAGGTCTACAGGACTGCAGCTGTCAATGACATGCTGCTACTAAAAGTAGAGCAATGTGTAAAATCACCCACTTGTGCCTTCTCTCACAAAATGTGATGAGCTTAGACTATAGCATGTGGAATTTCAAGCGCGCAATGCTCCAAACTGCCAAGCTTAGTTTGTGTAGGCCTACTGGTTGTTTGAGAGAAACCTGAACTATATGAAGGGGTAGGAAGTAAGATTTGTCCAACCTAACTCATATCCTCAGTATGGAAGTAAGTCAAATCCTGTATATTTTCAGAATGAGTTTCATAATCTTTAACATTTTATGTGTCACATTCACATTGCATCAGGCCTAGATTGAGAAATCATGGAGTGATTATCTAACCAATCAACTATACTGAGATCCGCTAGTGGGAAGGCTAATCACACGGTTACAGCCAAATTATAGCCTGCAACTCTTTCCACTTCATATTAACTAGACAACTTTCCACTTGAAAGTTAAGTCGCTATTCCGTTGAGCCCTCTCCCACTATAATTAACATGCATATTCTAGCAAACTATTGATAGGATAGGTGCCTGTCAGTCACAAAGCGAGCGATGACAGGGAAACACAGTCTGCGCACATTGGTTGGTTTTAGTCACATTTCTTTAGAGGATGGAAAGAGCATGATGATCGTGAATTTCCATGTACCATGTACACTGAACAAAAAGATGAATGCAGCATGCGACAATTTCAAAGATTTTACTGAGTTATAGTTCATAAGGAAATCAGTCAATTTAAATGAAATAATTTGGCCCTAATCTATAGATTTCACACAACTGGGAATATAGATATGCATCTGTTGGTCACAGACACCTTAAAGAAAAGGCAGGGGCGCAGATCAGAAAACCAATCAACGTCTGGTGTGACCACCATTTGCCTCAGGCAGCACGACACTTCTTTGCATGGAGTTGATCAGGCTGTTGATTGTGGCCTATGGAATGGTGTCCCACTCCTTAATGGCTGTGTCAAGTTGCTGGATATTGGCGGGGACTGGAACACGCTGTTAAACACGTCAATCCAGAGCATCCCAAACATGCTCAATGGGTGACATGTCTGGTGAGTATGCAGGCCATGGAACTGGGACATTTTCAGCTTCCAGGAATTGTGTACAGATCCTTGCGACATGGGGATGCGTAATATCATGCTGAAACATGTGATGGCGGCGGATGAATGGCACGACAACGGGCCTCAGGACCTCGTCACGGCATCTCTGTGCATTCAAATAGCCATCTATAAAAGGCAATTGTGTTGGTTGTCTGTAGCTTACGCCTGCCCATACCATAACCCCTCCACGTCACCATGGGGCACTCTGTTCACAACGTCGACATCAGTAAACCGCTCACCAACACTTGGTCTGTGGTTGTCAGGCCAGTTGGACGTATTGCCTAATTCTCTAAAACATGTCCAGCAGTCAACACGCTAATTGCACGCTCCCTCAACTTGAGACATCTGCGGCATTGTGGTGTGACAACACTGTAAATTTTAAAGTGGCCTTTTATTGTCCCCAGCACAAGGTGCACCTGTGTAATGATCATGCTATTTAATCAGCTTCTTGATACGCCAAACCTGTCAGGTGGATGGATTATCTTAGCAAAGGAGAAATGCTCAGGTATGTAAACAAATTTGTACAGAACATTTTAGAGAAATAAGCTTTTTGTGCATATGGAAAATATGGTATATATTTTTGTTCAGTGTAAATTAAGTGGCTACGATGAGTCGAAATGATTGAATGAAGTCGATCTCATATATCACTCAATGTGGTTGTGTGTCCATGGTATCGCATCGGGACAAGTAAACCAAAAGATTTCCCAGGTTTCCTTTCCTAGGATGTCGGGGCTTGCCAGACAGTGACGCTAAAGGGAGTGACTCGTCTCCTCAGGCAGTGTAGCATACCAAATCTTGAGAGAGCTGTTCATTTGGCTCCCTAATTTGTATAGGCTGCTGGTAGGCCTAGACGTTTCGCCGATTATCTGCAGATAAATTACGAAAACATTCAATGAAGAATCATCACTGCAGGAACAATAATTAGTGGAGAGCCTCACTCCGGTCCAAACACAATAAATCAGGGCCCTCATGGAATACAGGCATTAAAACAGAATTCAACAATATTCAAAAATGTATTAACAATGTATTAATTTGCTTAACTTTATCATAAGACATGAACAGAATGCATGTGATTCGTATTTCCAGCAACTTTCTGAATAGACAACGAGAACACCCTCGCCTGCGTGTGTACGGTGTGCGCGTTTACCACTGACGCTAGATGGAAAGGCATTCCGGAAAAACTCACAATGACATGTTAACTACAAAGTCATCAATCCAGCTGGTATTTGTTTTGCAAAGTCTACCATCGCGTGCACTACACAAACACAGCTAAACAAAAGCCCCTTGCTAAGTGGTCACTTGACCTCAAAAACTGGTCTACTGATGTGGTTTAAGCATTGTTGTGTACTTAAGAACATCTAATGTTGATGTTTTTCTATTTATTTTTTTTAAAGTGTGATTTTGAGAGTGAACACCAGATGTAAAACCCTGAAAAGCGTTAACACAAATCAGCAAAAGTATAAAACAGATGAGTTTATACGGCCCTACCTAATGACAATTTTAAATTCATTTACGCTATATAAAATCAGAAAGATATAATAATTAAGACTGAACCCTTTCTATATTTAACTTTAAAAAAGAAATCTTCAACATAATGTGGCTATTTACTTAATATTTTTTAAGTGTTTTTATTAAGAACAAACATTGTGGCAATTCATATCTTGTAGTAAAAGCGTAAATAAGACCAATATCAAAAAAAATTGTTCTGATCATATACAGCTGAAGTTGGAAGTTTACATACACAGGTTGGAGTCATTAAAACTCGCTTTTCAACCACTCCACAAATTTCTTGTTAACAAACTATAGTTTTGGCAAGTCGGTTAGGACATTACTTTGTGCATGGCAAGTCATTTTTTCAACAATTGTTAACAGACAGATTATTTCACTGTATCACAATTCCAGTGGGTCAGAAGTTTACGTACACTAAATTGACAGTGCCTTAAAATAGCTTGGAAAATTTCAGAAAATTATGTCACGGCTTTAGAAGCTTCTGATAAATGATGTCAATTAGCCTGAGTCAATTGGAGGTGTACCTGTGGATATATTTCAAGGCCTACCTTCAAACTCAGTGCCTCTTTGCTTGACATCATGGGAAAAATCAAAAGAAATCAGCCAAAACCTCAGAAAACAAATTCTGGAATCTTCACAAGTCTGGTTCATTGTTGGGAGCAATTTCCAAACGCCTGAAGGTACCACGTTCATCTGTACAAACAATAGTATGCAAGTATAAACACCATGGGACCACGCTGCCGTCATAACGCTCAGGAAGGAGACACGTTCTGTCTCCTAGAAATGAATGTACTCTGGTGCGAAAAGTGCAAATCAATTCCAGAACAACAGCAAAGGACACTGTGAAGATGCTGAAGGAAACATGTACAAAAGTATCTATATCCACAGTAAAACGAGTCCTATATCGACATAACCTTAAAAGGCCGCTCAGCAAGGAAGAAGCCACTGCTCCAAAACCGCCATAAAAAAGTCAGACTACGGTTTGCAACTGCACATGGGGACAAAGATCATACTTTTTGTAGAAATCTCCTCTGGTCTGATGAAACAAAAATAGAACTGTTTGGCCATAATGACCATCGTTATGTTTGGAGGAAAAAGGTGGAGTCTTGCAAGCCGAAGAACACCATCCCAAACGTGAAGCATGGGAGTGGCAGCATCATGTTGTGGGGGTGCTTTGCTGCAGGACGGACTAGTGCACTTCACAAAATAGATGGCATCATGAGGGAGGACAATTATGTGGATATATTGAAGCAACATCTCAAGACATCAGTCAGGAAGTTAAAGCTTGGTCGCAAATGGGTCTTCCAAATGGACAATGACCCCAAGCAGACTTCCAAAGTTGTGGCAAAATGGCTTAAGGACAACAAAGTCAAGGTATTGGAGTGGCCATCACAAAGCCACGTCCTCAATCCCATAGAAAATTTGTGGGCAGAACTGAAAAAGTGTGTGCGAGCAAGGAGGCCTACAAACCTGACTCAGTTACACCAGCTCTGTCAGGAGGAATGGGCCAAAATTCACCCAACTTACTGTAGGAAGCTTGTGGAAGGCTACCCGAAACGTTTGACCCAAGTTAAACTATTTATGTACACTTCTGACCAACTAGGAATGTGATGAAAGAAAGGCTGAAATTAATAATTCTCTCTACTATTATTCTGACATTTCACATTCTTAAAATAAAGTGGTGATCCTCACTTACCTAAGACAGGGCATTTTTACTTTGATTAATTAACTGTCAGGAATTGTGAAAACGGAGTTTAAATATATTTGGCTACGGTGTATGTAAACTTCCGACTTCAACTGTATGCCTAGACGATATCCAAAATAACAATACACAGAGTTCATACATTGTCAGTCATTCAAATGGTAAACATATCTTTCTACACAACACCACATCAAATGTTTCCAATTTGGGAGGTAAACTCGATAAAGTATTCAACAAAGTATTTCGCATGGAATCAAGGCATTCGAATGTACAAAAGGCTGCCATCAAAATAGAGCTCCTTCTGCTAAATATTTCTGCCCAGAGGCACCTGGCTGACTACGTTTTCTATTTGGCTGTATTGAAAAGGAAGCTTGACATTTAGTAGTCTATGTATAAAAAAAATAAAAAGGGAAGACAGGCAAGTGTGGCTTAGTGTTCTCAGTTTCTACATTCTAGACGTGGTCTACACTGGCGACAGAGCCATGCTACAGTCAGGGAGCTTTTCCCAGGTAAACAAGAAATGCAAACTGACAAAATGCTTCAAGCTTATGGAAATAGTCAGACATCTGCTACAATGACAGCAATGTCTAAACAAAACTATTGATACAAAGTAACATGACAATGCATGGTCCATAACCCACATATATTCAAATAACTGTTCTTTAAGCACTTGTCTTCTTAATTAGGTGGGAGGAAGAACATAGACTGGACTGTCTTTACAATACTAGCTCAACTCATCACACTCGTCCCAGAGGATTTGATTCTTCTCACACTCTCTCAGCACAATAGGGTAATCTTTGCTGCAGGGTCTGTTACTCATATGCATGTTGAATTAAGCATGTAACGCACTTGATTTCACATCATCGGGTAGAGTGCAACGACTTGAGTAGTGGTAGATCCAGTTGTGGAACCATCAACAAACATCCTATGCTAATTATGCACCAGTGATATAATTTGTAACCAGTAATGTGACCACTTAGTTCAATGTCTGCTAAGATGTCCTTAAATCACCAAGCAAGTGTTTGAAACAGACTTAACTGGAGTCATAATTACACTTTGCAATGGGTAAATGAGGCCAAGATGCCACAAGTCTGGGAGGCAGATTCTGGTAATGGGAAAAGGACCAATAGCCATAATGACTTGAGACACACTACACTGGCCCTAATATAAAAGCGGAGGTGATACCTCCGCTCAGTATCCAACTCCGTGAGAACTGACGGTTAACCATTGACATTCATAGGTGTTGGCCAATAATAATGAGAAGTCTGCGGTGCACTTACCACTGGTTTCATTGAACAGTCGATGCAGGCAATTAACTGTTTTTCCAAGTGCCAATCAGACCTTCTGGCATTGAACTTGGTAGTGGTAGTTGTGTGTATGTTTTAAGCTAAGGATCTAATCTCCTGCTTCCAGACATTTCACCATCTCGGAAACAGGGTTGGATTTGCACCCAAAAATGTCATGTCGGCACAAGGCATGTACAAAATATAGTACAATGATTAGGCTCATATACATTGTCTACTGGTATCGTTTTCAAATTGAGAACATACAGTGCATTCAGAAAGTATTCAGACCCCTTATTCAGACATTTTGTTACGTTACAGCCTTTTTCTAAAATGGATTTTAAAAAGGTTTTTCCTCATCAACCTACCTCACAATATCCCATAATGACAACGTGAAAATAGGTTCCGAAAAAAACAAACAGAAATACCTTATTTACTTAAGTATTCAGAACCTGCTATGAGACTCGAAATTGAGCTCAGATGCATCCTGTTTCCATTCATCCTTCTTGAGATTATTCTACAACTTGTAGTGCACCTATGGTAAATTCAATTGCTTGGGCATGATTTGGAAAGGCACACATTCTTTATAGGGATCCACAGTTGACAGTGCATGTCAGCGCAAAAAACCAAGCCACGGGGTCAAAGGAATTGTCCGTAGAGCTCCGAGACAGTGTGGAGGCACAGATCTGGGGAAGGGTAACAAAACATGTCTGCAGCATTGAAGGTTCCAAGAACACAGTGGCCTCCATCATTCGGAAATGGAAGAAGTTTGGAACCATCAAGACTCTTCTTAGAGCTGGCCGCATGGCCAAACTGAGCAATCGGGGGAGAAGGGCCTTAGTAAGGGAGGTGACCAAGAACACGACAGTGACTCAACCTTCCAGAAGGACAACCATCTCTGCAGCACTCCGCCAATCAGGCCTTTATGCTAGTGGCCAGACAGAAGCCACTTCTCCATGTGCGTTTTATTTAGCTTGGAGTTTGCCAAAAGGCACCTAAACAACTCAGACCATGAGAAACAAGATTTTATGGTCAGATGAAACCAAAATTGAACTGTTTGGCCTAAATGTCAAGCGTCACATCTGGATGAAACCAGGCACCACTTATCACCTGTCCAATAACATCCCTAAGGCGAAGCACGTGGTGGCAGCATCATGCTGTAGGGATGTTTTTCAGCAGCAGGGGCTGGGAAACGGAGCAAAGTACAGAGAGATCCTTGATGAAAAGCGGTCTGGAGCAGGTTAGGACCTCCAAAATGGGGCCAAGGATCACCTTCCAACAGTACAACAACTCTAAACACACAGCCAAGACAACGCAGGAGTAGCTTCGAGACAAGTCTCTGAATGTCCTTGAGTGAACCAACCAGAGCCCGGACTTGAACCCGATCAAACATCTCTGGAGAGACCTGAAAAAAAGCTGTGCAGCGACGCTCCCCATCCAACATGACAGAGCTTGAGAGGATCTGCATAGAAGAATGGGTGAAACTCCCCAAATACAGCAGGGCTCTACAGTCCGAGTATTTCAATAGCATTTGCCCCTAAAAATAGATATGTCGAACTGAAATAATTATTTACGAGCACAGCGTGCGAGTAAAGACTACAACCAACCATAATCCATTTTTCCCCCGCTGCTAATTGCTTAAAAACTACAAGTCCCACATTCCACAAGTGGCATGCGTCCAACCACAGTAGATTTTTCTGTGATGACGCAATACAGTCACAGTGAGAGAAAGGAGAACACTGGGGGGAAGCACGTACACAGCACGTGTGTGTAGAAGGAGCAGTCGGGACGCAATTGACATTGTGGGGAGTGCGACATTGTGGAGAAAGGGAATTCAGGAAAAACAGATGCTTGGCATGGTTGCTTTTATGTTGTGCCTTGCAAATGCACATGTACAAGTGGAACACTAGAGTCAAAGAAAAATAACATCTTCAAGACAACATTTACATTTTAGGGGGGACAAAAAAAATGTAGTACTACAGCATTTGAGAAAAATAATGTTCTCTCTGGTTAAAGATAGAGTTTTGACGACCGTTCGAGTACTCGTGCCCATCCCTACCCTAAACTCACCCGCCCCACGGTTATGAGTCAAACCACGCATCACTAATGGGAACATAAATCCCACTAAAATGACTATGGTGACTATTAAGGCTTCTGCTTTGTCATTGGCACAGTGGCAGCTATTTGGCATGACTCAGTCTGTGTGGAAAACAGGAATTGGAAAGATGGCCTCCCTTGTTTTTGCAGTGAGAAACAGTGCCTTCCAAAAGTATTCATACATCTTGACTTACTCCACATTCTTCTGTATTACAGCCTGATTTCAAAATGAATTCAATTGACATGTTTTTCTTAACACTCAACACCCCATAATGACAGTGAAAACATTTTAAGAAATGTGGGTAAATTTATTGAAAATTATATATATTTTTTACCTTTATTTAACTAGGCAAGTCAGTTAAAAACACATTTATATTTCCAAATGGCGGCCTACCCCGGCCAACACTTGGCCAATCGTGCTCCGCCCTATGAGACTCCCAATCAAGGCTGGATGTGATACAGCCTGTATTCGAACCAGGGACTGTAGTGACACCTCTTGCACTGAGATGCAGTGCCTTAGACCACTACACCACTCGGGAGCCCAGAAATACAGAAATCTAGTTTACATAAGTATTCACACCAGTCACAACAACAAAAATCACCTTTGGCAGCAAGTCTTTCTTGTTAAGTCTCTAAGAGCTTTGCACACCTGGATTGTACAACACTTGCACATTATTATTTTTTACTTTCTTCAAGCAACTCCAGTGTATATTTGGCCTTGTGTTTCAGGCCATTGTCCTGCTGAAAGGTGAACCAGGTTTTCCTCTAGAAGTTTGCCTGTGATGAGCACTACTCCGTTTCTTTTCATCCCCCAAAAAATCCTGAGTCCTTGCCAATGACAAGCATACCCATAACATGATGCAGCCACCGCCAAGCTTGAAAATATGAGGAGTGGTGCCCCAAACATAACACTTTGTATTCAGGACATAAAGTTAATTTCTTTGCCACATTTCTTGCAGTTTTACTTTAGTGCCTTATTGCAAACATTAGGAATGTTTTGGATTATTTGTATTCTGTACAGGCTTCCTTTTCACTGTCAATTAGGTTACTATTGTGTAGTAACTATAATGATGTTGATCCATCCTCAGTTCTATCACAGCCATTACACTCTAACTGTTTTAAAGTCACCATTGGCATCATTGTGAAATCCCTCTTCAGCAAATGAGTTAGGAAAGACGACTATCTTTGTAGTGACTGGGTGTATTGATACACCATCCAAAGTGTAATTAATAACTTCACAATTTTTAAAGGGATATTCAATGTCTACTGTTTTACCCATCTACCAATTTGGTCTTTGTGGTTGAATCTGTGTTGGAAATCCCTTGCTTGACTGAGTGACTTTACAGATAATTGTAAGTTTGTGGATACAGAGATGAGAACATCATTCAAAAATCACGTTAAACACTATTATTGCACACACACAAAAAAAAGACCCCTTGACCTTTTCCACATATTACGTTACAGCCTAATTCTAAATTTATTAAATTGCCCCCCCCCCCCCCCCGTGATGCTTGGCATTCAGGCCAAAGAGTTCAATCTTGGTTTCATCAGACCAGAGAATCTTTTTTCTCATGGTGTTAGAGTCCTTTAGGTGCCTTTTGGCAAACTCCAAGCAGACTGTCATGTGCCTTTTACCGAGGAGTGGCTTCCGCCTGGCCACTCTAGCATAAAGGCCTGATTGGTGGAGTGCTGCAGAGAAGGTTGTACTTCTGGAAGGTTCTCCCATCTCCAAAGAGGAACTCTGGAGCTCTGTCAGAGTGACCATCGGGATCTTGGTCATTTCCCTGACCAAGGCCCTTCTCACCCAATTGCTCTGTTTGGGTGGGCGGCCAGCTCTAGGAAGAGTCTTGGTGGATCCAAACTACTTCCATTTAAGAATGATGGAGGCCACTGTGTTCTTCGGGGCCTTTAATGCTGCAGAAATGTTTTAGTACCCTTCCCCAGATCTGTGCCTCAACACAATCCTGTCTCAAAGCTCTACGGACAATTCCTTCAACCTCATGGCTTGGTTTTTGCTCTGACATGCACTGTCAAATGTGGGACCTTATATAGACAGGTGTGTGCCTTTCCAAATCATGTCCAATCGATTGAATTTACCATAGGTGGACGCCAATCCAGTTGGACGCCAAACATCTCAAGGATGATGAATGGAAACAGGATGCACCTGAGCTCAATTTCGAGTCTCATAGCAAAGGGTCTGATGTAAATAAGGTATTATGTAAATAAGGTATTTCTGTGTTTAATACATTTGCAAAAATGTGCTTTGTCATTATGGGGTATTGTGCATTGATTGATGAGGACATTTATTTATTTAATCAATTTTAGAATAAGGCTGTAACGTAACAAGATGTGGAACAAGTCAAGGGGTCTGAATACTTCCGAATGCACTGCATGTGACTTGTTAAGCACATTTTAACTCTTGAATTTATTTAGGCTTGCCATAACAAAATAGTTGAATACTTATTGACTTAAAAAAATCTAAAGCTGAAATGTCTTATGAATTTGTAAACATTTCTAAAAACATAATTCCACTTTTACATTATGGGGTATTGTGTGTAGATCAGTGACAAAATCTAAATGTAATCAATTTTAAAATCAAGCTATAACAACAAAATGTGTAAAAAGTCAAGGGGTGTGAATACTTTAAAGCACTGTAAGTAACTCATTTTATCTCTAGCTTCATAGCGTGTAAATTATGGGCTATAAACAATTTGAAAACAATTTGTAGGACCACATTAGATTTGATATCAGTTTCCACAAGACTGCACAGTTGTTTTATGATGTAGCCCTACGTTGAACAGTTTCTAATTTCACACCTAATACTGCGTCAGTGCCCTGCACACTGTGTCCGCAATTTACAGCAGCCAGACTCCTGTATTCGAGAGAGAGAAACGGGCACATCAAAAGATAATTTAGTACATAACAGCTGTGATAAATGTTGCCTTAATTAATTGTGTCCTCTATGAAACATGGTCACAGATAACCCTCCTAAGAAGCATCCATAGTTGGAGGGAGGGGAAGACAGGAACTATCCAACTGTGCTCGTTTGTAGGAATGCACAGCTGGAATGGAAATTCCGGGCCGGTATTTTCTTAGCCATGATGGCTGATATAGGCCTAGATGATGTGGCACTGGAAAATCCAACAAAGATTGACTAGAGCCAGTCATGTCACTTGGTAGTGTCCCTTGGTAGTGATCACATGATCTGATCTTTCAAGAGTACGGAACTCCTTGTTAGTTAGGGTCAAAGGTTTGGGAAGCCTTTGAGACTTTAGTGCATCATGTAACAATCTTAATGAGGGCCATTAGACTCAGACTGTTTTTGTGCACAAGTTAATCATAGAAATGCAAGGATTCTCTTACCAATTCTCATGCAATTGTCTGCTTAAAATGCTGTCAATGAAGGCACACGTTGGAGAGCCTGAACCTTTTCATTACATTCTGAACCAATATAGTTTTACTCTGTAAAACATTGATGGGCTACTCTCAAGTGCTCTAAAGGCTGACATGCTTTTAGGGTTAGACAGATTGGAGCCATGGACTAGCTGAAACTGTAGGCTATAGATGGAAACCCTTAGTAATATCAAAAGAGGTATACAGTGGTAATAAGGGAGTATACACCACCATTTGAATCAAAGGTTGACCATGAGCAAAAAGTGTACTTTATATTCATTACCTCGATTTAGCAGAGGTGTTTTGGATGATTAATGCAACTTTGCATTTATGCAAAACAGACATAATGTTGTTATCCGTCAGTGGGAAATTCCAGGGAAATCATTCTGATGTGAGCATGAAATTACTAAGGGGGTGAGACTGGCTTTGCTTGACAGTTTGGAGAGCAAGGGTATTGGTGACAGCTTCTTAGACTGATGTTGGTACCCTGTTAGATCGCCATGATGTTGTTATTGAATAACTTGACAATTGTTTTACATCTTTGTGTCAAATGTAAACTAGACGGATAACAAAGCAGGGCAAGAGATGTGCAGTAAAAAATAATTGTATGATCAACTATGTCTACTCTAGGCTATGGACCTAGCTAAAATCAACTATAATTTTTTTTACTATTCCAGTTAGCTAGTCTTTCTGGTCTTGTGAACAGCTAGTTGTGGCTTGAGCAGCTTTTTTATTTAACCTTTAACTAGGCAAGTCCGTAAAGAACAAATTTTTATTTACAATGACGGCCTAGGAACAGTGGGTTAACTGCCTTGTTCAGGGGCATAACGACACATATTTACCTTGTCCGCTCGGGGATGCGATCTAGCAGCCTTTCGGTTACTGGCCCAACACTCTAACCACTAAACTATCTGCCGCACCTAAGGATTAGGACTGGATTAGGCTATAGTTTATCTGTTTTCCTGAGAATGATTTCAAATCCCTACCAATTATGCTGTACGCTAGCTAGGATAAATTGTATTGCATTATCAATTTAGTTACCTCGCTGTCTTGTCATTTTTGTAAATAGTTCTGTTCATTTAGGGTCCAGCAAAGGAGGTAACGTTAACTAGCCATTATCAATCAAAAACCCTTACTAGTTAGCATCCTAATACCATATATTCTTGGTTAGTTAGCTAGGCTGTAACGTAATACCATTGCTGGATAAACTAGACCAGCGTTTCCAAAACACAGCCATGGTTTATCCCTAACACTACCCTGTGTAGAGCTGATTCAATTAGTTAATCGTTAACCACAGTACCGAGTTTGGGAAACGCTGGGCAAGTCGTTATGTCGAGCGGCATAGTATTAGCCCCATAGCCAGTGGTTGACTAGACAGTACATGCATGTCATGATGTGTTAGCGCATGTGTATGCTTTTTTTATTGCTAGTTTTGATGCACGTAATGTTATCTATCAGACTACGGAACCACACAGATAGCCTTAACTGAAGTGAGAAAAATGTCTGTTTACCGGTGTCTGGTGATGAGATGTTTTTCGGGTTATCACTGTCGCTTTTCACCACTGTTTTCTCCTCCTGCCGGTGTCTTCCACGCCAGCTGCATAAACACAGCTTGATCCTTCCGAGCTAAAACAAAAGGACACGCGATATGTGTATAGCCTAATAGCTAACGTTAAGCTAGCTAGCTACATTTTTTCCTGAACTGGCACGTTCCATTAACCAAATCGCCTCAACCTCTCTGTCCGTGTGTTCAAAAACTCCCGCTGGACACGACTCGTGGGCAATGTTCAACCAGCTGTTATCGTGTTTTGTAAGTAAATCTAAACTTCCTTAAAATGTGATGGTACTTCACAGTCCATTCATTGAGAAAACGTTGACTGAAATTCCCTTTACAGCTATTTTAAGGGCAGTTTTACAGCTAAACTTGCTATCAAACTGGAGCCTCTCGCTAAACGATTTGTAACGCCACTTCCAAGAGAGAATCTTCTGCGGAGTGAATCGTGATTGAGAACGCGCAGAGGTGTACAGTTCGTGACCGTGTGCGCGCTCTCGTGGAATGAGCGTATGTAGACCAGCATGCTCTGTCTCAGGACATTGCGCATCAATCAGATTGCAATTTTGTAAAACACTAATACACAAAATTAGAAAAAAAGCCACTTTATATTTTACTGGGCTGTAGGCTAAATATTGTATGAACTGAAGACGTTTTTTAAATGAACAATATATAATCCTCAAGGATACTCCTTCATAATATGTTGGGAAAATCTGGTTGGCTACATTTTATGCATTCTTTATTATGCACTATATACACTAATTAGGTTGGAAACCCAGCTCTGAAACTATCATCTTTGTAGTGTATTTTTACCCGACAACTCTGCCATCCTCTGGAGCTTGTCTAAATGGCATCATCTAGATTACCATAATTCACACTGGTAGTTACTGTAGATGTTGCCTTGGAGAATAGCCTAAATTTACTTGAATTGAGCTGAAACATAAACCATAAAAAGTCAGAAAAATGGCAGGTATGACTGTGAGAGGAAAGTCTCCTTTCATAGTTTGCTTCAAAATGCCCACAAATGTATATTGCCCATAGAAGGCACAGGGGCACATGCCCACTAAGATTTGTCCTGTTTAAAAAATAAATAATGCAAATAATATACAGTACCTGTCAAAAATGTGGACACGTCTACTCATTCAAGGAGGTTTCTTTATTTTTACTGTTTTCTACATTTTGGCTGCAATCTGAGGTGTAGTTAACTCTAATGAACTTATCCTCTGCAGCAGAGGTAACTCTGGGTCTTCCTTTCCTGTGGCGGTCCTCATGAGTGACAGTTTCATCATAACGCTTGATGCTTTTTGCGACTGCACTTGAAGAAACTTTCAAAGTTCTTGATATTTTCATGATTGACTGACCTTCATGTCTTAAAGTAATGATGGACTGCCGTTTCTCTTTGCTTATTTGAGCTGTTCTTGCCATAATATGGACTTGGTCTTCTACCAAATAGTGCTATATTCTGTATACCACCCCTACCTTGTCACAACACAACTGATTGGCTCAAACGCAGTAAGAAGGAAAGAAACTCCACAAATGAACTTAACAGGGCACACCTGTTAATTGAAATGCATTCCAGGTGACTATCTTGTGAAGCTGGTTGAGAAAATGCCACGCATGTGCAAAGTTGTCATCAAGGCAAAGGGTGGCTGGCTACATTGAAGAATCTAAAATATATTTTGATTTGTTTTACACTTTTTTGGTTACTACATGATTCCATATGTGTTATTTCATAGTGTTGATGTCTTCGTCAAAATTGATGTCTTCGTCAAAATTGCTAGCCACCTAGCAATTTTATGAAGTCGGATTTAGCTAGCCCAGATAGGTTCCCGATCTCCCAACCTCATACCTAGCTACCAAGAAGAAATTTCAGGCTATCAATCAAGTTAGAGTAGTTATCTTGTATAACTATCTTAGCTGGCATGCCTGCTGGCAAGGTTGATAGACTTTAGAAAAGCAAGAAATAACAAAATAATTTACCTTTATTTAACTAGGCAAGTCAGTTAAGAACAAATTCTTATTTTCAATGACAGCCTAGGAACAGTGGGTTAAAGACAGATCTTTACTTTGTCAGCTCGGGGATTCGATCTTGCAACTTTTCAGTTACTAGTCCAACGCTCTAACCACTAGATTACCTGCCGCAGACTCACATTCCTTTCAATCTTTTACCCATATTTTAGCAGAGATACGGAAAAGCATATTTAGATTCTTTAAAAACAGAACCACCATTCAGTCAGGAGGCTATACAGCTCAAGAGGTATGCTTAGATATGCAGAAAAATTGACATTTTACACAGAATTAATCATAATGATTATGCCTCTAGAGGAAAGGCTGTTTGGGGTGTTTGAAAATTGCACAATTCTCCAACTTCCAGACACGGGGGCCTAGCCATCCTCACGTACTTTGTGCCCCAACAGATTTGTGGGGTGCATGATGCCCCTGCTTGCCTATAAGGACTTGTCAATGCTTTCCATTGACAGTAGATGAGCCTTCAACTAGGCCTACATCTGTCGCGAGGTAATGGGTAAACGCAGTCTGGCACTCTACCTAAATGTCAAGCAATCCTTGATTGCAGCCTGTTTAGATAGAGTGCCACACATTGTTTTGGCCACCACACCAAATTGGCTCAGGAAAGGCTTGGCTTCGTCTGTGTCCCCAAAGGCAGTAGAGTAGCATTTTGGTGCCTGGGGCAAATAAGAGGCGAGCTACTGTACAAATGACAAAAACAAAAAGCAATTTTTTGTCAAATTTTATTATATCAAAATACAAAACATATCTAAAGCAGAGTAAAGGTTACATGAGACTTTAGCATCTGAAAATGTCAACTCAATAAGTTCAGCAGAGCCATCATGAAATGTGTATGTATGTAGGTGAGAAGGAAAGGGGCCTTTAGTTGGTACTATTATCCAATACAACGCTACAGTACCTTGGACAGCAGGGCAAACATCTCAGTAGACATGATTTGCTATTTCTCATGAGCCTCTCTGGCGATTCAACGGACTGAAAACGGACGCCAATCCCAAATCGAGCCCTTGGCCCTACCTCCTGACACCTGTGTAAGTCTGAAAGCATCAGATAGCTAGAGCAATAGGGTAACATCTTCACCTGGTTCTCTGATGGGCTAGTTGGACATTTTTCCAGAACCGGAGACAATGCGGGGGGCGAAGGGTGTGGCACTTAGAGGGCCCACCTTAAAAATCTTTAAATAATAATTTCAACGATGATGTACCAAAGAAAAAACATTTAACAATATAAAACAAGGCTACATTTATATATAATATGATTTCATTAAATTCGGGAATTGGTCCGACCTGGTGTTGCTTATTTTATAAATCTATGTACAACTTTGTCTGTCGCTATTCCCCCTTGAGGGGCCCCCTGGCCTCGGCCTGGCGGCTGCCGAAGGAACGTGGGTCTTCAAAAGTATTTTTCATAAAATAATGTTTTGAGTTATTTAGTACTTTTAATAGTTTTAATTTAGTTAATACACTGCCGGAACTTGAGATAGACCTACACAAGGAACAGCCAAATGACGCCTTTGTCTACATTTTAAACAGCTAATAAATCAATGTAAAATACAGTGCCTTCAGAAAGTATTCAGACCCCTTTACTTTTTCCACATTTTGTTACGTTTCAACCTTATTCTAAAATTGATTAAATACTTGTCCCCCCATCAATTTACACACAATACCCCAAAATGACAAAGAAAAAAACAGGTTTACAAAAGAATTCAGACCCTTTACTCAGTACTTTGTTGAAGCACCTTTGGCAGCGATAACAGTCTCGAGTCTTCTTGGGTATGACACTACAAGCTTAACACACCTGTAGTTGGGGAATTTCTCCCATTCATCTCTGCAGATCCTCTCAAACGCTGTCAGGTTGGATGGGAAGCGTCGCTCACAGCTGTTTTCAGGTCCAAAGATGTTCGATCGGGTTCAAGTCCGGGCTCTTGCTGGGCCACTCAAGGACATTCAGAGACTTGTCCCGAAGCCACTCCTGCGCTGTCTTGGCTGTGTGCTTAGGGTTGTTGTCTTAGTCTCTCAGTCCCTACGACTGAAAAACATCCCCAAAAGTATGATGCTGGTGGCAGCATGCTTCATGCTCCATGCATGCTTCATGCTTCATGCTCCATGCTTCACCGTAGGGATGGTGCCAGATTTCCTCCAAACGTGACACTTGGTATTCAGGCCAAAGAGTTCAATCTTGGTTTCATCAGACCAGAGAATATTGTTTCTCATGGTCTGAGAGTCTTTAGGTGCCTTTTCGCAAACTCCAAGCAGGCTTTCATGTGCCTTTTACCGAGGAGTGGCTTCCGTCTGGCCACTCTACCATAAAGGCTTGATTGGTGGAGTGTTGCAGAGATGGTTGTACTTCTGGAAGGTTCTCCCATCTCCACAGAGGAACTCTGGAGCTCCGTCAGAGTGACCATCAGGTTCATGGTCACCAAGGCTCTTCCCCCCCGATTGCTCAGTTTGGTCGGGCGGCTAGCTCTAGGAAGAGTCTTGGTAATTCCAAACGTCTTCCATTTAAGAATAATGGAGGCCACTGTGTTCTTTCTGAAAATGTTGAAAAGTCAAGGGGTCTGAATACTTTCCAAATGCACTGTATACCATCACATAAATAATCCATTGTTTGTATTGAGGCAGGTCTTAACATTAGGAAACTAAAAACTTGTTTTTGAATGGCATGAGAAAGAAAAAGTAGGCTATTCTATATCGAATGAGTTAGGTTGCACTGTAGCCCTTAATCATGACCATAAGTTCCATTACATTACACATACTGTAAGAGTCATTGGAAGAAGGCGTCCTCTGTACGGGGGAGTTTTGTTAAGAGCTCTGGCGCTCGGTCTGAACATGAACACGCGTCGCTTGCGGTATGGTTTTGGAAGCATAAGGACCTTATCCTTCATATCAGCAAAAAATAAATAATAATAAAAAAGGTTAAATTGATACACGCCTTTATAGGGTTTGGGTTAGTGTTCCTATCTAATGTTTTTCATCCCCCCTGTGGCGAAACTCAAGCTCTGCGCCTGCTTGCACCTATCCAATCCTTTGATATCTATACAAGTGCCAGGTGGGGATAAAGGGCTAGAGGTTGACGTGAGATTGGACGAGACTCCTCGCCATACTGCTCCACTATCAACCACAGATAACAGGAAACATGTTTGTTTGCATGGTCACATTTCCCCTTAACAGTACATAAGCATCCCCTGTAATGCTGCATGGGCTGTTACACAGTCTAGATTTTTGTGTCTCATTCCTTAGTGACTGAATCATAGTTTCACACCAAAAGAATGACTTATTTCACTCTGTGCATTTCTGAACACAACTGATTGATTCATCACAATTCATGTAAAAGTCAGTGATGCAGGATGACAAGTTGTCATTTGCGACGGCATGTGTTAGTAGAATGCCCTTTCTAAGGCTTCACATAAATTCCTGGGGGAGGCATTGATCTGCCCAGAGAGCACGGGTGAAATGGTGGGAAAAACTGAAAAACGGTATGACACATAAGGCCAGCACCATATACATGTTTTTTTCTCATACAACAATAATACCAGAAAATGGTGAACAATTAACCCCATGGGTGGTGCCTCTTGTATTTGTAAAATATTTATGTAGAAAAGCAAAGAAAAAAGTTGTTGTTAAAAGAAAAAAGAAAATAATTGAAATGGTTTGATTTTAGTCACTTTGAAAGTAATTATAAAAATGGTCTATAAAATATATTCTGAATGGACAGTTGCATTAAATGACATTGATCCATTTGCTTAGAAATCACTCAAAAATGATTTTATAAAACACAAAACAATTTAAAAAAACAGTGGTCAGTAAACCTACTGCAAATTTCAACACCAAACATACCAGTACATTAGAAATAGTATTTATTTGTTCCAGTTTATGGAAAGCTTTAGAATGTCTACAATGACCAGAAGTGAGAAAGAAGTAGATGACAATACATTCTGGTTGTTGTGTCTGTGCTGGCAGATGTAAAAAGTGTACAGCATGATGATTGTGAGTACACAATGCTCTCAAATGGCCAGATGAAGGTGAACATTTGATAGTAACATAACATCTCTATGTGAAGATATCCACGATGAGGCATTCTGAGGTACTGAGTTGTCTCCGGCTTTTTTAAGAAGCCCGATAACACAATCCTATTATAGATAGAATTGAACATGACCCAAAAATCCAGAGAGCTATAAGGAAGACCAAATGAGGATGGAACAATATTTAGCAAAGTACATCTGAACAGTCCTTTGAACACTCGTATTGCATTTAGTGAGGCATAATGTTGAGAAAAGACGGATGGATGGCGTGGACTTAAATCATACAGAGGCTACACCAAAAGGGTTAACATTACTGCAGTTGAGTGCTTGTCAACTGACTTGTCAAGCAGTGTTGTACAAACATGTAAAACCTTTATAATGACGACCAATACTTTGACATATAGAACATAGCACTCGATGTCTAATTTTGTCCAGCATTAACACCCATGTACTCTGTACCAAGAACACCATGGGGTCATAATAATGAAATGTGTTTCAAATTTATGCCACATCAATTTGCCTTCTCATAAAATGGACGCTGGGGATGTAAGTTCATCTCATCTGATTATTCCCTGATGCATCAAAACAAATTCTTCTGACACAGTAATATCCATTACATACAGTATACGCACACACAAAAACAATGCATCTTTGCCAAATAACTATGACGCAGTCATTTTTCTAACAATGGCCCTACATCTAAAGGTTTACCTCATTTGATACCTTACTAAACTTTCAATGAAATTGCTATCTTTGTATGTCAAATACCAGTACAACACCAAGAAGGGTTTGTTTACTGCCCAAAGGTCTAACCACAATATACCATTTCAGGACGGTTCTACAATAGACTACAACATCATTTGTTGGTAAATAAGCAGGGTGCTCACAATGTGTGTGAAGCAAGGAGTTAACTCGCCACTTAAAGCACCACAGAATGTATTGACAATAGCACCAGTTGTTGTCATGATGGAATCACAAAGTCAATATGCTCCACTTATGGATCTCTAGAAAATGTTAGTGTCATGTACTGTCTCCACATTCCAGAGCGTCTTTATAGTCTGCTGCAACTTTACAAATCAAACCTTTGCAACTATTGAGAGTTAGAGGCAGACAAATATACATTACACAATAAACAATGTGGCTACGTTGGAAACTAAACAAAAATTGTTTTTCAAAGCAGCAGTGAAAATATGTACACATGCACTGTAAAAGACCATACTTGCACAGTCTGTTGACTAGAGGAATATAGATGACACATTGTTTGTACTCTGCTGCTATACAGAATGCAAAGGAGCACCTGCATGAAAACCATTGTACTCTTTCCAAAAGCCAATTGAGTCTAAGACAACATACAGGGTTCTTAAGCAGGCCAGCAGCAACATTTGGAGCTGGGGATCTGTGGTAGTCTTGGGAACTAACTGGTATAATGATGGACCTATTGTAGAGCCACATAGTCCTACATGATCCCCATTGGCCAAGCTAGCCATGTTAGCATATCCCAAGATCAACTTGACAGGAACGATTCATTGTGGGTAAAATTAAGTGAATAATTAAGTGAATAATTCATTCTGGTGCTTTCCAGTTATGCTTCAAGATGTAAAACTCTGTATCTTTATCGTAGTCTGTAATAAACTGATGACACTTGCACAATTTTTTTGTTATTTATTTTGTACAGAACTGAAATGGTTTGTCTCAAAGGCATTTATGAGTCAGTGGAATATAAATATTCTCTACTTGTATGATTCTGTTTTGCTAAAAAAAAGAAACAAATGGGTATAAAAAATAAAACAACAAAATAATACACAATGAAAACAATTAACCCCAAATGTAGATTCAACCATCCACTTTGGTACATAATACTATATTAATATTTTTGTATTCTATATTGGTTTGATTTCTAACATTAAATATTCAACTAATTTGTAGCTTTTAGAAGAATTCAGTCACTCACAGAGATCTATTGGTCTGCTTCATGTTACAATGTCCCACTGAAACAGACCGTACACTACTCAGTTCCTACTCACTCAGCCATATACTCGGTGTGCATCATATTCTCATATACAAAAAATATGACAAGGTATACTTTTTTAAAACATTATTTATACTGTGTGACAAAAGTGTATGCTTTCAGTTGCATCTTCTGTAGTCTTTTGAGTATTAGCACATTAGCACATTTGTGTTTACTTGTTTACTAGTAACCCACAAGGTATGATCGTATAATCGTATACCGTATATCTTGTTAGGCCTCGACTTGACTGTGTACAGTACTGTGCAGTGTCTTCAAATTCCTCATACTGTCATTTTCTTTGGGAGGCATAACGGTTTGGCATTTTGTTATACGGCTATGTTTTGGTTTTACAAAATGTAGTGTGGAACTCAGAGATTGGAGTATGGGAGAGCACCAGCAATATATATTTAAAACAACAACAAAGTGTGCTTTACCAGATGAAGTAAAATGACAAAAATAATTACTCAAATAACACAGTCCTTGAAAACGTGTGTTTTAGCACCAGATGTTCTTACTCTTCAGACTTATTTAATGAATTAGGCATACAACAAGTATCAAAAGACATAGCTTTACAATGCTCTCTAATGGTATCTGTTTTGCTATGAAGTAGTAACATCAATCCTTGGGGACAGTAAACCACAATTGCGCTCATATCTAAGTTCAAACCAACCAAGTACTAGAAGAAATAAGGACCGAACAAATCCTCTTCCATAGAGCAAACAATTATGATGACAGTTCCTGTTACATAGAGTGATGGTAACACTTTACTTGACACCCAGCGTCATAACACGTTTTGACACAGTCATAATCATGTCATACCGTATGTCATAACAGCTGACATAACTTGTCACCTGTTGTGACATATGCAGTATTGCATTATTTTATGACTGGTTATGACACCTACATAAGAGTGTCAAAACCCACAAAACCTATCACACAAGGCAAAACATTCCATTACACCATAGCCTACTTGTCAACAGTATGTTTATGTTATATTCAATTTTCCGAAATTGACCATATTAAATTATTGCAATTGCGCACAAATTGATGTCAGACCTGCACCTACCCCAATGCTCTGTTTTGCTGATGACTGGGATGAATGCAGGTTTCAGCATGACAAGACACCCTCTTTTTGACTGATGACTGACATAAGGGCATGTACGTGATAGGCCTATCTGGCTTATGACGGTCATAAAGTGTATTTTCTTATTCCAAGTAAAGTGACACAGGAGGGTCATAATGCTTCTTGACAGTGTCATAAAGGGCATTTTCTACAAGTTATTTAAAAGATTATGAAAAAAAAACATGACTGTTATGAATGAATTACAATAACAACAAAGGACTTAACAAACTTTCAAATAAAAGGAAACTTGTTGGCAGGGAAAAAACACATTTGAATAAATGTGGGTTATGACACTTATGTAGGTGTCATAACCAGCCATAAAATAATGTAATATGTGTCACAACAGGTGTAAATATATGGGTTATGACAGTGTTATGACAAGTTATGTCAGCTGTTATGACATAGTATGACATTGTTATGACCGTGTCATAACATGTTATGACGCTGGGTGTCAAGTAAAGTGTTACCAGAGTTATTTTACCAACCCAATATGACCGATATCAGACGACCTCTGAGAATGGTCCAGATACACCACAAAAATAGCTATTGCTAATGACAGACAGTATCATGTCATTAATAACTGTACAATTTTCAACTGTACAGTTCGGATGTGCGCCACTATATCATATTACAGCTTGTATATCTCCTTTGTGACTACAGTCATGTACACAAATGCCCCAAATATCTTTAAAAAAATAAAGGACAATCCCAGTTACACATGATTAAGTGGGTGAAATAATACACTGTATAATCAGATTACAGTCCTCTGTAGCTCAGTTGGTAGCGCATGGAGCTTGCAATGCCAGGATAGTGGGTTCGATTCCCGGGACCACACGTTTTTTTGTTTTTGACATGACTAAGCTTTGGATAAATGCGTCTGCTAAATGTAATATATTATATTATTATTATTATGATAGTCAAATCGGAGTGTATTCACACACAACACACAGAGCTTGGTTATTACATGTGATATTCAGTGCATTGTCTTGAAATTTCAAAAACTATATCTATATATTATTCTTAAAATATTTAGACTTCACTTTAACTTAAATAACTTATTTCAGCATTATAAATGGTACAATACATTCCACTGCTTTAGTCCGTGGCATGATTAGGCAGCAACTCGTTTTGTCTGAATCACTGAACTCATTATTAAAGCAAAAATATTAGGCAAGCATCATATTTTCGCCTAAGACAACCAATCATTGGTCCACATTCCCTTGAATGGGAAGTGACCCTATCCATTGTGATATACAATAGCAGGCTCTGCTTCAAATCCCAACTGTGGGAGAGGTGGGTCAATGTATGTGCTTTGATTGCATCTTAATGTAACAAAAAGCTATTATTTCATTCAAATGTTCAGGTCTGTCAGTTTTGTGATATCAAGATCCCTCTCCTGCGACAGAATTCCATACTCAATATCAAAAGCTGTCTTATATCCAGTGACTCAGTATATGGGCAAATGTATAATATTCCCAAAAATATTGATTATAATGACCTCTAAATGAGTGTTTGTTTTTACACATCCTCTCTTCTCTTACACACATATACATATATATATACACAAACACACACACATATATATATATATATATATATACATATATATATATATATACACACATATATATATACATTATATATATATATATTTTCAGTATCGTATATGCATTCTTTCTCTTTTCACAGCAACATTCAGACACTTCACCATGCAATGATCTCTCTGCTATACACTATGTACATGTTAATCCATATACATTGCACATTAAATTGTATATATTTGTATTTTCAAGAGGGACATTCTACTGCTCCCCTTCCCTCATGCTTTATATACAGTATATTCTTAATTTTAAACATCAAAAGAATTTGACTCTGTGGAAATCTCTTGGGAAGGCCATTAATGATTAAATGACTACATTCTGAAAAAAAGGAAATGGGGTTACTTGCCCTATCTGGATAATTATGGTCAATATTTAAACATTTTAAATGTTTTGAATGTTGGTGATTTTTTGTGTGCTTGCTGGAAGCAAAAACACTAATGTTATTCGACACTTTAGTTGTGTCATCTTTATTAACTTTGGAGAGGTTTCTACCATCTTCTCTACATTCAGCTAACATAGTAGCTGACTAAACTCAACTCCTTGGCGAAGGAAGTTTTTGATGAACTCCACTAACGGATTTGAGCACAGACCAGGATTTGTGGAATTCAGCTCTGATTACATTGATTTGCCCAGAGTCAATACTGAAACGCTTGCCTTATACCTATGTTTGTCCTCAGAAACTTCCCCTCACCATTGAGTTGAGTTTAGTCAGCTACTAACATAGCAGACACATGTACAGAAACAACAGAATATGACACACAGAGCCCTTGCTAGCCTTGCTAGCCTTAGGATATTCCACAAATATCTGCAAAAGGCCAGTTTGCATTTTCGTCTGATTTCTACATTATTCTGCTGGTACTTTAAGGGCCACAATGTATTGTAGAGTTACTGTGTAAATAATGCAACAATGTATCAATATATTTGCTGTGGTTCATGTTTCAACGTAGGCAAATGCCTAAAATGACCATGGTCATTCAATAGGTTTCTTTTGGCTGACAAAGTTTTTGACTGGGATGACGGTTTAATTCAGAGATAGAATTGTGCCATTTTAAATGGGACTTGGTTTCTCTCAGAAACAAAGCTAATTTTCAATAACATACACTAACGTTCAAAAGTTTGGGGTCACTTTGAAATGTAAATTTTTTTTGTCCATTAAAATAACATAAAATTGATCAGAAATACAGTGTAGGCATTGTTCATGTTGTAAATGACTATTGTAGCTGGAAATGGCTGATTTTTTAATGGAATTTCCACATAGGCGTACAGAGGCCCACTATCAGCAACCATCACGCCTGTGTTCCAAGGGCATGTTGTGTTAGCTAATCCAAGTTCATCATTTTAAAAGGCTAATTGATCAATAGAAAACCCTTTTGCAATTATGTTAGCACAGCTGAAAACTGTTGTTCTGATTAAAGAAGCAATAAAACTGACCTTCTTTAGACTAGATGGGTATCTGGAGCATCAGCATTTGTGGGTTCGATTACAGGCTTAAAATGGCCAAAAACAAAGAACTTTCTTCTGAAACTTGTCAGTCTATTCTTGTTCTGAGAAATGAAGGCTACGGCGCTAAGGGATCCGTAGCGCCAAGAAGTTCTTTAATCATAACAACCGTTTTCAACTGTGTAACATAATTAAAAAAAGGGTTTTCTAGGGATCAATTAGCCTTTTAAATGATAAACTTGGAGTAGCCAACACAGCGTGCCATTGGAACACAGGAGTGATGGTTGCTGATAATGGGCCTCTGTACGCCTATGTAGATATTCCATTTAAAAAATCTGCCGTTTCCAGCTACAATAGTCATTTACAACATTAACAATGTCTACACTGTATTTCTGATCAATTTGATGTTATTTTAATGGACAAAAAATTGTCTTTTCTTTCAAAAACAAGGACCTTTCTAAGTGACCCCAAACCTTTGAACAGTAGTGTGTGTCTTTTAACTTAAGTTAACTCACATTTAAGTGAGTTAGGCTAACAAAGAGCACAGGCTAACAAAGAGCACAGTCTAACAAAGAGCCCACAGAGTGTCCTATTTTCTTGCATGGAACAAAATGTTTTGTTTTTATTGTGAGTCCTAATTATTCACATGTCCCTCGGCCCTCACCAGCAACTAAATTCAGCACCAATACCAACGCTGTTATTTCACCAGAATGAATGACCTGCCCGGAGTAGTTCTCTGATACTGATGACAGTACTGTGACACTGTGACTGTTAGAAATACAGTCAATACTAAGTCAATGGGTGATCAAATCTGCCATAAGCTTCCAGTATCAAAACCACACAGCCCAACTAGACCTAACAAACTTGTCAAATTGTGATAATAATAAGGATTCATAGCCAGAATAGGAATTAAACTATAATAACATTCCCTTTGAAAGTATTACATTAAATAATAGCTTGGCCATTTTCACAACAAAAGCATCTTAAAACGAACATTGCATGTAGCATTAAATATTACATATTCTTACTAGAACTGGACAATAGTTGAGAGATGATACTCTTTAAAGTGTGAGTTACCTCGACAATTATATTAATTGTTCCTTATCTGAACCACTGCCAATTGCTTTGGCGCAAGTAGTCACCCTTGTGGAAAAAGTGTTCTACATAAATACGATTTTCATATATGAAATCCTAAATATTATGTAACTGCCTGCATATATTGCATATATTATAAATATATTTCATATTATAGAACATGTTCCTTGCATTTTGGATCTTCCTTTTGATATAATTCTTCTGACGGAGGGTTTGAAAATAAATGGCCGTGACATAATAAGCAGATACATATTTTCTTGTAAATCATTTGACATATTTCTGAATGCTACTGCCATAAAAAAACACCTTGATTTTGACTTCACGTGTAGAATTTGTGTTGAAATATCTACCTTTCAAACAGTTGAATTGATTAAAGCTTTACAGCTTCGATAAATCCAGTTGGATTAACACAAATTAAGGAAGATTTCAAGATCACCAGACTCAGAAGAGAATAGTATGCTATTATTGAAAGTATCATCCTATACTGACAACAGTGTCATTGTGTTTACAGGTGCAATGTTGGGGATTAACTGATTATTACAATATCCTGAGCCTGCTGTCTGCACCAAAGGTAACTCTCGGGTTCAGTTTAGCCACAAATTGGTATTAAACCAGCCAAGTCCTGTACTGTCAAATAAAAATCAAGAAATGGTGGCCATTTGACACAAAAAAAAGTCCAACCGAACACACTAACCTGGCTCCATAAAACCACAGTATAACTTTGATACGTTCCTCTTTAGCTAAGTTTTGTCTTCATTTAAATGTTTAAGGTACACGACTTGGCATCTAGCCCTCCACAATATGTAATATGTTTATGCTGTAAAATACATACGCAGACAAAGTATAAAAGTTCAACACACCAAAACATAAATTAAACATGAGCATTGTCATCCATGATTCAGACTCAATCTACACATCCTGCTTAAAAAGCACCAAGATGGATGTTGAAAGGCGTATGTACAGAGCATGTTGTTTAATGGTTATACTGCACCAACCTTAAAACATCAGCTATGATCAATTACAGTATCATTTCAGATTGGTGGTATAGCTGTCATTCCTCTGAAATTGCTCATCTCTCTGAAAGTAGCAATTCCACTTTCAGATTCAATGATCTTGTTAGCACCTGAAGTTGCAACTCTTAAGTGCCTTTATTGTACAGTATCAATAAGATACCCAATGAGAGACTTTGCTGGAAAGTATCGGCTTGCTGGAGATTTGTTAATATACACGAATCTAAGTGCTAGCTTTCCATAATTCAGAGACATTTCAAACCAACAGTGAACCAGACAGTTGAACCAAAACATATGAACAATAGGTCTCAAGTGCACAGCAGCACCTGTGTTCCTACATGTATGGGTGAAACCATTCCTAACACCCCTCTCCTTCTCTGACCATCACCAGATCACCCCCCCCCCCCCATTGTCATGACCCACATGGTTCAGCTTTAATGAGCCCAGATATGTCTATATTTACATGATAATGAAACATGTCGATTTATAAAAAAGAAGCACCCTTCGATGACAGAAAAACACATTTTAGAAAATAAAAACTTTAGCAGCTCTGCGTAGCCCTGTTATGCCACAAGACGCCCCTCCATTGATCTTTCTATAGGGGAATAGACAACATTAATACAAGCACATGAAGAGACAAAAATGCCAAGGCTACAAATACAGGAAATGGCCAACAAAGGCAGTTACTTTCATAAACAAATAGAAAAAAATAATGAAAAAAATTAACTAAACCGAAGCAGGCAACCAGAAGAAGCCCTATAAAGGCCATCATAAGCCTTTTGTTCATTGAATCAGGCCCTCCTAAAAGAATGAAAAAAAAAATACTATAGTATACTATGGCACAAAATCCTATCCTCCTCTCAGTACAGTACACGTTGTTTTTATTGATTAAGGAAGTTATAGTATTTTTGGCATTACTATAGTACTTTTTAAATAGGAGATGGAACCCTCATAACTACTACACAAGGCTACAAAGTGTGCTAGTAGAAGTGAAGATGGCATCAAATAAAGAGCAGTAAAAGCCAAGATTTTGCTCCAGTGCAAAATCCTTTCCCAGACAATGAGACACACCCAAAGTCCAACCTGAATAGTAACTAGGGCAGTAGCATGTGTTGTATAGAATGTGTGAGGTTGCATGTGTGTGGTTGCATGCCTTGAGTGGCATACAGTACAGTACACTTCTGTTTAAATGGAGCCTAATCCCAACTTAATCCCTTCCCCTCGCCCTATTCAAAATAGATCTATGAGCCCATGTGCTTAGTTTACGACAGATCTTCCCCACAGGGGGAATTACTGACCATTCCTTTATGGGGTCCTTTAAGTGATAATGAAATGGAATTTATGTTTATACAGAATAACTAAAATGTACAATCACCTTCTAAATGATTCCAAGAGAATGATTGATGGCGGAAACTGTATGTCCACAATATATCATTTCCTGTATGTAAAGCATAACATGCTCCATTTCCCTAATAGCCATTATGAACACCTCATTTATGGTGTGTCAAAAGACCCGAGACCAGATAGATTTTTGATTAGCATGATATCATTCTACAACTGTAAGTAGACCTACATCAACCCAAACATATTATGGTATATATATATTGTGACCAATTAGATTTTTTTTTACATTCAGAATTATTCAAATTGTGTGAAATTTGAACAAATAAAATGATTAAATAAGTCATAAGAATAATAAAAACATATGCCAGTACAGTTGTGTTCAGCTAGCTGAGGCTTGTCATTGCGGTGCCATGTCCTGTGCTCTGAGGTATATTTTGTAGGATGTAAGTGAGAACCTTGTGTGGATGGGATGAGTCTCTGGGAAGTGATAGAGGGCTGGTAGAGTGAGGCAGGTGAGGAGACTAGGGTGAGCAAGGTGCTGTAAACTGAGACCTAACTAGGCTTCATGGGCTGTTTTGACACTGGGGCCATGAGCTAAGCCTCTTCTGCAAACAACAAAGTAATACTGTAGTATAAAGATGAGATAGAAAATGAAAAGCTCAGGCAGATGGTTAGAAAATGTCTTTGAAAATAATAAATGGTGAAGCACACAGTATTGCTTTCCTCAAATTAAATGTTTTGCACTGGAGTAAAACTTTTGAAGACATTGGATAGCCACCGTTTTACTTTCAATTTCTTTAAAAAAAAAGTTAAATCATTGATTGATGCTGGGGAATGAGCAACATTTTAGACTGAGGGGTCATTTTCCAGGTGGGGTTTTGTGGCATGTTGGGGAAGAGTGTAACCTGACTCCCCCACAGGCTCAGAGGAAAGTGACATGGTCTGGGTCCATGTTGTCCATGCTGGCCAAAATGGCCTTCTGGTCTTCCCGGGGCGGGCGGCGGAACAGCAGAGCGGAGAAGCGGGCATACGGGTCCTGTCTGATGGGCCGTTTCTTCTTCTTGCGGAGGTAGAGAACTTCTTCGGGCTGGAGTACCTGAGAGGTGTAGTCCTGCTGGGTCTGAGAGGTGGAGACACCTGGAGAATGGGAGGGGGATAGCGACAGGCAGGTCAGAGGTGAGAGAGCCTTAGGTCAGGATAAGAGGGCAGAGGTAGAGAATAAGGGTCCTGGGTGCTATCGGACAGACATTGGGCGGGAAGGTAAGGAATGCAAAACACACAGGAAACAATGGGTCAGAAGACAGGGTGGTTGAGTTAGAAAATGAGCTCAGTTCCAATCCAGGGTAAATACTTTACACTGTACCACTCCCCATACCATACCACCATGTATGGTTATTTGTGCACAATACCCTTGGAAAGTGGACACTTATCTTAGGAGGGATCAACTAAGTTCATGAGTTGGAAATGAAACATGAATAAGTGAGACATTGAATTGTATGATTCAAAAGATAAATGCTGTTAACTGATCATCTACAGTCATTTGATACCGGTGTAAGTATTACTATAATTTCTGTCATGATTATGGAGAAAGTTGGTGTCAAAGTTAGGTTTCTGGAGAACTGCAGAACTGATTAGGGAACTACCTTGGTGTTCCCACCACTACGGCAGAGTAGTAGAGATGAGGAAAGTATCACACCATACTACCTTATCACACCATAGTGACGTGCCGCTGAGTAGATAGCATAGTTTGATGCATATATGTAATCTGATTGACGCCTGTGAAAGAGGAAGTCCTTGATAATCCTGTTGTGATCAAGTCTCTCAAAACATTGATGGCAATTGAAAACACATTTGAGTCTGCCAGACACAATATCTGTCAAATGTGTGGTATGCCTCAAAATGTACATGTTAATCAACCAGTGTCTTGCGTCAGGCCCACACATCCACAATGTCAGAGGCCTCACCTGTTTTTCTTCTGGACTTGGAGTTGTTGTTGTTGACCACCATCATCTTCTTGGCCTTTTTAATACGTTGGTATCTCAGTGCATCAAACCTCTCGGACCCCGCAGGGGCACTCGGCGCACCTCGATGACTTCTGAACAAAAAAAAGGAGGAGAACACATGTAACCCTGAGGAACTTCTGTTTAGTGGGCCTTTCCTTCTACATGAGGCTCTAAAAGTTCAAGAACCAAACCTGCTGAAGTCAGCTTCACTTTACCTAAAGTTTGGAGCAATGTGACACACCTGAGGTTTTTGACTGAACTAGCTAATAGTTTGGTCAAACAAAATCAAGAGGAATGTTTGTGTGACTTGAATCTACAGTGTTACTGTATTTTACACAATCTGTTCTATGATCTGTTGAATCTGAAAATAACAGGTGCACATTTGTGAAAGAATATTGCAATTTGTAGAACATGAATGAGTATTCTCAGCCATCTCTTTTGTCTGCAGTCTTCATATCCAGATAGTGAGGCACTTTGAAAACGGCAGCCCACAGACTCTGCCACAAACACAACAGGTTATCACAAAGTACAGAAAACAAATAGCCTCACAAAGGGGCTGTCCTCCAGCTGTGGCTGCAGAGAGAAATTGAAGGCTGTTAGTGGAGGGGGAAATCACAGCTGAGCGACAAAGCATCATCAATATGTATTCATAGACGTGGATACTGTCTACAATGGGCTTCACCATGCTGACAGGGGGAGAGATGGCGGGAGGGGAAATGGCTACTTGGGAACAGTCACATAACGAAAGGTAAGTCAAAACCAAAACTAAGCACTCGGACAACAAATGTAACAAGAGTTTATTCAGATACTTGTTCTTAAAAATAAAATAATGAATAGCAATATTTAGCGATGGCATGCATGGCAGTTTGCACATGGAACAGGACTTTAAAGGGGAATACTGTGAAAAGCACTTCATAGGGCTGTGGTGTGGACCTAAAAATTCTACTTTCCACACAATATCAAAGAAGTGCATCAACAGTTTTGGAAGGACACTTGCTTCACCTGGTCGTGAGAACTGTTCTGTAGTCCAAACTTACAAGTGTAATTATGTTATTTGCGTACTTTGTTTCATACTGACTGGAGCGAAGCGAGTTCAGATGGCTAATCACATAAAATATTTCCTAAGAGTATAGGTCCAAAATATTTTCATTTGGCGTCATCATACAAAAACACCTCGAGTAAGAAAGGATAATATGTCTCCTGCTTGAGAGGAATGCTAAGAATTACTACGCTAAAAAGGACCTAACAGAGTGCCCACTGCCATAAGACCAGATGAGAGAGTTATACTACTACACTCTTAGAAAAAAGGTGCTATCTACAACCTAAAAGGGTTATTTGGCTGTCCACATAGGGGAACCCTATGAATAACCCTATTTGGTTCCAGATAGAACCATTTTAGTTCCAGGTAGAACCCTTTTGGATTCCGTGAAGAACCCTTTCCACAGAGGGTTCTACATGGATCCCAAAAGGTTTCTATCTGAAACTAAAAACAGTTCTAGCTGGAGCCAAAAAGGGTTCTCCTTTTGGAACCCTTTTTTCTAAGTGTGTACTGCCTGGACAACCTATCATATACACTTGGGTAGGCTTAGAAAAGGGATGTGACAATTGTCATCATATTTGTCAGATAAATATTGTTTTCCTCTGATATCTACGACTCATTCTTACTGAAGACACAAAAGTAGGAACATAAAAGAAGGATAAGTGCAGGTAAGCTGCCAAGGTAACACCATCATTACATCATAATGCTTCTATCGTCAAAAGAACAGACAAACACTTTGTCTGCGGCTTGCTTGTGCAAGGACTTTCTTGCACCTTTCCTGTGTACATGTCAGCTGTCATGGCAGTAAATCAAAACGATCCTCATCGAAAAATGACAAGTTAGCATACACCTCTCAAGCATGAAGTTGTGTCAGGGATACGTGTCTAATCTCCAAATCAATTGTCATAAAAGGTGACATATGCATACTTATGTCAGAATGCATACATTATTGAATACTGCAGAACTCAAAATGCATAGCTACTTTGAAAAAAAGGAAAATAAAAACGGAAATGAACTGGAGTAACAAACTTAACAAAGCAAGACCCAATGACTCGTATTCCCCTTTAAAGGACGAGGTGATTCAAAGCCCCACCTGCTGCCCCCCCCCTTTCAGACATGGATCCAACCCTTACCTATTGTGGTGTAGAGGACCTGGTCACAACAACGCTGCCCAGATAGCTGAGATCAATAAAAAACAAAGCAGGTAAGACTCCAGGAGCCATCAAGAACGACCAACTGCCCCTAATCAATAATGATGGAGACATTGCAACACATGAAAGCGGACAGATCCCTGCAACACACTTCGCCCAACAAGCCTCCCCTGGCAGTCAGACCTGGGGGTGTCCTGGGGGCAATGGAGGGGTGGGGTTGGGGTGAAAGGTTCAGGGAAGAGGCGGTTCATGCAGTCAGGTTACTAAGGATGATGATGGGCCCCCCTGAGCCTGCTGAGATGGACTCTCCTAAAAGCACCCTCTGCATTATAAATAAGGAGTCCTAAAAGGCCTAAGAGTTAGACACAGCAATGGCGTTTGTTTTGTCTGAGAGTCAATTGGGATGCACATATGGGATTCCTCCTGTTGGGTGAAAGCAGGGTAAAGCATGAAACAAATGGAAAACCAGGGATCCTGTGGTGAAGTCTCTCATATTCCAGGCTTTTAGGGGCTTGTATCAAACAAACTGCACAATGCATTTGAAATGGTTTAGATAATAATGGCATTTTCTCCAAAGACTTACTATAGCCCTGAAAGGTCTGTAAGGTCATCTGTGAAGCAAAACATGTATCTTCTCAGGTCACAAAATATTTGTTCCACCAAGACCGAATTTAGAGGAAAATGTGCAAATCGTGATTTGTTAAAAGACAAGTTTGGTACAGTACTTGCTTCACAGATTCCATGGATGGATATTTGAAAGTTGATTTCTGATATGAAAAGCAGCGTTAATCGATTTGAGAATGACAGAACTCCTAAGCCCATCAAATAAATCTATACAGCAAAATGCCATTGCTATAAATAATGTAAGAGTCCCCGGTCAATTTGTCGTCAAGAACTCGATCCCTTGATGAAATCATATCTCAAGTCTAAAAACAAGAAGCAATCGATCTTTACTTAAAATATGCTTACATTGATATAAAGTCCAACCCCAATTTGACCCTAATTACCCCAATTGTCCTGACAAGTGCATTTAGTAGAACCATAATGGTCCTCAATGTCCCTGTGTTCAGAACACAAAGCAACCTAACAATTTAAATAAATGTATACTAGCGCAGATAAGTAAATCCCTCCCTGAAGGCCTAGTGCACCTACCCTGAAGCTGACAACTGGGGTGGAGAGGGCTCACACGGAAGGACCTCCTCCTCAGTTCTCCTCTGGGATGGCATCTGCCCAAACATGTTGCTGCTTTCCACAGGGGGTGATGGGGACTGGGACGGGTAGCTTGTGGCGGAGGTGGCAAAGGCCATGTGGGAGCGGTAGCTGGGACTTGCCCTTCTGCTACCCTGGCCATGGGCGGGAGAGGACGAGGGAGAGGACCTCCAGGAGAAGCTGGCTGAAGAGGGGGGAAGCAGGGTAATCTCAGACATCTCTGGAGGTATGGAGGGCTGGACGATGCTGGGTCGGGGACGGGGTCGCACTACAATCTCTGGGGAGCCCTCGTGGGAACTAAGGGGATTCTGGGTGAGGGGCGAGAGGCGGGAAGGTTGGAGAACCATGATGCTAGGCTCCATCCTATGAGCCTGCCTGGGGCTGAGCCGGGGGGTGGGCTCGAACCACCGGGTGTCCAAGCTACTGAATGTGCTAGGGCCACCCATGTGGGCTGCTGGGTCGAGGTAAGGCAAAACTGGCACACCCATACCGTGGCTTGTGTGTCTTAGCTGCCCTAGACTCTGTGCCTCTTGCATAGCTAAACGCTTGGCTGGAAGGCCCCGAAGCTTGACCGTGCTGGGAGACTTGCCTGGACGGCTCTTTGGGGCCTCAAGCTGCAGGACACCGGGGTATGAGGGCACCTGGAGGGAGGAGGGCTGGAAAGCAGCAGGGGGAAGAACATGGGGAGGAGGAAAGAAGGGTTCCCGGTGGAGATGCAAAGGGTGGTGGGGTGGAAAAATGAAGTGGGGCCCTTCCAGACTCGCAAAGGGGAAATTGGGTCTGTGCCAGATCTCCGGGGAGCGAGAGGAAGAGGTGAGCGTCAGGGGAAGAGGGAAGCTTGAGACGCCATAATGTAGAATATCTCCTTCCCCCATCTCCTCAGGGATGCGGGGGTGACCAAAGGGCCCTTCGGGGTGGTAAGGGGGGGATGACATGACAGAGCTCAGAGGGCTTGTGTCAGGCATGTAGAAAGGGGGTGGAGGCTCGGGTTCCCCAGGGCTGCTAAGGTAACCGTAGAAGTGACCGTGGCCATGGGAGAAGGCTCTGTGGTGCAGGGAGCCTTGGATCTGCCCCGTGGCCTGGAGCCGACTGCTCTCCATGATGGTCATACCTTCCATGGGCCTCTGGAAGCGGGGGCTGTAGGCCGGTGGTTGCAGGTAAGACTCCTGGCTGGAGATTGGGGAGATCTGGTGAGGTCGAAGGGTTGCCATGACAGGGGGCATGGGCCCGGGATCATCGTTCTCCTCGTCCGACTGGCGGAATTCGGGATAGAGGTCCGACTCTTCGACAAAGGGGAAGCCCTCGATTCGCCTGGGCTTGATGGACATCATCTCCATGTCGCTGGGGTCCATGACGAAGCGTCCGTCGGGGCCTCGGCTGATCAGCTCGATGGGTGTGGTTGCCTCCGCTTCGTACTTGGAGACACTGTACTTTTTGCTTGTTATTGCTCGCTTGGTTTTCTTGTACAGGGAGAGTTCTTCCTTCTTCGCAGGACTCTGAGGGATTTTCTTCATGCTCATGCCATGGCCGTCCTCTGAACCCTCCGATGGTGGTTCCATGGAACGCATACTCTCCGGACTCACCTTACCAGAGGAGGACCTGAGAAACAATGGAAAGACAGAAGGCCAGTCAAGGTTTGCTCAACGACCTCCTTCAACTTGACTCGGCAAACACCCAAACTAAGCCCATCAGTAGATGCTTTTACTGTCAGGCATCATTTTAGCTGAAAATTACGATCAAATATATTAAATAAAGTCTCCAGTAAGAGATGACAAGCCAATCATCCACAAAAAAAGGCTTTTCAAAGAGCCATGCTTTAGGTAACAAAATACATATCAGATTATGTGCAGTTACAAGTTTAGTTTGAGCCTGAAGTTCAATTGGGGATTTCAGGCACTGCTACCATGCACCAATGATTTGATCTGACAAAGCAGGGATTGGATGTTTATCATTTGGTTATGAATAGAGGATGGATATGGAGGGACCATGTGCAGCAGCAACTTTAGGGTTTTGGACTGCTCTCCTCTGCAACGTCATACATTACTTGATATGCAGACACTATTGAGTTATACTGTAGGTTCATGGTCTTGGTAGGGAGTCAGATGATACACTGAGTAAAGTCACCTTGGTGTACATGGTTAACAGACTATGTTGTCTATTAACATTCCATTTGCTCAACTGCATCACTTGAACAGCTCACAAGGAGACTGTGCTGATCACGAATCATGTCTGATTGAGTAATACATTTCCATTGTACAGTATATTTTTCTCAGTCATGGCAGTGCAATTGATGTGAAGTCAGTCACAATAATAAAGTGTATTTCAGTGGAAAAACAATGCTTAATGTGTTTTCAGTATAACCTGAAATTTCCATTGACTTTTCATAAACCTATGATAGAGCCAACCAGAGGCAATGACTAACATGCCCTCACCCCATCCACACATTCCCATTGCCCAGACACCGTCATCCTTAGGACTCAGGTGACCATCTTTAGCAGTGGGCATCCGTCCCTTTTTCCATCCTTTTTTCTGGAAAAGTCTTGTCATTACTCCAACTTCCCTGGACCACATACTCTCGAGCCTCATTCTCACTATATGTATTTGTGGTGGCTATATTTACATGTTATCTGCATTTCAAATTGTGCTTTGAATATAAGGCAAACCTTTCAGAATATCAACTTAGAATACAGTCAATTCTAAGGTCATCATTGTAGAAATCAGACTATGTATTTTATTAGTATGGGTTTAATTCATTTGGAAGAAATGTGAAATACCATTTAGTCAAGAGAGTATTTATGTTACACCAAGAAATTAGGAATAACAAGCATTTTCCAGAAAACAAGAGAGCAAAATCAAGACGTTTTAATAATACTTTATTCTGAGTACCAAAATACAATGCAAGGCTGAGGCTTTTTAGTATTTCACTAAGGCTTAGCTGTGCTTGTAATGGCTGCGGTGGCAATGGAGAGGCTGAGTTTCCAAGGCAACTGACAGCCGATGACCCGTATTGAAAAACAATGACGTTCCCGCTCTCTGCTACGTATGGAAAGCTGCAGGAGGCACCGTCTGCCGTGGTGCTCTTCAAGTAGTGACACAAGCAAACACATCTGCCTCCACTGGACACAGAGCACACCCACATTCAAGACGCTTCCAGCTAAATATTCAATATCTACTACTCATGTGGTTCATAATATCTAAAACTAGATCCACAAGTTCAATACATAGAAAATAGCTCTTAGAAGCAATGTTATCTATACACATATTTCAGTCTAGATAGAACTCGTCACAGCTATAAAATGTTATACTGTACGCTGGCTTGTTTATTTCTTTCTATAAAAATCACTTTTTGGCATTTGCTGAATGTGCCATTTTTCATGGTAAGATTTTCACCGCTCAAATTATTATGAGACAAAGATGTATTCACACTGGTTATAGAATGAATTTTAGCAGTAAAGCAGATGAGGACAATACATGCATGTAAAAGTGACAACCTCATGAGGGTTCTCTTGATCATCTCTGGTTTGAATACAATGCTGTAAAATTACAGGTGCTTACGAATAAAACAGTATACCTCTAGTATGTTACTGTATGTTCTGTACTGTGCCATGAGCTTGTATACAGTACCATGAGCACCATTTGGCACCATCGCTGTATGCTTACTATTACACATACACTACTAAACTTAACATTAAATACTCTACTTTTCAAGGAATCTAACAGAATAGCTGAGAGTAAAACAGCAAAGCATAGAAAAGAGGGCAACTTTTCTACAAGGATGTGACAACGTAACTGCCAGGAGAAAATCAGGTGTGCAGGGGTGGGGTCGTCACAAAGAGATTCAGGGGCTGCTTGGCTGCAAACAATCTGGAAGGACACAAGGTACATTCAGCTAAGACTTTTTGTGACATACCAACCTGAGGGAGATTTCTACAGTATGTTGTCCGTTCTGCCTCAAAAATAGTTATTGTTAATGACAACAAAGGAACAGTGAAAAAACTTGCTTGTCTGAAGATGAGACAAACTAGTGAGACCACAGCGAAATGACCTGGGATTAAATATTTATGTTAGAACTGACATACACTGAGTGTACAAAACATTATGAACACCTGCTCTGTCCAAGACATAGAATGACCAGGTGAAAGCAATGATCCCTTATTGATGTATCTTGTTAAATCCACTTCAATCAGTGTATATGAAGGCGAGGAGACAGGTTAAAGAAGGGTTTTTAAGCCTTGAGACAGTTGAGACATGGATTGGGTATGTGCGCCATTCAGAGGGTGAATGGGCAAGGAAAAAGATTTAAGTCCCTTTGAACAGGGTATGGTAGTAGGTGCCAGGTGCACCGGTTTGTGTCAAGAACTGCAATGCTGCTGGGTTTTTCACACTCAACAGTTTCCCGTGTGTATCAAGAATGGCCCACTACCCGAAGGACATCTAGCCAACTTGACACAACCGTGGGAAGCATTGGAGTCAACATGGGCCAGCATCTCTGTAGAATGCTTTTGACACCTTGTAGAGTCAATCCCCCGACGAATCGAGGCTGTTCTGAGGGCAGAGGGGGGATGCAAATCAATATTAGGAAGCTGTTCTTAATGTTTTGTACACTCAGTGTATAACCACTATGTATTGTGTGACTACGTACTGCTGACAGCCACATGAACATGTCCAAAAGTCTCAAATTTATGCTGTAAAAAGAATAATTTATGTACTTTGGTAACACTTTACTGAAAACATGCATGTTTGTTATAAGCATGTATGAACCTTTGTCTTATCATACGCTTATAATATGTCTAGCTATGAAAGGAGTCCTATGATGCATTATAAGAGCATAATGCATTACACCTGCACGGTTTAAGTAAATTGTTACCGGTACTGAATGATGACATTTTTATGGAAACATATTTGCTATGTTTAAAGTCACAATCTGTAACATTCATTCCCAGTCAAAAGTGCTGTCCTTGCATTTGTTTGTAAACTGTGTGGGTGGGTCTTGGCAAATGTAACTGCCACAGAGTTATTTGAATGATGTGTGGTTTTGGAGCCGGATAGCCCAGACTTCAAATAACTCTGGGAGTAATTTGCACTTTTGACAGGGAAAGAAAGTTACAGATAATGGGGCAGTAATAACACATTGTCATAATTCGTGAATAACTGTCAGCTTCTCTTGAATATCGATCTCGCCGATGTTATCAATAAATGTTAGATGTCATCAATAAACCAAATCAACTGCTTTCCAGTTGTTGTACACCAGACCTGTTCCCTTTGTATAGCCATGCCATATGGTGACTTCCAAATACATCCCAGACTTAAAATGCCATTTGTCCACCTGTGCTAGGTTTTAAACAGGTCGGGCCGGTAGCATGGCACAGGAGGGCAGTTAGGGGTGGGGCGTGAGAAGAAGCAGCAGCAGCCCGACCAATGAACCCCACAAGATGGGAAGAGAGAGAGGAAGATTCTGGTATGTGCGCCCAGTGGAAACCTTTAATGGGACGAGGTTGGCTGTCGACTCAAATTATAGGCAAAATGGGATTTTGGATCATTCTCAACACTGGAGTGGTTTCATCTTACATGTACAGCATGGCGGTCAACATCGGGGGCAATTTTTACCATCTCTGGAAAACTGAATACATTGCCTCCTGTGCAACGTTGAATCAGGCACTTTTATTAATTCAGTATTTATATTGACTGTAGGTACACCACATACCGTGGCTTATATGTCAATTAGAGTTTGGAGCAGTCTGATCGCGAGTCAGATGCCTTTTTTTCCCTGAATCTGAAAATCCTTGTCAGTCCCAGCTAACATTGCGCTACATTTGTGCACAGCTCAGGGGACACCATTAATCGTACTTGTTTAAATTGCTATTTGATAAATTTCGGGGGAAAATCTGAGATATCGGGATCTAGGGCTTTCATCCCAATTTGAATGTATTTAAATTCAGCTAAACAGGTTTCTCAAAGAAGGGCACTTTGTACCCGACAATGCTGTACACACGTCACCCCCAGCTGTACACCTAAGACTATGACATCTCTGGAGACTATAAAACACTATGACCCCAGGTAGGTTGTTTAGTGCATATCTTTTTACAGCTGTAATTTTTCAATCATTTTGCATCTCCTGTGAGTGGACCGCGAGGGTGCTTAGGGCCCCAATTGCTCGAACCGGCGTGTGACCGTGCCCAGCACATGAAGCATGCGGCCAAGCCAGCCAGCAGCATACTGACTGAGGGGCGGGCTGAACAAGGTGCAGGTAGCCACACTCACTGAGGGCTGGAGGGCGGGGGCCGGTAGCTGCTGGCGTCTTGCCCCTCGCAGTAGGGCTCTATGCCGGGCAAGGGGCTAAGAGGAGTCCTGCGGTGGGAAAAACAACAGAGACGGGAAGAGAAGGAAGAGAAAGAGGGGAGAAGAGGGAGGAGGAGGAATGCTGTCAATGAGGCTCCAGAGCTTCCACATGTCCAAACACAGAAAGAGAGAGAAGAAAGAGGAGGGAAAGAGAGAAAGAGAAACAGAGAGGGACAGAGAGTGTGAGAGAGTCCAAAATAAAAGGCTGGGTAGGGAGAGAAAGATGGAGAGAGATACAAAGACAGAGAAAGGGGAAGTAAGAGAGAGTCAGAGAAACAGGGGCATGAGGAAGATACTAAGAAAAGGAAGGAGAACGATGGCGAGAAGCTGAGTCAGAGAAAAAGGGTGTAAGCAAGACAGAGAAAGGGGAGGAGAGGACAGAGAGAAATATAGAGCAAGAGCCAGAAACAAAGAGAGGGGAAAAGAGAAGACAGGGAAGGAGCGAGAGATACAAGAAGAGATTTGGCCGGTGCACGTCTGACAAGTTTATTATCTCCATTTATTAGGCACAATCATACAGCGTACAATTAGAAACCCACACATGACAGGAAGAAATACTGAGTACTGTGGAAGTCATGCATTTCAGAGGGAACGGGGGTATCCCTACCCTCTGTCTGGCTTTGGTAGCAGCACATGCACACCTTTGTTCTTATGACTTCTGGGAGACATTCCCCTTTTGTACTTTCAACCCTAAACCTATCGGCAGTTAATAGTTCATATTGGTGGGATGGAGAGTAAGCAAAAGAGTATATTTAACTGATTAAGAGCAAGTTGAAAGGATACAGCTGTTACGTTAAAATCAGCATGGTGTGTACATGTAACTGCCGACACAATTTACTAGTTAGTAGTAGGAGTTAGTTTAGTCATTGATTTAACTGTAGAACAGACACATACGATAAAGTGGTACCAAAAACATATCAGCAATTTCTTAGTTGCATGTCTTTGCACCTATGCTCTATTCTTAGAGTCAGAAGAGGTTAACATCACTTTTAGTGCAAGACCGTTGGGAGGCTCTGTCATTGAAGTACGTTCTATTACTCTAACGTGATATGTAGTGAGCTGGAGTGCAATTGGCTTGGGTCAACATTTACAGAAACGAATAATGACAGCTTGGCCTCCATGTAAAAATGTGGTATTGGATAAAAATACCACACTGAAAACAATACATTTATCATGGATGTTTTTGAACTTCTGTTCCCTATTTGCTCTGACTATGTTCAAGTCTTACATGGTTCAACGGTGACAAAAGAGATTTGGAGGATAACGTTCAAGTGCATAACCATAGTCAGTCAATGTAAACTCCTTCACTTTCACTTTATTGACAAGTGGTTGGAAAGTATGCAATGTTGTTGATGATGAGTACTGCATATTGCAAAACTAATAGGATCATCCAATACAAGAGAGTGCTGCTGCTTGACACGGTGTGTAAATCATATCCAAAAGTCATCAAAGGCTGCAGTTATTAGAACTGGGAGAAGAAAACAGACAAAAAAGAGGGGTTATAATTAAATAATAATTCATTCAAGAATAAGAGATAAAAAAAATGAATTAGGCTCAGTCAGCAGTTTGTCCATTGTTCTTTTGAAGTGTGAGGAAAAGTTGAAAAAACTCTCCATGATAACATTGATAAGTAAACCGTTTTAGTGTACCATGGTAAACTGCTGAGCAGAGTAACGTTAGTGCCTGCCACAGAAGCATGGGTAGTAAAGCCAGGTGGAAAGAAGCATGAGGGAGGCCCCTGGGTCCAAATGAAAATAGCCAGCTAGGAAACATCATTCACAGCATGCATGTTTTTTTTACCATGGTAAACTTCAATTGGATTTGTTTACAGCTCAAGTTCCTGCCAGCGCCATAAAAGTATTCTCGACAAAGATCAAAGAACAAAATCGCTGTCAGTGTAGAAAAGAGGAATAATAAAAAAAGTCAGGGGATTCTCCACCGGGTATTTTTGTCTACTGAAAAGACAAATCAACACGCGACAGGTCGAAATCCTCCTTGCCGTAGTTGTGCCTTTAATACTGCATCATGGGAAAGGGGGAGAGGAGGAGGGGTTAGCTCCATGTGTAAGCGCAACATTCACCACACGGTAGATGTGCACCTGTACACATGATGCGGCGCGTTTCGCCACCGGTGCAGCTCATCAGGCAAAAGAATATCAAGACCCTCCCCCCGGGGGCACGTTGCCATAGAAACTCACATGTACCAGCCGTACTTTGCCAGTGCGCCACTTTTCAACCGCAGCCTTTCAGCCACAGCCTCTGCTAACCTATAGTCATCGACAAAGTGAGCATAGAGGAGATAGGGGATAGAACAGAACATAGTCCTGACTGAATACTTACGTTACGGGGTGAAGTTTCCTGTTGGTACAGATCTAGCATCAACTTACCCTTCCCCAATCCTAACTTTAACCATTGGTGGGGTAAATGCAAAACTGACCCAAGATCAGTGTCTACGGGCAATTTCATCCTACACCAATTCTAACACACAGAGAGAGCGAGAGAGGGATTGAACCCCTTTCAGTATCTGAAGCTGGTCTCCGATCATAGCTTTCACAGGAGGTCATATTTTATCCATGGACTTCAGATATGGATTTGCTATACCATGTTAGCTCTTATGTCCCCCCTAGTGGTCTGATTTATCATTGCACATCATCTAGGGTGGATTATACAAAATAGCCTAAAACTGGTTTGATGTTCCTAAAACGTTGGACTTTATATCCTATTGCCATTTTCACACTACTACTGAGCCGAGCCATGTCAACCCGAGCCATGCTCTACTGGGCTTGCCTGGTTACACACCCACCATAGTTGCTGAAACTGTGCTGGATAGGACAATGTGAAAGAAAAACATCCAAGCCAGGACAGTACCGTTCGGGTTGGCACTTTAGTGAGAAAAGGGTCAAAAGGAGCCCCAAGACGAGGGCTAAAGACAGACATCAGAATCAAGTAGAAGCTTTTGGAAAAATAACAGGCTATGGTGACAAATCGGATACCTACCTTTGTTTTTGTTTTTACCTCTCAAATGACACTCAAAACAACATAACTTTACAGACATAAAATATTATCTTCTCCTAAAATGTGGTTGTCCATCGTGTTACAATGTTTGTACCGTCACACCAGGAGATCAACAAGACATGCTCTGTAAAAACAGTGGAGTGGAGCAAAACAGATAGAGATTGGAATGGAGCTCTATGGTGTATGCTTGTTCAGTCCTCAAAGCCCAGAGAAGGAATGATTGTGAGAAAGAGAGAGAATCTATGTGGCAATTAAGATGCTATTTTAATGAGGCCACATGAGCCAAATGAGACCCTGTGAGAACTGAGCAAGAAGCATTTCTCCAATCCAATATTCTGTCAGATATCTGAAGCGCCACCCTCAAATAATGATCAAATGTTCTGCATTTCATGTGAGGGATTTTTTTATTGATGTCTCCATGTAGGGTTGTTTTGTTAAACTTCTAAAAGACTTGACCAGTGTCTCAAATGGCATCACATTCCCTTTATAGTGCACTACTTTTGACCAGAGCCCCCCTATGACTCTGGTTAAAAGTAGTGCACTATATCGGGAATAGGGTGTAATTTCGGTCGCACACAAAGACTTGGTAGTCAATGTTTGTGAACACGGTCGTGACAACCTTTCTGTGACCCAGGAGTATTGATCGTTCAATCCAACTGTAATTAGGAAAACAACTGTAATTAGGAAAACAAGGTCAATAACGATGGATTTAAGTTTCTGGGCCGTGACATACGCACGCTTGTGTACAAGCTCAGCTCTACTAGTTACTAGTCTATTTAAATGACATTATAGAAAACGATTTTTACTGTACACGATAAATATCTCTGATTAGAATTGAGAATGTGTTGGTTCAAAATTTGACCGTTAAAGACCAAGTATTGGCTTTGCTGAGATGAACTATGCGTAATAGCTAATTAAACAGTGACAGCCCCCTGTCCATCAATATTTGGCCAATCGTTGGCCAGTAATTGGTGGTCCTTCCAATAGGCTTTCTCTATTTGATGGGTGTGTCTGTCATTTGCAGCAAAGGAGGGAGAAAAAAAAATGTATGCATTGTTGGCTTGGGTTACTTACGGAGTTTCCATGCTTTTTCTGCAGTGTGTTATCGAGAGAGGGGGGTCTGAAAAAGAGATGGGGGACACACAGAATAAGACATCATTAATGTATCAATGCCACCAATGTCAGTTCAATGAGATGTCGATAGAGAGCTATCAAATCATGCTTGTGTGTCTGTCTGTGAATCCTTGTGTGTGTCTATACTGTATGTGTCTCACCTCTCCTCCTCTTGAGCTTGCGTCGCCGCTGTTTGTTGACGAAGCAGGCTGCCAGTGTGCTGAAGAGGATGGCGGCCGCCAGAAAACAGACAGTGGCCACGATGCCAGCCACCACCGGCCGCGTAAGTCCCCCCTCATCTACCATCTCCGGGGGCGGGAAGAAGTCTGAGGCAGAGGAGGGGGGAGAGTGAGAGAGATATGGGGGGAACATGAAATTACTTGTCTACCAGTAGACTGTAGGCTTGGACAGAGGTGTTTGACTCAAAACAATACTGTGACCGATATCAACACACAATAATAAGTATATAGGTATATTAGAAAACAAATACTTCCAGGCTAGCCTTTAAACCTGCATTATTGTGAGCAAAGAACATTACATTATGTGCAAATTACTCAAGTAACTCTACATAGCCTTTGAACTGGGCTTGTAGCTGATTACGAAAGGGAGGGCCTGACATCTACAGGGCAGGTCGTATCTGGCAGGCTACTGCCAGTCATCACACTAACTGTGTGTGTTCTGTGTTTGCGTATGTGTGTGTCCCTGGCAGGCCCCTGCCAATCACCACAGCAACTGGCTGTCCAATTCACCTGATTCTGCGACTCATCATTTATGGCCCGAAAGCGATCGATACACCCAAACACATTTAATGGAAATGGATTTGGAAACTCTGCTGGATTGATGCAGCTCCCCATAGGACCTGACTGAGTCAAGGGAATGCATTCCAAAACTCATGAGTCAATTCCTTTCCTCATCTCCTTTCCTTATCTACTTTCCTTTCATGAACACAGACTTGAGAGGACTCGATAGAGGATATGTTCCCACCCTCCTCATTTTACTTGGGGAGAATTGTACTTTCTTTTCTATATCACTGTATTTGAAATAACAGCCTTCAGCATGACTAGGAACATACACAGGCAGTTAGGAAAGTTAGGCAGTTAGGAAAGCTAAGGCTAGCCTTTTCAAACAGAAATGTGCATCCTGTAGCACAAACTCAAAAAAGTTCTGGGACAGTGTAAAGTCCATGGAGAATAAGAGCACCTCCCCCCAGCTGCCCACTGCACTGAGGCTAGGAAACACTGTCAGCACCGATAAATCCGCGATAATTGAGAATTTCAATAAGCCTTTTTCTACGGCTGCCCATGCTTTCCACCTGGCTACCCCTACCCCGGTCAACAGCCTGCACCCACCACAGCAACTTGCCCAAGCCTCCCCCATTTCTCCTTCACACAAATCCAGATAGCTGATGTTCTGAAAGAGCTGCAAAATCTGGACCCCTACAAATCAGCCAGGCTAGAATATCTGGACCCTCTCTTTCTAAATGTATCCGCCAAAATTGTTGCAACCCCTATTACTAGCTTGTTAAAACCTCTCTTTCGTATCGTCTGAGATCCCCAAAGATTGGAAAGCTGCCGCGGTCATCCCCCTCTTCAAAGGGGGAGACACTCTTGACCCAAACTGCTACAGACCTATATCTATCCTACCCTGCCTTTCTAAGGTCTTTGAAAGCCAAGTTAACAAACAGATCACTGACCATTTTGAATCCCTCCATACCTTCTCCGATATGCAATCTGGTTTCCAAGCTGGTCATGGGTGAACCTCAGCTACGCTCAAGGTCCTAAACGATATCATAACCGCCATCGATAAGAGACAATACTGTGCAGCTGTATTCATCAACCTGGCCAAGGCTTTCGACTCTGTCAATCACCACATTCTTATCAACAGACTCAACAGCCTTGATTTCTCAAATGGTTCACCAACTACTTCTCAGACAGAGTTCAGTGTGTCAAATCAGAGGGCCTGTTGTCCGGACCTCTGGCAGTCTCTATGGGGGTGCCACAGGGTTCAATCCTCGGGCCGAGCCTTTTCTATGTATACATCAAGGATGTCGCTCTTGCTGCTGGTGATTCTCTGATTAACCTCTACGCAGACAACGCCAATCTGTATACTTCTGGCCCTTCTTTGGACACTGTCTTAACTAACCTCCAGACGAGTTTCAATGCCACACAACTCTCCTTCTGTGGCCTCAAACTGCTCTAAAATGCAAGTGAAATTAAATGCATGCTCTTTAACCGATCGCTGCCCGCACCTGCCCGCCCGTCCAGCATCACTACTCTGGACTGTTCTGACTTAGAATGTGTGGACAACTACAAATACCTAGGTGTCTGGTTAGACTGTAAACTCTCCTTCCAGACTCACATTAAGCATCTCCAATCCAAAATTAAATCTAGAATCGGCTTCCTATTTCGCAACAAAGCATCCTTCACTCATGCTGCCAAACATACCCTCGTAAAACTTACTATCCTACCGATCCTTGACTTCGGCGATGTAATTTACAAAATAGCCTCCAACACTCTACTTGGCAAATTGGATGCAGTCTATCACAGTGCCATCCGTTTTGTCACCACTGCGACCTGTATGCTCTCGTTGGCTGGCCCTCGCTTCATATTCATTGCCAAACCCACTTGCTCCAGGTCATCTATAAGGCTTTGCTAGGTAAAGCCCCGCCTTATCTTAGCTCACTTTTCACCATAGCAGCACACACCTGTAGCACGCGCTCCAGCAGGTATATTTCACTGGTCACCCCCAAAGCCAATTCCTCTTTCGGCCGCCTTTCCTTCCAGTTCTCTGCTGCCAATTACTGGAACGAACTGCAAAAATCACTGAAGCTGGAGACTCATAAATCCCTCACTAACTTTAAGCACCAGCTGTCAGAGCAGCTCACAGATTACTGCACCTGTACATAGCACATCTGTAAATAGCCCATCCAACTACCTCATCCCCATACTGTTATTCATTTTATTTATCTTGCTCCTTTGCACCCCAGTATCTCTACTTGCACACTAATCTTCTGCACATCTATCACTCCAGTGTTTAATTGCTATATTGTAACTATTTCGCCACTATGGCCTATTTATTGCCTTACCTCCCTTATCCTACCTCATTTGCACACACTGTATATAGACTTTTTCTATTGTATTATTGACTGTACGTTTGTTAATTCCATGTGTAACTCTGTGCTGTTTGTGTCGCACTGCTTTGCTTTATCTTGGCCCGGTCACAGTTGTAAATGAGAACTTGTTGTCACGTTCTGACCTTTATTTCCTTTGTTTTGTCTTTATTTAGTATGGTCAGGGCGTGAGTAGGGGTGGGCAGTCTATGTTTATATTTCTATGTTTTCCTATTTCTGTGTTTGTTCTGATATGGTTCTCAATCAGAGGCAGGTGTTTTGTGTTGTCTCTGATTGGGAACCATATTTAGGTAGCCTGTTTTGTGTTGGGTTTTGTGGGTGGTTGTATTCAGTCTTTGTGTGTCTGCACCAGATAGAACTGTTTCGGTTTTCACGTTTGTTGTTTTGTATTTTTGGAAGTGTTCAGTTTATTGTCTTTTATTAAACATGATGAACACTAATCACGCTGCGCTTTGGTCCTCTCCTTCTTCCGCAGAAGAAAACCGTTACACTTGTTCTCAACTAGCCTACCTGGTCAAATTATGGTGAAAACATAAAAAAAATAATGACTGTCCAAATATTGTTTAAAACAATCTGATGCTGTAGTGCAACTACTTCATCAGGAGGGGGCAGTAAAGTACTTCCAATGTTAGGAATGTTAGGAATTTTTTGCTGCTCTGGTGATGCCTTCACAGTTGCTCACAGTCCCAATTTCTGGTCCCAGATGTGTTTGTGCTGTGTTGACACATACGGGTTGGCAAGACAGTATAAACAGTTCTGGGACCAGACTAGAAGTATGCCTGCATTGGGCAATACTCATTTATATTTAAGTATTTTTTAAAAAACATGATGGACCCTTAAAACTATTTCCGATTTGCTTTGTTTTGTCTTAAAGCTTATTGCCATATGAACATTTTAGTCTGCAACTTGCCCCATACCTGTGTCTGTCTCATTTTAGACATGTTCTGTGTGATAAAGGGGTGTCCATACACTTGTATGTGTATGCAGAGGTGTGTTGTTCACTCACCTGTACTGGATACTCCAACTGTGTTACTGGGCTCGCTGACCAGCTCCTCCATGACCGCCATGACCCGGAACTCATACCATGCCTCCTAAGACAGAGAGTCACACACACGCATCAGCGGTCATGGGCAGCATTGCTGTGTGGAGACGAAGGTGCTATCTGTATCCATAAGTGTCACCTGTCATTAACACCTGTCATTATGGGGTATTGTGTGTAGATTGATGAGGGGGAAAAAACAATTTAATACATTTTAGAATAAGGCTGTAACCCAACAAAAAGTGGAAAAAGTCAAGGGGTCTGAATACTTTCCGAAAGCACTGTAAATTACAGAGTAAAAAGGATGTCTGTACAGAATAAAAATATTCCAAAACATGCATCCTGTTTGTTATAAGGTACTAAAGTAAGTAATACTGGAAAAAAGTGTGCAAAGAAATTACATTTTTGTCCTGAATACAAAGCGTTATGTTTTGTGAAGATTCAACATAACACATCATTGAGTACCACTTCATATTTTCAAGCATGGTCGTGGCTGCATCATGTTATGAGTACGCTTGACATCGGCAAGGACTAAGGACTTATTTTTTTAAATTAAAGAAAGAGAACAGAGCTAAGCACAGGCAAAATCCTAGAGGTTCAGTCTGCTTTCCACCAGACACTGGAAGACAAATTCACCTTTCAGCAGGACAATTACCTAAAACGCAAGGCCAAATATACACAGTAGTTATTACCAAAACGACATTGAATGTTCCGGAGGGGCCTACTTACACTTTTGATTTAAAATCGTCTTGAAAATCTATGGCAAGACTTGAAAATGACTGTCTAGCAAAGATCAACAATCAACCTGACAGAGCTTGAAGAATTCTTTAAAGAATAATGGGCAAATATTGTACAATCCAGGTGTGCAAAGTACTTAGAGACTTACCCAGAAAGACTCACAGCTGTAATCGCTGCCAAATATTATTCTAACATTCAAACTCAGGGGGTTTTAGTACTTATCTAATCAAGATATGTGTTTTATTTTCCATAAATAAATTTAACTCGTTTGATTTTTTCTTCCACTTTGACATTCAAGTATTTTGTGTAGATCGTTGACAAAAAATGTGGTTTGGCGAGGCGAACTGAACGAGTGTACTCACATACTCCCTTGAAAGACCTTTGCTTGAAAATTTTGAAAAAGCGGCAATAGTACTGTTTGTCCATCTTTAGACGCTGTAGCCAGTATACACTTCCTCAAAATAGTCAGAATGAATCTAAGCTAACTCAAGAAGTGTCATTAATTTATGTTTTTGAAGAGGAGATCGAAGTCACACAATTTTTTATCTAACAAAGATGTTTGGTGCAGTATTTGTCAAATATTTTATTTGCATGAAAACAAGTTGTCTATCGTTGAATGACAACAAACACTTAATATAAGAATCTCTTCGACGAAGGGGCGTAGACTTCGGCTCCGAACTTCGGCTTGCCTCGAGAAAAAATGTTGTGTGTACGAACAGCCGAAAAAACCCTTGCCGAAGACCAAAACGAAGTAAAACATCACAACATTTTGTCATAATATACAGTACCAGTCAAAAGTTTGGACACATCTACTCATTCAAGGGTTTTTCATTATTTGTACTATTTTCTACATTGTAGAACAATAGTGAAGACATCAAAACTATTAAATAATATGGAATCATGTTGCAACCAAAAAAGTGTTAAAAAAATCAAAATACATTTTAGATTTTAGATTCTTCAAAGTAGCCACCTTGATGACAGTTTTGCACACTCTTGGCATTCTTTCAACCAGCTCTACTCGGAAGGCTTTTCCAACAGTCTTGAAGGAGTTCCGACATATGCGGAGCACTTGTTGGCTGCTTTTCCTTCACTCTGCGGTCCAACTCATCCCAAACCATCTCAATTGGGTTAAGGTTGGGTGATTGTGGAGGCCAGGTCATCTGATGCGGCACTCCATCACTCTCCTTCTTGGTCAAATAGCCCTTACACAGCCTGGAGGTGTATTGGGTTATTGTCCTGTTGAAAAACAAATGATAGTCCCACTAAGCACAAACCAGATGGGATGGCGTATTGCTGAAGATGCTGTGGTAGCCATGCTGATTAAGTGTGCCATGAATTCTAAATAAATCACTGACAGTGTCACCAGCAAAGCACCCCCACACCATCACACCTCCTCCTCCATGCTTCACGGTGGGAACCACACATGCGGAGATCATTCCTTCACCTACTCTGCGTCTCACAAAGACATGGTGGTTTGAACCAAAACTCTCAAATTTGGACTTATCAGACCAAAGGACAGATTTCCAATGGTCTAATGTCCATTGCTCGTGTTTCTTGGCCCAAGCAAGTCTCTTCTTATTATTGGTGTCCTTTCTAAGTGTTTTCTTTGCAGCAATTCGACCATGAAGGCCTGATTCACGCAGTCTCCTCTGAACATTTGATGTTGAGATGCGTCTGTTACTTGAGCTCTGTGAAGCAATTATTTGGGCTGCAATCTGAGGATGGTAACTCTAATGAACGTATCCTCTGCAGCAGAGGTAACTCTGGGTCTTCCTTTCCTGTGGCAGTCCTCATGAGAGTCAGTTTCATCAAAGCGCTTGATGGTTTTTGCGACTGCGCTTGAAGAAACTTTCAAAGTTCTTGTAATGATGGACTGTTGTTTCTCTTTGCTTATTTGAGCTTTTCTTGGTCTTTTACTAAATAGGGCTATCTTCTGTATACCAGCCCTACCTTGTCACAACACAACTGATTGGCTCAAACGCATTTAAGACGGAAAGAAATTCCACAAATTAACTTTTAACAAGGCACACCTGTTAATTTAAATTCATTCCAGGTGACTACCTCATGAGGCTGGTTGAGATAATGCCAAGAGTGTGCAAAGCTGTCATCAAGGCAAAAGGTGGCTATTTGAAGATTCTCAAATATAAAATATATTTTGATTTAACACTTTTTTGGATACTACATGATTGTAGAAAATAGTACAAATAAAGAAAAACCCTGGAATGAGTAGGTGTGTCCAAACTTTTGACTGGTACTGTATGCACGAACAGTTCCGGAGGGGAATCATGCAGACTCCTCAACACAACAAAATGTGTGAAAATTCAAGGGGTGTGAGTAGGGCTGAAAAGTGACTGGTAACGGTGATATATAAATGCCTATGGTAATATACTAACGGTAATATATGCATGTAAACAGGAGTTTTTGTGACCAGTATCTGAAAAATAGATAGATACTAATGTCAATGGAAATCAATAATCTATTAACAGCAGCATGGTGGTGGAAATAAATATAATTAATAATCAGGAAAACCACCGTCGTGTCGTCAGCAAACTTGATGATGGAGTTGGATTCGTGCTCGGCCTCACAGTTGTGAGTGAACAGAGAGTAAAGGTGGGGGCTAAACACACACCCCTGGGAGCCCCCTAGTTGAGGGTTAGCATGGTGGAGGTGTTGTTGACTACTCTTACCACCTGAGGTTGGCCTATCAGGAAGTCCAGGATCCAGTTGCAGAGCGGGGTGTTCAGTCCAATGGTCCTGAGATTGGTGACAAGCTTGAAGGACACTACGGTGCTGAACGCTGAGTTATAGTCATACTCACATATATATGACTATTTTCTAGGTGGGAGAGGGCAGTATTGAGTGCATATTCTGTGGATCAAATTGGAGTGGTTTGTCTGGGAGGATGGAGTTGACGTGTGCCATGACTAGGGTTGCAAAATCAGGGAACTTTCCCAAAAAATCCCTGGTTTTCCCTAAATCCCAGTTGGAAGATTCCCGGAATCAGTAGGGAATAAGCATGAAATCCAGAATCCTCCAAACAGGATTTCAGGAAAACCAGGGAATTTATTGAAAGTTCACACAATTCTGCAACCCTAGCCATGACCAGCCTTTCAAAGCACTTCATTATTACAGATGCAAGTGCTAGGATGGCAGAATGCCTTAGAGTTTTTGGGAATAGGGATGATGGTAGTCACTTTGAAATGTGGGGATTACAGACTGGGACAAGGAGAGACTCAAAATGTCTGTGAAGACCCCTGCCAGTTGGTCTGCACAAGCCCTGAGGACACCCCCTGGAATAATGTATGGCCCTGCGGCCTTACAAGTATTTACCCGTTTAAACCTTACTCACATCAGCCTCGGAAAAAGAGATCACCCAGAGAGATCATCCGAATCAGCGGGGACCCTCAAGCAGGGCTCTGTGTTGCTTTCATCGAAGTGTGCATAACATTTTTTTTTGCATGGCGTTCGACTAGTAGAGAGGTATCATTGGGCAGATCACGGCTAGGGATTCCTTGTAGTCCTTATTGTACTGTAGCCTCTGCCATGTGAGTTGAGTGCCAGAGCCATTATAATAGGATTACACCTTGTTCTGATATTGTACTTTTACCTGTTTGATGGCTCTGCAGTGGTTGTAGCGGGACTTATTTTATGCGTTCGTGTCCTCAGCCGTAGCCTCGGGGTTGGCTGTGATAGCCATGCGAGCAGTAGCTCTGTCCTTCTTAAGCTTAGTGTACACGTCATGTGAATTCGGGTCTTTTGATTGGGGAAGCAGCAAACCTTCATTGTGGGGACAACGTCAGTGATGCATGTAAATGTATTCTGATAAATTCTAAATACATTCTATTTAATTATGAAAAAAATTCCATGAAAACGATAGAATGACAAACGAAATAAACATGTACGCTATAGCAGCCTATAGGTAGATAAAATGTGGTTTCTTCCCTGTCTTCGCGTTAGTAAACTCGCTTCAATCATGCAGTAATGTTACAGTGTACAGTCAGTAAGCAGTTTAGCACTTACACAGGCAGGGCCCGGTGGCAATAAATTAGTAAAACCAAAAGCATACGTTGTATTGGAAGAGTTCCAGTGTTGTGTTGGATAGTCATAGCATAGCATCCCTCTGTTTGAGCAGGGTGTTTTGAGTAGGCAAAACTAGCTGCATTTTCTAGCTAAGTCAGTGAAACTGAAAAAAATGACAACCTTTCTCTCTCCCGCTCTCTCTCTCTCTTGCTTTTCCTTCATTTCGGAAGAAATGTATTTGTTGTCACGATCGTGTGGCGGATTGACGGACCAAAATGCAGCAGTTGGAAAATAAGCCATCTTCTTTTATTAACACCAACGAAGATGAACACGACACAAAAACACTTTACAAACTAACAAAACAACAAAACGACCGTGAAGCTACAAACGTTGTGCACATACATACAGGCTACAAACGTTTTACATAGACAACGCTAGACATCTACACTCAACACAAACCCATATACTACACCCCATAACCCCTTTACCATATAAACACCCAAAACTAAACAAAACATAAACATTCCCCATGTCACACCCTGACCTAACTAAAATAATAAAGAAAACAAAGAATACTAAGGCCAGGGCGTGACATAACCCCCCCCCTTGAGGCGCGAACTCCGGGCGCACCATACACAGTCTAGGGGAGGGTCTGGGTGGGCTTCCCTCCACGGTGGCGGCTCCGGCTCTGGTCGTGGTCCCCACTTCACCACAGTCCCTAACCACCTCCTTAGCTTCTTCAAAATGACCCCTCTCCACATTAATCCCATTGCATTAAGGGACAGCTCCGGACTAAGGGCCAGTACCAGAGTAAGGGGCAGTACCAGGGTAAGGGGCAGTACCAGGGTCAGGGGCAGTACCAGGGTAAGGGGCAGTACCAGGGTAAGGGGCAGTACCAGGGTAAGGGGCAGCTCCGGACTGAGGAATGGCAGCTCCGGACTGAGGAATGGCAGCTCCGGACTGAGGAATGGCAGCTCCGGGCTGAGGAATGGCAGCTCCGGACTGAGGGACTGCAGCTCCGGACTGAGGGACTGCAGCTCCGGACTGAGGGACGGCCCATGGCTGGCTGACAGATCTGGCTGCTCATGGCTGGCTAACGGATCTGGCTGCTCATGGCTGGCTGACTGATCTGGCTGCTCATGGCTGGCTGACTGATCTGGCTGCTCATGGCTGGCTGACTGATCTGGCTGCTCATGGCTGGCTGACGGATCTGGCTGCTCATGGCTGGCTGACGGATCTGGCTGCTCATGGCTGGCTGACGGATCTGGCTGCTCATGGCTAGCTGACGGATCTGGCTGCTCATGGCTAGCTGACGGATCTGGCTGCTCATGGCTAGCTGACGGATCTGGCTGCTCATGGCTAGCTGACGGATCTGGCTGCTCATGGCTAGCTGACGGATCTGGCTGCTCATGGCTAGCTGACGGATCTGGCTGCTCATGGCTAGCTGACGGATCTGGCTGCTCATGGCTAGCTGACGGATCTGGCTGCTCATGGCTAGCTGACGGATCTGGCTGCTCATGGCTAGCTGACGGATCTGGCTGCTCATGACTAGCTGACGGATCTGGCTGCTCATGGCTAGCTGACGGATCTGGCTGCTCATGGCTAGCTGACGGATCTGGCTGCTCATGGCTGGCTGACGGATCTGGCTCATGGCAGGCTGACGGCTCTCGACGCTCATGGCAGGCTGACGGCTCTCGACGCTCATGGCAGGCTGACGGCTCTCGACGCTCATGGCAGGCTGACGGCTCTCGACGCTCATGGCAGGCTGACGGCTCTCGACGCTCATGGCAGGCTGACGGCTCTCGACGCTCATGGCAGGCTGACGGCTCTCGACGCTCATGGCGCTCTGACGGCTCTGGCTGCTCATGGCTCTCTGACGGCTCTGGCTGCTCATGGCTCTCTGACGGCTCTGGCTGCTCATGGCTCGCTGGCGGCTCTGGCAGATCCTGTCTGGTTGGCGGCTCTGGCAGATCCTGTCTGGTTGGCGGCTCTGGCAGATCCTGTCTGGTTGGCGGCTCTGGCAGATCCTGTCTGGTTGGCGGCTCTGGCAGATCCTGTCTGGTTGGCGGCTCTGGCAGATCCTGTCTGGCTGACGGCTCTAGCGGCTCCTGTCTGGCTGATGGCTCTAGCGGCTCCTGTCTGGCTGACGGCTCTGTAGGCTCATGGCAGACGGGCGGCTTTGCAGGCTCATGGCAGACGGGCGGCTTTGCAGGCTCCTGGCAGACGGATGGCTCAGACGGCACTGGGGAGACGGATGGCTCAGATGGCGCTGGGGAGACGGATGGCTCAGATGGCGCTGGGGAGACGGATGGCTCAGATGGCGCTGGGGAGACGGATGGCTCAGATGGCGCTGGGGAGACGGATGGCTCAGCTGGCGCTGGTGAGACGGATGGCTCTGGCCGGATATGGCGCACTGTAGACCTGGTGCGTGGTGCCGGAACTGGAGGCACCGTGCTAATGATAAGCACCTTCCTACTAGTGCGGGGAGCAGGGACAGGGCACACTGTATTCTCAAAGCCTACTCTACCCCTGATGCGTGGTACCGGCACTGGTGACGCCGGGCTGAGGACAAGCACATCAGGATTAGTAGGGGGAGAATATACAGTGTGTACAGGGCTCTGGAGACGCACTGGTAGCTTAGTGCGTGGGGCCGGAACTGGAGGCACCGGGCTAGATACACGCACTACAGGGAGAGTGCGTGGAGGAGGAACAGGGCTCAGGATACGCACTGGTAGCCTAGTGCGTAGGTACTAGGCTGGGGCGGGGAGGTGGTGCCGGAAATACCGGACCGTGGAGGCGTACTGGCACTCTTGAGCATTGAGCTTGCCCAACCTTACCTGGTTGAATACCCCCGGTTGCCCGACCAGTGCGGGGAGGTGGAATAACCCGCACCGGGCTATGTAGGCGAACCGGGGAAACCATGCGTAAGGCAGGTGCCATGTATGCCGGCCCGAGGAGACGCACTGGAGACCAGACGCGTTGAGCCGGCCTCATGACACCTGGCTCAATACCCAATCTAGCCCTACCAGTGCGGGGAGGTGGAATAACCCGCACTGGGCTATGCACTCGTACAGGAGACACCGTGCGCTCTACTGCGTAACACGGCGCCTGCCCGTACTCCCGCTCTCCACGGTAAGCCTGGGAAGTGGGCGCAGGTCTCCTACCTGCCCTTGGCCCACTATCTCCTAGCCCCCCCCCAAGAAATTTTTGGGAATTACTCATGGGCTTTTTTGGCTTCCGTGCCAGACGCGTTCCCTCATAGCTCCGGTTCCTCTCCTCGGTAGCCTCTGCTCTCCTCCGTGCCTCCAGCTCAGCTTTGGGATGGCGATTTTCTCCTGCCTTAGCCCAGGGACCTTCTCCATTCATTATTTGCTCCCATGTCCAGAAATCCTTTCTCTCCTGTCCCTTACTCCGTTTAGTTTCCCTTTGCCGCTTGGTCTTAGGTTGGTGGGTGATTCTGTCATGATCGTGTGGCGGATTGACGGACCAAAATGCAGCAGTTGGAAAATAAGCCATCTTCTTTTATTAACACCAACGAAGATGAACACGACACAAAAACACTTTACAAACTAACAAAACAACAAAACGACCGTGAAGCTACAAACGTTGTGCACATACATACAGGCTACAAACGTTTTACATAGACAACGCTAGACATCTACACTCAACACAAACCCATATACTACACCCCATAACCCCTTCACCATATAAACACCCAAAACTAAACAAAACATAAACATTCCCCATGTCACACCCTGACCTAACTAAAATAATAAAGAAAACAAAGAATACTAAGGCCAGGGCGTGACATTTGTTCAAAACTGTTCAACTATTGTATTATTACTACAAATAGAAGATTATCACTTCTTACAATTGTGACGGCATGTTTAGTAAAGTTAGATCAGAGCGGAATCAATGTCTGTCTTGCAAGATCACATAATGATTAATTAGAACTGAAAATAATAGCATATACTATAGCATAGTAGGACAATGCTGTTACACCAAAAACACCTCCTCAGTCATTTCTTATCTGAAGCTGAATAGTAAAAAAAGGGCCTCAAGCCGGTAAAACTCAGCGCGCGCCACCAGGCAGGATACATGTTTTGATTGAAACAAAATAAGCCTACAAGGCTATTAGTTTTTTAACACCATCTGCTTAAATTCTCATTCAAGAAGATCTAAATGCAGATCCTCATGAAACTGATTGAGATCAAATGATTGGCTTGCAGATACAGATTGACCTTTCACAGGTAAAACGTGAATAATTATCACTCACGATTGACAGTGATGACGGCCTATTTTGAGATTAAGTATGCCTAACTTGGTGTTTGAGGATATTCAAAATATAGCATATTCTTGAGACAATATGTGTGGGCATTATGCAGACGTTGCAATTGGATGACGCATTTTATGCATAGGCCTATTGTACAATGATATTCAATACGCTAGATCTGTCAGTAGGCTACAAACTTTGAGAAACGATAGTGCTCCATTACATTAAAGAAACTGCACTACACCACTGTGTGTCTTGGTGATGCAGAAATTAAAATCACTGGCAACAAGAAAAGTAGCCTCCTGCTGCATGGTTTCCTGCTTATTTATAGCCTCGTACAGTTTGTCAAGTGCCAGCTTGTTGTTGTTGTTGTTGTTGTTGTCCTGAGGTGGAATATATACAGCACTCAACAGCTGAAAACTCTCTCTGGCAGTAGAAGGGTCTGCATTTGACCATCAGGTAATCCAAGATGGGTAAACAATTAGGTAGAGACTCCCGAGTCTGCACACCGTTTGCTGTTGATGAAGAGACAAACTCCTCCCCCTCTGGAGTTCCCTGAATCCGATGTCCTGTCCGCTCGGTAAATAGAGAATCCATCGAGTTGGATAGCCATGAGGGTATCTTGTCCGAAAGGCAAAATTTCAGAAAACAGAGAATATTGCAGTAACGATAGTCCCGTTGATAGTTAGAAACTGACGATCTGATGTTCAAATGTTATTGTTGATTATAGGAAATGATAGCGGATACATTTCATGCAATAAAATATAGATACATGCTTTTAAAGAAGTGTGTGTGTGTACAACATCTGTTTAAAGTTGTACACTGTCATTCATGTAACACTTCTTACAGTCAATAAAAACTTTTGTTCACAAAAAAAAAAAAAAAAAAGTTTGTTAGTTTTAGGAGGAAAACCACAAAGAAATCGACCTGTCAAAGTGGACATGAAAACGTGTCACATCTCTAACAGTATGTTACTGAAGAAGAGGAAGACAGAGCCCCAAATAGACGGTCCCTTGTGGTCCAATTACCTCTATAGCTGGAGTAAAAAGCGAGCTTCAGAATTGTGCTACATTGTACTGCTAAATGTGAATTGTACTGCTAAATGTGAATTGTACGGCTAAATGTGAATTGTACTGCTAAATGTGAAACACGTGATAGAGAAGTGTGTGTGGGTGTTGGGAGTCAAGCGAGAATAATGTACCTGCATAGAATGTGTCTACATCCCAAATGGCACCCTATTATATTTATAGTGCTGATATGGTATAAAGTATACTACTTGGGCCCTGGACAAAAGTAGTGCACTATAAAGGAAATAGGGTGCAATTTGGGATGCAACCTGTTACTGATGGTTAGAATGAAAGTAAACACTTCACGCCAGGAGCGCAATCCTACATACAACAAAAGAATATGGATTTTTTACAATGTTGGTGGGAAAATAAATGTCTATACTTTAACATATAACTCTACCCAGATGGTGTGCTTACATAAGACTCAGGATATGTCCCAAATGGCACCCTATTCCCTATATAGTGCATAACTTTTGATCAGAGCCCTATGGGCCACTGGTCAAAAGTAGTGGACTACAAATAGGGAATAGGGTACCATTGGAGATGCATCCTAAAACTTTTTATGACTTCATTGAGATATCAGACAGACTCGGGTCTGACAAGGAAGATACAATTATTGTTGAAATATAATGTTAAATAGATGTTTTCTTTGAAGAACTTACTTATTTCTACAACTGACTCCCATCCCCAATCATCATAGTCATAACCATAGTCTTGGATCAAGGCGTGTTAATGAGCTTGGCTGGAACCAAAGCGTGCGCCCACACCAGCCCTGCGGATAACTGGCCATCTGCCATTCTGCATAAAACAGTGTATATACAGTAAGCTAGATGAATGAGGTCTCTGGCTAGCAGCTCTGTCTCCGTATGAAGCAGTGTATATTCATTAGGCTAGTTACCTGAATGAGGTCTCTGGCTAGCAGCTCAGTCTCTCCAGCGGGGATGGCGTCATCAAGGATGTCCCACCTCTCCCCCAGGCGGAACTCCATGACGTAGCGCTCGATCGGAGCAGTGTGGTTGGCCGGCGGAATCCACATGAGCAGGACACCCTGCTGCGTCCGATTGGCTGTGAGGCACCGCGGTGGGGTAAGCAGCACCAATGGTTCAGGGGTACTTATTGGAAATACTGGACAGAGAGAGAAAAAGGCCAAGAGAGAGAGGGAGCGATGGAAAGAGATGAGGGGTTAGAGAGCTGTATTTAAATGCAGTAGTAGTGGCCCACAATGTAACTGCAATTGTTGGTATTAGTTATTTCGAAAGTCTAGGCAACTTTTAAAACCACAAAACATTACTACTACAGCTGCTGCAACCAACACCAGTACTTATGTCATTCATTCTCAATGCATCTTGCAATCACACCACACAGTTGTGTCATGTGCCCGCCAGGTAATGTCACTTACGCTTGGCTCTCTTCCCCAGTCCAATAGGTCATAAGTCAGAGGTGAATACCGTAATACCCACCCAGTGTGTTCACAGTGACGACCTCGCTGAAGGGGCCCGTGCCCAACTTGTTCTGCGCAAGGACACTCAACTGGTAGGCTGTCTGGGGCTCCAGGCCGGGCACTACCAGCCGCGTCTGGCCAGCGGGCACGGGCATAGACAACCAGTCGTGTGGGCCCAGCTGTTCCCTCTTCACCCTGCGAGTAAGAGGAGCACGCAAGGAAGGAGAGAGGAGAATGGGCATGGGAGAGGGGAATGAGAAAAATACACATAGGAATGGAAGTGGAGGACCTAGACTTTTAGTCAATGCACCCAGTCTTTTTAGTAATGAACATTTCAGTCCTGTCAGTTCTGTAACAAGATTTCTGTCTGGACAATTCTGTAACAAGATTTCTGTCTGGTCAATTCTGTAACAAGATTTCTGTCTGGACAGTTCTGTAACAAGATTTCTGTCTGGACAGTTCTGTAACAAGATTTCTGTCTAGACAGTTCTGTAACAATATTTATGTCTGGTCAGTTCTGTAACAAGATTTATGCCTCATTATCTCATTAACAGGCTTTATAGTATGTAATTTCAGTAACACCACTTGTAACAGGATTTCTGTAATGTGATTTCAGTAACACCATTGCAGTCCAGTCAATTCAGTGACGTCATTATGACCGTGTCATTTCAGTAAGATCATTTCTGTTACAGCGTTTCATTTACAGAATGTCATTTCACAGTATTTCAGTCAAATCATTTTACACAGTCATACAGTTGATGGTGGCAAGCCCATGCTGTGCTCAGCCGTGCAAATTCCCATGGAAGCCAAAGATGGGCCATGCTTTAGGTACAACACAACTATTCTGAAGTTGAATGCAACAAATCTCCCCTAAACAATATTTTTGGGGAACGAGTTCTATACTCGTGTCTGCATCCATGTTATACTTTCCAGTCAGTATGCATGGTATCAATCTCCATTCGTATTGTAGCATAGTGTAGGCCTTAATAGATAACAATGGACGAGTTCACTGTGGGACCATGGGTTTATCTCAATGTAAATGGGTCAGAATGATAACACTATACACTATGTATATCAACCTAAGGGGGGCGTCATAATCCTCGTAAAGCATGTCCCTGTGCCATGTGATACGTAGGCATAACTTCCCCTGACAGACATGCATGAATAGCTGTGTGATGGTGTACATGATAGGGACTGGGAAAAATCACAACATGATTATGGTGTGCTGACTGTCTGTCAACAAGCCTCCCAGTGATTTACAGCACACGCCAAGCGCAGACGTTTTTTTTCGCTGTTCCCAATCCCGGCAAATCATTGTGCAACGGCGTCAGAGGCAACATCTAGTGACTCTCTCGTCTTCGCCATTGTGCGTATGTATGTTAAGTTACATGGCAGCTGTCAGGGTGTGTATATTATGATGCGTTCACTATGAGGGTGTGTATATTATGAAGCGTTCACTATGACTGTTTGTATATTATGATGCGTTCACTATGAGGGTGTGTATATTATGATGCATTCACTATGATGGTGTGTATATTATGATGCATTCACTATGAGGGTGTGTGTATTATGATGCATTCCCTATGAGGGTGTGTATATTATGATGCGTTCACTATGAGGGTGTGTGTACTATGATGCATTCACTATGAGGGTGTGTATATTATGATGCATTCACTATGAGGGTGTGTATATTATGATTTGTTCACTATGAGGGTGTGTATATTATAATGCATTCACTATGAGGGTGTGTATATTATGATGCATTCACTATGAGGGTGTGTATATTATGAAGCGTTCACTATGACGGTGTGTATATTATGATGCGTTCACTATGAGGGTGTGTATATTATGATGCGTTCACTATGAGGGTGTGTATATTATGATGCGTTCACTATGAGGGTGTGTATATTATGATGCATTCACTATGAGGGTGTGTATATTATGATGCATTCACTATGAGGGTGTGTATATTATGATTCGTTCACTATGAGGGTGTGTATATTATGATGCATTCACTATGAGGGTGTGTGTACTATGATGCATTCACTATGAGGGTGTGTATATTATGATGCGTTCACTATGAGGGTGTGTATATTATGATGCGTTCACTATGACGGTGTGTGTATATTATGATGCGTTCACTATGACGGTGTGTATATTATGATGCATTCACTATGAGGGTGTGTGTACTATGATGCATTCACTATGAGGGTGTGTATATTATGATGCGTTCACTATGAGGGTGTGTGTATTATGATGCGTTCACTATGAAGGTGTGTGTATATTATGATGCGTTCACTATGAGGGTGTGTATATTATGATGCGTTCACTATGAGGGTGTGTATATTATGATGCATACACTATGAGGGTGTGTGTACTATGATGCATTCACTATGAAGGTGTGTATATTGTGATGCATTCACTATGAGGGTGTGTGTACTATGATGCATTCACTATGAGGGTGTGTGTAATATGATGCATTCACTATGAGGGTGTGTGTTTTATGATGCGTTCACTATGAGGGTGTGTATATTATGATGCATTCACTATGAGGGTGTGTGTATTATGATGCACACTATGAGGGTGTGTGTTTTATGATGCGTTCACTATGAGGGTGTGTGTAATATGATGCATTCACTATGAGGGTGTGTGTTTTATGATGCGTTCACTATGAGGGTGTGTATATTATAATGCATTCACTATGAGGGTGTGTATATTATGATGCATTCACTATGAGGGTGTGTGTATTATGATGCGTTCACTATGAGGGTGTGTATATTATGATGCATTCACTATGAGGGTGTGTGTATTATGATGCGTTCACTACAAGGGTGTGTATATTACTTCACCGTCAATGGGTTTATTGTGCTAGGTTGGCTGTTATGCTTGTCAGTGAATATATTACCATATATTCACTTTCGGTGCATATGATCTTTTCAGTTGAAATGTAGCTATATAGCACAATATTTTAATTGTCAGTGTGTATATCACGGTGCATTGGCTGTCAGTGTGTCCATAATGTACTGTTTGTCAGTGAGTAAATCATATGGTGGGTGTCATTGCAATAGGATATGGTGGCTAGCCTATCGGTGCGTTCGTATTGTGGTCACGGGGTGCTGTTTGGTGGAGGTTCCATCTGTCACACCCTGATCTGTTTCACCTGTCCTTGTTATTGTCTCCACCCCCTCCAGGTGTCGCTTGTTTTCCCCAGTGTATTTATCCCTGTGTTTCCTGTCTCTCTGTGCCAGTTCGTCTTGTATGTTCCAAGTCAACCAGCGTTTTTCTCCGTACTCCTGCCTTTGCTATTCTCTTTTTTCTAGTCCTCCCGGTTTTGACTCTTGCCTGTTTCTGGACTCTGTACCCGCCTGCCTGACCACCCTGCCTGCCTTGACCACGAGCCTGTCTGCCACTCTGTGCCTCCTGGACTCTGAACTAGTTTTGACCTCATGCCTGTCCACGACCATTCTCTTGCCTACTCATTTTTGGATTATTAAACATCTTAATCTCCAACCATCTGCCTCCTGGGTCGCATCTGGGTCGTGCCTTGTGTCATGATACTATCTTTGATTGACACATGAAAAAAATAAAGACGGTACATCCTACCTTCTGAGGCTAAAAGCCAATTTATGCTTGCTCCAGGGAATGCGATCGGGAGGCTCCGTATGGAGGGTTTGACACAATTGCGGAGCCTCCAGAGGCTTGTGGAGGCAAAATTGAGCTCTGCACCACATCGCTTCCCAAATGTTGTAACAATGCGGAGGGCTCCATATAGCCATATTGACATGACTGTAAGGCCACTGCAGACAGCGGATTGACCATGCAGAGTATTTTAGTCTGGATTTGTGATTTTTATTTGGGATTTCAAGAAGTGGGGCACCTCTACTTAGGGTACTATGAATATTTCATACATTTGAGTTTTAACCAATTCTGATACTTCCTGTAACAATATCCATAAGTCAACTGAAGGGGCTATTAATTGAAAAGCACTTGAGAGTGGTCTCTGGGGAAATAGTTGTTTTTATTTGATATAAAGCAGTCTTCCAAGAACAATGACTTGAGTGCTGATAATGACATACTAAAAAAAACTAAAGAGATGGAACCTGTGTGATATTGTGTGTGATATTATTTGTTGACTGAGGCTAACCTTTAGCGCAGCAAGTAAACGCTGTCATCTTAGGTGGGTGAGCGGAACTTAACACTAGTTCGACAACAGGTCAATCATACGTGTGCCAGACCGTGTGTACGTGTCAGTCCACGCAAGTGTGTGGAAATGTGTGTACGGGTGTCTTGTGGGAGCACATTAACGTGTTTTACGCGTTGATGAGTATGTCAATGCTTATTAAAGCTTTTGAGAGTGTGTGTGTGCTATGGCTGTCTGTCTGCGACTATGTGTGTGTGCACACATGTGTAAACGCATCACGGTGGAGGCCTGACCATCATGTTTGCTAGATGACCTTGTAATGAGAATTGTTGATCTCACGGCAGGCATCAGGGTGCTTTTTGGCCGTGCTCCCTGCATACTGACACTGTCCTCCAAAACCAGCCTCTCCCTGCCTAATGCTCAAAGACATATGGCTCTGGTCAAAAGTAGTGCACTTAGGGAATAGGGTGCAGGCCCTGGTCAAAAGTAGTTCACTAAATAGGGAATAGGGTGCCGTAATTTGGGATGCGATCCAACATCAGCTGCCTGTCAGTCACCGTGGTAACCGTGACAACGCCTGCGCGCTCTGCATCACACAGTGACCTGTCAGTCTCCCACGCCATGCTTTTATACTCTGGAGAGTAGCTTACAACCTGTTATAACACCATAGTGACCTGACTTAAGGTGTTAAAGCAGTCCAACTAAAGAGATATGACATGATGTTTAGAGTCAATGACTGCATCCAAAACATAGGGCTATCAATGGGGCTTACAACCTGCTATAACCACCTAATGTCCTGACATGGGGTTAGAATTAGTGGTCTGGGCCTATGGGCCTACATACAGAATACATAGGGTTATGAATGGAGCTTATGACCTGTTATAACAGCATCATCACCTAACAGAGTTAAAATTTGTGGCAAACTGAGTTTGTGGCACATTTGTCGCCAAAATTTTCATGATCCAAGTTTCAGTAGAATATCAGTCCTTCACACCTGAAACATAATCAAACAAATAAAAACAAATAAACAAACAACAGTGACCCAGCAGACTTTCTATAGAGCTAAGAGCAGCAGGGGCCATAAAATAGTGATATTTGGCAGGAATACTAGAAGTGGAAGGTTGCTACTTGCTAGCCTTGCATCAGTGTTAGGGATAGCAACTAGGTGGAGGTATACGCACTAGGCGAGAAAGAGTGAGAGAGAGAGAGAGAGAGAGAGAGAGAGGGTAAAGGGGGACAGTTGGCTGGACAGTGTGGAGGAGAAGCTCTGTTCACTCTTGCTTGGCAAAATAGAAACCCTGGAAACCCCCAGAGCTGCTTTTAGAGAACGATTATCTCTAACCCAACATTACTTTCCTGTAACAGGTTTTCTAAAGTACAGTATGACGCCTATCCTCTTACAGGACAGGTTGTAGCCTACTCATTGTGTGTCCCCCCAAAATAGCGCCCTTTTCCCTATGTAGTGCATTATATAGCCAATAGGGTATCATTTGGAACACATCCATTGAAAGAGCAGAAGTATGTGTTGACTTCTGTGAGTGATCAGGATTGTCTTGTGCGTGATCAGCAAACTCATGAATGACACGTGCAGCAGCGTATTGGACTGATTTAGTTGTGTTGTTGATGACAATGGGGGCCAGACGATGCCACAGAGATCAGTGGCAGGAATTCCAGTGTGTTATAAATAGATCTGATCGCACACCTTGCCTGGTGCTAATAAAGGAACTAAAAGACAGCACCTCTAAAGGAATCCGTCATCTCAAACTGAAAAAAAAAAATGTTCAAAGATTATGATGATTTGATTGATAATACCGCAACATTGTGTGATGCACAGGCATATGAATTAACTTAGTAACTAACCACTTAAGTAGTACAGCATTCTATTAATAAAATCTACTTGATATGGTAAGTGCCTTTGGAAGTGGGCGAGGAACGGTGCTCTGGAGTCTCCGAAGCCAACACGAGTTGTCTAATGACGCGCCTGTTGGCGTGGCATAAGGGGGCATAGGGGGTGGGCACGACACAGCTTTTAAAGCACATTAATATATCATTACTTTTTTTAGAAGCCCGGAGTGCTTAAAGAGTGGACTAATTGTGCCGTGCTCTTCTCGCTAATTGTTCTCCTCGTTCTTAATAAGGTGATTTATATTCACTTCGTACTAACAACTACCCCGTTTAGGGATTGTTACAGTCTGATACAGTTCTTCTCGCTGGTTTTTATCTGGGGTCGTTAAGGGGCGAGCCCATTGTCTGTGTGTCTGTTTGGGAGTGGGATGACGAGCCGGCGACAGGTCTTGTCTGGATTGTGAGTAATGTGGTGGTGGTCTATAAGGAGCTCAGTGAGTGACGCTTTAGGGTCTGTATTCACAAAGCATCTCAGAGTGTCACACCCTGATCTGTTTCACCTGTCTTTGTGCTTGTCTCCACCCCCCACCAGGTGTCTCCCATCTCCCCTCATTATCCCCTGTGTATTTATACCTGTGTTCTCTATTTGTCTGTTGCCAGTTAGTTTTAGTTCGTCAAGCCTACTAGCATTTTCCCCCTTGCTCCTGTCTGTTTCTAGTTTTCCCGATTTTGACCATTCTGCTAGCCCTGACCCTGCCTGCCGTCCTGAACCTTGTCCCACCACACTGGATTATCTGACCTCTGCCTGCCCTGACCCTGAGGCTGCCTGCCGTTCTGTACATTTTGGATTCTGATCTGGATTACTGACCTCTGCCTGCCCTTGACCTGTTGATTTGCCTGCCCCCTGTTCTAGTAATACACTTTTGTTACTTCGACACTGTCTGCATCTGGGTCTCTTACTTTGCACTTTATGAATACAAGTGAGATCCTTTGGGATCATGTATACTTTTGTATTGATGCTAGGAATTGAGCATGTCTTGGTAGATGTTATAAGCATGAGTGAGGAGTCAATGGGCAAAAAGGGTTGGTAATCAGGCAAAACTATTGTTAAAATGGTTTCCCAGGACTCTCCCCCTCTCTGCTATCATTGTCCCACCCCCCCCCCCCCCCCCCCCCCCCCCCCCCCCCCCCCCCCCATCCCTCTGGGTAACAGTTGCCCTTTTTAAAGGAACAGGTCTAATAATGTTTCCATACTGTTTTCACCCACTTTATATGTATAAACTGTATTCTAATCACAGCTCATTCTATATAACTACTGCTGTACACACCTTTTAGATTAATTTACTTTTCACACTGTCTATTCACCATATAGAGTTGAGGTCAGAAGTTTACATACACCTTAGCCAAATACATTTTAACTCAGTTTTCACAATTTCTGTAACGTCCTGACCAGAGTTCTTATGTGTTGTGCTTGTTTTAGTGTTGGTCAGGACGTGAGCTGGGTGGGTATTCTATGTTGTGTGTCTAGTTTGTCGGTTTCTGTGTTCAGCCTAATATGGTTCTCAATCAGAGGCAGCTGTCAATTGTTGTCCCTGATTGAGAATCATATATAGGTGGCTTGTTTTGTGTTGGGGATTTGTGGGTGGTTGTTTTCTGTGTCAGTGTTTGTGCCACACGGGACTGTGACGGTTAGTACGTTTGTTGTTTTTGTATTTTGTCTAGTTTTCATGTTATTAAATCATGGAAACTTACCACACTGTACATTGGTCGTCCGATCCTTCTCGCCTCTCCTCGTCCGATGAGGGGGACGAAATAGACTGCCGTTACAATTTCTGACATTTAATCCGAGTACAAATGCCCTGTCTTAGGTCAGTTAGGATCACCACTTTAGTTTAAGAAAGTGAAATGTCAGAATAATAGTTGAGAGAATGATTTATTTCAGCTTTTATTTATTTCATCACATTCCCAGTGGGTCAGAAAATTACATGCACTCAATTAGTATTTGGTACCATTGCATTTAAATTGTTCAACTTGGGTCAAATGTTTCAGGTAGCCTTCCACAAGCTTCCCACAATAAGTTGAGTGAATTTTGGCCCATTCCTCCTGACAGAGCTGGTGTAACTGAGTCAGGTTTGTAGGTCTCCTTGCTCGCACACGCTTTTTCAGTTCTGCCGACAAATTTGCTATGGGATTGAGGTCAGGGCTTTGATGGCCACGCCAAAAACTTGACTCTGTTGTCCTTTTGACATTTTGCCACAACTTTGGAAGTCTGCTTGGGGTCATTGTCCATTTGGAAGACCCATTTGTGACCAAGCTTTAACTTCCTGACTGATGTCTTAAGATGTTGCTTCAATATATCCACATAATTGTCCTCCCTCATGATGCCATCTATTTTGTGAAGTGCACCAGTCCCTCCTGCAGCAAAGCACCCTCACAACATGATGCTGCCACCCCCGTGCTTCACGGTTGCGATGGTGTTCTTCGGCTTGCAAGCCTCCCCCTTTTTCCTCCAAACATAACGATGGTCATTATGGCCAAACAGTTCTATTTTTGTTTCATCAGAGGACATTTCTCCAAAAAGTACGATCTTTGTCCCCATGTGCAGTTGCAAACCGTAGTCTGGCTTTTTATGGCGGTTTGGAGCAGTGGCTTCTTCCTTGCTGAGCGGCCTTTCAGGTTATGTCCATATAGGACTTGTTTTACTGTGGATATAGATACTTGTGTACCTGTTTCCTCCAGCAACTTCACAAGGTCCTTTGCTGTTGTTCTGGGATTGATTTGCACTTTTCGCATCAAAGTACTTTCATCTCTAGGAGATGCGTCTCCTTCCTGAGCGGTATGACGGCTGCGTGGTCCCATGGTGTTTATACTTGGGTACTATTGTTTGTACAGATGAACGTGGTACCTTCAGGCATTTGGAAATTGCTCCCAAGGATGAACCAGACTTGTGGAGGTCTACAATTTTTTTTCTTAGGTCTTGGCTGATTTCTTTAGATTTTCCCATGATGTCAAGCAAAGAGGCACTGAGTTTGAAGGTAGGCCTTGAAATACATCCACAGGTACACCTCCAATTGACTCAAATTATTATCAGAAGCTTCTAAAGCCATGACATCGATTTCTGGAATTTTCCAATCTGTTTAAAGGCACAGTCAACTTAGTGTATGTAAACTTCTGACCCATTGTAATTGTGATACAGTGAATTATAAGTGAAATAATCTGTCTGTAAACAATTGTTGGAAAAATGACTTGTGTCTTGCACAAAGTAGATGTTCTAACCAACTTGCCAAAACTGTAGTTTGTTAACAAGACATTTGCGGAGTGGTTGAAAAACTAGTTTTAATGACTCCAACCTAAGTGTATGTAAACTTCCGACTTCAACTGTATATCCATATATTTTTATATTTCAGACTTTGCTCGTTCTGAAATGTCTTAATTTCTTGTTATTTTTTTAACTTCTGGATTATGTGTGTATTACTATTGTATTGCTAGAATTTGCTGCATTGTTGGAGCTAAAAACAAAAAAGCATTTCGCAGCACTTGCAACATCTGAACGTGAACGTGACCAATAAACTTTGATTTGAAATGAGGAACAGCCCACCCCTCCCCAAACCCTAACATTAAAACTTGAGACTGAACTCAGACCAGTGTCAAGTGGTAACTTCTACTCCACTACCCCATCCAAGCGCCCTCCTCCCCAGCCAAAGTGCAGCAGCCTCCCCTAGGAATAAAAGCACAGAAGGGGGCAGAGAGGTTTCCAAAAAAACAGTTGGGCTGCATCCCCATTCTCCACACTATTCAAGAAGTATGCACGTGTACACTCCTCGTCATTTATTTCAAAACACTGGATTGGTGTGGAAGCATTGACTGGAGGGAGAATGCTGAAGAATCGGGAAGTAGCCTCAGAGGGAAAAACGCTTGAAGAAGGAAGAAGCAGGAAGCAAAGCATGCTGGGATGACTCACACATGGCCATACCAGACTGAGAATGTCTGCTCGAAGCCACCGTCGTAGCCTGCCTCCCATGACATGTTGACCCAGGTGGTGGAGACCGCTGCGTGGACGTTGGCCGGGGCGTGGGGGCTTGTGCCTGGGGAGGGGGAGTCATGTGGGGAGTGGGGATAGTGAGGAGAGTGGGAGTGAAAGAGAGAGTAAAGCATGAAGCATAAACCACACACATCCTTAAATCACACACACACATCGGCCTGAAAGGAAGTCAGCTCTTGCTCATATGTGTAGGCTTTGTGTGGTTGTGTTAGGACTATATTAAGGCGGTTGGCCTGAGTTTCATTAGAGTGGTCTTCAATCTGTGTATCTATGTGCATTGAAATTATGGGTCACAGCAACTCTTGGCTTGGTGTCTAAAGAACAAGCTTAGGCCTCTGAGCCAGCTGGACTAGACCTGATCAGAGCCACACTGTGTGTGTGTGTGTGTGTGTGTGTGTGTTTGAGTGTGGCCAACTTCTTTACAACTCCATATAGGTGACTCTGGGTGAGAACTTTTCTCTGATAAAGATTATAGCATTTGATTGTGAGACAACATCTTCTTAGAGTTAGGGTCTATTTTCCTGAATTTCTGCCTGACTGATGTTTCCAAAGTAAACTGCCTGTTACTCAGGCCCAGAAGCCAGGATATGCATATAATTGGTAGCATTGGATAGAAAACACGTTGAAGTTTGTAGACATGTTAAAATAATGTATGAGACTATAACACAATTGATATGGTAGGAGAAAATCCAAAGAAAAACCAACCTGAATCTTTTTTTTAGGTCCCAGGCACTTATAATGGAAAGCTATGGGTCCTATGCAATTCTAAGGCTTCAGGCTTGTTTCTTCCAAAACGAGTAATAAGTTGGAGTTTTGGTCCAAAGAGTCCCAGTGGAAAATCAGTCTGTCGGCGCGCGACGAAGGCGCACCTGATAATTTTACTTTTCTATTAAACATACTTCTTTCCGTATGAAATATTAAAGTTTATTTACATTTTAGGATAGCTGAGGATTAAATAGAAACATAGTTTGACTTGTTTGAAAAAAGCTTAGTAGTAGCTTTTGGACTCCTTTGTCTGCATGTTGAACGAGTGGATTACTGATATCGATGGCGCCAACTAAACAGACTTTTCGAATATGAAGAAGGATTTTATCTAACAAAACGACCATTCATGTTGTAGCTGGGACCCTTGGGATTGCAAACAGAGGAAGATTTTCAAAAGTAAGTGATTTATTTAATTGCTATTTGTGATTTTATGAAGCCTGTGCTGGTTGAAAAATATGTTGATGTGGGGCGCAGTCCTCAAACAATCGCATGGTATGCTTTCGCTATAAAGCCTATTGTAAATCGGACAATGCAGTTAGATTAACAAGAATGTAAGCTTTTAAACAATATAAGAAACTTCTATGTTCATAAATGTTAAAATTACGATTATTTATTTTTATTGCGTGCCCTCCAATTTCACCGGATATTGTTGACAGGTGTCCCGCCAGTCCAGTCATGTAATATCTTCATTAGTTGACATAGTAACCGTAGAAGATCCCTAGTAGATGATTTGAGAAATCTCTGGTCAATTACAGTCTCCCCTACCAATTAAACACGAAAATGTGCTGAAACATAAAGGAGAGGAAAGATGTTGATTGTTGGACATATTCTGATCATCCACCAAATAAACTGAACAAAAATGTCAAGTGTCAAATTTTCCATATGCACAAAAAGCTTATTTCTCTTAAATTTAGTGCACAAATTTGTTTGCATATCTGTTAGTGAGCATTTCTCCTTTGCCAAGATAATCCATCCACCTGACAGGTGTGGCATATCAAGAAGCTGATTAAACAGCATGATCATTACACAGGGGAACCTTGTGCTGGGGACAATAAAAGGCCACTAAAATGTGCAGTTTTGTCACACAACATCACAGATGTCTCAAGTCGAGGGAGTGTGCAATTGGCATGCTGACTGCAGGAATGTCCACCAGAATGTTCAATTCTCTACCATAAGCCGCCTCCAACGTCATTTCAGAGAATTTGGTAGTATGTCCAACTGGCCTCACAACCGCAGACCACGTGTATCCACGCCAGCCCAGGACCTCCACATCTGGCTTCTTCACCTGCGGGATAGTCTGAGATCATCCACCCGGACAGCTGATGAAACTGAGGAGTATTTCTGTCTGTAATAAAGGCCTTTTGTGGGGAAAAACTAATTCTGATTGGCTGGATCTGGCTCCTGAGTGGGTCGCTGCGTACCCGCCCAGTCATGTGAAATCCATAGATTAGGGCCTTAATACATTTATTTCAATTGACTGATTTCCTTATATGAACTGTAACTCAGTAGAACCATTGAAATTGTTGCATGTTGCATTTATATGTTTGTTCAGTATAAATTAACACAATCATCCAATTGCATGTGAGAGAAATTCATTGGCAAATGGAACGCCTGCAAATTGGTCCTTCGACTGTTGAATGCCAGACAGAACGCCAAAGACACAGCTTAACAGTGTCCCAAATACCCCCGTCTGTGAATCTTGCCCCCACGCACAAAGACCTCCATACAGGCAATATCAGCAGACAGCTAACTGAAGACTAAGTGGTCTTTTTCCATAGCCAGCTGTAGCTATGGACACGAAACACTACTCCAAAAAAGCATAATCGGAACTGGACGGCCTATACACAACAAGTGACAATTTATCTATCGGTTGTCCTTATTTATCAAAGAAACTAGACAGTTGTGGCCAAAAGTTGAGAATGACACAAATATAAATTTTCACAAAATCTGCTGCCTCAGTTTGTATGATGGCAATTTACATATACTCCAGAATGTTATGAAGAGTGATCAGACGAATTGCAATTAATTGCAAAGTCCCTCTTTGCCATGCAAATTAACTAAATCCCCAAAAACATTTCCACTGCATTTCAGCCCTGCCACAAAAGGACCAGCTGACGTCATGTCAGTGATTCTCTCATTAACACAATTTGAGTGTTGACGAGGACAAGGCTGGAGATCACTCTGTCATGCTGATTGAGTTTGAATAACAGACTGGAAGCTTCAAAAGCAGGGTGGTGCTTGGAATCATTGTTCTTCCTCTGTCAACCATGGTTACCTGCAAGGAAACACGTGCTATCATCATTGCTTTGCACAAAAAGGGCTTCACAGGCAAGGATTTTTCTGGCAGTAAGATTGCACCTAAATCAACCATTTATCGGATCATCGAGAACTTCAAGGAGAGCGGTCCAATTGTTTCGAAGGCTTCTGGGCGCCCAAGAAAGTCCAGCAAGCGCCAGGACCATTTTCTACAGTTGATTCAGCTGCAGGATTGGGGAACCACCAGACAGAGCTTGCTCAGGAATGGCAGCAGGCAGGTGTGAGTGCATCTACACGCACAGTGAGGGAAAGACTTTTGGAGGATGGCCTGGTGTCAAGAAGGGCAGCAAAGAAGCCACTTCTCTCCAGGAAAAACATCAGTGACAGACTGATATTCTGCAAAAGGTACAGGGATTGGACTGCTGAAGACTGGGATAAAGTCATTTTCTCTGATGAATCCCCTTTCCGATTGTTTGGGGCATCTGGAAAAAAGCTTGTCCGGAGAAGACAAGGTGAGCGCTACCATCAGTCCTGTGTCATGCCAACAGTAAAGCATCTTGAGACCATTCATGTGTGGGGTTGCTTCTCAGCCAAGGGAGTGGGCTCACTCACAATTTTGCCTAAGAACACAGCCATGAATAAAGAATGGTACCAACACATCCTCCGAGAGAAACTTCTCCCAACCATCCAGGAACAGTTTGGTGACGAACAATGCCTTTTCCAGCATGATGGAGCACCTTGCCATAAGGTAAAAGTGATAACTAAGTGGTTCGGGGAACAAAACATCGATAATTTGGATCCATGGCCAGGAAACTCCCCAGACCTTAATCCAATGGGATTAAGCATTGAGAATTTGTGGTCAATCCTCAAGAAGCGGGTGGACAAACAAAAACACACAAATTCTGACAAACTCCAAGCATTGATTATGCAAGAATGGGCTGCCATCAGTCAGGATGTGGCCCAGAAGTTAATTGACAGCATGCCAGGGCGGATTGAAAAAGAAGGGTCAACTTCATGTAATTGTCAATAAAAGCCTTTGCCACTTATGTACTGCTTGTAATTACACTTCAGTATTCCATAGTAACATCTGACAAAAATATCTAAAGACACTGAAGCAGCAAACTTTGTGGAAATTAATATTTGTATCATTCTCAAAACTTTTGGCCACGACTGTAGAGCTTTCATCAGTGGAAACAGTCTCTGTGTCTACCTCCCCAATGCTGCGAGCCCAGCCCAGTTCGCTCATCTGTGATTTGCGAAAGCTGGCGCGACTTCATTGACCTTGCAAAATGCTCATTGCACATGTCCCCCAGGTGCTTTGGCTGACGCGTCGAGCTTTGGCAAACTGTCAGCTGTTGACGCTGCTCTGCACAGCCCTGCCTCTCTTCACTATCCTTAGATCACACAAGGGTCCTATTCATTAAGGCATGCAACGGAAACCATTTAAAAACATTTTGCAACAGATCATGAAAATTCACATTTCTCATTGGACAAGACCAGGTTGTCCCTCACTCTTTCAGTCTGTTTTCCTCTGTTTGTCACATAATGAATACAACCCAGTACTACTTAGCTTCCTATTACTTGTATTTGATTACGTTTCCTTTGCATGTGTGTATGTACTTGTTCCTGTGTGTTTGATGTGTGTGTGCATGAGTGTTTATGCCTCTTCATGTGCATGTGTACGGCGGAGTGGCTTGTACCAAAAACTTGGAGGTGTGTGCTGGCAGTGATACTCGTGGCAACGTTGGTGGCGACACACTCCCACTCCCCGTGGTCTTCCTTGCCCAGGGACTTGAACTGTAAGCTGCCGGTGGGAAGGACGTTGTGCTTGCTTTTACTGGGCTTCCCTACCTTAAAAAGAGAGAGGGGAAGAGAGAGGAGTCACATCTCACAGAACAGCACATACTGTATTGGTTCTGGCAAGGAAGGTAATTATCACCCACCCACATAGCCTCCAGACAGACAAAAGATTAGTACATAGACAGAGACAGACAGAGACCGAGAACAGGACAGATAGACAAACTGGTAGATAAAAAGAAGGCAGACAGACAGAGACAGGTAGACAACAAGGAAGATAGACAAAAAGGAAGGCAGACAGACAGAGACACACACAGACAGGTAGACTAGTAGACGGACAGACAGGAAAAACAGAAAGACTAACACTAAAGACTAAAACGTGTGCTTCCTCAGTCACTGTGGCTGTTGAAAGACTGTCCTCAGCTACTCATATAACAAAACATTTCGGCATCGGCATCACGGCGACGGTAAAGGGAGACAAACAACTGCAAATCACATTGTTTTCATTGGGAGAGATTAAGAAGCTCCATAATCAAGAGACAATTGAAGGCTAACGCTAATGTGTTTGCCTTGATTGTTTCAACTGATAACGCCACCATTAAAATGCAATTAAAACATTGTGATTTCTAGGAGCCAGTTTGATTGCAACCTCATCTCATTCCTTGTGGCAAAGATGGAAAAGATGACTCCAATATCAACAATCACCATCGAACCACATTTGGCGGTGTCTGGTTTAGAAATGACATGGTAGTAATAACCACCCGTTATCACTTAACATTACATAATTTGGGGATTTACTAGCAGCGAGTAGCTTTGTCAAATAGACTGTGTGAGTGTACAGCAACGTTCTACCTGATACCCATAACTTTAGAGTGAAAGGATGGAGAAGAGCTGTAGCGCTGTCCTATTATAAAGTAAAGACTGTCAGACCAGGCCACAGCATGAGTCCTTTGGATGGTGGGAGGGTCGCTTCACTTACCTTCCGCCATGTGATATTGGGATAGGGAAATTCTCTCTCAGCCGCACAGGGGATGACCAGCTCTCTCCCAGCCTCCTGCCTGTATTCCCCTCCGGGAACAATCGAGAACTTAGGGGGATCCTGCCCAGAGAGAGTGTTCCCCAATGGGGGTGAGATTAGAGTAACAGACCCGAGATGGGTGTAGCCGTTAGGCTAACTCGAAGCATGATAGTCTTTCCATAGAAAATGATTGATATATTAACTAGCACGTTACGCTAATTACTGTTAGTATCAGCCTGCGTACCTTTAGCACCAGAGGAGTGGGAGCGGACCATCCCTCGGAGCCCAGGGCATTGTAAGGCATGCAGGTGTAGGTGCCCAGAGAGTCCTCCGTCACCTCGGCCACGCGGATGCTCCCGTCCTCCATTTGGCTCCAACCAGGGTACTGTGGGAACAAAGAGGGGCTAACGCTATGACATCGCAATGTTTATATGGTTGGGCTCACCAGTGACACAGCACTATACCGTCATCCTGCATAGAGCTGAGGAGACTGTGGCTTCAAGGAAGTGAGAGGTGCGATCAGTCCCCAATTGTTCTCAGTAGTTAAAAGTTCTGAATCAAAAGGGACTGAATGCAAGGGCAAAAAGTAGGGGAAGGAAACAGAAAGAACAGCTAGATTTTGTCTGGGATATACACAACACTTGATCCACCCCTAAAAGCCTTAAAACTAGGAAACTTAGGCACTAGGACGTCCTCTTTAATGCACATGTGAAGAGCTTAGTTCATCACCTTTGTCGCAGTTCCAAGCCTGAGGAGATTTCACAGTCTGTCATCCAAACTCAGGTAGAAATTGCCCTTCTAGGCACAGATCTACGATCAGCCTACCCCTTAGCCCTAAACTTAACCATTAGGGGGGAAAAACACAAAACTGACTTTAGATCAATGTCTAGGCGGGGCAACTTCACTCTACTCCACTAAGAATACAGTTCTGGGGGAAGATGTATACGAAAATATACGAAGACTAGTAAAGTCTCCACCCCCCTAAATGGAAGTTTCGGGCAAGTCTATGGGCTAAATGTCCCCTCCTCTTCCGAAATTCAAAAGATGCGAAATCGTGATTTGTCCAAATGATCATTGACGAAAAATCTGAACGCAGAACAAAGTTCCTCGTTACACGTCGCATTCCACAATCTGTTGACAAACTCTACGATACCATCTTATGTTACGTGCATCTATCCATGAGAGATTTTGGTTTCAGTGATGTCAAACATTCTGAACATTGCGATAGAAATAGAACAAATAGAGCTGATACCATCCCTATTCCTATCTAACAGACAATCATATCGGTTTTACACAATACATTTATCTCTGAACGTTATGGGTCATATTCATTAGGCATAAGAAAATGGACTTAAACCGGGAGGGGCTTCCTGAGCGTGTCCAATAACAAAATGCACATTTTAATTTTCCATTGCAAAACCTTTTGCTACAGTGTGTTCTAATGAATATGACCCTTGATTCACCTTCTCTATCCGGAGGGGGTTGCCATCTTTTGTCCACTTGACCAGCGTGACAGGCGGGTTGGCATCTACAGGGCAACGGATGAAGCCTGGCAGGCCAATGGCCACGTAGATGGCAGGTGGCATATCTTTGACACGGGCAGGGTCTGGGGCGAGAGAGAGAAATACAGTTAATTTGTATTGTATTTATTTCTGTATTTATTGGACAAAGGAGAGATGGTGGGAAAGGTAGAGAGTTCGTCACAAAGGCAGTGGGCTGGATTCGAAACCAAACCAACATGGGCAAATATACACTGACTGTACAACACATTAGGAAAACCTTCCTAATATTGAGCTGCACCCGCTTTTGCCCTCAGAACAGCCTCAATTTGTCAGGGCATGGACTCTACAAGGTGTCCAAAGCGTTCCACAGGGTTGTTGGCCCATGTTAACTCCAATGCTTCCCACAGTTGTGTCAAGTTGGCTGGATGTCCTTTGGGTGGTGGACCATTCTTGTTACACACAGGAAACTGTTGAGTGTGGAAAACCCAGCAGCATTGCAGTTCTTGTCACAAACCGGTACACCTGGCACCTACTGCCAAAACCTGTTCAAAGACACTTAAATATTTTGTCTTGCCCATTCACCCTCTGTATGCCAAACACACAATCCATGTCTCAATTGTCTCTAGGCTTAAAAATCCTTCTTTAACCTGTCTCCTCCCCTTCATCTACACTGATTGAAGTGGATTTAACAGGTGACATCAATTAGGGATCATAGCTTTCACCTGGATTAATCTGGTCTATTATGGAAAAAGTTTTGTACAAGGTGTATACAGCGGCACTAACCGCTAGCTAGATCGCCCAGGCCACAAGATAAATATCATAGTAAAACATTATCTTTATGGTGGAGTAACATTGGTAGTGATTATGGGACCAGTACTGCAGCAGGAGACAGGGGAAATAACAGGTTTTATGAGCACGGGATGTCGTTACATGATAAACTGTGCTTCGGTAGCAGCTGGTCTGAGAGCAGTAGCTGTGGAGGTTGTGTGTGTGTTTGGAGTGGATGGGTAAACACTGACTAGTAAACGGAGAAATACGTTTTGAGTATGTCAATTAATTTTCCAAGGAAGGAGAATCCTAGCCAAATATATAGAATGGTATTGTGTGGATTAAAATTAGTATAGAGCAGGATGACCTCTTCAGTATTCAGACAGAGGCTTCGATGGCTGAGTGGAGTCACGGCTGATATAACTTTATCTGGCAGCACGGATAGACGAGAGGAAAGAGGTGTTGGCACTAAAGTCAATGCCCTAGCCTATAACTTTGAACAAGCTCGGAAGCAGGAGAATAGTAGTGCTGCTTAGCGAAGTAAGGTCAAAGTAGGTTGTTTCAAAGAGGTGTTTGGGCGATGTCTTGCCAACCCGAAGAAAACTGTGCTGGCTTGCATATTTTTTGCCACATATTTTCACAAATTGGTGGATGTGTAAGCAGGTCAGCTCAGTCCAACTTCATTTGGCTCAGTAGTGTATTATGTGAGAGTGTCCATGGTATCTTGTTTAGTGTCACTATGTGGTAGAGATGACAGATTTGCCACTAGACCTTACATTACACCACAATGGCACAAACCAACAAACTTGTCTGCACTCCCCATTAATTTCCTCTGTGTTGTCTAACTTTTAACCAGACAGGTCTCAGTGTGTCATGTCTGATGTGAATAATAAAGGACAGATTCAGACTTTGTTATCTAGTCAGAGCCAGGTGAAAATGGCTGCAAGAGACCGGCCGGTGCTGCTTGGAAAGGAGCGGTTTGGGAAAAAATCCCTCTCAACATCTTAATCTTTGGCGAAGTGCCACAGTCTATTTATAGAAGGGGAGAGAGGAGGTGGGGTAGTGCCAGTCTCGCTATAGCTCGCATACACACTTTCTCTAACATGTACATATCCACACGTCTTTATTTTCATGTCTGGTCTTGCTTTACCACATGTACCAAAGCTGATTATTATGCGTAATTCACCAGTGAAAGGGAAGAAGAAAAGGGGACTGAAATTGAAATAGGAACAGTTGTACTGGCTTGGGCAGAGGTGTTTGCTTTTTCTCGCTCTCTCTCACACACACACTGCCTGAAATCTTGGCGTAGTGCTGCACTGCAATCAGTGGACTAGTGGGGCCGCTATCGCCCACGCTGCCTAGCCCATCGACCGTCTGTAGCTGACGTCACTGCAGAGGAAAGGGTTTCCACAGACAATGATGTCACCTCTCCCCCTCCTCTCTCTTTTGCGCTCCCTTCCCCTCACTTTTGCAGCGCCTGTCACACATGCACACAGTACCGAAACAACCGGTCACGGTCTTGCCGATCTAATTTTGTGTGTGTTTGAGTGTGAGTGCGTGTGCGTGTGGTAGCATATAAGGGTTTGAGTGTGTGTGTGACTGCTCTCCTGGGGCAGGGATGGAAGCATGGTAGCCTGCAGCCCAACAAACCCAGTCCAACCCAGAGAGGGCACAGAGATGGGGGGACACACCTGAGAGAGGCGGAAGAACAGAAAGGAAGAGGGAGGGGGAAGAGTGAGAACAGGAGCAATGGAAGGAGAGAGAGAGAAAGAGATGGAGTTGACAATTTGGCTTCAGAAAGGCATAAGATGATGAGATGATAGGAATAGACAGAAATAAATACAGAGAGAGAGGAGGAAGAGACAGAGAGTGAAAGAGTGTCCAGGTATCTCAGACAATGCAGTGCCTATGCAGTATACAGTGCATTCGGAAAGTATTCACATATTTTGTTAGGTTACAGCCTTATTCTAAAATTGATTAAATCGTTTTCCCCCCCTCATCAATCTACACACAACACCCCATATTGACAAAGCAAAAACAGGTTTTAGAAATTGTATATATATATTTTTGAAATATCACATTTACATATGTATTCAGACCCTTTACTCAGTGCTTTGCTGAAGCAACTTTGGCATTGACTACAACCTCGAGTCTTCATGGGTATGACGTTACAAGCTTGGCACACCTGTATTTGGGGAGTTTTTCCCATTCGTCTCTGCAGATCCTCTCAAGCTCTCTCAGGTTGGATAGGGAGCATCGCTGCACAGCTATTTGCAGGTCTCTTCAGAGATGTTCGATCGGGTTCAAGTCCGGGCTCTGGCTGGGCCACCCAAGGACATTCAGAGACTTGTCCCGAAGCCACTCCTGTGTTGTCTTGGCTTTGTGCTTAGGGTCGTTGTCCTGTTGGAAGATGAACCTTCACCCCAGTCTGAGATCCTGAGCCCTCTGGAACAGGTTTTCATAGAGGATCTCTGTGCACGTTGCTCCGTTCATCTTTCCCTCGATCCTGACTAGTCTCCCTGCTGCGGAAAAACATCCCACAGCATGCAAGGCCAGTAATGTGAAGTGCATGCAATGTTGTTGATCCCTTTGCAATTTCAAGTATTGTGGTGGCAGCATTATGTTATGGGTATGCTTGTCATCGGCAGGGAGTGGGGAGTTTGTTAGGATAAAAATGATATGAAAGTCTTCTGAAAACCTAAGCCTGGGATAGAGTTTTTTTTCTGCAGGACAATAACATACATTTCAATGCCAAAGACACACCAGAATGGCTTTCCAAGAGGTGTTAAGTGTTCCTGAATGGTCCAGTCTCAGCCCGGAATTAAATATGCTTGAAAATCCAAAACAAGGTATGAATATTACTGTCTATCAATGATTCCCAACCAAGTTTATTGAGCTTGAGGAATTTTGACAAAAACAATGGATATTTGTAGTCCTAAGAGTTGTGCAAAGTTGGTAGAATCTTGTTAAAAATTATTCACAGCGCAGTGCTAGCTGCGCCACCAGAGTCTCTGGGTTCGCGCCCAGGCTCTGTCGCAGCCGGCCGCGACCGGGGGGTCCGTGGGGCAACGCACAATTGGCCTAGCGTCGTCCGGGTTAGGGAGGGTTTGGCCGGTAGGGATATCCTTGTCTCATCGCTCTCCAGCGACTCCTGTGGCGGGCCGGGTGCAGTGCACGCTAACCAAGGGGGCTAGGTGCACGGTGTTCCCTCCGACACATTGGTGCGGCTGGCTTCCGGGTTGGAGGCGCGCTGTGTTAAGAAGCAGTGCAGCTTGGTTGGGTTGTGCTTCGGAGGACGCATGGCTTTCGACCTTCGTCTCTCCCGAGCCCGTACGGGAGTTGTAGCGATGAGACAAGATAGTAATTACTAGCGATTGGATACCACGAAAATTGGGGAGAAAAGGAGTTAAAATTAAAAAAAAAAAATAATTATATATATATATATATATATATATATATATATATATATATATATATATATATATATTATTCACAGCTGTAATGGCTGTCAAAGGTACTTCCACCAAAAATGTTCTCTGGGGTGTGAAGACATATGAAATCTAGACATCGATGTTTTTTCAAATTGTTTAATCCCTTTTTAGAATTTAAAGGCAGCCAAACGAGAAACCTGTGAAAGGGGTGTGTAGACTTTCACTAGCGGCTGTACATCACCACGCCCCCAGAAACCAGAGAGCCACACTATACACCTACTATAATCACACTATACACCTACTATAATCACACTATATACCTACTACGCACCCCTAATTGTCAACAATCGCTCAGCAGTCCGTTAGCTGTCAAAGACCTCAGTGGCAGGCAGAAGACAAGAATATCATTCAAATTCTAAAAATAGAACAGCATTGGCTAGCTAGAAATGTCTCTGCCTCTCTGCATTCTGGCTCAGGCAGTGACTTGCTTTGGGAAATTGGTCGCTACTTGAGAGAAAAAAGCTCCCTCTCTCTCTGCAGCCTGTGTCAAAAAAGTGTCTGGTCTCTGAAAGCGATGATGTAATGCTCGCTACCCTCCCTCCTGACTGGTGCTGCCTGCCCCTCCTGCCCTTCCTCAGGCGCATGAGAAAATAAATATCCAATTTGGAGCCGTAGAGGAGGAGAGAGTGGGGGAATGCAAAATGTCTGTTGCCTTGGCTACCCAAACGAGTCATCACTACCCGCAGACGCGGGGCCACATTTCTCGCCGATGGATGGATATTACTGGTGCTCAACGCTCATCCCTGCCTCCATTAATTTGGAATACAATATAGCTGATTTACCTCAGGGGAATGACTAGGCTTGGCGTACTTGAAAGTCACGACTCATAAATGAAAGGCGGGCTGCGAATAATATCGATTAATCAATGCCAGTGTGACCGAAAACTAAATAGAGCGTATCATGCTAGGAGAATATTGCTGAATGTGAAAGTGACTCGAGTGACCTGGAAGAAGAGTGACTTCAAGGTCACAGTTTCAATTCTAACCCGCACGGCTCCCGGCATTGGTGTGCGTGTGTTGGGGTTAAGAGACACAGAGTGTGTGTAGTGGTTGGATGGGATCAGGGTTGGGGCTAATATGCCCGCTTGCCCGAGCTTGGGTGGTCTGGAATTGGCTTGGAGTCCAATGTAACCTCCAATCAATTACACAGTGCAGTGGATAGAGAGAGAGGGTTTCTATCTAACTTATTCTATACCACGGCCAGATATAGTGCCATATTTACTGTATTCAGATTCAAAAGGCTTTAGCTTACATCAAATGTACATACAGTAAGATGGAAAATTGTCTTTGGCTTGTTGAGAGCTTGGGACTGACTATAAGGTTCTATCTGCAAAAAGATGATTCTGAGATAATTGGACTTAAAGTTCCAAACCCTTATTGGTTTGAATGGTGTCAGCCAGCGGCATAACTTAAACTGGGGATAGTGGGGGAGCTGAGCATTAGGTCAGTGTGTATGAGTTGCACTCTTTGTAAAAGCAAGCAGAGCAGAAAATGGCAGATGTACAGTTGCAGTCGGAAGTTTACATACACTTAGGTTGGAGTCATTAAAACTCGTTCTTCAACCACTCCACAAATTTCTTGTTTGCAAACTACAGTTTTGGCAAGTCGGTAAGGACATCTACTTTGTGCATGACACAAGTAATATTTCCAACAGATTATTTCACTCATAATTCATTGTATCACAATTCCAGTGGGTCAGAAGTTTACATACACTAAGCTGACTGTGCCTTTCAACAGCTTGGAAAATTCCAGAAAATTATGTAATGGCTTTAGAAGCCTCTGATAGGCTAATTTACATCATTTGCGTCAATTGGAGATGTACCTGTGGATGTATTTCAAGGCCTACCTTTAAACTCAGTGCTCTTTGCTTGACATCATGGGGAAATCAAAAGAAATTGTATTCCTCTACAAGTCTGGTTCATCCTTGGGAGCAATTTCCAAACGCCTGACGGTACCACGGTCATCTGTACAAACAATAGTACGCAAGTATAAACACCATGGGACCACACAGCCGTCATACCTCTCAGGAAGGAGACGCGCTCTCTCTGCTAGAGATTAACGTAATTTGGTGTGAAAAGTGCAAATCAATCCGAGAACAACAGCAAAGGACCTTGTGAAGATGCTGGAGGAAACAGGTACAAAAGTATCTATTTCCACAGTAAAACGAGTCCTACATGGACATCACCTGAAAGGCCGCTCAGCAAGGAAGAAGCCACTGCTCCAAAACAACCATAAAAAAAGCCAGACTATGGTTTGCAACTGCACATGGGGACAAAGATCATACTTTTTGGAGAAATGTCCTCTGGTCTGATGAAACAAAAATAGAAGGTATAGCTTAGGGACAACAAAGTCAAGGAATTGGAGTGGCCCTCACAAAGCCCTGACCTCAATCGCATAGAACATTTGTGGGCAGAACTGAAAAAGTGTGTGCGAGCAAGGAGGCCTACAAACCTGACTCAGTTACACCAGCTCTGTCAGGAGGAATGGGCCAAAATTCACCCAACTTATTGTGGGAAGCTTGTGGAAGGCTACCTGAAACGTTTCACCCAAGTTAACAATTTAAAGGCAACGCTACCAAATACTAATTGAGTGTATGTAAACTTCTGACCCACTGGGAATGTGATGAAAGAAATAAAAGCTGAAATAAATCAATAATTCTCTCTACTATTACTATGACATTTCACATTCTTAAAATAAAGTGGTGATCCTAACTGACCTAAGACAGGAAATTTTTACTTGGATTAAATGTCAGGAATTGTGAAAACTGAGTTTAAATGTATTTGGCTAAAGTGTATGTAAACTTCTGACTTCAACTGTATATCGGGTGGCTATGGAGAAAGATGATGGGGAGTAAAGTGAGAATGACATGGCTTAGGAACACCTCTTGGATCCTGTAGTCTGACGGGGAAGACTGGGTGAAAGCATGAGGAAGCTTTTTTAGAGCATTCATTTTGCCAACCTCAGCAGAAAAGTATCCTGAAGACATAGTCAGGCTAAGACAGAGTGGGACTTGTCATGTTTTCAAACTTTGGGTTGTCATGCATATATAATTATGCATAGCTTATCACATTGTTAATACTGTTATGTTTTGTGTGTCTTTTTGTTGCTTTCCAAGTCTTATGCTATCACTCTTTTAGGAACCAGAAGGAGAAAGTGGAGAAACAAAAAGTGTTCCATCTGACATGGAACAAGACAGCAGATTCAGCTGGAATGGCATTTTGTTGTGTGATGAGAGATCGAAATAAAAGTGTGTATGATGTGATCATAGTACAGAGGCCATAAGTCTCTGAGTTTGTAAACCTCACGTTGAATGTTTGTGATCATTGTTTGTTCATTTATAAGCATTTGTTAGTTTTTTGAATTCATGTTTTATTATCATCGTTTGTCCATTTAGAAGTAATTTCCAAGTTCATATAAATTGAACATTAGGACGCTATTGTTCAAGAGGATGAACTGTTGGATTCAGGCTAAACTTCGAACATTGAGATATTAAATACATGATTGGTCAGAAGCATAGAATATAAGGAGTGAAAAAGACTGGGTTTTAATGTCAGAAGTTAATGGTTTTCTGTGGAAAGCCAGATGGCTTAGGAATGTGTTGGGTGGAGATCTTGGAAACTAACAATGCCACTGAGGGAGACTGGGTAATGTATAACGTTTACATTGTCAGCATATGTTATTGTTAGGCATCAGGGATCATCTGGGAGGAGAAGAGAGACAGTCTTGTATCAATAACCATGACAGCCTTGAGTTGGGGAGGAGTGAGCACTTTGGGGTACAGGTCAGGTTAGATGAAGTGAGGAAGAACAGATATCACTTAGGTTCTGTCTAGCAACAGAGATGCATTGGATGTTCAGTTCTGGAGGAGACTCAACCTACGAGAAAGGGTTAAATATCAGTGCACATGTGAATACATGTTTTTGTCTGAATTACAGCTGTAACGACCCTTTGGGAAGAATTAAACTTGGTTAAGCTTCTCTAGTGTTGGTGAGTTATTTACTCTGAAAAATTAGAACCTAACAGGGCAACCCAGCTTTATTGTGTGCAAGTAAAAAGTGCTCCACAGTACCATTAGTCCTATGATATGAATTATAAGGAGGATTTGCTGTTTCTGTTTGTTAATGTATATTTGAGGTGTATGTGTTTTTTCTTTTGTTTTGTGTTTTCAAACCTTTCCCTTGTGAATGAAAATAAATAAATATGTGAACTGGGAAGGAAATTGTGTTAGGAGAGAGTTTAGTTATTGACTAGACTGCTGGGGGTCGGATATGCAGGCGGCTCGAGCTGGCTGCTCGGTCTGGCTGAAATTTGATATAGAGGATGTCTTAATAAACAATCAAAAGTCTTTGTATTTTTTCAAGAGTTCTTATTTTGTTAGGGTATTGGTTAGGTGCAACAATATTTATTATTGAATTACCGTTGATCTAGTTCAATCTTAATAATCACTTAAACATATTTAATAATGATCTCTTACCTAGCTTGTTGACTTTGGGCATTTTGTTCTAAATTCGAGACGGCATATTAAATTGTGTAAAAATGCAGGAAATTAGCTTTAGATGCCCAACCAGACCCCCGGCAGGTTATGCCCCCCCCACATCTAAACCCAAAATGTCAGCAATTTTTTTCTTGTATTATTTTGCACAGAACATGATTTGGGGTATTTAGACTACTATATAGGTAGAGAACATTGAACAAAACAAGGCTATGTCAATAACAACATTTGGACAAAAATGCAGATAGAATTGTATAGTCCCAAGCTCTCGTTGCGGCTCATTAGGGTGGTTAGGTAAAGTATAACACTCATTAAGTAGAGAACAGCATCAGCAGGACTGAGTGTACTCAGTTGCAGTGGGACCGCTCTACAGCACAGCTGCAGGTTCAAGTTGCTCTTATAGGTACAGATCTAGGATCAGTCAATGTCCTTTGTATGGCTGATGAGCAGAATTAGGTATGTTCGTTAGGATGGATCTTGCTGTAGTGTACACCCAGTAGCTCTGTGCATTCTAATGAACACAAGTACATAAGGGGTAGGGGTTGACTGTAGAGGATATGGCCAGGCACTCACATTGCACTGTGAGCTGGGCCCAGGCGGACGGGGGCTGGCCCAGGCTGTTGCTGGGGCTGCAGGTGAATCTCCCAGCATCTTCAGGCTTCACGCCGCCGATGATGAGCGAGCCATCCACCAGAATACTGACTCTGTCCCTCAGGCCACTGCAGAGGAGGGAGGGAAGAGCGTCAATATAGAGCCTATAACCACTTCCACAAGTACAATTTTCACTTTATCATGCATTCACGGCAATGGGAGATTAGGTGAAAATTCCATTTAAGTGGAAGTTAAGATATACCCAAATAGCTAGGTTTCCATCCAATTGGCGACAGATTTAACCTGACTATTCTAAAATATGCATAAAAACAATATGCACATTTTCCTACCAGAGATGTGTTTCCATCAAACTGACTTGTTAGTGATAAAAATGTGATGACTGGTGCACATAAAAAACACTTTTGCGCTTAACTCCCATGTACTGAATACAAAAACCAGAAGTTCAATGTGTTTGTGTTGCATTTTCATCTCTACCGATGGTTTTGTCATAAAAACGTTTTCTCTCTAGACAAGTGTTTGCTGATAAAGTGGACAGGGTAGGTTATACGATGAGATATGAATAAGAGCAAGATCATTTTACCTGATAATTGGCAGCCAAGCACCAATCATCATGTCACCAGCATTCAGGAAATTTGAATGATCATCGTGCACTTAACCACCATTTGAAGTTCATCATAACTTATTTCATCTACCCATAAACTCAATGCTTTTCCAAGTCATGATGGTAGTCCTTCAACGTAACATCGCGCTACTCCACGTTTACTTCGATATGATGGTAATTATATCAATATTTGCACATAAAGGCGTTTCCACCAAAATTGTCGCATAATCAATTTCAAAGACAAAATAATTATCCACCCTTGTGTATTTTGTTTTGTCGAAATAAGGACATTTTACCAATAATTCCTGGTTTCCATCAGGACTGTCATGAATCTTTTCATGCGGCAGCCATCTGGTAAATTCATTAGCATGAAATGGTTGGATGGAAACCTGGCTAATGACTAAGACAGATGTGTGAAAAAGAATAAAAAAATAACACCGAATAGTGAGGCTGAAATTATGTGGCTTTACTCACAATGCTTCATCAGTACAGTGCCCAGGTGGCATAGCTTGTTGAATAATTTTCGAATGTCATTGCGCATTAATACTATTTTCTCAACTTCCCCGTGCTACAATAACAGAGAAACCGTCTCCTTATAGCCAACTGAGGGTTCTTCCATTGTCTCTCCTCATCTCCCTTCCACTTAGGAAGTTCCTTCTCTGGGAGTGTGAGGGTTGAAAAAGCCCATAAGATCCTATTTTGTTCTATAGAGTGTACAGGCCATGCATGAGTGGATGTGGGATGGCTGGGGGCTCAGTAGGTGGCCCATAATCACAGCTAGTGGAGCGTGGAATGACACAAGCACTGTGTCACTAGATATTCCTGTCTCTCGGGACAAGAGGTGGTGGTGGTGAGGGGGGGTCTTCTATCAAGTTGCAAGTTTTATTAGCCGTATCATATGTACAGGATACACATGGTATAAATTGTCCAACTAAATGCTTACTTGCAGGTTCCTTCTCGACAATGCAACAACATTAAGAAATAATAAAAGATAATACGAAAACATAGAGTAAATAGCTGAGTAGAATTGAATAAACATTTTAGCATCAGTGGAATACAGGAAGGCACAATATATATTCCAATATTTACACATGTATCAGGGAAGGTGGGATTGGGAGGGGAAGCATTTAAATTGTGCCGTATTAGCAATAGCAAATAAGAGTCTGGTAGCAGCAGTTGTGATGCGTGTGGCATAAATGTTCAGTTCCTTCAGAAAGTATTCATAACCATTGACTTATTCCACATTTTGTTGTGTTACAGCCTGAACTCAAAATGGATTAAAAAGAAATCTCACTTATCTACACACAATATCCCATAATGAAAGTGAAAACATGTTTTTAGACACTTGCAAATCACACCCGATTCAATACATGTTATAATCATTGTTGGCAGCGATTACAGCTGTGAGATTTTCTGGGTAAGTCTCAAAGAGCTTTGCACACCTGGATTTTGAAAAAAATGTCAAGATGGTTGTTAATCATTGCTAGACAGCCATTTTCAAGTCTTGCCATAGATTTTCAAGACGATTTTATTTCAAAACTGGAACTAGGCCACTCAGGAACATTCAATATCGTATTGGTAAGCAACTCCAGTGTATATTTGTGTTTTAGGTTATTGTCCTGCTGAAAGGTGAATTCATCATTCCCAGTCTCTGATGGAAAGCAGACAACCAGGTTTTTCTCTAGGACTTTGCCTGTGCTTAGCTCCATTACGTTTAAAAAACAAAATCCTTGACAACTACAAGCATACCAATAACATGATGCAGCCACCACTATGCTTCAAAATATGGATAGTGGCACTCAGTAATGTGTATTGAATTTGCCACAAACATAACACTTACAGACATAAAGTTAATTGATTTGCCACAATGTTTGCAGTATTTCTTTAGTGCCTTGTTGCAAACAGGATTCATGTTTTGGAATATTTGTTATTCTGTACAGGCTTCCTTCTTTTCATTCTGTCATTTAGGTTAGTATTGCGGAGTACCTACAATGTTGTTGATCCATCCTCCGTTTTCTCCTATCACAGGCATTAAACTCTGTAACTTTTTAAAATTCACTATTGGCCTCATGGTGAAATCGCTGAGCGGTTTCCTTCCTTTCCGGCAACTGAGTTAGGAAGGGTGCCTGTATCTTTGTAGTGACTGGGTGTATTGATACACCATCCAAAGTGTAATTAATGGTCAAAGGGATATTCAATGTCTGCTTCTTTTTTTACCCATCTACCAATAGGTGCTCTTCTTTGCGAGGCATTGGAAAACCTCCCGGGACTTTGTGGTTGAATCTGTGTTTGAAATTCACTGCTCGACAGAGGGACCTTACAGATAATTATATTTGTGGGGTCCAGAGATGAGGTAGTCATTCAAAAATTGTGTTAAACACTATTATTGCATGCTAGTTATTATGGGACATGTTAAGCAAATGTTTATTCCTGAACTTATTTAGGCTTGCAAGAACAAAGGGTTTGAATTCTTATTGAGTCAAGACAATTCAGCTTTTCATTAATTTGTAAAAATGTCTAAAAACAATATTATGGGGTATTGTGTGTAAGCCAGTGACAAACTCTAAAATGTCGAAAAAGTCAAGGGGTGTGAATACTTTCTGAAGGCACTATGTATGTATGTATGTATGTATGTATGTATGTATGTATGTATGTATGTATGTATGTATGTATGTGTGTGTGTACGTAGAGCCAGTATGTTGTTCTACTTTTTTCTATCTATCTATCTATCTATCTATCTATCTATCTATCTATCTATCTATCTATCTATCTATCTATCTATCTATCTATCTATCTATCTCTATCTTTATCTCTATCTTTATCTGCTCATTATTTCTGTCTACATTATGGTGACATTATGGTGACGCCGTCTTCCACCTTCCCTGACAGAGAAAATAAGAGAGTCAATCTTCCTTCTCTCGTGTCGCTCTACCTCCTTCCTAGAGCTGGGCGATATAGACAGAAACAATTTAGCGATAAATTGACCCATTCTTCTGCGATAACGATAAATCAGCGCTAAATGACATGAAATACTTTTTTTTCGCGAGGTGCTAGAGCTGAAAGTTACTTTACATTTTTCAGCAGGGCTCTAGACAATCTTTTTCCAGTGCCAAGTAAAACAACTGAGATGGTTCAAAAAGTAAGCTATTTCATCAAACATATCCAGCAAATGCTTGATTGATATTTTGGTAGGCAACCTGTCAAAATAGGATGCAGAATGATCCGATTTCTTTTTGGCTCTTCAGAGAATTTGCACACATCTTTGGGGATAATGGCCTTCAGGTTATATTATTCACCAGCTGAGGAAGTGAGAACTCAAAACACTAAGCTATGTTGCTAACTCTAAATATGATAGTGTTGTTAGATAGCCATGTAGGCAAATTGATTAATCTATCAGTAAATGTAGGCTAATGTTCTACAAAAACTTTCCAACACTAGGCCTAGGCTACTTGATATACTGTAGGCCTATTCATTACAAATGGCGCGCTCCGCTCGGCTCAAAACCATACTAACCACAGCCTACTCCGGTTGTAATGTGGTGCATTGAACATGAGAAATACATGACATACTCACAGAAAGCTTTGACTCTCCTCTCTGTAACTAAAACAACAGTAGTTGCTTTAAAAAAAAAAATGTTTTTCCCACAATAGCATTTTGAGCAACGGTCATATGCTTGTGCTTCTCAGAATGCAGCTCTCCCTCCTCCACGTGCACATTTGGAAGAGAGAGTGAGAGTCAGCAGCCCACAGCGAAACAGGGACAGGCAGATACTTTCGTAGCAGGAATCAACATAATGCATAGGCTATTACTATTGACCAAATAATTAGAACAATCTACAGGAACGTTGTATAGCAAAATCACCGAAAATGAGAGAAGTAAGCTAAATGCTTTGGTAAGAGGAAGGGAATGCTAGTGTCAGTACTTTTCGGTTTATCGTCCCATCTCTACTCCTTCCCGACCTCCCTCCACTTCAGTCTAACTAGTTTCCCTCTGACATTCTCCCCCCACTCCCTACTTTGCTTACATAAGCTACACTGGGCATGTCCCTCTTTACTTTTCTCTCTTTCAATATTTTTCAATACCTCTCTTCTCCCTAACACCCCCCCCCCCCCATCCTTATTCCCTACCTACTAGATCAGGGGGTACCAGAGCTTAGGCTGTAAGGGGACACCCCACCCAGGAATTGATCTCTGATGTGGAGGAAAACAAATAACCTAGTCGAAACATTGGGTGTTTATGTGCTGGCTCTAAATAAATGAAAATTCGAAGCATATACCTTTTATATTCTGTGTGCGCTTTTCCCTGTGGATATATTTTTGCTAAGCGTCTGGGCCCATCCCCTAAGCATGGTGGATCTGAAGAAACTGAATGAAAGTGTTCCAGTGTATGTGCTATTGAAGACTACTACTTCTAGCCTTCTGTCCTAGCGAGAAGACACATTGAGCGAGGTGCATGTAGGGGAAACGGCATTATCAAGTATTGATGGCTAGCTTCCCTTGCATTTAAGCTTTTCTGTTCGACACGATTTCAGGCACTGCTGGTGTTATGCCACTGCATCATCATGTGAAGAGGAAGAAAAGCACAATAACGCGGGTAACCCAAGAACTCATAACACTTTCTCTGTGTAACGGTCTCAAACCAGAGAACTTGAATGCGTTGCGCATTCCATATTTATTGTGTATGTGAGTTAGGACAGGATTTTATTTCAGAGTACTTCAATGTCTCTCAATTGTTACTGCGTGCCTGCACAAGTAGGACAATGATGACCAGGCACACTAATGTATACATGGACCCATAAATGTAAGCTACTGTATTGGAGGATGTCCACATTGACATGACAACAACACATTTTGACATATCCTTATAGAGTTTTGAACGCAGTCCATGAATGGTTGCTGCTGTTCCTTGTTGTGCTAGCTATGGAACATGTTTAAAATAAACTGTCGACTACATTTTCTTTGTCTGAAGCACTTTGTGATAGACAATGAAGATGTCATGGCCTGTAGCAGGAGATCCTGGAAGATCTTTTAGTGGAACACACACAAACACTGGAAGAACTTGTCCCGATTAATGTTTTTAAATCATTGATGAAGGATTTTGAGGCTGATTCCCTGACCTGTGAATGTTTTCAATTTGCTGTTTTATGATTTTGTTATACTCTTGTGAATTCTGTGTTTTTTTACTAGATTACCTGTAGTTTTTCATGTTGTCTGTTTGTAATTGTGTAATGACTAGGTACTGTCTATCTTGGCCAGGACGCTCTTGTAAAAGAGATTTCAAATATCAATGAGCCCTTCCTGGTTAAATAAAGGTAAAACATGTAAAACACACACATCACTTGAATATGGTCAGACAGTGATGGGCCCAATCAGATTACAGGCTCTTGTTCAAGACCCTGTGCCCTGAGGTTCACGCACGCACGCTAAACGCATGCATGGATGCGCGCATAAACACACGCACACACACACATTATATCCCTGAAATAATCTCCTCAATATATTCTACATTAGACAAAATTCCCCAAAATAGTCCACATTACAAACAATTATGAAAGTGGTGGGATGGTACAGAATATATTATGATAACACATTTCATAGCAACAATGCATCATAAAACTCAGACCATGTATAGCAGGGGTCTCAAACTACAGGCACGCGAGCCAAATGCTGCCCGGGAGCCTATTCAATGTGGCCAGCGGTTGTACAGTGTGTGGGGTGGTGGGGTATGAGGGATGGAACCGTAATGAACCCAATCATAACTTTACTTCTTGAAGAAGACGTTGTCATCCTCCCAGAACCAGGTGTATGTGAGGTTGCCGGGGTAGGCCTCAGCTAGGCAGTCCAGCTTGGCGTCTTGGGATATGTTCACTGTCAGGTTCTGGGGAGGGGACACAATGAACGGTGGCCCTGGGAGAACAGAAAGCAACAAAAAAAAAGGCAATTATTTACATTCACTTTATTTGCATGTACTCAAACACATTGACTTGATTTGATTTAAATACGAGAAGATATGAGAAAAGAATTGACATAATATAAGTAGACTACATCGGAAGTACATGCAAAAGTGTGAGGTGGAAAACCCAAAGCAGGCTTGTATGAAAGCCTCACCTGATTGCTAGGTAAATTCACTTTCAAATTTAAATTTTAAACAAATTTTAAAAGTTTTCCAATTAACATAATGGCCAATTTCTTATTCAGCAGAAATAAGGTGACATGCTAGCTAGTGTTGTCAAGATAGCAGCATTTCGACTTCAATACCGTTACTAGGTTTAGTATCATGATACCATCACGATACTCGATACCAAAGCAAGACCATGGCAAAAAAAAAAAACAACGTATTAGCTAAAGTCACAGAATAGCACTTGATTCAGACAGATAAACTAAGCTACTGCTCTGTTCAATCGTTGGGCATCTTTTGAGTGCAATATCATCCATTTTTCAGAGACAGCCATGTATGAATTAATAAATCAATTATACAATCATACAATCAGTAAGACTTTGTTTTACGAATATAACTACGTAACAACATAATGGTAATTTTTTTGAATGGTAAATCTCTATTGATAAACTGGGTTAATCAATATGTAGCCTTGGCCTATTCACAATACAGGTGAATACATATTCAATAGGAGTGTGTGCATCCATTGAGTTGAGGTTGTTTAGGTTGATTTCATGGGGCTACAGATTACAAAAAATCTCTTTCCCTTCCATTTTGAACTTATTTTATTGTACTAATCAACAACATTTGCATAGAAGTAGCAATCTTTTACTTAATAGAAGTGTGCGCTGTCTCTTTAAGACCCAGTAATGATGTAATTAATGAGGCACATGCATACACCGTCAGTTCGTCAGTTCGAGGGGGAGAATTAAGTGGTGACAATTTTGTGTATTGACGTTCAGCTGTTAGCTAGCAAGGAAAGTTATCTTACAAAGCTGGAAGCTATCGGTATCATCTTACATTGTAAAGTGTTCTAGCCTGTATGGACATTGTTTTGTGAACAGTAATTAACAGTTTGAACCGTTCTACATGCCGTGTTGCATTATTCAAGTGTGTTAACTTCTGTGCAGCATGAGTGGGGAGCAAGCTCTAGCAATGAGTAAGTGAAGCAGGCACGAAGTATGCACGTTGCGCTCAGCGAATAAAGGGGCCATCAGTTGAGTAGATAGACAGACTTGATCCTCAATCAGTATAAAACGTGAGACATATCGGACAGAAGTTCAGAGAGTAACAAAAATCTTAGAAACGAACAGTTTTTCATGTACTATTATCGAAAAAGTACAGAAGCTTTGGTATACCGTGCAACACTAGCTAATGCTAGCGCAATCTCTGTGTTAAGCGTTAAGCTGGGGCACGTTATGACATAAGATGACAACAGGGGGAGTGTGTGTGTGTGTGTGTGTGTGTGTGTGTGTGTGTGTGTGTGTGTGTGTGTGTGAGACAGAAAGAGGAGGCTTCCCACAGATATCACAACTTCCGACCTGACCACATCACATCATAATGGCACACAGGCTGTAGATGAGGAAGGATTACCCTGCCCATGGGGCCATGAGGAAAGTATACACATCGTGAACACACACACAGTGGACGCGCACGCACACCTGCGCGCACACACAGTGAAGATAGACACAGTGGACACACACAGTGGTGATACACACAGATACAGTCTCACACACCACCACCACCACGCAAGGAGTTCATTAAGGCAGGTGGAGCAGAGATCATGTTGACACACATGATTCAGCTAATTAAGGTCCCGAGGAGCAGCTGACCAACAGAATTAGAGGTCTTAGAGCAGTGCTGGAGCAAAAGCCTGCACACACAGTAGCGCTAAAGCAGTGTACGCACATCAAGACGTACAGTATCAAAACTAAACTAATGAAGAATACCTGCACACTGATGAATGCTCTCGCAGTTTTATGAAACCACAATATCTATTATTTACCCACAGTAGCTCTCCCGGTAGGGTTGACTGACCACCTGTCTTTATTTTCCCGTGAGGGAATTTGTCTGGTGTGGTTCAACAATAAAAAAAACACATAAAAACATTGTCCGAGAGGCTTCTAAACAGCTTCTACCCCCAAGCCTTAAGACTCCTGAACAGCGAATCAAATGGCTACCCAGACTACTTGCATTTCCCCCCCCTTCTATGCTGCTGCTACTCTGTTATTATCTATGCATAGTCACTTTAATAACTCTACCTACATGTACATATTACCTCAATTACCTCGACACCGGTGCCCCTGCACATTGAATCTGTACCGGTACCCCTTGTATATAGCCCTGCTATTGTTATTTACTGCTGCTTTTAATTATTTGTTATTCTTCTCTCTTACTTTTTTGTTGGTATTTTCTTAAAACGGCATTGTTGGTTAAGGGCTTGTAAGTAAGCATTTCACTGTAAGATCTACATCTGTTGTATTCGGTGCATGTGACAAATACATTCTTGCTTCCTACCCCGCCAAATATGGACATTTTGTTGATATGCCCGCTTGGCAGCTGGTAGTTGTTGTCATTGCCCGTCTGCCCTCTTGATAGAAGTAGCTAACTAGCTACTAGGCTCTCCATTCGGCTGGCTGGCAGTTGCAACCTAGGTCTCCATGGATACCAGCATAGTAGGGGTGTTGAGGGTTCTGCAGTACCTCCTGAAAATCGTAATTAAAAAAATATATATATAATAAAAATATATATTTTTGGAAATAATTTGTTTTTCCTAAAAGTAGTGCACTGGGCCTTTACTAGTCCTGTATTAGGGGACAGATATAGCCGTCTGTAGAGCGGGTGCGGCCCCTCCAATTAGCCACATCATCCATTCGGATAGTCTCCATGCATTTCATCCATGAAATATGAAAAAAACATTACAAAAACATGTAAATAGACAAAACAGATGAGACGGAAGCGACACCACCCATCACGATTACAGTGCCAGTCCAGAAGAAAAAAATAAATAAAATGCACAACGACGCAAAGTAAAAAAGTACAAGTCTGGGTCTGTGTGGATTACATAAGTGCAGATAATTGTATGCCTCAGTCTTCATTTCCTATTCTTTTCATGTCCCTCCAGTTCTTCTCCACAGCCTAATGTGCTTAACTGTTGCCTGCCATCCCCTGCAATGAGAGGAGGAGACTGCCGCTCCACTGTTAGCCCAACAGGAACATTCTGGGAACGCGTTTGTCTGTGAATCAGGCATGATAATGTGTCATAGAAACGTTCCGGGAACTTTGATGTCTGGGATTATAATAGGATAATGTTTCATGGACATGCCTAAGTATAGGGAGAGAGATGTGCTCTATGTCATTATGAGGAATACATGGGGTATGTACCTACAGGTAAGGACGCATGTATGTTAACATGTGTAAGCGGTTGGGAAGTGCTTTAAGTGAGCTTTGGTGCAATAGTGGCGAGAAGGAAAGATGGGCCATCTTTCCCTTTTTCAGTCTATGACATTTTATCAGTCATAGCAGCTCATTTAATCTGTCTGCACCAATGGTGGGAAATCCTCGTAAACACGTCATAACGTGCGCACACAAACACACTCACACATGTTAATCATTTAGCAGATGTGCACACACAATTTTGAGCTGATCGCATAACAGAAGCCACACAAACACACCCACCCACAGAGTCCATCCCCCTCCTTTAGCCAGCTTGGTGATATTGACTGGCAGTATGGTAGTTCTGATCCAGAGCCCAGGTCCTGAGCCTCTAACAGTCGGAGAGTTCTTATCTGGAAACCCAGTGTGTGTGTGGTGTGTGTGTGTGTCCGTGTGTCCGTGTGAGCGCGTGTGTAGAATTGGCACAGCTGGAAACATTGCCCGCTGCAGATTTACTTAGTTGATCTAGTGACGATCGGATTCAGTGGCTTACCAACAGGGACACTGAATTACCATAATCCTTACCCCCAGCGTCATCTGCCAATCAAAAGCCACCACTTTTTAAACACGCACCAACAGAGAAACCGACAAAGGTCCAAATGGAAACAATGGTTGTCAAAGCTAAGAACATGAACAACTTCATAGTTAAGAACACTATAACAATATGGAACAAAATGAAACGTATTCTACAAGAACCAATATCACTCCCTCAAAACCATAGGGAACAATCTTTGGATAGATTTTCAGAATTCACCGATAAATTGATCACATGGAAAACTAAAGGCATGGAAACCGTAAATGACGTGGTAACAGGAAATACATGTATTTCCATGACCAGTGGGATAAGTATCCAATTGTCATACTTGAGTAAAAGTAAAGATAACTTAATAGAAAATGACTCAAGTGAAAGTCACCCAGTAAAATACTACTTGAGTAAAAGTCTAAAAGTAGTTGGTTTTAAATATACTTAAGTATCAAAAGTAAATGTAATTGCAAGTCAAAGTATAAGTATTTTTTAATTTACAGATAGCCAGGGACACACTCCAACACTCAGACATCCTTCACAAATGAAGCATTTGTGTTTACTGAGTCCGCCAGATCAGAGGCAGTAGGTTTGACCAGGGATGTTCTCCTGATAAGTGCATGATTTTCCATTCTCCTGTCATGCTAAGCATTCAAAATGTAACAAGTACTTTTGGGTGTTGTGGAAAAAGTTGTCAAAAATATGAATAGTACCGTAAAGTACGGATACCCCCAAAAATGACTTAAGTAGTACTTTAAAGTATTTTTACTTAAGTACTTCACACCACTGTCCATTACATAATTAAAAAGCAATTTTAGACTGACCAATGTAGATATTTTAAAATACATGCAACTTAATTAAAAGAAACATATCACTAAATTTAGATTTGAAATCTTTTGGACATCAGAACAACCTTGAGGGAATCTTATGTGAGTCAGAAAAGGATGTTCATATGATAGGGAAGATATACAATACCTGCAAGAAAGCCTATCCAACTGACAATCTCTTTGAAAAAGATATCAACTACTGGAACCAAGACTAAAAATAACTCATGTTGGCACAAGATGGAGGGAATGTTGGAACATCACTAACAAAATGACAGTTAATGAAAATGTACACTTAATCCAGCATAAACTAATGTATAGAATTTATTACACAACAGACAAAATTCACAAATTCTACAGCACAACGGCAAGTCATGTCTTAAATGTAAAACTATAAATTACTCAATAATACATGTCTTGTGGGAATGCTATGAAGTCCAAAAGTTATGGGTGGAGTTAAAGTTGTCTGTCAGAATGTAATGTAAACTACAATGTAAACTTATTTTTAATCCGTCTGTCTGCCTATTTCAAGACATGGCATATGAGGGTCAGTGAGATACCCAATGGACTAGATGGTACTTTTATCGTCAATCATCTTGAAAAAATGTATACTTAAAAACTGGAAATCAAACCAATCCTCGCTCTCTCTCAAACAACTCCTAGTCCATACTCTAACTAGCATCGACTCCCGTGGTGTTTCCTGATAGATCTGAAGGGATTGGATAAGTGCAAGGCAATATGGTGATGGCTCAATCTATCATGAACAGAAAAATTAGGAAAGTCTGCACTCAGTATTTGCCGTGACAGAAAGGAAAATGTACTCCATCATTAGTGATGACTCCATCTAGCCTTCTAATGCGTCTAGGTGAGCTTCCACCCTGTTGCTCCCACCTACTCGGCTCCATTAGATCTACCAACACCAAAGGGGCTAGACTAGACAGAATGGATAAAGGGCAGTTTTTGGACCTGGCATGTCTGTCTATTATTGCCTGAATATTTTTCTATAGTCATAGACCTCGTAGACACACACACACACACACCACACACCCACACACACACACATACTGTCACGCCATGACCTTAGAGATCCTTATTATTCTCTGTTTGGTTAGGTCAGGTTGTGACTCAGGTGGGAAAGTCTATGTTTTCTATTTCTTTGTTTTTGGCCGAGTGTGGTGGATCATATATAAATTGGCATTTTCCTTTTGGGTTTTGTGGGATCTTGTTTTCTGTTTAGTGTCTGTGACTGACAGAACTGTTCGCTTTCGCTTTTGTTATTTTGTTTGTGTTTTTTGAATAAAAGGAATCATGAACACTTTCCACGCTGCGCTTTGGTCAACTCTTCCTTCAACAAACGAGAGCCGTTACACATACAGTTGAAGTCGGAAGTTTACATACACCTTAGCCAAATACATTTAAACTTTTTCACAATTCCTGACATTTAATCAGAGTAAAAATAACCCTTAGGTCAGTTAGGATCACCATTTTATTTTAGGGGATTTCTTTAAAAAATGTTTAACTTGGGTCAAACGTTTTGGGTAGCCTTCCACAAGCTTCCCACAATAAGTTGGGTGAATTTTGGCCCATTCCTCCTGACAGAGCTGGTGTAACTGAGTCAGGTTTGTAGGCCTCCTTGCTTACACACACTTTATCAGTTCTGCCCACAAATATTCTATGCAATTGAGGTCAGGGCTTTGTGCTGGCCACTCCAATACCTTGACTTTGTTGTCCTTAAGCCATTTTGCCACAACTTTGGAAGTATGCTTGGGGTCATTGTCCGTTTGGAAGACCCATTTGCGAACAAGTTTTAACTTCCTGACTGATGTCTTGAGATGTTGCTTCAATATATCCACATAATTGTCCTCCCTCATGATGCCATCAATTTTGTGAAGTGCACCAGTCCCTCCTGCAGCAAAGCACCCTCACAACATGATGCTGCCACCCCCGTGCTTCAAGGTTGGGATGGTGTTCTTCGGCTTGCAGGCCTCCCCCTTTCAGGCCTCCCCCTTTTTCCTCCAAACATAACGATGGTCATTATGGCCAAACAGTTCAATTTTTGTTTCATCAGACCAGAGGACATTTCTCCAAAAAGTATGATCTTTGTCCCCATGTGCAGTTGCAAACCATGGTCTATCTTTTTTTATGACGTTTTGGAGCAGTGGCTTCTTCCTTGCTGAGCTGCCATCCAGGTTATGTTGATATAGCACTCGTTTTACTGTGGATATAGATAATATTGTACCTGTTTCCTCCAGCATCTTCACAAGGTCCTTTGCTGTTGTTCTGGGATTGATTTGCACTTTTTACACCAAAGTACGTTCGTCTATAGGAGACAGAACATGTCTCTTCCTGAGCGGTATGACGGCTCATGGTGTTTATACTTGCTTACTATTGTTTGTACAGATGGACGTGGTACCTTCAGGAGTTTGGAAATTGCTCCCAAGGATGAACCAGACTTGTGGAGGTTGTCACGTTCCTGACCTGTTTTCCTTTGTTATGTATTTGTTTTAGTTGGTCAGGGCGTGATTTGGGTGGGTTGGTCTAGGTTTGTTTTTCTATGTTGGGATTTTGTGTTTGGCCTGGTATGATTCTCAATCAGAGACAGGTGTGTATTGTTTGTCCCTGATTGAGAGTCATACTAAGGCAGCCAGGGTTTCACTGGTGTTTTGTGGGTGTTTGTTTCTTGTGTCAGTGTTTGGGCCACACAGGACTGTTTTCAGGTTAGTCACGTTTGTAGAGTTTAGTAATTTGTAGTGTTTGTTGTTTGTTCATTAAAACATGAATACCTACTACTCCGCATCTTGGTCCGATCCATGCTCCTCCTCGTCTGAGGAGGAGAACGACTACGATAACCTTAACAGAGGTCTACAATTTCTTTTGATTTTCCCATGATGTCAAGCAAAGAGGCACTGAGTTTGAAGGTAGGCCTTGAAATACATCCACATGTGCACCTCCAATTGACTCTTATGACGTCAATTAGCCTATCAGAAGCATCTAAATACATGACATCATTTTCTGTCATTTTCCAAGCTGTTTAAAGGCACAGTCAACTTAGTCTATGTAAACTTCTGCCCCACTGGAATTGTGATACAGTGAAATAATCTGTCTGTAAACAATTGTTGAAAAAATGACTTGTGTCATGCACAAAGTAGATGTCCTAACCGACTTGCCAAAACTATAGTTTGTTAACAAGAAATTTGTGGAGTGGTTGAAAAACGAGTATTAATGACTCCAACCTAAGTGTATATAAACTTCCGACTTAAACTGTATGTACACCTGCCTACTAAAACCTTCACCCTGCAGAAAACGAACACAAAGACACACAACTCTACGGCTGCACTCATGTACACATATACACATGCACTCACTCACTCACTCACACAGATGTTGAGTTGTGACAGGGCTACCTTGGACAAGCAAGCGTGTGGTGTGAACCACCTCCCCCTGGATGCTGTAGGCTCGGCAGGTGTACGCCCCCCTGTCCTTGCGGCTGACCGACAGCACCGTCAGACTCCCATCAGACACCTGGGGAGGGAGAGGACACCATAGAAAAAGTGAGGGGGGGTTCTGTCAAAACAATAAGAAAAATTCATAAAGTTCCATGTGAATTTACAATGCAGATGGTCTACATCTGAGAAAAACAATTGTTTAATTTATGCTATTGCTGCTTTTGCTTGTCACAGGAGTGGGGCGTGTAGCTTGTTGTTGACCAGGGATGTTCTCTTGATAAGTGCTAAATTGGACCATTTTCCTGTCCTGCTAAGCATTCGAAAAGTATTTTTGTCACTAGTACTTTTGTCTGTCGGGTAAAATGTATGGAGTAAAAAGTACATTATTTTCTTTAGGAATGTAGTGAGAAAAAAGTAAAAAGTTATCCTAAATATGAATAGTAAAGTACAGATACCCCCCAAAAAGTCTTAAGTACTTTACTCCAGTGCTTGTGACTCATCAGACCCACAACCACTCCCCTGCTCCCTGCTTCACTTGGACTGAAATATGTTCCGGAACTCATTTTGGGTGCTGATACTGTTTATATTTAGATGCAGGAACTCCACAATACTTTTGAGCTAATATTCTATAAGAGGAACAGGAGCTCAAGCAGTAGAACATTTGAGGTGTCGATACTCAAGTCCGGTAAGCTCCTGCCAAAGTCAAGCACTGCTTCTTATCTGTTGCGCAAATAGCCTACAGCTGTGTGTCTCGAGCTCACTGGCGCAGGAAACTGCCCGGAATATTTTATACAAATGTCGCCAATTCGCTAGCACGAGCTTAGGACTGGGCCTAAGTTAATAGTTGATACAATATTTCAAGTTCGTTGCAGACAGGCCATGTGTAGCCAATTTCTGGGATATTTATTTTTATCAGGATATTTTCTACCTGCAGGCCACAATGTTTCTAATTGTTGGCTTTATGTAGGCTATTTTTTACATAGTTGGCAATGGCAATAGAAGTTACTTTTTAGGTTTATCATTTTCATTTAGATTTGGATCGAATTTTGATTAACCACATTACAATGATTTTGAGATATGAATAAGTTATAAATTAAATGAAACTGTTTCACGAAAATGTACATATGAAAACCATAACTGTCACGCAGATCGGTAGAAATGGTCAAATACACTGACATTCCACATGAAAAAGGTTGCCGAACCATCATGTAGCCTATTACCGGTATCTTCAGGAGCGTAATGGCAGAATATGCGAAAGTCAGCAGGAGCTGGAGGAGAATAGTTGGGTCAGGATAAGATTTTTTCTTCTGGTGATCTAGATCTCTGGTGCCCTCTTGAGTCATCTGTCTTATTTCATTAAACTGGACGCTTACTGCATACATAGTTGATTTTATTAAAACACATACGGTTGTGTCTATATATGGAAACATAGACGTAACATTTTTTCGCCCAATCATTTGGTCGATAGGACAGATTACTTTCGGTACGTTTTTTTGTCGGGGACAGCCCTACGACAGCACCTAAATGGGGGCCTTTTTTCTGGAATTCAGCAGAGCCTGAGGGCCACCGTGCCCCCTGCCCCGTTTTGATCCACACAGACGCACACAGGGGCAGGCACACGTGCACACAACATGTACACAAGCAGAAGTGTAGAGCTGCATCCTCTGCATACATCACATACTGAAAGCTACCAATTGATGTATTGAGCCAATGAAAGCTCTGTTTGACGTGCTGCATTTGAAATGTTCTATCTTGTCAGCCGAGGCTTGTCACTTCGGCATATTATGATGTGCTTTGTCTTCAAGGCAACACCACAGTATGGAGACATCAACAGATGTCTTACAGGGACTATGGAAATATCCATATCTATTAATATTATAAACACACTATTTTCATGCTCAAAGGATATGAATAATACGAGTTTAAAGTGATGATATGAAGTGAATATACGACTTCATCATGCGCAGTGAAGAAGTCTGACTATGTGTTATCCATTTGGATGATGAACAGCACACACTGCAGGAGTAAATAGCGTGTGAAGGAAAACATTATGGCAATTAGCTCCAACTTTAAAGTTGCAATATGTACGTTTTTTGGGCGACCTGACCAAATTCACATAGAAATGTATGTTATCGATCTGTCATTCTCATTGAAAGCAAGTCTAAGAAGAGGTAGATCTGTTCTATTTGCGCTATTCCTATGCTTCCTGTTTTTAAGTTTAGTTTTTGTGTCTTCTACTTTCGTTTTTGTACACCAGCTTGAAACAGCTGAAAAAACAATATTTTTGGTTATGGAAAAGATATTTCACAACAGTTCACAACAGATGGCACAATGATTATCTACACTATACTTGCTTGTTTGTCACATACAGTGCTTTCGGAAAGTATTTAGACCCCTTGACTTATTTAATATTTTGTTATGTTACCGCTTTATTCTAAAATGGAGGAAATCGTTTTTTCCCCCTTATCAATCTACACACAATACCCCATAATGACAAAGCAAAAACACGTTTTTAGAAATGTTTGCTAATGGCCTCCCAAGTGGCGCAGTGGTCTGCTGTGCCACTAGAGATCCTGGTTCAAGTCCAAGCAGCCCGCCGCAACCGGGAGACCCATAGGGCGGTGCACAATTGGCCCAGCGTCGTCCAGGTTAGGGGAGGGTTTGGCCGGCAAGGATGTTCTTGTCCCAACGCGCTCTAGCGACTCCTGTGGTGGGCCGGGCACAATGCTTGCTGACACAATCGCCAGGAGTATGGTGTTTCCGCCAATACATTGGTGCAGCTGGCTTCCGGGTTAAGTGGGCATTGTGTCAAGAAGCAGTGCGGCCTGGTTGGGTTGTGTTTCGGAGGACGCATGGCTCTATACCGTCGCCTCTCCCGAGTCCGTACGGGAGCTGCAGTGATGGGAAAAGACTGTAACTACCAATAGAATACCACGAAATTGGGGATAAAATAAAATACATTGTTTGCTAATTTATCAAAATTAAAAAAAACTGAAATATCACATTTACATAAGTATTCAGACCCTTTACTCAGTACTTTGTTGAAGCACTTTTGGCAGTGATTACAGCATCGACTCTTCTTGGGTATGACGCTACAAGCTCGGGTACACCTGTATTTGGGAAGTCTCTCCCATTCCTCTCTGCAGATCCTCTCAAGCTCTGTCAGGTTGGATGGAGAGCATTGCTGCACAGCTATTTTCAGGTCTCTCCTGAGATGTTAGATCGGGTTCAAGTCCGGGCTCTGGCTGGGCCACTCAAGGACATTCAGAGACTTGTCCCAAAGCCACTCCTCTGTTGTCTTGGCTGTGTGCTTAGGGTCGTTGTCCTGTTGGAAGGTGAACCTTTGCCCCAGTCTGAGGTCCTGAGCACTCCGGAGCAGGTTTTTATCAAGGATCTCTCAATACTTTGCTCCGTTCATCTTTCCCTCGATCCTTACTAGTCTCCCAGTCCTTGCCGCTGAAAAACATTACCACAGGATGATGCTGCCACCACCATGCTTCACCGTAGAGATGGTGCCAGGTTTCCTCCAAACGTGACGCTTGGCATTCAGGCCAAAGAGTTCAATCTTGGTTTCATCAGACCAGAGAATCTTGTTTGTTGAGTCCTTTAGGTGCCTTTTGGCAAAATCCAGGCAGGCTGTCATGTGCGTTTTACTGAGGAGTGGCTTCCGGTCTGGCCACTCTACCCTAAAGGCCTGATGGTGGAGTGCTGCAGAGATAGTTGTCCTTCTGGAAGGTGCTCCCATCTCTAAGAGGAACTTTAGAGGTCTATCAGAGTGACCATCGGGTTCTTGGTCACCTATCTGACCAATGCCCTTCTCCCCCAATTGCTCAGTTAGGCCTGGTGGCCAGCTCTAGGAAGAGTCTTGGTGGTTCCAAACTTCTTCCATTTAAGAATGATTGAGGCCACTTTGTTCTTGGGGACCTTCAATGCTGCAAACATGTTTTGGTACACTTCCCCAGATCTGTGCCTCAACACAATCCTGTCTCGGAGCTCTACGGACACAATCCATTGACCTCATGTCTTGGTTTTTGCTCTGACATTCCCTGTCAACTGTGGGACCTTATATAGACAGGTGTGTGCCTTTCCAAATCATGTTTAATCAATTGAATTGATCACAGGTGGACTCCAATCAAGTTGTAGAAACATTTCAAGGATGATCAATGGAAACAGGATGCAACTGAGCGCAATTTTGAGTCTCATAGCAAAGGGTATGAATACTTATGTAAATGAGGTATTTCTGTTTTTTTATTTTAAATACAATTGCAAACATTTCTAAAAACCTGTTTTCACTGTGCCATTCTGGGGTATTGTGTGTAGATAGCTGAGGATTTTATTTATTTAATACATTTTGGAATAAGGCTGTAACGTAACAAAATGTGGAAAAAGTCAAGGGGTCTGAATACTTTCCTGAAATAAAGCAAACTATTAGAATTTTAGCAACCAGGAAATGGCAGAGCAATTTCTGCAAATTGCATCTAACTACAGAAGATGAGCTGGGAAAAAATGATGTTTCAACAGGACTTACTACAAGCAACCCATTCTAAGGTGTGCAGGGATTACACTGAGGGGTGTAAATCGAGATCTACCACTCAGATAAAAAAAACATGAATTAAAAAACGTAAGCCGATGCAACATTAACCAATTAAAAACAGTTAAGCAGCAATGAGGCCCAATAGATTGAGAACTTGTTCTCAACTTGCCTACCTGGTTAAATAAAGGTGAAATAAATAAATAAAAACATGATCACTGCATATTGTCTATGCTTGAATTGCCCTGCATTTTGAAATATATATACACTGCTCAAAAAAATAAAGGGAACACTTAAACAGCACAATGTAACTCCAAGTCAATCACACTTCTGTGAAATCAACTGTCCACTTAGGAAGCAACACTGATTGACAATAAATTTCACATGTTGTTGTGCAAATGGAATAGACAAAAGGTGGAAATTATAGGCAATTAGCAAGACACCCCCAATAAAGGAGTGGTTCTGCAGGTGGTGACCACAGACCACTTCTCAGTTCCTATGCTTCCTGGCTGATGTTTTGGTCACTTTTGAATGCTGGCGGTGCTTTCACTCTAGTGGTAGCATGAGACGGAGTCTACAACCCACACAAGTGGCTCAAGTAGTGCAACTCATCCAGGATGGCACATCAATGCGAGCTGTGGCAAGAAGGTTTGCTGTGTCTGTCAACGTAGTGTCCAGAGCATGGAGGCGCTACCAGGAGACAGGCCAGTACATCAGAAGACGTGGAGGAGGCCGTAGGAGGGCAACAACCCAGCAGCAGGACCGCTACCTCCGCCTTTGTGCAAGGAGGAGCACTGCCAGAGCCCTGCAAAATGACCTCCAGCAGGCCACAAATGTGCATGTCTCTGCTCAAACGGTCAGAAACAGACTCCATGAGGGTGGTATGAGGGCCCGATGTCCACAGGTGGGGGTTGTGCTTACAGCCCAACACTGTGCAGGACTTTTGGCATTTGCCAGAGAACACCAAGATTGGCAAATTCGCCACTGGTGCCCTGTGCTCTTCACAGATGAAAGCAGGTTCACACTGAGCACATTTGACAGAGTCTGGAGACGCCGTGGAGAACGTTCTGCTGCCTGCAACATCCTCCAGCATGACCGGTTTGGCGGTGGGTCAGTCATGGTGTGGGGTGGCATTTCTTTGGGGGGCCGCACAGCCCTCCATGTGCTCGCCAGAGGTAGCCTGACTGCCATTAGGTACCGATATGAGATCCTCAGACCCCTTGTGAGACCATATGCTGGTGCGGTTGGCCCTGGGTTCCTCCTAATGCAAGACAATGCTAGACCTCATGTGGCTGGAGTGTGTCGGCAGTTCCTGCAAGAGGAAGGCAATGATGCTATGGACTAGCCCGCCCGTTCCCCAGACCTGAATCCAATTGAGCACATCATGTCTCGCTCCATCCACTAAAGCCACGTTGCACCACAGACTGTCCAGGAGTTGGCGGATTCTTTAGTCAAGGTCTGGGAGGAGATCCCTCAGGAGACCATCCGCCACCTCATCAGGAGCATTCCCAGGCGTTGTAGGGAGGTCATACAGGCACGTGGAGGCCACACACACTACTGAGACTCATTTTGACTTGTTTTAAGGACATTACATCAAAGTTGGATCAGCCTGTAGTGTGGTTTTCCATTTTGAGTGTGACTCCAAATCCAGACCTCCATGGGTTGATAAATTTGATTTCCATTGATAATTTTTGTGTGATTTTGTTGTCAGCACATTCAACTATGTAAAGAAAAAAGTATTTAATAAGAATATTTCATTCATTCAGATCTAGGATGTGTTATTTTAGTGTTCCATTTAGTTTTTGAGCAGTGTATATATATTTTTTTGACATTTATTGGTATATGATCACACTGGTAATGGGTCATTTGTTGTATTACTTTATTTTTGGACTGATGACCTGCATCTGATGGTCAGTCAGAGGGGAGGGACGGAGCAGCGATGAGGCTAGCCTCTCACCCATCTCCCCGTCCATCCGCCCACCTTCTCTCCACTAAGAAAAGAGGGCAGTTTTACAGCTGATGGCGAAACTCAAGTCACACTGCATTATTTCTGCCTCATGCACCAATTCATGTTGTTACTCCTATGCAATATTTCCTCAAAAAATGTTGGGCACAGAGCAAATTTCAGGTCTGCTGAGCGCAAACTTGAACGTTCAGAAAATCCTGTGCAACTTCCAGCGCGCATTTACTGTGAACACAGAGTCTGTATCTGTTTTAAGTTGCTGTTTTAACTGTGGCTATTTGATCATAATGTAGGCTAACCAGAGTGGTCTACCATCAAACACAATGGAGAAAATGCATCCCATAACATTCTAACATGGAAATAGCTATTCTCTCATTCAGCCTACAGTAGCAGTCAATGTGTGGTGTCCAATGTAGGCCTACATTCCATGAGACTTTTGAAAAAAACATGCAGAGCTTGACATTAACATGTTTATCCACTCAGACAAGGAGGTGAATGAAAATATTGTTGTGTTGTTTGATGCAAGAAACCACTTTACAAAATTAAATCACTTATGATTCCCATTCCATTATTACAGCAAATCAGACAAATTATGCTACCCTCTGCCTTTTTGGCTAATTAGATTATTTAAGCCCGTCTCAAAATACAATACTTCCCCTTTAAGACAAAATAAAGCTCTTTACATGACTCGCTTTTCAAAGATGTCTAGAAATGTAAATGTTTTGTGCTCTTGTAGGAGGCAATCACTCCTCTATTGCTGACAACAAGTTATTTATAACTGGACTAATAACTCACTAACTAGCAAAGGATATGAACAAAATGTACACACGTGGCTTTATGCAGCTCTTGCTTTGATCTCAAAACAAGCACATCTACTTACGACTGCTTATGCTGTAAACACAGTCCAGTTCAATGAAAACAGCACAGATCCATATATGGCAATGGTCTATTTGGTATATGCCTACTGCAGCTCTGCTGGTCTGTGTAGAGTACGGGCTGATTCATGCATGTCAATGCAATAGAATCCTACTCCGATGCGTTCTACCTACAACAAAATATCTTGCATAGTTAGTTTTCTTTCGGTATTTTGCATTGAAAGTGTCTAATATTGTGTTGATTCACAATATTCGCCACAGTAAAGGGAAATGTTGATATTGTTAACAGGGAAAACTCTTGAACAGTGGGTAACAACCTATTCTGAGTCAAGATCACTTTCTGAGTCAAAATGCAAGCTGCTCAGATATTTTTTTTTAACATGACTAAGAACGTAAGCCTATGCAACATTAGCCAATTAACAACTGTACTGTAGCAATGAGGTTTGTGCAGTAAGCTGTAGGTACAATACATTATCACCGCATAATGGCTTTGCTTGAATTGCCCTGCCAATGCATCGTTGTTCAGGCCATTTTAAATCATTTTTGAGGTAGGCTATGTGATCACACTAGTAATAGATCCGTTGTTGCATTAGTTGTGAGGCACAGCTGAGGTTGCATACATTTAAATAATTCGCTTTTTATTTTACTGGGCTAACCGTGCCTGCATCTGATGGTCAGTCTCAGCGATGGAGAGAGCAGCAGACTGACCAAAAAGGACACCGTCTTCCAGCTGATGGTGAAACTTGAGTCGCATCGCATTAATGAATGTCGTTACCCCTATGAACAGAGAAAGTGAAATATTCCTCGATATTAAAAAAAGACCCAAGCTGATAATTATAACAACACAAGCCTATCGATACACATTCCTACTCATTCATTACTGCTGCAGTGCTTGTTGTAGCGCTGATGGAAATAGAAAGAATGAGCATTTTATGGCTTATGAAAGTGTTGATAGTGCTGTATGACAACTTAAACAAGAACTTACACATAACAGTAGCTCTTTGCTGTATTTGTTGAGTCTCTCTCTAGTCTCACCTATAATGGTTCCGGAGGGGATAGCTGCTGTTTTACGGGCTCCTTACCAACTGTGCTATTTTATAAGTTTTGTAACTCATTTTGTGCATAATGTTGCTGCTACTGTCGCTGATGACCGAAAATAGCTTCTGGACATCAGAACAGCGATTACTCACTCAAGATTTCCGACTCGAAGGATATACTGCTTTATCGAGACACGTCTCAAATCCCCATCATCCACGTGAAGAAAAGACGGAGAAAAAAGGGGGAGGAGTGCGGGGTGCCTTGTAGGAATTTGCCGGCAAGTAGGTAAACCACCACTACCCTCCGTATTACTGGCCAATGTGCAATCATTGGAAAACAAACTGGACGATCAAGACTATCCTACCAACAGAATATTGAAAACTGTAACATCTTATGTTTCACCGAGACGTGGCTGAACGACGACACGGATAATATAGAGCTGGCTGGGTTTTCTGTGCATCGGCAGGACAGAGCAGCTACGTCTGGTAAGACGAGGGGCGGGGGTGTGTGTCTATGTGTCAATAACTGCTGGTGTGCGATGTCTAATATTAAAGAAGTCTCGAGGTATTGCTCGCCTGAGGTAGAATACCTCATGATAAGCTGTAGACCATACTATCTACAGAGAGAGTTCTCAGCTGTATTATTCGTAGCTGTTTATTTACCACCACAAACCGATGCTGGCACTAAGACTGCACTCAACGAGAAAAGAAAATTCTCATCCATAAGCGGCGCTCCTAGTGGTCAGATGACGCTGATGCTACGCTACAAGACTGTTTTGCTAGCACAAACTGGAATATGAGGATTCATCCAATGGCATTGAGGAGTATACCACCTCAGTCACCGGCTTCATCAATAAGTGCATTGATTACGTCGTCCCTACAGTGACTGTACGTACATATCCCAACCAGAAGCCATGGATGACAGGCAACATCAGCACCGAGATAAAGGCTAGAGCTGACACTTTCAAGGAAAGGGACACTAATCCGGATGCTTATAAAAAAAATCCCTCTATGCCCTCAGACAAACCATCAAACAGGCAAAGGGTCAATACAGGACTAAGATTGAATCCTACTACACTGGCTCTGATGCTCGTCGGATGTGGCAGGGCTTGAAAACTATTACAGACTATAAAGGGAAACCGAGCTGCGAGCTGCCCAGTGACGCGAGAGTGGAAGGGAGGATGAAATGAAAAAAGGATGAAAGAGTGGAAAGGGAGGATGGCTACGTAGCCCTGAGGGGAGAAGGAGGACAAACAAGGTAGTAAGCTGTCTCTTCTCTTGCAACGGATCACGGTAGAGGAAAGTGGCAGCTGATTTGCACTGATATGAAAAAAAACAGGACGTGTGCAAGCAATAGATGTTGGATACTTTGCTTCAGAGAACGACCAATATGGACTTTTTAGGGCCGATACTGATTTTTGATGGTCATGGAGGCCGATATTCAATATCATGTATGCATTCATGCATCTATTTTAAAATCAAATAATACATTTGACTGTTATTACCAATCTAATTACATGACATAATGGTAATACTTGTATTTGAATGGTAAATCTCTTGATAAACTGCATATATTAAGATGGCATAGGTCTACTCACAATACAGGTGAATGCATATTCAATAGGAGTGTGTGAATGCATTGAGTTATTGAGCTTGTTTTGGCTGATCAGTGGAGTCTATGGTGCTACAGATGACAAACAATCTGTTTGCCTTCCATTTGGGACTTATATTAGCCTACTGATCAACAACATTTGCATAGAAGCATCACTCCAGCATGTCACGCCTGTATGGAAAAACATCATATAGGCACTGCTGTTAGTTTGAGAATATAAAATAACACCTATTCAATGCAAATGGGTCCAACTTAACGTTATGATTTGTGATCATGGATCCTTACAAAACTAGAATTGGTAGTCATTTTCTGTGGTCGGGAAAAAAATACATTCAGTTGACTAAACAATTCCGCTGCCATGATAACATTTTAAATAACTCAATAGGCTAGTTCAGCTATCTGTCAAGAAATGGGCGGGTTGTGACTTGATCCTACTGCTACGAATGGATAGAGTGAGCACCACCACACAGCACCCCCACCAACACACTCACACACCGCACCCCCACCAACACACTCACACAGCACCCCCACCAACACACTCACACACAGCACCCCCACAGTCACAAACAGCACCCCCACCAACACACTCATGCACAGAACCCCCACCAACACTCACGCACAGCACCCCCACCAACACACTCACGCACAGCACCCCCACCATCACACAGCCTAACACAGACAGACACTTTTCAGCATCCCAACACAGCACCCTCACACACACAGCCTAACACAGACACACACTTCTCGATAATTCTTAACTGTAACACAGACCGATACTATTCTTACAACATAGATTACTTCTAAGGTAGGCCTACACGTGAGATGGGTTATATTGTAATGTTATTTTTTAGTTACTCTGGTGATGGGAATATAACCTGCAGCAAATAATTAGTCTAGGAGAGTGACCTGCCTGTTAGCCAGTTGCACAGAAAGATTGATGGGACACATGTTCAATTCACTGGGATTTAGCTATGTTTTTATTGATTGTAGGGCTGTAGCCACTGAATTCTGGTAGTTTTCACTTGAAAGAATAAAACCATCAATCACAAAATTTGCTGCTGGCGCAATACAGCCAATGCCGCGCAGCACTGCCTCTCACCCGGCTCAGCGAACGAAGTCAGGCACTCCCACACAGCTAGCAACTCATGGAAATGGGGGTGGTGAAACGTGAATCCCTGACAACCCATACATCAAACGTAGCTAAGAAGCCCTACTTTGTAACATGCTATGTTTTCTGGTGTCTCGGAAAACATCTGAATAACAGAAGCGAAGGAAAAACGTTTGACGTTATATTTAAGACAGAAGACCTCCGATAACCGTGAAACACACTCATGATTACCCCATACTTTTTGGCAATACAATGTCACATTGATCTTACTCTGATAGGTTGAGGAATACCCATCGCAAAGGGTACAGTCTTTTTAGACATGGGTAACAACTGCCACATTAATGTTTTCAAATGATTTAATATGTATTCTCACAAAAACATTATTGATATTTAGTGAAAACAGATTTGTTTACTGCATTTTTTTTGTAGAATTCTCTTATAGTGTCCATTGTTTGTCGCGTAACCTAACACCCTACTCTTGGTGCTGACATCAGCTGTAGCTGAGCTAAATCGAACTCTTTGTTTCAAATCCTCTTTGCTATATTCCGGCTGAAACATGCATGGTTGAATGTCACCATCTAGCTAATAGAACATCAAAAAATGCTCCATCGTTGAATTCGTGTTGAATCACTTGAAGCTACTGCGGTCTGATCAGTTCTTTCTGTTTTGCCAAGAGTATTTTGTGTTGTGTCCACCTCCCTTTCAAAAAAGCCCATCTTGGGGAAGGGACGGGGCCAGAGCAGGAAGCCCTGCCGTTGTAGACTTTCAGAGACTGGAAAAAACGTGTCACCTTGTATATTTAGCAATGAATCCGCAGATAGGAACATCGCTGAAAGACGCCCGTTGGCTCTATCAAACAAGGACAACCATATCTACACACAAAAAATGTATAGTGTGATCGGTAGAACATAGACGGCTTTGCTAAATGCCTCAAAGCAGGACTACATTTATTTTCAGATCTCGTACCCCCCCCCATTATCCCCACATATAATGTGAACCGCTCCTGGACTTGCTCAACAGTTTGCATGATATAGCCAATGTTGTCCTTTCTAGCATGGCCATCCCCACTGTGCTTAGTATAACAACTTGGACTTCATTGGGCCATTATCGCGAATACCAAGTGGGTAGGGCAAACACAGGAAATGGTGATGCGGGGGTCTACCTTGTACTTGTCGCTGTCCTCCACAGGCTCGCCCTCCCGGATCCAGCTGACGGAAGGTTTGGGGTTGCCGGACGCCACACAGCTCAGGGTGATGCTGCCGCCTTCCTTGGCCTCAACATACTGCGGTGGCGTGTCTGTGAAATTGGGGGGAGCTGTGAAAAGGACGATGAAAAGAAATGGTGAGTAAAATGTATTTGTCAAATGTCAAAAGGGAACTCATTGATGCAATATCTCTAATGTTCCAATGTCTGTGCTTTTGTGTGCTATTTGCATTTATATGTCTGTCTATCTAACATTGTGTGAAGCTGTTATGTGGACAAAGTTTGTCCTATTCTGTTTAATATCAATGAATCCTGGGATCCACTACTACATGTTCTAGCTAGAAAAAACGAGATGTGTCGCTGGGAAAGGTGCATAGTCAAGTGAATGTTTAGGAACTTTGCTTGGACGATGTATCCATTACCACACACAAGTAATGTGTTTTCTGTTAATGTTACTGTGCATGTGCTGTAGTATATGTGCGAGAGCTCCAACAAAGAATTTCAATGCATTTATTACCTTTAATATCTGCAAATAGCAAATAAACTACTTCAACTTGAAGCTTATACCAAAATATGGCCAAACCAGGGTATCACTTTATATTAACATTCAGTAATAATAAACCATTTGTAAGGTATTAAAAAACAGTTTGCTCACCATTTAATCATTACTCCCATTATTTGTAAAGGTTAGAAGATAGTTATTCACACATTTTTATAAATGATATTAAACATCTTGTGTTGTGTGGTTATTATGTTACCACTGATATGTTTTTATCTAGGTCATTTTGAGAACTTAACACTTGAACCACCGGGCCTTTCAGCCTAGAAGTATCCACTAGAGATAGTTGTCGAACAGCGTCATTAGCATACGGCTGGCCTCGATGTAACACCCCTTCTAGCCAATGACAGGTCAACATTCTAACAGTCGAATAAATACATTTCATATATTCTATCTGAAGAATAAAGATTTGGTTGTGTTTATGAAGGTCTTAGGTAGTAACTTAAGAATATATTTTTTTTTACTTTAAAGAACATAATAGCATTTTTATTTGTTTATGTTACTCTAGGCCAGGGATGGGCAACTTTGATGAGGGTGTGGGCAACAAAAAATCTGAACGCATCATGAGGGGCCGAAGTTAGCTCACGGGTCTGTGTACCCACATCCATCTCCCCCACATTGCGAGCCAAAAAATGTGTGGCCCCCCTCTTGACAGAAATTCATTTTAGAGTTAATTCGTGCAGTTCTATACATTGGGGTGAAAATACAATTTTACAGTTTAAAAACTAATTTGCTGCAATTCTACACATTTTGCCATAGGTGTCACGACTTCCGCCGAAGTCGGCTCCTCTCCTTGTTCGGGCGGCGTTCGGCGATCGACGTCACCGACTTTCTAGACATCACCGCTCCATTTTTCATATATCCATTTGTCTTGTCTTGTTTCCATACACACCTGGTTTTCATTTCCCCAATCATTCTACTTGTATTTAACCCTCTGTTTCTCATCAGGTTTTGTGCGTAATTGTTTTCATGTTATGTGGTGTTAGTTTATGCGCTTTACTTTTATGTTCCGTTTTTTGAACGCTTTTGATTTATGTAGTGCTCTCTTTTTTTTGGAACTCTAATAAAAGTGCGCCTGTTCATTATAATCTGCTCTCCTGCACCGGACTTCGCCTCCAATTCACCATTGACAATAGGGTGGAAAGACATTTTTGCAGTTTTTAATATGATATCTGAGTGAGACCGACTAAAAAAAATCAATAGGGGCCCGACGAACGGTAATTTTACCATGATAACAAGTTTACATAACTGGCCGCTAAACTAATTTAGCAATCTAAAAACATTTAGCTGACATGGGCTAATTGACTATCAGTGACTGACATAACAAGAGTAAAAATTGCTGATGCACAAGCAAATTTCTACTGTTGACTAATTTATACTCGCCTTTATGTTTGACACATGTGCGCTAGCCTATAAGTCATGTTATGACTGACTGGTGATCATTGCCCTTGCTGTGTTGACATTCCCTGCCTAAGTTACAGTGTCACGATCGTCGTAATGAGGCAGAGTGGACCAAGGCGCAGCGTGATAGAAAGACATCTTCTTATTATGAAGACGAAACAAACGAACAAAAAAACTACAAACAGACGACCGTGAAGCTATTCAAACAAATAGTGCTGACACTAAACACTTCACATAAACAATTACCCACAAAAGCCTACTGCCTACGGCTGCCATAAATATGGCTCCCAATCAGAGACAATGAATGACAGCTGTCTCTGATTGAGAACCATTCAGGCAACCATAGACTTACCTAGACACCTACACTCAACACAAACCCATACACTCTACCAAAACCCCCTATACCATACAACCACCCCAGACGAGACAACTATACACAAACATCCCCCCTGTCACACCCTGACCTAACCAAAATATTACAGAAAATAAAGATAACCAAGGCCAGGGCGTGACAGTACCCCCCCCCCCCCCCCCCAAAAGTGCGGACTCCGGCCGCAAAACCTGACACAGAAGGGGAGGGTCCGGGTGGGCTTTCCTACGGCGGTGGCTCGGGTGCGGGACGTGGCCCCCACTCCACCATAGTTAATACCCGCTTTGGTGGCTCTGACCGATCCCGGCCGGCTGGCGGCTCTGGCCGCTCCCGGCCGGCGGAAGGCTCTGGCCGCTCATGGCCGGCGGAAGGCTCTGGCCGCTCCTGGCCGGCGGAAGGCTCTGGCCGCTCCTGTCCGGCGGAAGGCTCTGGCCGCTCCTGTCCGGCGGAAGGCTCTGGCCGCTCCTGTCCGGCGGAAGGCTCTGGCCGCTCCTGTCTGGCTGAAGGCTCAGGACAGACGGGCGGCTCTGAAGGATCAGGACAGACGGGCGGCTTTGAAGGCTCAGGACAGACGGGCGGCTTTGAAGGCTCAGGACAGACGGGCGGCTTTGAAGGCTCAGGACAGACGGGCGGCTTTGAAGGCTCAGGACAGACGGGCGGCTTTGAAGGCTCAGTACAGACGGGCAGCGCAGGCGGCGCTTGGCAGACGGACAGCTCAGACAGCGTTGGGCAGACGGGCATGCTCTACCGCATAACACGGTGTCTGCCCGTACTCTCGCTCTCCACGGTAAGCACAGGGAGTTGGCGCAGGTCTCCTACCTGACTTCGCCACACTTCGTTGTAGCCCCCCCCAATACATTTTTGGGGCTGACTCACAGGCTTCCTACCGCGTCGTTGTGCTGCCTCCATTCACCGGTATCCCTCCTCACACTGCTACAGAGAATCCCAGGCGGGCTCCGGCATTCTCCCTGGGTCGATCGCCCACCTGTCGATTTCCTCCCAGGTTGTATAGCCCAGATCCTTCTCCTGCTTCCGTGCTGCCTCCTCTTCCCGCCATCTCTCTGCTTTCGCTGCCTCCAGCTCAGCTTTGGGGCGGCGATATTCTCCCGGTTGTGCCCAGGGTCCTTCGCTGTCCAGAATTTCCTCCCAATTCCTGTAATCCTGCGTTTGCTGCTGCTGCTGCCTTGAATCACGCTGCTTGGTCCTTGTTTGGTGGGTAATTCTGTCACGATCGTCATAATGAGGCAGAGTGGACCAAGGCGCAGCGTGATAGAAAGACATCTTCTTTATTATGAAGACGAAACAAACGAACAAAAAAACAACAAACAGACGACCGTGAAGCTATTCAAACAAATAGTGCTGACACTACACAGACAATTACCCACAAAAACCTACTGCCTATGGCTGCCTTAAATATGGCTCCCAATCAGTGACAATGAATGACAGCTGTCTCTGATTGAGAACCATTCAGGCAACCATAGACTTACCTAGACACCTACACTCAACACAAACCCATACACTCTACCAAAACCCCCTATACCATACAACTACCCCAGACGAGACAACTATACACAAACATCCCCCCTGTCACACCCTGACCTAAACAAAATATTACAGAAAACAAAGATAACTAAGGCCAGGGCGTGACATACAGTCATTCAAACAGTTCATCCCAAAGTGGTGGAGGCAGCAAACAATGTATCATGCCAGCTGTGATTTACAACTTGATAGCAATATTTTTTGACTACCAAAAAATGTATTGGTGAATTATATGAATCATGCATTGAACTGCATCCATCTATTCTGCCAACAATGCGTTACTGTACGCCATGAGTAAAATATAAACCTCTTATAAAGTTGGTTTTGAAGCATACACTGGCAACTTGATATTTTTGACTGATATTATTCTGTTTGTTTCATATCTGTAAAGTAGTTAAAACGCAGTCAGTTCCACTTTAAGGAGCATCATGTACTGCTGGAATCTATGGCAGTTGTGCTTAGTCACATGGTGCCAAAAAGCCACTCATTCAACCATCAATGAATCCTCTGTGTACACCATCTCCAGGCATTTATAGCCTCTAAGTGTACTGCATATGAGCCGCTGCCGCTAGCCACTTCCACTCACTTTCCCCATCCTCCACTCCTCTGGGCCGTTTTAAGTGTGAATAATTGATCTCCCTCTTTCCTCACTCCTCTCTACTCCTCTCTACTCCTCTCTACTCCTCTCTACTCCTCTCTGCATTTCTCCAGGGCCTACTCCTTGCTTCTGATTTAGGACCAACACCGTGGCCTAGACGAAACCCAAATCTCCCACCGGCTCATTTCTTTTGTGATCATTTATGGAATGAGAAGTCGGTTACGCCCTAGTTATAACGTTAATATTGTCACTATGGAGGTGGGTTTATATTCTGAGCTTAAATTATATTCAGGGCTTATATTCTGCTTTTGTCACTACTATGGTATTGGGATATAACACTTTCTCATAGGTTTTCATTAGTTTTATGGGTTAGCTGCTGCCCCCCTCTTCAACTCTCTCAAGGTGATTGTACAAGCTGCCTTAATTTGCTGAGAGAGAGAGGGAGAGAGAGAGAGAGAGAGGAAAGAGAGAAAGAAAGATAAATAAAGAGAAAGAGCGAGAAAGAGAGAGTAGACTCCTAAGAAATCAATTACAGTGCTGTGAAGAAGTATTTGCCCCCTTTGTAATTTAATCTCCTTTTGCATATTTTTGATAATGAATGTTATCAGATCCCTCCCCTAACCCGGAGGATGCTGGGCCAATAGTTTTTTATTTATTTAACCTTTATTTAACCAGGTAGGCTAGTTGAGAACAAGTTCTCATTTACAACTGCAACCTGGCCAAGATAAAGCAAAGCAGTTCGACACATACAACAACACAGAGTTACAAATGGAATAAATAAACATACAGTCAATAATACAGTAGGAAAAGTATATATACAGTGTGTGCAAATGAGGTAAGATCAGGGAGGTAAGGCAATAAATAGGCCATGGTGGCGAAGTAATTACAATATACCAATTAAACACTGGAGTGATAGATGTGCAGAAGATGAATGTGCAAGTAGAGATACTGGGGTGCAAAGGAGCAAGATAAATAAACAAATACAGTTTGGGGATGAAGTAGATTGGATGGGCTATTTACAGATGGGCTATGTACAGGTGCAGTGATCTGTTCTGACAGCTGGTGCTTAAAGCTAGTGAGGGAGATATGAGTCTCCATCTTCAGTGATTTTTGCAGTTTGTTCCAGTCATTGGCAGCAGAGAACTGGAAGGAAAGACGGCCAAAGGAGGAAATGGCTTTGGGGATGACCAGTGAGATATACCTGCTGGAGTGCGTGCTACGGGTGGGTGCTGCTATGGTGACCAGTGAGCTGAGATAAGGTGGTTCTTTACCAAGCAGAGACTTATAGATGACCTGGAGACAGTGGGTTTGGCGAAGAGTATGGAGCGAGGGCCAGTCAACGAGAACGTGCAGGTCGCAGTGTTGGGTAGTATATGGGGCTTGGGTGACAAAACGGATGGTACTGTGATAGACTGCATCCAATTTGTTGAGTAGAGTGTTGGAGGCTATTTTGTAAATGACATCGCCAAAGTCGAGGATCAGTAGGATGGTCAGTTTCACGAGGGTATGTTTGGCAATATGGGTGAAGGATGCTTTCTTGCGAAATAGGAAGCCAATTCTAGATTTAATTTTGGATTGGAGATGCTTAATGTCAGTTCTGGAAGGAGAGTTTACAGTCTAGCCAGACACCTAGGTATTTGTAGTTGTCCACATATTCTAAGTCAGAACCGTCCAGAGTAGTGATGCTGGACAGGCGGGCAGTGATCGGTTGAAGAGCATGCATTTAGTTTTACTTGCATTTAAGAGCAGTTGTAGGCCACAGAAGGAGAGTTGTATGCATTGAAGCTCGTCTGAAGGTTAGTTAACACAGTGTCCAAAGAAGGGCCAGAAGAATACAGAATGGTGTCGTCTGCGTAGAGGTGGATCAGAGAATCACCAGCAGCAAGAGCGACATCATTGATGTATACAGAGAAGTCGGTATACAGAGAGTCGGTCCGAGAATTGAACCCTGTGGCACCCCCATAGAGACTGCCAGAGGTCCGGACAACAGGCCCTCTGATTTGACACACTGAACTTTGTCTGAGAAGTAGTTGGTGAACCAGGTGAGGCAGTCATTTGAGAAACCAAGGCTGTTGAGTCTGTCGATAAGAATGTGGTGATTGACAGAGTCGAAAGCCTTGGCCAGGTCGATGAATACGGCTGCACAGTAATGTCTCCTGTCGATGGCGGTAATGATATCATTTTGGACCTTGAGTGTGGCTGAGGTTCACCCATGACCAGCTTGGAAACCAGATTGCATAGCGGAGAAGGTATGGAGTGATTCAAAATGGTCGGTAATCTGTTACCTTGGCTTTCAAAGACCTTAGAAAGGCAAGGTAGGATAGATATAGGTCTGTAGCAGTTTGTGTCTAGAGTGTCTCCACCTTTGAAGAAAGGGATGATCGCGGCAGCTTTCCAATCTTTGGAAATCTCAGACGATACAAAAGAGCGGTTGAACAGGCTAGTAATAACGGTTGCAACAATTTTGGCAGATCATTTTGGAAAGAGTGGGTCCAGAATGTCTAGCCCGGCTGATTTGTAGGGGTCCAGATTTTGTAGCTCTTTCAGAACATCAGCTATCTAGATTTGTGTGAAGGAGAAATGGGGGTGGCTTGGGCGAGTTGCTGTGGGGGGTGCAGGGCAGTTGACTGGGGTAGGGGTAGCCAGGAGGAAAGCATGGCCAGCCGTAGAAAAATGCTTATTGAAATTCTCAATTATAGTGGATTTATCGGTGGTGACAGTGTTTCCTAGCCTTAGTGCAGTGGGCAGCTGGGAGGAGGTACTCTTATTCTCCATGGACTTTACACTGTCCCAGAACTTTTTTGATTTTGTGCTACAGGATGCAATTTTCTGTTTGAAAAAGCTATGCTTTCCTAACTGCCTGTGTTTATTGGTTCCTAACTTCCCTGAAAAGTTGCATATCACGGGGACTATTCGATGCAGTACACCACAGGAGGTTTTTGTGCTGGTCAAGGGCAGTCAGGTCTGGAGTGAACCAAGGGCTATATCTGTTTTTGGTTCTACATTTTTTGAACGGGGCATGCTTATTTAAGATGGTGAGGGAGGCACTTTTAACCTCTAACGAGCCTCTACCCCGGATCCGGGAGCACCCCCCCCCCCCCCCCACACTGATTAGCATCGCTAGCATAGCGTCACAATTAAATAGTAGCATCTAAATATCATTAAATCACAAGTCCAAGACACCTAATGAAAGATACAGATCTTGTGAATAAAGCCACCATTTCAGATTTTTAAAATGTTTTACAGGGAAGACACAATATGTAAATCTATTAGCTAAATACGTTAGCAAAAATCACAATTTTTCTTTGTCCACCATTTTCTCTCAACACCAGTAGCTATCACCAATTCGGCTAAACTAAGATATTGATAGCCACTAACCAAGAAAAAACCTCATCAGATGACAGTCTGATAACATATTTATGGTATAGGATAGGTTTTGTTAGAAAAATGTGCATATTTCAGGTATAAATCATAGTTTGCCATTGCAGCCAGCATCACAAATCTCACCAAAGCTCCTAGAATTACTACAGACAGCAACGTGTATTACCAATTTACTCATCATAAAACATTTCTTAAAAATACACAGCACATAGCAATGGACAGACACAGATCTTGTGAATTCAGACATTTCAACATTTCAGATTTTTTAAGTGTTTTACGGCGAAAACACAATAAATCGTTATATTAGCATACCACATACGCAAACGTTACCCGAGCACTGATTCTAGCCAAAGAGAGCGATATCATATCATCGCCAAAATATATTAATTTTTTCACTAACCTTCTCAGAATTCTTCAGATGACACTCCTGTAACATCATATTACAACACACATATACAGTTTGTTCGAAAATGTGCATATTTAGCCATAAAAAAACGTGGTTATACAATGAAAATAGTAGCAAAACAAGCCTGGAAATGTCGGTCGCCATCTTTGAGTGATCTAGTTTAATCAATAGCTAATCATATACTTGACAAAAAAATACAGGGTTGACAGGAATCGAAAGACAAATTAGTTCTTAATGCAATCGCTGATTTACATTTTTTAAATTATCCTTACTTTTCAATACAGGTTGCGCCAAGCGAAGCTATACAAAACAAAATGGCGGCGTAAGCTTTAACATTTTTCGACAAACACGATTTATCATCATAAATTGTTCTTACTGTGAGCTGTTCTTCCATCAGAATCTTGGGCAAAGAATCCTTTCTTGGGTCTAATCTTCTTTTGGTCGAAAGATGTCCACTTGTCCGTCGAAATGCCCACTAACGTACGACCGGGACCCCGAAATGTGCCCAGCGCGTCAAAGTGCACAACAAAGCAATGCCTCAAAATCGCACTAAAAGGATATAAATTGCTATACAACGGTTCAAATTAACTACCTTATGATGCTGTTAACACCTATAAGGGGTAAAAACATGACCGGAGAAATATTACTGGCTACACTAATGCTTGGAAAAAGAGCAGGGCGGTGTCCACCGCGCGTCCGGCGCAGCTGGAAAAGAGTTCCTACCTACACGTTTTTTTGTTTTATAGTGGCTGTGATTGCGCAATCGATACCATTCAAAGCGTCATCACGTAAAGGCATCCAGGTGAAGACGTAAGCAGTGTCTGTATCCTCATAGCGTTCACAGTGGCCTTTAAACTGACTCCAGATCAGGGGCCAAAATGTGTGAAATCTGACTCCATGTCAGGGAAATTGCTGTAGAATGAGTTCTGTTCCACTCAGAGACAAAATTCCAACGGCTATAGAAACTAGAGTGTTTTCTATCCAATAATAGTAATAATATGCATATTGTACGAGCAAGAATTGAGTAGGAAGCCGTTTAATCTGTAATGCAAATTATGCTAATGAGAAAACAGCACCCCCTATAGTCGCAAGAAGTTAAAGAATAACCAGGCATCCTCTACTGACGGGATGAGTTCAATATCTTTCCAGGATACCCGGGCCAGGTCGATTAGAAAGGCCTGCTCGCTGAAGTGTTTTCGGGAGCGTTTGACAGTGATGAGAGGTGGTCGTTTGACTGCAGACCCATTACCATGCAGGCATTGAGGCAGTGATCGCTGAGATCTTGGTTAAAAACAGTAGAGGTGTATTTGGAGGGCAAGTTAGTTAGCATGAGATCTATGAGGGTGCCCGTGTTTACGGATTTGGGGTTGTACCTGGTAGGTTCATTGATAATTTGGTGCGCCACCTCATGGGTCTCCTGATCACAGCCGGCTGTAACACAGCCTGGGATCGAACCCGGGTCTATAGTGACGCCTCAAGCATTGCGATGCAGTCCCTTAGAGCGGTGCGCCACTCGGGAGTCTATTTAGCCATTTTCATGTAGATTTGATTGTGGGTTTTGGATCGTCTTGCGGCATGACCCAGGTGCTCTTCAGCTTTAGCCAGCTCACAGACAGATGGTCTGACATTCTCCGGTAGAATTCTCTGATACAGAGCAGAATTCATGGTTCCTTCTTTTAAGGCATGTCGTCCGGGTCCTGAGGCAGCAAACCATCTCCAAACCATCACCACCACCACGCTTGACGGTTGTTCTTAATGTGGAATGCAGTGTTTCGTTTTTGCCAGGAATAATGGGACCCATGTTGTTCAAAAAGTTGTACTTTTGACTCATCTGTCCATAAAACATTATTCCAAGAGTCTTGATGATCATCCAGGAGTTTCCAGGTGCTTTTTGGCAAACTTGAGTCAACTTTTTGGATGAGATGGTTCAGTTTCCTGTGCTGCAGCTTCAAACATAAATTGTTAACTGGACTAGCAACTACAGCATTGAGCATTATTTGGCACAGGGTTTCTCTAGTACCCAATAACAGGCGAACTGAGGATGGAAACGCATAACATTGTGTGAAAAGCTCAATTTCAATTACACCATGGCAATGACTACAATTAGCATCTTTACTGTGTATTTTAGTGGTCAACACAATTCTGATCAAAACATTTCATGGTTGAAATTAGATAATTTCCAGGCCAAAGTCTTAAACATGCACAACATTTTTGGAGGAATGCTTCATCCACTGACATTTCGGAAAAGCCCAACTTCATTGTGTATTTGAAAGATTTATATTGCACAAAAAAAGTCTTCCTGATGTTGGCTAAGTAACAAATACCTAAAAAGCACAGTCGATGAAAACGGGACAGGGGAAGGAAATATCTGGGGCCTCAACATAGTTAAATATTTACAGAAAAACAGTCAAAGTGCAATGCACTCTCCTACAGAAAGACTGCAGTCTTCATTAGACGAGAGGCCAGTGCGCTCGAGGAAAAACAGTTGTCAGTGTACCTCTATGGGATCGGACGTAGTGTACTTCAGGGCCTGTCACTAGTCAAAACCTTAGTTCAATAATGCATTTCTTGAAACCTTCATCTGACCTTGACTCTACTGCTCGCGAACACTTGTGACAGTTTCTCCCAGTGACCACACTTTTAGATGTACCATGAGGTAACTCTCAGGTTTATGGGTATCAGAGCCAAAATAGATGCCATGTGGGTCAACAAAAGGACAGAAAGGCATAGGAAGATGGAGTCTTAATCAAGCTTAAGGGGGCCTATGAGCTGTCCGCTATACAGCAGGCTACTGCCCATTTATCTCAATATTGTGTTGTAATCATACCATTTTGCCGATGACAACACAGCTTTAGACACGTTACACATCTGTGAATGACTAACTTTAGGCAGTCCACATCACAGGTACTGTAGCTGTAGTAGCACAGCTTTTAGCTATATTATTATTCAGACAGAGCTCAATTCCATTACATAATTTGGATCCCACTGTCCCTGCAGGACTTGTGCCTCATGTTCTAATACAACCAACCACCTGGCCCTGCGCTATCAAAGCAGGTAATTAAGAACGCTCAGCATCTGTCCATCCACTGCATCTCCACTAGCCTGCTGCATACGGAGAGTTTGAAACAATACCATGGCTTTACCCCTACAACTGGTTTTATAGTGAGCAACTCCGGTCCTGGAGGACTGCGGTGCATGCAGGTTTTTGTTCCAGCCCAGTACTAACTAGCCTGATTTAAGTCTAAATTGAATGAGTAGTTGATTAGTTGGATCCCCAAAATGGTTTTAAATGGGACTCTAAAGGCTAGCTTTATGGTCTGGTCTGTAGCAGGATAACGGCAAGCTTTATAGTCTGGCCCACAGCAGGCCTTACCATCTACTCTCTCTGTCAGCGTTCAGACTTGGAACACCTGGCATGGCTGCAGGAGGTAAGGGGAACATCACTGGCTCATCTTCCCACTTGACGAGCCCGGGCAGTGGGTAGGAATCAAAGCCCCCTTTGTGGAGGGAGGTTCTTGGAGCTCAGGGAGCCTGGTATGTGTTCCAAGGAGCCTGGTATGTGTGTGTTTGATAGTGCGCCCTGGCTAGGCATAGGGGCCCCACAGTGCAACGGGAGCTTCTAGGGGCCCTACACTGCACCGAGAGCTTCTAGGGGCCCCACACTGCACCGGGAGCTAGGAGTCTTTCTGATAGGGGAGTTAAGGCCTGATCCCAGCACAGCAAGGGGCTTTCTAAGAGCTCTGACCTCATTTTACCATCACTCGCTTTCTCGCTCTCCCTCTTCTTCTCTAAAGCTACATATGAAAAATATGCACTCACTACTGTAAGTTGCTCTGGATAAGAGTGTCTGCTAAATGACTAAAATGTAAAATGTACATTTGAAAACTAGAGACACACACACACACACACACTTTAATGAAAATAGGCATGTGTTTTAAAGAGCAGCTTCACACACTTGCCCTATATCAATGCTGCATGAGGATTGTCACAGCAATTTCAATGGCAGCAGGGAGGAATGACACCATCTTTGTGAGAGAGGAAGAACAAGTGTGACAGAGAAAGGGTGTGTGTGTGTGTCTGTGTGTGAGGGAGTGATAGAATAGCAAGCTTGTGTCGCAGGGTTGGATTAATAAACAGCATGAGAGGAGGCATGCTATAACACGCCTTTGTAGCTGTGAGCCCTGCAAAGTGTGTGCAGATGTTCACACACACACAGGTGAGATCTAATTTGGCAGGAATACTGTGGAGAGTCAATGCTTGGCAGAGAGCCCTTGGTCCTACAGAGCCCACACACACACACACACACACACACAGTCCGGTTTCAATCCCCAGTTCTGTTCTGGAGAATCTAACTAATGCTGCCAGGTAAAATATAGCACAGCTAACTGTAGCAGAATTGAGGCAAACACAGTCCAGTACATAAACCCAGCACAGTCAAAGCTATGACAGTTTAGCAGCTGACATACCAGCCCACTATCACTTTGACTTACTAGTCTTACTAGCCCATTTAAAGTTAGCCTAGTTAGCCTGTGATTGAGTTAGCCGAGCTAGCCTGTCTTGAGTTAGCATAGCCTATGGGTGGCAGGTAGCCTAGCGGCTAGAGCGTTGAGCCAATAGCCAATGAGGTGAAAAATATGTTGATGTGTCCTTGAGCAAGACATTTAACCTTAATTTGCACCACGGAGCCTGGAACAGGCAGCAGATACTATTCCTGAGTACATCTGTTTTCCCAAAAAGAAAGTCAACAACTTCCCCAATAATAAGCCGTGGGTAACTCGGGAATTAAAAGAGCTCCTCAACCAGAAAAAACAAGTGTTTAAATCAGGTGGCAGTAAAATTGCAGAGGACTCAAAAGCAAAATCAAGTAGTGCAAGGCAGCATACAAAGACAAGGACAGTAGGAAAGGCTGGCAAGGGCTACAAACCATCACGGGCTACAAACCAAAGAGACATTGTATGACCGTCGAAATGACCTTGCTTTTGCACATGATTTGAACAGTTTCATTGTTAATATGACGTGTGATTTTAAATGGCAGCAGAAAGTGGCCTTGGACAGTATAGACAGCATACCAGCTGTTGATATACAGATCTCTGTGAATGACGTCAAGCAATACTTTCAACGTGTCAACCCACGAAAATCATATGGTCCAGAAGGAGTCAGCAGCCAGGCAGTTCAGGCATGCGCAGACCAGCTCGCATTACCGTTCCAGAAGCTGTTCCAGCGGTCACTGAAAAGTGGGATAATTCTACTTATGGAAGAAGTCGCTGATTGTCCCAGTACATACAAACAACAGGCCAAAAGAAAATAACGATTTACGCGCTGTAGCCTTGACATCTGTACATATTCAATGGTTTGAAAATATTATTCAAAAACCAATTCTCTCTGGTCTCTCATCCCAATTAGATCCTTTCCAATTCACCCACCGTGCCTCCAGGAGTGTTGATGATGCATTACTGATCATGTTGAACAAAATCTCCAAACATTTAGAAAAGGCAAATAACCTAGTGAAAATTCTAGTCACGGAGTTCAGTAGTGCATTTAACACCCTCCAATCCCACCTGCTGGTGGATAAGGTGGTGAATATGGGTGTCAACTCTATACTGATCAAGTGGATTAATAGTTTCCTTGTGAACCATACTCAACAAGTGAAGTTTAACTCTGCCATCCCTACATCTAGAATGGTGAACACAGAGCCCCTAAAGGTTTCGCACTTTCACCGGTACTGTACACAAACGATTGTCAAGTTTCTGACTCAGCCCATAAATTCTTTAAGTATGCAGATGATACCTCTGTTGTGGGTTTCCTCCACCCAGACCGAGCCTCTTTTTAAGGTTTTGACAAAGAAACTGCGAAATTCGTCTAGTGGTGCGCAGAAAACTTTCTTGAAATAAATATTAAGAAATCAAACAAAATGGAGCTTGATTTCAGAAGGAACAAAAATCCATCACCCGCTACGAATATCAATTGGGAATCAGTCGATAGAGTGACCACATAATACCTAGGAATCGAAATAACAAACTAAAATTCAATGACTGTGCCTTTGCAAAGAGAAAGAAATTGCAACAGAGAATGTTTTTTTTACGCAAATGTTTTTTTCCCGACCACCATATCTTACAAATCTGTCTTTTCCTTTGGTCTGAAAGAGTGTGTGGAAACACGCAAGTGCAAAACCCAGTCAAGATTCAGCGCTTGATTAAGACGGTTGGAAGGATAATTGGTATAGATCAAGAATCAGACACCAACTGTACACAAAACGTATCCTCCTAAAACCTGAAAGCATTTGACATGACAGTACTCATCCCCTTTACTCAAAACTCAGTCACAGCAGTAGGGGAAATAGACTTATTCAAAAGGAAATCAAAACAGATAGATATGGGGACTCTTTTATTCCAACAGCAATAAGGCTGTGTAATAGAAAGTCTGTTGGTCCCTCGGGTACACAGCATATTGAACTTTCACTTTAAATGTGTAGCTATAGCACTTTGAATGAATTACATTGTGTAGTTTCTGTGTTTCCATGTTTTATGTACTGTGTTTTTAAGCACATGACCAAATGAATCTCCCCCTGGTGGCAAAATAAAGTTGATCTGAATAAATATAGGTGACCCTGTAAAACAACCCATTTCACTGCACCTATCCAGTGTACATAACAATAGAAACATCAAGATAGGCTAGCTAGGCCTATCTTGGTCCAGTCAAGCTAGTTCCTGGCTCCTGATGTCAAGCTGCTGTACAGCCCTGGTGGAGTTTCCTTTCGGTTAGCAATAGAAGCGCCAAACGCCAACGGCCACTTCTCTTTGATTTTGTCCATTTGAAAAAATCTGCAAAAAGAAAAGCTATGTCCTGCTCCTTCCCTGACTCTTTCTAAATGTTTGTATTTTACACTGATCAGACATTTGAAATCACAGATAAAAAAGTATTGAGCCTTTCTACCTCTTTTTCTCTCTTTTACGTTTTACTTTGTAAAAAGAAGCTGTTATGGGACTGTTTTACTTACTGTAACTATTTTACTAATCAAATGTATTGTAATGGAAACAAAAACATCCTACGTGTTGCAGTAGGCTTTTAGAATAATACAAAACATATCCTTTACTCTATCCAGGTGTAACGGCTTTCATATTCGTCCTCCTCCTCGGACGAAGAGAGGCGAGACGGATCGGACCAATTCGCAGAGTGGTTAGTGTTCATAATGATTTAATATAACGAAAACTGAACACTGAATTACAAAACAAATAAACGAAGTGCAGAAAACCTATACAGTACCGTGTGGTGAAAACACAAACACGGAAACAAACACCCACAAAACACACGTGAAACCCCGGCTGCCTTAGTATGATTCTCAATCAGGGACAACGATTGACAGCTGCCTCTGATTGAGAATCATACCAGGCCGAACACAAAAATCCCAACATAGAAAATCAACCATAGACAAACCCACCCAACTCACGCCCTGACCAACTAAAATAAATACAAGACAAAGGAAAACAGGTCAGGAACGTGACACCAGGTTGATGAGCAGAAAGCAAACGGTGCCAGTCAGCCTGCATATTCGGCCCATCGAAACTACTCCTACACCAAAACTAATTTCACACATAAAAGTAAGCCTGGAGACTAGATTAAATTGACAATCTGATGAGTGACAATATTAGGCCTATAAATTGTCAAATTGTACATGAAGAGATGGGGACATCTTGTAATTGACAGATGCAGGGAAAGGAGAATCACTTTATCAAATATTCCTTCAGAGTCACATTTTTTTCTATATAGTATCAGAAAAAGCATATTCTTCAGCTTCTATGACACCTTTTATGACAGCTTCCAATTGGCTAATTTATCCCCCCTCCTCTCTCCTGAAGCTATTCCCCAGATTGTTGCTGTAAATGTGAATGTGTTCTCAGTCAACTTACCTGGTAAAATAAGGGTAAAAAAAATATCCTTTGTCAAATAACTCTCAAAATTCAAGAGGTGCAGCTCTATTTACAAATTGCACTTTTTCCAAGAATATCTCTGGTGTCCATGCATTCAGCATATGACCACTCGCATGGCAGCATTGTTCTGGCTACTAAGCAAAAACGTGTAACATAATGAATTTAAAACAAAAATATGCTATTCTGTCGCCAATGGTAGAATGGGAGATAGAAATCAGATAAACACATTACCAGTTTCTATGACGAGTTTATGTAAAATGCAGACGTTGCAGCACATCAGAGATTGTACTGTTGCTCATGCACACAGAAAAGGAAACAGTACGTGGGACATGTCTAAGGATGAAATCAAAGAATTTATTGCACTTTTTGCATGTCCGCGGGGCATACGGCAGAAATAGTATGGATGTGGAGTCATTTTGGTTTGATAGGTATGGGGTGGACTTGTTCGCAGAGACCATGCCACGCGATCGCTTCAGAGGGATTTTACAACAACAGCGGCAGGTGCACATGAAACAAGACCCTTGAAAACTGTGTGCAAACGATTTGTTTGAGGGACTCACACAAAACTCAGAAGCTGTGTGCTGACTGTGGACCCGAATCATAAAGAGAAGACAAGATTGAGTCATGCATAAAGGCACACGTATAAGGACACAACACAGTGTCCGAATCAACAAATATATTTACACTACCGGTCAAAGGTTTTAGAACACCGACTCATTTAAGGGTTTTTCTTCATTTTATTATTTTCTACATTGTAGAATAATAGTGAAGATATCAAAACTATGAAATAACACATATGGAATCATGTAGTAACCAAAAAAGTGTTAAACAAATCTAAATATATTTTATATTTGAAATTTTGCAAATAGCCACCCTTTGCCTGGATGACAGCTTTGCACACTCTTGGCATTTTCTCCACCAGCCTCATGAGGTAGTCCGGGCTCTTCACTGGCCATGGCAGAACACTGACATTCCTGTCTTGCAGGAAAACATGCACAGAACGAGCAGTATGGCTGGTGGCATTGTCATGCTGGATGTCAGGATGAGCCTGCAGGAAGGGTACCACATGAAGGAGGAGGATGTCTTCCTGTAACGCACAGCGTTGAGATTGCCTGCAATGACAACAAGCTCAGTCCAATGATGCTGTGACACACCGCCCCAGACCATGACGGACCCTCCAACTCCAAATCGATCCCGCTGCAGAGTACAGGCCTTGGTGTAATGCGCTCATTCCTTCGACGATAAACGCGAATCCGACCATCACCCCTGGTGAGACAAAACCGCGACTCGTCAGTGAAGAGCACTTTTTGCCAGTCCTGTCTGGTCCAGCGACGGTGGGCTTGTGCCCATAGGCTACATTGTTGCCAGTGATGTCTGGTGAGGACCTGCCATACAACAGGCCTACAAGCCCTCAGTCCAGCCTCTCTCAGCCTATTGCGGACAGTCTGAGCACTGATGGAGGGATTGTGCGTTCCTGGTGTAACTCGGGCAGTTGTTGTTGCCATCCTGTACCTGTCCTGCAGGTGTGATGTTCAGATGTACCGATCCTGTGCAGGTGTTGTTACACGTGGTCTGTCACTGCGAGGACAATCAGCTGTCCATCCTGTCTCGCAGTAGCGCTGTATTAGGCGTCTCACTGTACGGACATTGCAATTTATGGCCCTGGCCACGTCTGCAGTCCTCATGCCTCCTTGCAGCATGCCTAAGGCACGTTCACGCAGATGAGCAGGGACCCTGGGCATCTTTCTTTAGTGTCCTAAGTTTTCATAACTGTGACCTAAATTGCCTACCATCTGTAAGCTGTTAGTGTCTTAACGACCGTTCTACAGGTGCATATTCATTAATTGTTTATGGTTCATTGAACAAGCATGGGAAACAGTGTTAAAAACATTTACAATTAATATCTGTGAAGTTATTTGGATTGTTACAAATTATCTTTGTAAGACAGGGTCCTGAAAAAGGGACGTTCCATTTTTTGCTGAGTTTATATAATAAAATATATATACTGTATATACAGTACATTTGGAAAGTATTCAGACCCCTCGACTTTCTCTACATTTTGTTACATTACAGACCTATTCTAAAATTGATTAAATATTTTTTTTAATCTAATTAATCTACACACAATACACCATAATGACAAAACATCCTGTTTCCATTGCTCATCCTTGAGATGTTTCTACAATTTGATTGGAGTGATTTGATTGGAGAAATTTAATTGATCGGACATGATGTAAAGGCACACACCTGTCTATATAAGGTCCCATAGTTGACAGTGCATGAAAGAAAAACCAAGCATTCAGGTCAAAGGAATTGTCTCTAGAGCTCTAAGACAGGATTGTGTCGAAGCACAGATCTAGGAAAGGGTCCCAAAACATGTATGCAGCATTGAAGGTCCAAAAGAACACTGTGGCCTCCATCATTCTTAAATGGGTGTTTGGAACCACCAAGACCCTTCCTAGAGCTGGCCAACTGGCCTAACTGAGCAATTGGGGGAGAAGGGCCTTGGTCAGGGAGGTGACCAAGAACCCGATGGTCACTCTGACAGAGTTCCAGAGTTCCTCTGTGGAGATGGGAGAACCTTCCAGAAGGACAACCATCTCTGTAGCACTCCACCATCAGGCCTTTATGATAGAGTGGCCAGACGGAAGCCACTCCTCAGTAAAAAGCACATCACAGCCTGCTTGGAGTTTGCCAAAAGGCATCTAAAGGACTCTCAGACCATAGGAAACAAGATTCTCTGGTCTGATGAAACCAAGATTGAACTCTTTGGCCTTACAGTGAAGCATGGTGGTGGCAGCATAATACTGTGGGGATGTTTTTAGCGGCAGGGACTGGGATAGTAGTCAGGATCGAGGCAAAGATGAACGGAGCAAAGTACAGAGAGATCCTTGAGGAAAACTTGCTCCAGAGTGCTCAGGACCTCAGACTGGAGTGAAGGTTCACCTTCCAACAGGATAACGACCCTAAGCACACAGCCAAGACAACGCAGGAGTGGCTTCGGGACAAGTCTCTGAATGTCCTTGAGTGGCCCAGCCAGAGCCCTGAGTTGAACCCGATCGAACATCTCTGGATAGACCTAAAAATAACTGTGCAGCGATGCTCCCCATCCAACCTGACAGAGCTTGAGAGGATCTGCAGAGAACAATGGGAGAAACTCCCCAAATACAGGTGTGCCAAGCTTGTAGCGTCATACCCATGAAGACTAGAGGCTGTAATCACTGCCAAAGGTGCTTCAACAAAGTACTGAGTAAAGGGTCTGAATACTTATGTAAATGCAATATATATGCAATTTCTAAAAACCTATTTTTGCTTTGTCATTATGGGGTATTGTGTGTAGATTGATGAGGGGAAAACAAGGGATCTGAATACTTTCCTGAAGGCACTGTAAATGGGCCGCATATGTCTATTTCCTTTTCAATCAATTTGCAAAAATGTATAAATACATGTTTATACCAAGAGATTTTGGGGTATTGTGTGTAAATGGGTGAGAAAAATATATTTAACAAATTTTGAATACTACCTAAAAGTCTCTCCAACCTATAGCAGTGATTCCCCTATATTCATTTAGCAGTGGCGGGCCACCACTCCAAAAAATATGATTGAATTAAAATGACAACATTATTATAATTATGCTTTTTTTTTTAAATAATGTCCGGGATGGTAAAAGGTTTTTAGTGTAAACTTAAATAACTAAAAGCTGATTTAAAGTACGTAGAAAAGATAATGTAGCTATATATTTTCTAATAAGATCATCTTTGAGAATTAACAAACTAGACAGTCAGGGAGAATCTAAAATGTAAAAAATGGCATGGCATGGGGTCCCTATTGATTTCGTTATAATGTTTGAGTAACTCAGATAGCATAAGAACACAGCATAATCCATGGCAAAATGTGTAGAATTGCAGAAAATTTGCTTTAAAACTGCACATTCTCTCTCTGACCCATGGCAAAACGTGTAGAATTGCAGCAGGAAATTATCTTTAAAACAGCAACGTTTTGACTCTGCGGCCAAGAGGAGGGCCTCTAAAATCTTAGGTCGAGGACCGTGCCATTGGCCATGCCCACAACCATGCACCCGCCCCAAGGTCACTTTGCCACCGCTTCTGAAAAGAATCCTGGGGAAACACTGCGATAGGGTTGTGTTGCAGAGTCTTTCCAACCAATCGGGTTGTGCATTTAGCTATCCTTCAGCTGCTGGCTAATGATGAAGTCTGTGCTACTGTGTGCTTCTGAAGTCACTGTTATTCCAGCACCAACACCAGCAGAGCGAGAGTTGGTTAGAGCCATGGACAGCTCCTGTGCTGCATGCATCACCGCTCACTGCTGCTATACCATGGCACACTGTGTCCATCTGAAAACACACACTAACCTTTAGGGCAACACTCGAAAACAACTGCATCCAATACATTAGGAATGTCTCTATGCCTTACATATGAGCTCTAATAAGTGCTTATAGCAAGCCTTGAAATGCACTATACTAAAACAATTATGTCATCCTCAAGAACGTCGCAGCCTCCCCATGATGTGCTAAAAAAGGTTCTTCATTTTACCTGTCGTCGATAGCAGAATGAACTGACTGACATCCCAACAACACCGTCTCTAATATGCCCTCAGCAGTCTACCATTCATTTAGCACCTCTCTGCCCTGACAATGACATCACATAGTGAGGCTAGAGTGCTCAGGGAGAAAGAATGCTACAATTCATGTTTGAGTGTCATCCCATTGTGCTAATCTGGTGGGATCGTTAGGATTAGCATGGCAGGCCATAAACATCAAAATGTCTTAACCATGTTAAGATTATGATTATGTCTTTGGTAGTTCTGGTTCTACGCCAAACATAACTTGACAATAAGTATGATGCTGCCCTTAAAACATAAATGAGTCGATATCATTCACCTGTCCGTGGCATTTTACCCCCATTGCACTTCGCTCACAGAGATGTGTCCGTTATTTGATGGAAATGGTTTGCCTGGCTGCCAGTCTGTTTCTGCTTTCTTGACAAATCCTTATGGAATTGTCATGTCTGCTGTGTCAATGAGTGATAAGGAGTTGGCAAGAGCAAAAACAGATCTGAGACCAGGCTAGAAAATGGTCTCTTCCACTTTCTATCTGTGTCTATTCCCTAGACTACAGCCACATCACAACAGCAGCATCAAATCTAGTGGTTTCCCTGACAAGCACTTTTGTCCTGGCTTACAGTCCTGGGTAAATCATTTAACTGTGATCTGGATCTCTCTGACACAGGATCTGGGGAGAAAAGTGAGAATTGGGGCTGCGAAAACTGTTCACTTGACGACAACCTTTTACCTCGGCTGACATGTGACACGTCCCTTATATTTGTAGCCAGCAATTGAGGCAGTGTGACTGAACCGATGGTCAAACTAAATAGTGAGGAGAAACGCTATTTATCAGATTAGGTGTGTGTGAAGTCGACATGGTTAGGCGACAAGTGGCGTTCCGTCTATCTGGAAACTGCCAACTTGTATGTTCACTTCATACGCAGAAGACTCTAGATTATTCCACACTGCCACTTTGTCAAGCGTTGGCGTATTGCAAAGGAATAACAGTGGCAGCTGCTAACAGCGAAAGAGAGAAAGACAACATGTAACAGTTCATATTGGAAATGATTAACATACACTGGAAATTCCTGGAATTCCAAGTCTTTTCAGTGCTTGGGCATTATTATGTACAGTTGAAGTCGGAAGTTGACATACACAGGTTGGAGTCATTAAAACTCGTTTTTCAACCACTCCACAAACTATCGTTTTGGCAAGTCGGTTAGGACATCTACTTTGTGCATGACACATGTAATTTTTCCAACAATTGTTTACAGACAGATTATTTCACTTCTAATTCACTGCATCACAATTCCAGTGGGTCAGAAGTTTATATACACTAAGTTGACTGTGCCTTTAAACAGCTTGGAAAATTAAAAAAAATTATGTCATGGCTTCAGAAGCTTCTGATAGGCTAATTGACATAAATGGAATCAATTGGAGGCGTACCTGTGGATGTATTTCAAGGCCTAACTTCAAACCCAGTGCCACTTTGCTTGACATCATGGGAAAATCAAAAGAAATCAGCCAAGACCTCAGAAAAAAAATTGTAGACCTCCATAAGTCTGGATCATCCTTGGGAGCAATCTACAAACGCCTGAAGTTACCACGTTCATCTGTACAAACAATAGTACGCAAGTATAAACACCATGGGACCACACAGCCGTCATACCTCTCAGGAAGGAGACGAGTTCTGTCTCCTAGAGATGAACGTACTTTGGTGCGAAAAGTGCAAATCAATCCCAGAACAACAGCAATGAACCTTGTGAAGATGCTGGAAGAAACAGGTACAAAAGTATCTATATTCACATAAACTGAAAGGCCGCTCAGCAAGGAAGAAGCCACTGCTCCAAAACCGCCAAAAAAAGCCAGACTACTGTTTGCAACTGCACATGGGGACAAAGATCATACTTTTTGGAGAAATATCCTCTGGTCTGATGAAACAAAAATAGAACTGTTTGGCCATAATGACCATCGTTATGTTTGGAGGAAAAAGGGGGAGGCTTGCAAGCCGAAGAACACCATCGCAACCGTGAAGCACGGGGGTGGCAGCATCATGTTGTGAGGGTGCTTTGCTGCAGGAGGGACTGGTGCACTTCACAAAATAGATGGCATCATGAGGGAGGACAATTATGTGGATATATTGAAGCAACATCTCAAGACATAAGTCAGGAAGTTAAAGCTTGGTCGCAAATGGGTCTTCCAAACGGACAATGACCCCAAGCATACTTCCAAAGTTGTGGCAAAATGGCTTAAGGACAACAAAGTCAAGGTATTGGAGTGGCCATCACAAAGCCCTGACCTCAATCCCATAGAACATTTGTGGGCAGAACTGAAAAAGTGTGTGCGAGCAAGGAGGCCTACAAACCTGACTCAGTTACACCAGCTCTGTCAGGAGGAATGGGCCAAAATTCACCCAACTTATTGTGGGCAGCTTGTGGAATGCTACCCGAAACGTTTGACCCAAGTGAAACAATTTCAAGGCAATGCTACCAAACACTAATTGAGTGTATGTAAACTTCTGACCCACTGGAATGTGAATGCTACCCGAAACGTTTGACCCAAGTGAAACAATTTCAAGGCAATGCTACCAAACACTAATTGAGTGTATGTAAACTTCTGACCCACTGGAAATGTGATGAAAGAAATAAAAGCTGAAGGAAATAATTCTCTCTACTATTATTCTGACATTTCACATTCTTAAAATAAAGTGGTGATCCTAACTGACCTAAGACAGGGAATTTTTACTCAGATTAAATGTCAGGAATTTTGGAAAAACTGAGTTTAAATGTTTTTGGCTAAAGTGTATGTCAACTTCCAACTTCAACTGTATACAAAAGTATGTAGACACCCCTTCAAATGAGTGGATACAGCAATTTCAGCCATACTCGTTGCTGACAGGTGTATAACATCAAGCACACTGCCATGCAATCTCCACAGACAAACATTGGCAGTAGAATGGCCTTACTGAAGAGCTTTCAACGTGGCATCGTCATAGGATGCCACCTTTACAACAAGTCAGTTCGTCAAATTTATACCCTGCTGGAGCTGCCCCTGTCAATTCAAGCGCTCTTATTATGAAGTGGAAACGTCTAGGAACACTCGGTATTGGTACCCCATATATTTATTATTAAATGTTATTACTTTTCTATTATTTCTCTATTTTCTTTCTCTCTGCATTGTTGGTAAGGGCCCGTAAGTAAGGATATCACTGTTAGTCCACACTTTACAAAGCATGTGACGAATAAAATGTGTTTTGATTTAGGTACTCAATAACTCATTGCTCTGAATAGTAGTAATAGTAGATGAAGATGGCTGTTTGGTGGTCCGGAGGGGCTCCCCATCCTTAAGTTGTAGAATTTTATATTTTTCAAACACCTGAAAGTTTTTTCTGCAATCTAGAGTCATAATCATTATGCCTAATTATACGTAAAAGCTGTCTGTATCCTCCTGACTGGTGGTTCTTTTTTTAAAGAAACTAAATATGCTTTTCCGCATCTCTGCTAAAATCTGTGTAAAATATTGAAAGGAACGTGAGTCTTATTCAGTACATTTAGTTATTGATTGCTTTTCTAAGGTCTGCCAACCTTGCCAGCAGGCATGCCAGTTGAGATAGTTAGACAAGCTTGCTAATCTGATTTGATTGCTACTCTAGCCTGAAATCGGTTCTTGGTAGCTTGGTAGCTAGTTATAATCTGCATTACCGAAAGTCAACTTCATTAAATAATTGTTTGATTTATTTTCTTAACACAAAAAATCACGTGCCCCCTATGGGCATGACGCCTCTGGATTCAAATAGCCTTGTGGAGAAAAAGAGCACTCTCAAGTGGACTCTGGCCGATAAAAGTCTGCACAGGAAGAATCAAGTACCATCACAAACATCATTGAAAAAAGCTCTACTACAATACGATAGGCTATGATAGGTAACTGAGAAACACAAGTGTAGAATATAGTAGGAAAAACAGTTTTGATACACTAGAATTCCACTGTTGGTTCTCAATGTTTGCTAGAAGCATAAAAATAACTACTAGAGGAGCTATACATGAAGGATGTCCTCCCGGTACAGAACAGCCAGTTCCTTATTTCCTAGTATGGAAGGGGTGCAACCAAAGAAAAGGGGAAGAAGCTTGGCAAGTTAGCTCTACGAGATCAAACCCGGAAATATTTTTCATTCATTGTACAGCACAGACATGACATATTTCACTGTTCCTTTGCCGCATATGCATGACTGAACTTCTAGTCTAATGCGGAGGCACAGAACTCCTCTATTTGCCCGAGAAACCCCCAAAAAGTGTACGCTGTCAGATCTAGTCCCAGATCTCTCAATTGAAAGGATAGTTAACCAAATACAATAGAAAAATCGGACAAATTTAGATTTTGGGTGAACTACCCCTTTAAGAGGTAGTTTGAGGGTGGTACAGTCTCGAAGTGTGCTGCTGTAATGCTTTCATAATTAAGCTGCAGAGGAGGAAGGAAGGAACCATTTGTTTGGATGAGAGGGGTAGTTTGTCGAGTGTGCCTGGGGAACTGATGCAAGTGGGTTGTTGTGAGTAATGGTCCCTTCCACTTTGAAGCATGACAGTAATGAAAAACCTCCCACTCTGTGCGAGGCATCATGTTCTGATGTGGCAGCACTGCTCCAAGCCCACTCCAATACCTGTTACTTTTCATTCCTCCTCTTTCAAGTTGTTCCACACATTTGAAAAGTAATGTTTTTTTTTGTGCAGTTGGTCCATTTTCATTGTAAAAGCTCCTCACATGTCTCTTGTACCAAAGTGAATACGTCTCCTCTAGTATAGGACGAGTGCTACTGAAATAAAGTAGGTTATTATCATCATTTTGGATTCCTCAGTCTTCATTCTTTGCATCAAAGTTGCAAGGAACATTATGCAGATTATTGGGCCCTTGCTGCTCCAGTCTGGGTTGTTTATTTAATCCTATATGGATAAACAGTGGCTAGGGGTCATGTGTAAATCTGTTTTCAGAGCACGAGTGGAGAATTTAAAAAAATCATTTCATCCCCTTTTCCTTTTTTCTAGAGTGCTGTGTGAGAGTGTGTGTGAGAGAGAACTAGAGATAAAGTGAACACAACAGAGAGAGAAATAGAGCGAGAGAGCGATAGAGTGAGAGAGCGAGAAAGAGAAAGCGAGCAATGGAGCGATGGAGAGAGACAAGATATAGAGAAGCTGTGCAGCTTATATGCACTGCAGATCTCTGGTGCAAAGGAGGGATGGAGGGATGAGAGCTATTTTAGGGGGTGTAGGGACCAAGCCTTGGGGATCTGAACCAGAGAGAATCACCTAAAGGGCATAGGAGGCTGCACTGTCAGAGAAAGAGAGGCACCGGTGGAGCTTCAGATCACTGAACAGCACTGTAGGGTTATGCACATACTGTATCAGACCCAATGTGACTGAAGTGAAGCCTATGTCCTTCAAGTCCACTCATGTCCCCCATGTATGCGCACAGCAAGCACAGTTCTAGGATCAGCTTATCTGGATCCTAAAATCCTAAACTCTACACAGAGAAGCTAGCCATGACATCATTCCCACGGACCACTCTCCCCTTCCCTCATATGTCACGTGGCTCACACCTTGGTTGACAGGGTGCGGGAGGGGCGAGGAATATCACAGGAACTTGAACAGCAGCGTCTGCATCAGCATCACAACAGACTCAACCATTGCCCAACCAATTGTAACTCACTCCCTCAACGCTACTGAAGCTAACTGCTAATTAACAACGTTCCCCAAATAGCGTCCTGACAACCGAGACGAACAGGGCACAACAAGCAAAGGTTGCTGCTTTATCCATCATCATTATGCGCCTGGCCCAAACCCTGAGAGAGTTCTGGCAGCACGAGGCGCCATAAATATATTCATGGCATTACATAAGGCATTTTGCTGTGTTATTTGAAGGCAAGAGGCAGGCAGGAGGCAGGCAGGCAGGAGGCAGGCAGTCACAATGTTGGAAGGGATGGTAATGAGTTCTTTGAGTGGCATCTCATAAAAAATTCTAACAACACAGGGCCGTCGCCACGGTGCCGATTGAAGGGCTTGGAGTTGATTCCGTTTACCTACTTGAAGATTGACATCTCTGTCTAGTCCCAATGATATCAAACGTGGGACTCGACAATGCTGCTCGATTACACGACTCCTTTGGGTTGGTTAGTTTTTCATACCGTATCTTCTTTGAGGATTTTGCATATGAAACACGTGGTATCTAATGAAACGCTAATAGCACTTCAAGAAACGGAAAATGCATTTGAAAGTGATATACATTATCCACTGACAGGTTAGCCAACTAGTTGGACCAACTACCAGATTTCACATGAACTTCACCAGCGTGGGTTAGCGTTAGCACAAAGTTGCAGAGGTGTGACGTCGGCTTAACCAATCGACCCCTTCTCACTCTTAATAAGGTGAGGCGCTCTAAACCTGCTGCCAGGGCTAAACGGAGCCCCTGCTATCAGTGCCTAGTCAAAAGGGACTCAGCTGGTAAACTGACCTGGCAACAATCCACTATGTCTATGCTAAGCAGACAGATTTAAGAGGAGCCTCCGCGTACACAAATAGGCACAGGCACGTGCGTACACACACAGTACATGCCCAGACAAACACACACACACAGTGGCTGGCTACAGTTGCGGTTAGGACATGTAATCCATTGATTCGATCTTGGAACTAATCTTACTGATCAGGGTCAAGAGGAGTTTATGCTCAGGTAAGTTTTGCTTTAGACAAACACAGAAGTCAAGGACAGCCACAATAGTCAAGGGCTCTCTTCTATCAAAGCTGGTTTCCTGGATCAGTTAAAAATACCATTCTTCCAGCACACAAAGGAGCACACAAATTGAGCACACTTTATTGAGCACACTTTATTGAGCACACAAATCCTCAACGTGCATTCTGTTAGTGGACAACAATGTTTTTACTTATCTCAGCAACCCAGCTACCATGTATGACTACGTAGGACTCCTAAAGCTATCACGTCAGACATATTACCAAGTCGAATACGTATTGCAAATATTACATGTACTTGAGGTGTACTTGAAGCAATGGAGTCCAAAAAGTGCAACTCTGCAGGCCAGGCAAACTAACTCAAGTGCCCCTCAACTTTCTCAAATAATACTTGGAATACGTATACAACCCAAGCCTGTCCCACACAAAACATCCACCACAAGAGAGTAAATCTACTCTGTAGACAAAACAGCCCATGACTGAATCCATTGTACCGAATGAAACCACTCTCTCCAAAAAAAGAATCAGCTGCATCAAAGACCCATTGACGAAGCCAAACTGACTTGCTATGTTGATAACTACAGTCTCATTATACGACATTCATCCCAACCAAAGCAGTCAGGGCTGGGGTGTCCAGCCAGTCCAACAGCTGCTGCAGTGAATCCATTTTGGTTAGTCTAGCAGAGGCGTGACAGCAGCAAAGCAGAGGGGCCCGGGGCCTAAATGACTGGCACCTCTCCAGAGCTCCGGGTAAGTCATACAGCACTGATGACACTGAGCTAATGTGCTGTGACCAGGGACCGGGGGAGGCCGTGTGTCTGTCTGTGGTGTCTGTTGCCACAGCAACAGGTGTCTGCATGTGGGGGGGTTGCATGTGCGTGTATGAGAGAGTGATGGAGTGTGTGTACGTGTGTGTACGAGTGAATGATGGAGAGAGACAAAGAGAAAGAGTGTATGGGTGTGTGTGTGTGTGTGTGGGCGTGTGTGCATGCAAGTGTGTGTGTGTGAGTGTGTGACATCCACCTAACTCACCGTTGACTGTGAGGTGCACCCAGCTGCCGTTGTGAAAGGTGTGGTACTGCTGCTCCAGCATCAGGACCTTACACTCATACCAGCCCTGGTCGTCTGAACGCACCTTCTCAATCCGCAGAGAAGACTTGCCGTGCAGACTGGCTCTGCCTGGGGGAAGGACGGAAGGAGAGATTAATAAGAGGGGTTCAAACCAGGAAACATAGCTAGTATACAGTACCATTTTTTACCAGGCCACTGGGCTTGGCATAAAAATAAATATTTTGTATTTTTCCTAGCGCAAGGATGAGTAATCAATTAACTCAGCGCAGCCAGTAGGGCATCTCTTACTCACTGAAGCATTTTTGTGAAAAAAGTACACGCCTGGATGGACATCTCTGATATGATGACAGTAGCCACAAACGTTTCAATGCCAGTCCGAGAGCACCCTATGTAGTTACAGTAGCAAGCGTACATGGACATGATATGCAATAATAAAAGCCATTTTAGCACACGGACTAACCCCGATTTACATGAGAAGTTTGAACAGAAGTGACGTAAGTAAATAGCCTTTGGGGAAATAACTAGGCTAATAATAAAAGTCCCTCATTATTCAGCCAGCTAGCATCAGGCATAGCTCCCAGGGTTCCAAGATTGGCGAAATTAAATGGTTTTAGTATTCTCCCAAGTGAAGTTTGCCTGCTAGATAGCAATTAGGTTTGCATGCCAGATGAAAAGAAGTGACCCGGTATATACCGTTTTGGTCTATAAAAGCAGAAGGAATGCCGTTAGATGGACTTGTTTTATTTTGGGTCGCGCAAGCAGGGTGCAGTTCCGAACCCCAACACCCTACCAGACCCATAGAAACAGAGCACAGAGCCACGAGAGCCTGCCCCATCTGAATCCATCATAACACTAAGGGGTCAGACACACGAGAAATCTGACTGCCAATAGGTACTTAGCAAAGTAGGAGCAGGGCAAGCATTATGGGTCAGCCTTAGGGGGCCTGGCCCGCCCTACCGTACCTCCTTACCGATCCAACAAAAATATTTTAATATTGATAATTTATTTGACCGAGACGCCCGCTGACAGAAAGACGCATCAATCTCAGATAAAACATCAGAGCGAGCTAAACAGCGCCACTCTGTCTCAGTATATGTAGCCCATGTATCTGATGCTGTCTGTCCAAAAAGAGGACGCCTTTTTGGCCAGACGGCATCAAATACATGTGAAACATATAGTAAGACAGGGGGGCGCTGTTTCGCTCACTCGGATGCTTTCTCCGCTGTGTTTCAGCCACTTGCGAATGAAAGGAAAGTCAGTTTGTTTGGATGGTAGATTGTTTGGGACGAACATGCGAAGGTAACCAACATCTTGTGATTTGTTTGACAATCAGATGAAAACATCATTGTGTTATCATTGTGTTAACATCATTGTGTTAATGCCACATTTTAAAGGTAATACATTTTTTACAGTTTAAATGACATGTGCTTTCTATAAAACCCATTAAAAAAAAAAAACGAAACGTGCGCCTATATGGAAATCAAATGCCCATCCAACTGATTTGTTCTGGCATCGGCCCTGAGTAGAAGGCCGTTCTTTCTCTTGCTAGAACAAAAGATGCACATACTGTGTACCGACCTGGTACAGCAAAAGGGGGACCAACTCCATATTAATGCACAGGATTTTGGAAAAAACAAGAAAGTGTCCACATACTGTAGTGTAGTTGTGGCCATCTGGCTAGAATCAACAAGGGCTTGGTACACATTCTAGTTCGCTAGAAACAACATTAGTGCAGCTTGCTAGTTAGCTAGCATTAGCTATCTACAGCAGGTACAAGCCAAACAAAATCGGTAGCTTAAAGCTACTGCCACCTTGTGGTCTGGAGTATTTTAACGAGGCTGATCGGTGGGCAATCTGTGCTATGTGAACAACAAAAAGTTGACTGCCGACACTAGGCAGAGGTGCCAAGTACCTCTTGGCAGTCAGTATCCTTTGTGGGTCCAAGCCTTAAGACTACGGGAGTTGAGTAGCAGCCCAGAGTGTCACAGCAGCTTTCACTCTTTACGGGTCAAGCAGTGAAAGGGAGGGGGGAGGGGGATTTATGATTTTTCTCTCGGCAATCTGGCAACCGCTCATAACAGATGGCGCCCGACGATATGGGCAAAACAAAGGGCTTTGAGGGCACAACGGCCCACAACAGCAACATTATCAAAGCCCTCCACGGCTCACTACGCGGTCCCCAGAGTCAATGTTTTTGAGTGACATTCATTTGGGCCGACTATATCCCCTGTATGCAACACACCAGGTTATATCAAGTGAAGTAAAATGGGAAACAGGGTGAATAGGAAATAATTATTAATAGAACCACTGAATTTTTTCCTAGCCTGTGTGCAAGTATGCAGTGTCTATCCATCAGTTTTTGTCATCATAATACCATGTGTCCATCTGTACTCATGTCTGTTTATCAGTGTCTGTACATGCATATGTTCATATCTGTATCTACCGTTTGTCTAAACGTATATATCGGTTTATCTTTATTTAACTGTGTGTGTGTACAAGTAGGGCAGCATCATGAAGCCTCAGGTCTAGAATACCACTCAAGTGGGCCCTCTTCTTTGAGCTAATGATGACAAGTCCAGCTGTTACACCCACCTTACCCGCTTCTCTCCTCTCATTACCTCACATCTGTCAGTGCATGGCAGTCTGACACACCTAGTGATTGTCATACGGGGTGATATCGTGAAAGGAGCCATCTATGATTCACACTAGCTCCAATGACTCCTAACATGTTCTGCTAAATATATATTTTTTTATATATTTAAACTTTTGACCCATTTTTCTCCCCAATTTTGTGATATTCAATTGGTAGTTACAGTCTTGTCCCATTGCTGCAACTTTCGTACAGATTCGGGAGAGTCGAAGGTTGAGAGCCATGCATCCTCCGAAACACGACCCTGCCGAGCCGCACTGCTTCTTGACACACCCCTCACTTGGCCAGCCGCACCAATGTGTCGGAGGAAACACCATCCAACTGGTGACCGTGTCAGCATGCATGCGCCCGGCTCACCACAGGAGTCGCTAGACCAATCAGTTCCAACAATAGAATATGAAGGTTTCTGACCTTAATGTCTAGGGTTCTGACCGGGCTCCTCTAATCAAAAGGTAAAGATATGTGTAACGTTTCTTTTTTACTTAAACTCCTATCAGACAATAGTTAAATTAATTAAAACCCCATCTTAATGGGAAAAAGGATCTAACCAAGACATACAGTATGGCCCGTGAGTTCTGACATTATTAAAACAAAAAAACATCCTAAACAGTAGAATGGGTGGAAGTGTGTGTCCCGGCCGGCCAAACCCTCCATTAACCCGGACGACGCTGGCCCAATTGTACCCCACCTAATGGGTCTCCCGGTCACTGCAGGCTGCGACAGCCCAGGATTGAACTTGGATCTGTAGTGACCCCTCTAGCACTGTGATGATGCGCCTTAAACTGCTGCGCCACTCGGGAGGCCTCTCTGGTAAAGAACTTTGACGGAAGAGGGGCAATGCGGATGCCACTCTTTTTTTTGGCCTAACTTGGAGATTCTCCTCGTAGATAAGGGAGCGTGGCTGTGGTTGCGGGTTGGCTCTCTCCTCTGAGCAAAGTAGCAAATATTTGTTCAGTGTTGGAGATCGATACTGCAGAAGGAGAACTGGGCCACAGCCTGCCGGACCATTAGAAAGGAAGGAGAGCTTTAAAATTCAGCTGTATTTTTATCTGGGTGATAAAGGGGGGGGGGGGGGGGGGGGGACTACACAGACATTTAGGTTAAAGATAGTAACAAGTTTGGGGGACATGCTGGAAGAGTAGGTACAGGTAAATACAGCCCTCTGCTCGGTGGACTGCCTTGGTTCTTTTCTACAGTAAATGTAACCTTTACTGTGGCTCTTTTTGGTTGAAACAAGAGTAACACAATCTTTTGGATTCAGCAAAAGACGCCTGATCCAAAAATGAGAGTTTCTTTTTACAGAAACACAGAGTCTAGGGAGAGATATCAGTACTATGGGGTTTGGCTTGGTATTAGGGCAAGTGTAAGGAAAGTCATCAGTTTGGGGTTCCCATTGATATTCTGATAGACCAGGGTCAATATTTTTCTAAGGTTACCATGTGCAATCTTCGACAGCAACGTTCTCAGGAATTGCAAGGGGATGAAGGTTGGAATATTCCATATGTTGGGTTATTTTGGGGGATCCGTTTTTTTCTGCTACATTAACCATCAGAAACGACAACGTACCTTTCAGAAGCAATCTTAATCAATTTGCAGTCAAAGGCAGGCAGTGTATCACATGGTTTATGAAGACAGTCAAATGCAGACATGACCCAAGTCGATGGTGTTTGAATTGAGGTCTCATTTAGGCCCAGAGTACAGACTCTGTAGCTCCTAATGGGACAAGCCAAACACCAGTGATTAATGTTCCACTCTCGGACAAAGGGGAAATGCCATGCTGCCAGTACACACACCCTTTTCATTGGCTTGGGGTGGCTAAACGACACGACCCCGAAACAAAGACACACTCTGTTGGCACGACAGACGGAGGGCAGTCTCTCAACCAGAGGAAGCAGTGCTCCCTCAGTGCTCACTGTGGCAAAAAAAAGCACCCGCCCAATCTACAACGGGCACAACTCAGGCCACTGTGTGAATAAGAAATGGTATTGAACCCTAGCCTTGACACTGACCATCAATCTGTTCTGGCTCTGTTCCATCCTCACTGTGGGGGGCGGCCGTCAGTTAGCGGCCGCCCCGTCAGTTAGCGAGCGACGACTAAAAAAGAAGAAAAAAGAAAAAGGCCCCTGTTCTGTACCTACTGTAGCGCAGCAGGGAGAAATTGGCGGAAGTGAGGACTGTCAAATGTAATTTGTACCAGGGTACGAGGAGCAGTCTAAAAACAGCACCAGGGAAGATTTTAAAGGAGCAGCATATATCCCTTGAAAGGTATTCCAAACAAAAAAGACACCTACCATCTAGAGATAAAGGCTGGAAGCTATTTTAGAAGATTGAAAATGGTTCTACCACCTGCAATTCTTTGTCCCTTGGCGCAGTAAAACACTGTCCATATGATTGGCATCTTTGATCGAGTAAAATGCTTTTAATAACAACCACATTCGAACGGAGACACAGGGGAGAGGGTCAAGAGCTTCAAGTTCTTCAGTGTCCACATCACTGAGGACTTAACATGGTCTTCTCACGCCAGCATAGTCGTGAAGAAGGCTGAAACAACTTGGCACCGCCCCTCAGATCCTTAGGAACTTTTACAGCTGCACCATCGAGAGCCTCCTGACTGGTTGTATCACCCTCTGGTATGGCAACTGCACAGCCCTCGACCGGAATGTCCTACAGAGGGTGGTGGGGACGGCTCAGGGCATCACTGGGGGTGAGCTGCCAGCCATCCAGGACATACATGCTAGGCAGTGTCTCAGAAAGGCATAAAAAATTGCCAAAGACTTCAGCCACCCGAGACATGGACTGTTCTCCATGCTCCCATCTGGCAGGCAGTACCGGTGCATCAAGGCTCAGACCAACAGACTCTTAAAAAGCTTCAATCCCCTGGCCGTAAGACTGTTAATTGGCTAACAACTACTGCCCCCCCTCACACCTACGCTGCTGCTAAAATGATTATTGATTCCCATTACCATTAGTATCCATCCATTTATCCTGCTACATTATTACTCCTGTTTATTAGTATATTACCATAAGCATTTATATATTCCTGCTACCAGTCAACTTTCAGCCCTGTCTACATGTATATCCAACTATCACGCCTACACTTACACTGTTGCACACACACAAACTCACCACAATGCACACATCCACACACCACTTATGCTGATGCCATACTGTTTACTGTTATTATATTTATCCTGCTACCAGTCACGTTCTCCTAATCCCTGCCTACATGCCTTATTTCTTGTGTAAAAAAAAAAATACAATCAATGTATTTTTTATATTGAATAATACAATGTTTGGTAGGGCTTGCAAGTTAAGCATTTCACTGTACTTGTGCATGTGACAAATACAACTTTAAACTTGATAAAACTTGAAACAATCCCTTGGGGAATGAATTACCCATATAATAATACTTTTGTTGATTATGATTCTCTAAACGGGGATTTAGTTTGCAGCTTCAACCTAATAAAATAAGGAGCAATACATATGATCCATGCTGTGTCTCCAGAGTGCGGTGTACCCTGTTGTACAGTAGATGCTGATGTAACCTAACCGATAGAACTGCTCTGACTTTGGCCAGATGTAGAAATCCTCAGCCGCTCTCTAATTAACATTCACTGTCAGGACCGACCATAAAAATGGCATATCCTGCCCCTGGCGACGTCTGATACATTTTTAGGGTTTCTTTTTGTTTTTTAAAACTGACATGCTCAGTAAAATGACCACATCCCGTTTCTGTCTCAGCTCCGTATCGATGCTGTAATGTTCCAGATTTAGAAGGGGGGGAAAAGTCCAAAGCACCTTTGACCCGTCACCTCTACCGATACACACCTTAGGTCTGGAGGATGCCTTTCCGCTTCTGTTTGAAGTGCAATGGCATAACACCTTGGTGGGTATTCTCCCACAACTGATTGCCCACAGCTTATTCAGGTCAGCACAGCTATTCTGAGAAATTGTCTGTTCTTTTCCCAAAGGCCAGTGATTGTCTGAAGGCTATTGATGAGTTTCAATGGCTTAATACAAATAAATAAAATGAGTTCAACAGAATATTTTTCTTATATACATGATTTAGACAAATAAAAATCGCCTTTGAGGGAACAAGTTTCTCGCTTGTTTCTCATGATTATGTATTCCTTTCCTCTGCTCTTGTTCCCTGTCATTATAAAGAGTCCTGATTCACAGACACCACACACAAGTGACTAGCTACTTGGCTGCTCAGTTAGCTATTCGGCTACAGTATTCCCCATTCTGCTACATAGCTGGATTATCGGTCATAATCATCTGTTTATAATACATTATAAAGAGGACATTCATAGCAACTGCCTCCGACTCCAAATCCGAAAGCTTTTGCTGTGGGAGCCCGGCTCTGCATTGTAAAGACGCTTCAACAGGAACCTCTTTATCTGATGCAGACTGCAGCTAATCTATTGACCAAATAGGGATTATAGTGCGCTAATTATATATGGCATATTAACAGTATAATGCATCTAATGGGAGTGATGTCATTTCTACAGGATATAGCTCAAAGGGAAGCGGATTGTTTTCTGATCCACTGTGAACATGTACTGTGATCATTCCAGGATACTTTTTTTTATAGTTAAAGAGGTCACCTAGAGTTGTTCATTATCCCGTTTTAAAGGAAGAGACCCTTATTTCTTTACCATCATGATACATCAATCCATTTTATCAACAGGAATTTAAACATAATTAATTCCCAAACATGCTTCCTCCTTACACACACTTGACCTTGTGAATCTGAAAGAACATTGGTCTCCCAACCTCATATGTCAATTGTTATTGACATACGAATGATATGGGAGGAAGGGAGGGAAATGCAGAGTAGCGGCGGCCGGGATTTATAGTGCATTTGGAAAGTATTCAGACCCCTTCACCTTTTCCACATTTTACAGCCTTATTCTAAACTGGATTAAATTGTTTTCCCCCTCATCAATTTACACACAATACCCCATAACGACAAAGCAAAAGCAGTTAAAAAAAAAGAATTGGCAAAAAAAAATAAAAAATGAAAGATCACATTTACACAAGTATTCAGACCCTTTACTCAGTACTTTGTTGAAGCACCTTTGGCAGCGATTAGAGCCTCGAGTCTTCTTGGGTATAACACTACAAGCTTGGCACACCTGTATTTGGGGAGTTTTCCCCCATCCTCTCAAGCTCTGTCAGGTTGGATGGGGAGTGTCACTGCACAGCTATTTCCAGAGATGTTCAACTGGGTTCAAGTCCGGGCTCTGGCTGGGCCACTCAAGGGCAGTCAGAGACTGCAGTCAGAGACCTCTCCTGCGTTAGCTTGGCTGTGTGCTTAGGGTCGTTTTCCTGTTGGAAGGTGAACCTTCGACCCAGTCTGAGGTCGTGAGCGCTCTGTAGCAGTTTTTCATCAAGGATGTCTCTGTGCTTTGCTCCGTTCATCTTTTCCTCGATCCTAACTAGTCTCCCAGTACCTGCCGCTGAAAAACATCCCCACAGCAATATGCTGCTACCACCATGCTTCACGGTAGGGAGGGAGCCAGGTATCCTCCAGACGGGATGCTTGGCATTCAGGCCAAAGAGTTCAATCTTGGTTTCATCAGACCAGAGAATCTTGTTCCTCATGGTCAGAGTCCTTTACGTGCCTTTTGGAAAACTCCAAGCAGGCTGTCAAGTGCCTCTTACTGGTGAGTGGCTTCCGTCTTCACTCTACCATAAAGGTCTGATTCGTGGAGTGCTGCAGAGATTGTTGTCCTTCTGGAAGGTTCTCCCATCACCACAGAGGAACTCTGGAGCTCAGTCAGTGACCATTGGGTTCTTAGTCACCTCCCTGACCAAGGCACTTCTCCCCCGATTGCTCAGTTTGGCCAGGCAGACTCTAAGAGTCTTGGTGGTTCCAAACTTCTTCCATTTAAGAATGGGGGTGGCAGGTAGCCTAGCGGTTAGAGTGTTGGGCCAGTAACCGAAAGGTTGCTGGATCGAAACCCCGAGCTGACAAGGTAAAAATCTGTAGTTATGGCCCTGAACAAGGCAGTTAACCCACTGTTCCCCAATAGGTTGTCATTGTAAATAATAATTTGTTCTTAACTGACTTGCCTAGTTAAATAAAGGTTAAATAAAATAAAAAAGGTCACTGTGTTCTTGGGGACCTTCAATGATGGAGACATTTTTGGTGCCCTTCCCCAGATCTGTGCCTCGACACAATCCTGTCTCAGAGCTCTACGGACAATTCCTCTAACATCACGGCACGGTTTTTACTTTGACATGCACTGTCAACTGTGGGACTCTATATAGACAGGTGTGTGCCTTTTCAAATCATGTCCAATCAAATGAATTTATCACAGGTGGACTCCAATAAAGTTGTAGAAACATCTCAAGGTTGATCAATGGAAACAGGATGCACCTGAGCTAAATTTCGAGTCTCATAGCAAAGGCTCTGAATACTTACGTAAATAAGGTATTTATGTTTAATAAATCTGCAAACATTTCCCCAAAACAATTTTTACTTCGTCATTACGGGGTATTGTGTGTAGATTGATAAGGAAAAACATGTATTTAATACATTTTTAGAATAGGCCAATATGGTCAAATAGAAGTCAAAGGGTCTGAATACTGCAGGTGTTGCAGGTGGAGGCGTTACCTGCTAGACCAGCCTTGGGCAGAAATTCAGAGTAAAGATTTTAGGCAATTACGACTGTAAGTAAAGAGGCTACATACAGCTGAAGTCGGAAGTTGACATACACCTTAGCCAAATACATTTAAACTCAGTTTTTACAATTCCTGACAGTTAATTAATCAAAGTAAAAATGCCCTGTCTTAGGTAAGTTAGGATCGCCACTTTATTTTAAGAATGTTAAATGTCAGAATAATAGTAGAGAGAATTATTTATTTCAGCTTCTATTTCTTTCATCACATTCTCAGTGGGTCAGAAGTTTACATACACTCAATTAGAATTTGGTAGCATTGCCTTTAAATTGTTTAACTTGGGTCAAACGTTTCAGGTAGCCTTCCACAAGCTTCCCACAATAAGTTGGGTGAATTTTGGCCCATTCCTCCTGACAGAGCTGGTGTAACTGAGTCAGGTTTGTAGGCCTCCTTGCTCACACACACTTTATCAGTTCTGCCCACAAATTTTCTATAGGATTGAGGTCAGGGCTTTGCGATGGCCACTCCAATACCTTGACTTTGTTGTCCTTAAGCCATTTTCCCACAACTTTGGAAGTCTGCTTGGGGTCATTGTCCATTTGGAAGACCCATTTGCGACCGAGCTTTAACTTCCTGACTGATGTCTTGAGATGTTGCTTCAATATATCCACATCATGTTCCATCCTCATGATGCCATCTATTTTGTGAAGTGCACCAGTCCTTCCTGCAGCAAAGCACCCCCACAACATGATGCTGCCACCCCCGTGCTTCATGGTTGGGATGGTGTTCTTCGGCTTGCAAGCATCCCCCTTTTTCCTCCAAACATAACGATGGTCATTATGGCCAAACAGTTCTATTTTTGTTTCATCAGACCAGAGGACATTCCTCCAAAATGTGTGATCTTTGTCCCCATGTGCAGTTGCAAACAGTAGTCTGGCTTTTTTATGGCGGTTTTGGAGCAGTGGCTTCTTCCTTGCTGAGCCGTCCTTTCAGGTTATGTCCATATAGGACTCGTTTTACTGTGGAAATAGATACTTTTGTACCTGTTTCTTCCAGCATCTTCACAAGGTCCTTTGCTCTTGTTCTGGGATTGATTTGCATTTTTTCGCACCAAAGTATGTTAATCTCTAGTAGACAGAACGCGTCTCCTTCCTGAGCGGTATGACGGCTGCGTGGTCCCATGGTGTTTATACTTGCTTACTATTGTTTGTACAGATGAATGTGGTACCATCAGGCGTTTGGAAATTGCTCCCAAGGATGAACCAGACTTATGGAGGTCTACAATTTGTTTTCTGAGGTCTTGGCTGATTTCTTTTGATTTCCCCATGATGTCAAGCAAAGAGGCACAGAGTTTTAAGGTAGGCCTTGAAATACATGCACAGGTACACCTCCAAATGACTCAAATGATGTCAATTAGCCTATCAGAAGCTTCTATAGCCATGACATAATTTTCTGGAATTTTCCAAGCTGTTTAAAGGCACAGTCAACTTAGTGTATGTATACTTCTGACCCACTGGAATTGTGATACAGTGAATTATAAGTGAAATAATCTTTCTGTAAACAATTGTTGGAAAAATTACTTGTGTCATGCACAAAGTAAATGTCCTAATCGACTTGCCAAAACTATAGTTTGTTAACAAGAAATTTGTGGAGTGGTTGAAAATCTAGTTTTAATGACTCCAACCTAAGTGTATGTAAACTTCCGACTTCAACTGTAGGTGTACAAAATTACATTGGTTTTGTCAACGCCAAAATGACTTTGACACCCATGGTTTGGTCTAATAAAGAGGGAGAGGTGTCCTATTACCGGCATACTCCGGGCCCACATGAGGCGGGTAGAAGCGGAAGTTAATGAAGAAGGGGATGGGCACGCCGAACTTGAACCACTCCACCACGTAGGGCTGGCCATTCAGCGGGTAGGCCACATCGCATCCCAGGATGACATTCTCTCCAGCGCGCACCGTCACAAACTGGGGCTCCTCTCGCACGCCGTGGGCACCTGGGAAACGGAGAGGGGGAGTGAATTGTGAGTATCTAGTAAACAGCTAGGGACATTACTTAATTGTGGTGAAATAACCAACCGAAAGCAACCTAGAAGCAAGAGAGTCATCTTTCATTAGCATATCATCTACATTGTGTCTTAGAGTGCCAGCATCAACCACAAACATGTTGTTTGTTTTTCACATCGAGAAACGTAAGATTAGAAAGCCTTCTTGAAAAATGTTAATGAAGTACAATAATCACAAAACAAAACATGATATACACAGTGGATATACACAACACTGAAATGATTATGGAACCGTATTCAACCATGGCTTCTTTTCAGTTGGAATATCATCCATTTTAGTAGCCTCTTCCACTTCCACCAACCTGGTTTACTTTTCTCTCACATAGAGCAGCCTGTTTTTGATGACAAAGAATCATGAACTATGGGTGTCATTATTCAAGGTGGCGACAACAAATTCTATCCTGAGCCAAGACCAATAGTACGAGGAATGAAAGATAAAGGTCATAACTCTGTGAGTGGAAAGCAAACAAAAACAGTGCACTTTGTCTTGACACTATATTCCCTAGCTGCCGTTACATGAGGCTTACTACGAGTCAGACAGTCTGTACGTTTATTTACTGCACTTTCGTTACATGTCCTAGACTTTGATGGAACATATCTCAACTGCCTTATTGACAATACATAATTCTGCAGACACAGACTGAGGACTTGATGTTGTTGGTTTACTACAATGAAGCTTTGTGTCCACATGTTGACCACAGGGCTGTCTGTTCTACCAGAGCATTGATCCTCTACTAATTCACGCATGGCTTTACAACCGGAAGAGAAGTGTGCTTTCATTTTACCAGTCAATACAGCTAATTGAATGGTGCTCTGCTCACCCCCGTGGCCCATAGGGATGCTGGGGATTATTGGGTTTGTCTTTATGAGGATGACCCACTGCCAGTGTACTGCTATAGGAATGTGCTACGTCCATGGTGCCCTCCAGCCGTTGTATGCTGGTTTTTGTTTCGCCCTGATACTTGATCATTGATCAGTTATTGTAACTTAATGACCAATGTCTCACCAACTCTTCATTTCCGCTACTGGGAGGGGGGAAATGAACTGCCTGGCTAGAGTAGGTACGCCTATAGTCAGGGGCCTAGCAAGAACCTCTGTGAATAGGACAAATCAAAGATTGTGGATAAATGAAGATAGTTCACTCAGTCAGGCCTTTTACAGTTGACAAAATGTGGAGTGTCTCGCCTTCTCTTCCATCTCTGTCAGGGAGCAGCAGAGACAGTGATGCTTGTAAACCTTAACACATCACATTCTGCACTACTGCATGCAAACAGTAGGGTGAAAGAATGCCAGTGACCAGGAAAACTAAGTGAAGGACACTTGTTGAGAAATCATTCCTAACCCCAGATATATTGTATATACAGTGCCTTCAGAAAGTATTCATCCCCCTTGACTTATTCCACTTTGTTGTGTTAGTCTTTAAGAGCTTTGCACACCTGAATTGTACAATATTTGCACATTATTATTTTTTTTAAATTCTTTAAGCTCTATCAAATTGGTTGTAGATCAATGCTAGACCACCATTTTCAAGTCATGCCATAGATTTTCAAACGGATTTAAGTCAAAATTGTAACTCGGCCACTCAGGAATATGTACTCAAAAAAAGATATACGTTACAATTACTTAACTCACGTTTACAGCAAGAGGCACAATTTCATGGGTGTGAACCAAAGGAAAACAGCACAAGGTTTTCAAGTGCATATTAAGCCCCTATTCAGACTCATGAAAAGCTTCAACAGTCACCTTGGCTGGAGGTCAACATGAAATAATAGCTTAATTGGCTTAATTACCTCACTTTGCACTCAACAGAGGATGGTTATCATATAATTACGTTGCATTTGTCTAATTCTACATTGAAAGCAAAACAGCTTCATTTTGGGCAGTCGGAAGATGTTCAAAACAGTACAGAGAAATCAGGCACTTACATTGAACACTATTAACATTACAACAGTCATATTTACAGTTACCAAAACATTGCTGTAATGTTGGATGGTGGTTTGCTATATGGATCTGTGTGTGTGTATTCTTCATTGCTTGGCGGCGGAAGAGGCAGATAATAATGGGGGCTGAGGGAAAGCACTGCTCCCAGCAGTGTGTCCCCACACATATACCCAGGGCCTAGAAAGAGACTCTCCCTGCCTATTCTACCTAGCCCAGTGCTATGTGTTGATTGGCTGCTGGTGACATCACCAGAGAGCGAAAACAGGCCCCTGGAAGGTATGACTTCACTGTTTATACTGATTAGAGGGAGGGAGAGAGGGAGGAAAACGAGAGGTAATCATCTCCTCAGTAAGCAAAATCTCCAGGATTTTTATAAAGAATGACACAGTGGAATGGTCAAATGCTTTAATCTCTGAGCTGCAGGAGGGGAGAGTACTGCATATCCTTCCAAAGATGTTCACAGACCGCATATAGAGGGGGCTCTAATGTTTGAGCACGGTACGGTCTGTCTGTCAAGAAGATTCACCGAACGGAGAGAACAGATGAGACAGTCCTGCAATCATCCATTTAAAGCTGCAAAGAATTCATGCACATCATCAGTGACTTTAGCACACAAATTCAAGGAATACTGGGGCATCATGTACCACTAAAATTACTAATCTAACTGACAAGCCACTCATTTTTGTTACTCCAACGTTCTATCGCTCTCGGCTGTAAGGTCGACATTTGGACAGCGGTCACTCAACTGTGTTTCTGTTTGAAGTCAATGAGCCAACCCAATGTCCTTTACCAGTCTCTAACCATTGTTTGAGTACATTATGTCATTATACCAATAACTATTTATCCAGCACACCATTCATTTCTGAACAGAGCATGTGAGCGGAGTGTGCCCAATTTGACTCGAGCGTAGAGCGAGAATCCCAAATGCTGGAGTGTCGGCCTTCTCGCCCACTCCAATTTCGCTCCAGTAGCACTCACTTCACGAGCTCAGGGCATGCCCCTGCTGTAGGCTATACCTCAGTAAGCAGTAAGAATTCTACAAATGAATTCAAAAGTCACTAACAAGTAATGTTTTGTTTAATGTGTATTTAATTGCAAGTCACAGCCTATATGCGCAGTTTATAAACTATAACAATTAAATACAATGAAAATGTTTAAATGCTGAGCACTTTGTCCCTACCAGCTTATTGTATCGCATTCGCAAATGCTTCACAATGCATTTCGTTTTAGGCTATAGCCTTGAAATAATTGAAATAATATACTCTGACCTATTTAGAGTGCTTATATGCTGTTTAATATGAGACGTAACCTATTTGAAATGATGTTTGTGTAACGGATGTGAAATGGCTAGCTAGTTAGCGGGTACGCGCTAATAGCGTTTCAATCGGTTACGTCACTTGCTCTGAGACTTGAAGTAGGGTTTCCCCTTGCAGATGGGTAACGACGCTTCGTGGGTGTCAGTTGTTGATGTGTGCAGAGGGTCCCTGGTTCGCGCCTGTGTCGGGGCGAGGGGACGGTCTAAAGTTATACTGTTACATTTGCTTCTTACATTCACATTTTCATGTTTATTCAAATACTTTTCATTCAAATCCGTATGGTTTTGTTTCAATACTTAAAAACCAATTGGTAGTTGCAGGTAGTCACAAAAATAGATGGGTGTTGGTTAAAGTGTGATTTTAATTAATGGAGCAAATGTGCAGTGGGAGTTTTTTTCCTGTGATTGCAGAGCGGTAGGAAAGGACATGGAGCACCGGAACACTCCATGAGTGATGAACGGGATTTCCAACCACTCAACTCACATGCTCTGCTTCTGAACTGTTACTGAACTGTGCCTGAAGTTTTAAGCACCCTCAATCACACTCCTCGAGAGATTAGAAGTATATATTAAATATGCAGCAAGTGTAACAGGGTCAGGATTGCCCTGTTACAAGAAGTAAGTCATTTTAAGTGTTGCTACTGTGTTGAATGTGCTCTGGGACTGATGGTTGTCTGGTTATTTTCAGGTTAACAAGCTGATTGAGCACACCTGTGCCCATCCCTTTAATCCTGACCCTGTTATGCAAGACTTTCCAAACTCACTGAGCGGTACCATAGTCGAATACTAAAGTTCATTAGCTAGCTTGCACTGAATATAAAGAATTATTCATTCCAGGAAGCAGAAATCAATCGTAGATTGCAGAGAAGTTGAGCTGAAATGTAAACTCTACAATCTACAGAAAATACTTTGGTTTGGATGTTTCAAAAAGAAAGAAAATTAAGTATGTATTAACTTAAAAATGTTCAACCAATTTGATGATGGAGCACAGTCACAATCTATTCATCTAGAATACCCCAAAGGGAAGTAAAACTTATTAAAATAAGTAAAGTTACCGAAACCTTATTACCAAACCCAAAACTGCCAGAGGAGTCGTGCCAGCCAATAAAGAGTTACTTTTTACAGGCTGAGCACTTGAATATCAAATACAGCACGAAGCAGTTTTAGCTCAATAAAGGGAAAATGTGCAAAACCACGCACACTGGATTCATTGTGCCTGACTGTCCGATTATCACTTGCAGGGAGAAGGAATCCAGCGGGACACGCCATGAAAGGGAATCAGACGTGAAACAGTCCGTTTGCGGTGTTGAACTTGTCCAGTTCATCAAATGGGAAGGAAACTGGGCAATTTAATATGCAATTGCTTCGCCTTGGCAGCTCATCTGTCTTTGTCAAATTGAAGGCTCTGCCTGGTCAATCCGTACAGCATTTACTGTGATGCAGCCTCCACAGATGTCAGGGATTTCGTACTTCTTGCGCTTAGCGGGGCAGAGCTATTGAGAAGGAAGTTGTCAAGGAAGTGAGTTTGTTTATACAGGACGTACTGCCCCCACCTACCGTGACAATCATGTCAATTCGGAGTTATACGGAGCCCTCCGTAATGTTACAAAATTTGTGAAGTGCATGGTGATGCGGCACGGAGCTCGATTTGGCCTCTGCATGCCTCCATAGGCAACGCAATTACGTCACACCCTCCATACGAAGCCCCTGAACACATTTTTGGATCAAGCATAAATTGGCTTTTACAAGATCACTATCAAAAACCCAAATATCATGGTGGCTTGAGAAACTAATGAAGCGTAGCGAGAAGGGCAGGATTTGATCTACTTCGGCTCACATGCCCTCCAACGAGTATCACTCACTAATTTTCAATTCAAAGGAGACCCTGCCGGGATGCACAGAGAGCATCTAATCCCTTCACCATTACTGCTGCAGTGTAGTCATGGCCATATTATCATGCTATGCATTTATGTCTATCCAAGTCTACATAGCTAAAGAAAACGGTAATGTGCTGCTTGTAACATCACAGTGAGTTATGATACCTGTGAGATACATTCACAGGGCCAAGTGAGAGATTGTTATTTGAGTTACGGTTTGATAGTACCTTAGAGGAAACCTTGAGTTGAGTCTGTCTTGTGTACACGGCTTACTAGCAGTCGGTCTCTCTGCAGAGCTTCACCCCTGCTACACTGGCTTTGCCCCGTTGCCAACTACCCCAGAATGGATAGCCCTAGTTCATACAGTTGAAGTCAGAAGATTACATATACTTAGGTTGGAGTCATTAAAACTTGTTTTTCAACCACCGCCAGGATAGAACAGCGGCATCTGGTAAGACAAGGGGCGGCGGTCTATGTATTTTTGTACACAACAGTTGGTGCACGATATCTAAGGAAGTCTCGAGCTTTTGCTCGAGGGTAGGGTAGGGTTTCTCATGATAAGCTGCAGACCACATTATCTACCGAGAGACTTTTCATCTATATTCGCTGTAGCTGTTTACATACCACCACAGTATTCTACCATAAGCAAACAAGAAAACGCCACCTCCTAGTGGCCGGGGACTTTAATGCAGGGAAACTTAAATCAGTTTTACCAAATTTCTATCATCATGTTAAATGTGCAACCAATGGGAAAAGAACTCTGGACCACCTATACTCCACACACAGAGATGAATACAAAGCTCTCCCTCACCCTCCATTTGGCAAATCTGACCATAATTCCATCCTCCTGATTCCTGCTTACAAGCAAAAATTAAAGCAGGAAGCACCAGTGACTATATCAATAAAAAAGTGGTCAGATGAAGCAGATGCTAAGCTACAGGACTGTTTCACTAGCACCGACTGGAATATGTTCCGGGAATCCTTGAATGGCATTGAGGAGTACACCACATCTGTCATTGGCTTCATCAATAAGTGCATCGATAACGTCGTCCCCACAGTGACCGTACGTACATACCCCAACCAGAAGCCATGGATTACAGGCAGCATCCGCACTGAGCTGAAGGCTAGAGCTGCCGCTTTCAAGAAGCGGGACTCTAACCCGGAAGCTTATAAGAAATCCCGCTATGCCCTCAGATGAACCATCAAACAGGCAAAGCGTCAATACAGGACTAAGATCGAGTCGTACTACACCGGCTCTTACGTTCGTCGGATGTGCCAGGGCCTGCAAACCATTACAGACTACAAAGAGAAGCACAGCCGAGAGCTGCGCAGTGACACAAGCCTACCAGATGAGCTAAACTACTTCTATGCTCGCTTCGAGGCAAGTAACACTGAAACATGCATGAGAGCACCAGCTGTACCGGAAGACTGTGTGATCACGCTCTCCGCACCCAATGTGAGTAAGATCTTTAGACAGGTCAACATTCACAAGGCCGCAGGGCCAGACGGATTACCAGGATGTGTACTGCAAGTATGCGCTGACCAACTACAAGTGTCTTCACTGACATTTTCAACCTCTCACTGTCCGAGTCTGTAATACCAACATGTTTTAAGCAGACCAGCATAGTGCCTGTGCCCAAGACCACTAAGGTAACCAGCCTAAATGACTACCGACCCGTAGCACTCACATCTTTAGTCATGAAGTGCTTTGAAAGGCTGGTCATGGATCACATCAACACCATCATCCCAGAAACCCTAGACCCTCTCCAATTTGCATACCACCCCAACAGATCCACAGATGATGCAGTCTCTAGTGTACTCCACACTGCCCTTTCCCACCTGGACAAAAGGAACACCTATGTCAGAATGCTGTTCATTGACTACAGCTCAGCGTTTAACACCACAGTGCCCTCAAAGCTCATCAATAAGCTAAGGACCCAGGGACTAAACACCTCCCTCTGCAACTGGATCCTGGACTTCCTGACGGGCCGCCCCCATGTGGTAAGGGTAGGTAACAACACCTCCGCCCCGCTGATCCTCAACACAGGGGCCCCTCAGGGGTGAGTGCTCAGTCCCTCCTGTAGTCCCTGTTCACTCATGACTGCACGGCCAGGCACGACTCCAACACCATCATTAAATTTTCAGATGACACAACAGTGGTAGGCCTGATCACCGACAACAACGAGACAGCCTATAGGGAGTAGGTCAGAGACCTGGCCGTATGGTGCCAGGACAATAACCTCTCCCTCAACGTGATCAAAACAAAGGAGATGATTGTGGACTACAGGAAAAAGAGGGCCGAGCACGCCGCCATTCTCATCAACGGGGCTGAAGTGGAGCAGGTTGAGAGCTTCAAGTTCCTTGGTGTCCACATCACTAACAAACTATCCTGGTCCAAGCACACCATGACAGTCGTGAAGCGGGCACGACAAAGCCTATTCCCCCTCAGCAAACTAAAAAAATTTGGCATGGGTCCTCAGATTCTCAAAAGGTTCTACAGCTGCACTATCGAGAGCATCCTGACTGGTTGCATCACAGCCTGGTATGGCAACTGCTCGGCCTCCGACCGCAAGGCACTACAGAGGGTAGTGCGAATGGCCCAGTTCATCACTGGGCCAAGCTTCCTGCCATCCAGGACCGCTACACCAGGCGGTGTCAGAGGAAGGCCCTAAAAATTGTCAAAGACTCCAGCCACCCTAGTCATAGACTGTTCTATGACTAGGGTGGTATTGATGGTATTGATGCTCATTATCTCTGCCCTAACAACTCGCTAATAAAAATGTACACTCTTTTTCAGTGCTCCTTTGCTCTTCGAATGTGGACAGATCGTATCTCACATAAGCGCCTATAAATAACCATAGTAATAACCGCAGAGTAGCATGTTAGCATTGATGGACCTCAAATTACAAAGGAGAGGAGGAAGCAGTGCACAACTCAGCCACTCAGCGTCGATTAGCATTTTAGTGCCCAATGAGCGGCTGCTCGTTTGTGCGACTTGATTGCTTCACCTTAACCAGTTCACCGCTTCTGCAGGGGCATCCTTTATGATGGATATTGCTTCTGACAGCTCTGTTAATGCTATCTCCTTGGCCCTCTTCCCTCCACTTCGCCCCTGCCATCTCATTCCACTATAATGCTTTGATATGGTGTGTATGACTTTGCAGTTGCCCTGTTGATTCATGGTGGCTTACAATTCTCGGAGGACCTTGGTCACTCTGTTGATACTGAGTAAAACAAATTATGTTATTGGACTAAGGTCAGACAAAGGGGTTGTTAATAGTTCAGGAAAGGGTGCTTGTGCTGGTTTCTAAGCTTTACTGACCATCTGAAACTTTACAGTAAAGTCAGCAGGTCAGAAAACACTGCAGCAAAGGAGAATTGAATTGAGATAAACAGTATGTTGAAAAGGTTTGACAGTAAAATAGTAATCTTACTCCCCACTCAAATTTGCATACAGTGCTATTTATCACAATCAAGCTTTGGGAATTGCAGGCTGTGAACAGTATACCATAAACTGCAGATTAATGTTAAGGCTTTGGATAGTTGAGACGGCATGCACAATACCAAAGCATTGTTGAAAACATGTTTTTATAAATGTTAGCAAATTGATTGAAAATGAAATACATAAATATCTAAATTACATAAGCATTCACACCCGAGTCAATACTTTGTAGAGCACATTTGGCAGCGATTTACAGCTGTGAGTATGTAATCGCTGTTGGCTGTTGATCATTGCTAGACATCCGTTTCCAAGTCTTGCCATAGATTTTCAAGCCAATTTAAGTCAAAACTGTAACTAGGCCTTGTGTTTTAGGTTATTGTCCTGATTCACAATTCAAAAGGCACTCGCACATTTGAGCAATCTTTTTTGCAGGTGCATGGTAACAGTTGGACAAGATGAGGGAAAAAGGAAACCGCACACTGCTCTTGATAGTATCACTGATCTATAATAAGCTTACGTATCAGCCTCACGGCTTCATCAGAACTTTTGTGAGTTAAAAACAATTAGCAGCCTTATGTAGACCTAGCTCCACCCACATCCGTTCCAAACATCGAAAGGGGTTGGAGGAGAAGAAAAAACAAATAGGTACTACTAAATATATCAATATGCCTTTCATAAATATTCGAATAAAGTGTGTAAATAAGACGTATTAAACACATCTGTAAAACCACAATGAGGACATAGACCTACCGAGCAAGTTTTCAGAAATCATTGGGTACATTGTACGAAAAACAGAGTAATCTGAAATAGGGGCATACTTCATGTTCAAATTCATAACATACATAGGCATTTCATCATTAAGACCTTCAGGAAATAATGTCTGGCGGGTGAAAATCCCAGTATTGTTAATATCACCTCCCCTGTCTGATATCTTAACTTTCTCTATGCCACAAAATCTAAAAAGGTAAAAATGTCATGCTTTAGGTCATTAAAATGTACTGCGACTGGATAATCCCTGTTTGTTTCTCCTGATTTAACTTTTATGTTCACTGATTCTCTGTTTGAGAGAACGAGAGGTTTTACTTGCATAGCACATGGACATTTAATAATGTAAATAACATTGGCGGTGGAGTGTCTTATTTACATACTTTATTTGAATATTTATGAAATGCATATTGTTATATTTAGTAGCACCTATTTGTTTTTTCTTCGCCTCCAACCCCTTTCGATGCGTGGAACGGATGTGGGTAGGGTGAGGTCTACATAAGGGTGCACATTTTCTTTTTAATCACAAAAGCTCTGACGAAGGCTGTGAGGCCGATACGTAAGCTTATTACTGGTTGATGTTTGTATCAAGAGGAAATGATTGATTCTTCAAGAGCAGTGTGCGGTTTCTTTTTTCCCTCAGGTTATTGTCCTGATGAAAGGGGAATTAATCTCCCAGTGTCTGGTAGAAAACAGACTGAACCAGGTTTTTCTCTAGCATTTACCTGTGCTTAGCCCCATTATGTTTCTTTATCCTGAAAAACTCCCCAGTCCTTAATGATTACAAGCATAGCCATAACATAATGCAGCCACTACTATGCTTGAAAATATGAAAATGATCATCAGTAATGTGTTGTATTGGATTTGCCCCAAACATAACACTTTGCATTGAGGACAAAAAGTGAATTGCTTAGCAACATTTTTTTTGCAATATTATACTGAACAAAAATATAAACACAACATGGAACAATTTTAAATATTTGACTGAGTTACAGTTCATATAAGGAAATCAGTACATTTAAATGAATTCACGAGGACCTAATCTATGGATTTCACATGACTGAATGCAGATATGCATCTGTTGGTCACAGGTACCTTAAAAAAAGGTAGGGGCGTGGATCAGAAAACCAATCAGTATCTAGTGTGACCACCATTTGCCTCATGCAGCATGACATATCTCCTTCACAGAAAGTTGACCAGGCTATTGATTGTGGCCTGTGGAATGTTATCCCACTCCTCATCAATGGCTGTGCAAAGTTGCTGGATATTGGCAGAAACTGGAACACCCTGTCATACAAGCCAATCCAGAGCATCCCAAACATGCTCAATCGGTGACATGTCTGGTGAGTACGCAGGTCATGGAAGAACTGGGACATTTACAGCTTCCAGGAATTGTGTACAGATCCTTGCAACATGGGGCCATGTATTACAATAACATGAGGTGATGGCGGCGGATGAACGGCACGACAATGGTCCTCAGGATATCTCTGTGCATTATAATTGCCATAGATAAAATTGTGTTCATTGTCCGTAGCTTATGCCTGCCCTTACCATAACCCCACCGCCACCCTGGGGCACTCTGCTCACAACATTGACATCAGCAAACCACTCGCCCACACGATGCCATACACGTGGTCTGCGGTTGTGAGGCCGGTTGGACGTACTGCCAAATTCTCTAAAACGACGTGGAAGGCAACTTATGGTAGAGAAATTAACATTAAATTGTCTGACAACAGCTCTGGTGGACATTCTTGCAGCCAGCATGCCAATTACACGCTCCCTCAAAACTTGAGACATTTGTGGCATTGTGTGACAAAACTGCACATTTTAGAGTGGCCTTTTATTGTCCCCAGCACGAGGTACACCTGTGTAATGATCATGCTGTTTAATCAGCTTCTTGGTTTGGCAAATCTGTCAGGTGGATGTATTGTCTTGGCAAAGAGGAAATGCTCACTAACAGAGATATAAACTAATTTGTGCACAAAATTTGAGAGAAATAAGCTTTTTGTGTGTATGGAACATTTCTGGGATATTTTATTTCAGCTCATGAAACATGGGACTAAAACATGTTGTGTTTCTATTTTTTTTCTTTTCACTCTGTCAATTATGTTAGTAGCCTAGTGGTAAGAGCATTGGGCCAGAAACTGAAAGGTTGCTGGATCAAATCCCTGAGATGACAAGTTAAAATCTGTTATTCTGAGCAAGGCAGTTAACCCACTGTGCCCTGGGAGCTGAAGAAGGGGATGTTGATTATGGCAGCCCCTGCACCTCTCTGATTCAGAGGGGTTGGGTTAAATGCGGAAGACATATTTCAGTTGAATGCATTCACTTGTACAACTGACTAGGTATCCCCCTTTCTTAACTACAATGTTGTTGATCCATCATCAGTTATCGCCTATCTCAGCCATTAAACTCTGTAACTGTTTTAAAGTCACCACCGGCCTCACAGTGAAATCCCTAAGCCCTTTCCTTCCTCTCCGGCAACTGAGTTTGGAGGGACGCCTGTATCTTTGTAGTGACTGGGTTTATTGATACACAGTCCAAAGTGTAATTAATAACTTCATCATGCTCAAAGCGATATCCAATGTCTGCTTTTTTGGTTTGTTTTACCAATAGGTTTGCTCTTCTTTGCAGTGGATTGGAAAACCTCCCTGGTCATTGTGGTTGAATCTGAGGGACCTTACAGATGTATGTGTGTGTTGTATGTGTGGGGTACAGCGATGAGGTAGGCTTAGACCTAAACATTTTTTTAACACTATTATTATTGTTATTATCAGTCTAACTTATGTGACTTGTTAAGCAAACGTTTACTCCTGATCTTTTTTAGCCTTGCCATAACAAAGAGGAGATTGACATCTCAGCATTTCATTTTTCAATTCATTTGTAAAATATTTGAAAAACACATTTCCATTTTTGGGGTATTGTGTGTATGCCAGTGACCAACAAATCTTAATGTAATCCATTTTAAATTAAGGCTGTAACACAATAAAATGTGGGGAAAAATCTAATGGTGTGAATACTTTCTGTAGGCACTGTATCTAAAATACACTTGTCAGGAGTCAACTGTATTCATGAGGCAACAGGGAAAATGCATGCAGAGATTTTGGAGAAAGTAGTATTTGAACTTGTTGCCAGCTTCCATTTAAGATCCCATCATGGAATGTCTTTGAAGAGGTCAAAGAAACTGGGTCTGATTTTGAGCCTCTTACCCCCTGGTGTCTGGCCAGAATTAAGGGCAGATGGCGGAGGGTGGATCAGCAGGCCTCTACTCCACTAAGGTTGGATACTCACAGGACAGTGGCTAAGTCCCGATTCTCCACCATAAGTCCCGATTCTCCACCAAGTGTGCACTCAAACTTTCTTGCATGGCTTTTTACAAAAATGCTTACACAATTCCTATGCTTTTAAATCCATGATGAGTGTGCAAGTGGACACTTCTGAAAAATGCTGGAGAACCAGCACAGTCAGTGCAACTCCATGGCCAAACAGAAACTATATCTGCATATGCTCTCTTCAAAGACAACACAGCAGAGGGTTTCGGGTGAGTACAGCTAATCCAGATGGTTTGTTGGTATTTGAGGTTTAATGAAAAACGTAATCCGCAAACGTCCGAAAATAGGTGGCGAGGAATCTCTTGCTTCACCGAAAACAGTGATACTCTCTACTACATTCAATTCAATCATGCAGAGGTAAAAACCTGTATGTTATGTCTTGAAATATGTCTGTGGGAGTACTAGGCTTGTGACGGTTAATGTTAGGCTTCTATCTCTACATTCAAATGGACCTGTGATTTTTGGCACAGGATAGCGACTGGTAGACTGGTGGGCACAGTTAGCGTCTGTGTCTACCACTTAAAGCCGCTTTATTATGCGGGGGACTTAATCCACTTTATTTGATTAAGCATGCACACTTTTCGGACTGAAAGAGAACAGATGCAATCAATCGCATGCTTTGGAAAATCCTTGAAAATGTACCAGAGTTCAGTTGACTAGAGTACTCTATTTTCTGAAGAAGCTAGTTTAGCAGATTAGCATTCAACAACAACATGTTAGCCTAATCTGGACCAAAATCTGTGAGGACAAACATGAATCCTAAACTGTAACTAACAACAAAGAGATGGCTTCAATATAATGAACAGATCTACTGTCTCACTGAAGTATTAGGCTTGGAACACAAGGCATGAGAGAAATGTTGACCTAGCTGCCTACTGTTCTATAACAATGACTAAGAGTGCAATTACAAAGTGTATTTTGGTTAACGGTCGTATCGTATTCTCCTTGGCATGTCTAGGACTGACATCCTGGGTTATATTTACTTAACTCTTACAAAGGTAAAATGCTGCTTTTCTTGATCATTACATGCTAACAACAAACACTAAAGACCTAGCACTCAAAGTATAATGAGAGGAAATTACTTAATTTGGTGCTTCCTCCAGGCCTGGAGTAGTACATGTAACTAATACTGTGTGTACATTGTGTTCTGGAGGGCATCTTCACTGGGACCTCTCCATGGGACCAAAGGCCTACATACCATGACCCTCAACGGAGAGAGAGCCCAGAGGATATCCACACACACAAACAAGAAGAGGAAAGCAAAGGATTATTATTGTCACGTTCCTGACCTATTTCTGTTAGTTTGTTGTATGTGTTAGTTGGTCAGGACGTGAGTTTGGGTGGGCATTCTATGTTTTCTGTTTCTATGTTGGTTTAAGGGTTGCCTGGTATGGCTCTCAATTAGAGGCAGGTGTTTGGCGTTTCTTCTAATTGAGAGTCATATTTAGGTAGGTTGTTTCACAGTGTTCGTTGTGGGTGGTTGTCTCCTGTGTTAGTGTTTGTTGCACCATACTGGACTGTTTCGTGCGTTCTTCGTTTTATGTAGTCATTTTTCCTGTTGTGCGTTCTTCGTGTTTTATGTAAGTTCGTATGTTCAGGTTTGTCTACATTCGTTTTGTTATTTTGTTAATTATTTCAAGTGGTTTCGTTTCGTGTTTTTCCCGTCTTGTTTAATTAAAATTATGTCATTTCAAAACGCTGCGCCTTGGTTCAATCCATGCTCCTCCTCTTCGGATGAAGAGCAGAAGCTCAAAAACAAAGTACCCCTGACACACTCCGATTCAGAGGACTATTTCTCAACGGAGCGCACGGAATGGAATATGTTCCAAGACTACGACGATAGTGTCAATGAGCTAACCCCCTCAGTCACTGGTTTCATTAGGAAATGCATCGCTGACCTTGTCCTCACAGGGAAGGTTCAGTGCTTCCCCAATCAAAAGCCCTGGATTAACACCGAAGTTGGCGCTAATTAAAGGACAATGCTACATGAACAAGTAGTCCCGCTACGACCTCTGCAGAGCCATCAAACAAGCAAAAGGACAATATAGGAACAAGGTGGAATCCTAATAAACAAGCTCCAATGCCCGTCGCATGTGGCAGGGGCTACAGTCCATTATGGATTACAAAGGAAGGCCCATACGTGATCTTCCCAACGATGCCTCTCTCCCACTGGCTCCAGGTCATCTATAAGTCCATGCTAGGTAAAGCCCCGCCTTATCTCAGTTCACTGGTCACGATAACAACACCCACCCGTAGCACGCGCTCCAGCAGGTATATCTCACTGATCATCCCAAAAGCCAACACCTCATTTGGCCGCCTTTCCTTCCAGTTCTCTGCTGCCTGTGACTGGAACGAATTGCAAAAATCGCTGAAGTTGGAGACTTTTATCTCCCTCAACAACTTTAAACATCTGCTATCCGAGCAGCTAACCGATCGCTGCAGCTGTACATAGTCCATCTGTTAACAGCCCACTCAATTTATCTACCTCATCCCCTTACTGTTTTTATTTATTTACTTTTCTGCTCTTTTGCACACCAGTATCTCTACTTGCATATGATCATCTGATGATTTATCACTCCAGTGTTAATCTGCTAAATTGCAATTATTCGCTCCTATGGCCTATTTATTGCCTACCTCCTCATGCCTTTTTCACACAATGTATATAGACTCATTTTTTCCCCCTACTGTGTTATTGACTTGTTTATTGTTTACTCCATGTGTAACTCTGTGTTGTTGTCTGTTCACACTGCTATGCTTTATCTTGGCCAGGTCGCAGTTGTAAATGAGAACTTGTTCTCAACTAGCCTACCTGGTTAAATAAAGGTGAAATAAAAAAATACAAAAATAAAAATACAAGACGAACTCAGTACATTTTAAGCACGCTTCAAGAAAAATCACATTGAGCCGTGCATGAGGGCGCCCGCTGACTCAGGGGAGTGGGTGATCTCACTCGCCGAGGCCGACGTGAGTAGCTTGCCGTAATTTTTTATATGTTTCATTACAAACTGTCATTATCAAATCTCACAAGTACCAGACACCGCAATCTCCCAGTTAATATCTAATCAAACACAACATTGACATTATCCCACCCCTGGATAGCCACTATTGGCTTAAAAAACCAAACCTAACATAATATCTGCCAATTAATTTCCAGCAATATGTTTGCGCGTGTTTTTCTATCACTCAGTTTATGTGATAACTTTAGCCAGTTGATGTAATAACCATCTTGTGGGTTGACAAATACTTTCCCCAAAACCTTCTCAATTAAATGTTAACTGCAAAGTAGGCATACCTGGCAGAAGTATATCATGAGTAAGTATATCATTTGTATCTATTATTTGCAAACTTTGCCATCAAATGAGCAGCAGCTGTACAGAACCAATCGCTAGACTGGCACAGACTGCACATTCCTCACTCGCTAGATGCACAATTAAAGGGCAATTACACTCAAAAATCTACAGGACATCCAATTTCGTTGTTTCTCTGGGAACAACTGCAATTTGGAGAGTGAAAAACTAAACAAATCTAGATCCAGGAAAAATATAACAGAATTTGGAAAAATATAAAACAGAATTTGGGAGGGGGGAAAAAATCTGCTTTTTTCGGGCCCACTTATAGTTGTTAATTAACCATTATTTTACCAGGTAAATTGACAGAAAACATAGTGCACTACTTTATCTTGTTCAGTAAGGACCTGAGAGTTGAACGGGAGAGAAGAGAAGAATGTGCCTCTTTGAAAGCTACAAACAAATGAGTAGCTCACAACATATTTCAATTTTTAAAAGTAGCTTTAATTGTAACGATACTCTAAATCCTCCTCCTCCTCAGACGAGGAGAGGAGAGAGGGATCTGAAGACCAATGTGCAGCGAGGTATGATGACATGATTTATTTAAGACACGACAAAACAACAAACACGACGTAGACAGAAAACGAACTATACTTGAATAAACTACAAAACAAATAAACGATGAGAACAGACCTGGACACGAACTTACATATAACTTGAAGAACGCACGAACAGGTACACGACTACAAACAAACGCTACAGTCCCGTGTGGCACGAACATACATACAGACACAGGAGACAACCACCCACAAACAAACAGTGTGAAAACACCTACCTTAATATGGCTCTCAATCAGAGGAAATGAAAACCACCTGCCTCTAATTGAGAGCCATATCAGGTCACCCTTAAACCAACATAGAAACAGAAAACATAGACTGCCCACCCAAACTCACGTCCTGACCAGCTAACACATACACAAACTAACAGAAAACAGGTCAGGAACGTGACATTAATGCTAGAAAACATTGGAGTCCCCTGCCCTAGACCCACTCCCATTTGCATACCGCCCCAACAGATTCATACGACACGCAATCTCAATTGTACTCCAACTGCCCTCACCCACCTAGATAAGAGAAATACCAATGTGAGAATGCTGTTAATTGACTACAGCTCAGTGTTCAACACCATAGTCCCGTCCTTGTCACCAAGCTTGGGACCCTGGAACTGATAGTCTCCCTCTGCAACTGGATCCTGGACTTCCTGACCTGATGGGCCAACCCCAGGTGTTGAGAGTAGGCAACATCACCTCCGCCACTCTGACCCTCAACACGTGAGCCCCACAGGGGTGTGTGCTTAGTCCCCTCCTGTACTCTCTGTTCACCCACGACTGCGTGGCCACTCAGGACCACTCGTGGTCACTCAGTACCATAATCAAGTTTGCTGACAACACAACAGTGGTAGGCCTGATCACTGGCGACAATGAGACAGCCTACAGGGAGAAGGTCAGTGACCTGGCAGTGTGGTGCCAGGACAACTACCTCTCCTTCAACATCAGTAAGACCAAGGAGCTGATCGTGGACTACAGGAAACATGGGGGCGAGCACGCCGCCATCCACATTGACAGGGCTGCAGTAGAGCGGGTCGAGAGCTTCAAGTTCCTCGGTGTCCAAATCACTAAGGACTAAAAATGGTCCACACACACACGCAAACAGTCATGAAGAAGGCGCGACAGCACCTCTTCCCCGCAAGGAGGTTAAACAACTTCGGCATTGGCACGCATCTTGACAGGCTGCATCCCTGCTTGGTATGGCAACTGCACCACCCTCGATCGCATGTCGCAAAACATCAAACATCAAGTTTGACACCAACGGCCTCCTGAGCAGCTTCTATCCCCATTCCCCATTGCTCACACACACACACACACACACACACACACACACACACACACACACACACACACACACACACACACACACTAGGGCTGTGGCGGTCATTAACTTTTGTCAGACGGTTATTGTCATGCAAAAGATTGCCGTTCTCACAGTAATTGCCCGTTAAATAACATAAATAAGTGTAGCATCAACAGGCTCCCACACATACAAGCCGCTGATGCACGCCTTTGGAACGCCTACATTCCATTATCTTATATGATTTTATAATAAGAAGAATATAATTGAACTTAGCTGAATAAAATAGAAAGGATATTTTTCCCATTCCGCAGCTAGTGTACATGTATATATGAAGTGGCTATGTTGTGTGTAAAAGAGATCATTTGAAACAGGTCCTATACGCTAGGTTTAGAGTTATTTGGGAACTTTATTTGTAAATGATACAAGCCTTAGAATGTCTTAGAAATCAAAACATATATGATGTGCATGATGCGACTTTAAGCGATTGATGATTTGAGAAAGTCGCAAAAAAAGCTTCCTTGCCTCAGGTTGCACAGCTGTTCTCTCATCAAGTGATCATATTTTCATTATTCACAATTTAATCTTGTCTTTACTAATATGTCAAATAAGTTTTGATTTAGAATGGCCCATTATCAAATGGGCAGGAACAGGGGCAGGGGGGAAAAAAACATGTCATGCGTATGCACTTGGATAGCGAGCCTCGCTGAGCAACAGGTGATATTCCGATCAAACTCTGCATGCCATGGGCTCTCCAAATCTGTTCCTGCTTAATTTGGGAAACCAAGTCAAATCTGTTCGGGAACATCGATAGTACCATGTTTTGACAACCAAACATATTTAATTAAACTGTTGACAGCCCTTCTCTCTGCACGCTCGAGAAAGGAATGAAGGAGAAAGAGGAGATGGAAACGTACAGTGGTGAGATATTCTGTAGCTAAATATGAAAGGGTCAGCCTATTAATTATGAAAATATTTTTTTAAATGTCCCATTACTCGGCTATTCAAAATCAAATTCACTATAATTGTAGGCTTAGCCGCCCTGCACAATCAATGAACCAACAGCATTGCCTAGACCTAAACATTCTCTCCCAGACTCATGGATATAATGTCTGGAGTGTAGTATAACGTAAACAGTCCATCCAGTATGAATAACGGTACAGTCCACCCTCAAAGCCGTTTACTAGAATTTGTTTAATTCTGGAGTATCCGCTAGACCAATTATGTACCAAAGACATCTTAAAATCAGTTATTTGTTATGTTTTTCTGCCGTACGCAATATGTGGTAGGTTATGTGTTGTATAATGGCACAATCATTATTTTAATAAAGTGTTTTTTTGTTTTTTTTCGGGCCTGGGCTCATAGGCCTAAGCGCTGTCCATTTCATTGTGTTAGGCTTTGAAAAAACATCCACAACGAACATTTTTTCCACTCAGTTTCAATCTGTTGAACTTCTTTCTTCAAATTGATCAATCACAGTGAGGTAAGTTATAAAAGCATACTGTTTAGATAAGTGATTTTGATGTGATTTTCGATATCAGAGTGGTTAGAGGGACAATAGAGCCCTGAGTACCAGTCCATTAGGACCTGATAATCGTTAGCGAGTTGGGTACTACCAAAGCATGTCCAGAGTGCATAAGAAACAAATCAAAATATATTTTATATTTGAGATTCTTTAAATAGCCACCCTTTGCCTTGACAGCTTTGCACACTCTTGGCATTTTCTCAACCAGCTTCATGAGGTAGTCACCTGGAATGCATTTCAATTAACAGGTGTGCCTTCTTAAAAGTTAATTTGTCAAATTTCTTTCCTTCTTAAATATATTTTGAACACTTTTGGTTACTACATGATTCCATATGGGTTATTTCATAGTTTGGTTGTCTTCACTACTATTCTACAATGTAGAAAATAGTAAAAGATAGTAAAATAGTAAAAGAAAAACCCTTGAATGAGTAGGTGTTCTAAAACATTTGAAAGGTAGTGTAGCTTACTTACTGGTGTTCTTATTTCTACTTCTCGTGTGTTTTTGTTCTACCTCACTTTAATTATTTTGGATATAGTACTACTGATATTGATTACTGCATTTTTGGGAAAGAGCAAGCAAGAAACACATTTCACTGTACTTGTGCACGTGACAAAAACATTTAACTTGAAGCAAGTACAATTCACAGAAAATATGGAGAAATGATGAAAGAAAACATTCCCTGTACATCGCTATACGCTCTGGATAGCCACATTTTCATATCTCAATGCCATCACGGTCTTCCCTCCAGCTGTTGTGTGCCTCTGTCTCCGAGACTGCAGAGGTTAATCTCGGCTCCAGATGGGGGACTGTGCATTATGATTAAGATGCAGCTTCCCAGGCCGCAATCTTATTGTCTCATACTGTAGCGCGCCGTTGCAGATGCCGTAATGGTTCGATTCACGAATGATGCTAGAGAGAAACAAAAATATTGGATTTCACTTATAGCTTTTTAATTGTTGTCTTTTAACTGATACTCAATTGAGACAAAAAAGACAGCATGTCCTGATGTTCTCGCCAAAATGCAAAAGATGTACAGTAGAGGGGGTTTACACTGCGTTACATAAGAGAAAAGTAGATTTCAGAAAGAGGAGCCTGTTCCCAGTATATCCTTTCTCTAATTCAATTACAGTTCTGTAATCATAGATACGAGTCAACTGCTGTTAGCAGTTAAGAAATCCAGAACAGAACAGCAACATTCTTAGTACTCATGCAATGTCATTTGCTTTTCAGAATCAAATCAGTTGCTATAAGCTCATCCGGGACAGATGTGGTTCTTGTACGAGTGCATTGCACTGTGCTTAATTAAAAGGACCAGGCCTGTGCGAATGGAGGTAACAGATGCTGAATTGATGTCGATGCAATTGGAAACCAATGGACATGTGTCCCTTGAGTTCACTGTACTAAAGAGCAAGGCCTTGTGCATGAAGTCATCAACAAATTTAGAGACGAAGCCAGTATTCCAACATTACTGTACAACTATTCTGAAGGGTACACATGTTTTTCATGTCCAATGGACAACTGATTAGCAGATGAGTTTAGTGAGGAAATCATTTTTCTTAGAAAAACATGAAAAGGAATTTCAAATATTGCACTGTCACTGTCAACCACAGAAGTGCATATGACTGTTAATATAGAGAGAGAGGTACCACATACATTGTGGTTGCCATGCTAATACATCACCATCAAAAACCTGTAATTTAACAGCAATCCCCTTCTACCAAGCCATTTGAGCAATTTAGGTGGTCAACCACAACAATTGCTGGCTGAGCGTTTCTACTGTAAGGGGGAGAGGGAAAATATAAATCTGTATGGCAACCCAAGTGCAACCCTTCTCTTCAGAAATGACTAGTATTTGTTCAGCCCAGAATCTATAGACAGTATATCAAGACATGGCGTTGCAAGAGCGGGCAGCAGGGACACACTGGTCATATTAATCACGCTGCCGGTGCTCCAACAGGGGCACCACCGGCCAGCGGTCTCTGTAACGGTAGCGAAAGGGGTCTCCCACTCAAGGACATGAGCTTGGCTGGTCACGGCTGTTGATTGGGCCATAATGGAGTACCTGTCGCGCCTCTGTGAAGGTCACGTCAGTGGGCGGAACAAGACGAGGGAAGAGAGGCAGTCTGGAAACAGTGGGAGCCTAAATGGAGAGCCCGGTTGAAGCGACTTCGTTCTCTAACTGACTTCGTTCTCTAACTCTCTCTGTTCATTTCAGCCTCTTCCTCGCTGGCTTTATCTCTTTCACTTCAAGTCAAAACTCAGTCGATACGCAAACGACATGTCACACACCATGTCACACGCCGAGCATACTTCCCAGTCATAAACAGCTAAAACTGTGCCTCATCAGCATGCACTCTTGGCCAGCGTCAAGGGAGGAGGGGATTGCAAACCTCACAACGGCCGAGATAAAACACGCTCTCCTAAATGACATTGTAAAACATGATTGGATCTATGTCAGACGAAAAACACAAATATATTATTGCTCGCAAAATGTTGACAGTGTCCAACTTTTGCTTGGAGGAAGAGGAGCTCGTTTTCAATCCTCCCCCCACGGCAACAACTTTTCTAACTTTAGCTCGGCGGCAATTGCAGTAGGCCCTGCAGATACATGGACCACATACTCAGCACGCCTGAGGTCAGACAACACCGCCCAGAGATGAACAGACAGAAACAATGATCGAGGAGGGTTCTGGAGAGAAAAGAACATCCTGAATCTGGTGTGTTACTGGTAGTCTGGGTTCTACTTCTTTTATCCCAGTCATAACTATTACCACCCCCCAACCCCCTCCTTTTCTTTGCCAAACTCTCCTCTATCTTTGTTATTTGAATCTAAAGTATTACTGATGGTCAGAAATTCATACGGTCATATAGCAGGCCAACTGCAGTACTAGAGCAACATGGTGGCACAATATGTAATATCAGGTACTAGCAACTTGTGAAGAATGTGTGTCATTTCACACCAGTAATACACTCTTTGGTTTTGGTAGATAGAGCACTGCTGTATAATCCAAAATAGCTGTGATTCAAAAACCCAAGTCATCAGGTAAAGTCCATATGTCCGAAAGTTGCAGTTTCCTTTCCAGGTAATACATCTCCCTATTTATAACTGACAGTTATTCCCTCGTTCGCCTCAGTTCCACCTTTTTACTGTTCAACCCTGATTCACCCAGTCTGACCATGGGTTTATCAAAATATAATAATCATCCAGGAAGTTAAAATGGCCTTTAAGCGCTTTGGCTGGACTACATTGGACTACAGTGATAAGGGAGAAAACCAATACAGTTACATATTGTGGTATAATTTTGGATGATATTTCAGTACTTATAAAAATTAAAAAACAGCCAACATGTTTTCAGCACTTTTATTTCCATGACTGATCAAAACTAATTTTCTCGTCTCTCTGCAGCAGACATATACTGAGCGTACAAAACATTAGGAACACCTGCTCTTTCCATGACAGACTGACCAGGTGAATCCAGGTGAAAGCTATGCTCCCTTATTGATGTCACCTGTTAAATCCACTTCAATCAGTGTAGATGAAGGAGAGGAGACAGGTTAAAGAAAGATTTTTAAACCTCTAGACAATTGACACATGGATTGTGTGTGTGCCATTCAAAGGGTGAATGGGCAAGACAAAATATTTGAGTGCCTTTGAACGCGGTATGGTAGTAGGTGCCAGGCGCACCGGTTTATGTCTAGAACGGCAATGCTGCTGTGTTTTCACACACAACAGTTTCCCGTGTGTATCAAGAATGGTCCACTACCCAAAGGACATCCAGTCAACTTGACACAACTGTGGGAAGCATTCGAGTCAACACGGGCCAGCATCTCTGTGGAACACTTTTCATACCTTGTAGAGTCCATGCTCTGACAAATCGAAGCTGTTCCGAGGCAAAACGGGGTGCAATTTAATATTAGGAAGGTGTTCCTAATGTTTTGTACACTCAGTGTATAGTGTGCAATATGTTTGGAACGTCAAAATGCAATACAATCGGAGTATCGAATCACAATACATGGAGAATGTTGAGAATCCCAATACATAGTGTATCGGCAGGTAAATATCAGGTTATCCCTGGCAATTCCCAGCCCTAAATAACATGGCTAGGGGTTATCTCTCTTACTCTCTCCATATCATTATTTCAAACAGCTGTTGTTTAGCCTTTAGGCCATTGCGGCTGCTCAGTGATATGGAGCTGGCTCCAGCCATCTCGTAGCAGCACTTACTGCTCTGCCCATACCTTCAGTGGCACATTGTTTTCTTCTGCTAGCCGCCACTAAGTTCACCTTCTACTGCTAGGGGAAGGGATGTCTCTGACTAGGCGTGGAACTATTTGGCCCAATCCCAAATACACCCCTAAGCCAGGGCCCTATGCACCTGTGATCTGAGAGGATTTGACAGGTGCAATCAATATGGTAATTGCTCCACCTTGCTCTCTGATAGGGTAAGTGGAAGGTCCACCATATTGCCTCTACCAATCAAAACCTCTCTGATCTCCATAAGCGCATAGGATCTAGGGTTCATTTGGATTCGGGCCGATCATTATCCACCTTTTTGGTTCAGGGTAATCAAAACAATTAAGGCAAACTGATACTAGTAATGAGGATAGCATCCCAATTAAAGCGATCAAAATCAGCACCACAAACCAGACATCAGCCTATCATTCTAAATGTTGCCTTACATTCTTATACTCAAGGCCGGAGCAAATGAAATACATTTTATTTGTCACATGCGCCGATTAGAACATGTTTTTTACCGTGAAAAGGTTGCCCTGGATTTTGACTAAGTAAAGCACTCTGAAATAAAACGATAACTGGCCACGTCCAACTGCACCCATAAAATCAAGCCCAACATACACATACTCCTCTAACTCTGGCTCTGACCCTAGCTGTGAGCTTGTTGAGGGTCCGTGTAAACAGAATGAGAGGTCTGCTCCTGTTGGTGCTCTGGGACTTATCTCAGTGTGATAGAGTAGCTCATGTATCCAAAAGCCAACCTGCACTTCCACAGGGGTGTGTGTGTGTGTGTGTGTGTGTGTGCGTGCTCGCGTGTCCAAAAGCTATGGTGTATGTGTGTGCAGTTATGTCCAGAAGACGACAGACAGACAGACAGACCTGTACACATTCAGCTGGCCCCAGACGTAGTGCTTTCAATACAAAGAGCAGAGATGGTGAAGTCAAGAGAGGAGATTGAACTGGACAGAGGAAGCAAAGAAAGACAAGGGAGGGAAGAGGAGGGATAGACAGGATGTGAGAGGCTGATCCATCAGCGGTGGCCTTCTGGGAGTGACGGGGAGCGTCTGGAGTGCGTCACGGCCGGTGACGGGGCTGGGAATGACTGATGATGTTATTGTGTACTCTCACTCTCATTCAGCACGTGGACCAGAGGAGGCTCTGCATTCAACTACTGAGCCTATAGCACGGATGTATGAAAGGAAGATGTGCATTGCTTACTGCACGCATTAATTCCCCAATGCACTGCGAGGTGAATCAATCTAAGTGCTGTTCTTCTACCGCTTCTAAACTGTAGAACAGGGATCAACAAATATACTGAACAAAAATATATAACGCAACATGCAACAATTTCAAAGATTTTACTGAGTTACAGCTCATATAAGGAAATCAGTCAATTGAAATAAATAAATTAGGCCCTAATCTATGGATTTCACATGACTGGGAATACAGATATGCATCTGTTGAGTATGCAGGACATAGAAGAACTGGGACATTTTCAGCTTCCAGGAAATGTGTACAGATCCTTGCGTCATGGGGCCGTTCATCGGCATGGGGCCGTTCATTATCATGATGAAACATGAGGTGATGGCGGCGGATGAATGGCACGACAATGGGCTGCAGGATCTGATCACGGTATCTATGTGCATTCAAATTGCCAAAGATAAAATGCAATTGTGTTCGTTGTCCGTAGCTTATGCCTGCCCATACCATAACCCCAGCACTCTGTTCACAATGTTGACATCAGCAAACTGCTCCATACAAGTGCTCTGCGGTTGAGAGGCCGGTTGTACATACTGCCAAATTCTCTAAAACGGCATTGGAGGTGGCTTATGGTAGAGAAATTAACATAAAATTGTCTGGCAACAGCTCTGGTGGACATACCTGCAGTCAGCATGCCAATTGCACACTCCCTCAAAACTTGAGACATCTGTGGCATTGTGTTGTGTGACAAAACTGCACATTTTAGAGTGGCCAATTATTGTCCCAAGCACAAGGTTCCCCTGTGTAATGATCATCCTGTTTAATCAGTTTCTTGACATGCCACACCTGTCAGGTGGATGGATTATCTTGGCAAAGGAGAAATGCTCACTAACTGGGACGCAAACAAATTTGAGAGAAATAAGCTTTTTGAACATTTGGAACATTTCTGGGATTTTTTATTTCAGCTCATGAAACATGGGACCAACACTTTACATGTTGCGTATATATTTTTGTTCAGTGTAGATTCAGCCGCGGGTCATTTTTTTCTTGAGTAGATGATCGGGGGGCCGGAACATAATTACAAATAGATATAATTATTGACTAAAACAATATTATCAAACCTTGCTTATATTTGTATACGATCATGTGTCGCTCTATAATGGGAGAGCGTGGGAATACATTTCCAAAATTTAAATCAATTGGAGCTGATTTTCTGGCTCAGAAAACTTGGTGTGCTAAATAAAACCACCTGTGGGCCAAATTCTACGATGGCCCATCAAATAGTGTCTCTTTCTGGAACACAGAACCGTCTCTTCAATCCAGACTGTGTCTATGGGTGGATTGGTTCCGGTACTTTGCTGATGGGAGGGAGGGGAGCTAATTTCTCGGGCTGAGTGCGGTGCAGCTGGGATGGGCCACAGTATCTCATGGCCTGGGTCCCATGAATGTTTAATGGGGCTGGAGGAGCCGGCGCGGAGGAAGCTGACTGCACTGCATCAGTGGCAGGCTGTAAGATGAGACGGGGGAGGAAGTGGGCCCGCCAGAGGGGGGTTAGGTGCAGAGGGGGAGGCACAGCACTCTGTGCAAGCACACGCTCTGCGTATGGGAAGATACAGTACCAAAATGCATTGTGCAAGCTACAAACTAGCACAGATAGTTTACAGTGCAAACATGCAGGGCTCGGGCTCTCTCTCTCACACACACACACACACACACACACACACACACACACACACACACACACACACACACACACACACACACACACACACACACACACACACACACACACACAGACACACAGACACAGACACACACACACCTGCCTAACAAATGGATTCAAGCATTTATCGGAGTGCAAGGCAGTTCATAGGCCCTTCTAACCGCTTTGCCTGCCTGCCTTTCTGTCTGTCTGTGTGAGTGACTGACAGTGGCTAGGCTCACAGAGTGATGACAGAGCAAGCAGCGTTGCAGTGTTCTCTCCTTGTGTCTGGCCAAGGCTCTGATGGGAACAAGAACACTGACAACCCGGGCAAAGTGCTTCCTCTGAGCAAAAAAGTGCTCAGAGGAAGCCTCCAGCTTCTGTCAACCTTTCAAAGGAGGACACCGTGTATCGAGGAACAAACTGTCTGCTTCCCACTGACAAAGTTCAGCATTGAGGAGATTCACAGTCTGGAGTCACAGTCTGGAGTGTTGAATGACAAATGTCTAAAATCATGCCTGATTTTATCACAGCGTCATGCCTGAGGTTGGTTGAGGCTAATATGATCCCCGTCCTTTGGTCTTTATACTATGTTCCCTCTTTCTCCCAGTTAATTTCTGTCTAGGCTATTCCTATCAATAAAACTGGAAAATAAATATAAAATATTGTATTTTTATAATTATGATAGTGTTTCTAAACCCTCCTGTACATGGACCAGTAACAGGGTCCTTTATTTTTTAGCTTACGGCACCTGGTATTCCAGGCAGTCTCCCGTCCCAGTACTAACCAGGCGTGTTCAGGGTGGTATGGCCCCCCCAAAAATGTTACACTATTTTTCTCCCCGAAATACATCCCTTTGCTCATCTCTGCAACTCCTCAATGGGCTCGGGAGAGGCAAAGGTCGAGTCATGCGTACTCCAAAACATGACCCGCCTAGCTGCATACTTCTTATCACACTGCTCACTTAACCCGGATGTCAGCCGCACCAATGTGTCAAAGGAAACACTGTTCGACTGACAACCGGAGTCAGCTTGCAGACGCCCAGGCCTGCCACAAGTTGTTGCTAAAGCACGATGAGCCAATGAAAGCCCCAATGGCCAAACCCTCCTCTACCCCGGACGGCACTGGGCCAATTGTGACCCGTCCTATGGGGCTGCCCGTCACGGCCGGTTGTGGGATCAAACCCCAGGCTGTAGTGGCACCTCAGCACTGCGGTGCAGTACATTTGACTGTTGCAGCACCCAGGACCAGTGTTCTGTGTGACGTTACTGACTGGTCCATCAGATACCGTAGTTATCCGACATCAGTTTCATTCCTTCCAGGATTCCGCATCATTATGTTGTGATGGTTGCGGCCCAAAAAGCTTGAATTTTCTGCAACAATTCTAACATTTTGCATGGAAATTTGCGATGACTTTCACAAATGTGCTGACTGGGGAAACGTTTCTTGACATGATCTTGATTGAACCATTTTATTCTGTAAAAGTGTGGTGATTGGTTAAAACTGAGAGCTCTATTTTTGTAGTGATCGGCCAGTTACATGCGGTTATATTATGAGGATTTGACTGTTTTATGTGGGGCTAATGCAGTGACTGGACACATTTTCAAGCCATCGCATAATATGCGGGAACTGTTGATTTAGCTACATAAAACAATTTAATAAAAAAATGGCAATTGCAAAATCCTGGAGGGACTGATCAATAGTCAGTTCTCAGGTGTTAGTTTAAATTGAACAGATCATCAATGGCAGAACACCATAGCCCTCTAGCCCGATTTTATTTTATTTTTTGAGACACAGGCCTACTGTAAATCCAACAGGTGTCTTATTGTAATGTGCAACACAGCTCCCTCCAACATCATCATATTGGCACGCGTTTGTGCACAGACAGCACATTGCAAGGTGTTTCCGAAATAGGATTGCCTTGGAATGCAGTTTTGTTCTCCCAAACATTTCAGTTCATATAAGGAAATCAGTCAGCCCAGCCAATCAGAATGAGTTTTTCCTCACAAAAGGGCTGTATTACAGACAGAAATCAGCTGTGAGACCACTCGGCCCTTTTGTGAGGAAAAACTCATTGTGAGTGGCTGGGCCTGGCTCCCAAGTCTATGCCCTACCAGGCCCACCGATGGCTGCGCCCCTGCTAAGTCATGTGAAATCCATAAATTAGGGCCGAATGAATTGATTTCAGTTTACTGATTTCCTTATATGAACCATAATTTTTGGGAGAACAAAACTGCATTCCATGGCAATCCTATTTGAAGAAGCCGGATGTGGAGGTCTTGAGCTGGTGTAGTTACACATGGTCTGCGATAGTGAGACCGGTTGGACGTACTGTCAAATTCTCTAAAATGACGTTGGTCGGCTTCTTATGGTAGAGAAATTAACATAAAATTCTCTGGCAACAGCTCTGTCAGATGAATGTAATTTGATTTAAACATTTACATGCTTTGCAAGAAGAACGATTTCCCTAATAATCCTTATTACATGGATACATCTAAAATCAGGCTACCTGATGGCTCTCTGATAAATGCTGAAAATCTCCAATCAAAATAAACGTTCTTCCACAGCGATCATTTCAGTTCGGACATATAAAGTTTGTATGTGAAAACTACTTTGAAGTAGTTTTCATTCAGTAGTATACATTCAGTTGTTCCGAAACGCACTTCTCCGTGCTACAAAGAGGGTGACTCCCTCGGCTGGTGCTAGTATATGTGCAAATCAAATACACCGCTGGAACACCGTTTAAGGTGCTTACATGTCCTAATAATTCAAAAGATTTCTCAGAAAACCAGGTGTTTTCATCAGCATATGCTTACTTCGATTTTGACCTTACGCCAATTAAGATAAGCAGAGTAAGGTGTTTAAATGACTATTGCATAATCTGCCTACTGACATAATCAGTTTAATGTTGAATTATTCCTATGCACCTAAACGTACTCAATATATTCCAGGTGATGCCCAATATATTCCAACTATAAAATTATTTGAATCATTCTATTTCCATGATTCCAACAGTTCACCAATTACCTAGGCCTAGATCTTTTGCCCATATTATGTAGCTCTATGTGGCACATAGTGGAAACGCAGAAATTTATGAAAATGCTGAAAATTAAGTTGGATTGAACAGTATAAAACATTCAGAACGGTGAAAGCCCAATTTAAATCACTTATAATTTGTGTTTCCACCTTAGGGTCATGAACTACTCACAAAGCATATTTAGAACTTTTATACCGTTAAATACAGTCCTACCGTCCAAAATTTGAAAAATATTGTGATATGATAATTTGGCCATATCGCTCAGCCCTTTACTGGCGTTTTTTTGAGTGTGGAGGGAGATGTGGTAGTGTGCGAGTAGTCTATTGGCCTGTGTACAAACTACATGTCTGCTTCCTACTCTGCCACAGTGGAACACCCCCACAGCTGCAGCCACTCTGATCTCCTAAAGGATGGAGACAGGAGCTGATAGTTTGTAGCCATTGATCGGCGTGTTCACGCTATACTTGTCCTAATACGCATCAACCGGCCTGTTGCATGGTCCACCGATACCTGCGGAGGGATCGCACTCTGAGCCATGGTTGCTTCCGGCCTATTACCTGACTCGCAGTCGACTGTAAGGATGTTGTTTAGAGGAGCAATTGTGCCCTCATATGTTTGCGAAGCATGTCCTCTTGTCACAGCTCAGTCACCTTCGAGCTGTCCAAGCTTGTAATCACTTGGGTCAAAGGCTGCAAAGGGAGAATACAGATCAGGCAGATTGTCCAGAATATCAATTGTTGTGGCAGAGGCTTTTTCAATGGTGAGAAGTCCCCCACGCTGTTTGAACTAAACGTCTTTCCTAGCTTTTCAGTTCACAGCTTGGCTGTCGATGGCGTGAGGATGGCTCCCCACTCCTGCTGAACTGCCCTGTCTTGATGGACACGGGCTTGATGCGGTTAAACGCCATGCCCGCTGGTGGTTGGCCATCCTGCCTGTGCTGTAGTGATTTGTTTGAACTCATTTGAACCATGAGATCACTCCTCAGGCCCTCAGGTTGGTACGGTACCATTCCTCTGACTGACTTGTTGATTTCACAAAAGTGATCATTGATTCATTGTCTCTGTTGGTGCCATAGACCCAAGTGAATAGCATTTGCCTACCCAGTACCAGAAACTGAGTGTCAGAGAAGTACATGGGTTAAAAAGTTGAGATGTTCTCCAGCAGAGATCAAAGTAGACCACATCTTGAGTTTCATCACTGTACTGCAATGTGTTTTATGGCATAAATTACAGTTTATAGGCCTGTTAAAAGGATATTTAGGAATTTTGGCAATGCCCTTTATCTACTTCCCCAGAGTCAGATGAACTCGTGGATACAAGTTTTGTGTCTGCGTGCAGTATGAAGGTAGTTGATATCTAGTGCTAGCGCAATGACTGGATGTCTATGGTATCTGCTGACTTCCAGCCATTGGCTAACGCTGGTTAGCATTGTCTCACAAAACTACCTCTAACTTCCTTCATACTGGACACAGATACATAATAATGGGATCCACAAGTTCATCTGACTCTGGGGGAGTAGATTTTCCAAAATTCCAAAGTATCCCTTTAATGTTAGATTCATTCCAATATGTTAAATTAATTACAATATGGCATTGCTCAGTGCTATAACCCACTCAAAAAGATAGGTGGAAATGATGAATAGTACCTGGCAGGAACAGCTGGGATGAATTGGACCCATTTAGTGTCATAACCACATCTGCCGATTTAAGACTAAAGTATTCAATACAAGCAAATAGTCTAGCTAATGTAATGGATGTAATATATCTGAAATGTCTGGCCAGTAACTGATAAGCCTAGTTCTCTATATTCTGTCCGTCTGTCCCTCAGCCAAGTTCTTTGTCTATGATCTGCCGTATATGATGAATAATAGAGGAGGACACAGTCCAGGGATTGCAAGAATGTGTTTCTGTTGGTGTGTGCATATGTTTTTATGACGTGTGCATTCCAAAATGTGTACATGGGTTTGTGTGTGGAGGAGTGAGTGACTGTTGTAGATTCATTTGTATTGCATACGCCTTCGTGAAGCGTGTGTTTTAGAGCATACGTGTGAGGGTTCATATGCATCCATGGCGATGGAAAGCCTCAACTTTAAGCCTCCATCTGCATTTTGTGGCGGCTGGCATATGCGCCACAGATAGAAATCCAGGGCCCCAAGCATGGCAGCCCATTAACTGCCTGTAATCTACACCTCTTTGGCAGCGGCCTCGCCTCTATCCAGAACCTTGTATTACTCGCCATCATACTGTACATGCATTTCAACACACTACCTGTTTTTGGGAGTATGTACAGTGCTGTGAAAAAGTATTTGCCCCCTTTCTGATTTTCTCCATTTGTGCATATTTTTGACACTGAATGTTATCAGATCTTCAACCAAAAACTAATATTAGATAAAGGGAACCTGATTGAACAAATAATACAACAATTTGGATTTTTTTATAAACAAAGTTTTGTAACACCCATTTCCCCTGTGTAAAAAAAAGTATTTGGCCCCTCAATATCTTTTTGCACCATCTTTCGCTGCAATGACTGGAACCAAACACTTCCTGTAGTTGTTGATCAGTCTCTAACATCGCTGTGGAGGAATGGTCTAATCAAAGTCCAGACCTAAAGCTGATTTGAGATGTTGTGGCAGGACCTGAAACAAGCAGTTCATGCTCGAACACCAACTAATGTCGCTGAGTTAAATCACTTCTGCATAGAAGTGTGGGCCAAAATTCCTCCACAGTGATGTGAGAGACCGATCAACAACTACAGGAAATGTTTGGTTGCAGTCATTGCAGCTAAAGGTGGCACAACCAGTTATTGAATGTACGAGGGCAATTACTTTTCAACACAGGGACATTGGGTGTTGCATAACGTTGTTTATTAAAACAATGAAATAAGTATCCAATGTTTGTTATTTGTTCCCATGAACTAATATTAGTTTTTTTTTGAAGATCTGATAACATTCAGTGTAAAATAATATGCAAAAATAGAGAAAATCAGAAAGGAGGCAAACACCTTTTCACGGCACTGTATGTGCAGCCAAGCACCACCAGTACCCCTAGCCTGCGGTTATTTGGCAGCTTGGGCCAACTCTGCGGCAGCTGTCCACACGCTGAATAAGGAGATTAAGACATCTTATCCTCCATGCCCGCGATTTGAAGGGCCGTGTTTGGAATTTCACGCTAGTGTTCTCTACCTAATTGGCCTGTGTGCTTCGTTTACTCCTGGCTTCGGTTGTGGTGGTGACTATACTAAACAAAAATATAATTGGAACATGTAAAGTGTCCCATGTTTCACGAGATGAAATAAAGGATCCCAGAAATGTTCCATAAACACAAAAACACATTTCTCTCAAATTTTGTGCAGAAGTTTGTTTACATCCCTGTTAGTAAGCATTTCTCCTTTGCCAAGATAATCCATCCACCTGACAGGTGTGGCATATCAAGAAGCTGATTAAATAGTATGACCATTACACATGTGCACCTTGTGCTGGGGACAATAAAAGGCCACTCTAAAAGGTGCCGTTTTGTCACAAAACAATATGCCACTGATGTCTCAAGTTGAGGGAGTGTGCAATTGGCATGCATACTGCAGGAATGTCCACCAACTGTGGGTTTGTACAACCCTAGAATTTCTGCACAAACTGTCAGAAACCTTCAAGGAAGCTCATCTGCTCATTGCCCTCACCAGTCTTAAACTGACTGAGGTTCGGCATCGTAACTGACTTCAGTGGGCAAATGCAAAGGGTGGCTACTTTGAAGAATCTCAAATATATTTTGACTTGTTTAACACTTTTTTGGTTACTACATGATTCCATGTGTGTTATTTCATAGTTTAACACTATTATTTTACTATGTATAAAACTGTAAAAATAAATAAAGTCCCTTGGATGAGTAGGTGTGTCCAAACATTTGACTGGTACTATATAAAAGTGTTAAACAAATCAAAATATATTTTATATTTGAGATTCATCAAAGTAGCTGCCCTTTGCCTTGATGACAGCTTTGCACACTTGGCATTCTCTCAACCAGCTTTATGAAGTAGTTACCTGGAATGCATTTCAATTAACAGGTGTGCGTTGTTAAAAGTTCATTTGTGGAATTTCTTTCCTTAATGCGTTTGAGCCAATAAGTTGTGTTCTGACAAGAAAGGGGTGGTATACAGAAGATGGTCTTTTACCAAATAGGGCTAAGTCCATATTATGGCAAGAACAGCTCAAATAAACAAAGAGAAACGACAGTCCATCATTACTTTAAGATATGAAGGTCAGTCAATGTGGAAAATTTCAATAACGGAAAGTTTCTTCAAGTGCAGTCGCAAAAAGCATCAAGCGCTATGATGAAACTGTCTCTCATGAGGACCGCCACAGGAAAGGAAGACCCAGAGTTACCTCTGCTGCAGAGGATAAGTTCATTAGAGTTACCAGCCTCAGAAATTGCAGCCCAAATAAACGCTTCACAGAGCTCAAGTAACAGACACATCTCAACATCAAATGTTCAGAGGAGACTGTGTGAATCAGGCCTTCATGGTCGAATTGCTGCAAAGAAACCACTACTAAAGGACACCAATAAGAAGAAGAGACTTGCTTGAGCCAAGAACCACAAGCAATGGACATTAGACCGGTGGAAATCTGTCCTTTGGTCTGATGAGTCCAAATTTGCGATTTTTGGTTCCAACCGTTGTGTCTTTGTGAGATGCAGAGTAGGTGAACAGATGCTCTCCGCATGTGTAGTTACGACCGTGAAGCATGGAAAAGGAGGTGTGATGGTGCTGAGCTGGTGATGCTGTCTGTGATTTACTTAGAATCCAAGGCACACTTAACCAGCAACCAGCATGGCTACCACAGCATTCTGCAGTGATACGCCATCGCATCTGGTTTGCGCTTAGTGGGACTATCATTTGTTTTTCAACAGGACAATGGGGGCATCTAGCTTAGATTGTATGACGGCCGGGGTGTTAAGCATGTCCCAGTTTAGGTCACCTAACAGTACGAACTCTGAAGATAGATGGGGGACAATCAATTCACATATTGCGTCCAGGGCACAGCTGGGGGCCGAAGGGGGTCTATAACAAGCGGCAACGGTGAGAGACTTGTTTCTGGAAAGGTGGATTTTTAAAAGTAGACGCTCGACTTGTTTGGGCACAGACCTGGAAAGTATGACAGAACTCTGCAGGCTCTCTCTGCAGTAGATTGCAACTCCGCCCCCTTTGGCAGTTCTATCTTGTCGGAAAATGTTATAGTTAGGGGTGGAAATTTCAGGATTTTTGATGGCCTTCCTAAGCCAGGATTCAGACACGGCTAGGACATCCGTGTTGGCGGAGTGTGCTAAAGCAGTGAATAAAACAAACATAGGGAGGAGGCTTCTAATGTTAACATGCATGAAACCAAGGCTTTTACGGTTACAGAAGTCAACAAATGAGAGCGCCTGGGGAACGGGAGTGGAGCTAGGGGCTGCAGGACCTAGGTTAACCTCTACATCACCAGAGGAACAGATGAGGAGTAGGATAAGGATACGGCTAAAGGCTATAAGAACTGGTCATCTCGAGCGTTCGGAACAGAGATTAAAGGACCAGATTTCTGGGCGCGGAAGAATAGATTCAATGCATAATGTACAGACATAATGTATGGCAGGATGTGAATACAGTGGAGGCAAACCTAAGCATTGAGTAATGATGAGAGAGGTTTTGTCTCAAGATGCACCATTTAAGCCAGGTGAGGTCACCGCATGTGTGGGGGGTGGAACAAAAGGGCTAGCTAAGGCATATTGAGCAGGGTTGGAGGCGCTACAGTGAAATAAGACAATGATCACAAACCAAAACATCAATAGACATATTGCAAAAGGCATATTGACATTAGGGAGAGGCATGTGTAGCCGAGTGATCATAGGGTCCAGTGAGTAGCTAGGCGAGCTGGAGACATGGCGATTCAGACAGTGTCTGTGTTCTTTTGCCCATCTTAATATTTTCTTTTTATTGGCCAGTCTGAGATATGTATTTTTCTTTGCAACTCTGCCTAGAAGGCCAGCATCCCGGAGTCCCCTCTTCACTGTTGACGTTGAGACTGGTGTTTTGCGGGTACTATTTAATGAAGCTGCAAGTTGAGGACTTGTGAGGCATCTGTTTCTCAAACTAGACACTCAAATGTACTTGTCCTCTTGTTCAGTTGTGCCCCGAGGCCTCCCACTCCTCTTTCTATTCTGGTTAGGGCCAGTTTGTGCTGTTCTGTGAAGGGAGTAGTACACAGCATTGTACGAGATCTTCAGTTTCTTGGCCATTTCTCACATGGAATAGTCTTCAATTCTCAGAACAAGAATAGACTGACGAGTTTCAGAAAAAAGTTTTGTTTCTAGCCATTTTGAGCCTGTAATCGAACCCACAAATGCTGATGCTCCATTTACTCAACTAGTCTAAAGGCCAGTTTTATTGCTTCTTTAATCAGAACAGTTTTCAGCTGTGCTAACATAATTGCACAAGTGTTTTCTAATGATCAATTAACCTTTTAAAATGATAAACTTGTACTGGCTAACACAACGTGCCATTGGAACACAGGAGGGATGGTTGCTGATAATAGGCCTCTGAACGCCTATGTAGATGTTCCATTAAAAATCTGCCGTTTCCAGCTACAATAGTTATTTACAACATTAACAATGTCTACACTGTATTTCTGATCAATTTCATGTTATTTTAATGGACCCAAAAATGTGCTTTTTTTCAAAAAGGACATTTCTAAGTGACCCCAAACTAGTGTATATTCTAATAATAAAAAGTAAAACATTGAAAAGCAACTTAGCTTGTGAACAAAACAATGTAAATAGCCAAGAAACACAAGGACAAAGTTTCAGTTTAGTAGACTGTCGAGGAAATTAGACCAAATGTTATGCCTGTGCCCATTGCTTCAAAAAATGAATCTTTCAGCACTGACATTGCTCCCATACCCCTAGACAGGCAGTGTTGCAGCGCGAGGTGGGATAGCTATAATGTTAGGATTCAGATTTCTTTGTGCATTACCAGAAATGAAACAAAATGTCAGAAATACCTTGAAAACAGCTACTGCAGCATTTACGTTGCTATAAATCACAACTCGCACATGTTCCCATACTTGACAATTTTATGAAATGCTCACACTGTTTAGCCCAGAGTGTTACCATGCACCAATGTGGCTGGTAAATTAGACATTCTTATGAGCCAATGCCAAAATCTACTCGGGTTTGGCAGGTGGACGGTGATAATTTTAGGCCCTGAGTATAACACAGGATAGCTCTTTTTTTCTTATAACTAGAATCAGATGAACAACAAAAATATATACAGGAAGGAGCGCAGTGGGAAAGGCAGTAAAAAGTGGCTCGCTCATTATCACTGCAACAGGCCACAGAGAAACAGGCATATGGGCAGGGCAGACACTTTCATTTCAGGATTTATGAAGATATTGCACCTTACTGTTTGACCAAATAATTTAATCGCTAAATAGTTAACTGGCTAGCTAACGAGTGAGCTAACTAGCCAAGCTAGTGGGGGGGGTTCGCCCAGGGAGCCAGACAAGCGTCTTCACTGACATTTCTAACCTGTCCCTGACGAAGTCTGTAATACCAACATGTTTCAAGCAGACCACCATAGTCCCTGTGCCCAAGAACACTAAGGTAACCTGCCTAAATGACTACAGACACATAGTACTCACGTCTGTAGCCATGAAGTGCTTTGAAAGGCTGGTCATGACTCACATCAACACCATTATCGCAGAAACCCTCAACCCACTCCAATTTACATACCGCCCCAACAGATCCACAGATGATGCAATCTGTATTGCACTCCACACTGCCCTTTCCCACCTGGACAAAAGGAACACCTATGTGAGAATGCTATTTATTGTCAACAGCTCAGCGTTCAACACCATAGTGCCCACAATGACTCTGTACCGGCACCCCCTGTATATCAAATCAAACTTTGTCACATGCGTTGAATACAACAAGTATAGACCTTACTGTGAAATGCTTACTTACAAGCTCTTAACCAACAGTGCAGTTCAAGAAGAGTTAAGAAAAAAATTACCAAAGAAAATAAAATAATTTTTTTGTTTAAATAAGAAAGTAACACACTATATACAGGGGGTACCGGTACCGAGTCAGCGTGCAGGGGCACAGGTTAGTTGAGGTAATTTGTACATGTAGGTAGGGGTTAAGTGACTATGCATAGATAATAAACAGCCTCCATTTGTACAAAACAAATGGAGGGGGGTGGGTCAGCAGTCTTATGGCTTGGGGGTAGAAGATATTAAGGAGCCTTTTGGTTCTAGACTTGGCGCTCCGGTACCGCTTGCCGTGCGGTAGCAGAGAAAACCGTCTATGACTTGGGTGACTGGAGTGTCTGACAATTTTAATGGGCTTTCCTCTGACACCTCCTATTATATAGGTCCTGGATGGCAGGAAGCTTGGCCCCAGTGATGTACTGGGCCGTACGCACTACCCTCTGTAGCGCCTTATGGTCAGATGCCGAGCAGTTTCCATACCAGGCGGTGATGCAACCGGTCAGGCTGCTCTCAATGGTGCAACTGTATAACTTTTTGTGGATCTGAGGACCAATGCCAAATCTTATCAGTCTCCTGAGGGGGAAAAGGTTTTGTCGTGCCCTCTTCACGACTGTCTTGGTGTGTTTGGGCCATGATAGTTCGTTGTTGATGTGGACACCAAGGAACTTGAAACTCTCAACCTGCTCCACTACAGCCCCGTTGATGTTAATGGGGGCCTGTTCAGCTCCTTAGTCTTGCTCACATTGAAGGAGAGGTTGTTGTTCTGGCACCACACTGCCAGTTCTCTGACCTCCTCCCTATAGCCTGTCTCATCGTTGTCGGTGATCAGGTCTACTACCACTGTTGTGTCATCAGCAAACTTAATGATGGTGTTGATGTCGTGTTTGGCCACGCAGTCGTGGGGGAACAGGGAGTACAGGAGGGGACTAAGTACACACACCTGAGGAACTCAGTGTTGAGGATCAGTGTGGCAGACGTGTTGTTGCCTATATACCCTCACTTGTTATTTTACTGCTGCTGTTTAATTATTTGTTACTTTTATTTTCAATTTTTTTATTAACACTTATTTAAAGCATTGTTGGTAAAGGGCTTGTAAGTAAGCATTTCACTGTAAGGTCTACTGTAAGGTCTGTTGTTTTCGGCGTGTGTGACAAATAAAATTTGATTTGATTTAACTACAAGCATTGCAAAGCAATCACTAGCCTGCTATTCAGTGGAGCGGGTGTATGGTCCAAGTCTGGGTTTAAGGGTCTCTTTTCCAAGCTTAAAAGGATAAACATTCAACATTGTCCATGCTGTCAATCCAGCATGATTTCTGCCGCTTTCAAAACAACTGGAAACTCAGATTTCATTGAGTTCAAGACAACTGGGAACTATGAAAAAAAACAAGCTCTGACTGGGAAAATACATATTGAACGGTCATCCAACTCTGAATTCCAAGTCGGGAACTCTGGCCTCTTTCTAGAGCTGTAAATGAGGCTGAATTAACTATTTCGCTGCCTGACAAGGCTCCGCTGATAGTCAGGTGTAGCAGTAGTAAGGTGTTGGGACTAGAGGTCGACCGATTATCATTTTTCTATGCCGATACCGATTATTGGAGGACCAAATTAAGCCGATACCGACTAATCGGCCAATTCTTTTATTTATTTGTAATAATGACAATTACAACAATACTGAACACTTATTTTAACTTAATATAATACATCAATAAAATCAATTGAGCCTCAAATAAATAATGAAACATGTTCAATTTGGTTTAAATAATGCAAAAACAAAGTGTTGGAGAAGAAAGTAAAAGTGCAATATGTGCCATGTAAGAAAGCTAACGTTTAAGTTCCTTGCTCAGAACATGAGAACATATGAAAGCTGGAGGTTCCTTTTAACATGAGTCTTCAATATTCCCAGGTAGAGAGTTTTAGGTTGTAGTTATTATAGGAATTATAGGAATATTTCTCTCTATACGATTTGTATTTCATATACCTTTGACTATTGGATGTTCTTATAGGCACTTTAGTATTGCCAGTGTAACAGTATAGCTTCCGTCCCTCTCCTCGCTCCTACCTGGGCTCGAACCAGGAACACATCGACAACAGCCACCCTCGAAGCAGTGTTACCCATGCAGAGCAAGGGGAACAACTACTCCAAGTCTCAGAGCGAGTGACGTTTGAAACGCTATTAGCGCGCACCCCGCTAACTAGCTGGCCATTTCACATTGGTTACACCAGCCTAATCTCGGGAGTTGATAGGCTTGAAGTCATAAACAGCGCAATGCTTGAAGCATTGCGAAGAGCTGCTGGCAAAACGCACGAAAGTGCTGTTTGAATGAATGCTTACGAGCCTGCTGGTGCCTACCATCGCTCAGTTAGACTGCTCTATCAAATCATATACTTAATTATAACATAATAACACACAGAAATACGAGCCATAGGTCATTAATATGGCCGAATCCGGAAACTATCTACAAAACAAAACGTTTATGCTTTCAGTGAAATACGGAACCGTTCCATATTTTATCTAATGGGTGGCATCCATAAGTCTAAATATTCTTTACATTGCACAACCTTCAATGTTATGTCATAATTACGTAAAATTCTGGCAAATTAGTTCGCAACGAGCCAGGTGGCCCAAACTGTTGCATATATCCTGACTCTGCGTGCAATGAATGCAAGAGAAGTGACACAATTTCACCTGGTTAATATTGCCTGCTAACCTGGATTTCTTTTAGCTAAATATGCAGGTTTAAAAATATATACTTCTGTGTATTGATTTTAAGCAATGACATATAACCGCATCGATTATATGCAACGCAGGACACGCTAGATAAACTAGTAATATCATCAACCATGTGTAGTTAACTAGTGATTATGATTGATTGATTGTTTTTTATAAGATAAGTTTAATGCTAGCTAGCAACTTCCCTTGGCTTCTTACTGCATTCGCCTAACAGGCAGGCTACTCGTGGAGTGCAATGCAAGGCAGGTGGTTAGAGCGTTGGACTAGTTAACCGTAAGTTTGCCTAGTGAAATAAAGGTGTACATTTAAAAAAAATAATAATAATAAAAAATATTTAAAAATCGGACAAATCGGTCTCCAAAAATACCGATTTACTATTGTTATGAAAACTTGAAATAGGCCCTAATTAATCGGCCATTCCGATTAATCGGTCGACCTCTAGTTGGGACTGCTGTTGGGACAGATTTATGTAGGCCCTAACAGTTTGTGGGCACTGTTTGTCACTGGTATAGTGCAATTCATGTATTGTTTAGTGTTGTGGCTTTGCTAGCCTGTATCTAAAACAAATTGGGTGAGTTTGCCCCTCCAAGATTTACATGCTAAAAATCACCACTGGCTACTAGATTGATCAATTAGTAATTTTCTACTCAAAATGGTCAGACATCTAAGCAGACATGGAGAGAGGAAACAGACAGGTAAAAAGTGGGTGGTATCAACTCCTGCAACATGAATAAAACAGCCATTTACTATGTTGCCAACATGAACTGGGTATTTTTCAGTGTTGACAAGACTGAAATAGTAACACACTGACCTTACTTCTAAACTAAAGCTTTGTGGAATAGAATGCATAATTGAAGACATTCCACAAGGCCCCCATCCATGTATATCTGGAGCATCTTTCACCAGCGTTCTCTCGCATCAGAGCCCTGGTGAAAGATGGACCCCTGAGTCAATCCTTCCTAGTCCAAATACCAGCTGATTGACGTATGAAGGTTGGTGACTTATGGAGCGTGCCATTTGCAACGGGCGAGAGGATTACCATGCCGACGAGCACACCATGAAGCAGAGGAAAGTTTAAAACTAAAGCTTTACGTCTTACTTAGTGCATTTTATTTAAGAACAATATCAAGAATATCTTAATAAGCAGTGACCCACATCTCTCCATAACTGACTTCTTTCTCATACAAAAGGGTTATTCGGCTGTCCCCATAGGAGCACCATTTTTGGTTCCAGGTAGAACCCTTTTTGGGTCCATGTAGAGCACTCTGTGGAAAGGTTCAACCTGGCACCAAAAAGGTTCAACATGGAACCAAAAAGGGTTATCCTATGGGGACAACAGAAGAACCCTTTTAGGTTCTAGATTGCACTTTTTTTTCTAACAGTGTACTGGTTAACTACTAGAAAAGACATCCATTAGATAGCATAATAAAGAACCACATGCAAAAATGACTGTAATAAAAGGTTTGAATAACCTATGAACCTATGCAGGTTCAAATACTGGCCAAGATCTCACTCTTTGAGAGCTACTGTTAAGTGCGACCTCAAAACCAGGGCAGTTGAAGGAAGGTATTAGAGGAATACTTTATCTGAGGGAACAGGGACACTTCTGAGCCACATTTCCTCATCCCAATTTCCCACCCTCCCATATCCAGTAAGGATCCTCGCTCTCTGACATGCACACACACACTCCTGGCAATGATACCAGTCTGAGGGCTAGAGAGAGCACTCTGTAGGAAGTACATTGCAGACAGGAAGCCATCTTTGAAGTGCTGAGAGCTTTGAAATGGAATTGGGGCCAGACAAGATAGTCTAGCCCGTCCAACATATTACAAAGTGAGGAGCTGTGCTGCCATATCATATACTAATGAGGAAGAAGCTATACTGCTGGACTAATATGCATATTAGTTCATTATAGAAAAAATACCGTAGTATGGAATACAATGTATGTTGTGTGATTTGTTGTGTGTATGTGGACCACTGACAAAGTGACCCACACCAAAAATATTATGATTAAGACCAGTCAGCAGTGTTCATCTTTATTTAGAATGCACTAAATGCGCGCGCACACACACACACACACAAATTCACACTCTCTCTCTCTCACACACACACACACACACACCACAAATACTTGGAACCTTGACAATGAAATCGATTGCTTTGAATTTGCTGTCTCAGCATTCCTATCTGTGGTTAGTTAGTAACTACTCTGCAGGTTTCTGTGTGGTCATCAACAGTCGCCAACCTGCTCTTTTGTAATATGTATATCACAGAATTTTTTGAGGCAGAAAAAGTTTACTGAAATCTCTATTTTCCTTGGTGTTTTCATTATTTTCCCTCCACGGTCCACACACACATGCAAAACATATAGCCTACTCAGGAACTCGCACATACATGCACACACGCACAGACACGCACACAGTCCCGACAAACTATCCTGGGGGGCAACGATGTTAAAACCCACACAACCTGCCCACTCTGTACCCGTGCCATGTGCATTACGGTCAGGCACCAGAGTGGCATTTAACGCACAGCTTAGTCATAATCAGTCTAACAGGGGGAGAGCGCCTTCCTGTTAGTGGACATATGCTAATATCATGTTTAAATACGCACTATTCCCTCGGGGAGGGGGGGGGGGGGGGCGCAACAAGTGGAGTGTGGATTGGAGCAGACGGTTGCCGCACACCCCTCCAGGCCTCCATTAACATCACTCACCATGCTCCCATGCCCCTCACTCTGCCATCCCATATTGCTAAGAGCCAACTTAAATGGTGGTGGGGGTGTTGAGTTTGTGTGGCGAGCACAACGTTAGAGAAAGGACCTGAGACCAAAGGTCGGGGAGAGATGGAGGGTATAAAGAGGATGCACACACAGAAAGAGGAGCAGACAAAAACAGAAGATGAGAGTTAAGATGGGGAGAGAGAGAGAAAGATTAGACGGAGGGCAGAGAGAGAGAGAGACCGAGAGAAGAACAGAGAGCACTTTGGCTCGTGTCCAGGGTTATCGCTGGCCAGAGTCGAGGCGTTTGCCAGCTGACAGCTTGAGAGAGCAGCAGTCAGGCAGGAGAACAGAGTACAGCGCAGTCTCTGTGGGTGTGTGTACATGGGCTCTAGAGCTTTGTGACGTCCGTCCGTAACGTCGGAGATGGGGAACATATGCAGAGGAGCACATGAGCGGCAGAGCAAGGTGACAGTCAGTTCACAGTCGCTCAGAGGCATATGACACCAGCATCACAGCGTCACTCACTGTACTGTCCTCGTCTCCTTAGCAATAACAACAGTCTGCTGCCCTCCTGGCTGAATGGGACAACATACTTTGAGGAGGATATGCAGTGCCTTTGGAAAGTATTCATACCTCTTGACTTATTGCACATTTTGGTGTGTTACAGCCTGAATTCTAAATAGGTTAAATATATGTTGTTTCTCACAAATTTACACACAATACACCATACTGACAAAGTGAAAACATGTTTTAAGAAATGTTACCAAATGTATTGAAAATAATATACAGAAATATTTACATAAGCATTCACACCCCTGAGTCAATACATGTTAGAATCACCTTTTGCATCAATCACAGCTGTGAGTCTATCTGGGTAAGTCTCTAAGAGCTTTGCACACCTGGATTGTACAATATTTGCACATTATTCTTTTTTAAATACTTCCAAGCTCTGTCAAATTGACTGTTGATCATTGCTAAACCGCCAAACCAGGTTTTCCTCTAGGATTTTGCCTATGCTTAGCTCCATTCCGTTTCTTTTTTATCCTGAAAAACTCCCCAGTCCCTAACGATTACAGGCATACCCATAACATGAGGCAGCCTCCACTATGCTTGAAAGTATGGAGAATGGTTCTCAGTAATGTGTTGTTATGTTTGTGGCAAATCCAATACACTTCATATTGAAGTGTATTGATTGAATGGCGCCGGAGGAGATGGCTGCTGTTTTACGGGCTCTTAACCAATTGTGCTATTGTGTGTGTTTCTGTCACCATCTCTTATGACCGAAAAGAGCTTCTGGATATCAGGATAGTGATTACTCACCTCGTACTGGACGAAGATTTTTCTTTAATGAGTCAGAAGTGAAGGATTTACTACAAACACCCGACAAGGCCAACATCCCTGTCATTCGCAGGAGAAAGAGACGGAGATATCGGGGACGGATGTCGGGGTGCCTTGTAAGGATCCGACGGCGAGTGGGTGATCTGCATCTACCATCAGTCCTATTAACCAACGTACAATCATTGGATAACAAAATAGACGAGCTACGAATATCCTACCAACGGGACATTAAATTGTAATATCTTGTTTCACCGAGTCGTGACTGAACGACGACATGTATAAAATACAGCTGCCAGGTTTTATGCTGCATCGGCAAGATAGAACAGCTGCCTCCGGTAAGACAAGGGGTGGCGGTGGACCACCTATACTCCACACACAGAGATGCGTACAAAGCTCTCCCTCGCCCTCCACTTGGCAAATCTGACCATAATTCTATCCTCCTGATCCTTGCTTACAAGCAAAAATTAAGCAGGAAGCACCAGTGACTCTGTCAATAAAAAAAGTGGTCAGATAAAGCAGATGCTAAGCTACAGGACTGTTTTGCTAGCACAGACTGGAATATGTTCCGGGATTCTTCCGATGGTATTGAGGAGTACACCAGGAGTACAGTCACTGGCTTCATCAATAAGTGCATCGATGGCGTCATCCCCACAATGACTGTACGTACATACCCCAACCAGAACCCATGGGTTACAGGCAACATCTGCACTGAGCTAAAGGGTAGCACTGCTGCTTTCAAGGAGCGGGATGCTTATAAGAAATACCGCTATGCCCTCCGACGAACCATGAAACAGGCAAAGCATCAATACAGGACTAAGATCAAATGGTACGAGACTGGCTCCAACGTGGTAGTGCTTGCAAACTATTACAGACTACAAAGGGAAGCACAGCCGCGAGCTGCCCAGTGACATGAGCCTTCCAGACGAGCTAAATTACTTCTAAGCTCGCTTTGACACAAGCAACACTGAAGCGTGCATGAGAGCATCAGCTGTTCTGGATGACTGTGTCATCACGCTCTCCGTAGCCGATGTGAGTAAGATCTTTAAACAGGTAAAAGAAGTATTGTTATTACCTTTATTGACTACAGCTCAGCGTTCAACACCATAGTGCCCTCAAAGCTCAAATGAAATCAAATTTTATTGGTCACATACACATGGTTAGCAGACGTTATTGCAAGTGTAGCGAAATGCTTGTGCATCTAGTTCCGACAGTGCAGCAATATCTAACAAGTAATCTAAAAATTACACAACAACTACCAAATGCACACAAATCTAAGTAAAGGAATGGAATACCGAGCGGCATAGGCAAGTTGCAATAGATGGTATAAAATACAGTGTATACATATGAGATGAGCTCATCACTAAGCTATGGACCCAGGGACTAAACACCTCCCTCTGCAACTGGATCCTGGACTTCCTGATGGCCCGCCCCCAGGTAGTAAGGGTAGGAAACAACACATCTGCCACGCTGATACTCAACAACACAAGGGGGCCCCTCAGGGGTGCGTGCTCTGTCCCCTCCTGTACTCCCTGTTCACCCACGACTGCATAGCCAGGTACAACTACAACACCATCATTAAGTTTGCCGACGACACAACAGTGTCTAATCACTGACAACGATGAGGAAGCCTATGCGGAGGAGGTCAGAGACCTGGCTGTGTGGTGCCAGGATAACAACCTCTCCCTCAATGTGATCAAGACAAAGGAGATGATTGTGGACTACAGGAAAAGGAGGACCGAGCCAACCCCCATTCTCTTCGACAGGGCCATAGTGGAGCAGGTTGAGAGCGTCAAGTTCATTGGTCTCCACATCACCAACAAACTGTCATGGTACAAACACACCAAGACAGTCGTGAAGAGGGCACGACAAAGACTATCCCCACTTAGGAGACTGAAAAGATTTGGTATGGGTCCTCATATCCTCAAATGTTCTACAGCTGCACCATCAAGAGCATCCTGCCTGGTTGTATCACTGCCTGGTATGGAAGAATCCGACCGCAAGGCACTACAGAGGGTAGTGCGTACAGCCCAGTACATCACTGGGGCCAAGCTTCCTGCCATCCAGGACCTCTATACCAGGTATTGTCAGAGGAAGGCCCTAAAAATTGTCAAAGACTCCAGCCACCAAAGTCATAGACTGTTCTCTCTGCTACCGCACGGTACCGGAGCGCCAAGTCTAGGTCAAAAAGGCTTCTGAACAGCGTCTACCCCCAAGCCATAAGACTCCTGAACAGCTAATCATTGCCCCCCCCCCCCCCCCCCACCCCGGAAATGCTGCTGCTACTCTCTGGTTATCATCTATGCATAGTCCCTTTAATAACTCTACCTACATGTACATATTACCTCAATTACCTCAACTAACCTGTGCCCCCGCACATTGACTCTGTACCGGTATCCCATGTATATAACCTCGCTACTGTTATTTTACTGCTGCTCTTTAACTATGTTATTTTTTACTTAACACTTATTTTTCTTAAAAATGCGTTGTTGGCTAACGGCGCATGTGACAAATACAGTTTTATTTGATATTCAGGACAAAATGTTAATTGCTTTGTCACATTTTTTGCAGTATTACTTTAGTGCCTGGTTGCAAAAAGGATGCATGTTTGGGAATATTTTTAGTCTGTACAGGCTTCCTTCTTTTCACTCTGTCAATTAGGTTAGTATTGTGGAGTAACTACAATGTTGTTGATCCATCCTCAGTTACCTCCTATCACAGCCATTACACTCTAAATGTTTTAAAGTCACCGTTGGCCTCATGGTGAAATCTCGGTTTCCTTCCTCTCTGGCAAAAGAGTTAGGAAGGACGCCTGTATCTTTGTAGTAACTGGGTGTATTGATACATCATCCAAAGTGTAATTAATAACATCAACATGCTCAAAGGGATAATCAATGTCTGCTTTTTTTTTTACCCTTCTACCAATAAGGGCCCTTCTTTCTGAGGCATTGGAAAACCTCCCTGGTCTTTATGGTTGTATCTATGTCTGAAATTCACTACTCAAATTAGGGACCTTACAGTATGTGTGGGGTACAGAGATGAGGTTGTCACTCAAAAACAGTATTATTGCACACTGAGTGAGTCCATGAAACTTTTGTGACTTGTTTAGCAAATTTTTACACCTGAACGTATATAGGCTTGCCATAACAAAGGGATTGAATACTTATTTACTCAAGACATTTCAGCTTTTCCTTTTTTTCTCCAAAAATGAATCTATATTTAAATAATTTTAAATTCAGGCTGTAACACAACAAACTGTGGAAAAATAAGAATTTTTGTACTACTACTGTAGTATATACTGTAGGCTTCGTGCAACTATTCTGCACATAGCAGCAAAGACTAACTATCAATGTAAACTTAACCCCATGATTATCAATCCAAATGAACTGTCATTGGATATATGCAGTATAAACTTAACTGAGCATGTTTGACCATTCTTGAACATACTGTAACATGTTGCTCAGCGATACTATATACAAAAAAACTCCCTCCAGTGGACATAGATGGAACTACGGGGCTAACTGAATCCATAATATGAGACAGGTAAATTGGGATGAAAAATCAGTTTATCACCTCACCTGTATTGCAAGACACTATGTATAACCATAGTTGGTGGCACAAACATATATGTTGGCCTGCCTTTCGCGATCAAGAAATTAAAGTGTCAAAAGAAAACTCTACGACAAGTGTTTAAGGTATAACACAAACAAACCATTTACAAAACCACTAAGAATTTGAGTTGCGTTTTTAAACATACAACACGCTATTGTCGAGTCAGGAATATAGCTAACAGCACTACTTAGAACCAGGATGGTGTTTTGCACGCGCCTCTGCAGCTACCTAAAGGTTATTCAAATTAGTTTATAGCAGCCTGACAATCCATTCCCAAACCGTATTATTAGATACAGTAGTAAATCAGGATTAGTGTTCTTAATTTCTTATTATCCACCCCTTATGCCAATGTAGATACAGGGCATGGGGTGGATATTCTTCATAATAAAATGCATTTATATTACTTTTCCTCCCAATTTGTGCTCGTCTTATCATTACACTTTGAAACAGGTGCAAGCAATTTAAACACAATGGATACCGAAACTAAATGTTGCCTACTTTTGTTAGACATTTGTGGACAGGCAAACAACCAATGATCCGAAAGCCATATAGCCTAGTAAACATAGTCACAATAAAACTTCAGCAGGAAGCAGTATAAAATATTGCACTTCAACTCACCTTGAGCTGCCGTTCCTCGGGTGCTGAATACACTTGCTATCAAAGTGGCCACATACCAAATCATAGTACTATTGCCAACCAGAAAGAAACCTCATCATATCTCAAAGTGCCCCTTTCAATAAACCTTTCATTGCTGAGTCCCCGGGTCGATAAACGCGCTATCTGCTGCGGTTGATATCCTTTAAATCATGCCCTGCACACTTTTTCACCGGCGCCCTTCGCTTTATCCCTCCCCTGCTCTCCTTCTCATCCTCTCTCGCTGAGACAGAGCACCTGCACCAGTGAGACGAGAGCAGACGACGTCAGATGGTAAATCCAACATGAAACCAGGCATGACCGTTTAGATTTTGGATCCGCCTCCGCACTCTTTTCATTGGTGAGTGTAGGAGGCTTTGGGGCGTGGATTGGTTTATCCACTGTCGCTTTGGAGGCACTACCAGACAAACCCTGTTTCAAGGTGAGTTGGAGCGTGAAGTTGCATCGGAGCCGCAATGACATCTTCGTTACAAGGACCCATCTCAAACCCTAAATGCAGTCACAAATTAGGATAATCAAATATGTATTCTATCTTCACAGAACTTTATGCAAAAACACGTTGAGACATCTTGCAGGTGCAATTTGTGCGCGTGCGCATACACTCGTGTACGTGAGCGATCCTGCATAGGGTACTTTATAATATTAACCTACCGGTAATCCGTTATTGACAGAGCCTTAAATTTAAATAGTTTCTAATGATACTTGGCGTTCAGGAATATTGATTATTTCCAACATGGACCTTCACATTCAATATTGCCATCAAACGAAATGCTACATCCGTCATCCTGATCTAGCCTTAATGTTAGTGTCAAGAATAAACCGACGTCCGACGATGCTGGATGCCCACACGTCCGTGAAGAAGAGTCTCTATAGTTGATCTCGTAGGTTTATGTTTTATGAGGATAGTTCTCTTTTCCATTGTTCGAATTGTCATTGCGCCCAACCATACATACATCGTTGACAAGATAATACATCGTTGACAAGAAAATAGTTATTATATTTATTAATATTTATCCCACCAGGCATAGCATTAGCTTTTGTAATAAGTTATTAACCATTGGTGTAATAACAACATGAACTTGATGAGCTTTTGATAGTATTATGTATAGGCACTATAGTGTGTACAATATGATTGATTAATGTCCTATGTAGGCAGTTAGAAAGGCTTTATGAATGCATACCTAGCCTAATGTGTTAACAAAGTGGACAGAAGATTTCAGGAGTCTTAAGTCATGTTCACATTGGCAGTTTGAAGTGACTCAAATCCTATTTGCATATCCTGTTCTTTTCCCTGCAGTCTGAACAGCCAAAAAGCACATGGAATAGGATATTTCAAGCCACATTTCAAACCACCTTAGTAGTTGGTTTAAAGTCAGATACAAATCTGATTCCTGGCTATGTGACTTGTGTCTGAATGGTCAAATCTGATTTATTTGCCCTCAAGTGTTGCTTGCTAGCTACTCTGTTGACAGTTTGACAAGAACATGTGGTAGCTAATTAGCTTGTTAATTGTTTACAAACAGATTTGAGAATTAGGCCTGCAGTGTGAACAAGGCTTTAATGTAGCCTACATGTTGGCACATGCAGAACACACTTTGAAACGTTAGCATGTGCCAACTAATCTGAAGTAATTGTCTTTTTTAACTCGTGAGGGTTTAAATACCATCATAAGAGCATGTAAATGATATTTGTTTAGTTCACTGAAGGGATTTTGAACTACAAAATAGACAATTTAAAAACTATTGGGATTTATTGTTAAAACAATAAGTAGGAAAGGAACTTGTGTATGATTTGCAAAGGAGTTCTATGCAAACAACAATACAAAATCATCCCTAAATACACATTACTTCAGTGGTAATTGTGGCATCTTTCTTCCACAGCTACTAGGCCTACAGTGGGAATGGTTTGCTATGCAATCCATTTCAGCCAATGTTTTTAATGGAAGTAGTGGTGGACTGCCAATGCTTTCTATATGACATTTTACAGCTGGGCAGCACTCAGGTGACACTTAGGATGCACTGTAGCTCTCATCTTCAATGTTTATTTCTACGAGCCGGGCCCAAGAGTTATTTGGCATCAAAATGCACTCTGCAAATAAAGTTGAATGCATAACAATATATAATACATTTGTATTGGCCTATACAACTACAGCCCTTTCAAAACTAAATATTGTGCCTAATCAATGTAAACATGTCATAATGTAAGATTTATTTTCGCACACTGTTAGCCTAACGTGATTGATTATACAGTATAAAGCCATTTAACAAGCTCAAGATACAAAGACATAACTTTTAAAGGAATGATTCATACTCTGCTGGTAGCCTAATGAGCTACGTCTACAGGTGACGGCTCTTAATTTGAGCCAGTTTGCCTCATCAGGAAAATAATCCTGCAACAACAGGAAATGTGAATTATTATGTGGATTATAATTAATAGACATTGTTGTAGGGGTTGATAGATTTTTCAGAAGGGAAAATTAAGTATTTTAAAACGTCAAATACACTTCACGTTTAAATCAAATTAAATTGTATTTGTCACATGCGCCGAATACAACCTTACTTACAAGCCCTTAACCAACAATGCAGTTCAATAAATAGAGTTAAGAAAATATTGACTAAATAAACTAAAGTAAACAATTTAATAAAAAGTGACACAATTAAATAACAATAATGAGGCTTTCTAGAGGGGGTACCGGTACTGAGTCAATGTATAGGGGTACAGGTTAGTCAAAGTAATGTATACATATAAGTAGGGGTAAAGTGACTATGCATAGATAATAAACAGTGAGTAGCAGCAGTGTAAAAACAAATGGGGGGGGGGGGGGGGGGGGTCAATGTAAATAGTCCAGGTGGCCATTTGATTTATTGTTCAGCAGTCTTATAGCTTGGGGGTAGTAGCTGTTAATGAGCCGTTTGGACCTAGATTTGGCGCTCCGGTATGCTGTGCGGTAGCAGAGAGAACATGACTTGGGTGACTCAGAATTGTTTGGGCCTTCCTCTGACACCGCCTTGTATATAGGTCCTGTGATGTACTGGGCCGCACATACTACCCTCTACAGCGCCTTAAGGCCGAATGCCGAGCAGTTGCCTTACCAGGTGGGGATGCAACCAGTCAGGATGCTCTCGATAGTGCAGCTGTATAACTTCTTGAGGATCTGGTGTGTTTGGACCATGATAATATGTTTGTGATGTGGACACCAAGGAACTTGAAACTCTCGACCCACTCCAGTATAGCCCCGTCGATGTTAATGGGGGCCTGTTCGGTTCTCCTTTTCCTGTAGTCCACAATCATCTCCTTTGTCTTGCTCACATTGAGAGTGAGGTTGTTGTCTTGGCACCACACTGCCAGGTCTCTGACCTCCTCCCTATAGGCTGTCTTATCGTTGTCGGTGATCAGGCCTACCACTGTTGTATCGTCAGGCAAACATAACGATGGTGTTGGAGTCGTGCTTGGCCACTCAGTTGTGGGGGAACAGGGACTACAGGAGGGGACTAAGCACACACCCCTGAGGGGCCCCAGTGTTGAAGATCATCATGGCAGATCAAAATCAAATCAAATCAAATTTATTTATATAGCCTTTCGTACATCAGCTGATATCTCAAAGTGCTGTACAGAGACCCAGCCTAAAACCCCAAACAGCAAGCAATGCAGGTGTAGAAGCACGGTGGCTAGGAAAAACTCCCTAGAAAGGCCAAAACCTAGGAAGAAACCTAGAGAGGAACCAGGCTATGAGGGGTGGCCAGTCCTCGTCTGGCTGTGCCGGGTGGAGATTATAACAGAACATGTCCAAGATGTTCAAATGTTCATAAATGACCAGCATGGTCAAATAATAATAATCACAGTAGTTGTCGAGGGTGCAGCACCTCAGGAGTAAATGTCAGTTGGCTTTTCATAGCCGATCATTAAGAGTATCTCTACCGCTCCTGCGGTCTCTAGAGAGTTGAAAACAGCAGGTCTGGGACAGGTAGCACGTCCGGTGAACAGGTCAGGGTTCCATAGCCGCAGGCAGAACAGTTGGCCAGGTGGACTGGGGACAGATGGACTGGGGACAGCAAGGAGTCATCATGTCAGGTCGTCCTGAGGCATGGTCCTAGGGCTCAGGTCCTCCGAGAGAGAGAAATAAAGAGCGAAAGAGAGAATTAGAGAGAGCATACTTAAATTCACACAGGACACCGGATAAGACAGGACAAGTACTCCAGAAATAACAAACTGACCCTAGCCCCCCGACACATAAACTAATGCAGCATAAATACTGGAGGCTGAGACAGGAGGGGTCAGGAGACACTGTGGCCCCATCAGATGAAACCCTAGGACAGGGCCAAACAGGAAGGATATAACCCCACCCACTTTGCCAAGGCACAGCCCCCAGACCACTAGAGGGATATCTTCAACCACCAACTTACCATCCTGAGAATTGTTGAGATGTGTTGTTGCCACCTGGGGGCGGCCCGTCAGGAAGTCCAAGATCCAGTTGCAGAGGGAGGTGTTAAGTACCAGGGTCCTTAGCTTAGTGATGAGCTTTGTGGGCAATATGGTGTTGAAGGCTGAGCTGTAGTCAATTAACAGAATTCTCACATAGGTGTTCCTTTTGTCCAGGTGGGAAAGAGCAGTGTGGAGTGCTATTGAGATTGCATCATCTGTGGATCTGTTGGAGCGGTATGCAAATTGAAGTGGGTCCAGGGTTTCCGGGATGATGGTGTTGATGTGAGCCATGACCAGCCTTTCAAAGCACTTCATGGCTACTGACATGAGTGCTACGGGTCGGTAGTCATTTACGCAGGTTACCTTAGTGTTATTGGGCACAGGGACTATGGTGGTCTGCTTGAAACATGTAGGTATTACAGACTCGGTCAGAGAGAAGTTGAAAATGTCAGTGGAGACACTTGCCAGTTGGTTTGCGTATACTCTGAGTACACGTCCTGGTAATCGATCTGGCTCCGCAGCCTTATGAATGTTGACCTGTTTAAAAGTCTTGTTCACATCGGCAACAGAGAGCATGATCACACAGTAATCTGGAACGGCTGGTGCTCTCATGCATGCTTCAGTGTTGCTTGCCTTGAAGCAAGCATGAAAGGGATTTAGCTCGTCTTGTTGGCTCACGTCACTGGACAGCTCGCGGCTGGGTTTACCTTTGTAGTCTGTAATAGTTTGCAAGCCCTGCCACAAGCCAGTGTAGTAGGATTCAATCTTAGTCCTGTATTGATTCTTTGCCTGTTTGATAGTTTGTTGGAGGGCATAGCGAAATTACTTATAAGCATCCGGATTAGTGACTGAGGTGGTATACTCCTCAATGCCATTGGATGAATCCCGGAACATATTCCAGTCTGTGCTAGCAAAATAGGACTGTAGCGTAGCATCCATGTCATCTGACCACTTCCGTATTGAGTGAGACACTGATACATCTTGCTTTAGATTTTGCTTGTAAGCAGGAATCAGGAGGATAGAATTATGGTCAGATTTGAGTGTGTCTCTGTGTGTGGAGTAAATGTGGTCTAGTTTTTTCCCCTCTGGTTGCACATGTAACATGCTGGTAAAAATTTTGGTAAAACAGATTTAACTTTGCCAGCATTAACGTACCCCGCCACTAAGCGCACCGCTTCTGGCTAAGCATTTTCTTGTTTGCTTATGGCCTTATACAGCTCTTTGAGTGCGGTCCTAGTGCCAGCATCGGTTTGTGGTGGTAAATAGACAGCTACGAATAACACAGATCTCTCGGTCGATAGTGTGGTCTACAGTTTATCATGAGATACTCTACCTCAGGTGAGCAATACCTTGAGACTTTTTAGACATCGCGCACCAGCTGTATTGACAAATAGACACACACCCCAGCCCCTCGTCTTACCAGACGTAGCTGCTCTGTCCTGCCGATGCACAGAAAACCCAGCCAGCTCTATATTATGTATATTATGTGTCGTCATTCAGCCACGACTCGTGAAACATAAGATATTACAGTTTTTACTGTCCCATTGGTAGGATAGTCTTGATCGTAGATCATCCAGTTTATTTTCCAGTGATTGCAAGTTGGCTAATAGGCCAGAGGATAGTGGCGGTTTACCCACTCGCCAAGAAATCCTCACAAGGCACCCCCCCCGGTATCTCCGTCTTTTCTTCACGTAAATGACTGGGATTTGTGCCTGCTCGGGAAAGCAGTATACATTTTGCGTCGGATTCATTAAAGAAGAAATCTTTGTCCAGTTCGAGGTGAGTAATCGCTGTTCTGATGTCCAGAAGCTCCTTTCGGTTATAAGAGATGGTAGCAGCAACATTATGTACAAAATAAGTTACAAACAATGCGAAAAAACTAACAAAATAGCACAGTTGGTTAAGAGCCCGTAAATCATCAGCTATCCCCTCTGGCACCATTGTACAATTGTTTAAAAAGTCCTGTATTGCAGGAAAGTGCTCCTGCAACAGTGGGTTCAAATTAAGATTCTACATCTGTAACTCGTCCTTAATTTACATTTTTTTTAAGTCATGAGTTTGGCTTCAACTGTTCCCTTGATGTTTTTGCATCCCACCTCTGTTAATAGTCATACTCATTATTTATCATTGTATGCTATAAAAATAGATGACATAGATAATAATATGAATAGTCATAATACATATGCACAGTACATGGTTGGCATTTGCCAAAGTGAGAGATGGTAAATTCCCACAGTTTATTAGGGGTATTGCAATAGCCAAGGTTAAAAAGCATTGTTTTGGGGGTGGTTTTACATAGTTGAAAATGACTCACCTTCAGGATGTACAGTTACACAGCCTGAAAAACATAGGAGTCCATGAAAACACAACTCTCGCTATTCCATCCATGCCTAAGTCTCTGTACTGTATCTGCATGCAGTTGAAGTGGGAGAATACTTGCAAAAAGCATTTCCTTTATTATGTTTGAGTGGCGCTCTACAATCTCGTTCCCCTGACAACCCTGTAGGTAAGAGCAGTAATATTACAGCCCTTAATTTAATTTATGTGAGCCCAAACCCCCAGTACATTATGGTTAACAAGAACTCTAGACACAGAGCCTGAAACATTCACACGATTCATCAGGACAACACAGCTCACGTCCCCACCTCCCAGGTGCCAGACAAATAAGTCCTAACTTCACATCCAAGTCTATTCAGCCGTAGCGAGCGTGTTGAAAATGGAATGCCAAAAAGACCCAAAACATATGAGCCGCTTCAACAGACACTACTTCAGCGGTCATACTTTGGAGATTGTGTTCCTTACAAGTGCTTGGCTGTGAGCTGAGTCATTGTCTTCAATGGGACTGTAACTACAGCCTGACTGCTTAGCCTTGTGTGTAAACGTACGAGACAGTACATGGGAGACAACAAATATGTGTGGACCAATACTCTCCCATCATTTGGGATGGATTGAAATGTACATTATGGGGACCTGGAGGAAAATGGCTGAGGGTCATGCTTTTTCAATTTTAGTCAAGGGGAGGGTTTAATGTTTTTTTTTTGTTATCTAGTCCAGGGGAGGGTCATGTAATTTGTAATTGATGAAATGTCAATATTTCTCACTGTTTTAGAATGAGTTGCTTATTAGGCTATATAGTATATTGATGTGTCCAAGGTGGTCTGCTCACCCACAACCTTCTGTCCGTAGCCCTGTGTGCTATCAACATTCCCATGTAATGCTTACAGGACGAAGGATTAAACGTTGCCATGTAATGCTTACAGGACGAAGGACAGTTTCTAAAACTGCATATCTAAGGCTCTGGTCTGTCGAAGAAGTGAGGGTAAATGGTAGACATGTTCTCTGCTATCCACTTTATGTTTTAATTATTCTTTTGGGTATAGGGGAGGGTCACTTGCTTTTTCTAAGCGTACAAAGAGGGTTTAGGAACAATATATTTTGCTAAAGGAAGGGCCAACCATTTTCATTTCAGAGGTCCAATTTTCTCCATGTAACCCTTATTATAAATAATGTTCACTCCCTTACACAACAGGATCCACAGACCAGGTTTTGTACTTGCTCATCAACTCAAGCTTCAGCCATGAGCCATATACTGTATATGGCTCTAGGTTCAGGGGATGTGAAATCAGGCCATGTCTTATGTTTGCTCTCAACATAGGGAGGCTCAGTGGAAATGAATCCCAGTGTCTGTCATAGGCATGTGTCACCATGCCATAGTTGTGTTTGTGTGTGACCTGGAATCTGTGTGTGTGTGTGACCTGGAATCTGTGTGTGTGTCTGTGTGTCTGTTTGTGTGTGTGTGGGGGGGTTAGCTGCTGTTCAGTCTGTGCTCTCACCGCAGTGGGACATAGGGGAGTAGGGGTACCTCGCAGCGGCCTCTTGCCAGCTGGATCCTCTGCTCTCCTGGGTTTTGGGCTGGCCAGGGGGAGAGAGCCAGCAGACAATCAAGATTGCTCACCTCAACCCCAATCCGGAGTTTCATGCACATGGGAGGCCCATAAGAAAGAGAAGCGTATAGTACTTTGCCCTTGAGAGGGAATACCTTTTTCATGTCAATTTATACAAAGGTTTGTCTTTAAAAAAAAATAATACATAACTGGGATTTCAAGGTATTGGATATATTCACCCTGCATAACATAATATGTCTGTTGGAGCTTAAACATTCTCATACTGCTTTGGCATTTCACCATAGTATTTTCTCTAAGTCCGATGTTGGTAAAATGAGAACTCCAAACATAAACCTAAAACGATGACCTTCATGTTAGCATTACGATATAATAAGTAAAGGATTTAATACGTACATACATCGCAAATACAGATCTACGAAGCTCCCACGGGTAATGGGCCAATTCAGAAATTACGGAGGAGGAGATGTAAACATTTTTGTCTCTTTGTGTACAATAGATCGAAGTTCTATGTTTTTCCACACTGATAGAATTTTCATATTTCAAAAGGACAGCGAATGAGTCTCTTGCACGACTCCGTCACTTATCCACGCTAAGGGATACATTTAGGCCGAACTGTGCCTGTAATAGGTGCTTGCTGGTGGCAGGGAAGTCAGGCACAGGAGAGTGAACTTGGAAGAAACGGAGCAGTTTAATAAATGCTAAAAAACTCAGAAAACCAATATATACAAAAATAATATAAAAGGGTACAAAACCCGTCGCACACCAGAACATGACTTGCACAAAATATACAACAAACACCAACAAAGACATGAGGGGAAACAGAGGGTTAAATACACAACATGTAATTGATGGGATTGAAATCAGGTGTGATGGAAGACAAGACAAAACCAATGGAAAATGAAAAATGGATCAGCGATGGCTAGAAGGTCGGTGACGTCGACCGCCGAACACCGCCCGAACAAGGAGAGGGACCAAACTTCGGCGGAAGTTGTGACAGTGCCTCGCGAAATGCATTAGTACACGCCACTGGTGAAATATTAACCGCCATCGACTCGACAAATGGAATAATGCAAATCAGGTGGGTCCAAGACATACAGTGTACTAGGAAAGTATTCAGATCCCTTGACTTTTTCCACATTTTGTTACATTACAGCCTTATTCTAAAATTGATTAAATACATTTTATTTCCTCATAAATTTACACACAATACCCCATAATGACAAAACAAAAACAGGTTTAGCAAATGTATTAAAAATAAAAAACAGAAATACCTTATTTACATACAGTATCAGTCAAAAGTTTGGACACACCTACTCATTCCAGGGATTTTCTTATTTTTTTTTGTTATTTTCTACATTGTAGAATAATAGTGAAGACATCAAAACTATGAAATAACACATATGGAATCATGTAGTAACAATACAAAAGTGTTAAACAAATCAAAATATATTTTACATTTGACATTTTTCAAAGTAGCCACCCTTTGCCCTGATGACAACTTTGCACACTCTTGGCATTCTCTCAACCAGCTTCATGAGGTAGTCCCCTGGAATGCATTTCAATTAACAGGTGTGCCTTGTTAAAAGTTAATTTGTGGAATTTCTTTCCTTAATGCGTTTGAGCCAATCAGTTGTGTTGTGACAAGGTAGGGTGGTATACAGAAGATAGCCGTATTTGTTAGAAGACCAAGTCCATATTATGGCAAGAACAGCTCAAATAAGCAAAGAGAAACAACAGTCCATCATTAATTTAAGACATGAAGGTCAGTCAATCTGGAAAATTTCAAGAAGTTTGAAAGTTTCTTCAAGTGCAGTTGCAAAAACCATAATGCGCTATGATGTAACTGGTTCTAAGGACCGCCACAGGAAAGGAAGACCCAGAGTTACTTGTGCTGCAAAGGATAAGTTCATTAGTGTTAAATGCACCTCAGATTGCAGCCCAAAGAAATGCTTCACAGAGTTCAAGTAACAGATACATCTCAACATCAACTGTTCAGAGGAGACTGCGTGAATCAGGCCTTCATGGTCGATTTGCTGCAAAGAAACCACTACTAAAGGATGCCAATAAGAAGAAGAGACTTGCTTGGGCCAAGAAACACGAGCAATGGACATTAGACCGGTGGAAATCTGTCCTTTGGTCTGATGAGTCCAAATTTATGAGACGCAGAGTAGGTGAACGGATGAACTCTGCATGTGTGGCTCCACCATGAAGCATGAAAGAGAAGGTGTGAAGGTGCTTTGCTGGTGGCACTGTCAGTGATTTTTTGGGAATTCAAGGCACACTTAACCAGCATGGCTACCATTGCATTCTGCAAAAACACTCCATCCCATTTGGTTTGTGCTTAGTATTTTTTTATTATTTTTTTATTTTTTATTTCACCTTTATTTAACCAGGTAGGCTAGTTGAGAACAAGTTCTCATTTGCAACTGCGACCTGGCCAAGATAAAGCATAGCAGTGTGAACAGACAACAACACAGAGTTACACATGGAGTAAACAATAGACAAGTCAATAACATGGTAGAAAAAAGAGAATCTATATACAATGTGTGCAAAAGGCATGAGGTAGGCAATAAATCGAATAATTACAATTTAGCAGATTAACACTGGAGTGATAAATCATCAGATGATCATGTGCAAGAAGAGATACTGGTGTGCAGAAGAGCAGAAAAGTAAATAAATAAAAGCAGTATGGGGGTGAGGTAGGTAAATTGGGTGGGTAGTTTACAGATGGACTATGTACAGCTGCAGCGATCGGTTAGCTGCTCGGATAGCAGATTTTTAAAGTTGTTTGAGGGAGATAAAAGTCTCCAACTTCAGAGATTTTTGCAATTCGTTCCAGTCGCAGGCAGCAGAGAACTGGAAGGAAAGGCGTCCAAATGAGGTTTTGGCTTTAGGGATGATCAGTGAGATACACCTGCTGGAGCGCGTGCTACGGGTGGGTGTAGCCATCGTGACCAGTGAACTGAGATAATGCGGCACTTTGCCTAGCATAGCCTTGTAGATGACCTGGAGCCAGTGGGTCTGACGACGAACATGTAGCGAGGGCCAGCCGACTAGGGCATACAGGTCGCAGTGGTGGGTCGTATAAGGTGCTTTAGTAACAAAACGGATGGCACTGTGATAAACTGCATCCAGTTTGCTGAGTAGAGTATTGGAAGCTATTTTGTAGATGACATCGCCGAAGTCGAGGATCGGTAGGATAGTCAGTTTTACTAGGGTAAGTTTGGCGGCGTGAGTGAAGGAGGCTTTGTTCCGGAATAGAAAGCCGACTCTAGATTTGATTTTGGATTGGAGATGTTTGATATGAGTCTGGAAGGAGAGTTTGCAGTCTAGCCAGACACCTAGGTACTTATAGATGTCCACATATTCTAGGTCGGAACCGTCCAGGGTGGTGATGCTAGTCGGGCGTGCGGGTGCAGGCAGCGAACGGTTGAAAAGCATGCATTTGGTTTTACTAGCGTTTAAGAGCAGTTGGAGGCCACGGAAGGAGTGTTGTATGGCATTGAAGCTCGTTTGGAGGTTAGATAGCACAGTGTCCAGGGAAGGGCCGGAAGTATACAGAATGGTGTCGTCTGCGTAGAGGTGGATCAGGGAATCGCCCGCAGCAAGAGCAACATCATTGATGTATACAGAGAAAAGAGTCGGCCCGAGAATTGAACCCTGTGGTACCCCCATAGAGACTGCCAGAGGACCGGACAACATGCCCTCCAATTTGACACACTGAACTCTGTCTGCAAAGTAGTTGGTGAACCAGGCAAGGCAGTAATTAGAAAAACCGAGGCTATTGAGTCTGCCGATAAGAATATGGTGATTGACAGAGTCGAAAGCCTTGGCCAGGTCGATGAAGACGGCTGCACAGTAATGTCTTTTATCGATGGCGGTTATGATATCGTTTAGTACCTTGAGCGTGGCTGAGGTGCACCCGTGACCGGCTCGGAAACCGGATTGCACAGCGGAGAAGGTACGGTGGGATTCGAGATGGTCAGTGATCTGTTTGTTGACTTGGCTTTCGAAGACCTTAGCTAGGCAGGGCAGGATGGATATAGGTCTGTAACAGTTTGGGTCCAGGGTGTCTCCCCCTTTGAAGAGGGGGATGACAGCGGCAGCTTTCCAATCCTTGGGGATCTCAGATGATACGAAGGAGAGGTTGAACAGGCTGGTAATAGGGGGTGCGACAATGGCAGCGGACAGTTTCAGAAATAGGGGGCCCAGATTGTCAAGCCCAGCTGATTTGTATGGGGCCAGGTTTTCCAGCTCTTTCAGAACATCTGCTATCTGGATATGGGTAAAGGAGAAGCTGGGGAGGCATGGGCGAGTAGCAGCGGGGGGGGCGGGGCTGTTGGCCAAGGTTGGAGTCGCCAGGTGGAAGGCATGGCCAGCTATTGAGAAATGTTTGTTGAAGTTTTCGATTATCACGGACTTATCAGTGGTGACCGTGTTATCTAGCCTCAGTGCAGTGGGCAGCTGGGAGGAGGTGCTCTTGTTTTCCATGGACTTTACAGTATCCCAGAACTTTTTGGAGTTAGAGCTACAGGATGCAAATTTCTGCTTGAAAAAGCTGGCCTTTGCTTTCCTGACTGACTGCGTGTATTGGTTCCTGACTTCCCTGAACAGTTGCATATCACGGGGGCTCTTCGATGCTATTGCAGTTCGCCACAGGATGTTTTTGTGCTGGTCGAGGGCAGTCAGGTCTGGAGTGAACCAAGGGCTATATCTGTTCTTGGTTCTGCATTTTTTGAACGGAGCATGCTTGTCTAATATGGTGAGGAAGTAACTTTTAAAGAATGACCAGGCATCCTCAACTGACGGGATGAGGTCAATATCCTTCCAGGGTACCCGGGCCAGGTCGATTAGAAAGGCCTGCTCGCAGAAGTGTTTCAGGGAGCGTTTGACAGTGATGAGGGGTGGTCGTTTGACCGTGGACCCGTGGCGGATACAGGCAATGAGGCAGTGATCGCTGAGATCTTGATTGAAGACAGCAGAGGTGTATTTGGAGGGCAAGTTGGTCAGGATAATGTCTATTAGGGTGCCCATGTTTACGGATTTAGGGTTGTACCTGGTGGGTTCCTTGATGATTTGTGTGAGATTGAGGGCATCAAGCTTAGATTGTAGGACTGCCGGGGTGTTAAGCATATCCCAGTTTAGGTCACCTAACAGAACAAACTCTGAAGCTAGATGGGGAGCGATCAATTCACAGATGGTGTCCAGGCCACAGCTGGGAGCTGAGGGGGGTCGGTAGCAGGCGGCAACAGTGAGAGACTTATTTCTGGAGAGATTAATTTTTAAAATTAGAAGTTCGAACTGTTTGGGCATAGACTTGGAAAGTATGACAGAACTTTGCAGGCTCTCTCTGCAGTAGATTGCAACTCCTCCCCCTTTGGCAGTTCTATCTTGACGGAAAGTGTTATAGTTGGGTATGGAAATCTCAGAGTTTTTGGTGGCCTTCCTAAGCCAGGATTCAGACACGGCAAGGACATCAGGGTTGGCAGAGTGTGCTAAAGCGGTGAGTAAGGCAAACTTGGGGAGGAGGCTTCTGATGTTGACATGCATGAGGCCAAGGCTTTTTCGATCACAGAAGTCAACAAATGAGGGTGACTGGGGACATGCAGGGCCTGGGTTTACCTCCACATCACCCGAGGAACAGAGGAGTAGTAGGATGAGGGTGCGGCTAAAGGCTATCAAAACTGGTCGTCTAGAGCGTTGGGGACAAGGAATAAAAGGAGCAGATTTATAGGCGTGGTAGAATAGATTCTGGGCATAATGTGCAGACCAGGGTATGGTGGGGCACGGGTACAGCGGAGGCAAGCCCAGGCACTGGGTGATGATAAGAGAGGTTGTATCTCTGGACATGCTGGTCTCAATGGGTGAGGTCACCGCATGTGTGGGGGGTGGGACAAAGGAGGTATCAGAGGTACGGAGAGTGGAACTACGGGGTCCATTGCAAACCAAAACAATGATAACTAGCCTGAACAACAGTATGCAAGGCATATTGATATTTGAAGTAGTGGGACTATCATTTGTTTTTCATCAGGACAATGACCAAACACACCTCCAGGCTGTGTAAGGGCTATTTGACCAAGAAGGAGAGTGATGGAGTGCTGCATCAGATGACCTGACCTCCACAATCCCCCGACCTCAACCCAATGAGATGGTTTGGGATGAGTTGGTTTCACGACTTCCACCGAAGGTGGCTCCCTCCCTGTTTGGGCGGCGCTCGGCTGTTGCCGTTGCCGGTCTACTAGCTGCCACCGATCCTTTTTCCTTTTCTTTTGGTTTTGTGTTTCACCTGTGTTCTATTTGGTTTATTAGGGGGGGGGGGGGGGGGGGGTTAAATCTCGCCATTTCCTCTGGGCTTTGTGCGGGATTGTTTTGTTTGCTGTCAGTTAGTTTTGGGTTGCGTGATCTTGGGTTCCTGTGTAACAGGTGGGTTTTCCTGGACTGTGTCTGAGTGGTTTTTGAGGCTACTGTTGTAGTCCGGTTTCCTGTTATTTGGACTTGTTAAATAAACGCCCTTTTCGGAACTTGCTTTCTCCTGCACCTGACTCCACACCAACATCTCCTTGGGGAGAATCTGACAGTTGGACCACAGAGTGAAGGAAAAGCAGCCAAAAAGTGCTCAGCATATGTGGGAACTCCTTCAAGACTGTTGCAAGAGCATTCCATATGAATCTGGTTGAGAGACTTGATTTGTTTCACACTTTTTTGGTTACTACATGATTCCATATGTGTTATTTCATAGTTTTGATGTCTTCACTATTATTCTACAATGTAGAAAATAGTATAAATAAAGAAAACCCTTGAATGAGTAGGTGTCCAAACTTTTGACTGGTACTGTAAGTATTCAGACCCTTTACTATGAGACTCGAAATTGAGCTCAGGTGCATCCTGTTTCCATTGAACATCCTTGAGATGTTTCTACAACTTGATTGGAGTCCACCTGTGGTAAATTCAATTGATTGGACATGATTTGGAAAGGCACACACCTGTCTATATAAAGTCCCACAGTTGACAGTGCATGTCAGAGCAAACACGAAGCCATTAGGTTGAAGGAATTGTCCTTAGAGCTCCGAGACAGGATTGTGTCGAGGCACAGATCTGGGGAAGGGTACCAAATAACGGCTGCAACATTGAAGGTCCCCAAGAACACAGTGGCTTCCATCATTCTTAAATGGAAGAAGTTTGGTACCACCAAGACTCTTCCTAGAGCTGGCTGCCCGGACAAACTAAGTAATCGGGGGAGAAGGGCCTTGGTCAGGATGGTGACCAAGAACCTGATGGTCACTCTGACATAGTTCCAGAGTTCCTCTGTGGTGATGGGAGAACCTTCCAGAAGCATAACCATCTCTGCAGCACTCTACCAATCAGGCCTTAATTCTAGAGTGGCCAGATGGAAAGATGAACTGAGCAAAGTATAGAGAGAACTTTGATGAAAACCTGCTCCAGAGGGCGGCGAAGGTTCACCTACCAACAGGACAATGACCCTAAGCACACAGCCAAGACAACGCGGGAGTGGCTTCGGGACAAGTCCCTGAATGTCCTTGAGTGGCCCATCCAGAGCCAAGAGTTGAATCCGATCCAACATCTCTGAAAAGACCTGAAAATAGCTGTGCAGCGACGCTCCCCATCCAACCTGACAGAGCTTGAGAGGATCTGCAGAGAAGAATGGGAGAAACTCCCCAAATACAGTTGTGCCAAGTGCCATGACTCTCATGGGGATCAATGGCCTCAGATCAGCTTGGTAAACAACCAGACCCTCTTACCCACAAAAGAGGGGAAGGGGGTGTGGTCCCAGTTTTGACACCTTAACACTCTGCCATAAATTAGGCAGGAGGGGAATCTCCCTCTTGCTCCTCAGTATTGGTAAAGGAATGTTCCTTTGTCTACAGAAGACCTTTGCCACCAAAACAATAACGTCCAAAAAGTAAACACCTGCACAATATTTCTGACATCCGAATGTTTGGAATGGTCAGTGGGGATCTAAAGAATAATCATGTCACATTGTTTATTATTTTGTGACGTCATTAAGAATGGTATCAAGAAAATACTGTTACTAGGGAAAGATACACATTTTATCTGTCAAGTTTCCATCAAATACATTGTCTATGTGATATGAAAATGGATTAAACCATTTTTGTTAAGATAGAAATGTGATTTTAGTTTCTAATGAGATAGTAATTTTTCATGTAAACTATGCACAGTGACTAGTGTCGTGTCTTTGGCAATGCCGGATTAAGTGATATGACATGCTATTTTATAAAATCATTTCTCTGTAATTAATATTACCTTAATGAGCTAATCATGTAATTAACTAGAAAGTCAGGGCTCCACTAAATAATATTTAAAGAGCAGCTATCTTCCGAATAAACTCTTAAAGACCTAGTAATATTTTACATCAATAGCAGTCAATATTAATCGTCACCTTATTTCAGTCTCATCTGAAAGTTGTAAATTCTTGGTTATCTTCACGAACCCTGGCTAACAAGTTGAATCAGCAATACAAAATTGGGTTTAATTATTTATTTACTAAATACCTAACTAATCACACAGAATTACATACACACAGAATGAATCATACCTTGATTACAAATTATGTCATAAAGGAAAACGTCCCTAGCGGACGGAACAGATATGACAGCTGGTTACACAAAGAAAAGGGGGTTGGGTTTGAGTGAAAGAGCTGGAAGACTGAAGAACAAAGGGAGAAGCTATGTCTCTATCGGGCCGTAGGCAGCTACTCTATTGTAAATAAAGAATTTTATGCATTCTAAATTACCGCCCATTTGGAAAAGGAAAATGCAATAAATATTTAATCTGAGCTGCGCTTCAATAGGTTGGTGGTCGATGGAAGGCCGTGTTGCCCAACAGAGTCCTTTGTCCTTTGAAGAATGTCTCTCGTGGTGAACAGGAAATGTTGTAGTGTCGTCGTTGTGTGGTAGATGGGATACTCTGTCTGTCCTCTCCTAGCCCATGTTTACAGCGGCCGCTGCTAACTCAACGGCTAGGAGGTATCAGAGTAAGAGTTCAAAGTTCATACCATTCGCAACCAACGCTCAAGCTGAGGTTGGGTTCGTTCTGTAGTTATTATCTGAATCCTTCTGACATCGGACCGTCGTCCTAATGTACCCGGAACAGGAGGTTACATTTTCATCAAGGGCTTATATAGTGGAGGGAGAGGTGTGTTTCATAGTTTATAACCCATGTCTCTTCACAGGGGCGGGCCACTGATTGAGCAGAGCTCTAATCTTATGAAAACCCAATTCTCTAATTTGGAAGCTAAAATTACATTTAATCTTTTCACAAATAGTTTAATTTAAATTGCATTTAAATTGCACAACAATTTCATCTGAATCTGATAACTATAATTTGTAGACTTTCCCAGATACAGTTTATGTCGTCCTGTCATCAGTCATAATGTCTCATATGATAACCGAACTGACATCAATTTCATTAAGTACCAACACATATTTTCAACTGGTTCTATTACCGAAATATGGTTCCTTTCCCTCCACTTGTTCGATGTTCCCAGACTCTCTATGTTTAACAAAGGTTATTCAAGAGTCCCTCAGTAGAGTCAGAGAGAAAGGGAAGGGAGAAAGGTATTTATGGGGGGGGGGTCATAAACCTTACCCACAGGCCAACGTCATGACAGTAGCCACGCCCCGAGTGAGTTCAGAGTTTGTGTCAGCATGTGTCAGGTTTTTTTTGCAGTTACCGCTCTGTCTCTGGCTCCTGTCTCCTGTACCACATCTCACCACCTTGCTCTGGACTTCACTCACCACCACCACCTTGGATTCCCCTCAGGACCTGTTTACCCTGTTCACTCAGTCAACTTCAACCTCACTCTACAACTTCAGGGTTTTCTGCAACTCATCTGAGCTACCCCGGTTCTGCACTCCATATCTCTCTGTGTACAATAAACATTTTGGTTCATTCATCCCTGCTTCCGCATCTGAGTCCGCTCTTAGGTTCCCTGTGTTCTCTACGCGTAACATGTCCCTTTTTCTCTCTATTTTCCCCACACCCTTCTCCATCTCTGTGTAATAAGCCGTCTGTCACGTTCCTGACCAGTTTTCTGTTATTTTGTATGTGTTTGACGGTCAGGGCGTGAGTTTGGGTGGGTAGTCTATGTTATGTGTTTCTATGTTTGTTTAAGGGTGACCTGATATGGCTCTCAATTAGAGGCAGGTGGTTTTCATTTCCTCTGATTGAGAGCCATATTAAGGTAGGTGTCTTCACTTTGATTGTTGTGGGTGGTTGTCTCCTGTGTCTGTGTTTGTGGCGCCACACGGGACTGTTTTCGGTTTGTTTGTTCGGTCGTTCATGTATGTAGTCTGTTTCCTGTTCATGCGTTCTTCACGTTATATGTAAGTTTGTTAGTTCAGGTCTGTCTACATCGGTTATTTGTTTTGTAGTTTATCAAGTGTATTTCGTTTCGTCTTCGTCTTGTTTAATAAATCATTATGTCATTTCACAACGCTGCGTCTTGGTTCAATCCATGCTCCTCCTCTTCGGATGAAGAGGAAGAGGAAAGCCGTTACAGAACCACCCACCTTACCAGAACCAAGCAGCGGGACCACGAACAGTGGTCCACGAAACAGGAATCCTGGACATGGGATGAAGTATTGGAGGGAAAAGGACACTGGGCTCATATTGGGGAATATCGCCGCTCTCATGAGGAGATGGAAGTAGCGAGAGCCCAGGAGCGGTGGTATGAGGAGGCAGCAAGGAGACGTGGCTGGAAGCCGGAGAATCAAGCTCAAGACCGGAGTTATGAAGGTACGCGGCTAGCACGGAAGCCCATGAAGAAACCCCAAAAATTTCTTGGGGGGGGTGGCTAAGAGGTAGTGGGCCAAGGGCAGGTAGGAGACCTGCACCCACTTCTCAGGCTAACCGTGGAGAGCGGGAGTACGGGCAGACACCGTGTTACGCAGTAGAGGGCACGGTGTCTCCTGTACGTGTGCATAGCCCGGTGCGGGTTATTCCACCTCCCCGCACTGGTAGGGCTAGATTGAGCATTGAGCCAAGTGCCATGATGCCGGCTCTACATATCTGGCCACCAGTGCGTCTCCTTGGGCCGGCTTACATGGCACCAGCCTTACGCATGGTGTCCCCGGTTCGCCTACATAGCCCGGTGCGGGTTATTCCACCTCCCCGCACTGGTCGGGCGACGGGGAGTATTCAACCAGGTAAGGTTGGGCAGGCTCGGTGCTCAAGGGAGCCAGTACGCCTGCACGGTCCGGTATTTCCGGCGCCACTTTCCCGCCCCAGCCCAGTACCACCAGTGCCTACACCACGCACCAGGCTTCCAGTGCGTTTCCAGAGCCCTGTTCCTCCTCCACGCACTCTCCCTATGGTGCGTGTCTCCAGCCAAGTGCCTCCAGTTCCGGCACCACGCACTAAGCCACCTGTGCGTCTCCAGAGCCCTGTACGCACTGTTCCTTCTCCCCGCACTCGCCCTGAGTTGCGTGACCTCAGCCCGGTGCCACCAGTGCCGGTACCACGCACCAGGCCTATAGTGCGCTTCGAGAGGTCAGTGTGCCCTGTCCCTGCTCCCCGCACTAGCCTTGAAGTGCGTGTCTCCAGTCCGGTGCCTCCAGTTCCGGCACCACGCACCAGGCCTACAGTGCGCCTCAGTCGGCTAGAGTCTGTAGTCTGCCCAACGCCGTCTGAGCCATCCGTCTCCCCAGCGCCATCTGAGCCATCCGTCTCCCCAGCGCCATCTGAGCCATCCGTCTCCCCAGCGCCATCTGAGCCATCCGTCTCCCCAGCGCCATCTGAGCCACCCATCTCCCCAGCGCCATCTGAGCCATCCGTCTCCCCAGCGCCATCTGAGCCATCCGTCTGCCCAGTGCCGTCTGAGCCAACCGTCTGTCCCGAGCCATTAGAGCCGCCCGTCTGTCCCGAGACGTCAGAGCCGTTAGTCAGTCAGGAGCCGCTAGAGCCATTCGTCAGTCAGGATCTTCCAGAGCCGCCAACCAGACAGGATCTGCCAGAGCCGCCAACCAGACAGGATCTGCCAGAGCCGCCAACCAGACAGGACCTGCCAGAGCCACCAACCAGACAGGATCTGCCAGAGCCGCCAACCAGACAGGATCTGCCAGAGCCGCCAACCAAACAGGATCTGCCAGAGCCGTCAGCGAGCCATGAGCGTCCAGAGCCGTCAGCGAGCCATGAGCGTCCAGAGCCGCCAGCGAGCCATGAGCGTCCAGAGCCGTCAGCTAGCCATGAGCGTCCAGAGCCGTCAGCTAGCCATGAGCGTCCAGAGCCGTCAGCGAGCCATAAGCGTCCAGAGCCGTCAGCCAGCCATGAGCGTCCAGAGCCGTCAGCCAGCCATGAGCGTCCAGAGCCGTCAGCCAGCCATGAGCGTCCAGAGCCGTCAGCCAGCCATGACCAGCCAGAGCCGTCAGCCAGCCATGACCAGCCAGAGCCGTCAGCCAGCCAGGATCCGCCAGAGCCAGCCAGCCAGGATCCGCCAGAGCCCGCCAACCAGGATCCGCCAGAGCCAGCCATCCAGAACTGCCCCTCAGTCCAGAGCTGTCTCTCTGTCCGGAGCTGCCCTTCAGTCCGGAGTTGCCCCTCTATCCTGAGCTACCTCTCTATCCTGACCTACCTCTCTGTCCTGAGCTACCTTATCCCGGTGCTGCCCCTTATATCGACAGTACCCTTTAAATTAAGTGGGTGGAATAGGAGGGTGGTCATTCAGAGGGGAATACGGAAGCTGGGATTGACTAGGGTGGGGTGGGGACCTCGCCCAGAGCCTGAGCCACCACCGTGGTCAGACGCCCACCCAGACCCTCCCCTAGACTTTTGGTGGTGCGTTCGGAGTACGCACCTTGAGGGGGGGGGGGTTATGTCACGTTCCTGACCGGTTTTCTGTTATTTTGTATGTGTTTGACGGTCAGGGCGTGAGTTTGGGTGGGTAGTCTATGTTATGTGTTTCTGTTTGTTTAAGGGTGACCTGATATGGCTCTCAATTAGAGGCAGGTGGTTTTCATTTCCTCTGATTGAGAGCCATATTAAGGTAGGTGTCTTCACTTTGATTGTTGTGGGTGGTTGTCTCCTGTGTCTGTGTTTGTGGCGCCACACGGGACTGTTTTCGGTTTGTTTGTTTGTTCGGTCGTTCATGTATGTAGTCTGTTTCCTGTTCATGCGATCTTCACGTTATATGTAAGTTCGTTAGTTCAGGTCTGTCTACATCGTTTATTTGTTTTGTAGTTTATCAAGTGTATTTCGTTTCGTCTTGTTTAATAAATCATTATGTCATTTCACAACGCTGCGTCTTGGTTCAATCCATGCTCCTCCTCTTCGGATGAAGAGGAAGAGGAAAGCCATTACACCGTCATATCTTGTCAGTCCTCTAGGGACTTTTGTCTCATGTAAGTGTGTATGTGTATTCTGTGTTATTATTTAGTTAGTTAGTAAATAAATAATTGAATCAATGTGTAGTACTTAATAATGAGTAACAGTTGGGGTTCTTGCAGATCCAAGAAGGTTACGACTGTTCAGAATGAGACTGATATGAGGTAATGATTAATAAGTGACTGTTATTGATATAAAATGTATATATCTTCCAGGGTTTAATTCGGGAGATGGTAACCTATTAAACAACTTCTTCCGTGGTGCCCCAAATTCCTAATGAGTTAATTGTTACATGATTAATTTTATTGGGTAACAATTAAACATAGTTAGTGGATTAAATAAATAACAGTCATCAGATTAATGAAAGTCAAGTCACGACACAAGCTTGTAGAGTCTTACTCAAGAATACTCACGGCAGTAATTGCTGCCAAAAGTGCTTTGTCATTATGGGATATTGTGCGTAGATTGATGAGGGGAAAAAACAATTTAATCAATTTTAGAATAAGGCTGTAACGTTTCAAAATGTGGAAAAGGTCAAGGGGTCTGAATACTTTCCGAATGCACTGTATAAAGGGAGGGCCATAAACAGCTTGCCGGCTAGCTGGTTGAAGCTAAGCCCAGTGCTTCCTTGGCTACAAGGGAATCTGTTACAACAGGAATGGAGCCGCATTCCTCTGATTGAGGTAGATGGGGTTCTCTGAATCCCTGCAGTTTGGGTTCTGATGCAATGGAGTTTGCCCACAGTCCAGACTGTCTCTACCTTCAGTTCAGCCTGTCTGTTCTCTCTCTCTGTCTGTTGACATTCTATTTGAGTTACTCCTCAACAATCCCTGCACCGTTCAGAGAGAAAAATTACAAATTGATCTAAACCAGCCCATGTGGCTGACGGCATTGATCTATGATAAAGAAAAATAATACAATTCTCATTCTGGCATTTTTCAAGTTCAGCTGGTACCCTGTGGACGCCTTGTGTGTTAGAGAGGAAGACTTGAATTGCTCTTGAATTTCAGGATGACATAATATGACATTGGACCATTATAAATGTAATTTTTGCAGGACTTTCTCTTATTGAACGAGTCATTACACTACGGGTGCCATTGTTTGTACTCTGAACAGCCCTCGTATCATGAATACAGTCACAGGCAAATGGGTTGACTGGCCCTCCGCTACTCATGATACAGCACTGCCTCTTGTGCCTTATTGCTAAATTAAACAACATCCACACAGGCATCACAGCCAAGCCATATTACAGTTGTGCTTTCAAATGTTTTTACCCTCACTGACCTCTTTCAGCAAAATCACAAGTTCAATGTCTTGCATTTAGGACTACTGGGGAAACTGTTGTGAGAAGACAGGAGCTGTGGAATTTGAGAGTGCTGTGTTGGCACCATTTTAGGAGTGTATTGACAAAATGCAGGAGAAATTCTGCTGGGGGGGAAAGAACATTGATCTTTTTTTGGAATGCGTGCTTCTAGCCGTGTGGTAAAGCTGCTTCCACTAGCCACTTCTCACAGCAGGGAGCTCACAAGAAACACATGTATTCCAAGAAGGCCCAATGCAGTGTTTGTGATGAACAAAGTTTATTCCCATGCAAAAGTGGGAAAAACTGGTTGCAATAATGCCATTATGACTTGTTTTATGACACAATGGTCTGGTTGTATACTAGTTGTATACAGCTGTTGTGTAAGGACGTTTTGCAAGGACGTAAGGACGTCTTTTTAGGGAAGACATTTGGGGAGATTATTTCCTGCCACGTAACCTTTTTAATTGCAAAAATGTAACCGTTGCTCCTGCAGGCTGACTTCGGTCGTCAGTTGAAAGGTGTTTCCTCCGACACATTGGTGCAGCTGACTTCTGGGTCAGCGAGCGGGTGTTAAGAAGCACAGCTTGGCGGGTCATGTCCCGGAGGACGCATGACTTGACCATTTCCTCTACCGAGCCCATTGGGGAGTTGCAGCGATGACACAAGATCGTAATCACAGAATTGGGGAGAAAAAGGGGATAATTGTTTTTTAAATACATGTAACCCTTTAAAGATTTATTGTCTTAAATCAGAACATTTCAGGGTGTCAGTTGCTGTACCGTCACGCCTTGTGGCTTTTCAACAGGTATCTCTTGCTCTGTCCAAAAACACAAAGGGCACCTTTTAGAAACGTTTCAAACGAACAAGCCAAGCCTGAGTAATCCCCCTTCATTCTGTCTGGGGCTGAACAAATAATTGCATAGCTGATGGCTGACTTTGCTCCGCATTTGCCTGGCACAGCTCCACCCCTCACCCCCCCCCCCCCCCGTTTTCTTTGTACCCAGGGATAGACTGGCATGAAACACTCATTGTGTGGCACTGGATTGTTTTAGTGGGGGAGTGAGTTAAATAGGTCAAATAGAGAGTGGGCCAAGCTCACACTCCTACCCCCTCTGGGTTGCCTGGATCGAGAGGTGTGGGGGTGGTGAGTGTGTGTGCTACCTACCCACCAATAACGCTTTTGGATTAATACACTCTATTGGGAAACATTGGGAATTCAGTGCTTTGAGCACAACGACTCCACTCCTGATAAGTGAACATTGGACAAGTGCAACTCAGTTCATCAGTTGCGTTCACCAGTTCAACTAATTCAAATCGGAATTGATTGGGACATCCACATAGTCTCGTTTAGTACACATGTCAACAATCGACAATCCAAGCCACTCCATTTAGGAATTTAGTACAGTACACGGCTATGTCTGTTGGGAAACATTGAGAGTCCTGTTTTTCAGCAGTGCTCCATGACTATCTGTCTGTCTACTGGGCTCTGAAGTGAGCCAAATTGGTCTTGGAGCACTGTGTGGGGTGCAAAGCTACATTTAAAGCTTTTGACATGCCATGTTTTGACGTGTCGGTTAGTTCCTAGTCTTGGCTGTTTCTTGGCTGACTGGTGCGTCTCGTGCTGCATTGTTTCAGACAGAGGAGACAAAGAGAGAGAGAGAGAGAGAGAGAGAGAGAGAGAGAGAGAGAGAGAGAGAGAGAGAGAGAGAGAGAGATGAGAGGAGAACAACTGAATAGTTTAGGTTTTTTTTATAAAGAAAAAGAAACAAAGACAGAACTAAATAAAGTAGGAGTGAAATAGCAACAAATACAAGCATAAAACATTGGCCTCTTTCTCCATCTATCACTCTGCTTCAGTCTCACTGCGCTCCAGACATCTAAGCCACTGGGCTTTCGGACAGGCACCACGCCAAAGGGGAACTTCTCTCTATCCTCCATCTACCATATTCAAAAAGGCTGTTCACTTGGTTTGAATCCTTTGTCAGAGTGCCTTATTTACGCGGTCATAAGCTTACAGAGAAAACATATGTCATATCACAACCGTGTCGGCATAGGTCAAATGGACTACTAACACTGATATGGTCAAATTCAGCAGTTGGCAAGCTAGCTCATAGCTAGAAGGTCGGCTAACTCACAAGCTGAACTCTGTTGTAGCATTAGTTGATTATGGCATCTGATAATATTGCAGAGAGGGCATGCATGCCAGCATAGAGTTATAAAGTGCTACCAATGGCCGGGATCAAGAACGCCCTGGATCTTATAATCATTTGCACATTTTGAACTACTTTATACCCCGAGCCATGCTGAGCCAAGGTGAAGGCCAATTAATCACTTTAGTCTCATTCATAGTGCAATGGCTCCTTATGTGACTTAAATCACAAGACACAAACTATATTCAGTCAATGGTGCAACCACACACAATCAATTGATTGATTTGTCAATGCACACAATCAATAGTGTCAATCAAAGGCCCAAAGCTGTAAAATGGATCCACGTCACTTCCCAATCCACAAGCTGTCACTCAGAACACTGCTGATATCACTCAATTGACTCAACACACCAGCGAATAAGACACAGCCATTCAAGGCCACAGCATTTAAGGTGATTTGTCTATTTTTCTCTTATCTATGTCATTTGTCCATAATGCAAATGTTCCCGGTGCACTACTGCTCAGGGTGGGGACAGACAGCCCATCTCAGTACGGAGCGCAGTTCACAATGCATGTAGACCTACAGTATCATCTCATCATGGTCACTTTTTTTTCTTGTGACATGTAGGCCTACATTTGCTGCAGCACAGCCTATGCTACAGTAATATAAAAAACGAATAAGTGTCAAATGTACCCATCTCCATCTGGCTTTTTCAGAGTTTTAAAACAGCCTATCACTTGAATATCATTTCTTTAAATCGGTGTACACACGAGCACTCTCTCACAGTCTTTCTCTCTCCATCAATTCCCTTCAACTTGCATTCAAGATAGATACTCCTGTTCTAGATTGTTATATAGCCTAATATATATGTCCTAGCCTACCTCTTTCAGAAAATAAATGCAATGTAGTATTAGCCTTATTAGCCTAATATTTAGCTAATAGATAAGGACAATGATACGTATTTCATTTAACTGTTGAAAGCTAGGAAGGAATGAAGCAACAATGGAGAGAGAAAGAGGAGGTAGGCTAATAACATTTGGGGAAATATTATGAAAGGGATATATGCGTCAGCCTACTAAATAGCCTATACAAATAAGCCGTGTTATATTTCAAAATTAAAATCAAATTCGCTAGCCTATACTTGTAACATTGCAGCCGCACATTCTACACCAGAATCACATGTTCTCTTCTGCTTTATCATGGTTTGAACGAGTATAATACAATACAGTACAGTAATACAGTTCATACTCAAAAAGATTAGCTTACCAGAGCTAGTTTCATTCATTTACCCAAGAGAGCATGTAGCTACTTTTATGTTTTTCTGTTGTGCATAATGTGCAGTAACCTATATCATATATGTATTGGATAACAGCACAATCATTTGGGCTTTTTTGGGCTTGGGCTCAATAAATGTTGTTAATGTAGGGCTCATAAAATATATTTAATATATGGCTCATCAGGCTCAGGTAGCATTAGGTTAGAATTTTCATGCTGATCAAAGCTCCGCATCAAATCCGGACATATTTATATGCTTTATTTTGAATGACACTTATTTTTGGCGGGAAATATTGGGTTACCTGGGAGAAAAGTGATTTATTGTCAGGATGGGACATTTGTAAAATACTGGGAAAATATTCAAAGCTAGCGTGTACGATTTGCATATGCATGTCCACTCACTATGCATGCCCGACTCTTTGAAATGATGCATGAATTCCTACAAATGCAAATGTATGGATGAACAAAAGGAATGGATCTACAGTGTGTCCATCTTGGTGTCTGTCTGTGTACTTGGTGATCATAGAACCCAGTGTTCTGTCAAAAAGGCCTCCTATCCCTTCTCACAGACACTACTGTCTGTTTTGACAAGAGTGTCGGCATACCAAATGGCACCCTATCCCCTATATAGTGCACTCCTTTGGAACAGAACCCTTTGGGCCCAGTCAAAAGTAGTCCACAATATAGAACAGCCAGCCTGGTCTCATAGACTAGACGTAACATAGTAAATGTAAATCTATCACAGTCAAATTAGTATTATATGTTACGTTTGGTATGGTTACATAAGACAGGTGGTTACTTACTCGTAACATATACGTTTTGCAATATTGTACGTTTTGCGTATTCGTAAAATATAATATTAATTATAATTCGTAACATATCGTACGAAATTGATGATGGACATCCACAAATGAATACATACCATACGAAACCTAACATATCATACTGAATGGAGTTGTCACACCCTGGCCTTAGTTATCTTTGTTTTCATTATTATTTTAGTTAGGTCAGGGTGTGACATGGGGAAGTTTGTGTGTTTTTGTATTGTCTATGGTGTTTGTAGGTTTAATGGGGTTATGTCTTGTCTATGTGTTTGTATGTCGATGGCTGCCTAGATTGGTTCTCAATTAGAGACAGCTGTGGTTTATTGTCTCTAATTGGGAGCCATATTTAAGGCAGCCATGGGCATCATGCGTTTGTGGGTAATTGTCTATGTTTTACGTTTGTTGCTTGTCTGTGCACTACGTTTATAGCTTCACGGTCGTCAGTTTGTTATTTTTGTTAGTTTGTGTATAGTTGTTCGTTTCTTGTTTTGTTTTCTCTCTTCTAATAAAAGAAGATGTATTTTGCACACGCTGCGCCTTGGTCCAATCTCTCACAAGAAGACGATCGTGACAGGAGTGTCTCGGATTTACTTACAGAATAATACGAGATGCTAAAAGACCAGGTTGGAACAGCAGAAACTTAGTCTAGATATTACAAAAATCTATTTTCATCAGTCCAGACATAAAAATAACAACTTTGTCTCATCATTCTCCCTCAACCTGACAGAACAGAGATTATGTCCCGAAGACCATCCAAGGTAGAGCTATTAGGACACCACTGGTCCTAGAACCGTGTGTGCTTTAGCCACAACAGTCACAGGAGTTGGCTAAAGCACAGAAGCCAGCTACAGATAGTGAACAAGAAAGACACAGTGGGACGGTTTCCCGGACAGAGATTAAGCCTAGTCCTGGGGTAAAAAGCAAGCTCTTCTTAGTTCAGGACTAGACCATGTGTTTGGGAAACCGGCCCAAAGGATTTTGTAAAAATGCTTGGTTCTTGTGAAATGGGGTGAATCGTATTTTGACCCAGGTTTGTTTTATGTGGGCTGGAGGTTTCCCGAGCATCACTGCATCATGTTGTGTTAAGTCACAGCCTTGAGTGTCTCTCTCGTGTGTGTGTGTGTGTGTGAGAGAGAGAATGAGAAAGCTGTATGTGAGTATAGTATACATACAGTATACAAACCATATACAGTGCCTTCAGAAAGTATTCGTACCCCTTGATTCATTCAAAACAGTAACTAGGCCACTCAGGAACATTCAATGTTGTTTTGGTAAGCAACTCCGGTGTATATTTGGCCTTGTGTTTTAGGTAATTGTCCTGCTGAAAGGTGAATATGTCAGTGTATGTTGGAAAGCAGACTGAAGCATGTTATCCTCTAGGATTTTGCCTATGCTTAGCTCCATTCCGTTAATTTTTTATCCTGAAAAACTCCCCAGTCCTTAACGATTACAAGTATAGCCATAACATGATGCAGCCTCCACTATGTTTGAAAATATGAAGAGTAGTACTCAATGATGTGTAGTATTGGATTTGCCCCAAACATAATGCTTTGTCTTCAAATGAAATACAATTTTATTGGTCACATGCGCTGAATACAACCTTAAGGTGAAATGCTTACTTACGAGCCCCTAACCAACAATGCTGTTTCAAAGAAATACAGATAAGAATAAGAGATAAAAGTAACAAGTAATTAAAGAGCAGCAGTGAAATAACAGTACCGATACAGAGTCAATGTGCGAGGGCACCGGTTATTTTAGGTAGTATGTACATGTAGGTAGAGTTATTAAAATGACTATGCATAGATGACAACAGAGAGTAGCAGTGGTGTAAAGAGGGGGTGAGAGGGGATGGGGGGGGGGGGGTGGGGCACTGCAAATAGCCTGGGTAGCCATTTAACTAGATGTTCAGCAGTCTCATGGCTTGGGGGTAGAAGCTGTTAAGAAGCCTCTTGGACCTAGACGTGGCCCTCTGGTACCGCTTGCCGTGCGGTAGCAGAGAGAACAGTCTGTGACTAGGGTGGCTGGAGACTTTGACAATTTCTAGGGCCTTCCTCTGACACCGCCTGGTATAAAGTTCCTGGATGGCAGGGAGCTTGGCCCCAGTGATGTACTGGGCCGTTGGCACTACCTTCTGTAGTGCCTTGCGGTCGGAGGTCGAGCAATTGCCATACCAGGCTGTGATGCAACCAGTCAGGATGCTCTCAAAGGTGCAGCTGTTAAACATTTTGAGGATCTGAGGACCCATGCCAAATCCTTTCAGTCTCCTGAGGGGGAATAGGTTTTGTCGTGCCCTCTTCACGACTGTCTTGGTGTGCTTGGACTATGTTAGTTTGTTGGTGATGTGGATGCAACAGATGTAACTTTACGTCGTCCCCTCGCCCCGACACGGGCGCGAACCACTGAACCTCTGCACACATCAACAACGGTTGCCCACGAAGCATCGTTACCCATCGCTCCACAAAGGCCGCGGCCCTTGCAGAGCAAGGGGCAACCCTACTTAAAGTCTCAGAGCAAGTGACGTAACTGATTGAAATGCTACTGGCGCGTACCCGCTAACTAGCTAGCCATTTCACATCCGTTACACTCACCCCCCTTTCAACCTCCTCCTTTTCCGCAGCAACCAGTGATCCGGGTCAACAGCATCAATGTAACAGTATAAACTTTACGTCGTCCCCTCGCCCCGACACGGGCGCGAACCAGGGACCTTCTGCACACATCAACAACGGTTGCCCACGAAGCATCGTTACCCATCGCTCCACAAAGGCCGCGGCCCTTGCAGAGCAAGGGGCAACCCTACTTAAAGTCTCAGAGCAAGTGACGTAACTGATTGAAATGCTACTGGCGCGTACCCGCTAACTAGCTAGCCATTTCACATCCGTTACATGGACACCAAGGAACTTGAAGCTCTCAACCTGCTCCACTGCAAGCCTTGTCGATGAGAATGGGGGCATGCTCGGTCCTCTTTTTCCTGTAGTCCACAATCATCTCCTTTGTCTTGATCACGTTGTTTGCTTATGGCGGAATTCAGGACATAAAGTTAATTTCTCTTAAATTATTGTACAAAATTCTTGCAACTAATAGAATGTTATATATATGGGGGATACAATCTTCCCAGCTCTGTAGATTCTGCTGTGAGGAGGCAGAGTCATTAGACCATTTATTTTGGTATTGTCCGCATGTAGCTCGTTTTTGGTCACAGGTCCAGGAATGGTTGAAGAATTGCAACATTTGCGTAGGTTCTGCCCCTGAACAAGGCAGTTAACCCACTGTTCCTAGGCCGTCATTGAAAATAAGATTTTGTTCGTACCTGACTTGCCTGGTTAAATAAAGGTAAAATATATATATATATATTGTGGCAGACCAAGAGGTTTGGTCAAGACGTTTACACAGATCAGACACGGACAGAGTATGATTAGCTCGGTTTCAAGGGTGTTTATTAAATAATAAATCAAAAGAAAAGGACATGTCTCCCCCACGAGACCCTCTCCAGGATACTGTTTTCTGGGCTCCGGGTCTTGCTGTATCCTGTTTGGCACTCAAACTCCCTCATCTTAGCTCGGGCCCCGTCTCCAACTACACGGAAGTCACCTTACTTCCCCAGTACTCTCCTGTGTGCTGCCCTTCTGGCAGCTTTATGGGGCTTGTACAGCTGGTGAGCAATCAGCCCTTGATTACTCACCAACTCCCCAATCAGCCCCAATTAGTCCTGGGCGGAGAGCTTGTCGAGACCTGGCACGTCCAGCAGATGGAGCCATCGCCTCGTGATGTATACTCCGTCTGTCACGAGGCCTCGACGAGTCTCCCCCTGGTGGCTGACCTGCTGTACGCCACACCGTATGTAAGACAACTGCTGGGACTGCCCATGGAGAGCTCATGATTGGCATGTGTACTACATCTGTGCACACACACACCTCTGAGTACCATCTGGGGGTGAAATTAGTCATAAATGTCTGGCTTCATGTTATTGACCCTATACTACGAATCAGGTTTTAGAAGTTTCCGAGGTAACCTTGGTCAACTCTGAGTTTAACTCGGGATAACCAGTACCACAAAATTGGCTCACCTTTTAGCCAGGCACATTTCTATTGCAACAAATCCTTCAGAACTAACCTGCAGGCTAACTTTGGGCTAACTCCATTTATCCTGAATGAAGTGAAAATCCCACCCTCTTGCAAAGATTGGTCATCATCCCCTTCATTTGAGGAAGACGACTGATTAAATATTTTATTAATCAATTTTTTTGCGTGTAAAAAATAGCAATGTTAAAATACTTATCACATTACACATTTACTATAGCCGATGAGTTGAAAACTTACAAACCTCAGATTTCCCACTTCCTGGTTGGATTTTTTCTCAGGTTTTTGCCTGCCATATGAGTTCTGTTATACTCACAGGCATCATTCAAACAGTTTTAGAAACTTCAGAGTGGTTCCTATCAAAATCTACTAATAACATGCATATATTAGCATCTGGGCCTGAGTAGCAGGCAGTTTACTCTGGGCACCTTATTCATCCAAGCTACTCAATACTGCCCCCAGCCATAAGAAGTTAACACAGTGTCCAAAGAAGGGCCAGAAGTGTACAGAATGGTGTCGTCTGCGCAGAGGTGGATCAGAGAATCACCAGCCACAAGAGCGACATCATTGATGTATATAGAGAAAAGTCGGCCCGAGAATTGAACCCTGTGGCACCCCCATAGAGACTGCCAGAGGTCCGGACAACAGGCCCTCCGATTTGACACACGGAACTATCTGAGAAGTAGTTGGTGAAACAGGCGAGGCAGTCATTTGAGAAACCAAGTCTGCAGTTAAGAATACGGTGATTGAGTCGAAAGCCTTGGCCAGGTCGATGAAGATGGCTGCACAGTACTGTCTTTTATCGATGGCGGTTATGATATTGTTTAGGACCTTGAGCGTGGCTGAGGTGCACCCATGACCAGCCCGGAAACCAGATTGCATAGTGGAGAAGGTACGGTGGGAATCGAAATGGTCAGTCACCTGTTTGTTAACTTGGCTTTCGATGATTTTAGAAACGCAGGGCAGGATAGATATAAAGTTGGAGTCGGAAGTTTACATACACCTTAGACAAATACATTTAAACTCAGTTTTTCACAATTCCTGACATTTAATCCTCATAGAAATTCCCTGTTTTAGGTCAGTTAGGATTGCCACTTTATTTTAAGAATGTGAAATGTCAGAATAATACTAGAGAGAATGATTTATTTCAGCTTTGATTTCTTTCATCACATTCCCAGTGGGTCAGAAGTTTACATACACTCAATTAGTATTTGGTAGCATTGCCTTTAAATTGTTTAACTTGGGTCAAACGTTTTGCATAGCCTTCCACAAGCTTCCCAAAATAAGTTGGGTGAATTTTGGCCCATTCCTCCTGACAGAGCTGGTGTTACTGAGTCAGGTTTGCTGGCCTCCTTGCTCGCACACACTTTTTCAGTTCTGCCAACAAATGTTCTATGGGATTGAGGTCAGGGCTTTGTGATGGCCACTCCAATACCTTGACTTTGTTGTCCTTAAGCCATTTTGCCACAACTTTGGAAGTATGCTTGGGGTCATTGTCCATTTGAAAGACCCACTTGCGACCAAACTTGAACTTCCTGACTGATGTCTTGAGATGCTTCGTTATATCCACATCATTGTCCTCCCTCATGATGCCATCTATTTTGTGAAGTGCACCAGTCCGTCCTGCAGCAAAGCACCCCCACGACATGATACTGCCACCCCCGTGCTTCACCGTTGGGATGGTGTTCTTCGGCTTGCAAGCCTCCCCCTTTTTCCTCCAAACATGGCGATGGTCATTATGGCCAAACAGTTCTGTTTTTGTTTCATTAGACCAGAGGACACTTCTCCAAAAAGTATGATCTTTGTCCCCATGTGCAGTTGCAAACCGTAGTCTGGCTTTTTTATGGCGGTTTTGGAGCAGTGGCTTCTTCCTTACCTAGCGGCCTTTCAGGTTATGTCGATATAGGACTTGTTTTACTGTGGATATATATAAGTTTGTACCTGTTTCCTCCAGCATCTTCACAAGGTCCTTTGCTGTTGTTCTGGGATTAATTTGCACTTTTTGCACCAAAGTACTTTCATCTCTGGGAGACAGAACGCGTCTCCTTCCTGAGCGGTTGTCACGTTCTGACCTTAGTTCCTTTTTTATGTCTTTGTGTTAGGTTGGTCAGGGCGTGAGCTGGGTTGGACAGTCTATGTTCTTTTTTCTAGGTTGTTTGTTTTCTATGTGTTTGGCCTGGTGTGGTTCCCAATCAGAGTCAGCTGTTTATCGTTGTCTCTGATTGGGAGCCATATTTAGGTAGCCTGTTTTCCATTGTGTGTTGTGGGTGGTTGTTTCCGTTTCAGTGTTTTCACCATTCGGGACTGTTTTGGTTTTCATTTTGATTCTCTTGTTCATTTTGTATTCATTCTATTGCAATATATTATGGATACGTACCACACTGCACATTGGTCCGATATTTCCTACTCCTCCTCAGACGAAGAGGATGAAAGCCGTTACAGCGGTATGACGGCTGCATGGTGTTTATACTTGCATACTATTGTTTGTACAGATGAACGTGGTACTTTCAGGAATTTGGAAATTGCTCCCAAGGATGAACCAGACTTGTGGAGGTCTACCATTTTTTTTCTGAGGTCTTGGCTGATTTCTTTTGATTTTCCCATGCTTTCAAGCAAAGAGGCACTGAGTTTGAAGGTAGGCCTTGAAATGCATCCACAGGTACACCTCCAATTGACTCAAATGATGTCAAATAATCCTATCAGAAGCTTCTAAAGACATTACATAATTTTCTGGAATTTTCCAAGCTGTTTAAAGGCACATTCAACTTAGTGTATGTAAATCTCTGACCCACTGGAATTGTGATATAATGAAATAATCTGATTGTAAACAATTGTTGGAAAAATGACTTGTGTTATGCACAAAGTAGATGTCCTAACCCACTTGCCAAAACTATAGTTTGTTAACAAGAAATTTGTGGAGTGGTTGAAAAACAAGTTTTACTGACTCCAACCAAAGTGTATGTAAACTTCCGACTTCAACTGTAGGTCTATAACAGTTTGGGTTTAGAGTGTCTCCCCCTTTGAATAGGGGGATGACCGTGGCAGCTTTCCAATCTATGGATATCTCAGACGATACGAAAGAGAGGTTGAACAGGCTAGTAATAGGGGTTGCAACAATTTCGGCGGATAATTTTAGAGAGGGTCTGGGCAAATTGCTGCAGGGGGTGCAGAGCTGTTGGCCGGGGTAGTCAGGTGGAAAGCATGGCCAGCCGTAGAAAAATGCTTATATAAATGATCGATTATCGTAGATTTATCAGTGGTGACAGTGTTTCCTAGCCTCAGTGCAGTACGGCAGCTGGGAGGAGGTGCTCTTATTCGCCATGGACTTTACATTGTCCCAAAACTTTTTGGAATTAGTGCTACAGGATGCAAATTTCTGTTTGAACAAGCTATGTGTATATTGGTTCCTGACCTCCCTGAACAGTTGCATATTGCGGGGGCGATTCGATGCTAATGCAGTACGCTACAGGATGTTTTTGTGCTGGTCAAGGGCAGTCAAGTCTGGGGTGAACCAAGGGCTATATCTGTTCTTAGGACAAATCCACTGCCGTTTGAGAACCAGGAGGAACCACAACCAGGGGAAAGGTGTTCACTTCTGTTGCCTCTGGCTTTGGACATAGTTAACTGGTCTTACTGTTTTGGAGGCATAGGCTACATTTGAATGGGGCTATAACACAGGCTACGTACAGTGCCAATGAGTTGTCTGTTTTCAGATTGGCTGTAAGCAGTGAATGGAATAAAACTAACCTGAAGTGGTTATTTTCCTGTAAACTGACATGAAAATGGTTTAGTGCACACCTTCACATGACAAGAGGTTATAATAAAGGTTAAAATACAGTTTAAAAAATAAATTACATCAAAAAGGGTGCTGCTTGATATGAATACAGTCTTTAAACGGAAAACTCCCAATGTCACATTGCTCTCTGATATCAGCCATCTGTCAATGATGATGGATGACACAGTTACAATTATTCGTTCACGGACGTCATGGAATGCAACTGTCAAGGACACTAATGAAAATAATTTGCCCGTACTCCACTCTTACCTGTTACTCATTCTGTGTCGTTGACTGATGGTGTAACGGGCTTGCTAATGGAACATGAGAAAGGACGTCAGCTGCCCACCTCCTCAGCAGCTGTGAACGTCGAGAGAGAGCGATGGTGGGAGTCTCAGTAAGCGTAAATGCACGGTAAGAGTGAGACTCAGATTTTTCACTTTAAGGCCAGGCACCACAGGCTGAAATTACATTTTTGCATCTACCTATCAATTTTGAGATGTGGTCATCTTATTTTGGTCCATTAATATTATTTTTTTCAAAAAGTAAACAAACATTTCATAAACATTTATATTTTCTTTAGCTTGTCATACTAGCAAATGCCTATTGACTCTGTTCCATCTGACTGTGCAATCCACTGCCTCATCAGACCAGCCAGGCAATTTATAAACTTTATCTCCACAATAAAAAGCATCTAGACATTCTCACATTTCTTTGAGACTAACATTTCGTTTTCAACAGCAGAGATTTGTATAAACCTTGCTGTCTGTCTCTCTGACATCTGCAACATTGTTTCAAAATTCAAATTCGATCTCCAGCTGTCCCATAGTAAAGAACGTGTCGGGATGAGACACACAGGCAGGCAGCTTTTCTCAGCCAGTCGAAATCAGGAATCAGCATCATTTTTATGGATATATATACAAAGAACTATCAATAGAAAACATGTCAAACGAAACTAAGTGCAGCTAGTTTGAAGTCTTTCCAGCTTCAGTTTGCTGGCCAGCTTCCCTGAACAACTGTGTGCTACCGAGAGCACATTTTCAATGCCAGGTGAACTCGCACATTGTTATGGATGTATCCAAATAAATGTCACTAGAAACAGCTTAAATAAATGCAAATGAACCTACTTTGTTGTTAGTCTGGCTGCACTGTTAGATGTGACTCTAAGTTAGCCATAGTTGGCTAGCTAACAAGCAAGGGATAAGAATATTACCAGCCAATATGGCAATGGAACATTTAAAACGAACGACTGGATCGCATCCATAGATACCGAGCAAAAAGTATGAACGACTGGGTCGCGTCTCTGGCTTGGGTAGCAAACCTAGATTTACTATATCTTGTGGAAGGATGAAATAGTATGAATTAATTCATCAAAATAACATTTTGAATGAAAATATGTCAATCATTATTTGAATATGTTGGTAACTCATTGTATAAAAGTGATAATGCCCTCAAAGCCGGTGTTTGGAGGATATATTGGGACGTTTTGACAAAACCCGTGCCAATATATCCTCCAAACACTGGCTTCTCGGGCATTATCACTTAAGTATGCATCATTTGGATATTTCGGGAAAAACATAATCTCTGTTTGTTAGTTGCAAAACCTAAGTGATTAGAATTCTTTATGCTTCAACTACTAAGTAATAATTCTTACAATTCTCACTATCTTGTTCTTGATCCAGAAAGGTTTTGCTCTTTCAACAATTTCCCCAGGGTGGACCGCAGCAGAGCATGAGGATGATGGTTAAATGTTCACACCTGGTGATTCCTGTTTAGGGGCAGGAACTTGTGGGATATAAAGTCCTCTCTGACATGCATTGGAGTCACAGTTGCCCAAAATTGAAGCAGATTATATTTTATTTAAATGTCTCCTTTCACACAAACAAAATATTTAGTATTTTACTTAATATACACAATTGGCCATGTGTGAGCTGAATCTACAACTAATATTAGACATCTATCTATGTTGTTAAAAATGCAAGAATGAAGTTATGCGAGTAAGCGTGTTCTTTCCCTTATATTCCTTGTAAGAAGTTAGGCACTCAACAGTGTTGTTTGCTAGCACAACAAAAACATTGCTAGGGATGCCATGCGACTTTAGTAACCCTGTAGAGTCAGACCTTGATGTTTTGTGTGATGTGCCACCATGTTAAAGCAAACCAAACGGTAGATCAAGGATGAAATACCATAGGGAGAGGGCATGGGCAGGTATTCTTATTGCAGTACTAGAGAAAGGGACTTCACACACTCCAAATCTAGTGCAGCACTCCTAACAGTAGGTTACAGAACCTGCCCTTGTTGGTCTCTCTGTCTTACTTAGTTGTAACAAACAAAACATTTAAGTGTAAACTCTGTTGTCAAAATACTATTATCAGGAACCAAATAAGATATTTTGAGGAATGTTTGAGACCAAATAAATGTTTTTTTGACAGACACCAACATTTGTTTGATTGTGTAAGGTTTTAGGTGCCACAATTCAAAACACTTTGACATATTCAATAGGTAAAACGTTTGTCATAGTCCTTGCAGGTTTGCAACAAAGGCCTCTGGAATGATACAGTTAACCAATCAATTCATCTTCCCTGTGCAGTACTGTATCAAGTCCTACAGGAATCGTATGGTAGTCTAACACTGCATTGAAGTGCAAAATTAAGTTGACAAATACACCTGACCACACTTTTTTTCTTATTAACCTTTCTTCTAACCTTACCTTTTCACATATCGACACGTGGGGAGAATATCAGCGTTTGAGGAGGAGAGGGTGGTAGCGATATGTGTGTCGTGAGTACTCTCACCACTTCAAGTCATTTCGGCAAGGAGAGTGAGATGGAATATCTGCACCACCAGACTGCTCCTGTACAGTCGCCTACAGAATGAGCCCTCCCCCCCCCCCCCCCCCCCCCCTCCAGTTGTGCTGAGTTGACAGAAGTGGTCACCAGCAGAGAGAGTGACGACGCACCCTGCCCTTGGTATTGTAATTACAGTTCTCTCATCACACGTGAGTCTGCTGCCTTAGCCCAGCTGGCCATTTGGGGCAGTGTCTGAGGCAGACGCGTGCTGCTGTGAATCTCAAGCACCCCGCTACTGATGCACTATCAGCACATCTCAATTCTGCTGGACCCCCTGAACCCTCAGCCCTGAGGATAGTGAGGATAGAGTTTTTCAGTCCTGGGGACTAATATATATAACTAACACACCTGATTCACCTCAAGGGCTGGGATCAAAAGCTGAAAGATTCAATGATCTCAATTATCTGAACCAAGTGTGTTACTTGGTTAGGACCAAGGTATGCACACCATATGGGGTCTCTTTGGTTTACCAGGATTAAAGGGATTTGGTTGGAATTCCCCTATAATGATGAAAAGTATAACGCTATTGCTAACAGCTTCTATCTACATCTATCTTTGATATTGATATGCAGAATTGCAAATTTACTCCAACTCCCAGTTACTCATCTTGGAAGATCTAAAACAATTGGATAGATGTAAGCACAACATGGCACAAAATTACACCCAGCCCATATAAGGCAAAGGCAAGCAATTTACATATTGTATAAAACCTATTCAATATGCTTTCAGATCTACAGGAGTGCCTATGGGGTAGGGTTTAGGGGTCGATTTAGAATTCAGAAGTAGTGCCTGGAGCTAAGAACACCTGTGCACAGAAATCATCCCACCTCTCCCTCCCTCCTTTCCCTTGTTTAGTACTCTCCTTCACTTCTTTATTCCCCTTCTCTCTCCCTCCCTCTCCATACCTAGCCCTTGTTTAATACTCTCCCTCACTCCTTCCACTTTCTTCCGTTGTTGGGCTGCCTTGTGATACCAGCAATGTTGATAACGTTGTCTGCCTGTTTATCATTGGCTCTCCGTGAGTGATTACCATTGCAGTCCACTGTATTGGAACGCGCTATCACAATGTCGCCAGCGCATAATTACAGTTTAATGTAGTATGTGTTTTATTTGGCCCTGACAAAACTTTTCACTCACAGGTACTAAAACCACCATTTGGTTGAGCTATTGTAAAGCCCAAAGTGCACTTTGCAGCATAAAAAACGTGGCTTAGTTCAATGTAGGGGTTATTTTGTCTGGGGAAAGTACTGAAAACCTGAGAAAGATATGGATTTGTGTAAGCCTCAGAGCTTTACACCAAAGATAAGGGAATTCATGAATGAACTCCATGTTGTCAGGTCCAAGCTAAGCATACCTGTACTGCAAAGCAGCTTACAGACAGATTCAGAACGCCAGTCAGCCAGTTTAAGTTGTCTTCCACTGTCAGGGGCTGTGTGTGTGTGTGTGTTCTTGGGGGTCCACAACAAAGTGATTAATGACAGACCCCTTCGGCTAACACTTCATGGATTTATGGGATTTCACATGCAAACTCCCGATAAGGACCGAATCGGACATGTAGTTAGCATGTGTTCAAGGTTCCTCAATAAATACACTGTCCAGAAAACATGATTGGATTTCACTATATTTCTCCAACTTCTAGATAAATTGAGTAAGGCAGAGACAGTGGGCGAACCTTAACATATCTCAGAAATGTTAAACGCGATCGTCAGCGGTCCGTGAGAGGGTTGCACATTGCAATATATGACATTTGATATAAAATCAATCACTGCAATCGCTGTGCCATATACATTCTGTTAGCATGGTAATATAATAAACCAGTGGTAGCATATAATGTGTATGAATGAATGCAGTATCAGTTTGTTGGTCTGTAGCATACACAGTGTTCTTGTTTGCACATACGTGAACACTGTGTACACCACAGACATACATATTGTATGTGCTTATATGCACATCATCCCCTAACCCCCCTCCTCCCCAACACACACCCCACACCACCCCTTGGCACACCACCCCCAGGGCTCCCGAGTGGCGCAGCGGTCTAAAGCACTGCATCTTAGTGCAAGAGGCATCACTACAGTCCCTGGTTTGAATCCAGGCTGTATCACATCTGGCCGTGATTGGAAGTCCCATAGGGCGGCGCATAATTGGCCCAGCATCGTCCAGGTTTGGCCGGGGTAGACAGTCATTGTAACTAAGATTTTGTTCTTAGCTGACTTGCCTAGTGAAATAAAGGTTCAATAAAATATAAAAGAAAACCTACACAGTGGAGTCACACATCACCCTGGACACAACAACATCATTATTTATATACTGTATATATTATGTCAACTCCCTGGACATACATCCAGTATTTTACAATATATACGAGATGGAGCTCTGTCATAGTCAACATTGTGCTAAGAGCCCTAGAGTGCCTTCTATTAGGATCTTAGCTGGGGACTTCCAGCACAAAAATATTCACATTTTCTCAATGGAGAGCGGCCCTATAAATCAGAGCCCAGCATGCTTTGCGGCCACGATTAATGTTTTATGGCAGTGCTTAGGCTTAATTGCTACCGTGGGGAAAGCTGGAGTGGCCATCTCGTTTGCATCGGAGGGATAGCGAGGGATATCGCAGCAGACCAGAGATTTTCATTGACTAATTTTAGAAATCCCTTTTGTTAAGAGGGAACTTCCGTGCAAAACAGCCGAAGGGTCGCAGTGATGAAGGTAACAGGAGTGGAGGGACTGGGGCTGGTAAACAAGGGGATGGATATTGGGTAGGAAGATAAAAGCAATGTAATAAACAAAGCAGAAATTATTTACTGGGGCAAAAAAATACTGTGTGTTCGATTTTTAAAGGCTGTCCTTCCAAAATCCTCGATAACACAACTTCATGGAGTATATTTAGGATTTTCCAAAACACTACTGTTCCATAAGTCATGAACAGTCAAAATAGTTTGGAAAATATTAAATTGCAACATACACTACATGACCAAGAGTATGTGGACACCTGCTCGTCGAACATCTCATTTAAAAATCATGGCCATTAATATGGAGTTGGTCCCCCCTTTGCTGCTATAACAGCCTCCACTCTACTGGGAAGGCTTTCCACTAGATGTTGGAACGTTACTGCGGGGACTTGCTTCCATTCAGCCACAAGCCCATTAGTGAGGTCGGGCACTGATGTCGGGCGATTAGGCCTGGCTCGCAGTCGGAGTTCCAATTTCTCCCAAAGATGTTCGATGGGGTTGAGGTCAGGGCTCTGTGCAGGCCATTCAAGTTCTTCCACACCGATCTCGACAAACTATTTATGTATGAACCTCGCTTTGTGCCTAGGGGCATTGTCATGCTGAATATAAAGAGTCTTCACCCAAACTGTTGCCATAAAGTTGGAAGCACAGAATCATCAATAATGTCATTGTATGCTGTAGTGTTAAGATTTCCCTTCACTGGAACGAAGGGGCCTAGTCCAAACCATGAAAAATAGCCCTAGACCATTATTCCTCCTCCACCAAACTTAACAGTTGGCACTATGCATTCAGGCAGGTAGCATTCTCCTGGCATCCACCAAACCCAGATTTGTCCGTCGGACTGCCAGATGGTGAAGCGTGATTCATCACTCCTGAGAATGTGTCCAATGGCAGCAAGCTTTACACCACTCCAGCTGACGCTTGACATTGCGCATGGTGATCTTAGGCTTGTGTGTGGCTGCTAGGCCATGGAAACACATTTCATGAAGCTCCCGACGAACAGTTCTTGTGCTGATGTTGCTTCCAGAGGCAGTTTGGAACTCGGTAGTGAGTTGCAACTAAGGACAGACGGTCCCGTTCTGTGAGCTTGTGTGGCCTGTCACTTCAGGACTGAGCCGTTGTTGCTCCTAGATGTTTCCACTTCACAATAACAGCACTTAGAGTTGACCAGGGAAGCTTTAGCAGGGAAGAAATTTGACGAACTGACCTGTTGGGAAGGTTGCATCCCGTGACGGTGCCACATTGAAAGTCACTGAGCTCTTCAGTAATGCCATTCTACTGCCAATGTTTGTCTATGGAGATTGCATAGCTGTGTGCTCGATTTTATACACCTGTCAGCAATGGGTGTGGCTGAAATAGCCGAATTCACTCAATTGAAGGGGTGTCCTCATACTTTTGAATATATTTTGTACATGTCATCACAATCAGATATTTCTGGACAACTCAGATGCATTCGTTTTGCACAGTCTGTGAGCAGCTCTATTTTTGTATGCATAAATGTCTTGCACCGGTCACTCACACTGCTTGCGATATGTTTTGGTGACAGTGAGTCTCAGAGTGAAGAGGAGTAGATAATTTAATATGACTTATTATTAAATGTGAGCATTACCACTGTGTCCCCTCAACAGAAATGACTGACAGTTGAAAGGAAGGATATCTTATTATACTGTATAAATAGAATACAAGAAATCATATAGATTTACAAAGTGACTATAAAACATCAAAATAAGTAATACAGTTAATTAAGCTCATGGTTAAGCTTTAACAGAAGACATCTCAAGACATGAAACAGTTTAAAAAAGATTTGGTATTGAGTTATAGTCTTTTCTATCAGCACAAAAGGAATGTTCACTCTCATACGATGTCCATATTAGGAAGTGTGCTAATGGAAGTTGTGTCACCGTACTCTTGCGTTATACTCTCCAATGTGATTGATGGTTTCAAAAGAATAATTCTCTAATGGTGCCATTCATCATCTTGGCTGATCTCAAGTCAGGTGACCACCATGACAAGGTTATAAGACAGCCAACCAACTAGGTCCTTCCTGATGACAGGCAGAACTATGGCTTAATCGCTGGCAGAGGCTTGGCATGGAATCAGTTACTCTTACAATTTACCCACTCACCCTGGTCAAGTTTCGATGCGTAATCAGCAGAGGAGAAATATGTCAGTGTCTGTCTCCTCACAGGCTAATGGCCTGGAAGAGGATTTAGCAGAGCTGAGTTTCTGTACAAAATACTGTACGCAAAAGTGGACGGCAGCTTCTCCCTGTCCCAACAGTTGATAGTTAAGCCTTGATATGGCTTAAATGGGAATTCTGTTTGCACTGTAAATATGTGTGCTGTATCTACTCAGTCTAAGGTAATGCATTTCTACATAAGCAGGTCACGGCCTGTAATGACGTTGGTCCCAAGTCCAGAGCTTATGGTGGCAATGTCAGGGTAGTCATGATATTCTTATGCAGGGTATCTGTAGGTTAATAACATGTTCATAATTCTTAAAAAAACACTTCCCAAGCTAATACAAGCAGGTGATACACAGCCAAGCTTCAAGTCATTCTGGTCGTTCAAGTGGGAAGTTGTGTCTTTTGAAAAATGGTGGCATGCTCAGTGAAGAGCCAAGAGAGGGTTTTGGTTTTGGCACATAAGCAAACCATATGGTCATGATGATCATACAATATGTCTATGTATAGCCAGAGTCAGGCAACATCATGTGTGATCTCTGATAGTTAAAAGCACAGAAAAGTACATTCATTTCCAGCAACTAATATCAAAAGTTGGTTAATGAAGGTCCACTGTCTGGCAGTGGACACACTAAAGTGGACAAATGGCCCCTGGGCCAGATGGATGGCCAATGTTAGAGGGAGGCAAAAGGGTTTGGTGAGAGATGGAGGGTAGACAGACTGACTCCACATGATCCACTACGTCGGACAGTTGCGACGCTCTGCTTAATTATGCAGAAAAACAAACAGTGCTTAAAAGATGATCCTGAGACACAGTGGGCTAACATTACCCTGTCAGTCCACGCTGTGCTCTTGTCCATATGTGCTACAGACTAAGGAGGCTGTCCTCTAGTCCAGGAGTTCTCAGTGGGGTCCGCGGAGGTACTGCACGATGTAATAAAATATTCTTAGTTCAACTGGGGTACCCATCAGAATCCAAAATATACATTTGTTTTACTCCAATGTTTGTAAACAGTGTAAACAAACACCATATAGCCTCAAAACATTGTCAAAACGATAATGTTGATGTCATCGATGATCATACCTTGCATCCATATTCATCTATGAATTTGAAAGTGGTTACATTTCTCCAAGCCCATCCCCTTTTCCCAAAAAAGAGGCATGTAGAATTGCAGGAAATTAGCTTGAAAACTGCTACATTTTCTCTCTGATGACAAGTGGTGTGGCCTTTAAAATGTTCCTTTGCAGGGCCCGAGACTTGGTTCGTCTGGTCATGCATTGCCGAAATTATAGTAAAACTCCTTGCACGCTATTTCTAGGTTTTGGATTGTTACAATGAGGATTTTTACCGCAAACAAACACTAAACCTGACTTACCAAACCGTCTAATCTGCTTGACAAGCGATCTTCAAGGACAGTTGTCCAGCAACAGAACAATATAGGCGACTGGACTTCACATGTTCTGCCACCTGTCCATACGCCTTGAAGCTCTACCTCCTTTTTTATGAAACAAAACAAAGGTGGCAGGAGAAGAGATGAGCGGGCCTTGTTGACAGCTGCTACCATGAGGCTACGTCAAGATGCTGAGCGGGATCGCAGAGAGGCTGAATTTCATTCATCTTAAAGCTGCTAATCGTAACGATTCAGTGTTGTCACCCAAATTCAAGGTGCTGCGTCTGACAGTGAGGCTTCTGAACGGGTATGAGGCAATGATGATAGGGATATGCAGCTGACCTCTTCTTTCCCCTCTGTCAAAGTCTGACCAGTCCTCATCTCTTGGTAGGATCACTCACAATCTTCATCGCACACGACTCTATTGTGCTGTACAGTAGAAGTAATGCAGCAGTGGGTATATGCACCATGAGTTTGAGCAAAGCAATCCTGTATAAAACAAGGAGGATTATGAGGCATGAAGGGCAACACGGGCTGAAACTAAAGCGAAGACCAACAGATGAGTGGTTTGAAAGTTCACAAGTCATAGATAAGACAGTGAGACCATGAATTAAGAAAGACCATTAATTATTATGACACCCATTCACACATACATTCCTCATGCAAAAACTAATACCCATCCACACAACACACTGACTCACATTCTCGCCACACTCCCACAAACTCTATTACTCACAAACTCCCCACACACCGTTTGACAGCAGCAGGGTTGTTGCAGTGTGTGTGTGTGTGTGTGTGTGTGCGCGTGCGTGTTAGAGTGTGCACGTGAATGATCTGTGGCCTTGCACTGCTATCTCCTTCAGTAATTATCTGGGGACTAATTGATGTGCTCTATCTCCATTCAAGAGCCAGTGGGTCCTCTCATCTCTCATGGCAACGCTAAGAGTGGCTGTGAAGAAGCCATTTCCTTTACGGGGTGGGAATTATGTATTTTAGTGGAGGAGCGGTTTATTACAGCACACCATCAATCTCAATGGAAGGTAAACTAGAGTAGCTATGCACTGTCACCCAGTCAGGTTAATCACCGAAGTAGGATAGGGCCCAGTGGTTTGTGGTTGTGGTTCTGAGGTGGGTACCCTCTCCAGTATACGATTCTCTTTTAAGTGCAAACAAAGAATGTCAAGAGGGAGATGGCTTTGATTGAGCGAGCTAATTAATTCTCAGATTGTGTGAGTTAATCAAACTTGAAAGAGTCAAAGAGGTTGAAATCGGCCTCAATTTCTTGAGCTGAAAGTGAATCCACAAAAATGGGCATTTGTTTTGTTTCAGAATCAGACAATGCACTACTCCACAAATAAGGATGACACTGATAGTACTACTGGATCACATGCAAAGACAATAATCACACTATCTTCAAACCACAAGACTAATGTAACTTATCCTAAAGGAAATATGGACACTTTGGGACTCTCCATTAATAGATCCTAATTGGTATTATCAGAGCTCTCTCTATGGACGCGGAAGAATACAGATCTATCTCACTGGGGTTGGAACACCACCTTATTGGTTGAAACGTCTGGATGGAGGATGATCCTGTATGTCGGTATGTCAGCTAGGTTTTGAAAGACCACGGCCAGACAGACCCAAATGAAGACGTACAGTATGAAATTGGATGACCCATTCATCATTGTCTGTAAAAAACTGAACTCGAGTGAACTCTTTTCGGATGAGCTGCCAATGCAAAAGCCGGACATATGGTGCGTGTCTCAAAGGACAATGGTCATGGTTGTCCATCATCAAAGCCATTATCTCAATCCTTCTTTTTCAGACACTTGATCTCTGTGTGGCTGTAGCCTCAACCTTCATGTGTTACAAACTGTGCACACCGTAATGACACTGAGAATGTGTCGAAACGCCGTGGCTCACACAGTGACTGTCCAATAAATTATTCAGTAATGCAATTATCAAATGCAAATACCTAGATTGGTGCAGCAGGCATTAAGTATCTACCTTCAACAGTAGGAATATTCTATCCCCAATATCCACTAGACTATCTCACTGATTCCACCTTGAACATTACAGCAATGTTGTAGCCATGCCTTTACGCTGGCCTGAGTCTTCCTCTTGTCAAGAAAAATGTGTTGGAAATGTATGATAAGAGAACCTTTGTGAACAAAATGATTTTGCAAAGTCACTCGGAGGTGCAAAGCTCCCAAGACAATTAGTCTTGAGATAGTGACATTGACGGATACCTCTCCAAATATTAAAAGATGTTAATACATGCATAACGCCAACTGCACTAAAAAACATTCTACTCTGCAGTCCTTTTTAAGGTTGTTTGAAGGGGTAAAGATGTACTCCAGCTAACTCTTGATGATATTAGGAGGGGCGGCAGGTAGCTTAGTGGTTGGAGTGTTCAAATCCACGACGTGCCCTTGAGCAAGGCACTTAACCCTAATTGCTCCAGGGTCGCTGTTCATAATGTCAGACCCTGGCTGTGACCCCACTCTCTGAGCGTGTCTCGTACATGTGTGAAATAGGACAAATATAAACCAAATGATTATATGTGATACCTATGCTCCAACTGTAATACTACATGACATCATCAAACATGGTTCAGGGCCTTCTCAGCAGAAGAGGGTCGATATGACGTCTGCTCCAATAGGAGCTCTCTGAAAAACTGGACACACCAGAACACACCACTGCACTATGAGGGGGGGATAGAAAAATGGTTACCGTATTTCCCAGGGGGCAGTAAAGGGTAGGACAGACACTCAAGGAGAGCAGTCATCTTCATTATCCCAGCAGAGCCCGCTTCCTGCCTGTCACTTCCTCAAGTTGGGCCGCTCAATCTCCTCTGATCCTTCCCTGATCCGAGGCAAGACTCAGAATATCAACGAGGCCATCGGCGCCTCCTTGAAGGGTCACCGCTGCCCAGGCAAACCAGGTGCAAATATTACACTGTCATTCTCTGGAATGGAGCCATCGGAGAGCGCAGCACAGGACGCAGCTCCCATGTAGTTAAAGTGATAGAATTGGAGAAATGTACCAAAGCAGCTTGGTCTCATAGACTAGACGTAACATAGTAAATGTAAATCCGAAACGTAACATATCATACCAAATGGAGTGTCTCGGATTTTCTTAAAGAATAATACGAAATGCTCTGAGAACAGGTTGACCAAAGAAGAGAGGGTTAGGGGCGCTGGAGCTAAGAGTTTAAAATCTAATCATAGACCTGTCCAAATGTATTACCATAAGGGGATGGGAGCTGAAGGAAAATAAAAGTGCAGACAAGAGAAAAGTATGGGAACTGGCGATTTGGGACCATCTCCAGTGTCAGGGAATGGAGGAGGCATCACTAGCCAGAGGTGAGCCACAATGGTTTTTTCCTGTAAGAAGATAAGGCATTTCATTAAGTGTAGCCGTCACCAATGTTTGCATATGAAAATAAAATTACAAAATAAAAACGGATTATTGTTTATTGTTATATTAGTGTTGGCTACACAGGTCAACCAATGAAGTATTCGATTACAGTTCACATATTCCAACTTCGAGCATTCGACACTGACAAGAATGATATGACCATGAGTGATGCTGACTTAGGGAATAGGGTGTTCTTTGAGATTTTGCCCAGAGAGATCACCACTGTTTACCCCGAAAATACACAATACAAAATAACAGCTTCATTGACAAGGCACAACAGTAAATATGAGATGAGACCTAAGGTACTGATTATTAGAGAAGTCATTTTCATATCAGAAAAAAAAGTTTAATATCACTACTGTTTTTCTCTCATTCAGAGCAGGACAGGTTGAGGAGAGGGAATACAGTAGTCCGTATAGGTCAGATCGCACATACTGCTCAATTAGTCCTACTGTACCAAATTATCTCCTTTTTTAAGTGAAAGCCAGTGTACAGTCGGACCTTGCTAAGAGAGATTATATCTAAATTCTCCCTAAACAGAGAGACACTATCACGCCCTGGCCATAGAGAGGTTTTTATTCTCTATTTTGGTTAGGCCAGGATGTGACTAGGGTGGGCATTCTAGTTTCTTTATTTCTATGTTTTCTATTTCTTTGTGTTTGGCCGGGTGTGGTTCTCAATCAGAGGCAGCTGTCTATCATTGTCTCTGATTGAGAACCATACTTAGGTAGCCCTTTTTTCCACCTGTCTTTGTGGGAAGTTACATTTAAGTAATTTAGCAGACGCTCTTATTCAGAGCGACTAAACAAAGTCGACTTTGTTTAGGGCACATAGCCTTTGAACTTCACGGTTTGTTTTTGTAGTGTTTATTGTTTTGTTCGGCGTCATTCGGCGCTGCACCTTGGTCCTCTCCTTTCAACAGCCGTGACACACACCCTCAATAAGTGATTCCACTGTTTTAAAGGAGATTATGCCCCATGTTAAAATCTCTACATTACGGCCATTCTGGTTGCCCACCCAGGCTAGTTTTAGACCACAATATCGCCCTGTCACTTTTATCGAGTACAATTCATACATTTTTTACATTTTGGATGATTCTTCTTAATGGTCAATGAAACATGAATGTATACCAGGGAGGGAATAATTAGGTTTGTGCCTCAGGCAAAAGGCATGTCATATCATACATACAGTCAGGTCCATAAATATTTGGACATTGACCAAGTTATTATTATTTTGGCTCTATGCCACCACAATGGATTTGAAAGGAAACAATCTTTGATGAGTTGAAAGACTTTCAGCTTTAATTTGAGGGCATTTACATCCAAATCGGGTGAACGGTGTAGGAATTACAGCACTTTTCATATGTGGTCCCCCCAATTTTAGGGGATCAAAAGTAATTGGTCAAACAAACAATCATAAATTAAATTGTGAGTTTAAAGACTTGGCTGCAAATCCTTTGCAGTCGATGACTGCTTGAAGTCTGGAACCCAGAGACATCGCCAGATGCTGGGTTGCTTCCCTGGTGATGCTCTACCAGACCTTTACTGCAGCTGTCTTCAGTTCCTGCTTGTTCTTGGGGAGTTTGGCTTCAGTTATGCTTTTAGCAAGTGAAATGCATGCTCAATTGGATTCAGGTCAGGTGATTGACTTGACCATTTCATAACATTCCACTTCTTTGCCTTAAAAAAGTATAGGGTTGCTTTTGCAGTATGCTTCAGGTCATTGTCCATCTGCACTGAAGCGCCATCCGATGAGTTTAGAAGCATTTGGCTGAATCAGAGAAGATAATATAGCCCTAAACACTTAAGAATTAATCCTGCTGCTTTTGTCAGCAGTCACATCAATAAATACAAGGGAACCAGTTCCATTGGCAGCCATAAATGCCCACGCCATAACACTACCTCCACCATGATTCACAGATGAGGTGGTATGCTTCGGATCATGAACAGTTCCTTCCCTTCTCCATACTCTTCTCTTCATTCTGGTACAAGTTGATTGTTGTCTCATCTGTCCACAGGGTGTTGTTCCAGAACTGGACAGGCTTTTTTTAGATGTTGTTTGGCAAACTCTAATCTGGTCTTCCTGTTTTTGAGGCGTACCAACTTGTGGTAAACCCTATGCATTTACTCTGGTAAAGTCTTCTCTTGAATGTTGACTTTGACACAGATATGCATACCTCCTGGAAGGTATTCTTGACCTGGCCAACTGTTGTGAAGGGGGTTTTCTTCACCAGGGAAAGAATTCTTCTGTCATCCACCACAGTTGTTTTCTGTGGTCTTCTGGGCGTTTTGGTGTTTCTAAGCTCACCAGTGCGTGCATTCTTTCTTTTTAAGAATGTACCAAATAGTTGATTTGGCCACACCTAATTTTTTGGCCATCTCTCTAATGGGTTTGTTTCGATTTTTCAGCCTAATGATGGCTTGCTTCACTGGCAGTGACAGCTCTTTGGGCTTCATATTGAGGACTAACAGCAACAGATTCCGAATGCAAATGCCACATTTGAAATCAACTCTAGACCTTTTATCTGCTTACTTGTAAATTAACTAATGAAGGGATAACACACCTGGCCATGGAACAGCTGAGCAGCCAATTGTCCAATTACTTTTGGGCCCTTAAAAGGGTAGGACCACATATAAAAAGTGCTGTAATTCCTACACCGTTCACCGGATTTGGATGTAAATACCTTCATTTTAAAGCTTAACGTCTGCACCAAGATGTGTTAGACAGCGAAAATAATAATAACTTGGTCAATGTCCAAATATTTATAACCCTACTGTAAATATATTTACAGTGGTTTGGATTGGATGGACACAAGGCAAAATGGCAAACATGACACAAAGTTGCTTTCATTTGAACAGCAGAGATCAATGCAACTCAACTTTCATTTGAACTGAAATAGGCCAATGCAACTCAAACTCTCCCACATAATTTGAATGCCTGAATATTCACCAGGGAGATGTAGAAAGCCAAATTGTTTTTTGTTGCATTGTGCTGTACAGTAATGCTGTCTTGGAGTGATTATGGTAATGTCATATTCTATTAGCCACCATGTGCTGTCAGTCTCGGGGGAAGCATGTCATTTATTGATATGAACACTGGGTAAATAGCATAGTTGGGGTGGAATAAATCTAAATAAATCCGTCTCAAACATGCCTGAATGGGTTATTAAGCAAACAGTGTGCAATAATGTATGGCTTCCAGTTCTGTTCAGACTGTAAGGGCTGTCGTTCTCCTCATCCTCGGACGAGGAGAGGAGAGAAGGATCATCAGACCAAAATGCAGCATTCGGGAAATAAGCCATCTCTTTATTATTAACGACGATGGCAACACGAAAAACAAAACACTTTCAAAATTACAAAAACAAGAAAACGACGTAGACGAAAAAACCTGAACATGAACTTACTTAACTAAAACGTAAAACTCACGGACAGGAACAGACTACATCGAAACGAAACGAACAACCGAACAGTCCCGTATGGTGCAAGACATAACACAGATACGGAAGACAATCACCCACAAACAAACAGTGAGAACACCCTACCTAAATATGACTCTTAATTAGAGGAAAACGCAAACCACCTGCCTCTAATTAAGAGCCATACCAGGCAACCCAAAACCAACATAGAAACAGAAAACATAGACTGCCCACCCAAAACACACGCCCTGACCATAAACACATACAAAAACAACATAAAACAGGTCAGGACCGTTACACAGACATGGTTTGTGTTGCGTTATTACTATTCGTTCCTCTGCCAGCTGATCTTAAAGGAACAGCTATGATAATGGAGGGCAGAACCATTCTATTATCTTTTAGAAGATCATCTAGCAGCGGAAAGTACAATAGCTACGTATTGGAGGTGTGGGGATAATTCCTCACATTGATTCCGGTAGGATTAACATTTGGTTGAGAATTGTATCATTTAAGTGACAATAGACGTCATAGAATGTCAAAAGGTAAACATTACTGGAGACAACTTGTAGTTTAGCATCACATTTGCTAGCGAAGACTGATGGTGCTGCTGCTTATTAAAAAAGTGAATCGCTTCGCCTCACAGTTAAACAAAATGGTTGTCTAGTCAAAGTTGTTTACAGTTAGTTTGGAACTGTTTTTGCACTTTTTTTGCTAGCTTGTCTAGTTGTGTTTACATTTTATAAATGTGAGGCACATCCATTTATATCCAACTTCTATGCATATTACTTGGTAATAATTTGAAAAAAAATCCCATTTAGACAACAAACCACCTCCTTTATCTTCTTTCTCCTCACACATTTGCATTTTTAGCTATTTAGAAGATGCTCTTATGCGTACCTCTCTTCCATTCCAGGTAATGCCACTCTACATGGATACTGTACATTTGCCACAGTGAAGCGAATGTCAGGTGAGCATTGATTTACCTACTTCTCGTCGTCTTGCCCTCGGCATACGGTTACCACACCCAGCATGAGTCCTGAAAAGACACTACTGGGGAGAAAGTGGGGTTGGTAGAGTGAGGCAGAGGCACTGCCATTCACCATACCCATGAGTCATTGGGTGAGTGTACCGGCCTCCTCCACCCCCAGCCCGTGGTCTTGACCTATGCTGGAGGGCCCTCTCACGCACACTCCAGGATACCCCAACGCGCTGGACTCAGAGGAAAGACAGATTCTGATATTCTGGGGGGGTGGCATGTGGTAGCACATGGAGCCCTGGGGGGCAGACAAAAAGCCTAGGCTTTTGTGGAACAGTCTATTGGACTATTGCCTCTGCATTGTTTCGAGTTCCTGTTGCAGCTTTTTCTCTCCCGCTACATTGGTGGCAGTGGAGGGATCATTCCACAACGAGTTGGGGAGCGTGCACTTGTACGAGTTTGAGGCGCAGTGTCGGCTTCTTTCTTGAGGGGGAATACTGTAACACAATATACATATGTAGTAGCCATGGTTTGAGTCCCAATTGCAGCTCTCTCTCTCTGGCAAAAGTTGTACATGTCTGGGTACAGTATTACTTCTATCTTGAGCCTGTGGAATGATCTTGCAAAGGCTTTCATCCTGTGGGAGATGAATACTATAGGTTTACATTATGAAATACATAAATACATACAGTATATTATGTATTTACAAATATGGAAAATATGTTGTTTACTTAAGAAAAAAAGTTAGCATTATTAGTGCAGAGAAACACATGGGAATGAATACATTTTGTATTCCTCCATTTGAAACAGCAGCCTGCTAGAAACGTACCTTGACTCAAAGGATGATATTTTGATGAGTGGGCTGTGACCATGAGTGATGAAGACTAATGACCTTTTTCATCAGAACCACACCGAATAACAGCGACGCCAGACATTGTCTTTCAAAACCTACTTACAGCACGAGCCTTCCCTTAACCAGTCATGTACCCACCACCCACCCACACACTACATTGTGAACTGTACTCTACTCTACCTGACGTCTTACAGTGAGCCACCCACTGAATCCATCTGTTCCTCCGTGAAATATAATAAAACAGGCGGCTTCCTACTGTAATGTGCTTGGACTATATTCCATCCAGTGAGTGAGTCACTATACCCCTCCTCCATACTCCCTCGACCCCCTTGTTGTGTACAGAGGAGGTGTAGGAATAAAGGACTCATCGAGAAGCCCCCGACGGTGAGTTAGTCAGCATCCCTGCCCACCCACCTACCTACCTATGGCACACGATGGTCAGCCCCGCCGTCAATGTATGGCTGTTTCACATGGAGAATGAAGAATGGCTGACATTTGTTCCCCGGCGTTGCCATGGGTTCCAGCGTGTTCGTCACTGCACTGTGCGGGAAGCTCCCTACTCAAACTCTGCCTCCCTCTCACTCTACGTGTTTGCTGACTGCACAGCAAGCAGAGTGGGGGAGAGGACTGACTCACAGCTCTGTATATGAAGGGTACGTCTACACAGGTGGTCCCAAACACAAACCCATCCTCTGACACTGTTTATGAAGTATAGGTGAATGTCATACAGAGCGGAGCATAACTTTGGTAACAGCTTTATCCAACAATATCATCTCAAGCCTCTTTTTGATTCATTTTGAGATTTTAAAAGGAAATATTACTTATGTTAGGCCTAATTAGGTTCTGAATTCATTTTTACATACTGATATAAAGAGTTAGAATGTAATAAATGTATGAAATATTGCATGACAACCGGATCAAATGATATAGTGTCCAATCTATCATGTCCATACTTTATGTCCAAATCTTCCCTGCATACTAGATCTGGTCTATACACTACATTTTCTTTTATTTGTAAAATGTCGCCAACAAAACAAGAAATAACAAAAACAACCGTGAAGCTACAAGGGCTATAGTGCCCCTAACAAAGACAACTTCCCACAATGACAAAAGGGAAAAAGGCTGCCTAAGTATGATTCCCAATCAGAGACAACGATAGACAGCTGTCCCTGATTGAGAACCATACCTGGCCAACAACATAGAAATACAAAAACATAGAAATCAGAACATAGAATGCCCACCCCAGATCACACTCTGACCAAACCAAATAGAGACATAAAAAGGCTCTCTAAGGTCAGGGCGTGACAGTAGCCTTCCACAAGCTTCCCACAATAAGTTGGGTGAATTTTGGCCCATTCCTCCTGACAGAGCTGGTGAACGGAGTCAGGTTTGTAGGCCTCCTTGCTAGCACACACTTTTTCAGTTCTGAGAACAAATTTTCTATGGGATTGAGGTCAGGGCTTTGTGATGGCCACTCCAATACCTTGACTTTGTTGTCCTGAAGCCATTTTGCCACAACTTTGGAAGTATGCTTGGGGTTATTGTCCATTTGGAAGACCCATTTGCAACCAAGCCTTAACTTCCTGACTGATGTCTTGAGATGTTGCTTCAATATATCCACATAATTGTCCTCCCTCATGATGCCATCTATTTTGTGAAGTGCACCAATCCCTCCTGCAGCAAAGCACCCCCACAGTATGATGCTACCACCCCCGTGCTTCACGGTTGGGATGGTGTTCTTCGGCTTGCAAGCCTCCCCCTTTTAACTCCAAACATAACGGTGGTCATTATGGCCAAACAGTTCTATTTTTGTTTCATCAGACCAGAGGACATTTCTCCAAAAATCTTTTTCCACGTGCAGTTGCAAACCGTAGTCTGGCTTTTTTTATGGCGGATTTGGAGCAGTGGATTCTTCATTGCTGAGCGGCCTTTCGGGTTATGTCGATATGGGACTCGTTTTACTGTGGATATAGATACTTTTGTACCTGTTTCCTCCAGCATCTTCACAGGGTCCTTTGCTGTTGTTCTGGGATTGATTTGCACTTTTCGCACCAAAGTACGTTCATCTCTAGGAGACAGAATGTGTCTCCTTCCTGAGCGGTATGACGGCTGCGTGGTCCCATGGTGTTTATACTTGCATACTATTGTTTGTACAGATGAACGTGGTCTCTTCAGGCATTTGGAAATTGCTCCCAAGGATGAACCAGACTTGTGGAGGTCTACAATGTTTTTTCTGAGGTCTTGGCTGATTTCTTTTGATTTTCCTATGATGTCAAGCAAAGAGGCACTGAGTTTGAAGGTAGGCCTTGGAATACATCCACAGGTACACCTCCAATTGACTCAAATTATGTCAATTAGCCTATCAGAAGCTTCTAAAGCCATGACATAATTTTCTGGAATTTTCCAAGCTGTTTAAAGGCACAGTCAACTTAGTGTATGTAAACTTCTGACCCACTGGAATTGTGATACAGTGAATTTTAAGTGAAATAATCTGTCTGTAAACAATTGTTGGAAAAATGACTTGTGTCATGCACAAAGTAGATGTCCTAACCGACTTGCCAAAACTATAGTTTGTTAACAAGAAATGTATGGAGTGGTTGAAAAACAAGTTTTAATGACTCCAACCTAAGTGTATGTAAACTTCAGACTTCTGTAACTGTAAATACTGTAAATACACTGTATATACAAAAGTATGTGGACACCCCCCCTAAGTGGATTTGGTTATTTCAGCCACACCCGTTGCTGACAGGTTTATAAAATCGAGCACACAGCCATGCAATTTCCACAGGCCATTCTACTGGCAATGATCGTCTATCTGAAGAGCTAAGTGACTTTTCAACTTGGCACTGTCAATTCTGCCCTGTCAGAGTTGTCCCGGTCAACTGTAAGTGCTGTTATTGTGAAGTGGAAACATCAAGGAGCAACAACAGCTCAGCTGCGAAGTAGTAGGCCTCATAAGCTCACAGAGTAAAAATTGTCTGTCCTTGGTTGCAACACTCCCTACCAAGTTCCAAACTGCCTCTGGAAGCAATGTCAGCACAAGAACTGTTCATTGGGAGCTTCTTGAAATGTGTGTCCATGGCCAAGCCGCCAAGCGTCGGCTGGAGTAAAACACGTTCTCAGGTGTGATGAATTACGCTTCACCATCTGGCAGTCCGACGCACAAATCTGGGTTTAGTGGATGCAAGGAGAACGCTAACTGCCCTAATGCATAGTGCCAACTGTAAAGTTTAGGGGAGGAGGAATAATGGTCTGGAGCTGTTTTTCATGGTTTGGGCTAGGCCCCTTAGTTCCATTTAGGGCTGACCCCAATTAGTTTTGTTTGGTTGTCAGGCTTTTGGTTGACCGAGATTGTTTTAATCGAGCAGTAACAGATATATATATATATATATATATATATTTGGGTCCATCTTACTGAACTAATCCATTGCGGAGGCCTAGACTACAAGCCAATTTATGTTTGATCTGAAAATGTGGTCAGAGGCTCCATATGGAGGGTGTGACGCAATTGCAATTGCGGAATTTGTAACAATGAGGAGGGCTCTGTATAGCTCCACATTAACATGATTGGTTGATGGGGTAGGTGGGGGCGGTACATCCTGTGTAAATACAAACTCACTTCCTTGACAACAGCTTTGCACTGCTCCATGAAGCATGAATGCCCTGACTATTACTAAGGCCATATTTATTTTTTTATTTAACTTTTATTTAACTAGGCAAGTCAGTTAAGAACAAATTCTTATTTTCAATGACGGCCTAGGAACAGTGGGTTAACTGCGTTGTTCAGGGGCAGAACAACTGATTTTTGTTGCTCGGGGATTCAATCTTGCAACCTTTCCGGTTACTAGTCCAACCCTATAACCACTAGACTACCTGCCGCCCTACGCCAATGCGGACTTCGGTTTGTCCATGTGCCCAGATGCACAATGCACTTCACTCTCCAGAATGCACTCTAAACTGCCAATTTGTGCACATTCATTGTTTCATAACTTCATTGTGTGAATTGTTTGCGTTTGATTGTTAATGTATATCAATTCCCCATTACATATATCACCTACATTTAACATTAATTCCTATAATTTCTAATCTACAATGTTTGTTACTTTGGTTATGGTAATTTATTTGAATGTATTTGATATTATTATTCCAGTCTTCCCAATCTCATTGTCGGAGTGGACACATTGTTTGCAAGGTGCACAACCTATAATACACTTGAGAAACAAGTTTTGGTTTATTTCATTCTGTTTACTAGTTTTGTCAATTTAGTAGTTGTCTTTTGTTTGGAGCACTCCTGTCAATGTTGAGTAAGGATGCGCATGTATAGGAGTACGCCTATAGGCTACCTGGCCTGCGCGTTAAAATAGACATATGAATGTGCCCATTTGGGGATCTGATAGTATTTCCACTAATGACCTGTGGAGCTTCTCAAGGTAAATGTTTTCTTCACCTCAAACAGCAAGCAAACAAAGTCTGTTTTTACATCCATTGAGAAATACAATAGTTCCTCAATGTATTTGAAAAGTCATTCCAGCTCTCTCCCTTTCGATAACTACTCAGCATGAAAGGGAAAATGCCATGCCCTGATCCAGTGGAAACGTCATAAAATAGGCCTACCTGATTGCTTCTTATCAGTGCTTGACTTGGACTGAAATAGGTTCCGGTACTCATTTTGGGTGTTGGTACTGTTTACATTTAGGTGCAGGAGCTCCACAAAACTTTTGAGCTTATATTCTATAAGAGGAACAGGAGATCAAGCAATAGAACTTTTGAGGTGTCGGTACTCAGCTCCAGTGAGCTCCTGCCCAATTCAACCACTGCTTCTTATCCCTGGCGCAAATAGCCTACATTTGCTTGTCTCCACCCCTCTCCACCCCTCTCCCATCTGCCCAATTATCCCTTGTGTATTTATACCTGTGTTTTCTGTTTGTCTGTTGCCCGTTCGTCTTTTCTTGCCAGGTCTTACCAGCGTGCTTTCCTGTCTTCCTGTTTCTCAAGTTCTGTTTTCTAGTTTTTCCCGGTTCTGACCATTCTGCCTGCCCTGACTCAGAGCCTGCCTGCCGTCCTGTACCTGCCTGATTCTGACCTGATCACGAACCTCTGCCTGTCCTCGACCTGCCCTTTGCCTGCCCCGTGTTTATAATAAATTATCTGAGAACTGTACTATCTGCATCCTGTGTCTGCATCTGGGTGATATCCTGAGTTGTGAAACTACATTTACATTTTTTTTTAACCTTTATATAACTAGGCAAGTCAGTTAATAACAAATTCTTATTTACAATGACGGCCCACCAAAAGGCCTCCTGCGGGGACGGGGGCTGCGATTAAAAATATATAAACATAGGACAAAACACACACTACATAAAGAGAGACCTAAGACAACAACATAGCAAGGCAGCAACATGGTAGAAACACAACATGGTAGCAGCACAAAACATGGTACAAAAATGATTGGGCACAGACAACAGCACAAAGGGCAAGACGGTAGAGACAACAATACATCACGCAAAGCAGCCACAACTGTCAGTAAGAGTGTCCATGACTGAGTCTTTGAATTAAGAGATTGAGACAAAACTGTCCAGTTTGAGTGTTTGTTGCAGCTCGTTCCAGTTGCTAGTTGCAGCGAACTGAAAAGAGGAGCGACCCAGGGATGTGTGTGCTTTGGGGACCTTTAACAGAATGTGACTGTCAGAACGGGTGTTGTATGAGGAGGATGAGGGTTGCAGCAGATATCTCAGAGAGGGGGGAGTGAGGCCTAAGAGGGTTTTATAAATAAGCATCAACCAGTGGGTCTTGCGACGGGTATATAGAGATGACCAGTTTACAGAGGAGTATAGAGTGCAGTGATGTGTCCTATAAGGAACATTGGTGGCAAATCTGATGGCCGAATGGTAAAGGACATCTAGCCGCTCGAGAGCACCCTTACCTGCCGATCTATAAATCATGTCGCCGTAATCTAGTATAGGTTGGATTCATTTGGCAGCTGGGGTGAAAGAGGAGCGATTACGATAGAGGAAACCCAGTCTAGGTTTAACTTTAGCCTGCAGCTTTGATATGTGCTGAGAGAAGAACACTACTGTCCAGCCATACTCCTACGTACTTGTATGAGGTGACTACCTCAAATGCTAAACCCTCAGAGGTAGTAATCACATCTGTGGGGTTAGGGGCATTCTTCATACCAAACCCCATGACCTTTGTTTTGGAGGTGTTCAGAACAAAGTTAAGGGTAGAGAAATCTTGTTGGACACTAAGAAAGCTTTGTTGTAGAGCATTTAACACAAAATCTGGGGAGGAGCCAGCTAAGTATTAGACTGTATCATCAGCATATAAATGGATGAGAGAGCTTCCTGAGCTATGAGCTATGTTGTTGATGTAAATTGAGAAGAGAGTGGAGCCTAGGATTGAGCCTTGGGCTACTCCCTTGGTGACAGGCAGTGGCTGAGACAGCAGATTTTCTGACTTTATACATGCACTCTTTGAAAGAGGTAGTTAGCAAACCAGGCCAAAGACCTCTCAGAGACACCAATACTCCTTAGCCGGCCCACAAGAATGGAATGGTCTACCGTATCAAAAGCTTTGGCCAAGTCAATAAAAATAGCAGCACAACATTGCTTAGAATCAAGGGCAATGATGACATCATTGAGGACCTTTAAGGTTGCAGTGACACATTCATAACCTGAGCTGTGTCTGTCCTGAGCTCACCGGGTGCCAGGAAACTGAGGGCCCAGAATATTTTACAGTGTCTTGCAAAAGTATTGACCCCCCTTAAAAAAAAGGAAAAACGCCAAGGGGGCTGAACATTTTGCAAAGGCACTGTATACAATTTTTTTTCAATTCACTAGCGCAAGCTTCAGGCCAGACACAAATTAATAGATTGTACAATATTTCAAGTTATTTGCAGACAGGCCATTTGTAGCCAATGTGATTTATGGGATATTTGTTTTTAATCAGGATATTTTCTACCTGCAGGCTGCAATGTTTTTATTTGTTGACTTTATGTATGCTATTTTTACATAGTTGGCAATGGCAGTAGAAGTTACTTTCATTTTAGTTTAGAATGAATAGATTTTCTATTAACCATATGATTTTGAGATATGAAGACGTGACAAAAATGTTATGAAACGGTTTCACGAAAATAGGCACATAACTGGCACGCAGATCAGCAGAAATGGTGTGAAATTGTGTGAAATTGATATTTCACATGAGAAAAGTTGCAGACTCCATATGTAGGCTATTAACAGCAACTTCGGGAGAGTAATAACATAATCTGTGAAGGCCAGCAGGAGCTGAAGGTAGAGTAATTGGGTCAGGTTAAGTTTTTTTTCTTCTGATTAGCTAGATCTCTGGCGCCCTCTTGAGGCATTTTTATTATTTCATCTAACTGAAAGCTTAAAGCATCAGACAAGCTAAACGCATGTAGTTGATTTCATTAAAACACATAGGGTGTGTCAAAAATACACTTAAAAATGTAGACCAATCGATTGCTCGAGAGAACAGAAGATTTTAATACTGAAATGGTTTGTCGAGATCGGTGTGGAAGAACTTGACTGGCCTGCACAGAGCCCTGACCTCAACCCCATCAAACACCTTTAGGATGACCTGGAACGCCGACTGCGAGCCAGGCCTAATCGCCCAACATCTGTGCCACCTCACTAATGCTCTTGTGGCTGAATGGAAGCAAGTCCCCGCAGCAATGTTCCAACATCGAGCAGAAAGCAAAGGGGGGAACAACTTCATATTAATGCCGATGACCTTGGAATGAGATGTTCGGCGCGCAGGTGTCCACATACTTTTGGTCATGTAATGTATATGCATATTCGTCTTTGTTTCAACACCAATTGGTAGTTTTAATAATCTGATCTTGTTGATTATTTAGAGTTAGGAAAGTATTTATGAATCATAAAAAAAACAGTTTAAGAGAGCCTTTACACATGAAAGAAAGAAAACTGTGGTTAGAGTCATTCTGAAAATTGCCACATTCAGTTTTTCAACCCAAGGAAGATTAGTGTATACAGTGCCTTCAGAAAGTATTCAGACACCTTGACTTTTCCACATTTTGTTATGTCACAGCCTTATTCTAAAATTGATTAAATAGTTTTTTCCCCTCAATCAATCTACACTCAATACCCCATAATGATAAAGCAAAAACAGGTAGAAATGTTTGCAATGTATATATAAAAAAAGAAATATCACATTTACATAAGTATTCAGACCCTTTACTCAGTACTTTGTTTAAGCACCTTTGGCAGTGATTATAGCATCGAGTCTTCTTTGGTATGACACTACAAGCTTGGCACACCTGTATTTGGGGAATTTCTCCCATTCTTCTCTGCAGATCCTCTCAAGCTCTGTCGGGTTGGATGGGGAGTGTCGCTGCACAGCTATTTTCAGTTCTATCCAGAGATGTTCGATCAGGTACAAGTCCTGACTCTGGCTGGGCAACTCAAGGACATTCAGAGACTTGTCTCAAAGCCACTCCTGCATTGTCTTGGCTGTGTGCTTGGGGTCGTTGTCCTGTTGGAAGGTGAACTTTCACCCCAGTCTGAGGTGCTGAGCGCTCCATCTTTGCCTCAATCCTGACTAGTCTCCCAGTCCCTGAAAAACATCCACACTGCATGATACTGCAACCACCATGCTTCACTGTAGTGATCGTGCCAGGTTTCCTCCAGACGTGACGCTCGGCATTCAGGCCAAAGCATTCAATCTTGGTTTCATCAGAACAACTAATCTTGCTTCTCATGGTCTGAGAGTCTTTTGGTGCCTTTTGGTGAACTCCAAGCGGGCTGTCATGTGTCTTTTATTGAGGAGTGGCTTCCGTCTGGCCACTCTACAATAAAGGCCTGATTGGAAGAGTGCTGCAGAGATGGTTGTCCTCATCAGCTGTCCAGGTGGCTGGTGTCAGACAATCCTGCAGGTGAAAAAGACGGATGTGGAGGTCCTGGGCTGGCATGGTTACACGTGGTCTGCGGTTGTGAAGCTGGATGGACGTACTGCTCAATTCTCTAAAATTACATTGGAGGCGGCTTATGGTAGAGAAATGAACATAAAAGTATCTGTCAACAGCTCTGGTGGACATTCTTGCAGTTAGCATCCCATCTGCATACTCCCTCAAAACTTCTGTGTAATTGTGTTGTGTGACAAAACTACACATTTTACAGTGGCCTTTTATTGTCCCCAGCACAAGGTGCACCGATGTAATGATCATGCTGTTTAATCAGCTTCTTGATAGGCCACACCTGTCAGGTGGATGGATTATCTTGGCAAATGAGAAATCCTCACTAACAGGGATGTAAACAAATTTGTGCGCAAAATTTGAGATACATTTTCGTGTGTATGGAACATTTCTGAGATCTTTAACTTAATCTCATGGAACATGAAACCAACACTATACATGTTGCGTTTATATTTTAGTGTAATTTCCCCATTTGTTGGAGCATACAATATAGCTCATTATGTGAATAATTTATTTGATTATTTTAGCAAATTTTGTCAAGGGTGTCAATAATCTCGGGCCCACTGTCAATGACATGGAGGTAAAGGTCATGACTGTCACACTGTTGGAGTGTACTCAGCTCTACCTACGCACTCTACAGTCATAGTGAGGAATGACGCATGCAAGAGTCACTTTCCATGCAGTTTTCTTTTCACTATTAAGTCCACAGATTTGTGGTCTTAATAAAGCATTTAGCGAAAACACAGCTAAGAACATCAATTGTATAAACACTATACAAATTACAACATTGTTACTATTTTCATACAATCAGCCCGAAAAATGTGTAGAGGTGGGCTTCCTGAAAAGTGATGAGTCAACGCTTTTGAACGTCATTAACAATGGAGAGCCTTGTGAGCTCCATGCTCAGAAGAAAGCCCCGATTCACACAAACTGCTTTACTAAGCACTTGAGTTTATTGATCTGTTCAAGGCCTCATTGATGATTGGATGGAGGCTGACAGTGAATGAACAGTGTGGCTTGTCGGGATTGATAGTGTTCCCCTTTGAGAGCCGTTGTAGCCCCGTGGAAAACAACATGAAGAGAACATGAAGAGACTCTTGTTCGTAGCTACTAAGTGGCAACCTTGTTCTCACAACAACTGTGTAGTTGAAGACTTCGCTTCCCCAGAGAGAAAGGTCATAAGTCTCTATTCATAATAGTGGGATCCAGGGGGATTGCATTGCCTGGCAACACATATCGGCAATGGCAACTAACTACAGGTTAGGGGACTGGGACAACAGTGAGAGACATAATGTAGTTAGACCATTGATATTTTTTGGTTAGCAGGGTAGATATATTTAATGATGATGGCTGGTGTGTGTGGTGTGTGACTGTGTTTGCAGACTGGTCTCATAGACTTGACGTAACATAGCAAATGTAAATCCGGGTCACTGTTACGTTTGGTATGGTTACCTAAGATGCACTATATATACAAATGTACAGTATGTACCCCTTCAAATTTTTGGATTTGACTATTTCAGCCCCACCTGTTGCTTACAGGTGTAGAAAATTGAGCACACAGCCATGCAATCTTCATAGGCAAACATTGACAGCAGTATGGCCTTACTGAAGAGCTCAGTGATTTTCAACGTGCCACCGTCATATAATGCCACCTTTCCAACAAGTCAGTTCGTGAAAGGTTTGCCCTGCTAGAGCTGCCTCGGTCAACTGTAAGTGCTGTTATTGTGAAATGTAAATGTCTAGGAGCAACAGCGGCACAGCCTCGAAGTGGTAGGCCACACAAGTTCACAGAACGGGACAGCGATTAAAAATAGTCTCTTCTCGGTTGCAACACTCACTACCGAGTTCCAAACTGCCTCTAGAAGCAACATAAGCACAATAACTGTTCGTTGGGAGCTTCAAGAAATGGGCTCTGTATAGCTCCACATTGACATGATTGGTTGACGGTAGGTGGGGGCGGTACATCCTGTTTAAATACAAACTCACTTCTTTGACAACAGCTCTGCACTGCTCCGTGATGCGCAAGAAGTATGAATGCCCTGCCTTTTGCTCAGGCCATGTCATCGTAAATCAAATCATATCAAATTGTATTTGTCACATGCGCCGAATTAACCTTACAGTGAAATGCTTACTTACAAGCCCTTAACCAACAATGCAGTTTTAAGAAAAAGAAGTGTTGTGTAAAAAAAAAGGAAATAAAAGTAACAAATAATTAAACAGCAGCAGTAAAATAACAAAAGCAGTCAATGAATAGCATTCTCACATAGGTGTTCCTTTTATCCTGGTGGGAAAGGGCAGTGTTGAGTGCACTAGAGATTGCATCATCTGTGGATCTGTTGGGGCGGTCTGCAAGTTGGAGTGGGTCTAGGGTTTTTGGGATAATGGTGTTGATGTGAGCCATGACCAGCCTTTCAAAGCACTTCATGGCTACAGACGTGAGTGCTACGGGTCGGTAGTCATTTAGGCATGTTATCTTAGTGTTCTTGGGCACAGGGACTATGGTGGTCTGCTTGAAACATGTTGGTATTACGGACGGTGTAGTACGATTCAATCTTAGTCCTGCACTGATGTTTTGCCTGTTTGATGGTTCATCAGAGGGTATAGCGGGATTAGTGGGGTTAGAGTCTGGCTCCTAGGCTCTAAGCGGCAGCTCTACCCTTTAGCTTAATGCGATGTTGCCTGTAATCCATGGCTTCTGGTTGGGGTATGTACGTACAGACTCTGTGGGGACGACGTTATTGATGCACTTATTGATGAAGTCAGTGACTGATGTGGTGTACTCCTCAATGCTATTGGAAGAATCCCGGAAGATATTCCAGTCTGTGCTAGCAAAACAGTCCTGTAGCTTAGCATCTGCTTTATCTGACCACTTTTTTATTGACTGAGTCACTGGTGCGTCCTGCTTTAGTTTTTGCTTGTAAGCAGGAACCAGGAGGATAGAATTATGGTCAAATTTGCCAAATTGAGGGCGAGGGGGAGCTTTGTATGCATCTCTCTTTGTGGAGTAAAGGTGGTCTAGAGTTTTTTCCCCTCTGGTTGCACATTTAAGATGCTGGTATAAGGTAAAACGGATTTAAGTTTCCCTGCATTAAAGTCCTCGGCCACTAGGTGCCCCGCCTCTGGATGAGCGTTTTCCTGTTTGCTTATGGCCGTATACAGCTCATTGAGTGCGGTCTTAGTGACAGCATCGGTTTGTGGTGGTAAATAGACAGCTACGAAGAATATAGATGGAAACTCTCTTGGTGAATAGTGTGGTCTACAGCTTAAATGCTGCATGGCCAATGCAGACTTCAGTTTGTCCATGTGCCCAGATGCACAATGCACTTCTCTCTCCAGAATGCACACATTCTTTCATCACTTCGTTTTGTGAATTATTTGCGTTTGATTGTTAATGTGTATCAATTCCCCATTACATATATCACCAGTAGTACATTTAACATTAATTCCTATAATTAATCTACAATGTTTGCTACTTTGGTTACGGTAATTTATTTGAATGCATTTTTGTTAAGGGTAATTTATCCATTTGTTGGAGCTCATTATGTGAATAATTTATTTTATTATTTTTGCTAATTTTGTCAATGGTGTCAATAATCTCAGGCCCCACTGTCGATGTTGGTCATCTTGTGAAATCATGACATGGAGGTAAAGGTCATGACTGTCACACTGTTGGTGACTCTACTCAGCTCTACCTACGCACTTTACAGTCATAGTGAGGAATGACGCATGAAAGAGTCACTTTTCATGCAGTTTTCTTTTCACTATTCTCTCAGAGTCCACAGATTTGTGGTCTTAATAAGACATTTAGAGAAAACACAGCTAAGAACATCAATTGTATAAACACTGTACAAACGTACTATTTTGGCCTGTGCAATGCTGTCCCACTCCTCTTCAATGGCTGTGCAATGTTGCTGGGTATTGGTGTGAACTGGAACATACTGTCATACACGTCGATCCAGAGCATCCCAAACATGCTCAATGGGTGACATGTCTGGTGAGTATGCAGGCCATGAAAGAATTGGAACATTTTCAGCTTTCAGGAATTGTGTACAGATCCTTGCGACATGGGGCAGTGCATTGTCATGATGAATCTTGAGGTGATGGTGGCGGATGAATGGCACGACAATGGACCTCAGGATCTCGTCACGGTAGCTATGTGCATTCAAATTGCCATCGATAAAATGCAATTGTGTTCGTTGTCCGTAACTTCTGCCTGCCAATAATAATACCATAACCCCACTGCCACGACGGGGCACTCTATTTACAACGTTGACTTCAGCAAACCGCTCGCCCACACAAAGCCAAACACTCAAGTGTGTACAATTAACCTGAAAAGTGTGTAGAGGTGTGCTTACTGAAAAGTAATGAGCCAACGCTTTTGAACGTCATTAACAATGGAGAGGCATGTGAGTCGTGAGCTCCATGCTCAGAAGAAAGCCCCGATTCACACGTCTGCTTTACTCAGCACTTGGGGGCGCGTTCGTAGAATTCACTCTGGCTATCTCTCTGATTTCAGAGCACTCTCGTCTGAGTGTGTCAGAGCTCAGAATGAAGGTGAATTTACTAACGCCCAACATCCGTTGAATATGGCCGGTGAAAGTAAACATTGGCAAATAGTGTCATTAAATTGTTGCCAGCAGCAGTTACAGTCACGAACGCTCTGGATAACATAAAAACAGCCAAACCAGCTCTGCTAGGGCGAGTAAAATGATCAGAGTGAGCTGTTCTCTCAGTTGTGTCTGGAAGTAGCTAGCCAGTTAACCAACGTTAGCCAGTTAGCTTCGGTGCTTGACTGCCGTTGTGAGGCCAGAAAGCTCAGATCAAGTGTGCGCTCTGAACACTCCGAGAGCGAAACGCTCTGAATTTACAAAATGACAATCTGACAATGCTCTGAATTTACGAATTCCCAGTGGGCACTCTGAGCGCACTCCGGCACTCCAGATTGACTTTACGAACACTCCCTTGATCTTATTGATAGGTCTCATTGAGGATTGGATGGAGGCTGACAGTGAGTGAGAGCCGTTGTAGCCCTGTGGAAAACAACATGAAGAGAACATGAAGAGACTTTTGTTTGGAGCTACTAAGTGGCAACCTTGTTCTCAAAACAAGTGTGTAGTTGAAGACTTTGCTTCCCCAGAGAGAAAGGTCATAAGTCTCTATTCATAACAGTGGGATCCAGGGGGATTGCATTGCCTGGCAACACATATCGGCAATGGCAACTAACTACAGGTTAGGAGACTGGAATAACAGTGAGAGATTACACAACGTCATAAGACCCAATGATATTTGGGTTAGCAGGGTAGATTTATTTATCAATGATGGCTGGTGTGTGTGGTGTGTGAATGTGTTTGCAGACTGGTCTCATAGACTAGACGTAACATAGCAAATGTAAATCCGGGTCACTCAAATGAGTATCATGTGTTACGTTTGGTATGGTATGGTTACATAAGATACTCTATATATACAAAGGTATGTGGACACTCCTTCAAATGAGTGGTTTTGGCTATTTCAGCAACACCCGTTGCACACAGCCATGCAATCTCCATAGACAAATATTGACAGTACAGTAGTATGGCCTTACTGAAGAGCTCAGTGATTTTCAACGTGGCATCGTCATATAATGACACCTTTCCAACAAGTCAGTTCATAGAATGTCTGCCTTGCTAGAGCTGCCTCTGTCAACTGTAAGTGCTGTTATTATGAAATGCAAATGTCTAGGAGCAACAGCGGCACCCCGCGAAGTGGTAGGCCACACAAGTTCACAGAACGGGACCACTGAGTGCTGAAACGCATAGCACGTAAAAATCATCTGTCCCTGGTTGCAATACTCACTACCGAATTCCAAACTGCCTCTGGAAGTAATGTCAGCACAATAACTGTTCCTCGGGAGCTTCATGAGCAGTTTCCATGGCCAAGCAGCTGCACACAAGCCTAAGATCACCATGTGCAATGCCAAGCGTTGGCTGGAGTGGTGTAAAGTTAGCCGTTATTGGACTCTGGGGCAGTGGAAACGAGTTCTCTGGAGTGTTGAATCATGTCTCACCATCTGGCAGTCTGACGGACGAATCTGGTTTTGGTGGATGCCAAGAGAACGCTACCTGCCCCAATGCAAAGTGGCAACTGTACATTTTGGTGGAGGAGTAATAATGGTCTGGGGCTGGTTTTCATTGTTCGGGCTAGGCCTCTTAGCTCCAGTGAAGATAAATCTTAACACTACAGCATACAATGATTCTGTACTTCCAACTTTGTGGCAACAGTTTGGGGAAGGCCCTTTCCTGTTTCAGCATGACAATGCCCCCGTGCACAAAGCGAGGTCCATACAGAAATGGTTTATAGAGATTGGTGAGGAAGAACTTGACTGGCCTGCACAGAGCCCTGACCTCAACCCCATCGAACACCTTTGTGATGAATTGGGACGCCGACTGCGAGCCAGGCCTAATCACCCAACATCGGTGCCCGACTTCACAAATGCTCTTGTGGCTGAATGGAGGCAAGTCCCCACATCAATGTTCCAACACCAAGAGGGAAGCCTTCCCAGAAGAGGGGAGGCTGTTATAGCAGCAAAGGGGGGACCAACTCCATGTTAATGCCCATGATTTTGGAATGAGATGTTCCACAAGCAGGTGTCCACATACTTATGGTAATGTAGTGTAGAAGGTTACTTAAGGCAAAATGGAAAGGATGGTGCTTGGTTGGAGTGGATGGGTGGGTGTATAATGTGAACATCTAGCAACCCAAAGGTTTCATGTTCGTATCTCATCACGGACAACTTTAGCATTTTTGTTCATTAGCAACCTTTCCACTAGGCTACTTATACGTTTTTAGCTACTTTGTAACTACTAGCATGTTAGCTCACCCTTCCCCTTCCGCTAACCCTAACCTTAACCCTAACTTTAACCCCTAACCCTAGAGAATTTAAATGTAACTTCAGTAAGAAGATTTCCTGGAGACTTCAAGTGCTATGATGATCCTTGAAAGCTCTCACCTTAGAATTATTTTTGTTTGTTTGTTTTTGTTGTTGCACTTTACAACAAGACATACAAGACATGCATGAAATCATCCAAACAAAATCTTCTGAGCACAGGTTCTGCATCCCCAAGACTTGAGTATGCTAAGGCTAAGGCTGTCCTAATATGGACACCATACACTTGTTTGTACATGTGCTGGAGGTCATTTAAAATGAATTGTGGATGACATCAGACCTAAAGAAAACTTCATCAGTAGCTAGCGCTAAATCACCGATCCACCCTGGGATAAGAACTCTGAAAAGCAAGAGGTCGGGCAAGGGAGATTTCTCATTACAGGCTTTAAAAAAAGAGCATTACACCCATTACAGCGCCTCTACTTGCTACATGGGAATGTGACCGATGATGTCACCAAAAATGTGTGCCTCATTCTCACACTTCAGAAGTATTCTGGGTGGCAGGCTGGCACCTCATTAAAATTCATTGTGATTCTGGCACCGCGATTTTATCAACACAGATTACTGTCACCTGCTGACTGAGACTACACAAGGGGATTACATCATATATTTGCTCTGCAGATTCACTGACAAAGTTAACCTCGAGTTCATATGCTACAGTATTTCATCTGTACTCTTTACAGTGACATATAGTGGGTACTCCTCAATTTGGTCTATACCCTAGACTCGCCTTCCAGGCTTCGCTCACATTGTTCTCGTAGGTGAGGGGAAAGCCTGTGGACAAGCTTATGAGACCCTAAAGCTCCAGGACAGCGGTTGGACACACTTCTGTGCAAAGGGTGCCCTCCTGCAGTTCAAAGTAGGTCCTGACTCTCAATGATCATTCAAGATCACCTGGAATGTGCTGAAGTGTTGCTGAAGTCCCTGCTAAATTCCTAACCTGGTCCTTCGTACTAACAATGGCCATCTAGCCATCCGCCGCTTATGATGGTCTCTTTCAACACCTCACACTTTCCTTGCAACCAATTCCTAGATCAATATAAAGGAAAAGACCTTTGTAATCGACAAAAAAATGTAATAACAAATACTGTTCCCAATTGATAGAACACAAATACAAAGAGGGAAAGACGTGGTTTTGACATGAGATTTAGTATTAGAACTGAACTTCTAAATTATATGGTTAGTTCGTACAATAATTTGCACACTTTTCCACACTAAGGGTAAATGTTGACTGATCTAGGATCAGATAGTCCTAGCATTTACCATCAGGGGGATTCAACAATATCTGTCCTTGAATCAGTGGTTAGGCTCATACCTACTCCTTTCATCCTTTTCCACAGGATCTAAACAACTAATGTGGGGCTTGAAACAAAAGCAGAGATATCCACTGAGCAAGTACACCAATATTCATTAACAAAGGTTGCCCTCTAGTGTAGATAACAGATAAAACCGCTCTCATAACAATATACACTCATTTATTGCCATTTATGGGGTTGCCATTATTTGCTGAAAAGGCATGATTTTGTTGTTTATCCCAGAATGAATTATACATCCACCACACAACAAAGGAGGAATTGGACTTTTTGAAATATTGGTCATAAACATTCCGAAAAATAAAAATAAGTCACTCCTATTCCTCTTGCCCTCTTTTTTATAAATATTAATGGTAAATAAGATTTTTTTTTACGATAAACACTGACCATCTTTGAGACACGGTATTAAAATATAGGAATTCATTCTATACACATAGTCTTCATGTAAATTATAATAAGCCACTGCTGGGCTATTCAAATCCAGCCCTCAAGGGCCAAGGTATTGCTGGAGTTGATCTAATTCATTTATTAATGTCACTGATTGACCAGAACTCGCTAACCTGGAAGGTCTATCCCATGAATAACTGAATAAACTGGAAACCGGAGATCCTCAAGAGGAAAAGATTCTAGTTTTGCAACAAACAAAAAAATACATTCATTCATTGCTGTTGTCAATATTCCCATCAATAGAACTCCCATAATTTTTTAAAGAAGAATATTCGCAAAAAAAAACAAGTTGGCTTTTATTTTTACTATTTTTGATCAGCAGAAAGAAACCTGAAATGTTTTGGTCCTCCATGACTGTAATTGAAAAGCCTCGATGTACAAGGAATACGGTTACAGTCTAGCCTCCAGAGGGCAGAATTTCACCATAAAGAGGACACAACTGTAATAAGGGACACACACAAGTGTCTGTTTTCAATTTTCCATTGAAATCAGTGACATTTCTCTGAAAGATTCAAAAAATGATCAGTCACATTTTATCTCACAAAGTGCAAAACTGAAACTCTGCCTCAAACATCAAAAGAACACACAGAGACACAGTGGCAAGTAAACACACCCTACATGGGAAGAAACCTTGTGAGGCACCAGACTCTAGCGGGGTAGCCCATTTTCGGTCTGGATGGTCAGGTAAGGCCAATTAAACATCTGGGCCAGACAGTGCATCAAAAACGTTTGGGCATCAAGTTTGCAGACACAGGATGGTACAGGTGGGGGCCCAACAGCTGGACCGTTGGTTATACACTGAGTATACAAAACATTAAGAACACCTGCTTTCCATTATATAGAATGCCCTGGTGAATCTAGGTGAGAGCTAGGATCCTTTATTGATGCCACTTGTTAAATCCACACCAATCAGTATAGATGAAGGGGAGGAGACAGGTTAAAGAAGGATTTTTTTTTAGACAATTGAGACATGGATTGTGTGTGTGTGTGTCCTTGAGAGGGTGAATGGGCAAGACAAAATATTTAAGTGCCTTTGAACGGGGTATGGTAGTAGGTGCCAGGCGCACCGGTTTGAGTCTTTCGAGAACTGCAACGCTGCTGGGTTTCAAGAAGTGCACGTTCAAACAGTTTCCCGTGTGTATCAAGAATGGTCCACCAACCAAAGGACATCCAGCTAACTTGACACAACAGTGGGAAGCATTGGAGTCAACATGGGCCAGCATCTCTGTGGAACACTTTTGACACCTTGTAAAGGTATAGAGAAAGATCCAATTAATTTCGTGAAAGATCAGTTTCAAATGCATTTTTCTGTTTTTCAATGTGATTGCAATGCCCAATAGGCTCTAAGCCGATGGTAAACAAATGTTTGAGCCAGTGAAAAAAAGTAATATGAGAAAAGAAGTGTGTGTCAGGAAGAGAAGCTGAGAAAGACTTCAAATAGACAACATAGGCTTAAATGCAGTAGCGCTTTGAAGCGAAACACTAGAGAGCAATCCCACACGAAGAAGAAAAAAAGGGAGAGTGCAGACAGGCAGCTCTATACATCTAGGGGCTATTACTGTGTGTCAAAAGCTTTGGCTGCCAGCGAACTGCAGCCTGGCATTTTGCTCTATGATTCCTCCGCTGTCAGGCCAATTTAGTGGGCCCTTTGCCTGTTTCACAGAGGACTGACTTTAAGTGACTTTGCTGTGGGCAGGTATTTTCCACTAACAGGTACACTGTGACCTGACAGGGAAATTAAATCACCTTCCCAGAGTTCCCTGGGCTAGGCTGCCATCAAAGCATTTAGCAAAAATGAAAGGTTGGGTGGAGCTCTAAGGGAAAGGGAGGGAGGGGGGCATTGCGTTGCTGTTGGTGCTACTACAACCGCGACTGGCTAGGAGAAATTAGTTGAACCACCCAAAGGGTTATGACCTTGCCGATAGGCTCATTCTGAAAATACATAAAGATCCATGGTGAAAAATGCTAGAATCCAGGGCGGTATGAGTAACAAAAAGGAGAAAATAGAGAAGGTACTTTAGAGGAAAATATGTCTTATTATGACAAGTTACATGAACGCAATACTGATATTTAAAAGCACAGATAGTATTTGAAATTGTATGGGATTCGCTCATAAAAAAAATATTGCACACGTGTGGCACATGTGAGGAATAGTGATGTAATGTTGTTGTGGATAGTGATGACATCATGTTAGATTCTCCTTTTCCATTCCGCCACCATAGGGGGCAATGATGTTTATGAAATAGCAAAAGCATGGAACTCGAGATTATTCCTGAAACGCTTGAGATGATTTCACACGCGCTACACTCCCAACAAATGGACGTCAACAAGTGACCAAAATATAGGGTGGGAAAGTTGTTGACCTAGTATGTTGCGATTGTTCTCAGCAGCAGTTGAGTGATTCACACTGCGGCTGCACTCCCATGCATTGAAATGCATTGTAAAGGCAGTCTGGCAAAGCAATTAACTAATTACATTAAAATACAGTTCATTTAAAGGGAAACAGGAAAAATAGATTATGCATGCACACGCCTGATTAAGTCATTGTGTGTGGTGAATGGCCTTCACTTGTGTCATTCTACCTCTCAGAAGCCTGTCATTTTAGATTGTTCAGACTACCTCTGATGACAATGTATAGGACACACCACAGTAGACTAAAGGAGAATCCTAAACTGTGCCCTCTGTTTAAGGCAATGTGCCACCTTTTTGTACTACAGGGCATTTTGACTTTGGTAGCGGCAGTGGTGCAAAGTACTTAAGTAAAAATACTTTACAGTACTACTTACGTATTTTTGGGGGGTATCTGTACTTTACTTTACTATTTATATTTTGGAAACTTTTACTTTTAGTTCACTACATTCCAAAAGAAAATAATGTACTTTTTACTCCATTTTTCCTAACACCCAAAAGTACTCATTACATTGTCCAATTCACTCACTTATCAAGAGAACAACCCTGGTCATCCCTACTGTCTCTGACCTGACAGACTCACTAAACACAAATGCTTCGTTTTTAAATTGTGTCTGAGTGTTATCCGTCAATAAAAAATAAAAATAAATAAAAAATTGTGCCATCTGGTTTGCTTAATATAAGGAATTTGATATGATTTAAACTTTTATATTCAATACTTGAGTACATTTTATCAATTCCATTTAATTTTGATACTTGAGTATATTTAAATCCAAATACTTTTAGACTTTTATTCAAGTGGTATTTTAATGGATTGCTTTGACTTTTACTTGAGTCATTTTCTATTAAGGTATCTTTACTTTTACTCAAGTATGACAATTGGGTACTTTTTCCACCCCTGGGTAGCAGGGGTCATCTAATGGAAATTATCCCACTCTTCTGTCACCACCACTCTTCTGGACACAGTGCCTGACGCTGACCTACTTTTTATTCATGTTTTATTTAACCTTTGTATAACTAGGCAACACCTGGACAATGCTGGGCCAATTGTGCGCCGCCCTGTGGGACTCCAAATCACGGCCAGATGTGATACAGTCTTGATCCATACTTTTAAGTTCATGACACAAAATGGAAGCCATTCCACCTCTCAATTATTCTCTTTTTACTTCATTTCTATAATTAAAATGTGTTTGGCATGAGAGAAGAAGTGCTTCTGACAGGGCGGTGTCATTGTGAATAACTTTGTGAGAGAGGATGGGCTGAGTGAGCGATGGATGGGTGAGAAGGGGAAAGACACACTGCACACAAACTGGGTGAATCAACGTTGTTCACAAAATTCTATGTGATGACGTTGAATCAATGCGGAAAAAATATTTGGGGGATTCTTGTCACCCAACTTTTAACATCAATCCAATGGCATGGTTAACATTTTTGTTCATTCATGTTGAATTCACGTTAGTTGACAACTCAATCCAACGTACATCAAAACTAGTTGTTGAACTGACATCTGTGCCCAGCGGGGAGAGACAGAAAGAAAGGAATGTGGAGTTGCATATTGTGTCATGGAGCTAAAAATTGTGTGTAAAATCATGCAGTGGTCCATAGTGGCTCCAGAGCTGTTATGGGTCTCACCTGGACTGTCAGTATTCCACCATAATCTCACACTCCTCCCTACACATTTGCTCACTCTCTCTCTTTCTCATTCAGTCCCTCATTCCATCCCTTTCTTTCACAGTGTTGTGAGTGCAATAAAATGTATTTATCAATTTATTTACCCTGAAAAATAGGTACGGTCAACAGTTACAGCATTTTAAGGAGCCCAAAGACTGACTTGAGTGGCATTAGCTAAATTGTATGAATTTGTATTTCTCAGATTATAATTTTAGTTCTAACACAGCATGGTATTATCTAACTTTATTCCAATATCCTCTGTACTCACAATTGGAATGCAGGTGGGAGATTTGTGGGAGTGGTTTACACCATATGCATTTGTATTGGTCTGTGATGTTGTTTTCATACCACTTTGAAGATTGCCAGGATAAAGAGTACTCTCCTTTGCAAAACTGGATGCTACACTTTCTTCAAAACCAGAGAGGAGTTACTGGGCACAGCCATGAACGTTTTATCCAGAGTGACTTACAGTACTGTGTGCATACATTTGAATACTTTTTTTGCACTGGTCCCCCGTTGGAATCGAACCCACAACCCTGGCCATGCTCTACCAATTCAGCTACACAGGACAAATTCAGTATCACACCAGAGGTAATAGTAACTACACTATGAGCAGGGCAAATACATTGACAAACCGCAATATAAGCTACAATGTCATACACCGGCACAACTTCATTGATCTACCAAATTCATAACAATCGAAGCATGTCTGAGAACCCAAAACATGAATGAACCCACAGATGAAAACAAAGTACTGTATCTTCAAAGCATATTCAAACTATCCAGCATAGTGAACTTACATCAATGCCATAGACTGTCTTTCCTAATCCACAATGATTTAAAATATTATTACTTTGCAGCAAACGACGAGGGTTTGGATACTAAAGTGGTGTTGACCAGAGAGCAACACCATTTCCTAGTCTCTTACTAGCGCTATAGCATACACGTTTACTGCTAAATGCATACATTTGTAACCCGTTGTGCTGAATTTAGCACAGAAAATAGCTTTCCAAGAAGCAGAGAAGCACACATAGTTAACAATCAGACGACTTCAGTGGTTTTGTGCGTTTGGGGTTTACATTCAGAGGTGAATCAATTTTCATTCATTTTAATTGCTGTGGTTCATGGTACACATTCAGCCTACAGCAAGACACAAAAAAATTAAGTTGTCAAATGTAAGTAATGCTTTGCTTTCTAAAGAAAAGTAATTTCAAGTCCATTGACGTTTTTGTTGGATAAGAGTGCTATTTCATGGATAAGATGTATATTATTATACCAGGGCAAACATTTCTTAAAACTGGCCTCTTTCCAGACAACAAAGTATTGTCATCTCCATTTTCATTTAGTGTAAGAGAACCAGCACATGTTATTACCGTAACCAAACAATTGAAAATGCACTGCTTAAATGGCTCACTAGTTTATTTCTTCTACAAACCAGGATGAAATTGAAATGAAAAGTGAAGCTAACCAGTGAGGGGAGTGTTATGCACTCACCATCTGGACACCAGGTTTGCTGCACACTTCTGCGAATTCTGTCTTACGGAAGGAACACGACTTGGACCGACCAGCTTTACAGAACTGACAGCCTCATAAAGACTTGGGTAGGTAGGCCCACCTATCAGGTTAGAAAAGTTGAACAAAGAAAATGTCCAGTCTCAACGTCAACAGTGAAGAGGCGACTCTGGGATGCTGGCCTTCTAGGTGGAAAGTGGAATTAGAGCATGATGGCTATGGAGATGGAGAAAACACCTGTCTCCAGATTACATTTTCAAACTAAGGGCAACTATGGCATCCGTGACAGGGAGAAGTGTCCAACCATGATGTATACAGATAAGACAGTCTAGCTACCTACATTTTCAGACATTACACATTTCTAATTTATACAAAGTTGTTTTCAATATCAAGTTAAAGTGTACTATTAGCCAGCTAGCTAACGTTACGTGTATGATCTTATTATTAGTATTTTAGAGCCATTTGCATTGCTATTTATAGCCTAGCGTTAGCTAGCTAACATTGAACCTGGTTGGTTAGCTACCTGCAGATTCATGCAGGGTAGTAACGTCATGAGTTTGGATTAAGGTTAATTGTTGAGCTAGCTACATGTCTAAACAAAATACACCACTATGCAAGTATCCATTTCAACAGAATGCTACTGTGACAACTGTTGATAGACATAGCTGGTAAATTCGCTCTGGCTATCCACTCCAATGAGTGTGAGGCTATCTAAACCCAATCCATGGTAATTGGTTCCAAAATTGTGGGTTGGGACCCACTTATGGGTTGCGGAAGGGGTCCATGTGAGTCACGGGAGGACATTTTTTGTGCATAAAAATACATTTAAAATAGCTGTCTTTTAAAAACAATTTCAGTGTAAACTGAACTACTAAAACTAAATAGAAAGTATGTAGAAAATATAGTGGACCTATATGTTTTTAATAATAGCCTATAATCTTTGAGAACTTACAATCACCAAAATAAAAGGTAGACAATCAGGCCACCATTGATTGTGTTATATTGGAGCATAAGAATTTACCATAAGTATTACCATGTCAAAATGTGTAGAATTGTAGGAAATTAGGAAACTGCAACATTTTCTCTCAGCTCCATTGGAAAATGTGTAGATTTGCAAATTAGGTTTAACATTGCAAAATGTTCTCTCCTGTGCCAAGATGAGGGCCTCAGATATTATTGTCTAGGGCCCAGACAGATTTCAGGCCATTGCCACACCCCTTGTCACTTGCACCACCAAATCCCTCAGAATTTTTACAAATAACTGCATAATTGTAGTATATTTCTTAAGATTGGTTACAAGAGCTCATACTCAAATCTACATTCAGTTAAATGTTTTGAAGAAGATGGTATTATTAATCTATGTTCTACTTTTTCTGTGTATGTTTTTTCACTGCTCAACCCTGATGGTGGGTCGCGACTCAAAAGACACCTCAATTGATGGGTCACGAGGCAAAAAAGTTTGGGAAGCCCTGCTAGCCTAACATACTGTACTGGAGCATCTGCAATCAAGGTAGGAGGCCAGCGTCTCCCTCTCTCCCCCCAGCCGACACTCCTCTCTGTGCAGATGTTAGCGCGTCACGAGCCCTGGGAGGGAAGAGGGCGGCCTGAAATCTGTCCGTGCGCCGCCATGGGAGGGGAGGATACAGGGACTACATGCCATCGCTCCGATATACACAACCTCCCGACCAATGGCAGCTCTCCCTCCTGGGCCAGACTCGCCCAGTGCACGCATGGCATGCTGGGGCAGATGGCGAGACAGTCGCTCAGTCGTGGCAGGCCGGGAGGGACAGGTGGGCAGTGCTCATCCGAGTGAGGCTCGCATGTGTGAGGGGTGAGCGGGCCACCCTGGCCAGAGCCTCGCTCTTACATCACGTGCCAGAAATCCCAGGCATGGCAGCTCTGGCTACTTGATAATCCACTTGTTACTAATGCCTGAAAGTGAGTAAAGTCAGTGGCTTGGAAGATAGGCGCTTGGGGCTAATAGATAAAGGACTTTGGAGGAAGTCCCCCTTTGACAGAAAATGTATAATACTGCATGACAGTGTCTGAACATTTGTTTTGAGTGATATTGTAAAATAAGGTGAAAATGAAAGTCAACTGAGATGAATAAACAACTGCTGAAATAAAAAGAAGTGTTCCGGTGTTGAGCCATAAAGACAAGTTCAAACTTCCATGAGCCAAAGAAGCCTTTTTCTACTGCGCCGTCTCCTTCAAGGAGAACACACGGACAGACTACTGAAACGTTATTCGTCTTTCTTTCATTCAGTGATGTGAGGAAAATCCAGAAACAATCCCTGCTTCACATTAAGAGCTTTAGGAAGAACGGTGTAAGAGGTTTAGGCCTTTAATTCTTTGGAGAAAGCTATTGGTATGTCCTTGGATATTACTACATAAGAGCCTTGATGGCGCCACCATGTCACAAAGCACAGAGCATCCGATTGAATCAGCTCCCTTTAATCCCGCTTAATTTAGGTACGTAAACAACAAGGGTTTAATGTTCCCATGACCCTGCCACCCAAATTAATTAAGGAATTGATTCTCTCCTTGTTAAGTTGGCCTTCAACTAGATTTGAACAGGAGATGACTCTCATGAGTCCCCTCCTGTCAATTTCTCCTTCTCTCTGTCACTCTCTCTCCATTTATCTCTTCTCCCCTTTCTCACTTCCCCTCCATATCTGTTGCAACAGCCACCTCACTCTGATATTCACTCCCTTCTCTAGATTCACTCACAACGATTCTCTCTGTGCTCTCTCGTCGTTTCACTCTCACACAATTTATCATATTCTCTCGTGTAATTGTCTTGAAATCCCTCTCGCTCTATTCATTTTTGATGCACCTCTTACCTCCCCCTATCTTCCCCTAGGGGTTTTGAGGACAGGGGGTGTGAGCCCGCTGCAGCCGCCTCTCCCCTCTCCTGGCTGTGTCTCGGCCTGGGTGTGGCGACCCGCTGTCAGATCCCATTACCTAATTGGTATTGAGATGCAGCTTTCCTGGGTTTTTGCTTGCATTGCACTACTGGTGGAGGTGTTCAGAGCTCCAGCGCCCACTTTGCCTCAAATTCACCTCAGAGGCAAACAGGTTTTAGGCTAAAATGTCCTGGTACTGGGTCAAGTTCATGATGCTGTTGAACTTAACAAGGGCCCCAGGACCAGTGGAAGCAAATTAGCCCCATAACATCAAAGATCCAACAACATATTTTTCAGTAGGATGGGGTTATTTTCTGCTCATGCATTCGGATTTCGACACCAAACCCACCACTGGTGTGCGTGGCCAAAGACCTCTATTTTCATGTCATCCAACAAATGTAAATGCCTGGAGTTGGCTAAACGGCACTGGCACTTGGATTGGAACCGATGCTTTGGTCAGATGACATGAAAATAAAGCTCTTTGGCCAAGCACACCAGTAGTGGGTTTGGCATCAAAACGAGAGTCCTAGTAATTGTGCAGAAATAGTTGCCAGTACTAAGTTTTATTTGTATCCCCTCAACCAACCCAGTTACTAAAAATATGTTTTTGAACAATGATGGTAATGTTTGGCTGGCAGATTACGTGTCACTCTTTTTATAGATACGCCTTTACATGAAACGGATTCGAAACGGCTCATTAATATCTATTAACTTTGACAGAAAACTACAGGCAACATGACCCATATTTCAAAGTGTTTGAAGACAGGCTTTGTAGGGAAACAAGAGCACTAACATGAAAGGAAGCATGTTCATTGGGAGATAATAAGGATTCTTGCACTCTTCTCTCCTCCTCCATATATTTGGGGCGTTAATGTTAGCGTCGGAGGGGACGGCTGCTGTTTTACGGGCTCTTAACCTGTAACGGCAGCCTTCCCTCTCTTCATGAGAAGAGAGGGTGTAACAGGGATCAGACCAAGACGCAGCGTAGTTTGTGCTCAACATATTTAATTACGAAAATACTGTGAACACTAAACAAATACAAAATAACAAATGTGGCTTACCGATACAGCCCTATCTGGTGCAGAGAAAACACAGAGACAGGAAACAACCACCCACAAAATCCCAACACAAAACAAGCCACCTATACTAGACACTGCCCCCATAAACATACAAAAAACCCTAGACAATAAAAAACACATACATCCCCCATGTCACACCCTGACCTAACTAAAATAATAAAGAAAACAAAGATAACTAAGGCCAGGGAGTGACATAACCACTGTGCTATTTTGTTTGTTTGTTTGTTTTTTTCACATTGTTTGCAACAAATTTTCTACATTATTTTGCTTCTACTGTCTTTCATAACCGAAAAGAGCTTCTGGACATCAGAACAGTGATTATTTACCATGAACTGGATAAAGATTTTTTCTTTAATGAGTCCGACGCGAAGGATATACTGCTTTGTCGAGACAAGGCCCAAATCCCTATCATCCGCGTCAAGAAAATACGGAGAAAAAGGGGGGTGAGGGCGGGGTGCTTTGTAAGAATTAGCAGACGATAGGTAAACCACCACTACCCTCCATATTATTGGCCAAAGTGCAATCATTGAAAAACAAACTGGACGATTTACGATTAAGACTATCCTACCAACAGGACATTAAAAACTGCAATATCTTATGTTTCACCGAGACGCGGCTGAACGACAACACGCATAACATTGAGCTGGCTGGCTTCTCCGTGCATCGGCAGCACAGAGCAGCTACGTCTGGTACGACGAGGGGCGGGGTGTGTGTCTATTTCTCAATAACTGTTGGTGCACAATGTCTAAAATGAAAGATGTCTCGAGGTATTGCTCGCCTGAGGTAGAATACCTCATGATAAGCTGTAGACCACACTATCTACCAAGAGAGTTCACATGTATATTATTCGTAGCCATCTATTTACCACCACAAACCGGTGCTGGCACTAAGACGGCACTCAACGATCTGTATAAGCCATAAATAAACAAGAAAATGCTCATCCAGAAGCGGGGCTCCTAGTGGCCGGGGACTTTTATGCAGGCAAACTTAAATCCGTTTTTACCTCATTTCTACCAGCATGTCACATGTGCAACCAGAGGGGGAAAAAACTAGACCACCTTAACTCCACACACAGCGAAGCATACAAAGCTTTCCCTCGCCCTCCATTTGGCAAATCTGACCATAATTATATCCTCCTGATTCCAGCTGACAAGCAAAAACTAAAGCTGGAAGTACCAGTGATTCGCTCAATACGGAAGTGGTCAGATAATGCGGATGCTTTGCTAGAGGACTGTTTTGCTAGCATAGACTGGAATAGGTTACAGGATTCATCCAATGGCATTGAGGAGTAAACCACCTCAGTCTCCGGCTCCATCAATAAGTGCATCAACAACGTCGTCCCCGCAGTGACCATACGTACATATTCCAACCAGAAGCCATGGATTACAGGCAACATCAGTACCATTGGATATGGCAGGGCTTGAAAACTATTACGGACTACAAATGGAAACCCAGCCTCGAGATGACCAGTGACGCGAGCCTACCAGACGAGCTAAATGCCATTTATGCTCGCTTTGAGGTAAGCAACACTAAAGCATGCATGAGAGCAGCTGCTGTTCTGGACACGCTCTCCGTAGCCGAAGTGAGCAAGACCTTTTGCCTAGATGAATACCGACCCGTAGCACACACGTCGGTAGCCATGAAGTGCTTTGAAAGGCTGCTCATGGCTCACATCAACACTCATCAACCCTCTACAACCACTGTGATTATTATTATTATTATTATTTGACCCTGCTGGTCATCAATGAATGTTTGAACATTCATGGCCATGTACTGTTATAATCTCAACCCAGCACAGTCAGAAAAGGACTGGCCACCCCTCAGAGCCTAGATCCTCTCTAGGTTTCTTCCTAGGTTCCTGGCTTTCTAGGGAGTTTTTCATTGCCACCGTGCTTCTACATCTGCATTGCTTGCTGTTTGGTGTTATAGGCTGGGTTTCTGTATAGCACTTTGTGACATCGGCTGATTAAAAAGGGCTTTATAAATACATTTGATTGATTGATTGAGTGGTAGGCATGATCACGACAACGATGAGACAGCCTATAGGGAGGAGGTCAGCGACCTGGCAGTGTGGTGCCAAGATAACAGCCTCTCCCTCTATTTGAGCAAGACAAAGGAGCTGATCGTGGACTATAGGAAAAGGAGGGTCAAACAGGAGGGTCAAAAGGAGGGTCAAACATTAATATCGACGTGGCTGAAGTGGAGCTGGTCGAGAGTTTCAAGTTCCTTGGAGTCCACATCACCAACGAACTATCAGGGTCCAAACACACCAAGGCAGTTGTGAAGACTGCACGACAACACCTTTTTCCCCTCAGGAGACTGAAAAGATTTGCCATGGGTCCCCAGATCCTCAAAAAGTTCTACAGCTGCACCATCTAGAGCATTCTGACCGGTTGCATTTTCGCCTGTTATGGCAACTGCTCGGCATCTGACCAGAAGGCGCTACAGAGGGTAGTGCGTACGGCCCAGTACATCACTGGGGCCAAGCTTCCTGACATCCAGGACCTATATACTAGGCAGTGTCAGGAAGGCCCAAAAAATTGTTAAAGACCCCTTTCACTCAAGTCATAGACTGTTCTCTCTGCTACCGCACGGCAAGTGGTACCGGAGCGCCATGTCTAGGATCGAGAGGCTTCTAAACAGCTTCTACCCCCAAGCCATAAGACTACTGAACAATTAATCAAATGGCCACTTGGACTAAATACATTTACATTTGTTTTTACCGTGCTGCATAGTCACTTTACAAATTACCTCGACTAACTTGTACCCCTGCACATTGGCTCGGTATTGGTACCACCTGTATATTGCCTCATTATTGTTATGTAATTTTCTTCTCTTACTTTTTGCCACATTTTTTATTTATTAACTTTAGTTAATTTAGTAAATATTTTCTTAACTCTACTTCTTGATCTGCGTTGTTGGTTAACGGCTTGTAAGTAAGCATTTCACAGTAAAGTCTACCACACCCGTTGTATTTGGCACATGTGACATAAAAAAATACAAACAATTGGAGGAAAACTTGATATGAGAAAGACTCATAAATGGGCCAAAAACATTGGTACAGCTTCTTTTGACACAAGGCAGGATGGTTTGAGGAGGTTATGAGGCTGCTTCTCCCTTTATATTTCCTCTCCATTAACATGTTTCCTTCTTCTTAACAGGAACAAGTTTGTCTATCTCTATGGGCGCAGAATGATGTCATGTTTGGCCTAAAACGGATTGGGTGATTGTTGGAGACGCTTGAAAAACTCAGAGGAAACTGAGGCCATTTCTCTTATGGCTAGAGAGACAAGATTGCCTTAGTGGGGAACAATCATATTATGGATAGCTAAGTTAAGTGATTTACAGTGTTGCTTTGACCAGATAAAGTGATTCCATCCTGATAGTGTACAGTTAAAGTAATAGGATGGTGACTGATATTTGACACTTTGGTTTGCAGAAAGAATAAATGTGTGACCTGTTGTGATGAGACCAAGTGACCTACAGACTCTGGCAAAAGAAGAAAACACCATCTCATTTAAAGTTCACCCAATACAATGTGTCTTCTCTTTTCATTGAGATAGGCCTAAACTGCCACTATATCAATGAAATTAACTGTAAATAATGCCCCAGCAATACTAATTTCTCTGACAATATCCCTAAACGGATTTTCTTAATTATAACTTCCAAAGTGTAGCTTAATAGCTAAAAATATCTGTCTGATAATAAGATATATACAAAACACACCTCAAAAACCACTTCCTGAGATCTGTGAAAAACATGTTGTTTCCAATGGAAGGGAAGTTGGAGCTATCTCTTGTGCCAGTGAGGAAGTCCATGTCGTTAGCCTTCTTGGATAGGTGCCCCTTCAGAAAAGCAGGAACGACTGCACGAGAGAAGGCATACCAAAACAAGGGCATGCCCCCCGTCCCCGTCCACCCCGTCTGTGCAAACAAACCCCTCAAGGGTTACAGGATGCAAGATACAGCAAAACAGACCCTTACCCGAGTAATAAATGCATACATCCGGACAGAATCCAACGGCTGATTATGTGCGGGCAAAGCGCTCGCCTCAGCAGAAATAAATTAATCACTTGTGTATTAGCCAGACATCTGTTGCCATTATTCAATGAATGTATTCATCAACCAGTTAGGGACCACTGTCCTGACTATCATTACAACAGCATGATTCCTTTAAAAAGCCATTCAGCTAAAATTAGCCACATGGCACTGGCAGTATGTTACAGTAAGGAGTGATTTCAGTATGTCATATTATAGTTTAGTGAAGGATAGCATATTAACATGTTAGCATAATGGTTTTGGTAAAGGTGGGCTGATAGCCTACTGAAGTAACTTGACATGGTTGAAAAACGTTACAAAAAAATCAGAAAAATAAGATTAAAAAAACGTATTTCATGAATAGATTATCCCTTTTATCAGCTTTTAAGGTGTTCTGCCTTTTTTCAAGACTTAAAATACTCTTCACGAACACACCATTTATGTAAGACTACCAAACAATATATATTTTTTTGTCAGTACATGGTTGTTACAAAGCCAATAGACAAGTTCAGTGTAACCATAGTGTAGGTACAAATTGTAGTTTGTTTGAGCTCCATTCTATGACTAAGAAGACTAACCTCTATATATCCTGTAAGGGCACCCTTGCACCAGCTTCCTTCCTCTTCTTTCCTGCCTTTTAAAAAAAAACACCACCCGCTTCCCCCTGTTCAGATGACACCTTTATCAATGTACTTTCTGTTTCACTAGTTATATATTATTTTGCCTGTTGAAAAGAAGATCCTCCCCTGCTTTTGCTGCGATAAGGATCTCTTGAGTAAGGGTTTGTGGATGTCTGCTGGGGTGATCTTATGTCACCTTTTGGGGGATGTGGGTTCACCCATCCTTTCTCTCCAGGGCCCACCTCGCTGAGCACCTACCCAGAGTGCCATCTGTTCAAGTTTTCACAAGTTTTATTAGTCATATGTACAGGATACACATGGTATACACTGTCCAACTAAATGCTTACTTGTAGCTTCCTTCTCGACAACGCAACAACAATAGGAAATTCTAAAAGATAAGAATACGAAAACATAAAGTAAATAGCTAAGCTAAAATTTTAGCACGGGTATAATACATGAAAGCACAATTTACAGTCCAATATTTAGACATTTATCAGGAAATGGGGGATTGGGCGGCAGGTGTTTAAATTGTGCAGTATTAGCAACAGTAAATAAGAGACTGGTAGCAGCAGTTGTGATGTTGTTTGTAACATGAATGTGCTGTATATGTGTGTGTGTGTATTTCTGTGCGTGTCTGAGTGAGAGCATATGTGCTAAGGTGCGGAGTCATTGCAGGTGCTCAGTCCAGTTCAAGTGTTCAGCAGTCTGATGGCTTAGATAGAAACTGTCTCTGAGCTTGTTGGTATCAGACCTCATGCTCCAACACGGTCTCCCCGACGGTAAGAGAGAGACCAGCTCGTGGCTGGGGTTGTGTGGGGTCCTTGATGATGCTGCGGGACTTCCTCAGGCACCGTTTCAACTAGATGTCCTGGATGGGTGGTTTGAGTGCAACATGTTTCGTATTTGATCCGTTTTCTTTTATGTTTGATTGTGTGTGAAGCACTGAAACGCTTCCCCACTATTCACCTCGTGAGCACCTTGTGCCGTGCACCAGTACTTATGATTTATTAAATCAATAATTTATCCATCTCTGGTTTTTGTCTGTTTTGAGTGCAAACAGTTTTGTATTTGGTCCGTTTTCAGGAGCTGCTAGAGCCTTCCGCCAGACAGGATCAGCCAGAGCCTTCCGCCAGATAGGATCAGCCAGAGCCTTCCGCCAGACAGGATCAGCCAGAGCCTTCCGCCAGACAGGATCAGCCAGAGCCGTCAGCGAGCCATGACCAGCCAGAGCCGTCAGCGAGCCATGACCAGCCAGAGCCGTCAGCGAGCCATGACCAGCCAGAGCCGTCAGCGAGCCATGACCAGCCAGAGCCGTCATCCAGCCATGACCAGCCAGAGCCGTCAGCCAGCCAGGGTCCGCCAGAGCCGTCAGCCAGCCAGGGTCCGCCAGAGCCATCAGCCAGCCAGAATCCGCCAGAGCCAGCCAGCCAGGATCCGGAAGAACCAACCAGCCGGGATCCGCCAGAGCCAGCCAGCCAGGATCTGCCAGAGCCATCCACCCAGGAAGCCCCAGAGCCATCCAGCCAGGATCCGCCAGAGCCATCCAGCCAGGATCCGCCAGAGCCATCCAGCCAGGATCCGCCAGAGCCAGCCAGCCAGGATCCGCCAGAGCCAGCCAGCCAGGATCCGCCAAAGCCAACCAGCCAGGATCCGCCAGAGCCAGCCAGCCAGGATCCGCCAGAGCCAACCAGCCAGGATCCGCCAGAGCCAGCCAGCCAGGATCCGCCAGAGCCATCCAACCAGGATCCGCCAGAGCCATCCAGCCAGGATCTGCCAGAGCCATCCAGCCAGGATCCGCCAGAGCCAGCCAGCCAGGATCCGCCAGAGCCAGCCAGCCAGGATCCGCCAGTCAATCAGGTGTTGCCCCTCATTCTGGTGTTGCCCCTCATTCTGATGTTGCCCCTCATTCTGATGTTGCCCCTCATTCCGGTGATGCCCCTCAGTCCGGTGCTGCCCCTCAATCCGGTGCTGCCCCTTAGTCCGGTGCTGCCCCTTAATCCAGTGGGGTTTATTTGGAAGGTGGTCATTGGGAGGAGGCTAAAAAAGCGGGGATTTATTATGGTGGGATGGGGACCACGCCCAGAGCCTGAGCCGCCACCGTGGACAGATGCCCACCCAGACCCTCCCCTGGACTTTTGGTGGTGCGTCCGGAGTTCGCACCTTGAGGGGGAGGTTCTGTCACGTTCCTGACCTGTTTTCTGTTATTTTTGTATGTGTTTAGTTGGTCAGGACGTGAGTTGGGGTGGGAATTCTATGTTTTGTGTTTCTATGTTTAGGTCGTTTGTAATTAGCCTTATATGGTTCTCAATCAGGGACAGGTGTTTGAGGTTTTCCTCCGATTGGGAACCATATAAAGGTAGGTTGTTCACACTGTTTGTTTGTGGGTGGTTGTCTCCTGTGTCTGTGTATGTGCACCACACGGGACTGTTTCGTTTTGTCGTTCGTGTATGTAGTCTGTTCCTGTTCGTGAGTTCTTCGTGTACTTATGTAAGTTCCATGTTCAGGTCTGTCTACGTCGTTTTGTTATTTTGGTAATCCTTTCAAGTGTTTATCGTGTTTCGTCTTTTCTTTAATAAATTCGTTATGTCAAACTTTCATGCTGCGCTTTGGTCCAATCCCTACTCCTCCTCTTCGGACAAAGAGGAGGAGGACGATCGTTACACAAACAAACAAACAACTAATGGGTGAACTCTATAACAGCTTTTCTGTTAGTGTACGATCAAATCATGCTCAATGCCTGGATGTTTTAATCAAATCAAATCAAATTGATTTGTCACATACACATTGTTAGCAGGTGTTAATGCAAGTGTAGCGAAATGCTTGTGCTTCTAGTTCCGAGCATGCAGTAATATCTAACAAGTAATATAACCTATCAATTTCACAACAACTACCTTATACACACACAAGTGTAAAGGAATGAATACGAATATGTACATAAAAATATATAAATGAGTGATGGCTGAACGGCATAGGCAAGATGCAGTAGATGGTATAGAGTACAGTATACACATATGAGATGAGTAATGTGGGGTATGAAAACATTATATGAAGTGGCATTGTTTAAAGTGGCTAGTGCTACATTACATCAAGATGGCAAGATGCAGTAGATGGTATAGCATACAGTATATACATATGAGATGAGTAATGTAGGGTAAGTAAACATTATAAAATATAAAGTGGCTAACGATAAATTGATTACATCAATTTTTCCATAATTAAAGTGGCTGGAGTTGAGTCAGTATGTTGGCAGCAGCCACTCAATGTTAGTGATGGTTGTTTAACATCCTGATGGCCTTGAGATAGAAGCTGTTTTTCAGTCTCTCGGTCCCCGCTTTGATGCACCTGTACTGACCTCGCCTTCTGGATGATAGCAGGGTGAACAGGCAGTGGCTCGGGTGGTTGTTGTCCTTGATGATCTTTTTGGCCTTCCTGTGACATCGGGTGGTGTAGGTGTCCTGGAGGGCAGGTAGTTTGCACCCGGTGAAGCGTTGTGCAGACCTCACTACCCTCTGGAGAGCCTTCTGGTTATGGGCGGAGCAGCTGCCATACCAGGCGGTGATACAGCCCGACAGGATGCTCTCGATTGTGCATCTGTAAAAGTTTGTGAGTGTTTTTGGTGACAAGTCAAATTTCTTCAGCCTCCTGAGGTTGAAGAGGCGCTGCTGCGCCTTCTTCATCACGCTGTCTGTGTGGGTGGACCATTTCAGTTTGTCCGTGATGTGTACGCCGAGGAACGTAAAACTCTCCACCCTCTCCACTACTGCTCCCTCTGCTGTTTCCTGAAGTCCACGATCATCTCCTTTCTTTTGTTGACATTGAGTGTGAGTTTATTTTCCTGACACCACACTCCGAGGTCCCTCACCTCCTCCCTGTAGGCCGTCTCGTCGTTATTGGTAATCAAGCCTACCACTGCAGTGTCGTCTGCAAACTTGATGATTGAGTTGGAGGCGTGCATGTCCATGCAGTCGTGGGTGAACAGGGAGTACAGGAGAGAGCTGAGAACGCACCCTTGTGGGGACCCAGTGTTGAGGATCAGCGGGGTGGAGATGTTGTTACCTACCCTCACTCCCTGGGGGTGGCCCGTCAGGAAGTCCAGGACCCAGTTGCACAGGGCGAGGTCGAGACCCAGGGTCTCGAGCTTAATGACGAGTTTGGAGGGTACTATGGTGTTAAATGCTGAGCTGTAATCGATGAACAGCATTCTTACATAGGTATTCCTCTTGTCCAGATGGGTTAGGGCAGTGTGCAGTGTGATGGCGATTACGTCGTCTGTGGACCTATTGGGGCGGTAAGCAAATTGGAGTGGGTCTAGGGTGTCAGGTAGGGTGGAGGTGATATGGTCCTTGACTAGTCTCTCAAAGCACTTCATGATGACGGAAGTGAGTGCGGTAGTCATTTAGCTCAGTTACCTTAGCTTTCTTGGGAACAGGAACAATGGTGGCCCTCTTGAAGCATGTGGTGACAGCAGACTGGGATAAGGATTGATTGAATATGTCTGTAAACACACCAGCCAGCTGGTCTGCGCATGCTCCGAGGACGCGGCCGGGATGCCGTCTGGACCTGCAGCCTTGTGAGGGTTAACACGTTTAAATGTTTTACTCACGTTGGCTACAGTGAAGGAGAGCCCGCAGGTTTTGGTAGCGGGCCGTGTCAGTGTTACTGTATTGTCCTCAAAGCGAGCAAAACATTTGTTTAGTCTGTCTGGGAGCAAGGCATCGTGATCCGCGACGGGGCTGGTTTTTCTTTTGTAGTCCTTGATTGACTGTAGACCCTGCCACATACCTCTCGTGTCTAAGCCGTTGAATTGCGACTGTCTTTGTACTGACGCTTAGCTTGTTTGATTGCCTTGCGGAGGGAATAGCTACACTGTTTGTATTCGGTCATGTTTCCGGTCACCTTGCCCTGATTAAAAGTAGTGGTTCGCAAGTTCAGTTTTGCTCGAATGCTGCCATCAATCCACGTTTTCTGGTTGGGGAATGTTTTAATAGAGCTGTGGGTACAACATCACCGATGCACTTGTTAATAAAACTAATCAGCGTATTCGTCAATGTTGTTGTTCGCCGCAATGCGGAACATATCCCAGTCCACGTGATCGAAGCAATCTTGAAGCGTGGAATCCGATTGGTCAGACCAGCGTTGAACAGACCTGAGCGCGGGAGCTTCCTGTTTTAGTTTCTGTCTATAGGCTGGGAGCAACAAAATGGAGTCGGGGTCAGCTTTTCCGAAGGGAGGACGGGCCTTATATGCGTCGTGGAAGTTAGAATAACAGTGGTCTAGGGTTTTGCCAGCCCTGGTAGCACAATCGAGATGCTGATAGAATTTGGGGAGCCTTGTCTTCAGATTAGCCTTGTTAAAATCCCTGGCTACAATAAATGCAGCCTCAGGTTATGTGGTTTCCAGTTTACATAGAGTCCAATGAAGTTCTTTCAGGGCCGTCGATGTGTCTGCTTGGGGGGGAATATACACCACTGTGATTATGATCGAAGATAATTCTCTTGGTAGATAATGCGGTCGGCATTTGATTGTGAGGAATTCTAAGTCAGGTGAACAAAAGGACTTGAGTTCCTGTATGTTGTTATGATCACACCACGTCTCGTTAATCATAAGGCATACACCCCCGCCCTTCTTCTTACCAGAGAGATGCTTGTTTCTGTCGGTGCGATGCGTGAAGAAACCAGGTGGCTGTACCGACTCAGATAGCGTGTCTCGAGTGAGCCATGTTTCCGTGAAACAAAGAACGTTACAGTCTCGGATGTCTCTCTGGAATGCTACCCTTGCTCGGATTTCGTCTACCTTGTTGTCAAGAGACTGGATATTGGCGAGTAGTATGCTCGGGAGCGATGTGCCCGTCTATGGAGCCTGACCAGAAGACCGCTCCGTCTGCCCCTTCTACGTTGTTTTGAGTCGCCGGCTGGGATCCGATCCATTGTCCTGGGTGGTAGGCCAAACAGAGGATCCGCTTCGGGAAAGTTGTATTCCTGGTCGTAATGTTGGTGAGTTGACGTTGCTCTTATATCCAATAGTTCCTCCCGACTGTATGTAATAAAACCTAAGATTACCTGGGGTAACAATGTAGGACATAACACATAAAAAAACAAAATACTGCATAGTTTCCTGGGAACGCGAAGCGAGGCGGCCATCTCTGTCTGCGCCGAAAGTCAAGTGGAATGTGTATTCTCCTATTGTTCACCTGGTTAAATAAAGGTTAAATAAAATGAATAAATAAATACATTTGTTAAAGTTACCGTTTTATACACGATTTGCACAATTACAACTTTAGGGTTCCTCTGTTAACCAAGGCACAGCTTCAGCAGCGCAACTAAATAAAACAAATTAGAAAAAAGACATTTGTGAATTCCTACTCTGATGTGTGAAAGGCTTCAACACTTAACAGTAATTTTGTTCGTCAAACTTTAGCAGCGACTTGTGCTTTGTTTCCTCTAAGGTTTGTGCTATATGGGTTTGCTGTGAGTATTTAGTGATAGCAGGGAGAATATCTACAGTGCTATTAAGCACTATGTGCCTGGGAGTTGAGGGTCATTCCAAGTTAAACTGTAATGATAACTGTATGGTAGCATCCTCAATATGCCCGTGACAGATTGCCAGAGCATAATAAATCATTACTTGCAACACATCGCATCCCCTTAGGAAAGAATTCCCCATTTATTTAATCTGGATTCTCAATCGCTTTCTATTTTTTTCCTCAATCCTTTTACTCCCTTAAGCCAGTTCCAAGTGGAAATTGTAAACGAGCATGAAAGGAGGAAAATATTACAGACCATTTCATCAAAAATATCATTTTCTGGACGCTAGTGTTTTTTCACAACTATTTTCTTTCGGTAACACTTTACTTGACACCCAGCGTCATAATACATTATGACAAGGTCATAATCATGTCATGATATGACATAACAGCTGACATAACTTGTCATAACCTGTCATAATATGGTAATAAATGCACTGTCAACATATATATTTAGAACTGTTGTGACATATATTGCATTATTTTATGGCTGGTTATGACACCTACATAAGAGTGTCAAAACCCACAAAACCTACCACACAGGCAAACCTCTCCATTACAACATAGCCAACATGTCAACAGTATGTTTATGATATCTATATATTTGTTTTAAATTGACCATATGAAACTATCATTATAGTTCCGCACAAATTCATGTCAGACATGCACCTACCCCAATGCTCTGTGGCTGATGACTGGGATGAATGCAGGAGCAGATTTCAGGCTGAGGACAAGACACCCTCTTTTTGACTGAAGACTGACATAAGGTCATGTACGTGATAGGCCTATCTGGCTTATAAACGTCCTCTCACTGTCAACTGCGTTTATTTTCAGAAGACTTAACATGTGTAAATATTTGTATGAACATAACAAGATTCAAAAAACTGAGACAAAAACTAAACAAGTTCCACAAACAATTGATGAACAGAAATGGAATAATGTGTCCCTGAACAAACGGTGGGTCAAAATCAAAAGTAACAGTCAGTATCTGGTGTGGCCACCAGCTGCATTAAGTACTGCAGTGCATCTCCTCCTCATGGACTGCACCAGATTTCCCAGTTCTTGCTGTGAGATGTTACCCCACTCTTCCACCAAGGCACCTGCAAGTTCCTGGACATTTCTGGGGGGAATGGCCCTAGCCCTCACCCTCCGATCCAACAGGTCCCAGACGTGCTCAATGGGATTGAGATCCGGGCTCTTCGCTGGCCATGGCAAAACACTGACATTCCTGTCTTGCAGGAAATCACCCACAGAATGAGCAGTATGGCTGGTCGCATTGTCATGCTGGAGGGTCATGTCAGGATGAGCCTGCAGGAAGGGTATCACATGAGGGAGGAGGATGTCTTCCCTGTAACGCACAGCGTTGAGATTGCCTGCAATGACAACAAGCTCTGTCTGATGATGCTGTGACACACCGCCCCAGACTATGACGGGCCCTCCACCTCCAAATCGATCCCGCTCCAGAGTACAGGCCTCGATGTAACACTCATTCCTTCGACGATAAACGCAAATCCGACCATCAGTTGTTGTTGCCATCCTGTACGTGTCTCGCAGGTGTTCGGATGTACCGATCCTGTGCAGGTGTTGTTACACGTGGTTTGCTACTGCGAGGACGATCAGCTGTCCGTCCTGTCTCCCTGTAGCGCTGTCTAGGGCGTCTCACAGTACGGACATTGCAATTTATTGCCCTGGCCACATCTGCAGTCCTCATGCCTCCTTGCAGCATGCTTAAGGCACGTTTACGCAGATGAGCAGGGACCCTGGGCATCTTTTTTTCTGGTGTTTTTCAGAGTCAGTAGAAAGGCCTCTTTAGTCTCCTAAGTTTTCATAACTGTGACCTAAATTGCCTACCATCTGTAAGCTGTTAGTGTCTTAACAACCGTTCCACAGGTGCATGTTCATTAATTGTTTATGGTTCATTGAACAAGCATGGGAAACAGTGTTTAAACCCTTTACAATGAAGATCTGTGAAGTTATTTGGATTTTTACGAATTATCTTTGAAAGACAGGGTCCTGAAAAAGGGACGTTTCTTTTTTTGCTGAGTTTATGATTATGATGGTCATAATGGTTCTTGACAGTGTCAAAAGGTGTATTTTGTTAGTCCAAGTAAAGTGACACAATATGGTCATAATGCTTCTTGACAGTAAAGTGTATTTTCTAAAAGTTATTTAAAATATGACGAAATAAATTACTGTAAAGAATTCATCACAACAACAACTAATGATTTAATTAAGAAACAAACTTTCAAACGAAAGGAAAGTTCTTGGCGGGGATTTTTTGGTTTGTTGAATAAACGTGGGTTTTGACACTTATTTAGGAGTCATAACCAGCCATAAAATAACGCAATATATGTTACAACAGGTGTAAAGATATGTGTTATAACAGTGTTATGACCATATTATGACAGGTTAGGATAAATTATGTCAGCTGTTATGACATATTATGACATGGTTATGACCGTGTCATAACGTGTTATGACACTGGGTGTCAAGACAAGTGTTACCTTTTGTTCTATGCGAGATGCCTGAAGATAATTTGGATGATAAAAGCTTTCAGTTGTCCTGTCTATCACATTCTAAATATAACACATGAAACATCAGGGATATAAATACATTGACTGACTTGATACCCTTGTCTTCACCCTTCGCCAATCAAGTGTCACATTGGGCCCTGATTGCGTGCCTGCTTCCCCAGCCCCTTGTGGAGACTGGAGATCCGTCTGAGTACTGAGTGTTGTGACGGTTTTCAGATTTCTCCTTTGAGCGTCCTTGACTCTGATAAAGGCTTCAAATGACGAAAGCCTGTAACGTTCGCACATCAGCAGGGTAATGTAATGGCTTTGCTGCTGAACCGCAAGACCAAGGGGACAAATGGTTTATATATACACTAGATGAATTACAGGGGCCACTGTTTTGAAGCCGCTGCACCTCCATCTTGGCACTCCCCCACCGTTGTAAAGCATATTTTGGAAGCTATAGAAATGGATTTATAAATGTCTACATTTGTTTTTGTAATGTTTATTCTATTACAGACACCGTAGTGCATACTTTTAAATTATATTGTGAGCTAAACATAAAACATTTCCCTAAAAGTATAATTTTTTAAATTACTAATGTTACTGTCACCACTGCAACAAGAAAATACTTAAATATATGTAATTTTGTCCTTGAAACATTTAAATGAAACACTGTAGAATTCCATTCATTCCTATGGAAGACTGCTTTTCTGAGGAGTGCCAATATGGCTGACCGGTGACTTCAAAGCCTCTCATTGGCCAGTACATAGCAATACAGGGTTTATATATATCATTGGAGGGGACAGATATGGCCCTTTTTATTTGATTATACTTTTTCTTTCTCCTTTCCTCTTCTACTGTCTTTGAGGATTTGTTATTCGAAAACGATCATTACTAAGTCTAGGTGTCATCTCTGGGAGCTAATGTCTCAGGCGAGGTTACTCACTGAACCAACTCCTTTACACTGGAACTGTTGAATTGATTATGTACACTGTGTGTACAAAACATTAGGAACACACACGTTTTCCATGACAGACTGACCAGGTGAATCCAAGTGAAAACTATAATCCCTTATTGATGTCACCTGTTACATTCACTTCAATCAGTGTAGATGAAGGGGAAGAGACAGGTTAAAGAAGGATTTTCAAGCCTTGAGACAATTGAGACATGGATTGTGTATGTGTGCCATTTAGAGGGTGAATGGGCAGGACAAAATATTTAAGTGCCTTTGAACGGGGTATGGTAGTAGGTGCCAGGCGCAACGGTTTGAGTATGTCAATAACTGCAACCCTGCTGGGTTTTTCACACTCAATAGTTTCCCGTGTGTACCAAGAATGGTCCACCACTCAAAGGACATCCAGTCAACTTGACACAACTGTGGGAAGCATTGGAGTCAACATGGGCCAGCATCCCTGTTGAACACTTTTGACACCTTGTAAAGTCCATGCCGGACGAATTGAGGCTGTTCTGAGGGCAATAGGGCGTGGAACTCAGTATTAGGAAGGTGTTCCTAATGTTTTATACACTCAGTGTATATAATTATTTGCTCATTTGACATGTGCCTTGAGGGATTTTACAAACTATGATACAAGAGATGTTATCCATCCACCTACAGCAGTGGTATTCAAAGCCGAGGTCACGACTCCTCGGGGGATCTGCAATTGGGTTGCGGTTGAACTGCAGTTGGGTCGCCATTTTTTTTTTAAATGGGTCGAAAATAAATATTTTTATGAAGAACATGTTTTGAGTATATACAAACGTTTTTGAGGTTATTTTATTGAGAAAATATATTTACTGATTCCTTTTCCTTTTGATTGTAACGATCGTTATCAGATTCCTCCTCCTCGGATGAGGAGGAGCATGGATTGAACCAAAACGCAGCGGGTGTTGAATACATAATGATTTATTAGACACGACAAAACAATGACACGAACTATACTTGAATAAACTACAAAATAACAAAACGAATGTGTAGACAGACCTGAACTATACGAACTTACATATAACACGAAGAACGCACAAACAGGGAAAATAGACTACACAAAAAGAACGATGACAAACAAACCGAACAGTCCCGTATGGTGCCACAAACACTGACACAGGAGACAATCACCCACAAACAAACAGTGTGAACACACCTACCTTAATATGACTCTCAATCAGAGGAAATGAAAAACACCTGCCTCTAATTGAGAGCCATATCAGGTCACCCAAAACCAACATAGAAACAGAAAACATAGACTGCCCACCCACACTCACGTCCTGACCAACTAACACATACAAAACTAACAGAAACCAGGTCAGGAACGTGACATTGATAAGAGATGAAAATGCAATGAATTGAAGGTTGTTTGTTGATCCAAAAATTGGTTATGTCATTAGATTTGGGGTGGGGGTCCCAGAAATTCTGGTGGAATAAATGGGTGCCTGGTGAAAAAGTTTGAATACCACTGACATACAGTATGTACAGTATCTACCTGGATGGGTAGCTACCTACCCACCCATCTATCCACTTAAATCTGATATACTGTCCTATATGTCTTTGTGTCAAAGGCATGAATCCAAATCAAATACTGCACTATAGTGGAATACCGTGGAGGCCCTCTTAAAAAGAGATTTAGTCTACAGTGGCATATAGATTATTTGACCGAGGGGACAGAGGACCAGAAGGCTTTTCTCACGTACTGTCTGGTGGTACATGTGACTGCACTGCCATAAAGAGGACACCTGAGATTCACACAGTTTATAGTGCTAACGGGCCAAGGTCGCAGCGCCGGACCCAAAGAAAATTTCACTGACAGATTCGGTGAACCAAGAGCGTCCGGGTAAAACAGACCAAGGGAGGCAGTTCGTCTTCTGTCTGCAGCGTTTTACAACATGAGAAATGTCACCATAGCAGCAAGTGAGCCAATGCCACTCAGAGTCAAAGGGAAATGTAAACTAAGGGTCTTGTGATACATTAAAACAGCAGTGCACACTGGAAAAGGGGATTTAAGATTTATTTGATGAGATCATTTTGCACTTAAAATTGTATCTTTAAATTTCTCTGTTAAAGGGGAAGAGGGCTTGGACATGATGTCAGTGTTATATTGACTTAGCGTCTTAACCAGAGGACTGAACCAAAATTGTGGTTCCGATGGCTGTTAGCTGGAGCATGGCGTTGGTTGTGGGGGCAGTAAAACATAGTGAGAATTGATCTGGCAACTGGAGGGCTGTGGGGTTCAGATCCTAACAACAATCCCTTAGCATTGTACCATGGAGTGTTAAACCCCACAACATGCAGTGCAGCTGACCTTGTGCTCCTCTCAACTGTGGGTGAGTGTGTGATGTGTGCTATCTGACAGGCATCTGCTAATGTCCATATTATTGATTACTAGTATTAATATTTAAAAACAAAATAATCATATATTAAATTTTTCTAAATTATGAACACAACAAATACAAAAACAGAAATATACAAACAAGAGTACATAAACCTAACAGACCAAGATACATTTTCAATTTGTCCAAGAACGTTTTACTGTGCGTATTGCTTTTATGTTTTTACATTTACAGATCATTTCAAAATTATATTTCAATTCTATCTTAAATAATGTGAAGAGGGGTTTGTTTTCTGCACACTTCCTTTTATGGACAAAGAATCTTCCATGAAAAATAAACAAATGAACAATGAAAGTTAAATCAGGGTATTACTAGTATCCGTGTAACAATCCCTGATGATGGTTGTAACAACGCTGAGTAGTCAAATCTAACCTGACGCATTACACATGTCAACATCAATAGAGAAGATACACTGAGTATACCAAACATTAGGAACACCTTCCTAATTTTGAGTTGCACCCCGCCCATTTTGCCCTCAGAACAGCCTCGATTCGTCAGGGCATTGACTCTACAAGGTGTCGAAAGCGTTCCACAGGAATGCTGGTCCATGTTGACTCCAATGCTTTCCAAAGTTGTAATAAATTGGCTGGAGGTCCTTTGGGTGGTGGACCATTCTTGAAAAACACGGGAAACTGTTGATCATGAAAAACCCTACAGCGTTGCAGTTCTTGACACAAACCGGTGGGCCTGGCACCTTCCACAATACCTCGTTCAAAGGCACTTCAATATTTTGTCTTTCCCATTCACCCTCTGAATGGCCCACATACGCAATCCATGTCTCAAGGCTTGAAAATCCTTCTTTACCCCGTCTCCTCCCCTTCATCTGCACTGATTGAACTGGATTTAACAAGTGACAGCAATAAGGGATCATAGCTTTCACCTGGATTTACCTGGTCAGTCTATGTCATGGAAAGAGCAGGTGTTCTAAATGTTTTGTATACTCAGTATATAAACAAAGTACACTGAAAAAAAATATAAACGCAACATGTAAAGTGTTGGTCCCGTGTTTTATGAGCTGAAATAAAAGATCCCAGAAAATCTCCATAGGCACAAAAAGCTTATTTCTCACAAATTGGTTTACATCCCTGTTAATGAGCTTTCCTCCTTTGCCAAGATAATCCATCCACGTGAACAAGTGTGGCATATCAAGAAGCTGATTAAACAGCATGATCATTATTACACAGGTGCACCTTGTGCTGGGGACAATAAAAAGCCACTCTAAAATGTGCAGTTTTGTCACACAACAAAATACCACAGATGTCTCAAGTTTTGAGGGAGCGTGCAATTGGCATGCTGACTGCAGTAATATCCACCAGAGCTGTTGCCAGAGAATTGACTGTTAATGTTTCTATCATAAGCCACCCCCAACGTTGTTTTGGAGAATTTGGCAGTACATCTGTAACGGTTTTCTTCCTGGGATGAAGGAGAGGACCAAAACGCAGCGCGGCTAGTGCTCAACATGTTTAATAAAGATAATAACGTGAACACTACAAGCAACAAAACAATAAATGTGAAAACCGAAAACAGTCCTATCTGGTGCAGAACACAAAGACAGAAAACAACCACTCACAAACCCCAACACAAAACAAGCCACCTAAATATGGTTCCCAATCAGAGACAATGACAAACACCTGCCTCTGATTGAGAACCATATCAAGCATACATAGAAATGGACAAACTAGACACACAACATAGAATGCCCACCCAGCTCACGTCCTGACAAACACTAAAACAAGTAAAACACACAAGAACTATGGTCAGAACGTGACAACATCCAACTGGCCTCACAACCGCAGACCACGTGTATGGCGTCATCTGGGCGAGTGGTTTGCTGATGTCAACGTTGTGAACAGGGTGCCCCATGGTGGCGGTGGGGTTATGGTATGGGCAGGCATAAGCTACGGACAACAAACACAATTGCATTTTATCAATGGCAATTTGAATGCACAGAGATACTGTGACAAGATCCTGAGGCCCATTGTGAGGCACATTTTCTTTAAGATATCTGTGACCAACTGATGCATATCTGTATTCCCAGTGATGTGAAATCCATAGATTAGGGCCAAATGAATTTATTTCAATTGACTGATTTCTTTATAAGAACTGTGAATCAGTAAAATCTTTGAAATTGTTGCATGCTGTGTTTATATTCTTGTTCAGTATAAATAGAAAGTGTCTAAACCTTCATGGGAGGACATTCATTGTGAACTTCTTAGATAGCCGCCTCATTTCCACCTGACCTTGCTGACTGCCACATAAGTGACTTGGAGCAACAGCCACGAGTATATAAAAATAAAATTAATCGGTATATTTAGGGAGGGATGTGAGAGATGGGCTTCAAGGCAAAATCCAGATTTAAAAACAAATTCAACCATGCAAGTCAACGTTTCCGTCTGATACGTCCATTCTGCTTAAAACATGCCCTGAAATAGGAATCCAGGGATAAGAATGATGACCGTGAATACAATATGGACTCAGAGCCAAAAGCTTGGACTTAAAGTGGATGGCAACGAAGAATGTTGTTGTCTTAAGTGCTGAAAGTAAACCTGAGAATTCAGGAAGTCTCTAAATGAGTCAAGGAACCTCTATTATTCACAAGATAAGAGACACAATGGAAACAAAAGAAGCTGTTACATCTTGTTTGCGCGTGTATGGGGTAGGGGGGTTTAAGGGTTACGTTCCTACACTGTACATCAAAAAGCCTGGTGCAGTAGGTGCATATTGGGAATGCGTTTTACATTTGAGCGTTATTCACTGCGTGGACCTTGACAACATAGAACACATTAAACTACTAGTAAAATGACCAGTATTGTTCCATTTGCTGTATTACTACCTAGTACTTACATGGTCTGATATTTAAAAACCATACAAACTCATTAGGGAGAAGACACCCTGACAACCCAAAAAGTGCAATGCAATGAATAGTTTTTATACCCTCCAGTTCATCAAAGCAATACACATTTAATCTGATATTGTCGCAATAAAATTGCAAGCAATATATTTGAGGCACATAAATGAGTGTGGATAAAAATCATACTTAAGGTGTTTACACCACAATCCAGACAATGTTTCCTAGTCCACACACCAACACTCACACAAGCACGCACACACACACAAGCACGCACGTACATACACATGCACACACATTCGCGCAATCCACACACATCCAGTCAAATACTTTTTAGGAGACACTATTCCAATGGTTGGCTCAGCTATCTAAAAGCAATAACGATTGCATGCAACCTCAATTGAGAGTAACTGGGATAAGTAGCTAGATTCTTTCAATCTTGATCTGCTTGATGACACAGCTGTGGTGTTCTACTTAAGCGCAGTTACCACTGACAGGATTAGGTCAGTAAAAAGAGCCTCCAATCAATGCACATTAATCCCGTGTTTACTCTACACAACATGAAAAGTCAACAAAACATCTCAGTCATTTGTTTTAGGAAGGATGCCTATTGTTTATTTTTGATTTTTAAGAATGGGATTTGTTTGGATATCTAATAATATATTTTTTTTAAATCATCAATTTGTAATTTGTATCATAATCCCACAGCAGAGTTTGTCTGATATAATATAATGGGTAGAATAGGTAGCCTAATACAGTAGTCCTCAATCACAGCTTCCAGCGTTGTAAAACGTATGGTCCCCCCACCTATTGTCAACCATAAATTCTTGACTGTGTGAGTGATGCTTCTGGTAGCCATGGAAACCTGATTCACCTAAACCTGATTCACCCCCCCCCCCCCCCCCCCCCGCCTCTCTCTCCCCGGCCAGTCCTCCTCTCTCCATCCACTGAAAAGCTCCTAACTTTGCGCATGTACGGCCAAACTGAACATTGCATCGACTCCAAGATGGCGTTAACACGTCTGGCTTGCATTCTGGTCCTGCTCTCAACTCACTGTAAGTAAATGCATGAGGACCACGCTTGATTTCCCAGCGCAGATACATTCTGGACGTGACGTTCGCTCTTGTTATTCAGAATTAGCTACTTTGATATTTTCGAGCTACATTATGATCTGCGTTAGGTCAGGAAGAATCACTTAGGTTATATCCTAACTAAACTCAGCAAACTAGCTATAGTCAACCAGACTACTTGTTATTCATGGATGATGTTCTGATTTTAAAAGGGAGATATATAAAATTATAAAGTAAGCAATCGAAGACCAGAAGTGAGAAATGGTTTGGTAACGCACGAGGCTCAAGCCTTGTTGGCTCGTTGGAATGTTTGATCCGTCGCGAGCCTGACAGTGTACCGTTATCTGTATGGCATTTGGAGGCATGTCTAGCTTCTCGAACTCTTCGGAGATAGAAACTCCCGCAAACTGCTATACATACAATTAGTTATCGACAGCGCATGTTGATTTGTTACAAACTTTACATTATGAAATAGAAGAAGATATAAAATGTATACATTATTTGAGAGGCGTGTTGTTTCAAGGGGATGAGTCGAGTCCCTTTTGTCCGTCTCCTTACTTTCAAAAGTTGTCAACAATCAATTCAACTCTAACTGTGTTATTGTGTTGAATAAATACGTATTTGATAGTAACATACGTTTGCTCAAACGTTTTTTTTAACGTGTTTGAATTGTGGTTGATAAAGGTTGTGGTTGATAGACTGGCAATCTTCAGTGATGCGAGAACGTTTTTTTCCATTCTGGAATAAAGACAGTCCGCGGGAGGAGCCTGCCTGAAAGCAGCATGCGGCGCGCTTTGCAAGCGTTGAGAACTCATTGAAGATCGGTTCTAAAACGTTGATATGTCACTTTTTATTAGCCATCTCAGATCAAGCGATTTGTCTCTGCACCTTACCAAATTGTGGCGTTTTTTCGTGTTTTTATTGGGCTATGTTTCTGAAAGGGTATGATGCAATTTGTTCGCGGAAAAGTGCTCCCTCGTGTTTAGACAATGCATGGTCAGATCCTCCTCGGAAAGAACGTTTAATCATTATGTTGACATTTTAGAATTACGTTTGTATCAACTTTCACAACTGTTGTCATTGATAGGCCTATGCTTAATGAAACAAAATAAAACTCAGAATAAGAAAAATGTAACCAAAACATTTAGAATTGTTCCCAAATGGTTCGTAATAACTTGTAGCAGGTGTTATAGTATAGCCTATGTCAAATTGATCTTGTGTGTATTGTAATGAGAAGGATAATCACTAAAGTTAATAATAACTAAGTAAAGGCTACTCACATACACAATAAATAAGACTAGATCATAGCAGGATCTTATTAAACAGCACCACATGTGATGGACTGGTGATGCTCATTTGCTTTGAGCAAGGGCTTGGCTTAACTGTTTTCCTGGTGTACTTTAAGCCTGGTTGAACCCTTCATGACGACAGACACACACCAGAAAAGGGGGGCCACAGACCTCAGTGTGCCTTCAGCTCCTCTGATCATCCAAGTGTGTGGATTGGCTTAATTCTGTGTGTATTTAATTAGGAATAGCAAGAAGGCTGCTTCCAAATATGTTGCTGGTTTCTTTCTCTGTTGCTCTGGACTTAGGCCTACTGACAATCTGATTTAGTGTGCTTTAAGTGGTGTATTATTTTACAGCTTATCCAGTTGTTATTGTCTGTAGGCTATATAGTAAGAGCTGGTTAACCCTGATTGTTGTTGGAAATACTGTTGACCACAACTATAGTTCTGAAAGAAAAACATAATTAAACATTTCTGAGGAAAATAACTTTAATCAGCTTTGTACATTTAAACACTTTTTAATTTATTTTTGTTGCTTGAATCTAAAATTAATTAGATCTCTTGCTATGCATATTCTTTTGTTGGTTTTAGGCTAACTCGTCATTGGCTTGTTTGTTCATTGTCAAAGAACTGTTTTGAACTCATGTCACAGTTTATATTTATTTTGAATAGTTATGAGAAATGTAGCTATTGTGTATTTATCCATCACAGATCTTAGAGAGCAGGCTGACATTTCTCTGTTGGATTTACATAAGTTGTTTTAGATCAATTTTCCTAAGAAAGGTGTAAAGCAGTCAGGACCGCATTTTGCCTGAGAACTCCTGCCAATACTTAGAAGTGCCAAGATATGTGCGAGCTGAACAATGCTCAAAGTGTTTCCAGTCTGAATAAATGTGAAAGACACATGCATTACAATCTACCATGTATTTCTTAAAAGCATGGTTCTGGCAAATGTCATGTCAGACTTGATAAATGACCTTTTAGCAAATAAGTGGGACATTTATTAGGCTACTCGTGGAGGCTTGGCCAACTGAAATGATTGACTCTGGTCTAGTTCTTTTTTTGCTCTATGGCAGCTCACAGTAAGTCTGCTTAAGCCTCATGCCTCTTTGGGTGAGAAGAGAAGTCCCTTATTTGAGGAGATACTGTATGTAAAGAAAAGAAAACGCACACACGGACACACACACACAGAAACACACACACAGTGAAGGATAAGACGTCTGTCTTCTTTGACTTAAGGCGTCCGCGTGCTTTCCAGCCAAAACAGTTTGGAACAGTTCGTGCATATATTATGATGACATTTTGTGATGTTTTGGACTTCGGCAAGGGTATTTTCGGCGGTTCAGGCACACAGCATTTTTTCTCGAGGCAAATCGAAGACGGTAGCCGAAGTAAAACCAAAGATGGTAGCCGAAGTCTACGTCCCCCCTCGCCGGTGAATGCTCAAAAGTAGGGATTCTTCAATGAAGTGCCTGTTGTCATTCAACGAGAGACGACTCGTCCTTATGCACATTTTTTTTCACTAGAGAAATACTGCACCAGAGATCCTAGTCAGATGCAAAATTGCACTACAATTTTTTTATTTAGCTAGGCAAGTCATTTTAAGAACAAATTCTTATTTACAATGAAGCCCTACCCCGGCCAAACCCGGACGGCGCTGGGCAAATTGTTCGCCGCCCTATGGGACTCCCAATCACGGCCGGATGTGATGCAGCCTGGATTCGAACCAGATACTGCAGTGAGATGCAGTTTCTTAGACCACTGCACCACTCGGGAGCCCTTAGATCTCGTCAAAACCGTTAACTCAAGAAATCTGTCATTAATTTTATCTTAGATTAATTCTGGCTATTTTAAGAATGTATACTGGCTACGGTGTCTCAAAATGGACAAACAGTACTATTGCTGCTTTTTTTCTTTTTCAAGCAAAGGTCTTTTAAGGAGTATGCGAGCACACTTGTTCGGTTCTGCTAGCCGAGCCCGGCTAGGCACCACCCGAACTGAAGCATGCTGACGCCTTTAAGAACTACAAGCATCCATTTAAACAAGTGCCAGACGACAGGTGCTTTCTTCATTGTCTGAAATGTGTGGCATTACTGGGGTAGGCAGGAGTTAGTGAGCCCCAGGGAAAGTGCTGCTAGTGCTTCCCCCAGGACGTGCTTGTTATCAGATGCTTCCCTTCCCACCCACAGCTTGTGAGCAAATGTTTGGAGCACTCCCTAAATGGCATGCTGGACCCTTCCTGGCGAGTCACATCCAGGTTGATATTTTAGTGGAAAGACAGTAAATGGCAGGGGAAAAGGGAATAGCACACTCTGAGAGGAGTTGCTGCCCACTCAGCGCTCGTTTGTTTAAAGAGTTATTCCCAACAGACAAAGCAGTTGTGAGAGAATGGTAGACCCACTGTCCATTTAAACTAGCACGGTATACATTTCCTGTAATAAGGCTTGCAGCTCTAGCCTACATTTCTAGTTTGCATGTAAAGCTGTTTACAGTTGACCTATTCTGGGGTTAGGTTTTGACAATCTGAAATGTCATTTTGAATTATGTGATGTGCACGAAACATGCAGATTCATTTCAGCATTTAGAAGTTACACTCAAGTTGAAGCTAATCCATGGACAACAACAAGACGATAACCGCCCTACAAAGGTCCATGCGTGGGATAAAGGCAGCGCAGCACATACCTCCTACAGTGGAATGGCCTGAAACAGCTGAGCAGGAGTGGGTGGAGGTGTTTGGTGTGAATGCATGGGTGACCAGAAATATCTGTGGCGTCCCTCCCTAACCTCAGATGCCGTATGTTAGCACATATGGCATTCTGAATCAAAAGCATACGGAGGGGGGGAAAAAACATTCTAATGTACGGTGAATTACAATTCCCCTCCCGCTCAACAACAACGTCAGCAAGACAAAACAGCTGATCGTGGACTACAGGAAACGGCGGGCCGAGCATGCTCCACATCAACAGGACTGTAGTGGAGCAGGTCGAGGGCTTCAAGTTCCTCGGTGTCCACATCCCTAAGGAATTAACATGGTCCACACACACCAACACGGTCGTGAAGAAGGCACGACAACACCTCTTTCCCCCTCAGGAGGCTGAAAAGATTAGTAATGGGACCTAAGATCCTCAAAAAGTTCAACAGCTGCACCATTGAGAGCATCTTGACTGGCTGCATCACCGCTTGTTATGGCAACTGCTTGGCATCCTACCGCAAGGCGCTACAGAGGGTAGTGCATACAGCCCAGTACATCACTGGGTCCGAACTCCCTGCCATTCAGGACCTCTATACCAGGGGGTGTAATACTCCAGCCACCCAAGTCATAGACTGATCTCTTGCTCCTGCAAGGCAAGTGGTACAACTTCACCAAATCTGGAACCAACAGGACCCTGAACAGCTTCTAGTGCCAAGCCGTAAGACTACTAAATAGTTAACCAAATAGCTACCTGGACAATCTGCATGGACCCCCCCCTTTGCACTAACTATTTCGACTCATCACACACGCTGCTGCTACTGTTTATTATCTATCCTGTTGCCTAGTCACTTTATCCCTACCTATATGTGCATATCTACTTCAATTACCTTGTACCCCTGCACATCGACTCGGTACTGGTACCTGTGTATATAGCCAAGTTATTGTTACTCATTGTGTATTTATTCCTCGTATTATTCTCTTTCAAAAAATTTTTTTTTAATATCTCTCTTTAGTGTTGGGAAGGGCCTGTAAGTAAGCATTTCACTGTTATTCTACACCTGTTGTTTACGAAGCAAGCATGTGACAAATACAATTAGATTTGATTGACCTGTTTTGTTAAGAGATAGAAGAAACCCCTGCGGATAAATTGGGCTTAAAGAAAATGAAAGGGGAGTTGACTAAGAAAGGAAGCATAACAGTTGTGTTAGCTGAAGGAGTTACACATAAAGGCAGGATAAAAAATGGAATGGTCTTTCATGAGATACAAATCCACATGAACTTCACACAAAGAGCTTGAAAGGTTATTGAAGTCGGCGCGATCATGCTTTAAAAAAAACATCTCTTGGTAAGCAGTGGCAGAAGCTGAGGGGAAAGTTGAAAATGACATGCTTACTGTGCTCTCCAGGAATGGCAAGCAGGTACATTCTTCAAATGTCAATAAGACTATCATGTGGAAAAAGCACTGATAAAAACATAGGCCTAGAGCCTGGCTGTATAAGCTGAAAGTACTGGCCAAACCCCACCATGAACATATATATATATATATATATATATATATATATATATATATATATATATATATATATATATATATATATATATATATATATATATATATATATATATATATATATATATATATATATATATATATATATATATACAGTACCAGTCAATAGTTTGGACACACCTACTTTTTCAAGGGTTTTTCTTTATTTTTGCTATTTTCTACATTGTGTGCCAAGAGTGTGTAAAGCTGTCATGAAGGTAAAGGGTGGCTACTTTGAAGAATCTCAAATATATTTAGATTTGTTTAACACTTTTTTTTTTGGTTCCTACATGATTCCATATGTGTTATTTCATAGTTTTTATGTCTTCACTATTATTCTACAATGTAGAAAATAGTAAAAATAAAGAAAAACCCTTGAATTAGTAGGTGTGTCCAAACTTGACTGGTACTGTAGGCCTCAATGTAGTTTCATGGAAACATTATTTCTCTTTCTTGCACTTTTGTCTGTCGTGAGATATGTCAACATTAAGCCTGGAATAGATATTTCCGCTTGTCAATAGCAGGCTATTTGATTTACTAAGACATTATTATGCTATGTTTATTCTGTGTCTGCGGGATAATCTCTGAAATTCTCTTAAATCGGCTGTCTGAGCAGTGCTTGGGTGATTTCCTGTTTGGCTATCTGTGGTCGCATGATCCCCAGGGGAGGAAGCACCAGAGGATTTTTACTCCCTGTGTTCAGTCACTGGATTCAGATAGAGCCAGCACATCAACAGGTCAGGAGGAACCGCCATCGATCACACAATGGGATGCTGTCAAATTGGTGAAATTATTACAGAATAATTAATGACAGTGCACAGATAATGAAGTGAATGTTGCTGAAGAAATGCCTGTCTGAAAAGGCAAGGGAAGGCTGAGCTACATGCTGGGAGTTATAGCCAGATGATCGCTTTGGATTCATCCTCTATTTACCATACTGTCACAAAGGCAATTACTATCTCTATAAATAGCCAGGTGCCAGAATCATGAGACACCCTCAGGTGTTTGAACGCTGTTTATTCCAAAGCATTAGGCTTGTAATCAAGCAACTCTAAATATATGATTCAACTTGAAACATATGCATAGTGCTGACATCTAAACCATAATAAAACTACTATAGAAACTATTGCCATTTTTCAGGAAATTCTTTTTTAAATCTTAAATTCTATCTCCAAATTGTTTCTCCTCTTCAAAATTGGAGAATAGATTTGAATCATATTAGAAATTCCCCTTGACCAATAAATAATTCATCAAAGACACATTGTCGACAACTGGCTACCTTCAGCGCCATCATCGCTGCTTTTCTACCCTTCTGAAAATGCAATTTGGCACTTTCAGAGAGAGCGGTGTTAGGTCCCAAAACAAGTCTATCACCAACAGCCAAGCTGACAGTCAAAACACTCTCCTTCCTGTGAATTGCAGGTGTGACGATGACTCCAATCCCGTAGAGCAGAGTTCTTAAGTGTCTTCTATGAAGGGCAGATGACGCCAGCATTGTAATAAAAAAAGACATTACAATAATTTTGTTGACCGTAACTAATCCACGCTGAGGCGTTCTCTTGATGTAGTGCCTTACCGAAAAAGGTCAGTATACAAGCGCCATGGTTGTACGGCCTCCAGGGAGGGATGTGCAATTCTTGCACTAAGACCTGGCAAAAATGTTTGTGGTCATCCAAAGGGAGTGTTTGGGAGTTTACTGTGACTCTTTATGTTTCTATCCAAGGTAATTGGCCCAGATGCTTTATCCACCCAGTGACACATTTGCCACAAATTATTCATCATCAGGGAGAAATCCTTCCTACGACCATTTCAAGCTCAGGAAGTGTACAGTAGTCCACTGCAGACTACCATGCCATCGCAAATTCGATTTTTGATCAGATAACTCTTTGGTCCATCAAAGTTTGGTATTACACAGTTCTAGTCATTTTGTACAGAGGTTCTTATTCACAGAGCTGGACATTCAGGTACAGGCCAGTGGCAACTGAAAGCTACTGGCCCAAAGGAAAAAAATAAACGGGCCCAGTTCAAGATCTGACAGGAAAGCGAATGATGCGTGCATAATTTAAATAGCAGGTGATTTGATTTGCTAGTAGCCTATACATGGTTCATACAGACAGAGGCAAGTCAAATTCAAAGATTTTGAACTTTTTTAAGTACTTAATTCTAATTCAATTACCAAATTTATATGAATTATTGTAATAGCCTATAGGAAAAAAAAAACTCTACAAAATGTATGTATGTTTGCAACCCTCTGCATGCACAGTGTATTCTTCCATCACATGTGCAGTGAACTCTGCAGTGCACAGCTGATTCTCAAGATCTTGCACACTAATGAGATGCTATTGAGCCCACACTACTACACTGTCTGAGCCAAGGACTACATGCTTTCTGGTAAGTTTTGATTACAATACTGGGTGGGGTGAATATATTTTATAACATGCATGATTTTTTTGTTAACTAGTAAATAGTAGCCTACAGCAAAGTGTGTTTAAATCATTTCTACCTTGTTAACAATTTCTGATAGTTAGTTTTTGCTACCATGTGGGTTTTAGTTTGCTTGAGCCTGCTAACTGAGGAGTGTCAATTCACCGGTTTCCAAACATGTTTCATTTTAAAACATTTATTTTACAAAGGAGTTGTTTAATCTAACTACTTAACTATTTATCTGTACATGGAATTATATTTTTTTACTCGTTTTTTTTCTTAATCTTTACAGGAAAATGCCACGGGGTGGATGTGTGGAGACATTTCACTGCAGCTAATGTAGAAGGAAAAGCTGTGTACATTTGCAAATACTGTGCCAAATCATATGTGAAGAATGCAACAAAGATGCAGATTCATCTGGCTGAGTGCATAAAGTTCCCTCAGAGCTCACAACCTCTGACAAAAGTCCCTCTACTTCTATTCGAGGTGAAAATGATGAATCAGACACCTTATCGATAGCAACAGCTCATGCTCCTCCTGAAGTCAGAAGTTTTTTTGACTCAATGGAGGAACGTAGTCAGAGATGCTGATTAATGTCTTGCTCAAGCTGTGTATGCAACTGGCTCACCTCTAATGCTCACAGGCAATGTGTTTTGGAAGAGAGTGAATGTTCTTCGCCCAGCATACACCCCTCCAACCAGACATGCTTAATCTACTCATTTGCTGGATGCAGAGTTCAACAGAGTTCAAGTGAAGGTCAAGCAAATCATAGAGAAAGCAGACTGTATTGCAATCATCTCTGATGGGTGGTTGAATGTTCGTGGGTAAGGAATAATTAACTACATAATCTCCACCCCTCAACCAGTATTCTACAAGAGCACAGACACAGGGGACAACAGACACACTGGTCTCTACATTGCAGATGAGCTGAAGGTAGCCATCAATGACCTTGGACCACAGAAGGTACTTGCACTGGTGACAGACAATGCTGCAAACACCCATTGGCTGTGCTGCTCATGCATTGAATCTGCTCCTCAAGGACATCATGGCACTGAAACCAATGGATACACTCTAAAAGAGAGCCAAGGAAATGGTTAGGTATGTGAAGGGTCATCAAGTTACAGCAGCAATCTACCTCAGAGGAAACTACAGTTCTGAAATGCATCAAAAAGCTGAAGACTTCTGCCTGAAGCCCATACACGCCGCAGTATACACGTTGGACCCCAAGTATGCTGGCAAGAGCATCCTGTCTGCTGCAGAGATCAACAAGGCCTATGATGTCATCACTACCATCATCACTCTCGCCACCTTGGCCTGGATGAGGGCAAGGTTCTTGGCAGTCTGGCGAAGTACACTTCCAAGCAAGGGCTTTGGGATTGAGATGCAATATGGCAGTCGTGCCAACATATCTCATCAGCCACCTGGTGGAAGGGACTTTGTGGATCTGAGGCTCTTTCCCCTGTTGCCTCCATCATCCTCCAAATCCCACCAACATCAGCCGCCTCAGAGCGCAACTGGTCCTTGTTTGGGAACACACACACCAAAGCACGCAACAGGCTGACAAATAGGTGGCCATCCGGGCAAACTTTTAGCTTTTTGAGCCTGACAACGAGCCATCCTCAACAAGGTAGGAAAGTGACAGTGAAGATGAGGCCTCAGAGTCTGATGTTCAAAAGGTGGACATTGAGGAGGTCCAGGGAGTAGACATGGAATCCTGAGAAGAAGACAGCCAAGAAACTAAAGCTTTGGTTATCATTTTACAGATGTATGTTGCAAACGTTTTTGGGAGATGCGATGGATCATTCAATATTCACTTTCTTTTGCTGTTCAGTGAAATCACCCCATGTGAAGAGTCAACTCATTTAATTAAAGTTCAATTCGTAACTAAATGTGTTTTTTATTTTTCTATTGGAAGGATTTAATCATTTGCAATTATGTCTACTTATAATAAGGTAAAATGTTTGTTTCTGTCTCCATATGATATGGTAAATATATCCAATGCAAAAAGCATCTACATTTAAACGGTTTTAATATTCATTTGTATATATTTCCATTAATTCCCATATATTCCCACGGAAAGTTTCCACCTCTGAATATTCCCCAAAATGTGCAACCCTAATTACCACTAAGAATAATGCATGTTTTAATAGGCCTTTCCAATGGCATTATGCATTGACATTCACATTATAAAATATGTAAGAATAAGGTGGGCATTGACTAAAGACATCATGCTCCCGACAAAAACACTAATGAAATCTGTCCATGTGGTAGCTAGTCAGTCTTGCCATTTGAGATGTTGAAGAGCTATTGAGGGGTTATTGTTTCATGTTTTAAAACGATAAAGCGACCAACAACCGGTTTCCCTTTGCAATGAAACGCCAGCGTTCAATGTTGTCTTGCTTATAATAACCGCACATGGTTTTAGCGCAAAGAAAGCAACAGACTGGTAGAACCACTGTCAATTGAAACACTCATGAAAACTGAAAATAAATGAAAGAATAATTGTATTGGTGCAGTAGAACTTCTAAATTGGCTGCCATAACTTGAATACTTTTTTTCAAATAGCAAATAGCCAAGAGGAAATGTCTGATTTTCAAAAGTAGGCAATTACATCATGACTGAATTGCGCATTGCACATATTCAACCAACGGTTTGAACTTTTTAAAAACCTGGTTTGCATACCCATTCTTGCCTTATCATTTACTGTAGAGATCATAACTCCATGCAACAACCAGCTGTTTAAGATCTACATGCTCTCTCTGCCCGACAGATATAGGCCTACTATATGTGTACGGCGCGCTGGTGATAAATAATCAACAAAAACGAAATAACAGCTTCGGGAATCGTTTTTTTAAATCATTTATATAGCCTAGATTAAAAATAGCATTATTACCATATTGTTTTTACTGGCCCAAGCGGGCCACTGATTGGCCCAGAGTTTCCAAAATCTCCCCGGCCAGTGGGCAGCCCTGTATATCGAGCCCTGTATTTGGGCAGCTGATAGGTAGGCCTACAACTACAGTACAGTTTCCAATTGAATGTGGATGCGTTCGTAAATTCACTCTGGTTGTCTACCCCGATTTCAGAGCACTCTTGTCTGAGTGTGCCAGAGTTCAGAATAGCTGATGAATTTACGAACCCTCAACACCCGTTGAATATGGCCGGTGTCAGTTAACGTCGGCAAAAAAGCATAATTCAATTGTTGCCAGCAGCACGGTTACAGTCACCAACGCTCTGGATAACATGAAAACGCATAAAATGGTGATAACATAAAATGGTCAGAGTGAGATTTTACTCTCATTTGTGTCTGGAAGTAGCTAGCCAACGTTAGCCAGTTGGCTTGACTACCGTTGTGAGCCCAGCACGCTCTGAACGCTCCGAGAGCGAAACGCTCTGAATTTACGAACTGACAATCTGACACCTCTCTGAATTTACGAGCGCACAGAGCACACTCTGCCACTCCAGATTGAATTTACAACACACACTATATTTCACATTATAAACTGGGTGGTTCGAGCCCTGAATGCTGATTGGCTGACACCCATGGTATATGGTCTGATAAACCATGGCTATGAAAAAAACATGTATTTTTACTGCTCTAATTACATTGGTAACCAGTTTATAATAGCAATAAGGCACCTCTGGGGTTTGTGATATATGGCGATGCGTTGTGCATAAGAACAGCCCTTGGCTGTGGTATATTGGCCATATACCACACCTCCTCGGGCCTTATTGCTTAAATAAAGCCTTTCTCCACTAAATGTTAAAATGATGGTGAGTAGGCGACAGAGAACGGACAAAGCTACAATAAATGATTAATGATTTGTGTCAAACAAAGGAAGGCCTTATTAGAATCAATAGCCTTTTTTACTGTTGAAAATCCACCATTAGCATCAGACTTGCAATGTTCATTTAGCTGACTGGTCAGATAGTGTTGGAAGATTGTAACCAGAACATATGGTGACCGGGCATTAGGGCTAACACTTAGGGGCTACAGTATTAACTTGTAAAAAGGATGATTTGATGCGGCAGAGATGCCACAGTGTAACTGAGCAAGTATGACCTCAGTAATTCCTTTGTCCTACTAATGCTCTTAACACGGATACTCTATATTTTACAGTATGCTATTTATCTAGTACTTACTTAGAAATTACATGGTGAAATGGTAATAAATAATCAATAATAGCTTTAACTTTGTTTGGTTTATTTGGGATTAATTGAAAAAAGCACCAGCATTTGGGTCCAAGTAATAGTGTTCTGAAGTATTGCTTTATTTGAATTAAGGACCAAAAAGTATTAATTCTCATCACATAATTTCATTAGTACATACCAGGTAAATACAGACAGTAACGGGACTGTAAGTATAGCCAGTAATAATATCTTCACGATGGCTTTCAGCTGACCTAGTCTGGAGCACATCAATTAAAACCTCATCAGTTAAGTGGGGAAAAAAGCCTGAGAAAAGTGTTTGGACAGAGCATGTATACAGTAAATACTTACTGAGCACTGAAATGTTTGATTTCCAGCGACATTAATGGCATTTCCTAATCCTGTCAGAATGTATCACAGGGACGTAGGCGACCCATGTTTTCAGGTTTGCCATGAGTTGTGCCTGAGAACATGGTAGAAGCCCAGATACAGTATGTACACAGTACAGCTGCCACATGTGTGTGAGTGCATACCTTGGGTAATTAAGTGCCTGAGATATTTGTCGACATGCCAGAAATTGTTGACGAGTTTGTACCATGGTGGCCCTCTACTGAGCTCCGGTAGAGGGTGTATATTCTGTAGTATTTGCCTGTCAACTATGTTACAGCAAGCTATAGAAAAATAATAACAATTTGGGTCATTTTCATTGTGACAACAGAGGTTTGGCTGACATTTGTCATGGCTGTAACCAGATGCTGGACAAGGCCGCAGCCTCAGAGCTGGAGACAGAGGGTTTAATCATTCATGTGTGAAGCTTGCGAAAGAGTCCATTTTAGTAGCAGAGCATAAATGGGCTGATAAGGGTGCTTGCCTGAACTGGTGACGTTGGCAAGTAAAAAAAAAAAAAAAGACCAACTCATGGAAGTGCACAGTCATTTGGATACATTTTCATAAACACTGCTGCATCAGCCAGGAATAAGGAGGGGAAATAAAAAGCGAATAGGAGAAAAAAAAGTAGATAACTGTTGTCAAATGTGTCACATTTACCATTTCCCGATTTTCTAAAGCAAGAAGGTTGTAATTAAACTAAATTGTTCTAATGCGAAATGCAACGGAGACATCCCAAAACGACCACGCTATCTCATCTGCCATTTCCTCCTGATAGTCACACTTCCCGAGTTGAACATGTTTACACAATGGTCATGATCAGTGCTTACAAGATGACCTTAAAAGGAGCCACCAAGACCTTGGAAGGGTTTCACACAGGCAGAATAATCAGACAGTATTATTGGAAGGGATTATGCAGCTTAAAAGAGATCCTCACAATATGGAAAGATACCACAACAAAGATACTGGTACATTCACCATAGATAGCCATGTAAGTTGGACACGAGAAGAGTAACGCTGGAAGGAATTCAAGACCACTAGATGAATGGCAGAGATATAGAAATTACGACTTCTTGTGAGCAAAGCAACATGGGAGGTGAGACAATGACAGATTCAATTTGTCCCTTTTAAAACCCCCTTTTTCCTTTGTTGAAGCGCAAAGGCCCACAAACTTTCCCCATAACCTACTTAATTCCAATAGAAGCAACAATAGTGCTTTTGAAGTCAGTATTACAATAGATTGTGATAGAAAATGGCATGTTTTCTAGTTCTTAGAAAACATGCCATTTTTGTAATGACCAAAACCCAAATTATGAATACGAAGCACTAAGCCTAGATGCGGCATTTGTCAAGTCTCCACTGGAATAATATTCCTTTCTAAAAACAATGCTCGAAACCATTGATTGATTATAAGACCCTCTATGCATGAATGCACATTTCACATACACACACAAACTTATCTGCAAGCTGTACAGGATCATTCTGTCATATCCTCCCCATTTCCTTATAGCCTCTGCATGGATTAAAGCTAAGATTAATATAGAACTACTGATTCATCTATCCACCAACTGGTTTCGTTTGCAGACTTTAGTTGCCCTGAATCCCTGACACAGAAAATGGTGTTGTGACTTGTCAGACCCATGTTGAGTCAGTCTGCAGGCCTACATAGGCTTATTAAATCCCAAAATGTCATCAGTTGTGAGATTGTTATTGGTTGAAATAACACCCCTCACTGTGCAAACCCCGATCTTCAAACAAATACTGCCTGCATTGCAAGGTAGCATATTGATAACAAACCATGAAATTAAATAGTTTTGAGAGATGTATCCTGACAGTCCTGTCAAATCAGATGAAAGTACTATGACCCTGATGGAACATCTGGTCAACCTGCTCCAATAGAGTTGTCATGATCAGGAAGAGTAACAGAGAAAGAAAGAGTCAAATGTCTTCAGGGGCTTGACCAGTGTTCTTCATTTCCAGTATGTACTGCTGGTATGATGAAGACGTGGCTTATAGTCTTTCCTGAAAGAACAATGCGAGCACAGCTGTGCGTCTCCTGAAATATTCAACGCATAAAACAGCAGAGAGAAGGAATAGAGCACTCAAATTATTTATTGATTGAATAAATAAGAATGGTAGAAAACACAAGAACAAAAGCATTTTACGCAGGACGAGTTATGTTAGTGCTCACACGGGGCCTCAAAGTGTGCCTGTTGGATGAGAAGAGGAAAAACAAAAGTTTCTCACCCCCCAAAAGTTGAACCGCAGCTTCCTCGGACCCATCCATTCTGTCTATATCCAGTTTGAGCCACAATAAGGATCTTATGGGTTTGTGCATTTTCACCACACTTTCAGAGGGAATCTACAGTATATCTCTTGGCTGACAAGTCCCTTTTAAACAGCCTCCTGTTCAGTGTAATTAATTCCCTGCACTGACGGTCATTCATGCGGAACTAGCCAACCATGCAGTTTTATTTCAGATCATCAACACTCAGGATCATCCCGCATATGTCCGTGGGCAGCATCCCGTGGTTTCAGGGAGAGTGTTAGTGCAATGTTTTGAGACCGACCTCCGTTGCGCTGGGAATGACAGGGCTTGGAAAGCCTCGTGGAAGGCCTTGTGATAGAGCATATATCTACAGGAGGCCCCAGATTTGAGCAATGAAGGTAGTGTAGAGTACTGGATGTACAGTAGGTTAAACATACTGATACCCACTCAATTTGACTGTTTTCCCCTCAGTTTAGCTGGGCGCTTGACTAGAGATCAGGCAGCAGTTGGCCAATCAGTTGGAGACATCACTTATCGGCGGTGAGGCTACTGTAATTGCAGGTGCTAAGAGTCCATCAGAATCTGGACATTCAAATCAAATACAATTTTAATTGTCACATGCTTCGTAAACAACAGGTGTAGACTAACAGGGAAATGCTTACTTACGGGCCCTTCCCAACAATGCATAATACAATATACAAATAAATAATAATATTTGAAAAAATAAATAAAAATAATACTCCGAGCAATATGCAGACCAGTGACACTCCCCAATTACTGGGGATATTCTCCTCAGTGAGACTAATGAGCTTGACCATAATTATTTCCCATTAAAGGGCATTTTTTCCCCTCTCGGTTAGCTGAGTCATGCTACAATGACTCAGCTAGTACTGTAATAATAGGTTAAACTGTATCATTAAAGTGTATCTACAAAGGAATTCTCCATTGCATGAGACACAGAAGAGGAGAACAAGCATAGCAAGAAACCCTCAGACAGAGACTGGTGATTGCTCTCTTTGGTTGGGAGGTTGGGTTATGAACACACCTCAGTGGTGCACTGCACATCTGTATAGTGGATAAATAATGAGGATTACCTGCGGGTTTAGAAAGGTCCAGATCTTTTTTGTGACTCCGTCTTGACATGTAAACACTGCTTAATCTGCCAACTATATCATTCAGTCTTTCAGAGCTTCAGGGAAAGGCATACTGTTTAATTAAAAAGTCCCTGCCAGGCAACTGTGGCAAAATTTCACATTTGTATGCGACTTTAATCTTGATGTTTCACCCTTTTTCCTCCCGTACGTTTGAGGCTAAACATAAAGGAGGGCTATTGACGGTGGAGCACTTTTGTTTATCAAACAGAACACCACAGAGGACTTACGTTTGAAAAGACCGGCAGGTGACAAAGGTCAACAGCTGTCCTCTATTCTTGTCATGAAAGCACTTCCGTGGCTGACCATTGTGTCCCAACATCCAGGTTACATTGTAACATTGTACAGTATGTCTTATTTCCTGTAACGGCACGCGAGTGACTGCATTTCTAGCGTTAAAGCCGGCCATGGAATGGGGGGCACGGAGCGCTCAGCGGTTTTGCTATGCAGCGCGTTTATCCAGCATTCCCCATAGAAACCTGAAGGGAATTCCTCCCGAGCAGGTGATGGAAACGGGTACCGTGGGGAGGTCAGTGGTAACATTCCCTGTCCTGCTCCTCAGGCGGCCGATGCTAACTATTTCAGTCTGGAGTATGCCTTTGTGTTGTTCTGAAGAACTGCTCACTGGGTCAGTCGCTGGGTTTGCTCACCGGGGAATTGCGCACTTTGAAGTCTCAATTATTTTTTGTTATATGAGAGTTTAGTCTAGTCTGGAAATGTCTGTCTAGTCTGGAAATGGTTCTGAAATAGTCCTGATTTATTAAGTTATGTATCTTATGCTGTGGAATTTGGGAGACTTTAGAGTTGGGAGAGTGGGTGGTAAGAACGCCTTTTCCACCAGAAAAGTCAGAACACAATAATTTTGGGGCGTCAATTTGGGCTGTCCCTGAAAAAATAAAAACACTTAAATCGACAGTCATCTGTTCTTTCGACCAATCAATTGGTCAAAATGTTTAAATGTGCATTTTTCCATATACTGTATAAACACACCCTATATGTAGGCTACTGAGCTTGTCTGATGCTTTAAGCACTGCGTTCAAAAAATGAAGACACACAAATTACTAAAGATGGTGCCAGAGATAAATATAGCCTAAGCAGAAGAAAAAAAACTGTTCCTGACCCTCTTCCTCCCGCTTCCCACTGCTGCTGGTCTTTGCAGATTGTTCCATTACTCTCCTGAAATTGCTGGTAATAGGCTATGCCAGCGGTCGGCAACCTTTTCCATTTGGAGTGCCAAGTAATCCTACTGATCTGTGTGCCAGTTATGATGTTAATATGCACATTTTTGTGGAACATGAAGACTTTATTATAAATTAAGTTAAACTACCTCAAAATCAATGTCATGTGGTTAATCAAAATTCTAAATTAAAATTATACAAATCTAAAATGAACTTCTATTGCCATTGCCAACATACACTGCTCAAAAAAATAAAGGGAACACTTAAACAACACAATGTAACTCCAAGTCAATCACACTTCTGTGAAATCAAACTGTCCACTTAGGAAGCAACACTGATTGACAATAAATGTCACATGCTGTTGTGCAAATGGAATAGACAAAAGGTGGAAATTATAGGCAATTAGCAAGACACCCCCCAAAACAGGAGTGATTCTGCAGGTGGTGACCACAGACCACTTCTCAGTTCCTATGCTTCCTGGCTGATGTTTTGGTCACTTTTGAATGCTGGCGGTGCTCTCACTCTAGTGGTAGCATGAGACGGAGTCTACAACCCACACAAGTGGCTCAGGTAGTGCAGTTCATCCAGGATGGCACATCAATGCGAACTGTGGCAAAGAAGTTTGCTGTGTCTGTCAGCGTAGTGTCCAGAGCATGCAGGCGCTACCAGGAGACAGGCCAGTACATCAGGAGACGTGGAGGAGGCCGTAGGAGGGCAACAACCCAGCAGCAGGACCGCTACCTCCACCTTTGTGCAAGGAGGTGCACTGCCAGAGCCCTGCAAAATGACCTCCAGCAGGCCACAAATGTGCATGTGTCAGCATATGGTCTCACAAGGGGTCTGAGGATCTCATCTCGGTACCTAATGGCAGTCAGGCTACCTCTGGCGAGCACATGGAGGGCTGTGCGGCTCCACAAAGAAATGCCACCCCACACCATGACTGACCCATCGCCAAACCGGTCATGCTGGAGGATGTTGCAGGCAGCAGAACGTTCTCCACGGCGTCTCCAGACTCTGTCACGTCTATCACATGTGCTCATGTGCTCAGTGTGAACCTGCTTTCATCTGTGAAGAGCACAGGGCGCCAGTGGCGAATTTGCCAATCTTGGTGTTCTCTGGCAAATGCCAAACGTCCTGCACAGTGTTGGGCTGTAAGCACAACCCCCAACTGTGGACGTCGGGCCTCATACCACCCTCATGGAGTCTGTTTCTGACGGTTTGAGCAGACACATGCACATTTGTGGCCTGCTGGAGGTCATTTTGCAGGGCGCTGGCAGTGCACCTCCTTGCACAAAGGTGGAGGTAGCGGTCCTGCTGCTGGGTTGTTGCCCTCCTACGGCCTCCTCCACGTCTCCTGATGTACTGGCCTGTCTCCTGGTAGCGCCTGCATGCTCTGGACACTACGCTGACAGACACAGCAAACCTTTTTGCCACAGTTCGCATTGATGTGCCATCCTGGATGAACTGCACTACCTGAGCCACTTGTGTGGGTTGTAGACTCCGTCTCATGCTACCACTAGAGTGAGAGCACCGCCAGCATTCAAAAGTGACCAAAACATCAGCCAGGAAGCATAGGAACTGAGAAGTGGTCTGTGGTCACCACCTGCAGAATCACTCCTGTTTTGGGGGGTGTCTTGCTAATTGCCTATAATTTCCACCTTTTGTCTATTCCATTTGCACAACAGCATGTGAAATTTATTGTCAATCAGTGTTGCTTCCTAAGTGGACAGTTTGATTTCACAGAAGTGTGATTGACTTGGAGTTACATTGTGTTATTTAAGTGTTCCCTTTATTTTTTTGAGCAGCGTTTACAAATTCTGAAAGTATTCAGACCCCTTGACTTTTTACACATGTTGTTACGTTATAGCCTTATTCTAAAATTGATTACTTAAAGTGTTTTCCTCATCAACTACCCACACTACCCCATAATGATGAAGCGAAAACAGGTTTTTTGAAATTTTTGCAAATGTATAAAAATTGAACATACCTTGTTTACATAAGTATTCAGACCCTTTACTATGAGACTCGAAATTGAGCTCAGGTGCATCCTGTTTCCATTGATCATCTTTGAGCTGTTTCTACAACTTGATTGGAGTCCACCTGTGGTAAATTCAATTCATTGGACATCATTTGAAAAGGCACACACCCGTCTATATAAGGTCCCATAGTTGACAGTGCATGTCAGAGCAAAAGCCAAGCCCAGAGGTCGTAGGAATTGTCCGTAGAGCTCCGAGACAGGATTGTTTCGAGGCACAGATTGGGGAGGGGTACCAAAAAATGCCTGCAGCATTGAAGGTCCCCAAGAACACAGTGGCCTCCATCATTCTTAAGTGGAAGAAGTTTGGAACCACCAAGACTCTACCTTGGGCTGGCTGCTCGGCCAAACGAGCAATCGGGGGAGAAGGGCCTTGGTCAGGGACGTGACCAAGAACCCGATGGTCGGCGCAGTGGTCTAGGGCACTGCATCGCAGTGCTAACTGCGCCACCAGAGTCTCTGGGTTCGCGCCCAGGCTCTGTCGCAGCCGGCCGCGACCGGGAGGTCCGTGGGGCGACGCACAATTGGCATAGCGTCGTCCGGGGTAGGGAGGGTTTGGCCGGTAGGGATATCCTTGTCTCATCGCGCTCCAGCGACTCCTGTGGCGGGCCGGGCGCAGTGCGCGCCAACCAAGGGGGCCAGGTACACGGTGTTTCCTCCGACACATTGGTGCGGCTGGCTTCCGGGTTGGAGGGGCGCTGTGTTAAGAAGCAGTACGGCTGGTTGGGTTGTGCTTCGGAGGACGCATGGCTTTCGACCTTCGCCTCTCCCGAGCCCGTACGGGAGTTGTAGCGATGAGACAAGGTAGTAATTACTAGCGATTGGATACCACGAAAATTGGGGAGAAAATGGGATAAAAAAATTTTAAAAAAAAAAAAGAAAAAAAAAAGAACCCGATGGTCACTCTGACAGAGCTCCAGAGTTCCTCTGTGGCGATTGGAGAACCTTCCAGAAGGACAACCATCTCTGCAGCACTTTACCAATCTGGCCTTTATGGTAGAGCAGCCAGACGGAGACCTCTCCTCAGTAAAAGTCACATGACAGCCCTCTTGAATTTTTCCAAAAGGCACCTAAAGGACTCGCAGACCATGAGAAACAATATTCTCTGGTCTGATGAAACCAAGATTGAACTCTTTGGCCTGAATGCCAAGTGTCACGTTTGGAGGAAACCTGGCACTATCCCTAAGGTGAATCATGGTGGTGGCGGCATCATGCTGTGGGGATGTTTTTCAGCGGCAGGGACTGGGAGACTAATTAGGCTCGAGTGAAAGATGAACGGAGCAAATTACAGAGAGATCCTTGATGAAAACCTTCTCCAGAACTCTCAGGACCTCAGACTGAGGTGAAGGTTCACCTTCCAACAGGACAACGATCCTAAGCACACAGCCAAGACAATGTAGGAGAGGCTTCGGGGCAAGTCTCTGAATGTCCTTGAACCTGATTGAACATCTCTGGAGAGACCTGAAAATAGCTGTGCAGCGACACTCATCCAACCTGACAGAGCTTGAGAGGATCTGCGGAGAATAATGGGAGAAACTCCCCAAATACAGGTGTGCCAAGCTTGTAGCGTCAAACCCAAAAAGAGTCAAAGCTGTAATCGGTGCCAAAGGTGCTTCAACAAAGTACTGAGTAAAAGGTCTGAATACTTATTTAAATGTGACATTTTAGTTGTTTTTTTTAAAACACGTTTTTACTTTATCATTATGGGGTATTGTGTGTAGATTGAGGAGAAAAAGAACTATTTAATCCATGTTAGAATAAGGCTGTAATGTAACAATGTGGAAAAATCCAAGGGGTCTGAATACTTTCCGAATGCGCTGTAAAGCCAACAAATACAAATATTGCAGACCACAGGTAAATATCCTGATGAAAATAAATATCCTATAAATCACGTTGGCTACACATTGCCTGTCTGCAACAAACTGGAAACATTGTATTAACTTGGTCCTGCCCGAAGCTCATGATAGCAACCGTGCAACATTTTATTAAATATTCTAGGTCCTCAGAGTTTCCCATGCCAGTGAGCTCCTGACAGACAAACACAGCTGCAGGCTATTTTGCGAAATGGATAAAAAGTAATCAGGTAGGCCCCTTTTTATGCTGAGTGGTAATCAAAAGGGAGAGAGCTGGAAATATTTTTAAAAATAGGCTACGTTGAGGAGCTTTTGTCATGCTCAATGGATGTAAAAACAGACTGTTGACTTGCTGTTTGAGGTGAAGAAAAAATGACTTTGAGAAGCTCTACAGTGATGGTGAGTTAAGACTATCAGCAATAGTATCAGATCTCCAAATGGGCACATTTGTAGGCCTACATTTGCGAGCAGGCCAGGTAGCCTAGTCCTACTTTTAGATGCGTAATCAGGTGCGTGTCCTTAAATCAAGATTGACAGGAGCGCTCCAAGCAAAAGCCAATGAATAAATTGAGAACTCCTAAATGAAATGTGGGAAAAAACAAGCGTAGCTTAGGTTCTGCACTCTGCAAACGTGTCCACTCCTACAATAACCACGATAAAACTGTAAAAATATGTTGAATGCATTTACAGAAATTACTGTCACCAAATAAATATTGCAGATTAGAAGTTATGTGAATTAACGGTAAATGTACTACTGGTGTGCCAAACCCGCGGCCTCCAATGGATTAGTCCACTCAGACAGGCATGAATCCGACACTTCTCGTGTGCCATCATTTTGTTTTTATACACTTGCCACTGCTCGACTAAAAGAATCTCGACCAACAGTCTATCAACCAAACAATTGACCAGTCGACTAATTGGGGTCAGCTGTAATGTCAATAAACATGAAAATACAAACCCTACTGTAGTGAAGACTATAACATTTACTACATAGAATATAGCAGAGCAATGTATTTGCCTCAGCAAGGCACTTTAAACAGCTTTTTATATGTTGTACAAGGGTATTCACACTAACAAGCGAGGATTATAAAAAGGGACAGTAAACAAATTAACCGGGGAAGTTATGATTTTTGTCATTAGTTGACCTCGCCCTGGGAGGACTTTCTCCCACTGAAAGTCTATGAGTAGAGTGTGGGTGCGTTTTAAAAAGGGACCCTTGTCCCTGTCCACGCTTGTCAAAACTCTGCATCACCTGTGACCGGTTGTCCCCACTGTGTCAAATGCTTTGGGTGACCTCACATTCTACACTCCTCCGCACTAACTGCTTACCAAGGAACAATGAAATAGGCCAGAACTGCTGCCCACAGCATTTCACAAAATATATATCCGTATTTATTGAGTCCAGGTCTACTTCAAATCTGGTAAAAATATACTGTATATTCTTAGCTGAAGCAGTATATTAATTGTATGACTGCTGAGTCCCTCAATCGATAGTAGTGATTGTGGACAGCTCTCCACCGGAATAAAAGTGTTGACACTACTCTTTTGCCAGTAAACAATAAGTCAAAAAGAAAACAAGCAAAGTCTAAATAGTCTGTATGAATGCCTCAGACAATGTTTAGGTAGCCTACATCTTCCAACCTCGCCTCATGCTAGTTGTTTCCTGAGTACAGTCGTTCATAACACTCAATCATTTTCAGGAGTCTATTCATGGGTCATTCATCAAAATGGGTTCTGTTGCCACGACCCATTTTTCACTGGGTTGCCATCCTACATGGCCAGCATATTTAAAATAACAACTTTTATGAAAAGACTTAACTGGGGTTATTTTTTACCTACAAATATACAGAGATGCGAACCTTCATCTTTGAGTCATTAAAAAAAAGATGTGTAGCACTCACATCTGTAGCCATGAAATGCTTTGGTCAAGGCGCACATCATCACCATCATCCCAGACACTCTGGACCCACTCCAATTGGCATATCTCCCAAACAGATCCGCAGATGACGCCATCACTATTGCACTCCACACTGCCTTCTCCCACCTGGATAAGAGGAACACCTATGTGAGAATGCTGGGCACAAACCCACCGTCGCTGGACCAGACAGTACTGGTAGAAATGGGCACAAACCCACCGTCACTGGACCAGACTCGTCAGGGAAGAGCACTTTTTTCCAGTCCAGTCACGGTTTTGTCTCACCAGGGGTGTTGGTCGGATTCGCGTTTATCGTCGAAGGAATGAGCGTTACACCGAGGCCTGTACTCTGGAGCGGGATCGAGGTGGAGGGTCCGTCATGGTCTGGGGCGGTGTGTCACAGTATCATCAGACAGAGCTTGTTGCCATTGCAGGCAATCTCAACGCTGTGCGTTACAGGGAAGACATCCTCCTCCCTCATGTGTTACCCTTCCTGCAGGCTCATCCTGACATGACACTCCAGCATGACAATGCCACCAGCCATACTGCTCATTCTGTGCATGATTTCCTGCATGACAGGTATCTCAGTGCTCTGACACTGCCAGCGAAGAGCCCGGATCTCAATCCCATTGAGCACGTCTGGGACCTGTTGAATCGGAGGGTGAGGGCTAGGGCCATTCCCCCCAGAAATGTCTGAGAACTTGCAGGTGCCTGGGTGGAAGAGTGAGGTAACATCTCAAAGCAAGAACTGGCAAATCTGGTGCAGTCCATGAGGAGGAGATGCACTGCAGTACTTAATGCGGCTGGTGGCCACACCAGATACTGACTGTTACTTTAGATTTTTGACCCCCCCTTTGTTCAGGGACACATTATTCAATTTCTGTTCGTCTCATGTCTGTGGAACTTGTTCAGTTTGTCTGTTGTTGAATATTGTTATGCTCATACAAATATTTACACATGTTAAGTTTGCTGAAAATAAATGCAGTTAACAGTGCGAGGACATTTATTTTTTATATATATATATAATAGAATAATAATCAATAGGGCGTCCCCTTTTTGCTGGGTCTATACCAGGTAGTGTCAGAGGAAGGCCCTAACAATTGTCAACGGCTCCAGCCACCCAAGTCATAGACTGTTCTTTATGCTACTGCAGGGCAGGCGGTGCCAATGCACCAAGTCTGGAACCAACAGACCCTGAACAGCTTCTACCCCCAAGCCATAAGATTGCTAAATAGTTAACCAAATAGCTACCTGGACTATCTACATTGACCCTCTTTTGACTCATTACATACGCTGCTGCTACTGTTAACCATCTATCCTGTTGCCTCTTCACTTTACCCCTACCTATATGTACATATGTGTAACCTTTTAGTTATGAACAAATTCTTATTTACAATGAACTGTACCTCAATTACCTTGTACTCCTGCACATCGACTTGGTACTGGTACCCAGTGTACTGTATATAGCCAAGTTATCGTTACTCATTGTGTATTTTAATATTTTTCTATTATTTCTCTCTGCATTTATAGGAAGGACTCGTAAGTAAGCATTTCACTGTTAGTCTACACCTGTTGTTTACGAAGCATGTAACAAATAAAAGTTGTTTTAATTCTGTGTAGAATTAAGTGTAGATATGTCTTGATTAGGGCAGGGAATTGCAAGGGACCTCACGAAAGTGTCACGATACTTAGGTGTCTACAATATATTGCAATTCTCACTATATGTATTGCGATTCAATACTGACATTTTTATTGCGATTTTGATGTTCCAAACATATTTATCACTATATGTCTGCTGCTGAGAGAGCACGAGAAAAAAGTTTTAACCAGTCAGGGAAATAAAAGTTCTGAAAACATGTTGGCTCACTATTTAAAAAGAAGATGGAGAACATGCTATAGGATGAATCATTTTTGTGGGTGCACAGGTTCAGCCAACTAGCGCTAGCTAATGCTACCTGTACCCAACAATACAATTATCTTTAAGGTTCCTCAGTCGGGCAGTGAATTTCCTACACAGATTCAAACAAAGACCAGGGAGGTTAAATATGCCTCGCAAAGAAGGGCACATATTGGTAGATGGGTAAAATAAAACAGACATTGAATATCCATTTGTGGTTATTAATTACACTTTGGATGGTGTATCAATACACCCAGTCACTACAAAGATACAGGCGTCCTTCCTAACTTATTTGCTGGAGGTCAATGGTGACTTTAAAACATTTACAGAGTTTAATGGCTGTGATAGGAGAACGGAGGATGGATCAACAACATTGAAGTTACATCACATTATTAACCAACTTGGCAGAGCGAAAAGGAAGCCTGTACAGAATATTTTCTTCCAAAACATGCATCCTGTTTGCAACAAGGCAAAATGTGGCAAAGCAATTCACTTTTTCTCCTGAAAACAAAGTGTTATGTTTGGGGCAAATCCAATACAACACATTACTGAGTGCCACTCTCCATATTTTCAAGCATAGTGGTGGCTGCATCATGTTATGGGTATGCTTGTAATCGTTAAATACTAGGGAGTTTTTCAGGATAAAACATAAATGGAATGCAGCTAAGCACAGGCAAAATCCTAGAGGAAAACCTGGTTCAGTCTGCTTTCCAACAGACACTGGGAGATTAATTCACCTTTCAGCATGACAATAACTTAAAACACAAGTTCAAATCTACACCGGAGTTGCTTACCAAGGAGAATGAATGTTGGCCGAGTTACCGTTTTGACTTAAATCTGCTTGAAAATATATTGCAAGACTTACATGGTTGTCTAGCATTGATCAACAACCAATTTGACAGAGCTTGAATCATTTTTTAAAAGAATAAATGGGCAAATATTGTACAATCCTGTTGTGCAAAGCTCTTAGACTTACCCAGAAATAAATACTCACAGCTGTAATCGCTGCCAAAAATGATTTGAACATGTATTGACTCAGGGGAGTGTATACTTAAATGTGCAAAAAAACAACAACATGCTTTCAGTTTGTCATTATGGGGTATTGTGTGGAAAAATATCAATTTAATCCATTTTAATTTCAGACAGTAACACAACAAAATATGGAATAAGTCAAGCGGTATGAATACTTTGATGGCACTGTATTTTTTTTTAAACAAATTGAGTCGAATATAGACATATCGTCCAAAAATGACATTGCAATATGTAACCGTATCAATTCCCTCCCCCCACCCTTCACTATTCTTTATATAGAAGTGCTAGCTCATTTTTCTTTTAATGCCAGTAAGAATAACATTCTAAAAGGCATACCTTGCAACACACTATCTCATCAAATAAAATGGCTGTTGACAACCATGACATGTCATAAAATCCCTGATATGAAACCAGGGTATGTCATGAAAAAAGAAACAGCTTCACAGAGCTTAACAGTGTCCAGAATAGAGAGGTGACTAGAGGGATGTATAGGCTATTTATCCATTCAACTAGCCTAACTGTCCAGGCATTTGAAGTTGCTGTCCCACCGCACAAGATGGCCTTTGTTCAGGAGTGCAAACAAAAGGCAATTAATGGGATTGGCTATGGGGGGGGCGACTGCTGGAGAGGAAGACAGTGGGGGCGACAGGATTTGTGCTTGGGCTGCTGTTCCAGGGCTGATAGCATCTCAATGAGTGGACTGAATGCTCCTGGGAGGCCCATTATGGAGACTTCATGAGCTTCCTGCTGCCTTCTCACAGACTCTGCCCTGTGAACACCATGATTGTGTGGCTAAAGAGTTCATTCAGTAAGTGACCATCTCTGGCTGTGCTGCAATGTGTTTCAGCCATTGTCACATTGTCCAATAGAAAACTGGCCTGTTCCACTCACTTCCAACAGGATCTAAGCCTACGTAGTAGATAACTTCCATTGGGAAACACAGAGAGATGAATAGATGAGGTCAAACCACTTTGCTAGATTTAGATATGTAGGTTGTGAAAAGTCTCAGTTTTGTGAAAAGCTCAAGCGAGCCAGTGAAGTCTGGCCAATGGCCTTGTCCCCAGAGGCAGTGTCACACGGGATGCTCTGTCAACTCAGCCCTTTTTCAGTGTACAGCGAGCATCCTTTGGACGAGGAAGTGAGGCGGATTAAGGCTTTTGCCCCCACTAAATCAACACGTCTCTGCTAGCAGTGTGGCGTTATTATTCAGCTGTCAGACAAGCCTTAGCTCACCGGTGTCTGCTGCATACATCGGCTTGCACTCTCAACAATGGCCGCTTATCGCTGTAGCTCGGGCCAATGTGGCCGAACCTACCCCAGTGTATCGGGCCAAATAGGCCATTACGACGTAAACTAAACGCTGAGGCGACATTCCGGAAACTCACGCATTGGTATCTCTTTATGCTCGTGAGGAATTATTAAGGAGTTGTATCATGTTGATGGAAAGCTTCACAAAAGAGTTATTACCGCAGGTATAGAGTTGAAGGATGAGAAGTACATGTGGGGGGTTGTGGATATGTCTGTGGGAGCTGGGATTATTATAGGAGGATGTTATACATATGTAGCTCTTACTCTCAGGGACTGACCAGAGATTTAACCACAATAGTATTATCTATCTGTGTATGAACTCTGTCAGGGGTTATGGAGTGAACAAGCAACACTCATGTTTCAACCCCATTTGCTTGAGTTTATATTTCAAAATGTCATCACAATCACATTTCTTGACCATAATATTTGGCCCAGAAACCTATTTAATCCCACAAAAAGCTATTTTCCCTTTCTCGACAAAGCATAGACATTTAGTTTCTTTGCAATTGGAAAAGCTGGGGTGGAAATTACATTCCTAATTAGGATTTAGGAAAAGGTCAGTCTGCTTGGACTAGAATGTGAGGCATTTGCAGTGAGCAGGGCAGATGCCATCTGTGCAGAGTGCTGTGAGCAGCTAATTCTGGCACCCGAGAGCAACACGATTTAACACAGATTTTTGCTGTAGGAGCTTCGCTTCGAGCATGGGATTGACTCTGTCCCCTGCCAAAACTCTGTGATGAGCTGAATTAGGCCCATGGATCTCTTAAGCCCCTACCACGGTCTGAGGGAGCTCCCCAATTTATTTTGACGTCCAAAATGTATGGCGTGTCAGATTGTAAGCACTGGAGTGCTACATCAGGGGCGCCGTTCACTCAATTTTCCTTGACAGAAGTTGTTTTCAGCATCTTACACGGGCCAGCCGGGGGTTGAAAAATCAGCCACCAATTGATCTTAAGGGAGAATGGTCAAGGCTTCCCCAGCTGCCCGTAAAACATCAGGAGATGCAGTGCTGCTATGCTTACTTGAGAGTGCAACCATTTAGCGAACTATGGGGGCCACTATAGCTGCAAGACTTCTCAAACGCTAACCTGTTCTCACCCTACCAGACCCGCTACCTCTGATTGTCCACCACATCACCACTAACCTGCACTTAATGTACAGTATTGACTCCAGAACAGGCTATGCACAACCCATATAGCATGGTGGCTTCACTTTATGCACAGCAGAATGTCGAACTGACGCACCTCTCCTCTCCATTCTCACTTTCATACCCACTAAAATGTGCATGACTTTATAATGCTTCCTGTGTAAATGTGCCTGGATATAAATATGTAGATTAGCAGTTCCAAGCTTAGATTATTTTACCTGTTATCAGAACACCGTATCATAATTCTATTGATGTTATCAGACTTAAAGCCCTGGCTGTTTTGAATTTCATGTTGCCCTTGGCAAGTACGAAGAGATTACCTAACATGCTGACCAGACCGGATACGTCGCAAAATAAATTTAGAAATCCATGTTATTCAATTACTGTGCCAACGAGCGTCTGTGACGCCAAGGGCTAAATTAGAACTTATTCCTATTTCTGACGCAGATCGTGCTGCAAGTCCTGCCTCTCCCATCTCCTCATTGGTTTATAGAAGCAGGTACCCACGTGCCATCTCCTCATTGGTTATACCCACGTGGGTGATTGAAAGACGAACTGTTTTGCCGGTAGTCGTGGTAATACAATGAAAGTTTAGATGGATCACCATATAAGTTAAACGATGAAAAAGCCTGGAAGGAGGAGAGATGACTAGAAACGATTCGGTTGGCCGTTTTATGTGTGGATTAATTGTCGGAGTAGAGGTCCTTGTGCATTTCAGGTAAAATAACAACTCAATGTTTATATCCCAGGACAAATTAGCTAGCAACAGCAAGCTAGCTGTCACGTTCCTGACCTGTTTCTGTTAGTTTTTTATGTGGTAGTTGGTCAGGACGTGAGTTTGGGTGGGCAGTCTATGTTTTCTGTTTCTATGTTTGTTTAAGGGTTGCCTGGTATGGCTCTCAATTAGAGGCAGGTGTTTGGCGTTTCCTCTAATTGAGAGTCATATTAAGGTAGGTGTTTTCACACTGTTTGTTGTGGGTGGTTGTCTCCTGTGTCAGTGTCTGTATGTTACGCCACACGGGACTGTTCTCGGTATGTTTGTTAGTTCGGTTTTTGTGTAGTCAGTTTTCCTGTTATTGCGTTCTTCGTGTTTCATGTAAGTTCGTCGTCCAGGTCTGTCTACATCGTTTATTTGTTTTGTTAATTATTCAAGTGTAGTTCGTTTTTTCGTCTTGTTTAATAAATCATGTCATTTCACAACGCTGCGCCTTGGTTCAATCCATGCTCCTCCTCTTCGGATGAAGAGGACGAGGAAAGCCGTTACACTAGCTAAATAGGACAGATTAACGTTAGCTAGAAAGTGCAAGCTAACTAGCTAAATTGCCATACATGTTCAATGCTTTTGACCTGTCCCAAAATTAATGTCATTGGTTCAGAGTTTGTTTTGATATTTTAACCTGCGTGTTGTGATCGCGTCTGGTGTAGGGAGGCAAAATACATTTATGCACAATAAATCGCACGCAGCCGGTTTGGGTTCCGTGTAAGCGGTAGTAATATAAACAGTATGCTTGCCATTTAATACAACACAGGGAATAGACTACAGTGCTTTCGGAAAGTATTCAGACCCCTTTACTGTTTCCACATTTTCTTACGTTACAGCCTTATTCTAAAATGTATTATATAGATTTTTTTCCCCTCATCAATCTACACACAATACCCCATAACGACAAAGCAAAAACAGGTTTTTAGAAATGTTTCCAAATGTATATAAAGAAAAACTTATATCACATGTTTTAAATGTTTCCTTATTAATTACAAATAAAAAACAGATATCACATTTCTTGGGTATGACTCTACAAGCATGGCACACCTGTATTTTGGGGAGTTTCTCCAATTCTTTCTCTGCAGATCCTCTCAAGCTCAGTCAGGTTGGATGGGGAGCATCACTGCACGGCTATATGTCAAGTCTATCCAGAGATGTTCGATCGGGTTCAAGTCCGGGCACTAGCGCAGCCACTCAAGGACATTCAGAGACTTGTCCCGAATGTAACGGCGTTCCTCCTCCTCTTCATACGAAGAGTAGTGATTCGACCAACGTGCAGCGGGTTGTGCATACATAATGATTTATTAACACAAAGACGAAACATGAAAACAAACACTAGGATGGATTACAAAATAACAAACCGACCTAAACAGACTTAAACTTAAGAACTACATGTAACACGAAGAACGCACGGACAGGGAAAACAGACTACACAAAAACCGAACAAGCATACCGAAACAGTCCCGTGTGGCGCAACATACACAGACACGGAAGACAACCACCCACAACGAACACTGTGAAACAACCTACCTTAATATGACTCTCAATTAGAGGAAACGCCAAACACCTGCCTCTAATTGAGAGCCATACCAGGCAACGCTTAAACCAACATAGAAACAGAAAACATAGACTACCCACCCAAATTCACGCCCTGACCAATTAAACACATACCAAAACAACAGAAAACAGGTCAGGAACGTGACACCGAAGCAACTCCAATGTTGTCTTAGCTGTGTGCTTAGGTACGTTGTCGTGTTGGAAGGTGAACCATCGTCCCAGTCTGAGCTCCTGAGTGCTCTGAAGCAGGTTTTCGTCAAGGATCTCTCTGTACTTTGCTCCGTTCATCTTTCCCTCGATCCTGACTAGTCTCCCAATCCCTGCCGCTGAAAAACATCCCCACAGCATGATGCTGCCACCACCATGCTTCACCGTAGGGATGGGGCCAGGTTTCCTCTAGACGTGACGCTTGGCATTCAGGTTTCATCAGACCAGAGAATCTTGTTTCTCATGTTCTGAGTGTCTTTATACGTGCCTTTTGGCAAATTCAAAGAGGGCTGTCGTGCCTTTTACTGAGGTGTGGCATCCGTCTGGCCACTCTACCATAAAGGCCTGAATGGTGGATCACTGCAGAGATCATTGTCATTCTGGAAGGTTCTCCCATCTCCACAGAGGAACTCTGGAGCTCTGTCAGAGTGACCATCGGGTTCTTGGTCACCTTCCTGACCAAGGCTCTTCTCCCCCGCTTGGTTGGGTGGCCAGCTCTATGAAGAGTCTTGGTGGTTCCAAACTTCTTCCATTTAAGAATGATGGAGGCCACTTTGTTCTTGAGGACCTTCAATGTTGCAGACATTTTTTGGTACCCTTCCCCAGATCTGTTCCTCGACACAATCCTGTCGTTGAGCTCTACGGACAACTCCATTGCCCTCGTGGCTTGTTTTTTTTTCCTGAAATGCACTGCCAACTGTGAGACCTTTATATAGACAGCTGTGTGCCTTTCCAAATCATGTCCAATCAATTGAATTTACCACAGGTGGACTCCAATCAAGTTGTAGAAACATCTCAAGGATGATCAATGGAAACAGGATGCACCTGAGCTCAATTTCGAGTCTCATAGCAAAGGGTTTGAATACTTTGTAAAGGTCTGTTTTCACTTTGTCGTGTGTGTGTGTGTAGATTTTATTTAATCCATTTTAGAATGAGGCTGTAACGTAACAAAATGTGGAAAAAGTCAAGGGGTCTGAATAATTTACGAATGCACTGTAGGTAGCACACAGTATGACATTTCTCTCTGTAGCTCAGCGGAATAGTTTATGGAGAAAAGTAAGGATAAATGCTGGTAATTGTGAGTAGGACTGATGTCTGACTGTAAAGTCTGTACAGAGGGGTCTGTTTGGTGCAGATAAGTGAGATGCAACATACTGTGAATCAAGTGCCTGTTTCTTTACGTCTAGGCAATATTGAGTGTTGAGATCTGATATCATATTAAGTCAAGAGGAATAAAGAGTGCATTAAATTATCACAACATGATTACATTCTTAACAACCTTGAATTTAACATAAATATTTCATATCTTTATAGGAGTTAATGCAGCAATGTTTCTGTTATATTACTTTACACATTTGTAAATCTGGTCAGGCATATTTTGTTCCAGAGAGATCTCTGAACCTCTTATTTCAGTTAGGCCTGTAGGCCGGGGGATGCAAGTTTTAGTTATGCTTTTCTACTGGGTAAAGCTGGAATGCCATTATTCCTGGCACACAATAGCCATCAACAATTGTTCAGTTGAATTTATCATTCACTCACTCCTACTGCCTAAAACGGTGTCACAAAACAATGGTCTCAATTGGCATGCACGAGGGCCTGGACCATGTGAACCACCAGCACCAAACAAGAGCACTATTTTAATCCAGGAACAAGATTTTATCATGCATAGACGCTGCACATGACTCGATGAATGAGGGTGGCAATATTCTCCTCAAAGACCATTCAGAAATTATTTAGTTAATAATTCAATTGAATAGCACATTTTAGAGCACTTGACATCCTGTATTCTAATGTTAAGCGAGTGCAGATCACAACTGGTATGGCTGCGCGACCAAAGGTGAAGAGTGAAGTTTTGTGGACCAGCCCTGTCAGTTAGTAACTACTCAGCTGGAGGACAAAGTGATAGCGGCCAGATGAAAACGCCGATGCAAAGTGACAGGTTCCCAGGCATTCGGTGACACCGTCGCCCCCTAACCCCTCCACTCTCTCATTGGTTCTAGTCAGGCCTACTCTTTGACCTGCGTAGATCAAGAGGACCCCTCCCTGCCGTAAAAGCACAGGGGGCTGCCCTGAAGCGGGGCTTATCGCAGCCACACATGCAAATGCAGAATAAATGAATGCGCAAAGAGCCCTTCCGGGTAAAACTGAACTCTGCCAGAGTCGACCTGGAGAAGATGGAATGTAAATGAGCATACCACTGATTACCAACCACAACTTCTGAGACCATTATACACACACACACACAGTGTACACCGTTTCTTCTCAGCAGTAGGTATCTTACTGGATATAGCATGTTATACAACGGGTGGGTCTAATCCTGGATGCTGATTGGTTAAAACTGCATTCCAGCCGGTGTCTATTCCACAAGTTACCACCGGCTAAATCTATGACGTTGAAATGTCTATTTATTCTGTTCCATTTCACTGGCACTGCGCAATCCACTGTCTCATCAGCCCAGCCAGGCACTTTATAAACTTGATCTCCACTATAAAAAGCATTGAGACATTATCTCCCATTTCTTTTACACTAGCATTACACAGTGGAGACTTGGATAAACTTCGCTGTCTGTCTCTCCGCCATTTGCAACATTGTTTCAATATTGAAATTCGATATCCAGCTGTCCCATAGTAATAAACATGTCAGGAGTCCGGACAAAACAGACAGGCAGGCAGCTTTTCTCAGACAGTCGAAATCATGAATCAGCTGGCATCATTTTTTTGGATATATACAGGTAAAAACGAAATGAAATGCAGCTAGTTTGCTGTCTTTCCAGCTTTAGTTTTAAGCGTGTTGTTGGCTAGTTCCTCTAAACAACAGTGTTCTGACAAGAGAGTACATTTTCTATGCCAGGCGAATTTGTGCATCATTAGCTCATTATGGATACATCCGAATAAATGTCACTAAAAACAGCTTAAACAAACACAAAATGCAGCTACTTACTACTGTTTTTCTGGCTGCACAGTTTGATGTGACTAAGTTAGCCGTAGTTGGCTAGCTAGCAAGCAAAGGATAAGAATGTTGCCAGCCAGTATGTCAATGGAACATTTAGAAAGAACGACTGGGCTTCGAGGGCATTATCATTCACTCCTACTGCCCAAAATACAGAACAAAAAGACTTAATGACTGGGTGATAGAACGAACGACCAGCCGGCTTAGGTAGCAAACTTAGATTTGTGTCAGGACTATAATGGGGCGGCAGGTAGCCTAGTGGTTAGCGCAATCGAATCCCCAAGCTGACAAAGTAAAAATCTGTCGTTCTGCCCCTGAACAAGGCAGTTAACCCACTGTTCCTAGGCCGTCATTGAAAATAAGAATTTGTTCTTAACTGACTTGCCTAGTTAAATAAAGATAAAATAAATAAATATCTTGTCGAAGGATTAAATAGTATGAATAAATTCATCAAAATTGTGTTTTTAATGGAAATATGTTTAACCCCTTGTATGGCACGGTTTGCAACAACACCCATGACAATATATCCTCCAAACTCTGACTTCTTGGGCATTATCACTTAAATATTGCATATACAATTGAAGTTTGCTGCTTTCTTGCACTGTTACAACGCTCAGCCCTCCTCTCCCATATCAAGCCTGGTGACATTTGCTCGGCAGCTGAAGGACTCCGAGATATTTTCTTTGAGAGGCTTGCGTTATCTTTGCTTGAACTGCACTATATTTAGTCGCAATGGAATGAGGGAAGACCACAAAGCCCATGTACATTTCCGAACTCGGAATTTGATTGCCTGTATGTATTACCATTAGATATTGAATCCTTTTATGACAAGAGTTAACATTCCTCCAGTGACTGTTTCAATCATCATATAGATGCAACCAATGTGACGTCATTCCCTGATCTGGTATCCACTATCAACCCCAGCCTCCTGGATACAAAAGTACTTTCCCTGATCTGGTATCCACTATCAACCCCAGCCTCCTGGATACAAAAGTACTTTCCCTGATCTGGTATCCACTATCAACCCCAGCCTCCTGGATACAAAAGTACTTTCCCTGATCTGGTATCCACTATCAACCCCAGCATCCTGGATACAAAAGTACTTTCCCTGATCTGGTATCAACTATCAACCCCAGCCTCCTGGATACAAAAGTACTTTCCCTGATCTGGTATCCACTATCAACCCCAGCCTCCTGGATACAAAAGTACTTTCCCTGATCTGGTATCCACTATCAACCCCAGCATCCTGGATACAAAAGTACTTTCCCTGATCTGGTATCCACTATCAACCCCAGCATCCTGGATACAAAAGGACTTTCCCTGATCTGGTATCCACTATCAACCCCAGCATCCTGGATACAAAAGTACTTTCCCTGATCTGGTATCCACTATCAACCCCAGCATCCTGGATACAAAAGAACTTTCCCTGATCTGGTATCCACTATCAACCCCAGCCTCCTGGATACAAAAGTACTTTCCCTGATCTGGTATCCACTATCAACCCCAGCCTCCTGGATACAAAAGGACTTTCCCTGATCTGGTATCCACTATCAACCCCAGCATCCTGGATACAAAAGTACTTTCCCTGATCTGGTATCCACTATCAACCCCAGCCTCCTGGATACAAAAGGACTTTCCCTGATCTGGTATCCACTAGCAACCCCAGCCTCCTGGATACAAAATGACTTTCCGCCGGTGCCGTATTTAGCCTGTTCAGTTATTACTCAGTACTAAAAAGAGAGAGGAAAACAGCAATGGCAAGGCAAGTCTAGCGACAACCTGTGATTCGGGGAAATGAGGCACAAAGATGATGTGTGACTCTTAGCGTACTATCACAACATATTGTGCAATCACAGCATAGCAATAGTGGTCAGATGTTAAAGTTGCCTAGGGTTAATTACACTGAACAAATTAGGCCCTAATCTATGGATTTCACATGACTGGCATCTGTTGGTCACAGATTTTCTTTTAAAGGTAGGGGCGTGGATCAGAAAACGACTCAGTATCTGGTGTGACCACCATTTACCTCATGCAGCATGGCACATCAGCTGCATCAGCTGCATCAGCTGCCATTATCAGGCTGAAACATGAGGTGATGGGATGAATGACACGACAATGGGCATAAGGATCTCGTCACGTTATCTCTGTGCATTCAAATTGCCATCGATAAAATGCAATTGTGTTAGTTGTCCGTAGCTTATGCCTGCCCATAACATAACCCCACCTAGATCATGGGGCACTCTGTTCACAACGTTGACATCAGCAAACCACTTGCCCACACAACGCCATACACGCTGTCTGTCATCTGCCCGGTACAGCTGAAACCGCTATTCATCCGTGAAGAGCACACTTCTCCAGCGTGCCAGTGGCCATTGAAGGTGAGCATTTGCCCACTGAAAACGATTACGATGCCGAACTGCAGTCAGGTCAAAATCCTGGTGAGGGCGACGAGCAAGCAGATGACCTTCCCTGAGACAGTTTCTGACAGTTTGTGCAGAAATTCTTTGGTTGTGCAAACACAGTTTCATCAGCTGTCCGGGTGACTGGTCTCAGACGATCCCGCAGGTGAAGAAGCCAGATCTGGAGGTCCTGGACTGGCGTGGTTACATGTGGTCTGCGGTCGTGAGGCTGGTTGGACGTACTGCCAAATTCTCTAAAACGATGTTGGCGGCTTATGGTAAAGAAATGCATATTCAATTCTCTGGCAATAGCTCTGGTGGACATTCCTGCAGTCAGCATGCCAGTTGCACGTTCCCTCAACTTGAGACATCTGTGGCATTTAGTTGTGGGACAGAACGGCACCTTTTAGAGTAGCCTTTTATTGTCCCCAGCACAAGGTGTGTAATGATCATGCTGTTTAATCAGCTTCTTGATATGCCACACCTGTCAGGTGGATGATTATCTTGACAAAGGATATATGCTCATTAACAGGGATGTAAACACATTTGTGTATATAATTGGAGAGAAATAAGCTTTTGGAAAATTTCTGGTATCTTTTATTTTAGCTCACAAAACATGGGACCAACACTTTACATGTTGCGTTTATATTTTTGTTCATTGTATTTCATTGCCGCCTACGCGCAGATGCTTATATTGCTCCTCGGGTTTCATCTGAGCCAGCAGACAAACCTTTCATTTCAGAATATCTTGTCAGAGCTCAAGCTTGGAAGATGAACAGATGGATCCAGTGTTTGATTGAAACCAGAGGTTATTTGTATCATCCAATAAGAACAGAAGTGGCACTTTACGAAAGCAAATGGTGGGCGATTTTGCTTATTGTCCAAGAAACTAGATGAAAATTCAACTAAATACCTCTGGTAATGGTCTTAGTCGGCCCACGGTGGTAATCTTCACTTCTTATATAAAGAGGCTTCAGTGTGCCCTCGCCACTATGTATCCCCACAACAATGTTAAACTGTGTTGGACCTGAAGCATAAAAATAGGGGTGAGAGGGGATAACAAAGTTGACTGGTCAAGTCAGCTGTCAAGAGTGACCTCCACTGAGGAACTGGAGGTCACTGACACTGCTGGATGACCTCAGCTGTGACAACAACCTGCGGTCACTCGGCCTGCAAGCTTTGCCCAAAAAAACGGTCCCTGCTATTGTTGTTGTTAGGGTTGTTATTTTCACTGAAGACTTGAGGTCAGTTTGTCACATTTCTACTAAGGACTTACCACCAGTGTTTTCCCCAAAAGGCTCAGACTTTTCTGTTTCCATCTATGTTTCCATCTTATGGGCCATTGCTCCGGCGGACCTGGTCTAACCTGTGGCCAAGCCCAGGCCACTGGTACTTTTCAGCTGGGATTTACATAATTGGCTAACTGTGAACATGGGTTAACAACACCTTCCATGGTTAACACTTTCTCACAAAGAACTGTCTTGATGATGCGGTGGTTTTTGAATCTGCTCTTCACAAGTCCTCAGTGTCAGCCCTAGCTATATGGAAACACAGTTCCCAAAAAATAACACTGCATTAACATAAGCACTGGTGCTGTAATGGAAAACCCCCATTTAGCCACTTTCCCCCAGCTCATAAAAAAGGTGGGCCACCACCAGCAGGGTTGGGTAGGTTACTTTCTAAATGTAATCTGTTAGTTACTAGTTGCTGTCCAAAACTGTATTTTTTTCTTTATTTTTTCTTTAACCTTTTATTTAACTAGGCAAGTCAGTTAAGAACAAATTCTTTACAATGACGGCCTAGGAACAGTGGGTTAACTGCCTTGTTCAGGGGCAGAACGACAGATGTTTACCTTGTGTAGTAATCAGTAAGTAACATAACTTTTGGATTACCCAAACTCAGTAATGTAATTTGATTACTTTCCCCACAAGAGGCAGGAAAGAACACAAATGATCCATCAAACGCATTTGACTTGTGGTCAGATTCCCTCAGGTGAAACAATCTTAAACTTGCACCTTTTTTCAATGCTTAATTTAAAGTCATTGAGAAAACAGAAATGTGTCATAATGTCTTTTTTCACAAACATTCTTTATGAATTTAAAAGTATTCAAAGTATCTGTTATCTGATTACAATGCTTTTTTTCTGGGAACAGATGAAATGTACAGTTGTTTTGTAATCAGATTACATGTAAGAGATTAACTGTATTCAGTTGCTCCCCAACCCTGACAACCAGAGCTCCTGGTTACTGGTGGGGGAAGGGAAAGAGGTCCAGGAATTTGCATGCTTTGGTATAGAAACTGTGGAAACTGGAACATGCTTTGTTTTGGGGTCAGTGCTAATCCTTTCTTAGAAAGGAGTTTATTCTATATGGAATATAAATGTCAATTCATGAATTCATTAGTCTGGCTGAGTCCAGACACAGTGTATATATTTGCAGCTAAGCTAAGTGGGAATTGGCATCTCCTAGGGGTAAAACAAATCAGATCTGTATTTTTGAGAGATAGCAAAGCATGCCACTGAGATTATATTTTTATTTTAGTTCTGTTGAACACTATCCTGTCTAACAGTATTGTGAACGCATTTGGTTTTAGTGGGTACAAGTAACTCAAAAACACAATGTGGTTTAGCCTGCACATTTCATGAAGAGCATAGAAACATATTCTATTCTAATTTACAATGAAAGGGACTCAAATGACACGATACATTATTTACCATTCATTTCTATTGGGCACAAAATAATCTGAAACACAAGCTAAACAAACAGCAAATGCATCCAACAAATTTGGAGATTCCCCAGCTTGATGTAGTCATTGCGTGCTATGAATATGGGACCAAATACTTAATTTTTTACTACTTTAATACACATATAAGTGAATTGTGTTCTAATACCTTTGGTCCCCTAAAATGGGGGGACTATGACCAACTCAGTGGCCTTGTGGTTAGTGACCACCCTGAGATTGGAAGGTTGTGATTTCGATCCGGCCGAATCATACCAAAGACTGTAAAAATGGGATCCGATGTAAACCAGATGCATCTCTGGGACCCGATGCGTCTCTGCTTGACACGCAGCATTATGTAGATAGATTGGGGGTCCTGTCTAGGGGGTGTACTTGTACTTCAAGCTGCCTCACACTACAGAAACCGGAGATAGGCTCCTGCTCCTATGAGCCATTCCAGCTCGCACACGCCAAGGCTTGTGCAAGGCTACTTACTTCTGTACAAAAAGTGGTTCAACGATTCAACCGATATGGATGAAAATAACCCCTGTAAATTTCTCACTCATTATTATTCACGATTCTTTCAGCATTATCCATAATCAGTCTACACTTCAACCTCATAGCCATTGTATCATTTCAAATCCAAAGTGCTGGAGTACAGAGCCAAAACAACAAAAAATTGTCACTGTGCCAATACTTTTGTAGTTCACTGTATGTGGTGACAAAAACTGTAACCTAGTTTTGCTTGCAAAGATAAATATTTACTATCTTTGTAGGCATTCCAAGTGTTCACACAGCCTCCCTCGGCTACAAGTTAAACTCTCTGCAGGCCAAGACACTGTGGAGGTACAGAAGTGCAGTTACCCGAGTGGCTGAATTGGAGAATGTGTGACCTTTTCCACACCTTGGCCAACGGGCAGCCATGCTGAACTTTTAAAAGCAGTAGAGGGAGAAGAGAGCTTAATTCTTGAGGAGTGTTGTACTGGACAGTATTTCTTAGCACTGGGGTAGAGCCTAGTTTAACACAATGCACATATGGAGTGGAAGTTGCAGAGCACAGAAACACATCCCATCGCTAACTAAGGAGGATAATGAATTGCTCTGTGGGTACCACTTGCTCAGCGAACGCACAGCCTCCTCCTCCTGGGGGAACTGAATCAATGGAGCAGTTTAAAAATAACGAGGAATATTATCCGCTTTACGTGCTGTTGAATGTTCACTGAGGAGATGTGTCAAATTGCTAATCACGTGTTTGTGTGCCTTACACAAAAAAAGTATTTGAAGACAGCAACTAGAAGATACTTTGCAAACTAGGTACTTTAATGTCTGTGGTTTTCAAAGGGGCATGGGAGTATCTTGCTGAGGTGCTAGGCAGCGTTGTCACTTGGGGATTTAACTGGGAAGCTTAATTGGAACCCTCCATTTATAACTTCACACTCCTCTATAACTTTGTTTTACTACCATAAGGGGAATTATTTGTGCAATTCCCAATAGAAAAACACCATAGAAAGCTAGGATCCAATTCACATCCTTTCTCTAGTCTTCAGTTCAATCACCATCGCTCCATGTCATCTGCATGTATAATTCGAAATTAAGCTAAGGGATGGCTTTTTTCTCCAGTTGCTCTGCTATTGTTTTATTCAGCACTGCTAAGCCTGGGATTTTATCAGGGCATTACACTAAGATTACCAAGAAGAACCAGCCTTCCCTCTTGAGGAGGGCAAGGGATATAAAAAAAAGGAAGTAAATTGCCAGATCGCACACAGCTGTGCCCTGCCAGGAAGACGGGAAAGAGAGAAGGAAAGACAGGGTAATATAGGTCACAGAGCACCTTTATGGTTTGAGGGCTTAAACTACACACACAAAGGCACACACACTGCAAAGATCTGTCCGTCCACTGTATATGAACCCAGTGGGAAACACTAGAGCAGCCTCTCAGGCGCAGGTGTCAGGGGCTGCGTCATGGCACTGGGAAGAGTCTCTCCCAGAGCAAGGCGGAGAGAGAATAGACAGGAAGACAGAGGCGTCATAGGGCAGGATGTGGCAGACAGGGGCAGAGAGACGGGAGATACCTGTCCCACAGCGCACAATCATCACTTCCTCATTGCCGCCTAGACTCCGAATGCTTTACTGGCCACTGCCGCCGATCCGCTAACGCCCCCATCAGGAAAGCTCCATCTGTTGCTGTGCAAACGCTAAGGAGGATGTCATTGTTAAGAGGATGTATGTTCAAGCAAGGGCCCGGCCTGCTGGATCCGTTCTATCTCTTGTATTGTTCAGCTAGCCCCGCCTGCCAAACCAGGGAAATGATTAGGAATTCAGACTTCCTGCCTGCAGACTGGTAAGTTACACACAAAATAGTCTAAACGTCGGGACTCGTCGGGGACAGTATATTTTCACAGTATTATTTAGTATGTTGTTTTAAAAGCTGCCTTCTGCACTCCCAAAGAGTGTGTTGTGGCTTTAATATTATGCTCTGGATGTAGATGGGAATTCAATGTTATTCCTTTTGACTGGGGTTTTTGTACGTTTTTTCCTGGGCAGTTGTTTCTAGGCCAGACCTCACAACCTTTTATCGGAGTTTCAAGCTAACTTAAGCACCAAATATGCACTAATACTGTCTTATTTACAGCCTTAGCTAGCCTTTTAGCCAGTAAAAACAAAAATAAAGCTGTTTGGTGAAATCAAAAACAAAATACTATTGTGCTTAGTAATATATTTAGGCAAGCTGATATGGGTTTATTGTCTTAAAGATGGAAGCAAAATAGTGGATGCAAAATAGCCCCATAACTTCAAAGATTCACCACTACTTGAAAGGAAGGACTATGAGTAATCCTTTAGTGTAAGCCTTTGAAACTTTAATGTTCCCCTCATTGCTAATGTTAATGGCTATGCATCTTTAATAACAGCATTTTGGGCTTTGTCTCTTGAGATGTGATCCATTTCATACAGTTCTAGTTCAGACAAACAACAAAAGTTAGGCCATGAGAGGAAAAAGTTCTTCAGTTTGCCTTTTAAAAAACCCACAAGCATTAGAAGTGACAAGGCGTAAAAGCAGTATAAAATACAGTATTTTGTTAATACTGTAACAATGCTTGACTGAAAAGCTAATTTACTATGGTTTCTAAACTGAAACATCAAATTGTTTTGTCAAAGCCTGAAACATTCACATATTCCTCTATTCCAGAATATCAAGGGACAAGAAGACATGCCCTTGGTCATGAAAATAGAGCTCTTTGGCCATGCACACCAGTGGTGGGTTTAGCGTCGAAAGAAGGATGCATATCCAAAAAGGAACCTCATACCTACTGTAAAATATAGAAGGGGAAAGGGGATACCTAGTCAGTTGCACAACTGAATGATTTCAAACAAAATATATCTTCCATATTTAACCCAACCCCTCTGAATCTCTGAAGGGGGGCTGCCTTAATCTACATCCACGTCATAGTCACCCAGGGAGCAGTTGTTGTGGGGGTCAACTGTCTTATGGGGGTCAACTGCTCTAGGGCAGAACGGAAGGTTTTTCCCACTTGCCAGCTCGGTGATTTGAACAAGCAGCTAACCGCTAGGCTACCTTTCCATCGCTCCCACTCCTGAACTTTAGCAATGGATCGAAATTTACATAATGGTTACCTGGATGAAAACGAAGGAGGGACATGCTTTTTCAATTTCAGTCAAGGGAAGGGTTTAGTATGTTTTAAACCTAGTCCAGGGGAGGGTCATGTCATTTGTCATTGATTCCATTTCTGTGTTTTAGAATTAGTTGCTTATTAAGTTTCAAGCTTTAATGTCACATGCACAGTAAAATGTGTTTCTTGCAAACTCAAAACCCAACAGTGCAATAATGAATAACAATGTATAACTAGACAAAAACACGAGAAATAAGATTAAGACATATGAAATACTTTATTGTGTATTTAAGTAAGTAAGCATACTATATACAGGAAATATTTAAAAAGTCAGGTCCAATACCGTATTTACATGTGCAGGGATACTGGAGTGATGGTGATAGATATGTACAGGGGTAAGAAGACTAGGCAACAATATAGAAGAGAAACAGAGTACCAGCAGCTTGTATGTGAGTGGGTGTATGTGTGTGTAGAGTCAGTATAAACGTATGTACATATTATGTGTGAGTGAGAAAATGATGGAGTGAGTGTGTGTGTGTGTGTTGGAGTGACAGTGTGTGTGTGTGGGTGGGGGGGGGGGGGGGGGGTACCTCTTGCCATGCTGCAGCAGAAATAATAGTCTATGGCTTGGATGGTTGGTTTCTTTGACAATTTTCTGGGCCTTCTTTTCACACTTCCTGATATAGAGGTCCTGGATGGCAGGGAGCTCGGCCCCAGGGATGTTATGGGCTGTCCGCACAACCCTCTGTAGCGCCATGTGATGGAGGGCGGAGCTATTTCCATACCAAGCAGTGATGCAGCCAGTCAATGTGCATCTATAGAACCTTTTGAGGATTTGAGGGCCCATGCCAATTTCTTTCAACCTCCCGAGGGGGAAGAGGAACTGTCGCACCTTCACGACTGTGCGTGTGTGTTTGGACCATTTTAAAAGTCTTCAGTGATTTGAACACAGAGGAACTTGAAGCTGTCTACCTGCTCCACTGCTGCCCCACCCACAATCAGCTCCTTGGTCTTGCTGACGTTGAGGGATAGGTTGTTGCTCCGGCACCATACTGCCAGGTCATTGACCTCCCTGTAGGCTCACTTGTCGTCGCCGGTGATCAGGCCTATCACCGTCGTTTCATCAGTGAACTTGACAATGAAGTCGTGCGTGGCCACACAATTGTGGGTGAAGGGGACTGGGCACACACCCCTGTGGGGCCCCTGTGTTAAGGGTCAGCGTGGCGGAGGTGACGTTGCCTACCCGCACCTTCTGGCGTCTGCCTGGCAGGAAGTCCAGTATCCAGTTGCAGAGGGAGGTGTTCAGACCCAGAGTCCTAAGCTTGGTGATGAGCTTGGAGGGGACAATGGTGTAGTCAATGAACAGCATTCTCACATAGGTATTGCTCGTATCTAAGTGTGTGAGGGCAGTGTGGAAAGCAATTGAGATTGCATCATTTATGGCTCTGTTGGGGCAGTATGCAAATTGGAGTGGGTCTAGGGTGGCTGGGATGGTGGTGTTATTATGTTCCATAACCAGCCTTTCAAAGAACTTCATTATTACAGAACTGAGAACTACAGGGCGGTAGTCATTGTGGCATGAAGCTTTAGAGTTCTTAGGAACAGGAATGATTGTGGTCATCTTAAAACATGTGGAGATTACAGACTGGGACCAGGAGAGGTTAAAAATTACCGTGAATATGCCTGCCAGCTATTCTGCGCATGCTCTGAGAACGCTCCCTGGAATACCGTCGGGGTCACCGGCCTTGCGGGTGTTGACCTGATTTAAAGACTCTTCTCACGTCGGTCTCAGAGATGGCAAGATCACCCAATCCTTTGGGTCGTTGACAGCCCTCACACCTGGCTTGATAGTTGTTGTCAAAGCATGCATACAATGCATTGAGTTCATCTGGTAGAGAGGCATCGTTAGGCAGATCATGGTTGGGTATTCCTTGGTAATCCGTAATGGACTGTAGCCCCTGCCACGTGGCTATATTAGGCCATATATCGATGTGTGAGTTTGTCTGGTAGAGAGGCATCGTTGGGCAGATCACGGTTGGGTTTCTTTGTAATCCGTAATGGACTGTAGCCCCTGCCACATTCGGCTATATATTGATGTGTGCCTGATGCCTCCCCTCATCTCTGATTCTCCACTGTGCACCTATAGGCTATTTAGTGTGTTCTCAATCAAATGATCCATAGCCTATAGTTTACGAAGTCCATGCTCGGAAAAGCACAGAGCAAAGTTATATTTCTAACATAAATGCTGTGACGGTGTAAATACAAGTAGGCTGCATTTAACACTGCAATGGATATTCCAACCCTGTGCCTCGACCTGCTCTGATCTTGCTGATAAAAAAAGAAATGTGTGTCCTGTCTAACCAACGGCTGTGCTGTGGAGGACTAGGGTGGCAGTTCAGGAGGAGAGTCAAAGGCTTCTTACAATTTTTATTGTTGTTGATTAGGTCTAGTCCAAAAAAAAAAATCACTATCTTGCGCAGGGACTAGCCTATGTTCTGTTCAGTTTGAGAAAGAGAGCACGAAGATGAGGACTGGAGGTGAACTTTGATAGCTTACTACTTTAATTGATTTTATTCAACAACAATTTTTTTCTTGCTCAGGATGTATTCATCAGAGTTATTGACCTCACAATAAGCCAGATCCGAGTAGCCTAGCCTGCATTGTGGTGCTGAAACTTGAAGCAGCAGCAAAATCAATCGGAAATGGACAACTCATGGTGTTGAATGTAGGCAAATTGGAGTAGGCATAATTCTTTTAAACCATCTTCATTTTAATTAGACTTTACTAACAGCAAGAGGGCTTTGTGTTGGAGCCTATTTATTTCTATTTAAAAAAATAAGAGGTAGGTCTACCTCTTGACAGCTTCTATATCCATAGATTTGTAGGTCAATGCTACACTCACCTTGCACTCTTTAAATAGCCTACCTCTGTGTCAGTGATGGGCTGTTAAGTTAAAACCAAGACTTGAATTGAGGGGGTATGAGAGGGTATGCCATATTAAATAAAATGGCAAAAAGCACAGGCCTACCCCTTGTTAGCTAAACATTTTGAAGAAAATAAAATGGATCCGATTATATAAACTGATCTATAACAGTGCTTTTTGGTCGGCGATGCTTTACGCTAGAAACAAGTTGTAAAATACTGGGAAAGATGTGACTCCGATGGATATGGGGTTTTCATTGTTTCATTTTCTTTGACATTCAGAGGCTGAGCTACAATCTTTAACCGAGGAGACAAAAAATAGACTTTGCTTGAGAAGTAATCTAATTCTGTCACTATCAATTGATTAAGCTATTCACTTTCGGTACAATATAATGTTTTTGTTTAAACCCAGACAGCTTTTCGGTAAACACTTGTGACCTTTTTTTGTTAGGTTAAGCCACACAAGAAGAGTAGCCAGCAGTTAAAGCTTACATTCTTTTTGCGTTGGTCGGCCTAGGGTGGAAAGGTAGGCCTAACTTTTTAAAGTACCATGCTCAGATAAAAATGTTTACAAACAGGGACAGGTTCATTGCAAACAAGACACACTGATTTGGCATTGCAGAAATATGATAAGATAAACACATAGGCCTATTGCTCTGTCCATCCTTAGCCTGCACTTTCAGTAATTTGTGTGGTATTAAAAAATATTCTCCCAATATGTAAAATGAAGTACAATTGCGTTAAATGGTTCTAAAAGGCCATTTTTTTCTCTGACCTGCAAATACGATGATAGATTCATGCAATGTTTTTACCATAAAGGCGATCTTTCCACCCCTACTCTTGTCCACAGTGGTATGACAACCTACAACCTTCTGGCCCGTGCTATCAAAATTCCTGTATTGCCATGTAATGCTGACAGGACGAAGAACAGTTTCTAAAACTGCATATCTAAGGCTCTGTCTGGTCTGTCCAAGTAGTGAGGGTAAACGGATCACTCCCTTACTACATCTCATGAATTGTTTAATCTTATATTGATGTACGAGGGCGGATAATCACCTTTTTCAAAACGCGGGACAATGTATAGCATGGTGTTTAAACTGACGACATAAGGTAAACAAGCTGTGATCTAGTAATGATCTCAGAGACATTAGGTAAGCAGCTTACCCTGTCTGCTTTAGAAGGCATCCCCAGACAGCTCCCTCAACCATGCATGCATTGGATAGTGCATTGGATAGCAGGGAACTGGTATGATACCAAAGCAAGCTGACCTTGACTTAGTAGGAAGTGGGTGAGTGTCACAGAAAATACACCTACTTTAATGCCTGGGTGTGAGTAGAATTTCCTGGGGAATGGTCTACCAAAGGATCCGTGACCTTACACTTTCAGAAAGACTTGTCTCTTCAGGTCACCGACTCTCCTTACTGTGTGAAAGAACCGTGTGGTGCTTTGCTAATTCACTGTGTCAGCAGAGGCCTGGTGAACTCTAAAACAGTAAAAGGCTCTAAATGTGCTCCTGTCTTTTTAATGGATTGGGGGGCTTAGGCCTCTAGCAGCTACTTGAGCCTAAGCTTTAGTCTCAGGGAGACTATTCATGCGTGTATGACTGGGTTGGGATGCATGTGTGGGAGCATGGCCTTTCTGTAACGTGTTCCTCCTCCTCTTCATCCGAAGAGGAGGAGCATGGATTGAACCAAGGCGCAGCGTTTTGAAATGACATAATTTGAATTAAACAAGACGAGAAAAACACGAAACGAAACCACTTGAAATAATTAACAAAACAACAAAACGAATGTAGACAAACCTGAACATACGAACTTACATAAAACACGAAGAACGCACAACAGGAAAAATGACTACATAAAACAAAGAACGCACGAAACAGTCCCGTATGGTGCAACAAACACTAACACAGGAGACAACCACCCACAACGAACACTGTGAAACAACCTACCTTAATATGACTCTCAATTAGAGGAAAACGCCAAACACCTGCCTCTAATTGAGAGCCATACCAGGCAACCCTTAAACCAACATAGAAACAGAAAACATAGACTGCAGCACAAAAACTCAGGTCCTGACCAACTAACACATACAAAAAACTAACAGAAATAGGTCAGGAACGTGACACTTTCTGTGTGATTCTGTAGTGCACACTGCAAAAAGTGAAATCTAATCAAGCCTAAATATCTTATATTGAGTGATAATTCATTTATTAAAATGTGTTTTTTTTTTCATACCAAGCTAAATTATCTACTAACATTGGCAGATAATTGTGCTTATTTTAACCTAAAAAAGGCCAGCAACAAACCAGTGTCTCTACGTTTGGTAAAAAACAATAATGTTAAAAAGTTCTATCATCATAAGTTAAAACATTTAAAAAACGGATTTTCAAACACTATGAGATTCACGGTGATGTGGGGAGCAAGAAAATACCCTCCCTCTGGCTAGAAACTTGTTGCAGGTTTTGAAAATCATTTAAAAGAAACTTTTAATCCCACCCTGTGATGTCACAGAGAAGCATTTTTTAGACTCTTTTTATCTTTTTAACCACAGATCATAGAAACACGGCGTTTTCACATATGTAGACAGTGGTTTGGTGCTGGAAATAATGAATATGAGGTTGAAAAGTGATGGAGTTCCAAGTAATTTATCTTATTTAAAGATAAGGCGATTTAAGGTAAAATATCTTGAAATACATGTAAGATAAATGACTTGCAACTCCATCACTTTTCAACCTCATATTCATTATTTCCAGCACCAAACCAGTGTCTACAGATGTGAAAACGGTGTGTATTTTTTTCGTTAAAATAAGTGAAATTATCTGCCATTGATGTTAGATAATTAAGTTTGGTCAGAAGAAAACACATTTAAGATTGCTTAGATTTTACTTTTTACAGTACATCCCTCTGTCACAGACCAAAGCGGCGTGTTTCCAGTGCACTCATGGCCCATTACTGCTACATGGGCACGTGTGTCAGGCGCAGAGAGAGAGAGAAAGAAAGAGAGGGGTCGGGCAGGCGGCTAGGCTGCCACTGCACAATTACCCACCGTGCGCAGAAACTGAGCTCGCCTTGCATATGCCCGCATTGGTTCGCCCCGCCAGACTAAAAATGGAAGGTAACAGATCCAGGTCATGGTACGCTGGAAAGAATGAGGAATGCATCTGGGTGGGGTGGTAGACTGGGAGCAAGGGGATGGAGTGGTTTGATGTTAATTGAGTTTCTGGAATTTTGGATGAACTGACTGGGTAGAAACATCCCTAATGCAGGCATAACAGCCAGCTGACATACCACAGCCCTGCAAACAGCCACCAATGGACATTGCACGTGTGTGTAATAGCAAAGTTTGGCAGTAAGGCTCATGTTGCTTCCTTTCCTGTTTTGCAGGCTACTTCAACGTATTGGCAGTAATACTGAAAACAACGAATGATGCGCCATGGGCCAACGAATTTGAATGTAAGAGCCAATAGAAATGTCGTAATGTATACACCAACATGACAATCAGTTACAGACATTTCCTGCTTGATCTTGACATGACACTAAGGAACCAGATCTAGATAACATCTATCCTTTGCTTCTTCCTTTAAAAAAAATCTTAAATCTAATTCCCTCTTGTCTCCTCTGGCAGCTATCGAATTGTCCTGTTTGATAGAGTCCATCTCCACAAAAAGCCCTAGAATCGAATGGAAGAAAATTAAGGATGGAGAGCCCAGTTATGTCTACTTTGAGAAGAAAATCTCAGGTAACGCAGACTCAATGGAGTGCTTTGTCGTAATGGCATCTTCACTAATTTCTCCAACCTCAATATCAAAGTGAAAAACCCCCCCAAAAATGTTCAAATCCTCTTACAGACACAAACAACTTGGACTAATAAGGGAATGACATTCTGTTTTATACTCATCATCAATTATGCCTGTATTAAATCAATGGCAACTTAAAGCATGTATTTTTACTCCTGCAGGAGATTTGGAGGGCAGAGCAAGGATCAGAGAGCCTGCGACATTGGTGATAACCAACGCCACAAGATCAGACTCAGCCAGTTATCGTTGCGAGGTCAGCGACCAGACTGACTTTAGATCCTTTGATGAGATTTTGATCAACCTCGTCATAAGAGGTAGGTCTATCATCCCACCCAGCCGCATTTCTTCACATCTGCTCAACACATCACCAGCTTTTTTGCACCAGAAGCACATCATTAGTTGTATTACTACAGTAAACTGTGGTATAATATTGAAACCAGAACAAATTCAAGACTATACACCCACACGAAGATGCATCACCTTGTGGCTGACTGAAATGACATGTTTAGGGAAGGAAGCATTGCCGCTATCTCTGTGAAATTACATGTTTGCCATCAGTCATTTGCGTTGCAATTCTTTAATGCATCTCATTTCACTGCGAAAATGTTTGCCGTTAGTCTTAAACCTTGAAGCTTTGAAAGTTGCTATGAAACATAACATACAAAACACAACAGAACACAATGACCCTAAAACAGCCATATCAGTTTACAGGAACTCGTTTTTCCTCTGTTTTACTAAAACGGAGCTGCATTAGTGGTTACAACTATCGATGCTGTAAGCTGAAACCGTGTTTTAGGTCACGCCAACTTTTTGGCACACGTACTGTATGAGGATGCTTTTTGACTGGCCCGTCCCTGCCCCAAAGGCGTGTTCTGGGCTATATGGGGAAACCTCTGAAACTGCATCCCCGCTAAATCGTAGTGCTAAAGATGGAAAGTGTTGGCAGGGTTTGGCACGGGACAAAACACATGCCCACCCTCCGAGATCATTCATTGGCCTAGTAACTATAATTCTGTGTGTATCATGGGCTATGCTGTTTTTGACACAATCGGATGCTGAATGTTGCCATTGCTAAATGTGTGATTGTGTCCACAGTGAAGCCAGTGGTGCCGAAATGTGCCGTCCCCAAATCGGTGCCTGTAGGGACGGCGGCAGAGCTGCGATGCGTGGAGGATCAGGGTTTCCCCAAGTCTCAGTACCAATGGTTCCGCAACAAGGAGGAAATCCCAGATGACCCCAAGACCAGCCCTAAGTTCATCAACTCCTCCTACACGCTCAACGCCGAAACAGGCACCCTGGTGAGTGTGTGTTTGTGTGCAGTGACTGGGAGGGAAGGGGCCACTGTAGTGCAGGGCGAGGCTGCGGGGGTGGTGGCCAAGCCCCCAGCGGTAGGGGCAGATATTTTGGGGTGACAGTTGATGGTGTGATGGGGCTTGAGCCATTAGGGGTATCTGCTGTCCTCATTGGCACATTCCTGAACTCCCTCTCCCCTGCTCAGCCAGATAGTCAGTGGCTCGGCCCCTTCACTCCACTCAACCTTTACACTGGCTTCTAAAGGTTGGCCTGGCTATCACTGACATACTTTACTTCCAGGGTGTCACAACCCTACTACTGTTCATATTGGCCGCTTGTCTTTGAAGACCACCAGCACATGCTTCCAAATCTGCTTTTCATATCCAACTGAGAGCCAACTAATTAGTAACAGGACTAGAATTAGAGGACAAGGCCGTCATTAACGTGGGTTAAAATCCGATGGGAGACAGCATACAACGAGAACTGAAGGGATATCTGAACAGTAAAGTAACTCATTTTGGGGACAGTTCCACCCCCAATGTAATTCAAATTGAACCTCGTTATAAGCCTGCACTTTCCCACACTTTCCTGCACTTTCCCACACACCCCAGAATGAAAGAACTCTGGTTATACGGAGTGTAATTGAGACTTGCTGTTGGTTTTTCCTCTGCAGAAATTCAGTGCTGTCAGAATGAACGACTCAGCAGAGTACTTCTGCCGAGCAAAGAACGACGCGGGTCACTCAGAGTGTGGACCGCAGACGATGGAAATCTGTAAGTCTGTCTGACAGCTGACAAATTTGTACACAAGACACATGTTGTTTGTTGAAGCATGTCATTCCAGTCGTCCGGTATTCAATTCATAAAGAGCCAGTTGAAGGGATCTCAACATCAATTCTTCATTCTTCCTGTTGTTTTTCCCCAGATGATATCAATATTGCCAGGATCATCCTGGGAGTGCTGGTGGTGGTGCTATTGTGCATAACAGTGGGCCTCTGCTTTGCGTACAAGCGTGGTTACTTCGCCAGCCAGAAACAGACTGGAAACAAGTGAGTGAAACTTCCTATTGAGCGGCAATAGGGATGGGTCATGGCTCATTGAGGTTTAATATTTTCCAATTTAGACTTTATGAACAGGCTTGACTTCACAACTTGACCTGGTTAACTTACGGCCCAAGGTTTTATAACATGCATGGAACAATTCTTTCTAGAAATGGTGTTGTTTTTGCAACAGCATAAATGCCTTCTGATCATGTCTCCATTGTGTTTCACAGTTACAAAGCACCAGCCAAAGGAGAAGGAGTGGACTACGTCAGAACCGAGGACGAGGTGCGTAAAGAAAAACTACGTTTTTTAAAACTCAAAGTTCAACTAGGCAGCCCTTTAAACTTTAGCTTACTTGCTCTTCCTTTTTATTCCAGGGTGACTTCCGACACAAATCTTCGTTTGTCATCTGAAGAGGAAGACGAAGGGCATGGAAGTGAAAGGTGTGGTACTTTGGACTGAACTCATTAAGTGTGTGAGATGACCAGTGAGCTGCCACAGTACGTGCCTTGAGCTCTCAGCATGTCTGAAATGATTCAAGTTTGCCAAAGGTAATAAGTTTTCACATCTATATAGAACTGTTAACCATCGTTACAGATACAGACAAGTTTTGAAACCAACTTGTTGACCGTTTATCACCAATCAACTTATTTTGCTAAATTATGGGGTTAAGTTACAGTTATTGCATGTTTTAAAAGGTTTTTAACATCATGTGCTGGAAAAAAAACATTTATGTAAGATCTTCTGCCAGGAGGAGAAAAGTATTTAGCTAAGTTCTGAAGTAAATCTAACATAACACATTTCTACTGTAAACATTTGCTTCAAAAACCTTTGTCATTTAGAACTTTTTTTTTCTACCAGCAAAATGTCAGACTATTTTTGATGGAATATATTTTGAAATGCCTATAGATAAAGGTTTACTTTTTTAAATATTTGTAAAATACTGTTTTTTTTATTTGGTTTTGGGAAAAATATAAGTTTCAACCACTCAGTATTCAGCTGTAAACAATCACCTTTCCTGATCTAAAATCTAATTACAAAACCTAGCTGTTATTTACAAGCCCTTTCTTTAAAACCTACAATTTAGTTGTAAATACACAGTGAAAGATGTATTCCAATACATGTTCTGTGGTTGGGGCTAGCTAAGCCAAATACTAACTGGCAATCACATTTCCTCCAATCCAAAGATCATGAGGTTCCATCTATCCAGTGTTGAAAATGTTCCTTTAATTTCTCCAATGCTGGAGGTTGGCATTGAAGTCATGTAAAGGTTCAAGCTTTTCAAGTGTTCACATGTTTAATTTATTGATTACATTTTCTGAACCAGACTCATGTAACACCCATCTCAGGCCAGGTACAAATCCTCTGAGAATTCTTAAACCGTATGTCTATGAATAATAAAACTCACTTCTAATATTCTGACATGTGCGGTGGATTTTAATTTACAAAAATAAACACAGAAAATATTAGATAGGACATCGAATGTGTTCAGTATGGACAGAAGAGAACATGAAAAAGACATAAACATAAACAACTATTGCTGGATTTGTCTTGTTTTATTATTGAGTGGGGACTGCAAGTTCCATTCCCTTGACACGAGTTCTGAAAATACCAGAATAATCAGGTGAAACATTCGACCCATTACAATGGTTTAACGCTTTACAATTTTTACTTACTGCTGATCAGGTGACATCTTCCCCAGTCTTTGAACCTGTAAAGAAAAAGAAAAAAAGCCAAACCAAACACATTATCACAATGTTCTAATGATCAAATGGCATCTGTCGAAAGATCAAAATGTGTCATACCTGTTCTCCGGTCACTGAAGATGGTGCTGACTCCTTTCCTGAATGCAACTTAGTTTATGTTACCTGAGTAACATGTAACAAGGAGATTATGTTGGGAAATTAGCTTTTTGGTCTTTAAAATTAGACATAAGGTTAGCAGTTTGGTTAGGATCAAGTGTAGGGTTCCACATTAGGTTAGCAGCTTTTAAGATAGTAGCACTTCTAGCTTTGGAGCTTAGTGCCAACTGATGACTTTAGTGACTGGGAAATAGCCACCCCCGGACACTGTTCTTGGTGGGATTTATCATGGGGCTGCCAGCCATTGATGGGTCATGGCTCAATGGCAGCACTTTTCTCTCTACATTAAGGACCTTTCATTTAGTCAGTAAATTGGTGACAGTACCTGAAAACACCATCAGTGGTAATGTTACTATGTAAATCTTGGTGAGGTAAACTTTTTTTCATCACCAATGCATGCCAGCAAAGCCACAACACAACACTAGACTATACATGAATTGCTCTATAATGGTGACAAACGGTGTCCACAAACTGTTATGGTCTACATAAAGCTGTCCTAACAGCAGAGCTTTCTTTTCAGCACCATGGAGTGAATCCTTACCACCGCTATACCTGGCTATCAGCGGAGCCTTGTCTGGCAGCGAAACAGTTCATTCAGCCTCATTTACTGCATATAAGGGGCATATAAGCAGACAATTAAAAATCTTACAATATTCGATGATTGCATTTCTCAAACAGGTTATAGGCTACATGTGCACCACCCAGTCAGAACAGTAGGCTAAGTTATGAGGGGGGAAGGGACCAAGTTATTAGGGTGAGGCACATGGGCTACTAACAGCTTACTACACAACATACACTTAGTATGACTTTCTTAGCTACAGTATACATATCTCCCTGGCATCATTTATGCAGCAGCATACAATACATTTTTGGACTCACCTTACTGTGCTGTGGTCACTTGAACAGGAAGGTGGCATGGCAGTCCTTGTGGACAAATGTTTTCTTAAAAATCTGGCATTCTGTGGATTTACGGTGCTTTCACGACAACTGGGAACTCTGGAAAAAAACAAGGTCAAATCATGCCGCCAGTGATCTTCAGGTTGGAGCTCTAGAAAGAGGCCCGAGTTCCCGACTTGGAATTCCAAGTTGGATGACCGTTCAAAGCATATTTTGCCAGTCGGAGCTCTTTTTTTCCCCCGAGTTCCCAGTCTTGAACTCACTGAACTCCCAGTTCAGAGTTTCCAGTTAATTTGAACGCGGCAGAATTCATGCTGGATTGACGCATGGCCAATGAATTCAACCTTTTCTGGCCCATGGTGTGTTGCAAGTGAATGTTTATCCTTTTAAGCTTCGAAAAGAGAACCTTAAACCCAGACTTGGACCACACACCCTCTCCATTGAATAGCAGGCTAGTGATTGCTTTGCAAAGCTTGCAGTTTGCCACTGATTACTTCCAAACCACTCATTGTTGAATTTCAATGTCCAACTTGTTGTGTAAGGTTTATGTCCAATGGCCGATGAGCACCAATACGTTTTATCTATAATTTCTCTTCATATAACAAGGATTGAAAAGGATTTGCCAGTAGATTGTCGACTTGATTCATGATTATGAATGCTAGTTAAGATTTTGAAAGTATGATGTTGACATGATCAGTCCAATCAAAGCTACGGTAGATATAACATGATTTTACGTCATTTTATCTGTGACCAATGACCTTGAGCCTTCTTGGATGGGCACTTCTAATGTAACTCTATGGCAGCACCCAAGGGGCTTGAATTTTCTAGCTCTCCCTGTAGATTTTGCGGTGACGTAGTGTCCCCATGAGTGACAGAACACTGAGCCAATCACGGCACCACTAGAGAACATTACCAACCCCTACTCTACCTATTTTCCGCTGGCTGCCCCACCACCACGGACAGCACTGGGCAAGGCTGAAAAACTTCCATTCTGGAGCTGTCTTCCTCAAGAAAGCGAAAAAAAATTGTATGCGGTTTTATTAACTGAAATATTATTATTTTTACATTGTTTGCAAACTGATATGTGACAATAAATATACAGTACCAGTCAAAAGTTTGGACACACCTACTCATTCAAGAGTTTTTCTATATTTTGACTATTTTCTACATTTTAGAATAATAGTGAATACATCTAAACCATGAGATAACACATGGAATCATGTAGCAACCAAAAAAAGTGTTAAACAAATCAAAACATATTTTATATTTGAGATTCTTCAAAGTAGCCACCCTTTGCCTTGATGACAGCTTTGCACACTCTTGGCATTCTCTCAACCAGCTTCATGAGGAAACAACCTCTCCCTCAACGTGATCAAGACTAAGGAGATGATTGTGGACTACATGAAAAGGAGGACCGAGCACGCCCCCATTCTCATCGACGGGGCTGTAGTGGAGCAGGTTGAGAGCTTCAAGTTCCTTGGTGTCCACGTCACCAACAAACTATCATGGTCCAAACACACCATGACAGTCATGAAGAGGGTACGACAAAGCATATTCCCCCTCAGGAGACTGAAAAGATTTGACATGGGTCCTCAGATCCTCAAAAGGTTCCACAGCTGCAACATCGAGAGCATCCTGACTGGTTGCATCACTGCCTGGTATGGCAACTTCTCGGCCTCCGACCGAAAGGCACTACAGAGGGTAGTGCGTACGACCCAGTACATAACTGGGGCCAAGCTTCCTGCCATCCAGAACCTCTATACCAGGTGGGGTTAGTGGAAGGCCCTAAAAATTGTCAAAGACTCCAGCCACCCTAGTCACAGACTGTTTTCTCATGTTCCATATGGCAAGCAGTACTGGAACGCCAAGTCTAGGTCCAAAGGACTTGTTAACAGCTTCTACCCCCAAGCCATAAGATTCCTGAACAGCTTCCTGAATAGCTAATCAGATGGCTACCCAGACTATTTGCACCTCCCCCCCTTTTACGCTGCTGCTACTCTGTTTTTTATTTATGCATAGTCACTAACTCCTACATGTACATAGTACCTCAACTAACCGGTGCCACCGAACATTGACTCTGTAACACATTGACTCTAATTCGCTACTGTTATTTTACTGCTGCTCTTTAATTATTTGTTACTTTGATTTTCAATTTTTTACTTATTTTGTAATTAACACTTGTTTTTCTTCTTAAAACTGCATTGTTGGTTAAGGGCTTGTAAGTAATCATTTCACTGTAAGGCCTACACCTGTTGTATTCGGCGCATGTGACAAATGAAATTAAATATGTAGCTTGTAGACTATTGAAATTCTGATTCAGACATTTCTTCATATTCTATCTTTTACAGCCAGATATCTTTCAAACGTCATTTGTAATACCAGGATTGACAGGGATAGATACTTCTATATTTGGGAAAAAAATGAATTTTATGGGGCTTTGGTGACAAAACGGATGGCACTGTGATAGACTGTATCCAATTTGTTGAGTAGAGTGTTGGAGGCTATTTTATAAATTACATCGCCGAAGTCGAGGATCGGTAGGATGGTCAGTTTTACGAGGGTATGTTTGGCAGCATGAGTGAACAATTCTTTATTGCGAAATAGGAAGCCATTTGAGCTGTTGTTGGGAGCTAATCATAACTTCTGTTTAATTTTCACTTTGGCCTTTATTTTCAGCTGCCGCTACGGCGGCACAAGTGCCAAACACACATTTACACATGGAATAAACACTCTGTGTTGTATGTGTCGAACTGCTTTGCTTTATCTTGGCCAGGTCGCAGTTGCAAATGAGAACTTGTTCTCAACTAGCCTACCTGGTTAAATAAAGGTGAAGTAAAAATTAATAAAGTTTACAATTTCAGCATGTAAATAATTGCACTTTGGCGTTTTCCACCCTATGCGCCAGGTTCAGCAATTTACCTGTCTAATATCAGCTCACTTGTGCTGAGGTGGGAGGGATGGCAATATTTAAGGTGTGTCTGAAACAAGTGCAAAGGTGACATTTCCATGCAGCGCATATTGGGATATTTTAGACCAATGAAAAGCAGATCTTAGCAGTAACATTGTTGGTAAAAATGTATTGTGAGCCGGAAGCACAACCTATAAAGCCGTGACACACAGTGCCCTTATGCTCATGGAACCAGAGAGGAGATGTGTTTTTGTGTGTGCCAGTAACCCTCGTATTAATAAACAGTTGAAAAAAATCGTGTTTTTTTTACCATTTGCTTTCATTTGATTAAAAACCCCTCCCTTAATGAAGGCTAATTGCATTCGCCAAGTAGCCAAGCCTAGCAATAAACGTTTTGACTCGAGACTGCTTTGAAAATTCACCCAAGCTTTATTAAAAAGATCAAGTTTGGAAGCAGCAAAACAGTGAACGGACATCGCCTTTTTATCTTGTGTAGGCCTACATTTTCGCCAGCTTCCGTCCATGTGGGCTACATGTGTCTATATGCTTATCATGAAACGAGAGATGAGATGATGCTGGTGACCCTTGTATGTTCTCCATACTCACATCCAGCTGGCGGTAACGGTGCATCAAGGCTCAGCTAGACAAACAGACTTAAATGGATCAAAACTACTGCTCTCCCTCAGACTATCCACACAGATTCTATGCCCATTTACAGGTCTCTACCCACTCAGACAACCTATACTGCTGCTACAATGGTAATTGATTAGATGTATTACTCCATTACAATGCTGTTCATTAATTGATTTCCATTAACATTAGTATTTATCCTGCTACTGGTCAATATTTCTCCTGTTCACATGTATATATTACCATAAGTAGTTATATATTCCTGCTACCAGTCACTTTTCAGCCCTGTTTAGATGTATTAGTGATGCACAGGTTGACTCATAACCTGCAGTCCCCGGGCGGGTTTAGGGTCATGAAACGTTGTGTGGATTGAAACCTTGTGGATGAAGGGCGGGTGGGTGGCAGTCGGGTTGAAAGAATCCATAAATGTATTGTTTTTGACAAATGATAACGTGTCAGTTTGTCACTTTCACGAGGTTGGAGTAGTAACATGTTCAACTACTTCAGACATTGGCTTGAATCTAGGGTGTGCCTTTAGATTGAGAAAATTAACAACTAAGGAAGAACCTTTCACTTCTCTCACTCACTTCTCAAACCTAAAACCTTGGCCTGGTCTGTATGGTCCATTTCAAAAGCGTTCCTGGAAGTATCGCGATGTTGTGCCTCTGGGTTTAGAACACATAAAAACAACCAGCATATTGTGGTGAAGCTGTGGGACAGCTTGTAAGGGATGATGTCACTAAATCATGAACTTTTTGCTTGCAAGACTCTGAAACTGATAAGGCACAGCAGAGAGCTCAGGCAGGTCTTGATGAATGTTAGGCTTATAGCCTTCGCAAGTATCCGCATTGCACTCCCCTTAACGGGGGGAGGTTGCTGTTCGCTGCTGGGTAAAGCAGCCTGCGACAAAAACAGGTAGTGCGGATGAATTTGGGTAACCAGGTAAGATGGGTTGCTGGGAGTGCGAGCCTTCGCCCCGGCATTTGTGAACAGAACGCCCTGTGCGTTGTAGCGTGTTCTTGGACATGCAGATTGATTAGCTAAGCTTTATCAGTGTTTGTAAACACAGCGTGCTCCTCTGTTCTACGTAATGAATCAGGCTAAAACCTACAGTGATCAAACTGAATCCGAGTATAGCCTAGTTGATGTTCCTGTCCAGTTTCTAGGAGAGGTATCCACTGCTGTTCTGCCACGCGAACCCAACGGTGGTGTACACCCCAGACCGCATGTGGATGTCCGTCAGCTGGGAGAGCTAAACATTCTTAAAAAGTTACATTTAAAATGTTAATGTCCATGTCCTCTTTCGTTGGCCTAGCTAGTCTTGTTAAGTGTTTTTAGAATGTATAGTTTTTATAATACAGCGTGGGTTATGTGAGGCGAACAGAATGGCGATTGCAGACTGCATAGCTCAAAGGGGGGGGTGGGGGGGGGGGGGGTGTAGTTGTCACACAACACAATGCCACCGATGTCTCCCTTTTTTAAGGTATCTGTGACCAACAGATGCATAACTGTACTCCCAGTCATGTGAATGAAATCCACAAATCCATAGATTAGAGCCTAATTTATTTATTTCAATAGACTGATTTCCTTATATGAATTGTAACTCAGTGAAATCTTTGAAACTGTTGCGTTTATATTTTTGTTCAGTATAATTTCTAAGGACATTATCCTTGACAATGGACTACATGTCATGAGGATGGCTGTCCTCTCTCGCTGCCTTACTTGGAGGCAGCCCATGATGTCCTTCCGAACTGGCCAGCGCTTCTGTTTCAGCATGCTCTTCAGATTGATGATGGCAATCATGTTATCGATGAAATCTTTCTTCTGGATGTGAGTGGGTGAAAGGATGGATGGGGGTTTGTTAGTTAGCCGTTGGCGCCCTCTAGTGGCTCGGAACACAAGTTGTGGTTTTAAGTACTGTGTGGGACAAATGCATGTTTATTGTAAGTCACTCGATATAAATGACAAAGAGTGATATCATCAATATTATCACAACTACAACAATTGTTTTATAATACAACACTGTGTGTACTATTAAGACATGTTGCTTGTAAAAGTAAATAAATAAACAAAGCTTCAATTGCAACCAAACGGTACCCTTTTGTATTATTTCTAGTACAATTATCATAATCTATTTTTAATAGTACCAATATTCAAAGTTCAACGTACCTATGAAACCACCTTCTTCTGGTCCACCTTGGCCATGGCAATCTACTCGTCGCCACCAGCCCCTGCCGCCCCACAGCGCTGACGGCTTTTTATTTTTTATTTTTATTTATTTTACCGTTATTTTACCAGGTAAGTTGACTGAGAACACGTTCTCATTTGCAGCAACGACCTGGGGAATAGTTACAGGGGAGAGGAGAGGGATGAATGAGCCATTTGTAAACTGGGGATTATTAGGTGACCATGATGGTTTGAGGGCCAGATTGGGAATTTAGCCAGGACACCGGGGTTAACACCCCTACTCTTACGATAAGTGCCATGGGATCTTTAATGACCTCAGAGAGTCAGGACACCCAGGCTTGATCTCCTTGAGGCTGAGGATCCCAAAGGTCTCGGCTAGCACCGCCGCCCCATCACTGTCCAGGGGCAGCTCCCCATCCACAAAGCATGCATTCAGATTTTGCAACTAACTGCCATTTCCTGCAATGTAGAATAAACAAAATGTCCTTAAATGATAACAAATCAAGTAAAAAATGCAATGTATATATTTTTTGTATTTACATAGTGATGCAGCCAGTCCACAAGGTGGCACATCGCCACTCCTACATTCTTTGGGGAGAACCATGCAATGTACCACAGTTGTTGCTCTTACCTAGGATGTTCTATTTGATCTTGATGGTGATGTTAAAGCACTAGGAGTCTAAAGTGCTCCAGCAAGAACTTATAGATCCTTACCCTCCTCTCTTTATTCTGGGCTCCTTTCAGGGAGAACAAATAATCAGACATTTACAACAGAGTTTTCCAACCTGTTATGGACCAGGTACTGGCAAGCTACATAATTGCTATTGAACAGAATGGCACCCATATGTACTCTGTAACACATGGCACACATTTCCTTTTAGGAGAATTGCTAATTCAGATTGTCTAGTTCACAACCACACTAGAACAGTAAAGAACAAGTCCCATAGATGGCTTTGCTGAAAACCTCACAAAAACAATGTGCAGGCTTCCATGGGGTAGAAGTCTGCTGTGTTGTGATTCTGGATGGCCAGATTACTAGCAAGAATGACAAGAAACTGACGCATGGAAACGTAAATGGCTCGTTTCATCTTGTTCATTGATACCATGCCTTGTTTTGACTGATTTCATGTCAATGCTAATATGGCAAAAATTAGCTAGTTAGCTAACCAACAACTGTAACGATGCATTTGACAGACACGTGCTCATTGTGCAAATTTATTTGTTTTCAATAAACATTGGTGACGAAATATAGCTTACATGTTGTCAACAATCTAAACCAAACCCGTCTGTTTGGCCCCGACCTATGCTTCCTGGCTGATGTTTTAATCACTTTTGAATGCTGGCGGTGCTTTCACCCTAGTGGTAGCATGAGACTCCAGGATGGCACATCAATGCGAGTTGTGGCAAGAAGGTTTGCTGTGTCTGTCAGCGTAGTGTCCAGAGCATGGAGGCGCTACCAGGAGACAGGCCAGTACATCAGGAGACGTGGAGGAGGCCATAGAAGGGCAACAACCCAGCAGCAGGACCGCTACCTCCATCTTTGTGCAAGGAGGAGCACTGCCAGAGCCCTGCAAAATGACCTCCAGCAGGCCACAAATGTGCATGTGTCTGCTCAAACGGTCAGAAACAGACTCCATGAGGGTGGTATGAGGGCCCGACGTGCACAGGTGGGGGTTGTGCTTACAGCCCAACACCGTGCAGGACGTTTGGCATTTGCTAGAGAACACCAAGATTGGCAAATTCACCACTGGCGCCCTGTGCTCTTCACAGATGAAAGCAGGTTCACACTGAGCACGTGACAGACGTGACAGAGTCTGGAGACGCCGTGGAGAACGTTTTGCTGCCTGCAACATCCTCCAGCATGACCGGTTTGGCGGTGGGTCAGTCATGGTGTGGGGTGGCATTTCTTTGGGGGGCCGCACAGCCCTCCATGTGCTCGCCAGAGGTAGCCTGGCTGCCATTAGGTACCGAGATGAGATCCTCAGACCCCTTGTGAGACCATATGCTGGTGCGGTTGGCCCTGGGTTCCTCCTAATGCAAGACAATGCTAGACCTCATGTGGCTGGAGTGTGTCAGCAGTTCCTGCAAGAGGAAGGCATTGATGCTATGGACTGGCCCGCCCGTTCCCCAGATCTGAATCCAATTGAGCACATCTGGGACATCATGTCTCGCTCCATCCACCAACGCCACGTTGCACCACAGACTGTCCAGGAGTTGGCCCAGGCCCACTGTCATCAGGAGCATGCCCAGGCGTTGTAGGGAGGTCATACAGGCACGTGGAGGCCACACACACACTACTGGGCCTCATTTTGACTTGTTTTAAGGACATTACATCAAAGTTGGATCAGCCTGTAATGTGGTTTTCCACTTTAATTTTGAGTGTGACTCCAAATCCAGACCTCCATGGGTTGATACATTTGATTTCCATTGATAATTTTTGTGTGATTTTGTTGTCAGCACATTCAACTATGTAAAGAAAAAAGTATTTAATAAGAATATTTCATTCATTCAGATCTAGGATGTGTTATTTTAGTGTTCCCTTTATTTTTTTGAGCAGTGTATATATATACATATATATATATATTTTTTATAAATAAATAATAAAATTAATGGTAATAAAATATATATACATACACATCCCCAATTTCATGGTATCCAATTGGTAGTTAGTCTTGTCCCATCATTGCCACTCCCGAGAGCCGTGAGTCCTCCGAAACACAACCCAGCCAAGCCGCACTGCTTCTTGACACAACACCCGCTTAACCCGGAAGCCAGCCGCACCAATGTGTTGGAGGAAACACTGTACACCTGGTGAACATGTCAGCATGCATTGCGTCCGGCCCAACACGAGTCGCTAGTGCGCGATGGGACAAGAACATCTCTCGCAGCCAAACCCTCCTCTAACCCGGATGACGCTGGGCCAATTGTGCGCCGCCCCATGGGTCGACCGTTCGCGACCGGCTGCGGCAGAACCTGGACCTGAACCAAGATCTCTAGTGGCACAGCTAGCACTGCAATGCAGTGCCTTAGACCACTACGCCACTCGGGAGGCCCCATGAGCACATTTTCTATGCCAGTTTAAAGAAATGCAAATGCAGCTATTGTTATTCTTTTTGAAGTTTGACGTGACTAACTTAGCCGTAGTTGGCTAGCTAGCAAGCAAAGGATAAGAACGTTGCCAGCCAGTATGGCAATGGAATATTTAGAACGAACGACTGGGTCGCGTCCATAGATACAGAATAAAAAGACTGAATGACTGGGTCGCGTCTCTGGCAACAGAACAAATGACCAGCCGGCTTGGGTAGCAACCCTAGATTTGTGTCGGGACTATATAAGTGTGAATAAAATAATCCAAATAATATTAATGAAAATATGTCAATCATTATTTGAATATGTTGGTAACCCGTGGTATAAAAGTGATAATGCCCTCGAAGCCGGTGTTTGGAGTATATATCAACTTTGTTTTGGGCATAACACCCGTGCCAATATATCCTCTAAACACTGGCTTCTTGAGCATTATCACTGAAACAACCAACCCATTTATACTACTCATACACTGAATATAAAACATTTCTGACTTTAGATAAGGTTCCCATACTTTGTAGAACTGATCTGTTTTAGAATGCAATGTACATGTCAGATATTCCAGAGGCACCCATTCAAATAGTATCTTATGCCAATCTTTAATAGAAGGAACCTTATCATTAATCCCCTGTAAAAGGATGTGTTTCCTCGCTGCGAAGGTAAGGATGTTGTAAAGCCTCCTCTTACTCACAGAAGTAACATGCCTACTAGGGAGAACCAAGAGTAAATTTTTTTTAAAAAAAATAAAAACTGGGTCCAATTCTAGATCGACCCCTAGGATCTTTTCAATTTCTTGCAGAACACCAGACCAGTATCTTTGTATTTTGGTACATGACCATAAACAATGTGTTAGGGTGCGTGTATGTTTTGCATTTAAGACACTGAGGAGAAGAGGAAGAGGGGCTAAAAGCATGTCTGCGACTTGGGGATATATGTAATCTGTGTATTATTCTTAATTTGATTTCTCTAGTACGATTACATATAGATATTGTTTTTGCATATCTCCAAATGTCCCCCCACATCTCTTCGTCAATAGTAACACACAATTCTTTCTCCCACACTTGTTTCACCCTCTGTGTGTTGATAGCAGAAAAGGACCTTAAAGCATCATAAAACAGACATTTTCCTTTGTGGGAAAAAAAGCCTTCTGTCAAGGACAGACATATCAGGTTTACCAATTAAGGTGGTGCTCTTCAGAATATAATATCTTACTTGTAGGAAGCGGAAAAAGTCCTGCTTTGGGAGTCGATATTTCTCGACCATCTGCTCAAATGACAATAAAATCTTATCAGCAAATAAGTCATTTAGTCTGCGTATGCCCTTATTAAGCCAAAAGTTAAAGCCAGCATCCAGCAATCCTAGACCAAAATCTGGGTTGTTAAGAATTGGGGTAAGAGCAGAGGTTAGTTTGGACCTTCCCAGGAAGCGTTGAACTGACCTCCATACTTTGAGTGTGTTAAGTGTAATGGGATTATTGCAGTGATCTTCTACATACTTGAAACTTCTGAAAAATAAAAGATCCTGTAAGGGGTATTTTGAAAGAGAAGTCTCAATGTCTAACCAAATAGAGGAGTCATCGTTTGTGATCCAGTCAGAAATATAACATATGTGGGCACACCACTGATAGAACCTGATATTGGGCAGATCCAAGCCACCCATAGAACTTGGCAGCTGCAATATTGCCATTTTCAGTCTTGGCTTGTGTTTACTCCATATAAAAAGGAACTTAGCCATCCATTTACATCCTTTATTACCTTATTGGAGAGTAATACTGGGATCATTTGGATTGGGTAAAGTAGTCTAGGTAAAAATGTTCATTTTCAAGAGGGATATTCTACCCAACCAAGAAATCGGGAGACAGTTCCAGCGCTCCAGATCCTGTTTTATTGTATCAAACAAGGGAACAAAATTGGCTTTGTACATTTGCTGGAATTTAAGAGTAACAAATATACCCAGATACGCAAAACCTGAGGAAGACCATTTGAAAGGGAAGGGGGAGAAGTATGAGGTACAGAGTGAAGGTTACCAAGTGGCATAGCCTCTGATTTAGTTAAGTTAATCTTGTAGCCTGAGAATTCGCTGAATAATTCAATAATATTAATAAGACATGTAATTGAAGTCTCGGGACTAGAGTTGAATATCAGGACATCATCAGCATACCAGCTTATTTCATGGTGAACATCACCAATCAGCAGCCCCTGTATAGCAGGCATTTCCCTGATGGCCTCGTCCAGTGGTTCCATAAATAACGAGTGCAAATAAGAGAGTGGACAAAGGACAGCCCTGTCTGGTACCTCTGTATATAGAGAATATATTTGACCTTAGCCCATTAGTAAGGACAGCAGCCTGAGGATCATCATATAAAACTTTCACCCATTTTATGAAGTTGTCCCCTAGACCAAATTTATTTAGAGCAAAGAATAGGTAAGACCACTCCACACGATCAAATGCTTTCTCAGCATCTAGGGAGAGCACAATACCATCCATAGCACTTTGTTGGTAGGCTTGAATTACATTAAGAAGCAGCCTGACATTGTTGCATGTCTTACGGCCCTTAATGAAGCCAGTTTGGTCTCCTTTCACAATTAGTGGCAGTGAGTCCTCTAATCTTGTGGCTAGAATTTTAGAAAGCAATTTTTTATCCACATTCAGAAGGGAAATTGGTCTGTACGAGGAACAAGACTCTGGACTTTTTCCCTTTTTGAGAATAAGTGATATGTTTGCTTCTCTCAGCGTTTGAGGGAGCTGGTCATTTGAAAATGAGTGGTTAAACATATCACGCAATGGCTCAAGGATCAAGCCATGGAACTCTTTATAGAACTCACTACAAAACCCGTCTGGTCCTGGGGCCTTACCATTTTGCAGATTCTTAATTGCGAACATTATCTCTTCCTCGGTAATAGGGGCATTAAGGAGAGACCTCTGTTCTTCGGAGATAGTAGGGAGCTCAATCTTAGAAAATAAGTTTTCCATTAATTTGGATGCATCATTTGGCAGTTCTGAGGCATAAAGATTTGCATTTAAGAAATTTTATGAGTCATTTATCAATTTATTTTCATATAAATGATTGCCATCAGAATCCCTAATAGTAGCAATTGACTGCGAGTCAGCTCTCTTTTTAGCTAGGTACGCCAAGTACTTTCCTGGCTTATCGCCATGTTCATATCGCTTTTGCCTGACAAATCTCATTTTCTTTTCAGCGTCCTGTGTTAGGAGAGTCCAACGTTGATCTAAGGACTGATATTTCCTTTAATAGGGCAGGAGTGGGAGTTTTAATGTAGTCCTTCTCTTTAGTTCCTAATTCACCCTCGAACGTTTTTTACTTTTCACGCCTCTTAGTGGCTGTGTATGACATAATCAGACCCCTGGCGCACGCTTTACAGGTTTCCCAAAGGAGCGAGGGGTTATCTGTTGATTGAGAGTTAGAGAAAAATGCTTTAAACTTTGTAATAAAATATGATGTGAATATATGGTCTTTAAGAATGGTTGTATTCAACCTCCAATGTCTTGACAGATTGAATGCCCCGTTGAGTTATGTCCAGGATCACCTCTGCATGATCAGGGCATAAAAAAAGTATTCTATTCTAGTCTGACATCCATGATGTACAGAGAAAAAAGTGAACTCTGTTGGAGGGATGAAAAGTTCTCCCAACATCAGCATACCCCAGATCATCACAAATACCTTTAAGTGACTTAGCTTGAGGAGAGAGTGAAGCTATACCGCTGGGAAACTTATCAATAAGGGGGTTCAACAAACAATTAAAATCTCCTCCAACCAATGCAGTGTCTGAGTTTAATTCTGAAAAGTCTAGAAATACCTTAGTGAGGAAATCAGGGGGGTGGGCAGGGGGGGAAGTAAATATTCATTATGGAAATGTTCTGCCCTTGTAAAGTACCATTAATTATAACAAAGCGACCAAATGTATCTTTCACACAAATCAAGACCTTAAGTGGCAAGTTCTTTGTCACAAGAATTGCTACACCTCTACTTCTGGATGTAAATGATGAGAAAAACACTTGACCAAACCCCCTTGTTGTAATTTCAGATGCTCCTTATCATCCAAATGAGTTTCTTGCAACAGGGCAATATCAATATTAATTTTTTTCAAAAAAGACAGTACCTTCTTCCTTTTAATGGGGTTATGGCTCCCTCTAATGTTCCATGTACATACACGCTGTCTGTTACCTGCCATTGCACTTTGACCATTCAATATCCATACTGTATCCTACTGTAAAAGTGTGGTGGTACCTTTTCTATGTGTTGAACTCTCTTCTATCTCACCGAGCATAAACAAACAATATGAACCCTGAACTCAAACTATACTAAACCCAAAAATTAAAAATGTAAAGATCCAAAAGGGGGTTTTCCCACTAGCTAACATGCAGGGGATTTCAACTTTCCAATGTAGACTCTTAAGTACGCATTGCCACTCAATAGCCTCATCCTTTATATATATGGAAATTAAAATCAACAGAAGATTGAGGCTCTTCCACCTAAAACCAAGTACTTTAGCAAGAAAAATAATAAAGATACAAATATTACTGAACCGGAGCACGTGAGAACTCACACCACTATTTCATGATCAGATTCAAATAAAAAAAAGTTATCCAATGCTGCGGAGGTGCAGCTTAAAGTTATTTACCCGAGAGAGTCAATAAACGCAGCAGCCTCTTCAGGTGTGTAGAGTTTAGGCGATCCGTTGACCATAATCTTCAATGTGGCTGGGTACAGCAGTGCGTAGTCCATCTTCATTCTCTTGAGTCGAGCCTTCGCCTCAAACGCTTTGCGTCTTCGTACAACCGCTGTGGAATAATCATTGAAGAATGAGACCTTTGGACCTTTACGTTGACTACCGTCAGAACCGATGTTTCTAGCCACATCCATGACTCGCTGCTTGTCGGTGAAGTTGTGGAACTTTATACCCACTGGCCGTGGGCGCTGGTTGGGACTGGGTATTGGTGCTTGAGAGCGATGGGCTCTGTCCAGCTTCACACGACCAGCCTTAGTGTCCATTTGTAGGTATCCAGGGATTCATTCCTCAAAATTTGACTGAACGTGTCCCTTCAGAATTTTCCGGGAGTCTCACAACACGAATATTGCATCTGCGTCCTTGATTATCCAAGTCGTCAATGTGCTCCGTCATTTCTCGCACCTGTTTCTCAAGTGCTTTTATCTTAGTGTCCATAGATGTAGTTGAAGTTTCCACTGTAGCAATTCTTCCTTCCGCCTCAACACGTTTGACAACCTCTGTAGTTCAGCTGAATGGCCTGCTATTGCTTCCAAGACCGTTCTTATCTTAACATCGATCACTTTAGTAATGTTATCTGTCATCTTTTGAATCACCAGGTCCATTGTGCCTGGATCCGCAAAGGTGTTAGCTTCGCTAACGCTAGCTAGCTCCTCCTGCACATCTACAGGGATGGTGGTTTTGGTCAAGTTCTTAGTAGTTCTGTTGGGCATGTTGTCGAAATGTTTTGACAAATAGCCGTCAAGATTCATTGTAGGATAACTTATTTTGCCAATTCTACCACTTTTTCAAGCTAGGAGATTAATGTAAAAATATACATTTACGAATGCCACGGGAGCTCGCTGAAACACAGTGTTCTCCCTATGGCGCCATTTTGTCCCCCCAACTCTTTAGCAAGTTACTTGACCCCAACTCTTTTGAACAATGAATTCAAGACTGACTTGACATTAAAGTATTTTCCCTTGGCTCCTTGAATTGTCGCTAGATTATGTTTTTCCGTTGCCACGACGATGTCACAAAACATATGTAACTAGTGAAAACCCAACAACAGATGGAACAATGAGACAGATATTTCACTGGATGTATAAATATGTAGCATCTTCTTGAATTGGACGAAGAATTGTTCTTTAATGAGTCGGACTTGAAGGATATACTTCAAACACCCAAACAGGCCCTCATCCTGTGAGGGATGGAGGGAAGGAGGTCAGAGACCTGACTGTGTGTTGCCTGGACAACAACCTCTCCCTCAACGTGATCAAGACACAGGAGATGATTGTGGACTACAGGAAAAGGACCGAGCACGCCCCCATTCTCATCGACGGGGCTATAGTGGAGCAGGTTGAGAGCTTCAAGTTCCTTGACGTCCACATCACCAACAAACTAACATGGTCCAAGCACACCAAGACAGTCGTGAAGAGGGCACGACAAAACCTATTCCCACTCAGGAGACTGAAAAGATTTGGCATGGGTCCTCAGATCCTCAAAAGGTTCCACAGCTGCACCATCGAGAGCAGATGGTAGTGTGTACGGCCCAGTACATCCCCGGGCCAAGCTTCCTGACATCCAGGACCTCTATACCAGGCTGCGTCAGAGGTTGGCCCTAAAAATTGTCAAAGAATCCAGCCACCCTAGTCATAGACTGTTCTCTCTGCTAACACTCGGCAAGCGGTACCGGAGTGCCAAGTCTAGGTTCAAGAGGCTTCTAAACAGTTTCTACCCCCAAGCCATAAGAGTCCTGAACATCTAATGAAATGGCTACCCTGACTATTTGCATTGTCCCCCCCCCCCCCCCCCCCTTCTGCGATGCTGCTACTCTCTGTTATTATCTATGCATATTTACTTTAATAACTCCACCTACATGTACATATTACCTCGACACCAGTGCCCCCGCACATTGACTCTGTACCAGTATATAGCCCCTCTATTGTTATTTTACGCTGCTGTTTAATTATTTGTTATTCTTTTATTTTACTTGTTATTCTTACTTTTTTGCATTTTCTTGAAACTGCATTGTTTTTTTTTTTTTTTATTGTTTTAAAATTTTTATCCCATTTTCTCCCCAATTTTTGTGGTATCCAATCGCTAGTAATTACTACCTTGTCTCATCGCTACAACTCCCGTACGGGCTCGGGAGAGACGAAGGTCGAAAGCCATGCGTCCTCCGAAGCACAACCCAACCAGCCGTACTGCTTCTTAACACAGCGAGCCTCCAACCCGGAAGCCAGCCGCACCAATGTGTCGGAGGAAACACCGTGTACCTGGCCCCCTTGGTTGGCGCGCACTGCGCCCGGCCCGCCACAGGAGTCGCTGGAGTGCGATGAGACAAGGATATCCCTACCGGCCAAACCCTCCCTACCCCGGACGACGCTATGCTATGCCAATTGTGCGTCGCCCCACGGACCTCCCGGTCGCGGCCGGCTGTGACAGAGCCTGGGCGTGAACCCAGAGACTCTGGTGGCGCAGTTAGCACTGCGATGCAGTGCCCTAGACCACTGCCCCACCCGGGAGGCCCGAAACTGCATTGTTAGTTAAGGGTGTGTAAGTAAGCATTTCACTGTAAGGTTGTATTCGGCGCATGTGACACATAAAATTTGATTTTGGGAGAATGTGGAAGAAGATTTTGGCCTTCATTCTGCAAATTGAAACAAGATAGATATGTCAGCTTCAGCCGAAGCTGTCAGCAGAGACACATCCCACTTCCTAATTTTTTTCTCGTTCAAATAGTCATATACTGGTTCATATACAGTCAACACACTTATGAAACATTTGATCTCAATACAGTTTTATGTTCCCAAAACTAGAATCTGTTATGAACTGAGTGGACTACGTTTTGTAGACTTTAGCCTTCGTCAAAGTTTTTTAAAAATCGCGTTGTTTAGGAGTGCAAAGTTGATTGAGTTATTGCACACGTGCATTTCACAGTATGCGTTCCCTAACGGAAATATGCAAACCTATGCTAGAACGTAAGTATGCTAGGATCTCGCTAGCTCGTATTTGGCTCTGCCCACCTCCTTGCTTGTTCTGCCCACTGTGACTCATTTGTTCCCATTGGAAACGACAGGCTGTGGTCTATCTTGAATTAGTTATAAAACATCTGTGACCCAACTCTGCAGGCGCGGCGCTGCGTGCTTGTTTTACGTCATCAGCGGTTGTTTTCGCACCAGAAATGTTGGGTTGAAATCGCGCAGAATCTGACGCTGACAGCAAAGATATTGGATAAATTAAAATGTCCCACTCAGGCCGTTTACCATTGATTCCGTTCTACTTAAAGGGGTGGCTCTCTCGAAGGCAGCGGGGACTTGTCTACTAAGTGCGTTGACTGTATATAAACCAGTATATGACTATTTGAACCAGAAAAAAATGAGGAAGTGGGATGTGTCACTTCTTCGGTCTCTGCTGATAGCTTTGGCTGAAGCTGACATCTATCTTGTTTCATTTATTTAGAATATCATAATTTTCTGGCATAGGTAGTTTCTCTCTTTTCTATCTGTTAAATATCTGTTTTTCTAACGCACACTGTACTTACACGCATGCGCATTTAAAGAGGAAGCTCAGCATTGGACATTGCTTCAACAGTTGCCCTATTTAGTTTAGGTAGTTGTATAGTACAGCGCAATCTAAATTTCGGAAGAAATCACTCGTTACTGTAAGGATTTGAAATACAGTAACGTAGGATTTGTTGTACATGCAGAATCTACAAAGGCTCTGAAACAAGGTGCAGTGATGAGCTTTTTTAGTTTTGGTCAAAGTGCACAAATCGATATAGTTTTGAATGACGCTGAGACAAGAAAGAAAGCCGAACATAAGACCGAAGATGGGAAAATGGACCAATATTTTCTGTTTTATGATGGCGATACAGTATCTGGAAAAGTCAACATAACACTGAAGAATCCAGCGAAAAGACTCGAGCATCAAGGCATCAGAATCGAGTTTATTGGTAAAATTGGTAAGTGTGACAGACCCATCTTTGTGTTGTCACTACCAAAATAAGCTACACAATTATCCATGGTGCAAAACATTAACAAGTCTCTATTCATGATATTGTCATCCTAATTAATTGCCAGGCTGATCAAATTAGCTATCTGTGTCCTATGATTGAACAGTGACGCAACACGTAGCCATTCCATGTTCATTCACTGCATGCAACTTGGGCACGGGTTAAAGCGTCGTGATACTGGAAGTGATCATCAGAAGAACCATTGTGCCACAGAAACTCTCCTACAGTAGATTCTACCTGGTCAGAAGTTCAAAAATGTATGAGGCTAACTTAACCAGTCAGAAGTTCAGATGTGAAAATCATGAGACTAACTTAACCTGTCACTTACACTTGGTCTGTATCATGTCATTTAGGCCTACATTGTAATACACGTTATCAGTATTCCGCAGACAGGAAAAAAATGACTCCGGTGGTGTAATGTTTCATTAACTACTCATGGTGTGATTATGATAACATACAGAAACTCAAGTCCTTTCGTTCACCCGACCTAGAATACCTCAATCAAATGCTGACCCCATTACCTACCAAGATAATCATCTTCGGTTATAGTCACAGCCGTGTATATTCCCCCTCAAGCCAATATCACGACGGCCCTCAAGGAACTACACTGGACTTTATGCAAACTGGAAACCACATGTGACCAACGCCTCGATTCAGTCTTATGTAGCAAAATTTGAAATTATTATTATTTTTTTTTACATTGGCTAAAAGTAAAGACTCGGAGCTAGAAAATCGTATATCATACACTGCAGTTGTGGAACAATGAGAAAGTAATTCTGCTTTGAAAGTTGATAAATTCCACTTTTGAGAAAATGGCCCTTGGATGTTTTGGTACACTTACTGGAGAGCTCGTCTTTGTCTACGCCCATTCAGCATCGTTCACAACCTTCTTAGGCATTATCCCCACCCATCTCTTTAAGGATTCACATGTGAGGCCATGTGGAAAACACACCCTATATCAAATGTAATGTAAGTTTATTTGTCACATGCACAGGATACAGAAGGTGTAAACGGTACAGTGAAGTAGTTACTTGCATGGTAGCAATATCAAAAACAGAAAGTGTCAAGATACAATATTTTTGTCATTATTATTAGACGCTTACCTGACACTTGTCTAAATTGATGGGTCATGTGAAGGAAATGCTGTAACCACCCACCAAGCCACATCTAGCTTAGTGGATGGGGCACTATTCTCTAGACATGTACACATGTTCATGAAATACATTAGATGGCCGTAATCACCTCCAAACACAACCTGGCTAATTTGATGGGTCATGTACTAATCCGGCTAAAGTTGACTCTTTTGTTTAGACATGTAGCTAGCTAAACAATGGACTGGAATAATCCCAACTCCTACCACCAATGCAAACATTATCATAGCTGTAGTATGAATCTGCAGGTAGCTAAAGCTAACAAATTAGGTTCAATGTTAGCTAGCTAACATTAGGCTATAACTAGCAATACAAATGGGTTTCGGATTCAAATAATATTACTACACAGATCATACATGTGACATTAGCTAGTGAGCCAGCTAGCTAACAGTATGCTTTAACCTGTTGAGGCTAGGGGGTGCTGTTGTCACTATTTATGGAAATCGTGTAATTTTTGAAACGGCTTCCTACAAAATTCTTGATCGTACAATATGCATATTATTATTGTTATTGGATAGAAAACAGTCTATAGTTTCTTTAGCCGTTGAAATTGTGTCTCTGAGTGGAACAGAACTCATTCTACAGCAAATTCCCTGACATGGAGTCAGATTTCACACATGTTGGCCCCTGTTCTGGAGTCAGTTTAAAGGCCACTGTTATTGCTATGAGTATACGGACACTGCTTACGTCTTCCCCTGGATGCCTTTACGTGATGACGATTTGAATGGTGTGGATTGCGCAATCACAGCCACTATAAATGAAAAACACGTGTAGGTAGGCACTCCTTTCCTGCTGCGTCGGACGCACGGTGGGCACCGACCCGTTCTTTTTCCAAGCATTAGTGGAGCCAGTAATATTTCTCAGGTCATGTTTCTACTCGTTATAGGAGTTAAAAACATCATAAGGTAGTTAATTTAAACTGTTTTATAGCAATTTATACCCGTTTAGTGCGATTTTGGGACATTTATTTCTGAGACACTGTGAATCTCTGGGCACGCTTCCAGTTCATGCCGAACGCAATGGACATTTCTACATGGCAAGAGGACAGCTTTCGACCAAAAGACGATTAGACCCAAGAAAGGATTCTTTGACCAAGATTCTGATGGAAGAACAGGTCAAAGTAGGAACAATTTATTATGATAAATCGTGTTTCTGTCGAAAAATGTTAATGGCTTAGGACGCCATCTTGTTTGACGTAGCTTCGCTTGGCGCAAACTGTATTGAAAAGTAAGGATAATTTAAAAAATGTAATTCCGCGATTGTATTAAGAATTAAATTGTCTATCAATCGCTGTCCACCCTATATTTTTTTAGTCACGTTTATGAGTATTTATGTATACGACTAGATCACTGTCTAATATGGCGCAGGATATTTTCTGACCAGCTGGGCTACTTTTCTCATTGTCTAACCATGATTTTGGTGGCTAAATATGCACATTTTCGAACAAACTGTATATGTATGTTGTAATGTGATGTTACAGGAGTGTCATCTGAAGAATTCTGAGAAGGTTAGTGAAAAAATTAATATATTTTGGCGATGTTTACATTATCGCTCTCTTTGGCTAGAATCAATGCTGGTGTAATGTTTGCACATGTGCTATGCTAATATAACGATTTATTGTGTTTTCGCTGTAAGACACTTAGAAAATCTGAAATATTGTCTGTATTCACAGGATCTGTGTCTTTCGATTAGTGTATGCTGTGTATTTTTACGAAATGTTTGATGATTAGTAGTTAGGTAAACACGTTGCTCATTGTATTTATTCTAGTCCATTTGTGACGGTGGGTGCAATTGTAAACTATGACATCTACCTGAAATATGCACATTTTTCTAACAAAACCTATCCTATACCATAAATATGTTATCAGACTGTCATCTGATGAGCTTTTTTCTTGGTTAGTGGCTATCAATATCTTAGTTTAGCCGAATTGGTGATAGCTACTGGTGTTGGTGGACAAAGAAAAGATGGTGGATTATGCTAATGTCTTTAGCTAATAGATTTACATCTTTACATATTGTGTCTTCCCTGTAAAACATTTTAAAAATCGGACATGTTGGCTGGATTCACAAGATCTGTGTCTTTCATTAGCTGTATTGGACTTTAATGTGTGAAAGTTAAATATTAAAAAAATATATTTTTTTTGAATTTCGCGGCTCTGCCTTTTCAGTGGGGGTGGGGTGGGGGTGTGGGGGGGGGGGGGGGGGGGGGCCGCCAGTCCTAGACAGGTTAACTTGCAATGAAAATGACTTTCTGAAAAAAATAGTAATTTATATCTGAAACTATAGCTAGACTCTTACCCGTATGCATGGATGAATGCTTCACGACAGACTGGAACTATTTAACTTCATTTTGTTTGTAGCTACATCTTGTTTGGCCAGTGTTGTTTCAAGTCACTGGTTCACACTGACGTGTGCAGAAAATAGCCCATAATTTTTTCCAACTGATCTGTCGATAACGCCTGTTAAATTCAGGGCATCAATGTTGTTGAGAAGTTGCAACTTTTGTAGTTCTCGATGGCTAATGTTATATCTTTCAAAAACAGTGCGGCAGACCAATCCAAAAACTCATCTCCCGGCATGTCCAGCCCATCCATTATCTCAGCCAATCATGGCTAGTGGGAAGGTTCCTGACTTTTTCCATGGCTAAACCAACTAAACTCAGCAAAAAAAGAAATGTTTTTTTTTCAGGACCCTGTCTTTCAAAGATCATTCGTAAAAATCCAAATAACTTCACAGATCTTCATTGTAAAGGGTTTAAACACTGTTTCCCATGCTTGTTCAATGACCCATAAACACTTAATGAACATGCACCTGTGGAACGGTTGTTAAGACACTAACAGCTTACAGACGGTAGGCAATTAAGGTCACAGTTATGAAAACGTAGGACACTAAAGAGGCCTTTCTACTGACTCTGAAAAACACCAAAAGAAAGATAACCAGGGTCCCTGCTCATCTGCGTGAACGTGCCTTAGGCATGCTGTAAGGAGGCATGAGGACTGCAGATGTGGCCAGGGCAATAAATTGCAATGTCTGAAGTGTGAGACGCCCAAGACAGTGCTACAGGGAGAGAGGGCGGACAGCTGATCGTCCTCGCAGTGGCAGACCACGTGTATCAACACCTGCACAGGATCGGTACATCCGAACATCATACCTGCGGAACAGGTACAGGATTGCAACAACAACTGCCCGAGTTACACCAGGAACGCACAATCCTTCCATCAGTGCTCAGACTGTCCACAATAGGCTGAGAGAGGCTGGACTGAGGGCTTGTAGGCCTGTAAGGCAAGTCCTCACCAGACATCACCGGCAACAACATCGCCTATGGGCACAAACCCACAGTCGCTGGACCAGACAGGACTGGAAAAAGTGCTCTTCACTGACGAGTCACGGTTTTGTCTCAAATGGGGTGATGGTCGGATTCGCGTTTATCGTCGAAGGAATGAGCATTACACCGAGGCCTGTACTCTAGAGCGAGATCGATTTGGTCTGGGGCGGTGTGTCAGCATCATCGGACTGAGCTTTTACTTTTAGATTTGTCTGTATTGTTTTGAATTGTTAGATACTTATCTAACAAGCTATCTAGTAGTATTTTTCTACACCCCCAATAACATCTGCTAAATATGTGTTTGTGACTAATAACATAATAAAAATGTACACCCTTGTAAGATGTTGTAATTTTGTTGCATTACCTTGAATCTCTCTCTATAGTACATGTAATACCTTTTAAAGGGATAGATTAGAAAGCAATCTGTAAACTGGTGATACCAACAACCATTTCTCTCTTTTCAGAGCTGTACTACGACAGGGGAAACAACTATGAGTTTGTGTCTCTGGTTAAAGACTTGGCCCAACCGGGAGAGCTAACGCAGTCCCGGACCTTCGACTTTGAGTTCACAAATGTGGAGAAACCATACGAGGCCTACACGGGCCAGAATGTCAAATTACGGTAAGCAACATTTAAGTATATGGCAAGACTAAACAAACCATGCATGAAACATTTTCACAGCGCAATAGGACTGTGTTACATACATTGCCGAATTTGGTGGGGCAAAAAATAATAAAAGTGGGATGCATGCCAGTAAAGTCACAATACATTAATTGCACTATAATGGTGACAAACGGTGCCTACAAACTGTTAGGGCCTACATACAGCAGTCCCAACATCTTACCACTGCTACACCTGGTTTTCATTGGAGCCTTGTCTGGCAGCGAAACAGTTCATCCAGCCTCATTTACTGCTTTAAAAAAAAACATAGGTGATATGGCTGACTTGCCTAAACAAATGTGGTTTCTACTGACAATTGAGATGTACAAACTATGGCATAAGGGGACGACAAGCGGATAAGAGGCAATCCGTAATTTCGATTAAGATATTAATGAGCGAGCTAGGACGGATGGACGTAGTCAATATAGCTATTTGTTTATCACTTTTGAAATGTACAGCGACAGAATTCAGAACATGGTTCGTTCTTACAGTGTTCTCCCTGTACACCAAGTCAGAACCGTAGGATAAATAAAGTGGGCGTATAAGCTCTTACAATATTCAATGATTATATTTCTCTAAAACAGGTTATACGCTACATGTGCACCACATGTAGGTGAAATTAAGAGGGGTAAATAGACCAAATTATTAGTCTTACTACACAACATACACTTAGTACTACTTTCTTAGCTACAGTATATATATCTCCCTAGCATATTATATAATTTATGCAGCAGCATGCAATACATTTTTGGACTTACCTGTTGTGCTGTGCTCACAGGAAGGTGGCGTGGCAGTCCTTCCTGTGCAAATTTTGTTTTACAATTCTGAGTTGGATGATCACTCAAAATGTATTTTCCCAGTTGGAGCTCGTTTATTCCCGACTTCCCAGTTGTCTTGAACTCACTGAAGTCAAGTTTTCGCAGTTCCGAGTTAAGTTGTTTTGAGCGTGGCACAAATCATGTTTCATTGATAGCATGGCCTATCTTGAATGTTTATCATTTTAAATTTGGAAAAGAGCCCCTTAATCCCAGATTTGTGACCACACAGCCACTGTCACTGATTCCTTCCAAACCACTCATTGTTGAATTTGCGATTTCCAACTTGTTGTGTAATATTTATGTCCAATGGCTGATGAGCACCGATACGTTTTATCTATAATTTCTCTTCATATGACAAGGATTGAAAAGGATTTGCCAGTAGATTGTTGACTTGATTCATGATTATGAATGCTTACATAGGAATTCCTCTTGTCCAGATGGGATAGGGCAGTGTGCAGTGCGATTGCATCGTCTGTAGATCTATTGGGGCAGTATGCAAATTGAAGTGGGTCTAAGGTGTCCGGTAAGGTAGAGGGCATATGATCCTTAACTAGCCTCTCAAAGCACTTCATGGTGACAGAAATGAGTGCAACAGGGTGGTAGTCATTTAGTTCAGTTACCTTTGGGTACAGGAACAATTGTGGACATATTGAAGGAGTGGGGACAGCAGACTGGGATAGGGAGAGATTGAATATTTCCGTAAACACTCCAGCCAGTTGGTCTGTGCATGCTCTGAGGACGTGGCTAGGGATGCCGTCGGGGCTGGCAGCCTTATGAGGGTTAACACGCTTAAATGTCTTACTCGGCCACGGAGCCAGTCCTTGGCAGCGGGCCGCGTCTGTGGCACTGAGTTATTCTCAAATGTACAATGTGCAGGGATACTTGAGTATTTGAGGTAGATATGTACATGTAGGTGGGGATTAGGAAAAAGTGACTGGTAGCAGGATAAATACGTGTGAACAGGGCTGAAAAGTGACTGGTAGCAGGAATATATACATACCTATGGTAATATACTAGTGTAAACAGGAGTAATAGTGACCGTAGCAGGATAAATACATGGATACTAATGGTAATTGCGATGAATGAACAGCAGCATAGTGGTAGTAATAAATTAAATCAAGAATCATTTTAGCAGCAGTGTAGTCGTGAGGGGGAGCAGTAGTTGTTAACTATTTAACAGTCTTATGGCCATGGGATGAAAGCTGTTTTAAAGGGATCCTTCAGGATTCAATGACTTCCAGTCACTGCGCTTATGCTAATTAGCATTGGCTCGTGAAGCTATCTCTTAACTTCCTTCATACAGTCTTTATAGAGAGAATGTGACTCCTATCAGCGTTATTGCAGACCCTCTGTTTTTTTGTGCATCCTGTATTATTACCCAATAGATTAGTTGATATTCTGACTCTTTTTTTTTATATTGCAGTTACTTTCTGCGGGTAACTGTAAGCCGGAGACTGAACGACATCAGTAAAGAAATGGACATTGTTGTGCACACGCTCAGTATGTACCCAGAACTCAACTCGTCTATCAAGATGGAAGTGGGAATCGAAGACTGCCTGCACATCGAGTTTGAGTACAACAAGTCTAAGTATGACTCTATTACCATGGTTTATCATATACATTGATTGGAAGGCTTGCGATATTCCTGTTTTTGAATGGCGGGCGAGATAGCAGAGCTTTAGTGAAACTTCCGTCTCCCTGGTTGAACTTCCCTAAACTCCCATGATAATAGCGTTTTTATATCACATGATTTGTGAGGGAAAAACCACCTGAACATAATAGAACATTTGAAGTAGCTTTTGTCGCAATTCTATATACACACTGACCGGTTTGAGGGGAGTGAAACATTGTCGTAGTTCTTGTTATTATGACAACTTCTGTCAGTACTGTTTATAAGCATTTGATGGAAGTGACTAGTTAAACAAAACCAGTTTGGTTTTCAGTCTCTCCTTGTCCATAGACCGCTCTCAAGGTAAGGAAACCAATACCTAAATATGTCATTCTTGCTGTGAACTGTCATTTTAACGCAGGTACCACCTAAAAGATGTCATCGTGGGGAAGATTTACTTCCTGTTGGTACGGATCAAGATCAGACACATGGAGATTAATATCATCAAGCGAGAGATGACTGGCACGGGCACAAACGTGTACCATGAGAACGACACCATAGCCAAGTACGAGATTATGGATGGAGCACCAGTGAGAGGTGAGTGGCATTGACAACCAGTGGAGGCTGGTAGAAGGGGAAATCGGAGGACGGGCTCATTGTAATGGCTGGAATGGAACTGAATGTTTTGATAATTTTCCATTCACTTCATTCCAGCCATTACAATGACCCCGTCCTCCGATTTCCCCTTCTAGCAACCTGCACAGTTGACAAGGCTGGATTTACACGCTGGGCATGGGACGTGGACAGAAAGCGTCTAAACAATGTTTTGGGATTTAACAGTGAACTATCACTTTAATAATATGGGTTTTGTCTCTTTCAGGGGAGTCTATCCCTATTCGACTTTTTCTGGCTGGCTATGAGATCACTCCTACGATGAGGGGCATCAACAAGAAGTACTCTGTGCGGTACTACCTCAATCTGGTGCTCATAGACGAGGAGGAGAGGCGTTACTTCAAACAGCAGGTACATGCAGACACACGGTAGAGACCGTACAAACACCAGACCCGTGGTAGAGACAGAATGGAAGATGGGTAGGTGTTGGTTCATAATGCGCTACGCTGCTGTTCTATTTGGTCTGATTGGTGTCTAATTTGTGGTATATCTCAATAGTCAAGGTCAGCACATTGCTCATTTCAACTCTGTGCATGGGTGCTGTGTAACAGTAAGGCTGTAACAATACATTGATTTTGTATAATGGATGTAACGAAAGGAAACCAAATAGAGGTCCAATCATACCTGTATCACACCATGCTGCATCGTAACATGAGGTGTACACCACTATATACTAGTTGGCTGTGTGTTACCTGGGATGTGTTGATTAGCGCAACAGAAAAGTAATATTGAACATTCTTACTGGACAAGTTCAGGTAGTCTCTCCCTGTTTCCTTCTGTTTTTGTCCATTTGGTGCCTCATTAACGCTACCCTGTTTTGTTGCCTTGTTCTAGGAGATCACTCTGTGGAGGAGGGGGGACGTAGTGAGGAAGAGCATGTCCCACCAAGCGGCCATCGCCTCACAGCGCTTCGAGTCCTCGTCCAGTGACGAGAAAGCCCTAGCTCATGCCCAGGCTAAGGAACAGTAGCTAAGCCCCAGCATAGCCTACAATCCATCGCTTTGAAAAGGTGTGTGTGTGTGAGCACTATGTGGGGAACATGTCTGTGAATCTACGACTGAGAAAGAATGCATGTGTGTTCACCTCATCTATGAATGTGTGCGTCGTCACGTCAGGACCTCGTCAGGTCATATCTATGACAGAGCATGTGTGATGTACAGAATTATGTGAACGGCAGCCATTTTAGGCATATATTTATAACCTCGCCCCTTTCAACGTTGCCATTTCATCAACAACACTGATGATGTCACTTTCTCCAACAACTGCAGCTGAAAAGGGATGAAAGATGTCACTTAATAATTCAATGTTTGAAGAAATAAGGCGTTCTCATGGTATATTTTATGAACTTTTAGCCAGGTTTTTCTGCTGTACTGATTATCGTAATGTCTTTTTTCTGTCCTTTGAATTAGTGATGTTTCTTAAGTCAAACCGAGGGTATAAACAGCTGCTGTTGAGAAACCTTTTAGGCATCTCGTAATGAGTACTTGTCTTTGGCAGTTGGACTCAATGGACATGGGCGTCATCCAATCAAGATGATCAGATCACTACCTGATCAAGGTTTGTGATGTACACACATGGTATTAAAATTGGTCTCCTATCCGTCCACTGTATGCGTCCAGTGTCCGCATGTTAGCGCAAGGTATAAACGTGGCTTTAAAATCAGAATGCGAAATGTCATGCAACTTTAGATGCACACCAGCTTAGGGAAAATGACATTTGAATTGTCAAACAAATTCTTTGTATAAAACATTGCATTCCATTTGAATTCCATTCATCAAAAATAACATTACATTCCAAACTGTGTCATTATCAGTAGATGCAAACATGTACATTTTTTAATGTATTTGATATTTTATCAGCATTATACATGTTCTGGGTTTGTCTAGGTGAGTTATGTCCATTAACATTGGGCGAGTTAGTTTTGCATGGCCCAGTGTGGTACACTAAGGGTTTCTCGGAACTGATGGCTTCTACGGTTGCGTTAGGATAGTTAAAGTAGTAGGTTAGGATAATTAACATCACAGGTTAGGATAATTCATGTAACAGGTTAGCGGCAGGTAGCCTAGAGGCTAAGAATGTTGGCACTGTAACTGAAAGGTCGGTGGTTTGAATCCCCGAGCGATTAGGTGAAACATCTGCCGACGTGCCCTTGAGCAAGGCACTTAACTCGAATTGCTCCTGTTAGTCGCTCTGGATAAGAGCCTCTGCTAAATTACTAAAATGTGAAATGTTAGGACAATTAGGTTAAGGTAAGAAAAAAGGGTTAGGCTGAGCAAAAATGCACTACTCCATCTAACCATAGAAACCATCAGTATCACCACACCGGTTCCCCTGGTAGGCAGAGTTTTCTCATTTTAGACCATTCCATTGGTCTTGATGAAATCACTACCCACTCAAAACAAACTCCTGCTACTGCTGTTAATACAAGTGTGGCAGATTTTGGTGTAACCTTTCTAACTTATGAACTGAATATTTCAATGTAATACCTTTCTTTTTTTATTTGCACAAGATCCACAGTTTTCTGTCTGTAATTGGTTTGAAAAGTACCTAGAAAACATTACCAGCACTGGTTAACTTTTTTCTTTATGGTTAATTGCCAAATGGTTCTAGTTCAATTCTAGAAACATCACAGCTTATTTTTCCTGTCATCTCCAACCATTTTACACCATGTACATGACTTCCGGTGTGAATGCGCTGAAGTCCTCATAACGTGTGCCGCCACTGTAATATTGCCTGGAAATAATATGAAGAAACAAAGAATGTGTTAGTCTTTTGGAATGGTGTTTTGTATTATGCTCTAACTAGACTTCAGGCTAGATTCAATCAGATTCACGCTAGCCGACTCCCTCATAGCTGTTGTTTTTAAGGTGTCGGAGGTGGAACTGGGTTAGAGCTGTCAAATCCACAAGGGTCTCCCAGGATTATACCTATCGTGGACATTGCCATTGGCTGCACATTGTCGCATTAGTATAAATCCCATGCAGCCGTACATTCTCATTCTGAACTTCTAGCGTGAGTAGGGTGGGTGTGGTTTCGTGACAGTTGGTCACCAACTGACATATTGCTTAAATAAAAACAAAGATCCGCCTTGTGGGTACTGGTTAACGCTGAAGTGAATTAATCTAAACTTTCATGAATTTTACAGCCCTTTTTGGGCACCTGATAAATGAACTGAAACTGTATTGTCCATAGACATGTGGGTTCATTAAATCCTATGGGCTGGGCCACAGTATCTTTAAAAGTCCCAATTATTATAATTATTACTGCTGTTTCTCAATGCGGGCGTTAGTTGTAGCTAGACTTACTTGATAGTGTCCCTGAGTCTGACGGGTAACACTGTGTGTGAGTCCCAAATGGCACGCTATTCCCTATGTATTGCACTACTTTTGACCAGGGCCCATAGGGCAGTGCACTATTACCTATGTAGAGTGCCATTTGGGACACATCCATATGACTCTGTAAACACGTTTTAAAGGGGCACTTCTCTACTTTTTATCAGCATACTGTATTCGGGTTAAAAAGTGGTGAAGTGTCCTTTTAACCTTCCATGACCTGGCTTGTTGCTTTTGGTGTAAAACGTCCATCAGAAGATATTACAAATTATCACTGTGTATCATTTGAGAGATTAACACTTTGCAATAGGTTCAATTTCCAAATATGCTTTATCAATGCTAACAAAGGTTCTTAAACATATTAGAGAATGGTGGATTTAATTCAAAATGACTCAAGAAATGTACATAGATCAAACATAAATATATTAACAAAGTCATCATACCAACCTTTTTTAAAGCTACAATCTGCAATTGGAAAAACTACAAAATGTCCATCCTGCCACTTATTTTGGTATACAGCCAAGGGATGGGAAAATATAACCTCACTCGAATGCATAGACAGCGCTCCAGATGCAAGGACCGACAGTTTTGAAGCTATAAATTGTTTGCTTACAATGTCATTGTTTACAAACAATTGAATACAACAAGCGCATGGGTTGTATTCTTCAAGAATCAATGCCTTCAGAAAGTGTTCACACCCCTTGACTTTCTCCACATTTTGTTGTTACAGCCTGATTTTTAAATTGATTCAATTGAGATGTTTTGGTCACTGGCCTACACACAATACCCCTTAATGTCAAAGTGGAATTATGTTTTTGGAAAAATGTACTAATTAAATGAAAAGCTGAAATGTCTGAGTATTCAACCCCTTTGTATAAGTTCCTGGAGGAAACCTTTGCTTAACAAGTCACAATATGTTGCATGGACTCTGTGTGCAATAATAAACATTAAAATTTTTGAATGACTATCTCATCTCTATACCCCACACATACAATTATCTGTAAAACCTCTGTCAAGTGAGTTAAAACAGACATTGCATATCCCTTTGAGTATGGTGAAGTTATTAATAACACTTTGGACGGTGTATCAATAGACCCAGTCACTATAAAGATACAGGTGTCCTTCCTAACTCAGTTGACGGAGAGGAATGAAACTGCTCAGGAAGTTCACCATGAGGCCAATGGTGACTTTAAAACAGTTAGTTTTCTCCTATCACAGCCATTAAACTCTGAGGATGGGTCAACTATTGTAGTTACTCCACAAAATGAACTTAATTTACCTGTACAGAATAAGAATATTCCAAAACAAGGCAACAAAACTAAAGTAATACTGCAAAAAATGGGGCAAAGCAATTTACTTTTTGTACTGAATACAAAGTGTTTTATGTTTGGGGCAAATCCAATACAACACATTACTGAGTACCACTCAATATTTTCAAGCATGGTGGTGGATGCATCATGTTCGGGGTATGCTTGTAATCGTTAAGGACTGGGGAGTTTTTCAGGATAAAAAATAAACAGAATGGAGTTAAGCCCAGCAAAAGGATAACTTGGTTCAGTCTGCTTTCCACCAGATACTGGGACATTAATTCACCTATGTCAAAATTTCAAAATGGCTGTCTAGCAATGATCAACAACGAACTTGACAGAGCTTGAGGAATGAAAAAAATGATAAATGTGCAAATATTGTACAATCCAGATGTGCAAATCTCTTAGAGACTTACCCAGAAAGACTCACAGCTGTAATCGCTGCCAAAGGGGATTCTAATATGTATTGACTCATGTGTGTGAATTCTTGAGTAAATTAAATATTTATGTATTTCATTTTCAATAAAGGTGCAAAAAACATGTTTTCACTTTGCCATTATGGGATATTGTGTGTAGATGGGTGAAAAAAAAATTGGTTTAACCCATTTTGAATTCCTTCTGTAACAACAAAATGTAGAATAAGTCGAGGGCTATGAATACTTTCTGAAGGGACTGTATGTATGTTCCTAGCTTGTTTAGACAACAGTTTAAAAAATCTATACAAAAGAATACATTAACACCCTATATAGTAAGTGGTTAAAAAAGCCAAGGCAAAAAGTATTGCAAGACTATATTTCAATATTATCCACACCCAATATGACAGAGCTTGAAGAATAAAAAAAAATAATTATGGCCAATTGTTGCACAACCCAGGTGTGGAAAGCTCTCAGAGAAAGACTCACAGCTGTAATCACTGCCAAAGGTGGATCTTACTGTATCTCATCAAGCTATATTAGTATTTTTTACAAGTGTTAGAATTTTTCTTCCACTTTGACATTAGAGTATTTAGTGTATATTTAAAAAATTACAATTAAATCCATTTTAATTCCACTTTGTAACACAAAACAATTGTGAATACTTTCTGAAGGCTGTATAATTCTTTACAAGACAAAAATTGGATGTACCAATCCCAGACTGTAGCGTTAGCGTTTAGCCAGCAGCATACCACCCTGCATACCACTACTGGCTTGCTTCTGAAGCTAAGCAGGGTTGGTCCTGGTCAGTCCCTGGATGGGAGACCAGATGCTGCTGGAAGTGGTGTTGGAGGGCCAGTAGGAGGCACTCTTTCCTCTGGTCTAAAAAAAATATCCCAATGCCCCAGGGCAGTGATTGGACACTGCCCTGTGTAGGGTGCCGTCTTTCGGATGGGACGTTAAACGGGTGTCCTGACTCTGAGGTCATTAAAGATCCCATGGCACTTATCATAAGAGTAGGGGTGTTAACCGCTGTGTCCTGGCTAAATTCCCAATCTGGCCCTCAAACCATCATGGTCACCTAATAATCCCCAGTTTACAATTGGCTCATTCATCCCCCTCCTATCCCCTGTAACTATTCCCCATGTCGTTGCTGCAAATGAGAATGTGTTCTCAGTCAACTTACCTGGTTAAATAAATAAAATAAATAAGTGTATTTACAGAAATGTAGGTATATTTTAACCTAAAATAAATGTAATGTATCTTTCATAGCAAGCTGTAAGGTACTAGCCCATTTGTGAAAGGGAATGTTAGTATACAAACAAAAGCTGTAGGCTAAATGGCATACAGGATACAAGTACACAAAGGTAACTTTTCCCTTTTAATAGTTGTATTTTGTGTTTCTGTATTTGAAAATAGTTTTTAATCTTATTTCTCTGATTTAAAAGAGAGCCTAAAATGGTCATGTTTTAATTAAATGCCTTGCTTGCTCCTCTCATGATGTGACGCACAAACATGATCACTAGGGGGCAAGCTTGCATGTACTCCTGGTTAGATATACCTTACTCCCATCTTTCTGTAATATCTTTCAACCCATTCAAACACAGAGGATGCAAGTAGTCTCGGTTGCTCCCTCTCATCTCCTTCATCTGTAATGATGAAAGATGGTGAAAGCAAATTTTGGTGAAAGCTAATTCCTGATAGGCATCCACAATATTTCCACCTATCCTGTGACTCCAAATGAGTGTAAAGGAGATAAGGAAAGGATGCCACTGTAGCCTATTAAGATGCACCCTGAAGTACCGTACATGCATTACACTGTAAGTGAGCGTCCTTAGTACTGACAGAGGCTGGTTGCTAGAGGAGATGGATAGTTTATTCTAAAAGGTTGCTGATAGAACACTAGTCAGTCAGTGGCAGCATTCTAACTCCTCCACGCTAAGGCTATTGGTAATGATTGAGCAGCAAATGCTGCTGACTGATGTATTTTTATCAGTTGAGGAATGAAGTCATGGGGAAAAAATGTGCTGTGTTCTTCAGTATTGATTACTTTCAGGTAAAGCCCACTTATCCACTGGGCCTGTTGAGCTACACACTATTAGACTACGTTGCACCCAAGAAACTTAAACGGCAGCCACGTTGACACATTCTCAACGTTGGAAACCAAACGGTGGAAGTGTATGGTCTTCCCTGTATTTGATTTCACATTAGGGTTCTCCCTATTCAATCAAAACTGCTATCCAGGTGTTGCTGGAAATGTACACAGAAAGGATTTGCTCTACTAGAAAGGCCCCAAAAAAAGGCCCATAGGCAAACTATTTCTATTTGTTTAATCATGATGTCCTTTACAGATGTGACCTTGCATCACCTATTGGGGTCACATTAAGGGTAATGCATTCCTAGATGGTAAAGCTCCTTGAGTTTTATGGTTTGTTTGATTTTTACGTCATGCAGCTGACACATTTTAGAGGAACTGTGGCTCCCTCGTCTCGCAACCACGGCAACCACCTCTAGTGCAAAGCTCAGCTGTGCGAGCCAGGTTTCCATGGTAACGGGGGCCTCTGTCGGAAGTGCGGTTACTATTTTTTTACTGTTGCAGCTGGGGGGGGGGGGGGGGGGGGGTTGTGGCTTATAATGGAGAGTTATTAGATTGTTGGTCAGTGTTGATTCCTGAAATACATTCTTACAACATGAATCAAATATCATCGAAGAACATGAGGTGTGAGAGCTGAATCCTGGACAATGAATATAGAACCATCCTATCACATCAATAATGCAACAGCTGGATATTTCATAATGACATAAGACACTATCCACTCCACAGTTAGTCCTGTAAAGTCCTAATTTGACCAAAGATTGGTAATATATTGACAGTAATAGACATTTTCTCACACAAAATAGACTTTATCTTGCCCCTCAAACTGATTCATGGAAAAATAACACAATTTAAACGTGTAATGAGGCTGTCTGATATCGTGCCTCACCCCTTTCTACCGCAGCAGGTGGGCACAGCTCCTCTTGGGTGATGTCATTTCTGCCATTGAGCTTGGCAGAGCTCCCACTCTCTCTTACACTCTCAGTTCTACATGGTTCCAACCACTCACACCCTTTTGCGCCTTCTTCTTTGCTCTCTCTCATGGTTCCTTTATCGCACTCATTTACACTCGCAAATCCGCTCTCTTCACACAACGGTTGTCGAAGGTTAAATTAGTACCTCTCAGGCACATTTCCATCTATTGAAATGGCCATCATTTTGAAATGCTAAATACAGTGCGTATCATCAAGTATTCACCCCCTTGGATTTTTTTCACATTTTGTTGCGTTGCAAAGTGGGATTGAAATGAATGTAATTGTGATATTTTTTTGTCAGTGATCTGCACTAAATACTCCATAATTTCAGTGATTTTTTATTTTATTTTATTTTTTACAAATTAATATTTTTTTTATAACTAAAATATAGTTGTATAAGTATTCATCCCCTTTGTTTGGGTAAGCCTAAAGTAGTTCTGGAGTAAAATGTGGCTTTACAAATCACTTAACAGTAAGTTACATGGAATCAGTCTGTGAAATAATAGGGGTTGACATCATTTTTTTATGACTACCCTTTCCTCTGTCCCCCCTACATGCATCTGTAAGGTTCCTCAGTCAAGTATAACATTTCAAGCCCAGATTCAACTACAAACACCAGGGAGCTTTTCGAAAGCCTCATAAATAAGGGCAGTGATTGGTAACAATAACAAATCAGACATTGAATATCTCTTTAAGCTTGGTCAAGTTAATAATTATGCTGTGTGTGAAGTATTAAACCACCCATACACACCAAAGATAGTCATCCATCTGAACTGAGCTGCAGGACAGGAAGGAAACTGCTCAGGGATGTCTTCATGAAGCCATTGGTGAGTTAACTAGCTATGATGGGAGAAAACTGAGGATGGATCAACAACATTGTGGTCATTCCAAAATAATGACCTAAATGACAGAGTGAAAGGAAGAATACAGATGTACAGAATAAAAAGATTCCAAAACATGCATCCTGTATGCAATAAAGCACTGAAGTAATCCTGCAAAAAAACAAGGCAAAGGAATATACTTTTTTTGTCTAAATGCAAAGCCTTATGTTTGGGGCAAATACACCACATCTCTGAATAACTGCCCCCTTATTTTCAAGCATGGTGGTGGCTGCATCATGGTATGTGTACAGTATGCTTGACATTGGCAAAGACTGGGGTGTTTTTCAGGATATCAAGAAATGGGAAGGCGGTAAGCACAAGCTAAATCCTAGAGGAAAACCTACTTCAGTCTGCTTTACACCAGACACTGGGTGAGGAATTCACCTTTTGAGCAGGACAATAAGCTACAACACATGTTGAAGTTTACATTGGACATGCATACCAAGAAGACAGTGAATGTTCCTGAGTGGCCAAGTTACAGTTTTGACTTAAATCTGCTTGAAAATGTATGGCAAGACTTGAAAATAGCTGTCCAGCCATAAATCCCCAACACCTTGACAGACTGAAGAATTTTGAAAAGAATAATGGAGAAATATTGCACAATCCATGTGTGCAAAACTCTTAGAGATTTACCCAAAAATACTCACATCTGTAATAACTGCCAAATGTGTTTGACATTGTTTTATTTTTCCTAAATCTTTTTTGGTGAGTATTTTTGTGTAGATCATTGACAAACAATTACAATGAAATCAGTTTTAATCCCACTTTGTAATACAATAAATGTGAAGAAATCCAAGGGGGATGGGTGTGGGATACTTGTGATACCCACTGTAGATTCACTCATTGTCAAAAATAGATGCAAAGATGAACTTATTGTCATTCATTGTGCAACACGACAAGGTCAAAGCAGTCACAAACCCAAACTAATCATAGTTTATTGATAATTAAGGTGATAATCTTTAACTCCACAGACGTTCCTATGTTTCTCCAACTTCTTGTTCAGGTGGAAGGATTATATTATTTTATTCTAGTTTAAAGGAATAGTTAGATTCGTACAAAAAATTATCTGATTATTTAGCCATGTCCAGAATCTGGCTTGCACTTATTGAAAGTTCAAACATTTGTGGCAGGCAATATTGTAAGGGAACTTAACTATCAAATGTCGGTGTACCCTTATTCCATATTTTCATTGCCAAGTCAAAAATCGAAATAAAAATGTACACAGAAAGTGCATAATGAAAGAATCCCAAAAGAATAAAAACAATTATTTAAAGACCACACATAAAAAACAACTTACCAAGCCTCGATCTTGTAGAGGTGAAATTGAGGGTATTCTTTGGCTATGTCAGCATCAAATCCTCCAAAAACCATATCCAATCTAAGGACTGCAGAAGAACACTTGACCCTGGAATTTGATCAAAGACAGTGTTGAGTCAAGGTACTAGTTTAGGAGAAATCTTGCTTGATTCCTTGTGTCCTCTCGTTGCCTCCTTTTGAAAAAGGTCTAAGGTAAATGAGGAGAGGAGGCGAGGAGAGAAAACAAATTACTCTCCTTGTCCACTAGCTTTTTATCAGGCAATTTATGTTTACAGAGCAGGAATCCCAAAATACTGTACATGTGTAAAGTGTTTAAAAGAAATGCAGATAGTTATGCTAGACATTTTATAGATCAAAGGATTAGTAGCGTATCGTTTTTTAATGTGTGCATATTTTTCTCCTCTGTGAAAACCACATCTGATTCAAAGGGGATGTGGCAGATTTCAAAACTCTTGCATTAGGATACACCTGTGTATCTTCCGCTGGAGAAGGCAATTAAGGAGAGGACAAACTCCGTTCACCTACAGTATTAATGAATTGAGACTCCTTCATATTGTTATAGACCCCCCTCAGCCCCCAGCTGTGCCCTGGACTCCATATGTGAATTGATTGCCCCCCAGTTATCTTCAGAGTTCGTACTGTTAGGTGACTTAAACTGGGATATGCTTAACACCCCGGCCATCCTACAATCTAAGCTAGATGCCCTCAATCTCACACAAATGATCAAGGAACCTACCAGGTACAACCCTAAATCCGTAAACACAGGCACCTTCATAGATATCATCCTGACCAACCTGCCCTCTAAATACACCTCTGCTGTCTTCTACCAGGATCTCAGCGATCACTGCCTCATTGCCTGCATCCATAATGGGTCCGCGGTCAAACGACCACCCCTCATCCCTGTCAAACGCTCCCTAAAACACTTCAGCGAGCAGGCCTTTCTAATCGATCTGGCCCGGGTATCCTGGAAGGATATTGACCTTATCCCGTCAGTAGAGGATGCCTGGTTATTCTTTAAAAGTGATTTCCTCACCATCTTAAATAAGCATGCCCCATTCAAACAATTTAGGTCTAAGAACAGATATAGCCCTTGGTTCACTCCAGACTTGACTGCCCTTGACCAGCACAAAAACATCCTGTGGCATTCTGCATCAGCATCGAATAGCCCCAGCGATATGCAACTTTTCAGGGAAGGTAGGAAACAATATACACAGTCACTTAGGAAAGCAAAGGCTATCTTTTTCAAACAGAAATGTGCATCCTGTAGCACAAATTCCAAAAAGTTTAGGGACACTGTAAAGTCCATGGAGTATAAGAGCACCTCCTCCCAGCTGCCCACTGCACTGAGGCTAGGAAAAACTGTCACCACCGATAAATCCACGATAATTGAGAATTTCAATAAGCATTTTTCTACAGCTGGCCATGCTTTCCACCTGGCTACCCCTACCCCGGCAAACAGCTCTGCACCCCCGCAGCAACTTGCCCAAGCCCCCCCGCTTCTCCTTCACCCAAATCCAGATAGCTGATGTTCTGAAAGAGCGGCAAAATCTGGACCCCTACAAATCAGCTGGGCTAGACAATCTGGACCATCTCTTTCTAAAATTATACGCAGCAATTGTTGCAACCCCTATTACTAGCCTGTTCAACCTCTCTTTTGTATTGTCTAAGATCCCTAAAGATTAGAAAGCTGCCGCAGTCATCCCCCTCTTCAAAGGGGCAGACACTCTAGACCCAAACTTTTATAGACCTATATCCATCCTGCCCTGCCTTTCTAGTCTTCAAAAGCCAAGTTAACAAACAGATCACCGACCATTTAGAATCCCACCGTACCTTCTCCACTATGCAATCTGGTTTCAGAGCTGGTCATGGGTGCACCTCAGCCACACTCAAGTTCCTAAACGATATCATAACCGCCATCGATAAAAGACAGTACTGTGCTGCCGTCTTCATCGACCTGGCCAAGGCTTTCGACTCTGTCAATCACCGCATTCTTATCGGTGGACTCAACAGCCTTGGTTTCTCAATTAACTGCCTCGCCTGGTTCACCATCTACTTCTCAGATAGAGTTCAGTGTGTCAAATCGGAGGGCCTGTTGTCCGGACCTCTGGCAGTCTCTATGGGGGTGCCACAGGGTACAATTTTCGGGCCGACTCTTTTCTCTGTATATATCAATGATGTCGCTCTTGCTGCTGGTGATTCTCTGATCCACCTCTACGCAGACGACACCATTCTGTATACTTCTGGCCCTTTGGACACTGTGTTAACTAACCTCCAGACGAGCTTTAATGCCATACAACACTCCTTCTGTGGCCTTCAACTGCTCTGAAATGCTTGTAAATGAATGAGAACTTGTTCTCAACTGGCCAGCCTAGTTAAATAAAGGTAAAATAAAATAAATATGGTGACCACTTACCGGTTTCTGGGTCACGGAGAAGAGGAGGACGGAGGAATCAAGGGAGGACGGACCTTTGCCCAATTGAGAAAAGGCCATAGTCTTCAGTTTAATTTTGTATTGATGCTTGGGTGTCAGTTTGGAAATCTATTTGAACTTTCCTTCTTTTTGAAACAAGAAGTATATTTATCATGTTCTGGGGTGTATTCATTGTTGCACACCATAGCAAAATGTTTTGCTATGAAAATGAGAGTTTATTTTAGGTCTCCTTTCGTTTCGGCCTTGTTAATTTCAGTTTGGTTCCTAGTAAATACACCCTCAGTTTAGATCAGTGAAAAAAAACAAAGCGCATTAAATGTTGGTTTAATTATATATATTTTTCTCATATTTGTCTAGTGTTACATAAGCACACTGAGTCAGTCACACAATATAAGCTCATTTTCACTTGTATGACTTTGCCACAGTGGGTAGGGGAACATTGGAACTGTTTAATCTAAGCACTGGGTGACCATAACCATGTTCTGATCGGTAAATTCCGGTGATGATGTTACGGCTTAGACACTCAGCTCCATAACATTACATCAACAGTCATCTACAAGACACACTGCATTATCCCCATAACAGACTGCCGCTAATCTGATATGCTAAACCAGTTAGTGCGGCTAGCAGAAGAGTATAGCCCTAATGTACCAGGGAGAGATCATGGCATGGCCATATGTGTCTGCATCACTCTGTGCACCACAGTGTTAAAATAGTGTGTAAAACCGTAACATGAGCAAATGGGTTTCAATTACTATGCCGGCTATGAGGCTTTCAAAGGGATTTCATCTCCACCACAGAATCAGATTAAATCCAGTCAGGGATTAGGGACAGGGAACAGGCCAGGGATTGACAAGGAGCTGAGTGGGTTTATATTGTGCAAGTGTGTGTGCAGGGTTGTGGGGATCTGTTGGTGTGTGTGTGACGTAGTGTGTGTAAAGCCATCTGTAACTCACATGGTGACAAAAACCAAGTTGACAGAAGTGCCTCTACAACAACCATCGTTGTCTTCTGGCATGGTGGATTGCTGCCTGTTTGGCATTCTCTCAATCTTTCACTGCCTTTCGGTCTCTCTCACTCTCACACTCACACACTCACAGGACCACCAATAAATACAGGTACAGTAAAAAATAAAAGGGCAGGTTTCTTTGACGTCATCACAGATTCTCACCACACTCCCTCTACTTACCGCTCTCATTGAGGTGGGACCAACAATTACAACCTTCTTCCTTCCCAAGCTAGCAAGCAAACTAAACTAACCACTACCCCTAGTCTCTGGGTCCCTCCTTTCAGCTTTGTTTCCGCACCAGCAGCACTCTGTCCCTGTCAAAATGCTAATCAGCCTAGCATATTCACAGGCATGGTGCTAGCTGGCTCAGTTGAATTAAGCTAGCTTCCCTGCAATTCTACCCATAGAATGATAAGTAGCAGGTTCCGGGAAAATATAATAATGTAGCCATGGCAGACAGTCTGCATGGTCTCTCCAGTACACCCAGGGTGCAGCTGCCTCTCCCTTCTCCTCATTAATAATGAGGGTTTTGAGCCTTGGAGGAAGGGAGGGGGAGGAGGGAGGCGTGGACAAAGGGAGAGGGGGAGAAGAAGGAGGAGGAGAGAGGGGGATGATGATTCCGCAGGCAGGCTGTAGAGAGCGAGCGAGCGATGCACAGGCTCTCTCTCTCAAGTAAGGTTGAGGCTGAGGTTGCGTATTGTTTGGAAAACAACGTGCTGCTGCCAGCGGAGTGAGATAAGCAAGGGGGCTGTGGGCTACTGGAAGAAAACGGACAGACAGAACAGCACCGGCCATTGTCTTTTTTTCTTTCTCTCTGTTTCTTTTCTCTCCAGTCTCTGGAATGACTGTGATTGCTGTTGGTTGGCCAGTGTTGGGATTTGCAGAGGAAGGTGGCGTATTGCAGATCTGCCTCGCCTAGGAGGGACTGTCTCTCTGTTTCTAAGCCATATTACAGGAGGCACAGTTACTGCAGGTAATCTATCGTTCTATCTATCCTTCTCTACCTCCACCTCCCCCCTCCATCTCCTTCCCTCATATGTAACCATGGTCTTGTCTTCCATCTCTTCATCCTCTCATCTCTTCGTCCTCTCATCCTCTCCTTCTCTCCCTCCCCCCCTGTTTTTCACCCTAAGAAGCACTGATGACATATACAGTCAGTGCTTGGTGTCCATTTTTATTATAGCAGCATGCCTACCGAACGAGCATTCATTTTTGTTATATCAATGCAAAAGATGCTGTGTAAATTATATGCCGGTATGAATGTTGGAATAAAGTAGCTTTCAATTTTGTTATACTGCATCTTAGCCGAAACCATCTTCTTCCATAATGGGACTGACAAACATGTTCTCATGAAGCCAATGGAAGTAAAATATGTAAACATATTCATGTTCACCCCAGGAGAGGCTTCGGTAGGCAGCCACACAGCCAAATGAAAATGAATAGCAAAGGACATGTGTTTGTATTGTTCTGAGATAAATGCAACCATATGATCCACCCATCACTGTTTCAATTGAATTGAAATCACCCAAATATGTTTTGAAAAATCTACAATATAAAAAATGGGCTTGATTTATTTTATTTATTTTAAATTATGGCAATAGATTTGGCATAGCAACAAATATTGATTTGTTGTCCAGTCAGTGTGTTAGCAGTTATTTTTTGCCAGTTTAATATGGGGACAGCCATTTTTTTCTCTTTGTAACTTTTGAGCGACCATTCCCAATTCATATAGAAATGTGAGTTGTAAATCTGTCATTATCTTTGAAAGCAAGTCTAAGAAGTGGTAGATCCATTCTATGTGCGCTATTTCTATGCTTCCTGTTCTTAAGTTTCATTTTTGCGTCTTTTACTTTCGGTTTTGTACACAAGCTTCAAATAGCTAAAAATACAATATTTTTGGTTCTGGAAAAAATATTTCACAGCGGTCTGGATTGTACAATGATTCTCTACACTATGCTTGCTTGTTTTGTTACATAAACTGAAATTAGGCAAACTATTATTATTTTTTGCAACCAGGAAATGGCGGAGCAATTTTTTTTATTTATTTTTTATTTATTTAACCTTTATTTAACCAGGTAGGCAAATTGAGAACACGTTCTCATTTACAATTGCGACCTGGCCAAGATAAAGCAAAGCAGTTCGACACATACAACAACACATAGTTACACATGGAGTAAAAACAAACATATAATACAGTGAAAAAGATAAAAAAATAAGTCTATATACAATGTGAGCAAGTGAGGTGAGATAAGGGAGGTGAAGGCAAACAGATATATGTATAAATAAATAAAAATATAAAAAGGCCATGGAGGCGAAGTGAGTACAACACAGCAGGTAAAATAAAAACTAAAAAAAAAAACACTGGAATGGTTGGTTTGCATTGGAAGAAAGTGCAAAGTAGAGACAGAAATAATGGGGTGCAAAGGAGCAAAATAAATTAATAAATAAATACAGTAGGTAAAGAGGTAGTTGTTTGGGCTAAATTGTAGATGGGTTATGTACAGGTGCAGTAATCTATGAGCTGCTCTGACAGCTGGTGCTTAAAGCTAGTGAGGGAGATAGGTGTTTCCAGTTTCAGAGATTTTTGTAGTTCGTTCCAGTCATTGGCAGCAGAGAACTGGAAGGAGAGGCGTCCAAAGGAAGAATTGGTTTTGGGGGCGACTAGAGAGATATACCTGCTGGAGCGCGTGCTACGGGTAGGTGCTGCTATGGTGACCAGCGAGCTGAGATAAGGGGGGACTTTACCTAGCAGGGTCTTGTAGATGACCTGGAACCAATGGGTTTGGCGACGAGTATGAAGCGAGGGCCAGCCAACGAGAGTGTACAGGTCGCAGTGGTGGGTAGTATATGGGGCTTTGGTGACAAAACGGATGGCACTGTGATAGACTGCATCCAATTTATTGAGTAGGGTTTTGGAGGCTATTTTGTAAATGACATCACCGAAGTCGAGGATTGGTAGGATGGTCAGTTTTACAAGGGTATGTTTGGCAGCATGAGTAAAGGATGCTTTGTTGCGGAATAGGAAGCCAATTCTAGATTTGACTTTGGATTGGAGATGTTTGATGTGGGTCTGGAAGGAGAGTTTACAGTCTAACCAGACACCTAGGTATTTGTAGTTGTCCACATATTCTAAGTCAGAGCCGTCCAAAGTAGTGATGTTGGACAGGCGGGCAGGAGCAGGCAGCGATCGGTTGAAGAGCATGCATTTGGTTTTACTTGTATTTAAGAGCAGTTGGAGGCCACGGAAGGAGAGTTGTATGGCATTGAAGCTCGCCTGGAGGGTTGTTAACACAGTGTCAAAAGAAGGGCCAGAAGTATACAGAATAGTGTCGTCTGCGTAGAGGTGGATCAGAGAATCACCAGCAGCAAGAGCGACATCATTGATGTAAACAGAGAAGAGAGTCGGTCCAAGAATTGAACCCTGTGGCACCCCCATAGAGACTGCCAGAGGCCCGGACAACAGACCCTCCGATTTGACACACTGAACTCTATCAGAGAAGTAGTTGGTGAACCAGGCGAGGCAATCATTAGAGAAACCAAGGCTGTCGAGTCTGCCAATGAGGATGTGGTGATTGACAGAGTCAAAAGCCTTGGCCAGGTCAATGAATACGGCTGCACAGTATTGTTTCCTATCGATGGCGGTTACGATATCGTTTATGACCTTGAGCGTGGCTGAGGTGCACCCATGACCAGCTCTGAAACCAGATTGCATAGCGGAGAAGGTGTGGTGTGATTCGAAATGGTCGGTAATCTGTTTGTTGACTTGGCTTTCGAAGACCTTAGAAAGGCAGGGTAGGATAGATATAGGTCTGTAGCAGTTAGGGTCAAGGGTGTCCCCCCCTTTGAAGAGGGGGATAACCGCAGCTGCTTTCCAATCTTTGGGGATCTCAGACGACACGAAAGAGAGGTTGAAGAGGCTAGTAATAGGGGTGGCAACAATTTCAGCAGATAGTTTTAGAAAGAAAGGGTCCAGATTATCTAGCCCGGCTGATTTGTAAGGGTCCAGATTTTGCAGCTCATTAAGAACATCAGCTGACTGAATTTGGGAGAAAGAGAAATGGGGAAGGCTTGGGCGAGTAGCAGAGGGGAGGGCAGTGCTGTTGTCCGGGGTAGGGGTAGCCAGGTGGAAAGCATGGCCAGCCGTGGAAAAATTTCTGCATAGTGTATCTTTAAATGACCTCTGATGAGGTTCTATGATTGGTTGTTTTTGGTACTGGTGGTTTGTGGGTGTTTTTGGCCTCTGGCAGGGAGCGAAACAGTGGGAGGGTAACACAGCCATACACCTGGGTCCATTGGTTAAGGTGAAGGTCAAACGTCACACACGAGTGCATACACTCATGCACATACAGTACATTCACATACACAAACACACACACACATCCATATTGTCACTCTCAGGCTGCTGTCATGATTTCACTCGTCTACCAGAACAAAAGGATGTTCTCCTGTTTTCAGTATTTTCTTTGTATCCACCTGCAAGATGGCCATTAGCATATGGTCTAGGAACAAACAAAAGCTAAAAGCTTCTTTTGTAGCCATAAAAAGCTGCAAATATCTCTAACAACATGACTAAGATGACATTGACACTTAACTTTAGTTGCCTAATAATTAATTTGAAGGAACAATGGACAATGTTTTACCAATAATACACATGCAATGTGCCAGAGCGCATGTCACATTTCCATACATGCATTGTGTGTTTTCAAATGCCAGTTGTCAGTCAAATAATGGAGACGGGATGATTCATCGTCGTCTCTGTTGGAAGGGATTGTGGGACTTGTAGTCATTTCCTGGACTGTGCATTTCATGTCAATTAGACATGATCAGCGCCCATTTTTACAAAGCATCTCAGAGGAGGAGTGCTGAGGATCAGATCCCCTCTGTCCATATAATCTCATTCATTATGATTTAAAAGGCCAAACTGATCCTATATCAGCACTCATACTCTGGGATGCTATATCAATACAAACCCAGAGTCTTCTCTGCAGAAAATAAGGGTGGGTATGACGGAAATAAGAGACAAACGGAGAGAGAGGAGAGGAATAATATCTGGCTTTTGATGAAGCGGCACTTTGCTGAGTAATGTGATGGAGAGAGAGGAAGACGCTTACACAAGCTTGTTTTAAATTGGTTCCTCTCCACTCCACTCCCTGGATACAGGCGAAGATCCAGGAAAAGCTTGAGTACATTTAGCCCTCACTCTTGTAATTGCACTGCGTCAGAACTTGGACTCAAACACAGCTTTTATCCAACAGTTCTTGCTTCATTATCTATTATCTACAAGAATCCATGATCTACAACAATCAATAGTTCTTAGTAATTTCATACAGATCACTCTGTACTTTCCAGGATAGTTATTAAGAACAATAATTACATACAGAGTAATTCACCATTGGGGATGACTGATTTATTATAGCAACAGTCAGTGGTGTAAACTTCTTAAGTAAAAATACTTTAAACTACTACTTAAGTAGTTTTTTGGGGTGTCTGTAGTTTACTTTACTACTTATATTTTTGACAACTTTTACTTTTAGTCACCACATTCCTAATGAAAATAATTTCCCCTGACTCCCAAAAGTACTGGTTACATTTTGAATCAAATCGCATTGTATTGGTCACATACACATGGTTAGCAGATGTTAATGCGAGTGTAGCGAAATGCTTGTGCTTCTAGTTCCGAAAATGTAGTAATATCTAACAAGCAATCTAACAAATTTACAACAACTACCTTATACACACAAATGTAAAGAGATGAATAACAATATGTACATATAAATATATGGATGAGCGATGACCGTGCGGGATAGGCAAGATGCAGTAGATGGTATAGAATACAGTATATACATATGAGATGAGTAATGTAGGATATGTAAACATTATTAACGTGCCGTTATTTAAAGTGACTAGTGATACCTTTATTAAGTCAATTTATTAAAGTGGCCAGAGATGTGAGTCTGTATGTTGGCAGCAGCCTCTCTATGTTAGTGATGGCTGTTTAACAGTCTGATGGTCTTGAGATAGAAGCTGTTTCAGTCTCTCGGTCCCAGCTTTGATGCACCTGTACTGACCTCGCCTTCTGGATGATAGCGGGGTGAACAGGCAGTCGCTTGGTTGGTTGTTGTCCTTGATTATCTTTTTGGCCTTCCTGTGACATCGGGTGCTGTAGGTGTCCTGGAGGGCAGGTAGTTTGCCCCCGGGGATGCGTTGTGCGGACCGCACTACCCTCTGGAGAGTCTTGCGGTTGAGGACGGTGCAGTTGCTATACCAGGCGGTGATACAGCCTGACAGGATGCTCTCGATTGTGCATCTGTAAAAGTTTGTGAGTGTTTTAGGTGACAAGCCAAATTTCTTTAACCTCCTGAGGTTGAAGAGGCGCTGTTGCGCCTTCTTCACCACGCTGTCTGTGTGGGTGGACCATTTCAGTTTGTCCGTGATGTGTATGCTGAGGAACTTAAAACTTACCACCTTCTCCACTACTGTCCCGTCGATGTGGATAGGGGGGTGCTCCCTCTGCTGTTTCCTGAAGTCCACGATCATCTCCTTTGTTTTGTTGGCGTTGAGTGAGAGGTTATTTTCCTGACACCACACTCCAAGGGCCCTCACCTCCTCCCTGTAGGCCGTCTTGTCGTTGTTGGTAATCAAGCCTATCACTGTAGTGTCGTCTGCAAACTTGATGATTGAGTTAGAAGTGTGCATGGCCACGCAGTAATGGGTGAACAGGGACTACAGGAGAGGGCTCAGAACGCACCCTTGTGGGGCCCCAGTGTTGAGGATCAGCGGGGTGGATATGTTGTTTCCTACCTTCACCACCTGGGGGCGGCCCGTCAGAAAGTCCAGGACCCAGTTGCACAGGGCGGGGTCGAGACCCAGGGTTTGGAGGATACTATGGTGTTAAATGCTGAGCTGTAGTCAATGAACAGCATTCTTACATAGGTATTCCTCTTGTCCAGATGGGATAGGGCAGTGTGATGGCTATTGGGGCGGTAAGCAAATTGAAGTGGGTCTAGGGTATCAGGTAGGGTGGAGGTGATATGATCCTTGACTAGTCTCTCAAAGCATAGGGATTGCTTGAATATATCTGGTCTGTGCATGCTCTGAAGATGCGGCTAGGGATGCCGTCTGGGCCGGCAGCCTTGCGAGGGTTCACACGTTTAAATGTTTTACTCACGTTGGCTACGGAGAAGGAGAGCCCACAGGCTTTGGTAGCGGGCCGTGTCAGTGGCACTGTATTGTCCTCAAAGCGAGCAAAGAAGTTGTTTAAAATGTCTGGGAGAAAGACGTTGATGTCCGCGACGGGGCTGGTTTTCTTTTTGTAATCCGTTATTTACTGTAGACATAGGTCTCGTGTTTGAGCCGTTGAATTGTGACTCTACTTTGTCTCTATACTGACGCTTTGCTTGTTTGATTGCCTTGTGGAAGGAATAGCTGCACTGTTTGTTTTCGGTTATGTTTCCAGTGGCCTTGCCCTGATTAAAAGCAGTGGTCCGCGCTTTCAGTTTTGTGCGAATGCTGCCGTCAATCCACGGTTTCTGGTTGAAATGTTTTAATAGTCACAGTGCGTACGACATCTCCGATGCACTTGCTAATAGACTCGCTCACCGAGTCAGCGTATACATCAATATTATTGCCTGAGTCTATCCGGAACATATCCCACTCCATGTGATCGAGGCAATCTTGAAGCGTGGAATCCCATTGGTCAGACCAGCGTTGGATAGACCTGAGCACGGGTGTTTCCTGTTTTAGTTTCTGTCTATAGGCTGGGAGCAACAAAATGGAGTCATGGTCAGATTTGCCGCTGGCAGGGCGGGGGAGGGCTTACTATGCATCACGGAAGTTAGAGTAGCAATGATCCAGAATGCAACTAGCTCGTGTCGCGCATTCGATATGCTGATAGAATTTAGGAAGTCTTGTTCTCAGGTTAGCTTTGTTATAATCCCTTAGCTACAATAAATGCAGTCTCAGGATGTTTGCTTAGCAGGACAGGAAAATGGTCTAATTCACACACTTATCAAGAGGACATCCCTGGTCATCCCTACTGCCTCTGATCTGGCGGACTCACTAAACACAAATGCTTCATTTGTAAATTATGTCTAAGTGTTGGAGTGTGCCCCTGGCTCTCCGTACGTTTAAAAAACAAGAAAATCATGCCATCTGGTTTGCTTAACATAAGGATTTTTTTATTATTTAAACTTGTACTTTTACTTTTGGTACTTAAGTATATTTTAGCGATTAAATTTACTTTTGATAGTTAAGTACATTTTTAACCTAATACTTTTAGACTTTTACTTTAGTAGTATTTTACTGGGTGACTTTCAATTTACTTGAGTAATTTTCTATTATGGTATCTTTACTTTTACTCAAGTATGACAATTGAGTACTTTTCCCACCACTGGCTACAGTATATGACCTCATATAGATTTAAGTGTTTAGGATTTGTGCAAAATTTGGTAAGTGTCCGACTTGAACAATATTCTCCAAGTTTGATGGTGCTTAGTACCATTTTGTTGTGACACAGAATTTGCCACAGTGATAAATCTATAATTAGCACATTATCAAAATGTAGGGCTTGCTTAGCTATTTATTTTGTTGAGTGTCACTCTTAAGACAAGTTAGAAAACATTATGGGTAGCCACGGTATTGTCTCTATAATGACTGGCTGTCCCTGAATTCCTTTCCTCATCAATTAAATTCCACCAGTATTACTTAGTTAACTACAGTTAACCAGGAATCTCAACTACCATTTTCTCTTCCTATGGGACTGGTTCTTTCCTCTTTTTTGGGGGAGGGACTTTGCCATTATAGAGTTGCTGCCACATAAATGTCCAATTGAAATTACTCAAGATACCTGAGATGCCATAAAAATATATTATGTGTGAATTTAGCATGTAATCAAGTATTTTTACTCTAGCCCAGCACCTGATTCAACTAATCACCAAGCCTTTGTTTTTTATAATCATATGTGCGAGTGCTGATGTAGCAGATACCCGAATTAGCATCACTGCTGCCTTCCTGAGACCTGAAATACTGGTGCCTGGGCTGGGACCCAGACATGCGTTGTCTTTTCTGGGTCACTGGTACTGACAGTGTTTAATGTGCACCTCTTTGGGATGGATGACAAAACCCTGATCTAATGACGTGAATTGAAAAAAGCAGCCCCCTGTAAAGTCCATGTTTTCTAATTTCCCTTCCTTCACTCTCCTAGGGCTCCTTTCTCGTTGACTTGTGACTGGAGACACCCACCATGGAGGCTCCCCTTGTGTGCCTGGATGAGGAGTTCGAAGACCTCCGGCCCTGCCGGGTAGAGGACATGGATCGGGCTGTGCCCCTCAGCCGCCCCCCCTACAGCACCATCCCCCTGGCCCCAATGGCCCCCCTGGCTCCCATCACCCGCGAGGACTTCTCCGAACTGGAGAACTTCTCAGAGATGATGAGCTTCAAGTCCATGGAGGACCTGGTCAATGAGTTTGACGAGAAGCTGAATGTCTGTTTCCACAACTACAACACCAAGACGGAGGGCCTGGCCCCTGTGCGCAACCAGTCCCACACTGAGGAGGACGAGGAGCGGCTGCAGGATGAGGAGTGAGTGTCGGCCACCACCGTTGTGTTTTTGAAGCTTAAGTCTGACTTCAGCAAATATAATATGTTGTTTTGAGATATGAGCTAAAGATACAAATGGTGTATCACGGGGGAGCGATTTGTTTTGCTTCAGCTGCTTGCCTTTTGGGTTGTACAATGCACCCCTGTATTATTTTTGATAACATGGCTCATCCATTGTAGCAATCTTCTGAGAAAAGCATTGGTCAATGCTTGCTTGTTTAGGTAGTACATCATGTCTGATGATGTCTTCCTCTTCTGTCTTCAAATTGCATACTTTTGTGGCTATACGGTCCCATTCGTAAGGCACACCATTTACTGCAATCAGAGCATGTAAAATCTTGGTTTGGTGTGAAACGAGCAGCTATGAACACTACACCGATGCATTCATAGCAGTTCAGAAATAATCCCACAAGGCATCACAGCTATCAGTTAAACAGAGCATTGGCTGATATACCAGTACTACAGTGAGCTCAGAAAGTATTGGGACAGTGACACATTTTTTGTTGTTTTGGTTCTGGTACACTTTTGGATTTGAAATGACACAATGACTATGCGGTTAGAGTGCAGACTTAATTTGATGGTATTTTCATACATATCGGGTGAACCATTTAGAAATTACAGCACATTTTGTACATAGTCCCCCATTTTACAGGACCAAAAGTAATGGTACAAATTCACTTATGTGTATTAAAGTAGTCAAAAGATTAAAGTAGTCAAAAGATTAATATTTGTTCCCATATTCCTAGCAGACAATTATTACATCAAGCTTGTCACTCTACAAACTTGTTGGATGCATTTGCTGTTTGTTGTGATTGTGTTTCAGATTTCAGAATTTTGAGCCACTAGAAATTAGTGGTAAATAATATATTGTGTCATTTGGAATAATTTTGATTGTAAATAAGAATCAAATATGTTTCTAAACACTTCTACAATAATGTGAATGCTACCATGATTATGGATAGTCCTGAATGAATCGTGAATAATGATGAGTGAGAAAGTTAGACGCACAAATCTCTCACCATTACAGTAATAGAGGAGGTTAGCATTTTTTGTGGGGGTATGATATTTGAGTGTCTAACTTTCTCACTCATCATTACTCACAATTCATTCAGGACTATCCATAATCATGGTAGCATTCACATTAATGTAGAAGTGTTTAGGAACATATGTTATTCTTATTTACAATAAAACTGACTCCAAATGACACAATACATTATTCACCATTCATTTGTATGGGACACAGAATTATTTATTATCAAGTTTTATAGAGTCACATACGTGATGCAGACATTGCGTGCTAAGAATATGGAACCAAATACTTTTGACTACTTTAATACACATATAAGTGAATTTGTCCCAATACTTTTGGTCTCCTAAAATGGGAAGACTATGTACAAACAGTGCTGTAATTTCTAAATGGTTCATCCAATATGGATGAAAATCCAAAAGTGTGTCACCAATACCTTCAGGGCTCACTGTATGTCATTATTTAACCTTGTTCAAACGATACCACTGCATATCTCATGACCCAACTCTCAGATCCTATGATGACCAACGGGGAAGCTGTTACTCAGCCTACCTCACAGCGACCAAATCGCCCACCAGCAAAAACCACAACAACACACCCCAGCAGTCCACAGTCGGGATAGGCCTTGAATTATTCAATGTATTTTTGTACTCTCTTGTTCCTCTGTTGGTCTGTCTCCTGCCTCTACCAGCAGGCAACCAGAACTCCCATTCGCCAACAGCCTCTGAGGAGAAAACGCAGACATTCTCACATTGGGTGGAAATAAACCCTCTTGCTAAGAATAACTTTGTTGTGTGTGACCTTGGGTATGCCTATTGATTCATATTCAGAATTCATTATGATATAATATTACAATGGCATACAAAGATGTATGTTGGGGATGCTATTGTTAGCATGTGGGCGTGCCTAAATTACGTTTTGCTTATCCATTCTACAGTACACCACAGAGTTAGAAACCGCATCATATGATCTTTCTGATTTGAATGTCATGAAATTGGTTACCCCATCACTATCCATGTAGTGACGCAAGGAACATAGACACATTTATCTGTTGTATGCTTGATAGATCCTTTATGTTATGCGACACAGTTGGTGGAACGGTTGGTTAAATCTAAGTTCCAGATTAACTAAAGGTTTGCAATAATATGGGACGGTGCTGTACCAGTTAGTTCCTGTTTTGCAGATGGAGAGGTGTGTATGTGTGTGTGTTGTGGACAACACAACAGGCATGACCTGTGAGGTCACGAGTCCCTATGAATGGCTGCTTGTTTCCTGTTTGGTGCATGGCTGGGCTGTGCCACTAAGAGGAGGGTAGGGTGTGGGTGCCATGCCAAGCTGGGTGTAAAACAAAGAAAGCGGAAACAAAGGGAGAGTTCTACTCTGGTCATTTTCACAAGGCTGCAGCCTTGATTGGACTGAGGTGCTTATAGTTCGAGGAGGACCTGCACAATGCTGTAAGGGGCTGTTTTTATCTATACTTCTTCACATTGGACACCTTTAAAAAATGTGTAAACTGTGGGCTTTTCTTTAATTGTTAGTTGACAGTGTGCATTGCAGCCTGGAGTGCAATACGGAGGATTATGATGTGCATTTTGATGTTATGTATTATGTTGGCAAGTTGAGGGACAGAATTGGGAACAAAGCACAAATATGTCATGTGAACATCTCCTCTGAATTCACTATCTGCAAATGGTCAACGGAACACTAATAGAAGGAAATGGCTGCAGACATACAATTGATAATTTCTATCAAATATGATTTGGGTAGAGGAAGGTCATCTAGAGAGGAAGAGAAAGATGGTCCTCTTATGTAATCCATCATCCTCCTCAATTCTTTAAATCACAAACCGGCACTGGATTTGGGATTAGGCTTCTGTGCCAAACAAAAAGCCCATTTCCAAATAGTTGCAGCTTCGAGGACTGATAGTGTATTGTGCTTTGTTGTGAATGTCCTGATCTTTCCAGCGTCGGTGGCTGTGTGTTTGTCTTGTGTTGCAGTGTATGAGATGACCTGTTACAATGTTGGTGGCTGTGTGTCTGTCTTGTGTTGCAGTGTATGAGATGACCTGTTACAATGTTGGTGGTTGTGTGTTTGTCTTGTGTTGCAGTGTATGAGATGACCTGTTACAATGTTGGTGGTTGTGTGTTTGTCTTGTGTTGCAGTGTATGAGATGACCTGTTACAATGTTGGTGGTTGTGTGTTTGCATCAGTTTTTTTTTTTTTGGTTGCATTTGTACTGTGTACTTCTGTTGTGTTGCAGTGACTGAATGTGTGTTTGTGTTGTCCATGTTTCAGTGTGTGGGATGCGCTGACGGATAACTACGTCCCTTCCTCTGTCTCCAGCTGGGACGACCCCAACTCAGAGGGATTCAACGGCAACCTCTCCGACCAGGAGGTAACACTTTCTAATATACTTTATTATAATTTAAGGTCGTTTTGAAAAATCGTCTTTCTCTCCCTTCTCACCTGGAAAGACCTGAAACATTTTGAGACAAGAGTTTGAAAGGCTATCTTGGAATTGCATTTTTCTTTATTTGAATGGATTTCAGAACAATTGGATTCTAGAGCAAGGAATAGGCTTTTCTGCTCAAAACCTCACCTCTTTCATGTGTGACTGACTAGTGTGTTCTGTAGGGAGGCAATGTGTGAGGACGTGCTGTAACTGAGCAACGTCTTAGAAAGAATGCTAGCTAGAGTGTGCTGGATGGCTGGCTGGCTGGCTGGCTGGCTGGCTGGCTGACTGGATGTCATTCATGCCTTGAGGTTGTGGCGCTGACGTCACCTGACCTGACACCAAAAATCAAGGCTGAGCTGCCTTGACTGCCTGCTACTCAGTATCAGTCAACCACCCTCCTCCTCCTACACCCTCTCGCCCTCTCCTCCCCTAATCTGCTCTCACATGCAACTGCAGGCACTCAAAGAGTCAGGGCCAAGGCTCAGGGCTGGGTCAGGGCCAATACGCAGACACACAGTCTCCAGCAGAAGCTATAAGAGACTCTACAGACAGTGAAAAAGCAGTCCACATAGTCTTCTATGTCCCCGGTTTAGTTTATTGCTGATTGATATCCTTGCAGGGATTAACTTGGTTGAGGCCAACGGCATAAGAACAATGAGCATCAAAAGCAATATTTTTTTTAGAGGGAAGTAGAAAACAAACAGTCAATAGATAGAATTATGGCAATTTGAATGTGACTAAGGACAACCCAAACACTTTCAAGATGGCTTCCCAACTCGAGGGGCAGAAATGTTATTTTCAGATGAAGAGCAGAGAAGGGAATGATGGGTTCAAATTTGGGGAATGTTCATTAGCTCCCCAAACGCAAATGCTAATATGCTAAAGCTAAATTCAGTATGGGTGAATGGCTTTTCTGTAATCTTATTTTACGCATGCTAAGATGCTAACGCTAACACCAGTGGGGGTAAACCTTGTTTCCATGGTTTCTATTTCTAATACTAAGAAGTTAAGATTCCACTAATGTGGCTGAAGGGGTTTCCATGGTTTCATTCGTTCTCTCTCGCATTCTCCAGATTCATGAAAAAGAGGAGGAGGAGATGAACGAGAAGAACGACAATGCCAATTGCCTGAGTGAGGAGCCTCTTATCACTGCTGATCAGGTGACTAAAGACACATGTACTTTCTGTTATACAAACAACTTGGTTGTACTTCCAGTTACAGTGCCTTCAGAAAGTATTGCCACCCCTTGACTTTTTCCACATTTTGTTGTGTTACACCCTGGCCTTCACACAATATCCCATAATGTTCAAGTGGAATAATGTTTTTAACAAATTCTTATACATTTCAAAAAAAGTAAACACTTAAATGTCAATAAGTATTCAATCCCTTTGTTATGGCAAGCCTAATTAAGTTCAGGAGTAAAAATCTGCTTAACAAGTCACATACGTTTCATGGACTCGCTCTGTGTGCAATAATAGTGTTTAACATGATTTTTGAATGACTGCCTCATCTCTGTACCCCACGCATACAAATATCTGTAAGGTCTCTCAGCTGAGCAGTGAATTTCAAACACAGATTTAGCCACAAAGACCAGGGAGGTTTTCCAATGCCTCGCAAAGAAGGGCACCTATTGGTAGATGGGTAAAAAAAACTAAAAGCAGACATTGAATATCCCTTTGAGCATGGTGAAGTTATTAATTACACTTTGGATGGTGTTTCAATACACCCAGTCACTGCAAAGATGCAGGCGGCCTTCCTAACTCAGTTGCCAGAGAGGAAGGAAACCACTCAAGGATTTCACCATGAGGCCAATGGTGACTTTAAAACAGTTAGAGAGTTTAATGGCTGTGATAGGAGAAAACTGAGGATGGATCAACAACATTGTAGTTACTCCAAAATACTAACCTAAACGACAGAGTGAAAAGAAGGAAGCCTGTACAGAATACAAATATTCCAAAACATGCATCCTGTTTGCAACAAGGCACTAAAGTAAAACTGCAAAAAATATTGCAAAGCAATTACATTTATGTCCTGAGTACAAAGCGTTATGTTTGGGGCAAATCTAACACAACACATCACTGAGTACCACTCTTCATATTTTCAAGCATGGTGGTGGCTGCTTTATGGTAGGGGTACGCTTGTCATCTTCATTTTTTTTGGGGGGGGGGGGGGTTGCTAAAAGGAAACAGAATAGAGCTAAGCATAGGCAAAATCCTAGAGGAAAACCAGGTTCAGTCTGCTTTCCAACAGACACTGGCAGAAAATTCACCTTTCAGCAAGACAATAACCTAAAACACAATGCCAAATCTACACTGGATATGCTTACCAAGACAACATTGAATGTTCCTGAGTGGCCTAGTTACAGTTTTGACATAAATCGGCTTGAAAATCTATGGCAAGATTTGAAAATGGCTGTCTAGCAATGATCAACAATCAACTTGACAGAGCTTAAAGAATTATTTAAATAATAAATATGCAACTATGGTACAATCCAGGTGTGCAAATCTCTTAGAGACTTCCCCAGAAAGACTCACAGATGTAATCACTGCTAAAGGTACTTCTAATATGTATTGACTCAGGTGTGTGAATACTTATGTAAATGAGATATTTCCATATTTCATTTTCAATAAATTAGCTTACATTTCTAAAAACATGTTTTCATTATGGTCTATTGTTTGTAGATGGGTGAGAGAAAACATATATTTAATACATTTTGAATTCAGGCTGTAACACAACAAAATGTGGAATAAGTCCAGGGATATGAATACTTTCTGAAGGGACTGTATGTATATTCCTAGCTTATTTAGACAGTTTAAAAAATATATACGAAAGTAGAATACATTAAAGCCCCATATAATAACAGTGGTTAAAAAAGCCAGTGGCGAAAAGTATTGCAAGACTATACTAAGTTAGTGGATTCGGCTAGTTCAGCCACACCCGTTGCTGACAAATCGAGCACACAGCCATGCAATCTCCATAGACAAACATTGGCAGTAGAATGGCTTTACTGAAGAGCTGAGTGACTTTCAACGTGGCACCGTCATAGGATGCCACCTTTCCAACAAGTCAGTTGGTCAAATTTCTGCTCTGCTAGAACTGCCCCGGTCAACTGTAAGTGCTGTTATTGTGAAGTGGAAACATCTAAGAGCAACAATGGTTCAGCCGCAAAGTGGTAGGCCACACAAGCTCACAGAACGGGACCACGGGAGTGCTGAAGCGTGTAGCGCGTTAAAAAACGTCTATCCTCGATTGCAACACTCATTACTGAGTTCCAACCTGCCTCTGGAAGCAACGTCAGCACAATAACTGTTCGCCGGGAGCTTCAAGAAATGGGTTTCCATGGCCGAGCAGCCGCACACAAACCTAAAATTAACACGTGCAATGCCAAGCGTTGGCTGGAGTGGTGTAAATCTCACTGCCATTGGACTCTGGTGCAGTGGAAACACGTTCTCTGGATTGATGAGTCATGCTTCAACATCTGGCAGTCCGACGGACAAATCTGGGTTTGGCGGATACCAGGAGAACGCTACCTGCCCCAATGCATAGTGCCAACTGTAAAGTTTGGTGGAGAAGGAATAATGGTCTGTGGCTGTTTTTCATGGTTCGGGCTAGGCCCCTTAGTTCCAGTGAAGGGAAGTCTTAATGCTACAGCATTCAATGACATTCTAGACGATTCTGTGCTTCCAATTTTGTGGCAACAGTTTGGGGAAGGCCCTTTCCTGTTTCAGCATGACAATGCCCCTGTTCACAATTCGAGGTTGATACAGAAATGGTTTGTCGAGATCAATATGGAATAACTTGACTGGCCTGTGCAGAGCCCTGACCTCATCCCCATCAAACACCTTTGGGATAAATTGGAACACGGACTGCGAGCCAGGTTTAATCGACAAACATCAGTGCCCGACCTCACGAATGCTCTTGTGTCTGAATGGAAGCAAGTAACCTTAGGAATGTTCCAACATCTAGTGGAAAGGCTTCCCAGAAGAGTGGAGGCTGTTATAGCAGCAAAAGGGGGACCAAATCCATATTAATGCGAATGATTTTGGAATGAGATGTTTGACTAGCAGGTGTCCACATACTTTTGGTCATGTAGTGTATGTCAAGTAGCTCCATTCTGCATTACCTCATGGACTACTGCACATGAATAATGAATGCCTGACGACCATGAATGTTTACCTATTGGTGATGCATAGATTCTCTAAGTGCTATTTGTGAAAGTGTATGTATTCATCTACCTTCCCTCAATCCCTTCCTCGATCCCTCTCTCTCCAAGGTCATTGAGGAGATAGTTGAGATGATGGAGAACTCTCCGGACCCTGGTGAGACCGAGGAGGAGGACGAGGAAGAGAGTGGACACTCCTCATCCAAGACCAGCCCATCCCTTCTGGAGGAGATTAGACAGCTGTCCCAGGCCTCCAATAACAACATGCCCTCCTATGAAGGTAAGTGTACAAAAACGAATGTTGCCTGAAGGGTTAAACACCAAGTCACACAAACCAAGGAGTTGAATAAACAGAAGAGTGCCAATTTAAGCAATTCAACATCCAATTAACATTGTCATTGGAGACACCTTTTCCCAAAATTAATTTTCTGTTCAGACAATACTGTGTAAAAATAAAGTGACCTTTGACCTCATAGTGGTTACGTATGTGCTCATACAGCAGTGCTGGCTCTATGAGCATTGATTGTGAAATAAATAACCTTGTAAGAGACAAATGTAAACTTGTTTGATTTCATGCCTAGGCTATAGCTCAGCAGGCTATTGCACTGCTTGTAGGACTTTGATTGTGTGAGGGGTCATAGATCAGACAATATGGAAGTGTTGTCAGTTTACCTGAGTAAACATCTGGATATTTCATCAGTCTTCAGCCTCTATGGTGAATGTAGTGCAAAAAGGGTCAATAACTGGATAAAGCTGCAGCAGGCATTTTTTTATGAGTCTCTCGTTTCAGAGGGCCAAGGCACGCACTCAATATGGTTCCCTGTGGAAAGACATATTGTGTGACCATGTGGCTCCCCTGCATGAGAGACATGTTTCCTGCTTAGTGTGTGTGTGTTTATGGAAGCACATTTGGGTATATGTCTGTGAATCCATATGTCTGTGTGTAGATGCACTGCATGTGTTTGAGTATTTCTTTGTATTTGGAATTGGGTGTGTCATCTTAAATATGTTTTACGCAAAGTCGGTTTACTTCCAAAAATATAAGTAATATTAGACAGCATCCACAGTCACAGAAACTAGTTAAAGGCTAATTACTCTACTCAGAATTTAATATCAAGGTAATGAAACATTTTAATGGATGATGTACAAGTGATATCATCCCACTTATGTCATCTATCCCTATATTATATGTACTGTATACAGCAGGACTATTTCATTCCTGCCCCTTGAGACCTGAAGTGGTACTTGGCCCATATTCATAAAGTATCTCAAAGTAGGAGTGATGATCTAGGATCCATATTGCTTAAAAAAATAAAATAATAATAATTAATCAAAGTACTGTGCATTCGGAAAGTATTCAGACCCCTTCACTTTTTCCACATTGTGCTACGTTACAACGTTATTCTTATTTTATTTTTTTTAATTTTTTTTAATCTACACACAATACCCCATAATGACAAAGCAAAAACAGGTTTTTATAAATTTGTGGACATTTTTATTTAAAAAAAAACATAAATATTACATTTACCGGTACATACGTATTCAGACCCTATACTCAGTACTTTGTTGAAGCACCTTTGGCAGCGATTACAGCCTTTAGTCTTCTTGGGTAGAACGCTACAAGCTTGGCACACCTGTATTTGGGGAGTTTCTCCCATTCTTCTCTGCAGATCCACTCAAGCTCTGTCAGGTTGGATGGGGATCGTTGCTGCACACCTACTTTCAGGTCTCTCCAGAGATGTTCGATCGGGTTCAAGTCCAGGTTGTGACTGGGCCACTCAAGGACATTCAGAGACTTGTCCCGAATCCACTCCTACGTTGTCTTGGCTGTGTGCTTAGGGTCGTTGTCCTGTTCGCCCCAGTCTGAGGTCCTGAGCGCTCTGCAGCAGGTTTTCATCAAGGATCTCTCTGCACTTTGCTTCGTTCATCTTTCCCTCGATCCTGACTAGTCTCCCAGTCCCTGCCACGGATAAACATCCCAACAGCATGATGCTGCCACCAACATGCTTCACCGTAGGGATGGTATTGGCCAGGTGATGAGCAGCGTCTGGTTTCCTCCAGACGTGACGCTTGGCATTCAGGCCAAAGAGTTCAATCTTGGTTTCATCAGACCGGAAAATCTTGTTTTGGCAAACTCCAAGCGGCCTGTCATGTGCCTTTTACTGAGGAGTTGCTTCCGTCTGGCCACTACCATAAAGGCCTGATTGGTGGAGTGCTGCAGAGATGGTTGGCTTTCTGGAAAGTTCTCCCATCTCCGCAGAGGAGCTCTGGAGATCTGTCAGAGTGACCATTGGGTTCTTGGTCACCTTCCTGATCAAGGCCCTTCTCCCCTGATTGCTCAGTTTGGCCAGGCGGCCAGCTCTAGGAAGAGTCTTGGTGGTTCCAAACTTCTTCCATTTAAGAATGATGAAGGCCACTGTGTTCTTGGGGACATTCAATGCTGCAGAAATGTTTTGGTACCCTTCCCAAGATCTGTGCCTCGACACAATTCTGCCTCGGAGGTCTACGGACAATTCCTTCAACCTCATAGCTTGGTTTTTGTTCTGAAATGCACTGTCAACTGTGGGACCTTATATAGATAGGTGTGCACCTTTCCAAATCATGTCCAATCATTTGAATTTACCACAGGTGGACTCTAAGTTGTAGAAACATCTCCGGGATGATCGTATGGAAACAGGATGCACCTGAGCTCAATTTCGAGTCTCATAGCAAAGGGTCTGAATACTTTTGTAAATAAGGTATTTATGCTTTTTATTTTTAATAAATGTGAAAAAAAATTCTATGGTCGTTATATGGTATTGTGTGTAGATTGATTTTTTTTTATTTAATCAATTTTAGAATAAGGCTGTAACGTAACAAAATGTGGAAAAAGTGAAGATGTCTGAATACTTTCCGAATGCACTATGGTATATTTTCACAACCGATAATCAAAAAGGCAGTTGTTTCAAAACTCTAAGCATATGTTTAATTGACTAAGTACAACATACACAATCATAAAGTCACTTTTTCACCAAACTTAATCATTGTTTCATCTAGAAATACATGTTTCACATTGCTCATGTTCATATGAAGTTATTGCTTTTCACAATACAGCACTCACATTACTTTAGAAATAATTGTCCTCTCATCTGTTAAAATACATTTTACTCTTACTTAATTGATAACAACTTAACCGTTTAGTAAACCTATAGGTTTTAAACTGGTTTGTCTACTACAGATCTACTACAGAGAACTACATACTGAACATGTATGTTTGTAAAGTATAAAAAATTAACGCTTATAAAGCTTGATATACTGTAATGTACTATAATTTTGATTTTACTTTACAGTAAGTTTTAGAGATGTACTGTATGTAACAAATGCATCCCCTAAATAGCTAAAAAGATGAAGCTGCTGGGGTCTTTTTAATGGGGGATTTTCACACTGCTTTACAAAAAATGCATTGGCCAATACAGTACTGTAATATCGTAATATATGCCATTTAATGTACATGGGAATAGAACCCACAACTCGGGTGTTGCTAGTGCCATGCGCTTACTAACTGAGCCACAAAGGACCACTACAATACATAAGTACAATACAATACTGTAAAATACAATACATTATGAAAATACAAGTCGGAGGTTTATGATTGCATCGCCATGAGTGTGCCATCCTCCTTCAGGCTATAGATGAGGCATGCAATGACATCAATCCAGACCTATGTCAGCCTTGGATTTGTCATGCCAAACCTTTTTCCCCAGGTGCATGAACAATGAAGACATTTGCTGTGATGTTCATTGAGAACCTACCAAATGTTCAAGACAGGCTTGATGCAAACTAGTTCCTACTAAACATTGTTTTTTTCATTCATTTAATTTGATTACAGTACACCTACAGTGTAATTATATCTGAACAATACATGTATTTTTTGCATCAATGATTGTGGAACATTTCTTCAATAATTCCAACTTTAATCACACGTGGGATAGAAATGATGGAAATGTGAGTTTCAGTCAATTTTGATGGGTAATGCAGGTGTATTGACTAATGTGAAAACAATGTTATGTACTGTAATTTACAGTACTGTATCATACAACAATTAAACGTTTTGAAACCTGTATCTTGCAATTTGTTTGCTATTGGATTAACAGTTTTTTTATTTTTTTATAACTACTGTTCATGCAGAAAATACTCTCATTATGTTTTGGTGATTTAAATCGATTTTCGCTTGCTATTTCACAGTAAACATATATTTTGGATCAATGGTTGTGTGGTGAAAGATGTCTCTAAACCAAATGAATGCACAATAAAAGGTTTTCAATATAAGACTTACAAGTGTTACCAGTTCGGAGATTTGTACTAAGAGTTTAGAAAATTCACCACATACAGTACTTGTGAAAATAGCACCAAAGCGATTGAAAAAAAACCTGTGATATCTGATCTTAAATCAGCACTCCTACTCTGAGACGCTTTATGAATACGGGACCAGGTTTTATTTTTTACCTAGAAGTTTGTCATTGTTTGGCCAGAGTTCACTTCGTCCTGATGCGCCAGGTCTGAGTCAATCCCTGATAATAATGATAACCAGCAATGCTTTGGCCCTCGAGGGAGGCAATTTGATATCCCTTGTACAGTATATAATATTATGAATATTGAATCTCGGTTCACCTCTATGTACAGTTAGCCTGGTCCCAGATCTGTTAGTGACAACGACTGTAGGAGTTGGCTATACAGAACAAACAGATCTGGGCTCCAGGCTAAGGTATAGTAGCTCCATACCAGACCATGCCTCTCTCTTTCTCCAGGCCTAAGTCTGATGCCCAGCTCAGCCCTGGTGGAGCTGCTGTGCCGGGTGGAGTCGGCCATCATGGAGTACTCCGAGGAGCTGGTCACCCAGCTGGCGCGCCGTGACGAGCTGGAGTTTGAGAAGGAGGTGAAGAACACGTTCATCACGGCCCTCATGGATGTGCAGAACCGCCAGAAGGAGCAACGGGACACGGGCAAGCGCCGGCGCCGGAGCGATAAAGGCCTGAGTCTGCAGGGTAACGCGGTAACCACGACCGTGGTTGGTGGTACTACTGCTACAACCAATGCCCACACAGACTCCAAGCCCGCCTCTATGCCTATGAAGGTAAGCACTGAGGGAGGGAGATAAATGAGCGGGGGGTATGTTTGTATGGGAAATGGTATTAGTGTATAGGCTGATGGTGGTGTGTGTGTCTGTCACACGCATGCACGCACGCACACACACACACACCACACACACAAGCATGAGTGTCTCTGTGTTAATGTCCATACGGATGCATTTCCAAGCCAGACAGCGCTCTTTCTCTCTATTTCTCTCTCTCTCTGCCTCACACATCGTCATGGATAATGGACATAGAGGCCATTAGGCCCTAACTAACTGCACCATTTTTTGTTGTTGTTATTATAAACTGCACTTACGGGAAGAAAAACCAACAGAGTACTCACAGAGGAATTGACCATAGGTTCTTATACAGTAAAAGCATAGACCAGCCTGTCCATATCCAGGAACAAATTAACAACACTTAACAGCCCCTCTTCACTCATAGCAAAGGACACGCTTGTGTTTACCTGTCCAATACCATGGTATTTCTATCTGTTTAGTAATGACAATGTAGGAATGGAGTAAATTACTGTAGTCCTGATCATGATGTACAGCCAGTCTATATACAATTGACGTGGTAATGTCTGATTTTAATGTCACAAGCATTCATAACGGCTCCTTTTAAATTAACAGCCTTTACAAATGCTGTTAGGTTGCATGCATTATAAAACACACTATTATGCATACTATATTCATAAAAGCTCCTCATAAGCTTTATAAGTGCATAGATTACTGTTAACTGCATTTAGAATGCATCACAAGACAGCTGTCTCATAGAAAGTGTTACTGTGTTGTGGTGACAGAGGGTCGTTGTCACTCACAGCTGGTGATTGTCTGTGTTCCAGCGTTTTAGTATGGAGGGCCTCTCCAACATCCTGCAGACAGGCATCAGACAGACGTTTGGCAGCACAGGGACAGACAAACAGGTGAGACACTTAAGCATTTACAGCTCCTAGCCACCAAGTATGGCAACGTGTTAAATCTACAATGTTTCAATACTGCTACGTCGCTTCCCTAACTGTCTCGCTTTTGTCTTTGTTGTTCAGTATCTAAACACGGTAATTCCATATGAGAAGAAAGCAACTCCTCCAACTGTGGACGACCTTCAGATGATCACCAATAGTAAGTGGGCGGGATAATGTAATTGAATGCTAAGCTAATGGGTTGTTTTCCTAGTTTGGGTTAGCTGATCATACAACCACATCCCCAAATGTTCAACTCCGTTTAAATGTTCATTGGATGGAAACACAAATTGACCCTCAAAATGTGTTTTGCTCAGTTAGCCCGGGCACAAACATAATTTTCAATTATTCAATTCATTTTCAATTTGATTAGTCTCTGTCCCACAGCTGTACAAGTAGCATAGCTCAGAAATGTGCCAATGCCCAGTACTACACTCAGTGCTAAGAACCACCTTGTTTTCATTTTCTCCCCACAGTTCTTTACGCCATGAAGGAGGACAGTGAGAAGGTGCCTACACTGCTAACTGACTACATATTAAAAGGTAACTAATGCTGGATTAGGTTTAGAAACACTTAACATTACATAGGTATTACTCCAAGTGTAAGGGAATAACTAATTGAATACAATTATATTATCCAAGTAAAGATAACAAAAGTGGAAAGTACAGCATCTACTTACTAGCCTGATACATGGTACCTAAAGGGCCTATTCCACTGGTATAATAGTTAAGTGAAGCCGATTCCGATGGGAAACTCGTTTGCATATCGAATGTTTAATAGAATCAGCTGAGATTGCACCAATCGGATTCAAACAACACTTCCTACCCTAATATGGCTATTTAAATTGACCAGATCTGCACACACATCATCTGCTGCTGCATTGCGACTCCACTATAATGATATAAATATATGCCATTTAGCAGCCGCTTTTATCCAAAGTGACTTAGTCAAGCATGCATACATTTTACGTATGAGTGGTCCCATGAATCAAACCCACTACCCTGGGATTTCATGCGCCATGCTATACCAAAGGACCAAGCTAAGCTGTATGCTTGGCATGTCTTTGCTGCTTAATGTTGCTGCTGCAACTATTGCTGCCACCTGCTATGCGTTGTCTGTTTTCTGCTAGCCTACCACCACCCCAGCCTCCACCCGTTTGGTTTTGTTACCATCAGGGGGATTGGAATATCTCTCTCACTGCCTGTAGTTTATTATAATGGTAATGGGTTGTCTTCTATTTTCTAATAAATGGTTAGATTAATGTGAATTTCCTGTCTGAACTTATTTAATTTGAAATGTGCCTGTAAGAAAAAAAAGGCTCATTATAATGTTTTTCAGCTAATTTGATTAGCACAGTTGACAAAGACTAGGTGATGACATTATGATGATAATTATTATAACGATGATTGAAGTATTCCTAATTATCAATCTATTTTTCTTCTCCAGTGCTGTGTCCCACTTAAAGAATTAAAGCCATGGGCTGCTCTCTGACGGAGACTTCGGAGAGGGCTCTCCAATCTGGTAACCCTCCACCCCTCCTCCAGTCCAAGCTGCATGAGCTCCCCCCTGTTTCATAATCAGCCATGGGTCATTACCATCTAAATCATTGTACCTTACTCATGTAATAAAACTACTGCCTTTTGCTGAGCTCACCTTGTCCTTCCTGCACACTAAGATCTGTCCAGAGCCAAAATGGCAGCCGCCTGAATACTAGTGTATGGGGCCACTGTACCCCCGTTGAAGAACTGACTTACTGATCTCTTTTCAGAGCATGATAAGCTAATACTGACCACACAGTTATACAGGGATTCGTTTTTAGTTTTATTTTCTATTTTTTACAGAGATGATTTGATATCAGATATTCACATGGCTATGTTTTACTTCACTGTACCTCAGGCCTAAAAGGGGTTTGGTTCTTATGCCATTTTGTCTGTCTACCCATATGTCACCTTGTACAGATTATTCAGGATTGATGGGTTCAATTTAAATGTAGGAAATCTGGACTGAACATTTCTCTCATTATTCGAGGACAATAACCTGTAAACTTAACAAATTTGAATAAAAAAGCCATTTACCTTTTCTGCCATGCTAGTACTGTAGCTTAATATTACGGGTGCAGTATATTTGAATGTTTTTGTTATTTCAACCAATAATGTTTGAATATTCAGTGCTCTTCAGACTTTTGATAATTTCTTTTTACTGTGATCTAATATTTCATGTAGGCCATCATGTACTGTTTTGTTTATTTTATACTTTTATTTAATGAATAATCAGTGTGTCACCCCATTCTGTCACATGGAGTTTTATCATTGAGTTTTCATTGTCACTGATGACTTGGGCTCATTTGAATACGGTATAGGCCTACTTATTTATGAATTCCTGTGAGCCACGTAGGATGAATACTACATTGCTAATCGCAAGTTCAAATAAACATGCTACCCTAAAACTGTGTGCCAGACGTGTTTTTTTTGTCCCTTCTCCTCTGCTGACTGAATCAAGGCAACACAACCCACTGGGAACAACCTCAACGTTGTTTTAACATTATTCATGGAATCTACGTGGAAAAGACATTGGATTTGAAAAAAGTCATCAACATAAACGGTTGTTTTAAGGGTGAAATTTCAACCACAGGACTAGGTCGTCATGGTAACGAAATTTGAACATCAAGGAACCTTGTAAAAAATATGTTGAACTTGTATCTTTAAAACAACATCAGATCTTCAACGTTATATCCACGATCAGAAAGTGTGGGCAGCACTTCCTACTGGAGAATTGAACTATTTACAGTTCCCCTTTGGTCTACCATCCAGGGTTTTAACCAAGTCCATCACTGTTTAGCTATGATATTTGTCACTGACTATTACCAATGTGCTATTGTGAGAATGATTGCTGAAAGACCTCTACCTAAAAATTAATTGCTAATTCATTCCAAAGAGCAAATGAAATGTGACACTTATTTATCATCAATTATGCTTTTAGGCCTATATAGCATTTGCAGTCATCAACAGTTGTTTAAATTGAACCCAGAATTCAACTAAAAATAGACAATACAATAGGCCTAGGGTTTCAAGCTCGTTGATTTCAAATGTAATGATATGTAGTGACATTGAATTGTGTTTGGATGTCAACGCAACCAAATATCAACATTTGAAGGAGATATACTGTATCTTCTGTTTGGATAGTTCCATCTGTGCCACTGACTTAGTTAGCCTATGGCTTTAATTTCAGTTTGTCTACAAATTAATCATTTATGTGTTGGATTCACATCTCCATCTCAACCAAAAATGACTTAGCTTTGGGGGAAGCCTGGCTTCTCTTGGCATCCATGAATGCACCACTGCCTTTCTGTCTTGACTTGAGCTGTGTCTAGTACAGGAGGCTGTTTAGGGGAGGACGGCTCATAAGGGCTGGAATGGAGTAAATGGAATGGTATCAAACACATGGAAACCATATATTTGATGTGATTTGATTTCTTAGGATCCCCATTAGCCGACGCCAATGGTGACAGCTAGTCTTACAGGGGTCCGACATAACAAAAAAGACATTACAGACAAAATACTTTACAATTTACACACAGTACATTTAAAACATGAACATGTAGTGTGTGTGTGTGCACCTATCAGTTACACATACATTTTAGTACCTACAACAAATAGGTCACATGGGGTAGAGGCGTAGTTACGTGAGGTGTAACTTTATTTGTTTTTTGAAACAAGGTTTGCTGTTTACTTGCGCTACATAAGATGGGAGTTCCATGCACTTATGAAGGTATAATACTGTACGTTTCCTTGAATTTGTTCTGGACATGGGGACGGTGAAAAGACCCCTGGTGGCAGGTCTGGTGGCGTGTGTGTGTGTGTGTCAGTGCTGTATGTAAATTGGCTTAACTTGGCTATGCAGACAGTTTTGAATTTCCAACAATGTTTCTTATAAAAACAAGACGTGGAAACGTGTTCAATACCATTTCATTTATTCCGTTCCAAATTAAGGTGCAACCAGCCTCCTGTGATCTCTAGCAACCGCTAGTTGCTCCAGTGCCTTTCCGTTCACCTTCACACTCCTGGGCCAGACTACACTCAATCATAGGACCTACTGAAGGGATGAGTCGTCAATAAAGACTTAAAGGTTGAGACCGAGGCTGTGTCTCTCACATGGGTAGGCAGACCATTCCATAAAAATGGAGCTCTATAGGTGAAAGCCCTGCCTCCAGCTGTTTGCTTAGAAATTCTAGGGTCAATAAGGAGGCCTGCGTCTTGTGACCGTAGCATAAGTGTAGGTATGTACGGCAGGACAAAATCGGAAAGATAGGTAGGAGAAAGCCCATGTAATGCTTCGCAGGTTAGCAGTAAAACCTTGAAATCAGCCCTTGCCTTAACAGGAAGCCAGTTTAGAGAGGCTAGCACGGGAGTAATATGATTAAATATGATCAAAGACAAGAGTAATTATATAAATTTGGTAAAACATCAATTTACTTTAGGGAAAGCCAGCATCTGAACCGTGGACTCGCCCACTTTCCTTTCCAATTTGCAAATGACTGAAACCAGAGATCTGTATATAATCACGAGATGCTCATGTCTGGACAGAAATAGTATGAGATGCCATATTTTTTTTGTCCAGACATCATCAGATACATGGTCTACCCATGCTGAGACAGAGTGGAGCGGTTTCTGTCGCTCCGATGCTTTATATGAGATTTATGAGTGTCGGCACGTATCTCGCTCAAATAAATGATCAACATTTCAATACCTTATTTGGACGGGCAAGGTTTTGGTAGGGCTAAATCCCAACCGTAACACAGGCCTTGGTCGCAGGTTTGTGGAGAACTTCACAATTGCGGTAATAATCTGCGCAGAATGTCATTGAGCACTTGCACCATGTACTTTCATGTAATCTCAACTGCAATGCAGGTAATTTGATGAAGCACAGTGATAACACATTTATCTGTTGCATAAATAAACATCTGACTTCGTATTCTCATTTGAATTTTGCTGCGCTTTAAAATGGTTGAAGGCACAGTGATAGACATTTGGGTGACAACCAAACCAAAACTATGACATTGTTTTTCAATTGGAATTTAGTTCTGCGTTTAGATGGTTGAAAGCATTGCTATAACACATTGAAAATTCAACAAACTTTTGGCTTTCTTTTTGAGTGGGTGAATATAGGTTGTAATGTTATTGCTCAACGTCTCAATCAAATATTACCTAAATATCCACATTGAAATGACTTGGTGTGCCCAGTGAGAAGGATCAGCCTCCCAGACAGATTAGTCCTGGACTAGAAAACTCTTTCCACTGAGGAAACTGGTCCTGAGTGTTACATCCATATACTGCGTGTCTTTCCCCCATTTTTGTATGCAATAATCTTCACAACCCATAGACGGCAGGAGTGAATGCAAACTGCAATGTTATATTTAGGCCACAGGGTGGCGACATCATCAAAACGAGGAATCTAAACAACCTTTTTTCTTAACATAATAATGCACTGATGACAAGTTCATTTAAGATACGGCCCATAATGTCGTAGACCTTCACACATTCATTGTTACTCATCCGGTCTGAGATATTGGTTATTGGATCATACAGGTGTAATGCTTTCTCCAGGTGGTAAAATAAATCAATTATACACCTTTACAACCATTCATCTTTTAATTAAAAATATTGATAGAGTATTTTCAATAGATATATAAGTTGAAGAAACTTAAACACTGTACATAGTTGTCTATGGTTGAGCATATATACATACATTAGCACAACAGCCATCAGTGTGTCTTCTTACGTTCCATTATCAGTTATAACTAATCGATTACTAGTATTTATAAGATGTTCTGTGATATTCAATGTTATCATTTTGTGTTTGTTTTGTAATTCTATCCCTGTATTACATCATGCATATACATTACAGTATCACAAAAGGCCAGTCTTGAACATTGTTTCATATTTTTCCCATCTTTAAAACAGCAAAAGCATTTGCCATTGAATACCACTACACATACAAGTATGTCACATACAACAAAAATTGTCACACATCCTCTGCGATGTTGTGGCTAATCCTTTTTAGCATTTGGCTTTTCTTCCTGTCTGACCTTCTGTGCGCATAAAACAGACATAAGACGGTGTCTTACATCAAATCAAATTTTATTGGTCGCATACACATGTTTAGCAGATGTTATTGCAGGTGTAGCGAAATGCTTGTGTTCCTAGCTCCAACAGTGTCTCTCTGCTCCAGTGTACTGGCAATAGCTATTCTCCAGTGATACAGAGGTTGAGGATAGGCTTAGAAGGAAAACCTACATGCTTCATTTAAGCTGTTCTATTCATTTAACTCCAGCCATTAATATTAACCAGTCCCCGGATTTAAAGTGACACAAACCTCCACTTCATATTTAAAATGGGTAGTCTTGTGTGCCACGCTTTGTTTCTTGGATCTACTACAAGTATCTTGTTCATAACCTAGCGGAACAATATTACCTTGCTACACACAGACATGTCTGAATAGAGCCATCAAGACTAGGGGTAAAAATTGGACAGTAGAGTTTTGCCAAAGTAAATGCTATCAAAAGAAGTCCAGATTGACTCAAGGGTAGTTTGATCAGTGACATAGCCAAAATCACTTTAATTGTTTTATGCCTTGTATCTTTTATGCCTCATATTAGACTCATTTTATGTGACACATTTTGGGTCTATTATCCATTAATATATTTGTCATCAGCTTGGGATGTTGACAAGTTGAAACCTCTTTGGTTTTGTATCCAGTCTGTCACATACGATTCAACGAATAGCCTCAAATACAATCGAAAGAAAAATAGTAAATATCTTATTTACAATTTCCTTGTTTAGAGCAACCAAAAATCATTACAACTCAATGGTGGAACCATATATAACCACTATCTTAGCCGATAAATTCAAATGTAATGTGTCAAATTGTATTTTATACTATAAGCTATTCCTATGCAGTAAAATAGTAATGTTTTAAGCGCTGTGTCTAAAGAGCATTGGCATGAAGTTTTATACAAGGTACATGAAAAGGCAACGATTACCTAGGATTTAGAAAATGTTGCAGAAAATATCATTCTAGTATGCCCAGTCTTTTTTTTAAACTTTCTTAACTGCATGTGGCTAGACAGGTATTCAGCAGTAGTCCACCATATTTGAGAATAAAATTAATAATATATGCAAATTTGGTTTGAAGCACAGGGCGGCAGGTAGCCTAGCGCTTAAAGCGTTCGAATACCCCAGCCAACAAGGTGAAAATCTGTCAATGTGCCCTTGAGCAAGGCACATAACCCTAATTTGCTCCAGGGGTGCAGCACTACTATTGCTGACCCTGTAAAACACATTTCACTGCACCTATCCGTGTATGTGACAATTAAACATATATATTTATATTTGGTCCTAATCTACAGTTGTCATATCGATACAATCTCCGCGTAATGCATAAAGTAAAACATCAGTGGGATCCACGCATTGACTGTTCTTGCTGTAATACACAGGCAACACACACGCATTGACCAGTGGGTGTCATGACATCTTGTCCCCATTTTTAAAGTGATGTCATCGAATGGCCTTCATAGGACGTGGTAGATAGAGTAAATACAACCACGAAAAAAGTTGCATTGGAAAACTTTGTAAAAAATACATTGATTGATAGTACAATAATAATTTAAAAAAAGATACTGCACAAATGTATGAAATCCAGATCTATGCATCCTTAGCATACAAACTGAGTATAAAAAGTGTAAAAAAAAAAGTATTTCCATATACTTAATTAAATAAAACTGCCTTATGTAGCAACACAGTCCATCTCTTTTAAGGTCTTACTAATGATCTCACTGCATTTTGACCGGATCAAATGCCCCAGCTTCTCGAAGGCCAATTCAAGCTTTAATGCTCGAGTTAGACATATCTTAGTGGCATTTGAATCTTTTCCTTTTGAAAATCTACGTGTGTAAGTACAGCGTTGAAGGGTAAAGGGACAATGCACCATGGCAGACTGGCGTTACACCAGCGAGCCAGCCTGGTTCTGAGCTGGCACCATGATGGGCACCCCTCCCATGCGGGAGATGTTGGACGCAGTCACAATAGTGGGCAGAGGTGGTGGGCGCGGGGAAGCAGGTGCTGCCTGGGGCTGCGTGTAGGACTGTGGGTGCTTGGTTCTGGGCATGGGGCTACCGTTGGCACTGGATGCTGCAGAATTAGCCAGTTGAACACGGGGCAGGGGTGTAGCCACGTTGTAGCCGTAGTCCGGCACGGCATGGCCGTGGGTGGATGCTCCGTGGCGTGGTCCAGCGCGGTAGCCAGAGACGCTGCCTGTGGCTGTGATGATGGAGGCTGTGTCAGAGGGAGGGCGTTGGGGATAATGCTGGAGGTGGTGGTTGTGGTGGTGGTGCTGGGACGAGGGCTCCCTCTGGTGGGGCCTGTTGGTAGTGGTGGTGATGGAGGAGAGTGTGCCGTTCTTGGAGACCACGTCCGATCCTGAGCCGGCGCTCTTGGCCCACGAGATGCGCTTGGGCGCCTGAGCGTCCTCCCTGGGGATGAAGAGGGGAAAAAGAGAGGAGGGAAAGAGAGAGGGAGCAAGGGAGAAGGGGTGAGAGACTGGCTGATATGCATTTGGGCACATGAACACATGCAACACAGAAATATTGTGAAAGGGAGTCTAACTTGATGTCGTTGGCCCGTTCCTCTTCATAGTCTCTCTTTCGCCTCAGAAGGTAGACGAGGAAGAGGATGATGAATATGAAGACCAACACAGAGCCCACCGTGGCTCCAGCAATCATCCCTGCATTAGTCGCTAGGGAAACACACATACACATTTGCACTACAGATCTGTGGAATAGTACCTTCACTCTCCAGGGTAAACAACAACTTTAGCCGGATCAAGAGCCTTTGTGGTTGAAACGATAATAAAACTACTGTAGTGTCATGTTTTTGTACATTAGTTCTGTTTTTACATGAACTCTACTCAGCTCTCTTCCCCCAACAGTGCAAGAACAGCAGCCTGTGACTGTTCAGTGTTTTTAAAGGACTAGGCAGAGTTGACTTCTTTGTGGAAGTCTAAAGACACAAAGAACGTACATACAAAAAAGGCTATTAAACCTCATTAAATTTCGATGAATTTATTTAACAGAACAGCATCCCTGCATTGCCTTTTCCACCAAATTGATGTTTCCTTTAAAAAAAAAGAAGCTTTATTGCATCTAATTTAGAGTCTACCAGACCACTTTGAGGAAATAAACTTTAGTGGGTCCTAGATGAGAGAGAGAGATGACTTAGCTACCTAGTGCAGGAATTAACAAAACTATAGATATATAAAAAATAAAAAAAATATTATTTTTTTATAAACGTGAAACGTGCATTACACCCTTTTTAGAGGAATGCACAATTAAGTGAAGGGCAGTGCATCAGTCCCGATTAAAATTCATTCTTAATTACTTGCTCTGGATATCTGCATGCTCTGGTTTTCTAAGCCATTTCACGTACCAGGAGTCAACAATATTAGTATGCACATTTCTCTACACTCTGACTGGTCCATATAGTGTATAGTGAGTCATGTGGGTACTTCAGTACGTACAGGTAATGACCTCCAGGTTGATGTAGCAGCTGTCATTGCCAGCTGTGTTGCTGGCCGTACAAACGTACTTCCCCGACATGCTGCTGCTCAAGTTGCTCAGCTTCAGCGTGCCCGTTTTTTCATCTGTAATGCACGCACACACACACACAGAGAGAGAGAGATATAAACTTATACAGTGTCCATATTAGGACAGCATTGTCAGTCCTACTGAAAGACTGTGGCTGTCCTTATATGGACACCGTGCATTGGTCATATGAAATTCCTCAAATTTAATCCCTACTAACCAGAAAATAAAATGTACCAAACAATGTGGGATATCCATCTAATTATTGCATACCATAAAGGAGAGGAAATAATTGATCTAACTATGGGAACACTGACTATGCGTTTGGAAGAGAGGTTCAAACGAGTGCATTTGAGGAGAGTCAAATGAGGATTCAACCTCATCTGTGCTTTAATCTTGTTCCAAACAGATTAGCCGCTAAATCTCCAAGTCAGAACAGAACAATGACACAGGCATACCAAAAGAAACTCAGATGTGTTTATTCACCATCCTTTTGATTGCCTGCGCCATTTTACATTAAGTGTCCTTAGATACATGGTAGCCACATAATACATATGTAGTGTATTACTAAATACAGATTGAAATAACTCACACAATTGTTATACCTGGATGCGGTTACACATTACCTAGCACCTGTAACTTTAGGACGCATCATGTAAAGTGAGACCTGATTGTCTCAATTCACATTTCACTTTCCAAAACCTCTGGCAAAGTTATACCCTCTGCTTTGTCATTCCATTTGCTTATTGTAGATACAGTACCTTTCTAATCCAGAGCAACTCACATTAGGTGCTTACAACAACTTGGCTGAACTACATACTATTACAGTACTCTCAAAGTTCTTATTCTCATCAAATTGTAGAAATAGAGCACGCTCTAGCTGAAATACAGGACAATTACAATAAATACACTATTTCATAGTAACCCCCGAAAAATTCTTAGAATGTTGGTTAATAAAGCTAGACCACCATGTTCCAGATGTCAGGCAGCAGGTAGTTACTCACTGAGCATGGGAGAGAAGAAGACCTCGGACGGGGGGCTGGTCTTCTTCCACTTGTACATTGGGATGGGCTTTCCTGACTTAGACTTGCAGCTCAGTGTGACGTTGCCCTTCAGAACTGGCTTCCCTGACAGAGAGCACTCTGGGACCGCAGGAGGGACTGAGACAGAGGAGAGAGGTTTAAGAGATAGTTAGTTGACCATTTGTGATGAGATGCTGAGTTAGAGACAGTATTTGAATAACAGATAAAATAATGTTTAGAATTTAGGGTAGTGGCAAACGGACAAACTTTTTTTATTAAGATACATGCAGGAACATGTGTGTACAGGTATGTGGTGTGCATGTACTATATGTACTATATGTGGGTATAACTGCAAGTACAGCACATCTGTAAGTGTGCACCCCTTCCCTTTCTCCACATTTGTTACGTTACAGCCTTATTCTAAAATGGATTAAAAAAAAAAATTAAAGTAATTTTTTTCTTCTCACCAATCTACAGACACAACCCCAAAATCGCAAAGCAAAAAAACAGGTTTTTCGAGAGGACCCACCCAGAAATTCCTTATTTACATACAGTACCGGTCAAAATTTGGACACACCTACTCATTCCAGGGTTTTTCTTTATGCTTTATTTTTGTCTACATTGTAGAATAATAGTGAAGACATCAAACAATGAAATTACACATATGGAATCATGTAGTAACCAATCATGTAGTAAAATATAAAAATATATCAAAATATATTTCATATTTGAGATACTTAAGTAGCCACCCTTTCCCTTGATGACATCTTTGCACATTCTTGGCATTCTTTCAACCAGCTTCATTAGGTAGTCACCTGGAATGCATTTCAATTAGCAGGTGTGCCTTGTTAAAAGTTGATTTGCGGAATTTCTTTCCTTCTTAATGTATTTGAGCCAATCAGTTGTGTTGTGACAAGGTAGGGGTGGTATACAGAAGATAGCCCTACTTGGTAAAAGACCAAGTCCATATTATGGCAATAACAGCTCAAAAAAGCAAAGAGAAATGACAGTCCATCATTACTTTAAGACATCTAGGTCAGTCAATCAGGAAAATCAAGAATTTTGAAAGTTTCTTCAAGTGCAGATGCAAAAACCATCAAGCGCTATGATGAAACTGTCTCTCATGAGGACCACCACAGGAAAGGAAGACCAAGAGTTACCTCTGCTGCAGAGGACAAGTTCATTAGAGTTACCCGCCTCAGAAATTGCAGCCCAAATAAATGCTTACCAGAGTACAATTAACAGATACATCTCAACATCAACTGTTCAGAGGAGACTGTGTGAATCAGGCCTACGTGGTTGAATTGTTGCAAAAAAAACACTACTAAAGGACACCAATAATAAGAAGAGAATTGCTTGGGCCATGAAACATGAGCAATGGACATTAGACCGGTGGAAATCTCTCCTTTGGTCTGATGAGTCTAAATTTGAGATTTTTGTTTCCAACCGCCGTTTCTTTGTGAGACGCAAAGTATGTTAACAGATATTCTCCTCATGTGTGGTTCCCACCGTGAAACATAGGGAAGGAGGTGTGATGGTGCTTTGCTGGTGACACTGTCTGATTTATTTAGAATTCAAGGCCCACTTGGCTACCATAGCATTCAGCAGCAACACGCCATCCCATCTGGTTTGCGCTTAGTGGGACTATCATTTGTTTTTCAACAGGACAATGACCCAAAACACACCCCCAGGCTGAGTAAGGGCTATTTGACCAAGGAGGAGAGTTACAGAGTGCTGCATCAGATGACCTGGCCTCCACAATCACCCAACCTCAAACCAATTGAGATGGTTTGGGATAAGATGGATCGCAGAGTGAAGGAAAAGCAGCCAACAAGTGCTTAACATTTGTGAGAACTCCATTACTGTTGGAAAAGCATGAACTGGTTGAGAGAATGCAAAGTGTCTGGAAATATATTTTGGTTACTACATGATTCCAAATGTGTTATTTCATAGTTTTGATGTCTTCACTATTATTCTACAATCTACAATTAGTCAAAATAAAGAAAGAAATGTTGAATGAGTAGGTGTGTCCAAACTTTTGACTGGTACTGTAAGTATTCAGACACCGCTATGAAACTCAAAATTGAGCTCAGGTGCATCCTGTTTCCATTGATCATTCTTGAGATGTTTCTAAAACTTGGAGTCCACCTTTGGTTAATTAAATTGATTGGGCATGATTTGGAAAGGCACACACCTGTCTATATAAGGTCCCACAGTTGACTGTGCATGTCAAAGTAAAAACCACACCATGAGGTCGAAAGAATTGTCTGTAGAGCTCTGAGACAGGATTGTGTAGAGGCACCGATCTGGGGAAGGGTACCAAGAAAATGTCTGCAGCATTGAATGTCCCCAAGAACAAAGTGCCCTCCATCATTCTTAAATGGAAGAAGCTTGTAACCACCAAGACTATTCCTACAGCTGGCCGCCCGGCCAAACTGAGCAATCGGGAGAGAAGGGCCTTGGTCAGGGAGGTGACCAAGAACCCGGTGGTGACTGACAGAGCTCCAGAGTTCGTCTGTGGAGATGGGAGAACTTTCCAGAATTACAACCATCCCTGCAGCACTCCACCAATCAGGCCATTATGGTATAGTGGCCAGACGGAACCCACTCCTCAGTAAAAGGTACAACAGCCTGCTTTGAGTTTGCCAGAAAGCACTTAAAATACTCTGACCATGAGAAACAAGATTCTCTGGTCTGATGAAACCAAAATGTAAATCTTTGGCCTGAATTCCAAGCGTCACATCTGGAGGAAACCTGGCACCATCCCTACGGTGAAGCATGGTGGTGGATGCATCGTCCTAAGTGGATGTTTTTCAGTGGCAGGGACTGGGAGACTAGTCAGGATAGAGAGAAAGATGAACGGAGCAAAGTACAGAGGGATCGTTGATGAAGTCCTGAGCACTCTGGAGCAGGTTCTCAGACTGACGTCCTGTTGGAAGGTGAACCGTCACAACAACCCTAAGCACACAGCCAAGACAATGCAGGAGTGGCTTTGGGACAAGTCTCTGAATGTCTTGGAGTGGCCCGGCCCTTTGGCAGCGATTACAGCCACAAGTCTTCTTGGGTATGATGCTACAAGCTTGGTACACCTCTATTTGGGGAGTTTATCCCATTCTTCGCTCACAGAACCTTATCGAACATCTCTGGAGACCTGAAAAAATCTGTGCAGCGACACTTCCCATTCAACCTGACAGAGCTTGAGAGGATGTGCAGAGAAGAATGGGAGATACTCCCCAAATACAGGTGTGCCAAGCTTGTAGCGTCATACTCAAGGCTGTAATCGCTGCTGTAAGGTGCTTCAACAAAGTACTGAGTAAAGGGTCTGAATACTTAATGAAATATCACATTTACATATTTCGCAAAAAAGTTTTAAAAAAAAAACAGTTTTTACTATGTCATTATGGGGTATTGTGTGTAGATTGATGATGTTTTTATTTAATCAATTTTAGAATAAGGCTGTAACGTAACAAAATGCAGAAAAAGTACAACGGTCTGAATACTTTCAGAATGCATTGTATGTACATGATTGCCTCATTCTACATATACAGCTCTTATAAAGAATACACAGATGGCATGCTGTATGACTACATGAACTACGTAAGGGGTCTCCTTGTCCTTACCATTGACGTTGAGGCTAAGTTCTCCAGTCAGGCCCTGGGCCCCGGGGATGATGACCTGGCAGAGGTAGCGTCCTGAGTCCGACTCCTGCGTGTTGTTGATGTACAGGGACAGGTTGGCCGAGGGCATGGTGGCCGTGAAGCCCACGCGCTCCCCGAACTGGGGGCTGCCAAAACTGATCGAGTCTGGGGTGTACGAGATGATCTGTGTGGGGTGGATGGTGGGGACAAGAGCCATGAAGATTGTTGCAAAGCTCCCTCGAAAATCCTGTCCTTTTCTTAATTTTACACCATCTGCCATTAACAAGATGTTCTCTTAGCTGATGTTATGTTCTTAATAGAGCCATGAAAAGTACATTGAGTAGGAATATAATTAGAGTACTTTAAAATATGACAAAAAGATTAGAAGATAATAACAAAACCACATTCTTTCAAATCATATAGACCTTTATGCAAACAAGGCCTTTGGAGCTAAAGACTAACGGGCCAATTCAGAGTTGAGATAAGGGTTCTCTAGTTATGTCAGACTACCACCCCATGACTGGGCCTTTAGCCAAAGCAGCTTGCCATCTCAAGGCCAACAACTGCCCTCTCCCAATCAACTGCTGGTGAATGCTACTGTAGTGGACTTTTTGTGTTTGTTTGATCCCCTTTGGGACTTGGTCCGTCTGTATACTATGGTAGGATAATCTGGAATAAGCAAACATACAGAATAAACCCACATAGGTCATTAGATAACATTGTCTGTGGATGTAAGTTTTGGGGAAGAATTCAGATGACAGTTATGGCCCACTGCTCACTTTCGCCAGCTTAATATGTTTTGTAAAGGGTTAAACCCAACCTAACCCCAAAATCACAACTCTGTTCAGTGGCCTTTCTAGGGAGTTTTTCCTAGCCACCGTGCTTCTACACCTGCATTGCTTGCTGTTTGGGGTTTTAGGCTGGGTTTCTGTACAGCACTTTGAGATATCAGCTGATGTAAGAAGGGCTATATAAATACATTTGATTTGATTAGCATTGTTTCACTTGATGGCCTAATTTTCAGAAATGTTACATTTATGCATTTTCAAGCAAGGGTAAAACACAGTGAATAGATGGAGTGTTAAGCCTTTTATTTGATTCATTTAGGAGATTTTCCAAAGGAAGAGCTTTACCAGATTAACAGTATAACAGCAGTCAAACATCCTTCATGATAATAATCCTCCACGTTACAGCCACAGATGGCCAAGCAAGTCAGATTTTCAGTTTTCATTGGAAGATTTTGAGCAAAAACTGCACAGACCATAAACATATTTTTCTGAATAATCAGACAAATGATGTGAAGTATCACAGAAGTCAGAGTTTAACATTAAAACAAAACCTAACAAAATAGAATACATTCATCATTTCAAGTTGACTTAAAAAAAGGCAATATTACAGATGAGTTAAATTTTTACACCAAAAAACCTTTCCATGTACAAAGTACTTCTGACAAGGAAGTATGTAACTGGTATACAGAGCTAACGCAGGTACCTTTTATTGTAGACTTATGATGTCACAGCAAATATGCCTTTGCCTTAATGTTTGGTGCAAAAGTTCAAGTTACTGTACGTATCAAGTGAGGACAGCCCTTAAATCGTCAGACGATCAGCACAGATGCTAGAGGCACCACACAACAAAACAGATGCTGAAACACACTCACCAGTTGGGTGTTATTGGCCACAAAGTTCCAGAGAACGGTGTTCTTGCCAGTGATGGAGCTGGGGCTATACCAGGCCTGCAGCACCACTTTCTGACCCTCGATCACTTCCATGGTCCTCTGCGGCATCTGGATCTGGGCCAGCACACCTGGAGTTGGGAGAGGGGTACTTTACTTATACTTTGGATATCACTTTTCAACAAAGATTTATAGAAAATACTTATATTATACATAAACATACATGCATACAGTTGAAGTCAGAAGTGTACATACAACTTAGCCAAATACATTTAAACTCAGTTTCACAATTCCTGACATTTAATCCTAGTAAAAATTCCCTGTCTTAGGTCAGTTAGGATCACCACTATTTTAAGGTGAAATGTCAGAATAATAGTAGAGAAAGATTTATTTCAGCTTTTATTTCTTTCATCACATTCCCAGTGGATCAGACGTTTACATACACTCAATTAGTATTTGGTAGCAATTTGGTAACATTGCCTTCAAATTGTTCAACTTCGGTCAAACGTTTGGGGTAGCCCATTCCTCCTGACAGAGCTGGTGTATCTGAGTCAGGTTTGTAGGCCTCCTTGCTCGCACACACTTTTCAAATCTGCCCACAAATTGGGTTTGAGGTCAGGGCTGTGATGGCCAATCTAATACCTTGACTTTGTTGTCCTTAAGCCATTTTGCCACAACTTTGGAAGTATGCTTGGGGTCATTGTCCATTTGGAAGACCCATTTGCAACCAAGCTTTAACTTCCTGACTGATGTCTTGAGATGTTGCTTCAATATATCCACATAATGTTCCATCCTCATGATGTCATCTATTTTGTGAAGTGCACCAGTCCCTCCTGCAGCATCTTCACAAGGTCCTTTGCTGTTGTTCTGGGATTGATTTGCACTTTTCGCACCAAAGTACGTTCATCTCTAGGAGACAGAACGCGTCTCCTTCCCGAGCGGTATGACGGCTGCGTGATCCCATGGTGTTTACACTTGCGTACTATTGTTTGTACAGATGAACATGGTACCTTCAGGCGTTTGGAAATTGCTCCCAAGGATGAGCCAGACTTGTGGTCTACCATTGTTTTCTGAGGTCTTGGCTGATTTCTTTTTACTTTCCCATGATGTCAAGCAAAGAGGCACTGAGTTTGAAGGTAGGCCTTGAAATACATCCACAGGTACACCTCCAATTGACTCAAATGATGCCAATTAGCCTATCAAAAGCTTCTAAAGCTATGACAATTTTCTGTAATTTTCCTAGTTGTTTAAAGGCACAGTCAACTTAGTGTATGTACATTTCTGACCCACTGGAATTGTGATAGTGAATTATAAGTAAAATAATCTATCTGTAAACAATTGTTGGAAAAATTACTTGTGTCATGCAAAGTAGATGTCCTAATCGACTTGCCAAAACTGTGGTTTGTCAACAACAAATTGGTGCAGTGGTTGAAAAATGAGTTTTATTGACTCCAACCTAAGTGTATGTAAACTTCAGACTTCAACTGTGTGTGTGTATATATACACTGCTCAAAAAAGTAAAGGGAACACTTAAACAACACAATGTAACTTCAAGTCAATCACACTTCTGTGAAATCAAACTGTCCACTTAGGAAGCAACACTGATTGACAATAAATTTCACGTGCTGTTGTGCAAATGGAATAGACAAAAGGTGGAAATTATAAGCAATTAGCAAGACACCCCCAATAAAGGAGAGGTTCTGCAGGTGGTGACCACAGACCACTTCTCAGTTCCTATGCTTCCTGGCTGATGTTTTGGTCACTTTTGAATGCTGGCGGTGCTTTCACTCTAGTGGTAGCATGAGACGGAGTCTACAACCCACACAAGTGGCTCAGGTAGTGCAGCTCATCCAGGATGGCACATCAATGCGAGCTGTGGCAAGAAGGTTTGCTGTGTCTGTCAGCGTAGTGTCCAGAGCATTGAGACGCTAACAGGAGACAGGCCAGTACATCAGGAGACGTGGAGGAGGCCGTAAGAGGGCAACAACCCAGCAGCAGGACCGCTACCTCCGCCTTTGTGCAAGGAGGTGCAGGAGGAGCACTGACAGAGCCCTGCAAAATGACCTCCAGCAGGCCACAAATGTGCATGTGTCTGCTCAAACGGTCAGAAACAGACTCCATGAGGGTGGTATGAGGGCCCGACGTCCACAGGTGGGGGTTGTGCTTACAGCCCAACACCGTGCAGGACGTTTGGCATTTGCCAGAGAACACCAAGATTGGCAAATTCGCCACTGGCACCCTGTGCTCTTCACAGATGAAAGCAGGTTCACACTGAGCACGTGACAGACGTGACAGAGTCTGGAGACGCCGTGGAGAACGTTCTGCTGCCTGCAACATCCTCCAGCATGACCGGTTTGGCGGTGGGTCAGTCATGGTGTGGGGTGGCATTTCTTTGGGGGGCCGCACAGCCCTCCATGTGCTCGCCAGAGGTAGCCTGGCTGCCATTAGGTACCGAGATGAGATCCTCAGACCCCTTGTGAGACCATATGCTGGTGCGGTTGGCACTGGGTTCCTCCTAATGCAAGACAATGCTGGACCTCATGTGGCTGGAGTGTGTCAGCAGTTCCTGCGAGAGGAAGGCATTGATGCTATGGACTGGCCTGCCCACTCCCCAGACCTGAATCCAATTGAGCACATCTGGGACATCATGTCTCGCTCCATCCATCAACGCCACGTTGCACCACAGACTGTCTAGGAGTTGGTGGATGCTTTAGTCCAGGTCTGGGAGGAGATCCACCAGGAGACCATCCGCCACCTCATCAGGAGCATGCCCAGGCGTTGTAGGGAGGTCATACAGGCACGTGGAGGCCACACACACTACTGAGCCTCATTTTGACTTGTTTTAAGGACATTACATCAAAGTTGGATCAGCCTGTAGTGTGGTTGTCCACTTTAATTTTGAGTGTGACTCCAAATCCAGACCTCCATGGGTTGATAAATTTGATTTCTATTGATAATTTGTGTGATTGTTGTCAGCACATTCAACTATGTAAAGAAAAAAGTATTTAATAAGAATAGTTTATTCATTCAGATCTAGGAAGTGTTATTTTAGTGTTCCCTTTATTTTTTTTGAGCAGTATATATATATATATATATATATATATATATATATATATATATATATATATATATATATATATATATATATATATATATATATATATATATATATATATATATAAATAAATAAGCTGGACAACATCTTTAAAGGACCCACCCCCAGAGGAAGTTGCCGCCACAATTTTGATGTAATTTCCTGTCCTAGAAAGGCAATGCACTTGTAGGTTCCACCTCCAAAGAATATCGATGACTACTTATACATATTCATGAATTGGGTGTGTGAATTTCCATGTGGAGTTGATAAACAACAAATCGGGCACTGACAGCTGTCAGTGTAGCTAGCATGCTAACCTTACCGACCTACCTAGATCTTGCTAACCTTACCGACCTACCTAGATCTTGCTAACCTTATCTAGCTAGCTAATGTTATTTGTTGTTGCTGTTGTTTTTTTACACCGTATTCAAAACATTAGCCAGATTGCTCTATGACTGGTTCCGGAGATGGATTTGTCATAAGCATTGATTTATGGAAAACTTTGCCATAAATGGAAACCACCAGCCTCTCTTTGACTTCGCCCTCTTTTGTCAACTCCAACGTTTTGCCATCTTCCATAAATTGCAGACAGGAATCAGCCATAGAAATAGTTAAAAAGAATAAGCTGATGCTCCAGTAATATGGGTAACTATTGAAAGATACAATGTAGAAAAACGCATATCTCCAGTACAGTCGTGGCCAAAAGTTTTGAGAATGACAAATTTTCACAGTCTGCTGCCTCAGTTTGTATGATGGCAATTTTCATATACTCCAGAATGTTATGAAGAGTGATCAGATGAATTGCAATTAATTGCAAAGTCCCTCTTTGCCATGCAAAAAAACATTTCCTCTGCATTTCAGCCCTGCCACAAAAGGACCAGCTGACATGTCAGTGATTCTCTCGTTAATACAGGTGTAAGTGTTGACGAGGACAAGGCTAGAGATCACTCTGTCATGCTGATTGAGTTTGAATAACAGACTGGAAGCTTCAAAAGCAGGGTGGTGCTTGGAATCAAGCAGGGTGGTGCTTGGAATCATTGTTCTTCCTCTGTTAAACATGGTTACCTGCAAGGAAACACGTGCCGTCATCATTGCTTTGCACATAAAGGGCTTCACAGGTAAGGATATTGCTGCCAGTAAGATTGCACCTAAATCAACCATTTATCGGATCATCAAAAACTTCAAGGAGAGCGGTTCAATTGTTGTGACGAAGGCTTCAGGGCGCCCAAGAAAGTCCAGCAAGCGCCAGAACCGTCTCCTAAAGTTGATTCAGCTGCAAGATTGGGGAACCACCAGTACAGAGCTTGCTCAGGAATGGCAGTAGGCAGGTGTGAGTGCATCTGCACACACAGTGAGGAGATGACTTTTGGAGGATGGCCTGGTGTCAAGAAGAGCAGCAAAGAAGCCACTTCTCTCCAGGAAAAACAATCAGGGACAGACTGATATTCTGCAAAAGGTACAGGGATTGGACTGCTGAGGACTGGGGTAAAGTCATTTTCTTTTATGAATCCCCTTTCTGATTGTTTGGGCATCCGGAAAAAAAGTTTGTCTGGAGAAGACAAGGTGAGTGCTACCATCAGTCCTGTGTCATGCCAACAGTAAAGCATCCTGAGACCATTCATGTGTGGGGTTGCTTCTCAGCCAAGGGAGTGGGCTCACTCACAATTTTGCCTAAGAACACAGCCATGAATAAATAATGGTACCAACACATCCTCCGAGAGCAACTTCTCCCAACCATCCAGGAACAGTTTGGTGATGAACAATGCCTTTTCCAGCATGATGGAGCACCTTGCCATACGGCAAAAGTGATAACTAAGTGGCTCGGGAAACAAAACATCAATATTTTGTGTCCATGGCCAGGAAACTCCCCAGACCTTATCCCATTGAGAACTTGTGGTCAATCCTCAAGAGGCGGGTGGGCTGATGATGGGCTGCCATCAGTCAGGATGTGACCCAGAAGTTAATTGACAGCATGCCAGGACGGATTGCAGAGGTCTTGAAAAAGAAGGGTATACTGACTCTTTGCATGAACTTCATGTAATTGTCAATAAAAGCCTTTGACACTTATGAACTGCTTGTAATTATTATTCAGTATTCCGTAGTAACATCTGACAAAAATATCTAAAGACATTGAAGCAGCAAACTTTGTTGGAAATTAATATTTGTGTCATTCTCAAAACTTAAATGGACACATGCATCCTTTGGTAGGTAGGCTGCTGGCAGGCTGAGGCTGAGGTACAGCAAAGCCAAGTCAGCCTATGCTCATGGTTTTCACAGGGGAAGTGAAAAGATAGGCTACAATGACTTTGCTCATGATCATTAACACTGCAAATGACATACAACTATAAGTTCCTTGAATTTCCTTCACAGGTGCGTTTCATTATCTGAAGACACTTCTAGCTAACATTACACAAATCAAAGCAGCGGGTTTGTGGTCAAAACCATTCATCTTGGGGCGACGGGGGAAGCGGGTTTGCAAAATGCTATCATGTCACAATTATACTCTTAAAACAGACAAGCTAAAAAATGTGAAAATTGTCAACTTATCCAATGGATTATCTGATCAAGCTGATCCTAACTGTTAGAGACCAATTTCTATTTTGCCCTGTATATGAAAAGTGTTGGAAAACTAGTCAATAATCAACTGACTGGTTTTCTTGATGTCAATAGTATTCTCTCTGGTATGCAATCTGTTTTCCACTCAGGTTATGGATGTGTCACTGCATGGTCCTAAATGATGTCACCATTGCCCTTGATTCTAAGCAATGTGGTGCTGCCATTTTTATTGACTTGGTCAAAGCTTTTGATTTGGTAGACCACTCTATTCTTGTGGGCCGGCTAAGGAGTATTGGTGTCTGAAAGGTCTTTGGCCTGGTTTGCTAACTCTCTCAAAGAGTGCAGTGTATGAAGTCCTTACATCTGCTGTCTCAGCCACTGCCTGTCACCAAGGGAGTACCCCAAGGCTCAAATCCTAGGCACCACGCTCTTCTCAATTTACATCAACATACACTGCTCAAAAAAATAAAGGGAACACTTAAACAACACAATGTAACTCAAAGTCAATCAAACTTCTGTGAAATCAAACTGTCCACTTAGGAAGCAACACTGATTGACAATACATTTCACATGCTGTTGTGCAAATGGAATAGACAAAAGGTAGAAATTATAGGCAATTAGCAAGACACCCCCCAAAACAGGAGTGATTCTGCAGGTGGTGACCACAGACCACTTCTCAGTTCCTATGCTTCCTGGCTGATGTTTTAGTCACTTTTGAACGCTGGCGGTGCTCTCACTCTAGTGGTAGCATGATACGGAGTCTACAACCCACACAAGTGGCTCAGGTAGTGCAGTTCATTCAGGATGGCACATCAATGCGAACTGTGGCAAAAAGGTTTGCTGTGTCTGTCAGCGTAGTGTCCAGAGCATGCAGGCGCTACCAGGAGACAGGCCAGTACATCAGGAGACGTGGAGGAGGCCGTAGGAGGGCAACAACCCAGCAGCAGGACCGCTACCTCCGCCTTTGTGCAAGGAGGTGCACTGCCAGCGCCCTGCAAAATGACCTCCAGCAGGCCACAAATGTGCATGTGTCTGCTCAAACGGTCAGAAACAGACTCCATGAGGGTGGTATGAGGGCCCGACGTCCACAGGTGGGGGTTGTGCTTACCACCGTGCAGGACGTTTGGCATTTGCCAGAGAACACCAAGATTGGCAAATTCGCCACTGGCGCCCTGTGCTCTTCACAGATGAAAGCAGGTTCACACTGAGCACATGTGACAGACGTGACAGAGTCTGGAGACGCCGTGGAGAACGTTCTGCTGCCTGCAACATCCTCCAGCATGACCGGTTTGGCGATGGGTCAGTCATGGTGTGGGGTGGCATTTCTTTGTGGGGCCGCACAGCCCTCCATGTGCTCGCCAGAGGTAGCCTGACTGCCATTAGGTACCGAGATGAGATCCTCAGACCCCTTGTGAGACCATATGCTGACACATGCACATTTGTGGCCTGCTGGAGGTCATTTTGTAGCTGTTTTTGTAGCTGTTTTTGATTAATAAACAAAACCCTGCTGGTGGGTGCTAACATTCAAATAAAACAGCCCTGAAACAAAACATAAGCTGAAAATAATTTGTATGTCATATCATGGGAAAAGACACCACATTCATACAGATTTGCACAAAGTGGGCAGTTCAGATTAGTCACGTCAAGCCCAAATATATCATACTTTGACAAAAACGATGACTTATTGACTTAAATCGTCGTGCAACATCATGAGTAACCTCTGGTCATCATCGTTCAGCTCGAAGGCTAGTGGATTTCTACTGGTGCAGGTGTTTATGGAAACTGTCTGAGTGTGGTTGTGACTATCTGGCTGAATAGATTGCAAAATGCATGGAGCCTTAATCAAAACCAGTTGAGTGTTTCCGGTAGAAAGGGAAAATGCACTTTGTCGTCAGTGTAACACTCGTCACCCTTCAAGAAATGATCCTCCTACTTCATGATATCTCACATGCTGTAAAAATGTAAAAAAGACCATGCTTAGTAAGCCAACACAGGGAATTCATTTGCAAACGAAATACTTACTCTTTCACTCCCAGAGCTATTGGAACCAATGATAAATAATCACAGGTCTTGCCAACAACAGATCATTGCCACAACCACTTTGCGCACAATACATAACACCATAAAACAATTGTTCCTACCAACCAAAGACGGGAAGATATCCAAACAGGCAAGCACTTTTCTTCATAACTCTTCATGACCACATGCTCTTCATTACCACAAACACAGTCCTAGACGGTTACTTGGTCCCAATAAGTCACAGCGACTGACACACAGAGCCCCCCCAAAAATACATCTTATGATGTCATTGAAGCAGAGGGGTAGAAATGGACTCCAGACAGCACTCCAGTTGAAAGTGGATCAACTGTAAAATAAAATAAACTTGTGAATGAAAATGAAATAAAGAAAGTGGATGAATCTCTACCCGTCTGGTTTGCCAGCTTGGTCACTTAGGGCACTCCCCACCCACCCACACTATCCACTCAGGCACTTCTATTCCCTCCTTTATCCACAGCTAATCGTCTTTACCATTATTATTCTATGTTCCATTGAGCTTTGGGAATTACACAAACCTCATCATGGCATAAAGCAATATAGCTAGCATAGGATCTTAACCCCTTACATTCCAGCTTTGGAGGTAGCCGAGCGGAGGGATTTCTTACAGAGCAGTTTACTAAACATTGAGAATAGCGGTAGCTATATGCAGTGGTTGATATACTGTATTATGCTCTCCTGGCAAATCTCTGAATTCAGAGAGTTAAGTCACAATGTTTAATCGCTAAAGAGGATGGGTGGCTAGCTGTCTCAATTCCTGGAATGTTCAATAAATTACCTGGTTTTCCCTAAATGTTTTATTTTTTTTATTTATCCGTTATTTTACAAGGTAAGTTGACTGAGAACACGTTCTCATTTACAGCAACGAACTGGGGGTCCAAATCCCCAAATCCCGGTTGGGTTGGAGGATTAGTGGAATCAGGAGGGAATAAGAAAAAGTCTGGAATCCTCCAAGCAGGTTTTCTGGAAAACCAGGGAATGTATCGAAAGTTCCAGGAATTTTTCAGCCCTACTCAGTCTCCAGCTGGTTTAGGTTATATAGGTTATGTTGCTTTATGTAAGGGATAATCAACGAGGGGCTATGCGTTCTATGGAAAATAATGAATTACTTTATTATTAAAGAGATTATTATTTCCCAGAGAATGCATACAGCCTTGAGTTGATTGTCCCTTTCATACCATGGCTATAATGTTTCACATTTGCCACTAGAAATGTGTTTATTGCAGGTAGAAATGTGTTCAACATCCATCTACAGAAGTAGCTAGCAAGTTTCTAGATAGCTACAGTAGTTGCATTGGTAAACAAACAGACTTGCTAGTTTAGCTAACCAAACTTTCAGCTTGCTATTACAAAAGTCGAATTCAACAATGCCAATTTCAATGCCAATTTCAATTCAACTTTTGCTTTCAAAAGCGGCTCAAACATCGAACATGTAAGAATTAATTAAAGCCATTGAATTCTAAAATGCTGTGCGTTACAGGGAATTATACAACAGGTGTGTCTAATCCGGAATGCTGATGGTTATACCGCATTCCAGCCAGTGTCTATTCCACAAGTTACCACCTGCTAAATCTATGACGTTAAAATGTCTATTTAATCTGTTCCATCAGACTGTGCAATCCACTGTCTCATCAGCCCAGCCAGGCAATTTGTAAACTTGATCTTCACTATAAAAAGCATCTAGACATTCTCACATTTCTTTGAGACTAACATTTAGTTTTCAACAGCAGAGATTTGTATAAACCTTACTGTCTGTCTCTCCGACATTTGCAACATTGTTTCAATATTTCAATTTTGAAATTCGATCTCCGGCTGTCCCATAGGCGGCAGCGTAGCCTAGTGGTTAAAGCATTGGACTAGTAACCGAAAGGTTGCAAGTTCGAATCCCCAAGCTGACAAGGTACAAATCTGTCATTCTGCCCCTGAACAAGGCAGTTAACCCACTGTTCCTAGGCCGTCATTGAAAATAAGCATTTGTTCTTAACTGACTTGCCTAGTTAAATAAAACAATTGTGATGAACGTGTCGGGATGAGAGACAGGCATGAGGCTTTTCTCAGCCAGTCGAAATCATGAATCAGCATCATATTTATGGATACATATACAAGAAACTATCAATAGAAAAAAAACAGGTAAAACAAAACTAAGTGAAGCTAGTTTGCAGTCTTTCCAGCTTCAGCTTGAAGCGATTGTGTTGTTGGTTAGCTCTTCTGAACAACAGTGTCCTGATGAGAGAGAGCTCATTTTCTATGACAGGTGACATCACACATCATTAGCTCATTGTTATGGATGTATCCATATAAATGTGCACTAGAAAACAGCTTAAGCAAATGCAGGTACTTTGTTGTTTTTCTGGCTGCACTGTTTGACGTGACTATAAGTTAGCTGTAGTTGGGCTAGCTAGCAAGCAAGGGATAAGAACTTTGCCAGCCAGTATGCCAATAGAACGAACGCCAGGGCCGCATCTCTGGCAGCTGAACCGATAGAACAAACGACCAGCTGGCTTGGGTAGCAACCATAGATCTGTGTCAGGACTAGATCTTGTAGAAGGATGAAATAGTATGAATAAATTAATCAAAATAACTTTGAATGAAAATATGTCAATCATTATTTGAATAGGTTGGTAACCCATTGTATACCAGTGATAATGGCTTCGAAGCCGGTGTCGACTTAGTCTCGGGCCTAACAACACCCGTGCCAATACAGTTGAAGTCGGAAGTTTACATACACTTAGGTTGGAGTCATTAGAACTCGTTTTTCAACCACTCCACAAATGTCTTGTTAACAAACTATAGTTTTGGCAAGTCAGTTAGGACCTCTACTTTGCATGACACAAGTAATTTTTCCAACAATTGTTAACAGACAGATTATTTCACGTATAACTCACTGTGTCACAATTCCAGTGAGTCAGAAGTTTACATACACTAAGTTGACTGTGCCTTTAAACAGCATGGAAAATTACAGAAAATGATGTAATGGCTTTAGAAGCTTCTGATAGGCCAATAGACATAATTGGAGGTGTAGCTGTGGGTGTATTTCAAGGCCTACCTTCAAACTCAGTGCCTCTTTGCTTGACATCATGGGAAAATCAAAAGAAAATCAGCCAAGCCTTCCACAAGTCTGGTTCATCCTTGGGAGCAATTTCGGTCTCCAAGAGATGAACGTACTTTGGTGTGAAAAGTGAAAATCAATCCCAGAACAACAGCAAAGGACCATGTGAAGATGCTGGAGGAAACGGGTACAAAAGTATCTATATCCACAGTAAAGCGAGTCCTATATCGACATAACCTGAAAGGCGGCTCAGTAAGGAAGAAGCCACTGCTCCAAAACGTCCATTAAAAAGCCAGACTACGGTTTGCAACTGCACATGGGGACAAAGATCGTACTTTTTGGAGAAATGTCCTCTGGTCTTATGAAACAAAAATAGAACTGTTTGTCCATAATGACCATTGTATTGCTTGGAGGAAAAAGGGGGAGGCTTGCAAGCCATAGAACACCATCCCAACCGTGAAGCATGGGTTGTGGCAGCATCATGTTGTGGGAGTGCTTTGCTGCAGGAGGGACTGGTGCATTTCACAAAATAGATGACATCATGAGGTTGGAAAATTATGTGGATATATTGAAACAACATCTCAAGACATCAGTCGGGAAGTTAAAGCTTGTTCGCAAATGGGTCTTCCAAATGGACAAAGACCCCAAGCATACTTCCAAAGCTGTGGCAAAATGGCTTAAGGACAACAAAGTCAAGGTATTGGAGTGGTCATCACATAGCCCTGACCTCAATCCTATAGAAAATGTGTGGGCAGAACTGAAAAAGTGTGTGCGAGCAAGGAGGCCGACAAACTGGACTCAGTTACACCAGCTCTGTCAGTAGGAATGGGCCAAAATCCCCCCTACTTATTGTGGGAAGCGTGTGGAAGGCTACCCGAAACATATGACCCAAGTTAAACAATTTAAAAAGGCAATGCTACCAAATACTAATTGAGAATATGTAAACTTCTGACCCACTGGGAATGTGATGAAAGAAATAAAAGCTGAAATAAATCATTCTCTACTATTATTCTGATATTTCACATTCTTAAAATATAGTGGTGATCCTAACTGACCTAAAACAGGGAATTTTTACTAGGATTAAATGTCAGGAATTGTGAAAAACTGAGTTTACTTACACATTAGCCAAATTAATTCAGACTTCCAATTGTATATCCTCCAAACACCAGCTTCTCGGGCATTATCACTTAAATAATGCACGCTATAAAATGCCCTTCAAGCCAATCAGAGACAAGTATTAAACAATGCCATGGTATGAAGTGTTGCTCTGATTTCCTGTATGGGTCAGTAATAATAATAATAAAAATAATAATAATAATGTGCTGAAATAATCACATTTATATCAGATGGAAGAGATGCCCTTCAAATTCATTTGTTGTTTCTTTTGGGTAATAATGTAATATCCTTGTCTTTCAATAAAATTACATTTCCAATTTTAAAGAGCTATGTGTAATCTTCCTTCATCTCTCAATCGGGTCCATCACTGCATGCCGTGTGTTTGCGTGCATTTTGTGTCTGCTAGTGTGTGTAACTATCACATGGGAGTGTGTAAGCTTGTCAGGGTGCGTCTGTGAAGTGTCCATGTCATACGAAATGTGACGTGTGTATAGGTCTTGTCTGATGTTCCATGTTCCCACTCCGAAATTATTTAAATAATTTGTTATTTTAGCCCTACTCTAAAGTAGTGTTATCAGAACACATGAGGATACCAGTAGGTCATTTCTGGTGTTATTTTGATTATTCATTAGAATAAACCCCTAACCTTAATCTCACAAACATGCATGCACACACGCTTACAAGCATACATTCACAACTGCACACACACCTTTTTAAAAGAAGCCATCTTTCATGATCTGACATGATCAAAATACCTTGAAAACACCTTGAAGGGTTAGTTGTTGTAAGATGCCCAATCACCCAAGCAGGACCCGATCACCATCACAGTCATCCTAACCTAATGTAGCAGGTGTAAAAGAAACACCTGAGCGAAGTTCCCAAATCTAGTTTTCACCGGAAAAGGAAGCTAGGTTGAAGATAGCTGTATACCTAAAAACCGGATGCATGCGGTTGTTGGCAAAGCCGCTAAGGATGTCATCACCCCAGTCCACTGCCTGTTCTGATTGAGTGGAGATTTACTCAATAAAAACCACATGGCCAGAGAGACTGCAATGTCTCCAAATAACCAGGTGGGGGAAGCAGATAACCAGCACCTGCCACTGAGCACCAATGAGCTGAAACAACAGTGATAGAAGATCAGTACCTTCATGCAAATATAATTTGAATCTCTATTCCACAGTAGTACAGTTTAGTAGTAGTACAGTAGTACAGTTTCTTAACATACCCATCACCGGTAATCTTCCTGGGTTCATATACAAACACAATACAACCAGGGATGTAGTGGTAAAAACATAGGTGAATAAACCCTGAGCACCATGGGTATAAAAGTGTGTAGGTAATGCAAAAGAACAAGAATGTACAGTAGCATAATAGGTAATAATAATAGCATAATAACTGAGTTCCCTCCAGAAACAATATAAATATAAAGGGAATGTATAGGATTAATACAGAGCACCCTTTAAAAACAACCCATTCACTAACGATAATGCTAAACTTTCATTGCTTTCACAGACGAAAAAAAACACATCAAGGGTTGAACTGTGAGGAGCAAATGCGCCGAGTGGAGTCAGTGTTTACATTCATGATTACAGGGTGTATGTGTGTTTAATGCATGTTTACTATAATTAGCAAAGCTGACAGTCTAATGAATGCCATTTGCCCCCTCTTGTGAGACAGTGTGTGTGTCTCCTCTCTCTGAGTCATTAGGCAACAAGCTCCCTCTCTCCACTCTCATCCCTCCATCCTTGCTAAGACGCCTCAGTAAGGGGGGAATACAGCAGCAGAGGGATGTGCAAAGGGCGGGGGGGGGGGGTAGATTGGAGTCTACAGCGGCCCGCTGTCATTAAGCAGAGAAGCTCTCCTCCGTCCCATTTTTAAGTCGCCTCTCTCTCCTCATGTAGCCTCTCTCGCTCCCTACCCCAAGAAGGGTCTTTGCTGGCCTAATGCCTTTCTTCTTTGAGACAAATCTACCCCACCCCATCGCTGCTGCTGTACCTTCACACAGGTGTTGTTGGGGGTAGGGCTCCTGGCCTTAGAAACTACAGGTTCAGAAGCCAGTGTGTGTGTGTGTCTGCATGTGCTGGTCTATGACACAGCTCCATGGGTAAGGCGAGCTGCTTGGCAGTGATAATGATGAAAGGTGAGAGGTCCTGCTACTTGCTGCTGCTTAGACAGACTGGAGTCCGGTGTCAGACACCCAGCGGGGTGCATTCTCCGACAAAACTACTGTATCTAACACACCATCCCTCTAATTTACTACAAACTTTCACTCTTCACATTACTGCTACCTTGGTCATATTCAAGATGTAGCAAAACATAAATGAAAACAAGTGTGTCTTAAGTTTGAGTTGTATCTTTGTTTGTCAATGTTCTACCATGTGGTGTATATGGAATACGACCTTGTTGGCTTTTAAAACAGTAAGCATTGGATGTATTTTAAAATGACCCAACTGGATGTAATAAATGGAGGATAGTAAAATTGGAGGATAGTAAAATCAGAAAGAAAATGAAAACGAGAGAAACCGGAATAAAGCGAGAGACAGTGAAAGAGAGACAGAGGATAGTAAATCTGAGTGAAATTAAGACAGGTGAAGATAAGGCGAAGTTGAGAAGCTCACCAGACGAAAGATCAAGAAAAATCTTGCTCGTCAATGGATACTCGACTGCCTGCACATCCTCTTGAGATTTCAGTCAATTTTTCTCCAACAACGTTCTCGTTGAGAAACTATAGCCTTCTTGACCAAGGATGACTTTTTGGACCTGAATGCCAAAACATTCAAGATATAAAAAGGTAAATAAAAGTACCTATTTTGCTTTCCCCACCATATTACAACCACATATTACATCAACACTGAAAAAAATGTACGGTGAGATTGAAATCATTTAAAAGCTTACAAACAGGGTTGTCAAACTGTTTTCTAATAAAAAGTATGTTTTTATCCTTAATCGTCAATTATATAAAAACGCCAATGTTTTTTCATATTCACATATGTTGTAGCTTAGACCTTATTTTACATCAGAGGTTTTTGTGTTGTGACTGCCATCAGTTGAGACAGAACATGCTCTTGAATACAGGGTGGGTGTCATGTTTTGGCTGATAAATGTACTAAAATGAAAACGTCGACATTCAAATGGTACCACAAAGATGGTTGGATGTCCACACATCAGAGAACGTTGACTTGAATGGAAATGTTGTTTTAAATTATACTATCAATCCTCCATAGGAAACATCAATATATAGAACAGACATTACCATTTAAAGTTGACATTCGACAGCGGGTGGACCAAAAGCCTTCTTCGTGGCAGTAATTAGAAGTTAAAATGTCAATTCAATTTAAATGTCAAAGGTGTACCAGCTAAATTGCAGTGGTCTGAAGGGATAGGTCAATTCTATTTCTATGATTGAAATGACACCCACCCTGTGTTCAAGAGCATGCCGTCTCAACCAATGGTGGGCACAACAATAACTCAGATGTAAAATAGGGTCTAAGCTACAACATTTGTGACTATCTTTTTTTTGTTGAGATGTGTTTAGATAATTGAAGTTAAAATGTAATATTTTTTATACATAAACATTTATTTTAAGAAATGTAAAAAATAAAAAAATAAAAAGTTTGTCAGTTTTGAAATGATAAACTCGATTACTTATCTTTTTCAGTGATGAAGAAATGGATGTCTGAAATGGTATACAAAAAACATGGGTCAACTTTGAGCACCTCCATCTCCTGAATGTTGTCGCTTTCTGACCATTTCCTCCATGGGCAAGTACTGCATGTATAGAAAGTTTTGTTTAAATCAAAAAGGATGCTGTCAAAAAGTCATTGAATTCATATGGGTTACGCATCTGTGCTCGAAGTTCTTTAATCCGCTCACATTCCTAGATGGATCAGCTTATAATATTGCGTCATAACTGATGGCAGCAAGATTGAATATCAGTCAGTATGGATGAAAAAAATGAATAAACATTTTTTACGTGAAATGTGATATGACGTGTGTGTGGGGAGGGAAGTAACATTAGAGTCTGACTTAACAAATCATTAATTTCAGCTCCTTGTGGCTGCGAGGGGTTATCATCATCATCATCCATCTCCACACAGACAGTCTGGGTAATTAGTATGAATCGAGCACTTGCAGTTACACAGAGGCTTACAGTAGTAGATTGTCACGTTCCTGACCTATTTCTGTTAGTTTGTTGTATGTGTTAGTTGGTCAGGACGTGAGTTTGCGTGGGTATTCTATGTTTTCTGTTTCTATGTTGGTTTAGGGTTGCCTGGTATGGCTCTCAATTAGAGGCAGGTGTTTGGCGTTTCCTCTAATTGAGTCATATTTAGGTAGGTTGTTTCACAGTGTTCGTTGTGGGTGGTTGTCTCCTGTGTTAGTGTTTGTTGCACCATACGGGACTGTTTCGTGCGTTCTTCGTTTTATGTAGTCATTTTTCCTGTTGTGCGTTCTTCGTGTTTTATGTAAGTTCGTATGTTCAGGTTTGTCTACATTTGTTTTGTTATTTTGTTAATTTCAAGTGGTTTCGTTTCGTGTTTTTCCCGTCTTGTTTAATTAAAATTATGTCATTTCAAAACGCTGCGCCTTGGTTCAATCCATGCTCCTCCTCTTCGGATGAAGAGGAAGAGGAGTACCGTTACATAGATACAGTTGAAGTCGGAAGTTTACATACACCTTAGCCAAATACATTTAAACTCAGTTTCACAATTCCTGACATTTAATCCAAGTAAAGATTCCCTCTTAAGTCAGTTAGGATCACCACTATTTTGAGAAGGTGAAATGTCAGAATAATAGTAGAGAGAATTATTTATTTCAGCTTTTATTTCTTTCATCACATTCCCAGTGGGCCAGACGTTTACACACACACTCAATTAGTATTTGGTAGCATTGCCTTTAAATTGTTTAACTTGGGTCAAACGTTTCAGGTAGCCTTCCACAATAAGTTGGGTGAATTTTGGCCCATTCAACCTGACAGAGCTGGTGTAACTGAGTCAGGTTTGTATGCCTCCTTGCTCGCACACACCTTTTCAGTTCTGCCCACACATTTTCTATAGGATTGAGGTCAGGGCTTTGTGATGGCCACTCCAATACATTGACTTTGTTGCCCTTATGCCATTTTTCATTTTTTCATTGTCCATTTGGAAGACCCATTCTTTAACCCATTCTTTAACTTCCTGACTGATATCTTGAGATGTTGTTTCAATATATCCACATAATGTTCCTACCTCATGATGCCATCTATTTTGTGAAGTCCACCAGTCCCTCTTGCAGCAAAGCACCCCCACAACATGATACTGCCACCCCGTGCTTCACGGTTGGAATGGTGTTCTACGGCTTGCAAGCCTCCCCCTTTTTCCTCCAAACATAATGATGGTCGTTATGGCCAAACTGGTCTGATGAAACAAAAACAGAACTGAGGACATTTCTCCATGTGCAGTTGCAAACCGTAGTCTGGCTTTTTTATGGCGGTTTTGGAGCAGTGGCTTCTTCCTTGCTGAGCGGCCTTTCAGGTTATGTCGATATAGGACTCATTTTACTGTGGATATAGTTTTGTTCCTGTTTCCTCCAGCATCTTCACAAGGTCCTTTACTGTTGTTCTGGGATTGATTTGCACTTTTCGCACCAAAGTACGTTCATCTCTAAGAGACAGAACGCGTCTCCTTCCTGAGCGGTATGACGGCAGCGTGGTCCCATGGTGTTTATACTTGTGTACTATTGTTTGTACAGATGAACGTGGTACCTTCAGGTATGTGGAAATTGCTCCCAAGGATGAACCAGACTTGTGGCCTCAATTGATTTCTTTTGATTTTCCCATGATGTCAAGCAAAGAGGCACTGAGTTTGAAGGTAGGCCTGGAAATACATCCACAGGTACACCTCCAATTGACTCAAATGATGTCAAGTAGCCTAACAGAAGCTTCTAAAGCCATGACATAATTTTCTGGAATTTCCTAATCTGTTTAAAAGGCACAGTCAACTTAGTGAATGTAAACTTCTGACCCACTGGAATTGTGATAGTGAATTAGAAGTGAAATAATATGTAAACAATTGTTGGAAAAATGACTTGTGTCATGCACAAGGTAGATGTCCTAACTGACTTGCCAAAACTATAGTTTGTTAAAAAGACATTTGTAGTGGTTGAAAAATGAGTGTATGTAAACTTAGGACTTCAGGTACTGAGACGTGTATGGGTTAGGTTACACACAATGGGAAACATTTTCAAGGGGACTGTATACTTGCTACAGGTACATGGGATGAGGGTGCATGTGTGCGTGTCTGTGTAGTACGTATGTGTCCAGTGATGACATGAATTGGTAATGTGAGAGAACCTGCATTTGTCGAGTGTCAGAGCTAGAGGGTCTTGAGTGGTTTTAAGTGTGGGCAAACCTGTCCTATTGTGTGACAATGAGAGAGAGGTTTGTGAGCATGCGTGACGTGTGTGTGTGTGGGCGATTGTGAGTGTGCAGGAGGACACTCCGATCCCGGTGGCATACTGAGCCTGTCTGCTCCCTTTGGGACAGCAGAGTGCGTCTGTGTCTAGCTCATGTAAGCATGCCTAATTTACAGGAAGGGCTGTAGCTAGGCCTGGTTTACTCCCTCCCAAATCCTACCAGTAGATAAAGCTGTAGCTGGCTCTTTGATGGAGGTGCTGGTTTATATAGCGTCCCTTCAAGCTAAAAGCTAAAGCTCAGTGAAGGGAGGCACCCATTTCACTTCCTCACCCGCCTCATCAACAGCTCAAAGTTAAGAGATGGAGTCACATTGTAGGAATGTCCCATCCATGTCTCTGTAAGATGATGATGAAGATAACTGGAGGAAGTTATTTTAGAGCCTGTATGAAATATGAAAGCCCTAAGCGCTAGTGTTTGATGAGAAGAAATGTACTTTCAAAAGATCTTATCTTACGCCGGTCATCGCGATTACAATTGTCCCCAACTGCAGGGGAATATCGATAGAAATCAAAGCGAAAGATGAATGCACACGCACATCAGAGAGGAAAAAAAGTGGGATACTTTTGAAGAAATCTTCTGAAGATGATTCAATGCGCTATAAAGAGAGAGAGGCACATCGACTCATGACGATGGGCGTAGTATCGCAATTCCCAATTATCACGGAGAAAAATCACGAAACAGGCTCCAGGGAAAAGTCACCCAGTCACACCGGGGTCATATTTATCAGGCACCAAACAGAAGGAAATTGACAGAAAAAGCGAGGGGCTACCTGGACTTATCCAATAAGAAATATAAATGTTCTTTTTTCATTGCAAATGTTTTCCATTGCATGCCCTAATGACTATGCCCCAGATAGTGCTAAGATTTCCACACCATGATCCTCTAAGGGCTGAAACATAAAACTCACTGGCACCAAAATATTATCTGTACATACAGTCTGAGCAACTTTGTGGTACGGTCTACATTTATCAGAATCAGGGAATCCAAGAGAAGATGAATGGCACAAGGACTGACAGACTGGTGGATTGATGGAGTTTTGGGGTGATGCTAAACCATGCAGAAGTGAGAGCAGCAATCAATCTACAGTAGCCCGTCCAAACACTTTACCCTGACTCACGCACACCACCTCATCAACCAAGTGTGAGACGACTGGAATTTTGGAGCCGCACAGACACAGCTCTCGGCAACAGACATTGAAGACTTGCTCATCATCTGATAAGCCTCTGTCGTTCCCAGCCCCGTCTTCCAGTATAATGAAAAGAAACAGCGGACTTGAGAAAAACGTGCCGGCCCTATCTCGCCGAAACAGTTTCTCCTCCTGCTCCCTCCTTGGCTCATCTATATAGCCTCGAGACAGAAGAAAAACATTTCAGTTTAATTGCAGGGGTGAGGACATTGTGTGTGTGCTTCTTGCATGTGTCTGCTAGTGTGTGTACAAATGTATGTGTGTTTGTGCGTAGTGAGAGTGTGTCTACATTTAAGTGCGGGTGTGTGGGTGTACACTTCTGTGTGATTACGTGCGCGTGTTCATGCCGGCGTGTGTTCGTAGTGTGTATGTGTAGCGGGCCTGGGCCTTGGTGGTGATGTGCGGGACTGATAAAGACCGAGAGAGGCTGAGCCTGGAGGAGCTCGGAGCACAGAGACGTTGAGATTAATTGAAGCGGTAATGACAGCTTTGAGTTGGATCTGATTGGGGTGGTCTTTAGGGGGACTGACAGTGAGACACAGGGTATTACTAAGCGCTTGTAATGATGTGTATTGGCGGAGGGAAATCAAGAATAGACTACCGAAGCATACGGGTCTTCTTATAGAGATGGCTATGAAGGCTTTTTGTTATCTAATAGGCTATATTCATCCGATGACAGTAACAAGTATGATGGTGTGGAAGCAACACCTTTCCATTCCAATAGAAGACCACACAGTAAACCTTTTCACATGATCGTGTCACTAATTAGGAACATTTACAAGAAACATTGCTTTTGCTAAGACCCGATAGAAGAGTATTAAGTTCAGAGAGAAGTGTTTTGAGTGCTACAGATCTATTGCAAAGCACAGATTCAGCATCCTCTACACAGGGTCAAAATCAAAGAACCACCCCCTCCACCCCACACACTTCCTTTACATTGTGCAGACAGGAAAAACCTGGGCCTGCTGATAGAGAGCTCAGGATCGGGCGGTGCTCCAGAATTAGCGGGGTCTGGCACAGAAGCGCGGGTCAAACAGGAAGTGACAGACAGGAAGTCAGCTAGAGTCACACACCGCCGTGGACACCTGGGCTTCAAAAACAGGCATTCTGGAAGAAGACTTAAACTCGAGACCTCCGGTAACTTACTTCAAATTTACTCTACAATCACAGGCTGTGTTGTCATACTGTACCATGACAGGGTCAAATGTATCTTGCACTGATTCATGTAGGAACTGGGGGAGATGGTAGCACTGTAAAAGGTATAATAAATATTATGGTACATTAATGAAATGCCGGCTCGGCACACTACTTATAGAACTAATTCATATTTGACCTGTAACTACCTTTTGATTGGATTTGTTGTAAAGAACCGACAACATCTATGACTAAAAACCTGTGGCTTACTCAAAATGTAAATAACAGAACACAATACACACTCATGTCGAACACTGTAGTGTATAATCCATCCATTCATAACAACACACAAGGTAGGCAGACAACCTAAACTACACCCCATGAAGCCCATGTGCTTTATCTTGAGACAAGCCGCCAGTCTATGGTGATGAAAAGTGACCTGGTGTCGTAAGGTGATGGATTGGAGCGCCACCACAGCGCCATCTGATCTGCCCAGGGATCCCATCTGACAGACAGCTGGGGAAATCAATCTGCATAATACTGAAAGGTGGCAGTTGACACAATCCTCCTAGGACACGTTGGATTACAGCCATGACGAATTCTCCCCTCCCCCTCAGATTATTTCTCTCCCCCCTGCCCTTGTCTGATGGGAAGGAGGCACCGCATGAACATGTCTCTGAGCCGTGACATATTAACCCGCCTGCCTTCAATATCTGATTCTAGTGAGAGAGAGCGAGGTGTCTGCGTGCGAGAGACGTGTGTGTCTGTACCTTTCCATGTGTGCGCATGTGTGTCTGATCATTTTTCAATTTTGACCAAACTCTGGCTGGCATCATCTGGCAGGTGTAGTCAAGGCTGTTATGGTTCTTTGTTGTAGTTTGGTGTCAGGATCAAAGCAGTAACTAGGAAAGTGGATTGTGTCTTGAGGTGTGTGATGGTGATAGAGGATTTATGGGGGAGAGGAGTAGGGTTAAGGTGGAGATGGAAAGGGTTACATTTGGTAGGGATGCAGTAGAATGTTTTATTTGTATTATGTTCGAGGGAAAGGGGCTGTTCAATGGAATATATGACGGAATATATTCAACTAAATGTGTCTTCCACATTTGTGTCAATGTAGATGTGGTTACTGAAAGCCTACCATTTAAATGGAGTTCCAAAGTCAGCCCAAAATCTCAATCCAACCTCTGGTTAGAAGTGTCCAGTGAGAGTTCAGTAGTGGGTAGAGGGGGACAGCGGAGAGAAGTCTTTAGAGAGCGGGGACTATCGTGATAAAAATGGCCAGCAGCAGAAGGCAGAGTCTTCGATAGGCGTGAGAGAGGTTGGCGTGTGCTAGGGGTTGGCAGGGAGGACCACTGAAACAGACCTTAGAGAGGGGGCTCAGGTGAGTCCTGTGACTGCCAGAAGAGCTCAAAGCAGGCAGGAATGTGTGAGGATTGTCCCACTGGCCTGACATCAGCATAATCACAGGCTGACCTTCAACAATTTACACTGGGACAATTCCACAATAAGGATTTATGCTGAGACTCAGATTTTTCTCTTTAAAATGTATGCCAAACTAAATTTGGCAAACATTTCAAAGTTGAACAAACCCTACAACTGCACAAGGACTAATTTGAACAATTTAAACACAATTTCACAAAAACATTTACTGGATGAACTGTGCTGATATAAAGCTTGGAAACATAATTACGGTAAAATGTATGCGACAACTTTTTCCAAAATGTAATTATCTGCTCTGAATTAAGATTCAAAGATGTCTGCAGAAAAATGGGGTGTCAGCTATGACATGACACCTTGAATTTGAAAAAAATCTATTTTGGTTATTTAACTATAGTAAGTGTAGTGGATTTACACCCGGCAACATAATTACAGTATGGGTCCCTGATCTGTACTACACAGAAATGCATTATTATGGATATGAATGTCATTCTCTTCATGGTGATGTTTACTGAATAGGTACACAAAAAATTTAGAAATATGGAATATCATCCTTTCCATATATGGGTATTATTCTACACACTGGCTATTATTCTAATAACCTCTGCCCCCAAATAAGACCAAATTTGATTGGTCCGGACCAGACTAAAATCTGAACCAATCAAAGACGTCCATGTTCCACAAGATTAGACATCACAGTAAAGTACAGTATAGTACAGTATACTGTACTCTAGTGTGTGCTTTTCTTTACTGTACTTTGTTTCACTGTACTGTGCTGTTCAAACTTGTGAAACAGACGTTTATGATTGGACCAAATCTGAACCAATCATGGCTGTCTATGTTTGTGTAACTGATGAAAGTGTGTTAGCTAGCATACACCGATGTAATGGTTACATAAGCCCACTGCTAACACAGTTGTCTTCATGTTACAGATTTTGCCATCGACAGCCATCAATATCGTTAAGCCCTGCACAACTAACATGCTGTTTCCCATTTAACAACAGGTATTTACACATGTTATATTTTATTTTTGTATTTTGTTCGCCCAGTATGAAAATGTGATGCAAGGGATTTTGCCATCGACAGACATCAATATCGTTAAGCCCTGCACAACTAACGTGCTGTTTCCCATTTAACAACAGCATTTTAGTTGTGCAGGGCTTAACGATATTGATGGCAAAATCCCTTGCATTACATTTTCATACTGGGCGAAAAAAATACAAAAATACGCTACAAAATATAACGTGTAAATACCTGTTGTTAAATGGGAAACAGCACGTTAGTTGTGCAGGGCTTAACAATATTGATGGCTGTCGATGGCAAAATCTGTAGCATGAGGACAACTGTGTTAGCAGCGGCGCTGATGTAACCATTACATCGGTGTATGCTAGCTAACACACTTATTTACAGCAATCATATGCCAAAGCACATCCCAGAAAGCCCCTCAATCCCTAACAGGTACCATATACCCACACATGTATAAAATCAGTACAGCAAACTTGTACACATTGTAAAATAGAAAACAGTATTCAGAACATGACCTTTTAAATACTGATTCTAGTAGATGTTTTCCAAGACCCCTTTTCCACCCGTTTGACTAGAAGCAAATCAAAGCCATTACCTAAGCCTCATTTTTAAGATGGAAATGGTTGAACATTTTATTTATGCCAAAAATATAGACTCTTAGCTTTCATTTGACACCCAATTCTATTAATTCACATTGGTGCTCATGGGTCATTTTATATGGAAATGACCACTGCTATACTCTTGACAGCATCTTACCTTGATTAAATCTTAAAGAAACATTAAGAATTCTGATGAGGTGTTTAATATTTAAGAGGCTTGACTTACACACCCTTGAGAAGGCGGGAGAGGGGAGATTAAATATCAAAGATAAGGGGGAGTGAGGCATTAATCTTGTTTTGACATGAATACTGATAACGGCTCACTTGAATGGCAGCAAGGACGCGGGCCTGGTGTACCAATACTAATTGAGGCTGTTCAAAATGCTAATAACGCCCATAGATGCCATCTGTGTCAGTGAAGAAACCCAGATTAAAAGTTGCAATGCCACTGGATATGTTTTCATATGAAGCTTAGGGAAAAAGAGGGGGAAAGTGACTCACAATTATGAGGCTAAATATAGACGGGCTATGGTTGTTACGATCAACCAAAATATGAAACGCCACAATCTACAGTGCAACGGAGACAGGCAGCGAATCATCATCGGGCTGGATTACATTACACTCTCTCTGAGGACTTAGCCGTTTTCCCACACCCTGTCAGATCGGTTTAGTGACACTTTCTGTAAACATACCGGCCCGGAATTCACAGAGGGATCCAAACTCTTAACCCTGGCTTACTCCAGCCCACTACAACATATACCACACACACACACAAAGATTGGTCTAATAAAAACGAACACACAGTAATTGTCAGGGGAATTGAAAATGTAAGTTACAGTTGTAATGTGTTTACCAAGGCTATGAACATCTGAGGGACCACTTGTGTAATAATACCATATTTGGAACTAAACGATCATCCTTGATAAGGTCTGGTCTCTTCCTGCCATGAAGGCGTATCTTGGGGCCTAATTGGAGAGATTGTGAGTGTCCTTGAAGAGGTCATCAGAAACAAACAGATGCCTGGAGGCTGCTTGTCCTGTCGCACGTCTTTAGAGAGACAACTCACTTCCTGGAAACTCTGGTCATGTTTCCTCTCCCAAAAGGTCATGTCCCACGAACTGGGAACTCTCCTTGTCACCCTCTATGACTGCTGCCCCCGAAGCTGGCTGAGTAGGAAATTAAAAACAAAAAAAACTAAGTTTTAAGTGAAAAGTAAGCATTGGTCTGAAGCCGAAAAAGGAAATTCACATGAGCACCAGAATGCCTACTCCACCCATGCTCTACCAAGGTTTTCCAGCACACAGCTTTGACCTACTACAGTAACTATGTTGGTTTATTGTACTTCAAACAATATGTAGGCAGGTTGCTTAGGATTCAAACCTTCTCCAAACACACCGCCACAGTTTACACCTGAAGGTGATTAACCAACATTATAATAGAGGATAACACTGCAATACAAGTCAAATACAGAATAATGACAATGGCAACATAAATAATGTAGCTATTAGTATTCATGTAATATTAACTGCTGACTTTACAAAGGGAAGTGAAAACCAGAAAGCCAAGCCAATATGGAGTAAACTGGAAAACTGTTACCAAGACAATTGAGAAAGCTCCTGGAAAATACACACATATTAAACATGTTACTTTACATTATACTGAAATAAGGCCTACTACATTACCTGTAAACAAAAGTGAGTTGTCACAAAATATATATTTTTTCCCCAAACGTACATTAATCAAATAGTAACATTTGTACATAGTACCTTCAGAAAGTATTCACACCCATTGACTTTTTCCCCATTTTGTTGTGTTACAAGCCGGAATTTAAAATTGATTAAATTTAGTTTTTTTAGTCACTGGCCAACACAAAATAGCCCATAATGTCAAAGTGAAATTATGTTAAGACATTTTTACAATTTAATAAAAATATATAAAACTAAAGTTAAGTATTTAACCCCTTTGTTATGGCAGGCACAGACAAGCTAAATCAGCTTTTACACACCATGTTCTGTCCCTAATTGCACCCATCTGATAAACAGCTAGGTAGGCAAAATAAGTTGTACTTTTTCTATAAGAGAGAGACAACTCTGTTCATGGTGCCTTCAACTCTGACTATTCTTAGTGATGGTTGTTTGACTAAACTTATAAAATACACTGCTCAAAAAAATAAAGGGAACACTTAAACAACACAATGTAACTCCAAGTCAATCACACTTCTGTGAAATCAAACTGTCCACTTAGGAAGCAACACTGATTGACAATAAATTTCACATGCTGTTGTGCAAATGGAATAGACAAAAGGTGGAAATTATAGGCAATTAGCAAGACACCCCCCAAAACAGGAGTGATTCTGCAGGTGGTGACCACAGACCACTTCTCAGTCCCTATGCTTCCTGGCTGATGTTTTGGTCACTTTTGAATGCTGGCGGTGCTCTCACTCTAGTGGTAGCATGAGACGGAGTCTACAACCCACACAAGTGGCTCAGGTAGTGCAGTTCATCCAGGATGGCACATCAATGCGAACTGTGGCAAAAAGGTTTGCTGTGTGTCAGCGTAGTACCAGGAGACAGGCCAGTACAGGAGGAGACGTGGAGGAGGCCGTAGGAGGGCAACAACCCAGCAGCAGGACCGCTACCTCCGACTTTGTGCAAGGAGGTGCACTGCCAGAGCCCTGGAAAATGACCTCCAGCAGGCCACAAATGTGCATGTGTCAGCATATGGTCTCACAAGGGGTCTGAGGATCTCATCTCGGTACCTAATGGCAGTCAGGCTACCTCTGGCGAGCACATGGAGGGCTGTGCGGCCCCACAACGAAATGCCACCCCACACCATGACTGACCCATCGCCAAACCGGTCATGCTGGAGGATGTTGCAGGCAGCAGAACGTTCTCCACGGTGTCTCCAGACTCTGTCACATGTGCTCATGTGCTCAGTGTGAACCTGCTTTCATCTGTGAAGAGCACAGGGCGCCAGTGGCGAAAGGTGAATGTCTCCCAGTGTCTGTTGGAAAGCAGACAACCAGGTTTTCCCTTTTGCCTGTGCTAGCTTCATTCTGTTACTTTTTATCAACATTTAAAAAATAAAAATACAACTCGTCCTTGCTGATGACAAGCATACCCAAAACATGATGCAGGCACCACTGTGCTTGGAAATATGAAGAGTTGTATTCCGTAATGAGTTGCATTGGATTTGTCCCAAACATAACGCTTTGTATTCAGAACAAAGTTCATTGCCAATTTTTTTGCAGTTTTACTTTACTGCCTTATTGCAAAACAGGATGCATGTTTCGGAATATTTATATTCTGTACAGGCTTCCTTTTCACTCTGTCATTTAGATTAGTATTGTGGCGTAACTGCAATGTTGTTGATCCATCCTCAGTTCTCTCCAATCAGAGACATTCAACTCTACTTCAAAGTCACCATAGGCCTCATGGTGAAATCTGTGAGAGGTTTCCTTCCTCTCCAGGAACTGAGTTAAGAAGGACGTCTGTATCTTTGTAGTGACTGTGTGTAATGAGACACCATCCAAAGTGTAATGAGTAACTTCAACATGCTCCAAGGGATATTCAATGTCTGTTTAGTTTTTTTACCCATCTTTGTGAGGCATTGGAAAACCTCCCTTGTTTTTATTGTTCTAATTCACTGCTCAACCTTACCAATAACTCTGTGTGGGGTACAGAGATGAGGCTGTCATTCAAAAATCATGTTGAACACTAGTATTGCACACAGAGTGAGTCCATGCAACTTATTATGTGATTTGTTAAGCACATTTTTACTCCAGCACTTATTTTAGGTTTGCCATAAGGGGTTGAATACTCATCGACTCAAGACAGTTCAGCTTTTCATTATAAATGAATTTGTAAATTTCTAAAAACATAACTCCACTTTGACATTATGGGGTATTATGTAGGCCAGTGACACAAAATAGCTATTTAAATCCCTCTTAAATTCAGGCTAACAACAAAATGTGGAAAAAGTCAAGGGGTGTGAATACTTTCTGAAAGTTGAATCACAACCGGCCGTGATTGGGAGTCCCATAGGATGGCTCACAATTGGCCCAGGTCGCACAATATCATATGAATTAGAGGATGTGTAGTATCATATGGCTTACTCGGTCGTACAATATCATACAAATTAGAGGACGTGTAGTATCATACGTTTTACTCGGTCATACAAATTGGATGATGTAACTTATCATACATTTTAGTCATTTAGCAAACACTCTTATCCAGAGCAACTTACAGGAGCTATTACAGTTAAGTGCCTTGCTCACAGGTACATCGACAGATTTCTTTACCTAGTCAGCCCAAGGATTCGAACCAGCAACCGTTCGGTTACTGACCCAACACTCTTAACTGCTAGGCTATCTGCCGCTTGGAGGACAAAGTATACTGCTTGTTGTGTCATAAAGGAGAATGACAAGGAGAATTTACATTGCTGGTTAGGAGAACTAACGACAAAGGTTAGGAGAATTTACGGAGCAGGCTATGTGAATTAAGTTAAGGTTAGAAAAAGGGTTTATTTGTTGCATTTGTAACATATCATACTTGATGGAGGTGCACAAATTTACCTAAAATAGTCAACGTCTGTCCAGTGAGTTCAGTCTAAGCAAGTAGCCCTTTCCTTTGTCATGACCTCATGTCAGCCCTGTAATAGCAAATACTTTGAACATCTTCCACAACGAGTAGTAAAACAAAGACTGCAAACCTGACCAGTTTTTTTTTATCCACTGTCGACAAGAACGTGGGCCGATTATTAAAGAGCCTATAAAACAAATAAATATGCTTCACATGCTCTGGACAACACATTTCCACTTGGGAGTCAAGTCTACCTGCAAGGTTTTCGGTATAGCAAGCGCTTTCCCTCTGACAAAAGTCATTTGCACAGTAATATAGCTCTAATCTTGAGAAAGCGGGTGTATTGGGCTAAAACGCGTAGTCGTCCATTTACCGGTAAGCACACAGAGTCCTTAACCCTACTGAGGACTGTGTTAAAAGGGCTTAGCTTTTCATACACAACTCTGCTGAACATTCAGAAAAAGACAAGCAAATCTGTCGAATGACTGGGATATTGGTCAGCATAGCTGCAATCAGAAGTGTAATGGCCTTTCGATGACGGGGGGGGGGGGGGGGGGGGGGGGGGGGGGTTTGCACATTAAGCGTTTTAGAGATACCCAATGGGATAGATGACATGACACTAATCCCATCTCATCGAACAACACAGCTATATTGGCTCATTGTTATGGGGATTGTTCAAAGTTAGCATTATTTAGATGAGTTTACACGGGGGGGGGGGGGGGGGGGTTGAAATCTGCTCAGTACACACAGCTCATTACAGATATACCACAGGGGAACTAAGCCTGTACTGAGTTGCTAGACCTCGGTATGGCTATGGGAGGTATGACTGGTCACTGCCATGTTCATATGCCTAGTCGGTCGGTTATCATGTCAGCCGCCAGAGGGTAAAATGAGGTGTCAGGCTACATTCTATTGTACTTTTCCAAAGGTATATTCCACCTTCAAAACACTGACTAATAGGACCCTTCAAACACATGCACATCGATTTAACTAAGTATACAATGGCAGTCTGATGCTTGTGAAATAAGCTGGATCCAGCAGTGTTGATTATTACACACACAAACACACACAGTGTGAGTCGTCATCTGCACCAGCAGGAGAGTGAGTAAGTGTTGACGCAATACGATCCCGGCCTTGAGCTGCTGTAAGACGACACGTTCCACTGAACCCTTCCACTAAGGGGTCAGTGTTACAGCAGAGAAGAAGTGTTATCATAGCTGACAATCAGTGGGAAAGAAGGGAAGCATTGGCTCAATGTGATACCTTGGACCAAATACCAAAAAAAGGAAACGCAGACGTCAATATCGACAATGACAAAATCCTCCAAAGAATGCGTGATATATCAGCCGAAGAACAATTTCCATTACATCAAAACCTGACTAGTCTGCCGAAACATGCAATTCCATGCATCAGTGGATGAAGCATCAGTGGATGGGGCTCAGCGGTCTGCATCTCAGTGCTTGAGGCGTCACTACAGACCCTGGTTCATTTCTAGGCTGTATCACAACCGGCCGTGATTGGGAGTGCCATAGGGCAGCGCACAATTGGCCCAGCTTCTTCCAGGTTAGGGTTTGGCTGGGGTAGGCCGTCATTGTAAATAAGAATTTGTTCTTAACCGACTTGCCTAGTTAAATAAAGGTTACATAAAATAAAAAGCACTTGGTTGTCAAGCTTGTGTAATAATATGAATATGTAAGCATCAGACAGTGGAGAGGTCGAAGGGGGCCAAGGCTGCATCAGGTACCCAGGTGAAAAGGTTATCATGGTTGAATCGTCAGAGGCGCCCAGCTGCTGTTGGGCTCACTGCAATCCGTCTCTGTTTCAGGGTAAGGAAGAACAGGAGGAGCTTTCGGCAGACAACTGGAAAGGAGGGTTTGCGAAGGAGGAGTGGAACGAGACAGGCACTCAGAAAACTGGAGACTTGGGATCACGTAAAGACGAACATAGGCCCTACTTTACTCCTCATACACACACGTAAACCAAGATCCCTCAGGCATACTTCCAGTGACAGTGTATAACACCCAGAGAAATCGGGGGAGCACAGAGGACGATATTGCTTTGGTGAAAGATGACTATATTCACCAAGCAAGATAAGGGGTGTGTGTGGACACAGGGATTGGTGACTCAGCTTCCCCCTCCAACACTCTCCCTGCACCCAGTCCTGTTGCACTCTTGGAGACTGGGCGATATGAGGAGCGCTGGGACCCTGCTAAGCCTGCTCGTCACGCTCTAATCCCATCAGCTTTCAAAGCCCTCCATCTCTGAAGGTACGGCCCCCAAAGACAGGCGGATCTGGTGCCAGAGGGAGAATATGACTTAGAATGATGACTTTCACTGGAAAAAAACACACACATGCATCCAAACACTGACAAACACACACACACAGAGAAAAATAAACCAAATGACAGACAACACGCCCATAGAATGAACTCACAAGCAGCCAGCAATATTAACATCTGCCAGTTAAGACAGTGTTAGAGGTTGGCATAGCATGTACAGCGAGTGATTGCGTCGCTGGAATGTCAAAATTATTTTTGAAACAGATTAAAGGTTTTACGAGAGGTAGCTAAATGGTTAATGTTCACTATGCGTCATTTCCATATAACCACAGTGTATCCCCTAGGATTTTTTACAGCAAGCTAGCCAGCTAGTTACCTTGGCGGTTTCTCAGACGATTTGAGGTTGTGGCTTGTCACTGACATTAAAAGCGTTTCTCGGCAGAAATATATATATATATATATTTTTAAAGGGGTTTGCAGTGACGGCAACGATTTAGCAGCGGCGGTGCGCTGCTGCTAAATGAATACAGGGAAAACACTGAACCATGTAGATACAAGGAATTACAAGAGGTAGCTAAATGGTGAGATTTGCGTCATTTCAGTATAACCAGGTAGGCCTACAGGTAACCCATAACTACATTAAAGTCATGTCAAACATGACATGTTCTTATAAAACTAAGGCCCAGAAGCAGATCGTACAGATCACTCCTCTCTCTGGCTGCACATATCCCTATGGGCCGCTCCATTTAAAAGATTCCTAAAGGCTAGTTTGGTCTGATTGGGGAGCCAGATAGCCAGGGAGTAGTGTTGTGCTCGGCTCCTATACAGGTACGGCCCCTCTGTTTCTAAATGAGGCCATTGTGTCCAGACCCAGCTTCTAAGAGCCTGTGGCTGCTTGCCAAAAGGCACCCTATTACCTTAGTGTACTACTTTTGGGTCAAAAGTGGTGCACTATATAGGGAATAGGGTGACATTTGGGATGCAGGTTGTGTCAGTGGGACTTGTGCTGAATGGCGAGCACGGGCAGTCTTTCTCTGGTAACACCTAGCTCCCTTCCCACAATCCCACAGGCCAATAGACAATGGAAGTAGGACTTGAGCCACCCCTGTCCCTCACCCCACTCCAACCCCCCCCCCCCCCTGACCAATTCTCTCCAAAGGCTTCTCTCTTTTCTACCCCTCTCCACAGTGGGGTATCCGGTTGCAGGAAGGATGGGTGTGGTGTTCACATTTCCTTTTCAGGTCTGTGTGACTGGAGTTTGACGGTCAAAGTTCTATAACTGACCAAATGAACAGACTGCCGTTTGGTTTCATCATCCTTTGATAAACATCTTGGCAGAATGTCATCACTTCACAGGAATACCTAATCTACCAACAAATGTATTGTGGTATTCTTTACCAGAAAAGACTGGTGAGCTGTAGGAAATGTAATTCAGAGCTGTAAGTGAATATTTAATTCCATTGCAAAAAAGATAAAGCTGAGCATTTTTATTTTATTTATTTTTTTACATTTAATCCATTTTAATAAATTTGCTGTAACAAAACAAAATGTGAAAAAAAGTCAAGGGGTCTGAATACCTTGATGGCACTGCACACATACTAATCTTGGAAAACAGCTACTTAAGTCTATTATAGATTATGGGGATATTATTTACATGCATGCTACGGCATCAACACTTGCTGGATGCTACTTATCATTGCGCACTTAGGTTTATTACGGGTGCTAGCTACAAAACTCACCACTGTGTTTTATATCATAATATGGGTTGGACTTCGCTGTCCGTCAGACGAGAACAACATGCTCTTGTGTATGTCTATAAAGCACTTCTGAATAAGCTACCTTCATTATTTATCATCACTCATCAATATTAGAATTAGAATTCCTAAAACCAGGTCTCAAGCATCGATTACACTTGAGGCCCATGCGATTTACACAGAGTTGGGTATGGCTGCCTTTTCCTGTTACGCTCCTTGCCTATAGAATAGCCTGCAGACTAAACTTAAACTTGAGACTCTTGTCCCCCTTGCTCATTTTAAATATTTATTAGAGAATTTTTATTTTTGTATTGCTTGTAACTGTTTCGGGTAATGCAAGTTCGTGCTGCTAGTAGAATAACCTATGTGTAAATGAAATCTGTTGTATTTTAAATGTTAAAATTATTATTATTTTTTTTTTTTGTATTATCTGTGATCGTTTTGTTTGTCTTGTTTAGTTTTTTAAATCATTGTACCTAAACATGTATATGCAGGGCCCAGCTGTAAAAGAGACCTTGGTCTCAGTCTGTGTTCCTTGTTGAAATAAAGGTATAATAATACAGCATATTCAGAAATGACTCAGACCCCTTGACTTTTCCACAATTTGTTTACATTAACCTTATTCAAAAATAGATTAAATAAAAAGATTTCCTCATCAAGCTACACTCATAATGACAAAGTGAAAACAGGTTTAGAAATGTTTACAAAAATAAACAGAAATACCTTACTTAAGTAAGTATTCAGAAACTTTGCTATGAGACTCAAAATTGAGCTCAGGTGCATCCTGTTTCCATTAACCATCCTTGAGATGTTTCTACAACTTGGAGTCCACCTGTGGTAAATTCAATTGATTGGAAATTATTTGGAAAGGCACACACACACACCTGTCTATATAAAGGTCCCACAGTTGACAGTGAATGTGAGAGCAAAAACCAAGCTATGAGTTCGAAGGAATTGTCTGTAGAGCTCCGAGAAAGGATTGTGTTGAGGCACAGATCTAGGGAAGGGTACCAAAACATTTCTGAAACAATGGTGCCCAAGAACACAGTGACCTCCATCCTTCTTAAATGGAAGAAGTTAGGAACCGCCAAGACTCTTCCTATAGCTGGCCGCCTGGCCAAACTGAGCAATCTGGGGAGAAGGACTTGGTCAGGGAGGTGACCAAGAACTCGATGGTCATATTGACAGAGCTTCAGAGTTCCTCTGTGGAGATGGGAGAACCTTCCAGAAGGACAACCATCTCTGCAGCACTCCACCAATCAGGCCTTCATGGTAGAGTGGCCAGACGCAAGCCACTCCTCAGTAAAAAGGCACATGACAGCCCGCTTGGAGTTTGCCAAAAGGCACCTAAAGGACTCCCAGAGAAACATGAATCTCTGGTCTGATGAAACCAAGATTGAACTCTTTGGCCTGAATGCAAGCGTAACGTCTGGAGGAAACCTGGCACCATCCCCTATGGTGAAGCGTGGTGGCAGCATCATGCTGTGGGGATGTTTTTCAGCGGCATGGACTGGGAGACTAGTGCCAAAGGCGCTTCAAGAAAGTACTGAGTAAAGGTTCTCAGTTTATTTATATATCAGTTTATTTTTAATAAAATGTCAAAGTGTCTAAAACTGTTTTTGCTTTGTCATTACGTGGTAGTGTGATCTAGGAAGAAAAAAAGTAATCAATTTTAAAATAAGGCTGTAATGTAACAAAAGGTGGAAAAAGTCAAGGAGCCTGAATACTTTCTGAAAGCAGTACATATATTTTAAAAATATATTTTTTCCCCTTTAATATTTTACCCTAACCCTACCACCCCTACCTTAATTTGTGTAAACTAATGGAAAACACTTAGGCTTCTACATTTTAGTTGTTATCTTTTGTTTGTTTTTAATCCCATCCTTCAGCTCCCCTCAACCCCTCCCATCTATCTCTGAAGACCATCCAGTTTTGATTTCTATTTGGCATATTTTTAACTGTGCTGTTACACAAAAGTTCTGACCCTTTCTATTCTCATAGTTTCTACAGATTGTAAATTAAAGATCAACATTTTTGCAAAAAGTTGTATATTATTGATTGAATGACTTTTCAAAATCACCCAGCAGTGCTATTTGCAGAGTTAGCTCCAAGTAAATCTTGCCATTCCTGAACTTGTGACCAAAAAAAATTAAAAAAAATAATATATATATATAGACCACTGCGCCACCCGGGAGGCCCATGTTTTATTGTTTTAATCAATTAGTATGAGTTTAACCATAATATTTGTCCTGTCTTTTCTGCTGGATTTATTATTTTAATTTTACTAGTGTTTGCTTAGTCTTCCCCAACATAGCAAACATTCAAACGAACTGAACGCACTTTAGATCAAGCCCGAACTGTGCAATGTAGTAGGGAGTTGTAGTTGCCAACAGGCCCATATCCTACATAGTTAATTACCACGGTTACTGTGCTAAACTACAATGACTATAATCTATTGTGTTCTTACTTTGTTCGGTCATGGTTTATTTTACACCAGCTACGTTAGGTTAGAAAAAAAAAAACAGAAAAACACGCGATTGAGTGATAGAGAGCAGTTGCTTCGCGAGGTATCTCTACCTGAAAATAAATTATTCTTGTGATTGGTAGGTGGTATTCAGCAGTCATACAAGCATGACTTATTTACTTAAAATACTGATTTTGTCAGATATCTCTAGAGCTGTTGCCTAAGCTGAGAGTTAGAATTAAAAACGTCAAATAAAACAAAACGTAATATACACTGAAATATTTTAAAGTAATGTGAATTAATGGTTAACATGTGATAAGCAGTAATGGGCAGTCACTACCATCATGGGACTTCTCCCATCCAGGGACTTCAGTCCAGATGCTGCTGGATGTGGTGTTGGAAGGCCAGTAGGAGGCACTCTTTCCTCTGGTCTAAAAAATATCCCAATGCCCCAGGGCAGTGATTGGGGACACTGCCCTGTGTAGGGTGCCGTCTTTCGGATGGGACGTTAAACGGGTGTCCTGACTCTCTGAGGTCATTAAAGATCCCATGGCACTTATCGTAAGAGTAGGGGTGTTAACCCCGGTGTCCTGGCTAAATTCCCAATCTGGCCCTCAAACCATCATGGTCACCTAAAAGTCCCCAGTTTACAATTGGCTCATTCATCCCCCTCCTCTCCCCTGTAACTATTCCCCAGGTCGTTGCTGCAAATGAGATTGTGTTCTCAGTCAACTTACCTGGTAAAATAACGGTAAAATAAATAAATAAATAAAACACTTGTATTAATTGTTTGATTCTGTTATACCATTCAACCCACATAATGCATAGTGTATTTAATGTAAAAAAAGAAAGAAATCGAAACCACTTATTGTTTTATAACACCTCTCCCTGACACGCTGGCGTCTGTGGGGAGTCCTGCCCATGTGTGCTGCTGTCACAATGCCTGTGAAATAATGCATGGGCTCCTGAAATGGCCCTCTTGTACTCTTCAGTGGTCTGACATTCCTGTGTAGTGCAAAACACAGCATAACTATAAGGCCCGGCCACAGGATCCACTTCTGTTAGAATAGGTCACCATAATGGACCACAATCTCCTCTCCCTCATTAACATAATGATGGGGTCACGATAGGGGCTGCACCAAATGATTGATGTATTATAATAATTGATTATGCTTATGTTGTATTAATAGAAGGGGAAGGGCTATAAGACCCCTCTGCCACTACATTTATAGGGTCCTGGACTACAGATTAGCAATATATATATGCATTATAAGGTTTAATATTGTTCCACAGTTCTTTTCTAGTCTCTGCCTCTTATAAGAAACAGTCTGAGACAGGGTGTCTAAGAAAGCGCCTCAAGGCTAAAATAAATTAGATACAGAACCTTGCAGGGCAGTGAAAGAGACAAGTCAACATACCACTATATAGCAACTTGGGGAGTGGAAAATTACTGATGCTCCCTTAGAAAAAACTGGAACTATTGTTCTCTCCTGCAAGTTTGTATAACTGTATATGCATGGGCTTGGTCTCATGAGTAGAAGGTGTTGACGTAGGCAGTTACATCACTAGGGGTTGACTGCAAGCATATTAAAAGGAACTTGGACTTTTCCTATTTTGCAGAACTCACGAGAGACATCATTTGTATGTTTGATCCTTGACTTCTGTCTACAGCTGTATTTTGATTAAAATTGATGATTTATAAATTGCACATTGAGTATTCATTATTAAATAGCCCAAGAAAAAGCACAACAATAACATGACCACAGAGAGAGCGAGAAAAAGTGAGACAGGTCTATAAAAAGGAGGGGTTTGAAATTGTCACCAATAAACCTATCTACTGAACAGATGACAACTACGCCAGACAGTGGATGTCATGAAAATAACAAATACAATAAATAAGATGGCAGTTAGTTACTCGACTACATGCATAAACCGTCCATTTTGGACGTCACTATTGTGTCCTCTAAAAACCTAATTTCTTTCTCTCAATTCAAAGGGTCTTGATCGTTTGGCATGTTATAAACTATGGCCATCTTCTCTGAGCGAGAGAGCGCACTAAACTCTCATGTAGCCTACAGCAGGCAGGAGCCTCCATCGGAATTGAGCCTATAATTACTTGATGGGCGATAGCCATATCCGCCCATCTCAGATGTGGGCAGTGGGAGTAGCATGGATCGGCCCTAGTCGTCCCCTGGGGATGCCTTGCACGCCTACACCCTGAACAAACAAATCACTAAATGGAGAGGGGATTAGTTGAAAGTAGGGGGTCAAAAATGAAATTTACACAGCCTAAAGACACACCACGCCAACCCTTTTGAAAAACACCTTCAAAGTGATTCTATCCATTCAGCAGGCTACAGTTGAAGTCGGAAGTTTACATACACCTTAGCCAAATACATTTAAACAGTTTTTCACAATTCCTGACATTTAAATCTGGTCAAAATTCCCTGTCTTAGGTCAGTTAGGATCACCACTTTATTTTAAGAGTGTGAAATGTCAGAATAATAGGAGAGAATGATTTATTTCAGCTTTTATTTCTTTCATCACATTCCCAGTGGGTCAGAAGTTTACATACACTCAATTAGTATTTGGTAGCATTGCCTTTAATATTGTTTAACTTGGGTCAAACATTTCAGGTAGCCTTCCACAAGCTTCCCACAATAAGTTGGGTGAATTTTGTCCCATTCAACCTGACAGAGCTGGTGTAACTGAGTCCAGTTTGTCGGCCTCCTTGCTCGCACACACTTTTTCAGTTCTGCCCACACATTTTCTATAGGATTGAGGTCAGGGATTTGTGATGGCCACTCCAATACCTTGACTTTGTTGTCCTTAAGCCATTTTGCCACAACTTTGGAAGTATGCTTGGGGTCATTGTCCATTTGGAAGACCCATTTGCGACCAAGCTTTAACTTCCTGACTGATGTCTTGAGATGTTGCTTCAATATATCCACATCATTTTCCTGCCTCATGATGCCATCTATTTTGTGAAGTGCACCAGTCCCTCCTGCAGCAAAGCACCCCCACAACATGATGCTGCCACCCCCGTGCTTCACGGTTGGGATGGTGTTCTACGGCTTGCAAGCCTCCCCCCCTTTATCCTCCAAACATAACAATGGTCGTTATGGCCAAACAGTTCTATTTTTGTTTCATCAGACCAGAGGACATTTCTCCAAAAAAGTATGATCCTTGTCCCAATGTGCAGTTGCAAACTGTAGTCTGTTTGTACATTGCTTGTACAGATGAACGCGGTACCTTCAGGCGTTTGGGAATTTCTCCCAAGGATGAACCAGACTTGTGGAGGTCTACAATTTTTTTTCCTGAGGTCTTGGCTGATTTCTTTTGATTTTCTCATGATGCCAAGCAAAGAGACACTGAGTTTGAAGGTAGGCCTTGAAATACATCCACAGTTACACATCCATCTGACTCAAATGATGTCAATTAGCCCATCGGAAGCTTCTAAAGCCATGACATCATTTTCTGGAATTGTCTATGCTGTTTAAAGGGCCAGTCAACGTAGTGAATGTAAACTTCTGACCCACTGAAATTGTGATAGTGAATTTTAGGTGAAATAATCTGTCTGTAATAATAGTTGGAAGAATCACTTGTGTCATGCACAAAGTAGATGTCTTAACCAATTTGCCAAAACTATAGTTTGTTAACAAGAAATGTGGAGTTGTTGAAAAAAAAAGTTTTAATGACTCCAACCTAAGTGTATGTAAACTTCCGACTTCAACTGTATGTGAATAAATGTTCACCACGATCCATTAGGAAGTCCATTGAAAAACCAACGCATCACCTCAAAAAGCCTTAATATACAGCAAATAGATTAAATTATATTCTTTGTGTTTCGGTTACATAATTTTTTTACTTTTTAAATACTGTCCTTTGGAGTGCTAGTTAAGAGTTGTAATACGTTGGAGTGGCCAACTACCCAGAGGCCTCTGGAGCAGAGTGAAGCATGGCATGGAACAAGCAGAAATGCACACACCTATTCCTCAGATTGGACCGTGATTCCAATGGACACACAGGGACAACAACAAAAAAACTGGACGTGCTAGCTACGCTAAAAAGTATGTTGAAAATGAGTGGTGTAAGCAACTTGCCTTCCCCTCTGCACATCTTTGAGAAATGAATGTGTCAGATGTTTGTCTTCTTTTTTTCATCGCAAGGTGCACAGTCAGTCATGTGAATGGCATGAGATTTACCTTACATTATGCCACCAGACATAGAAAAGAAGTGTGCTAGGGTACAAGGGGCCGACGGGGCCCCCTCCACGGATGTGACTTATCTGCTCCAAGCAGGTTTCAGAGGGGCTGCGCTGGCTCCTGCTCACACTACGGGAACTATCTAAGCCAGTACTGAGAAGAAAGAGCCTATCCTTCACTTCACATAGCAAAGAGGAGAAATAGATATTTGAAGTAATTTATGCAGCCGTTCGTTTCTCTAAATGGTATTCATGAGGTATTGCTCAGGTGGTAAGAAGGCTTACCTGTCTCATTTTGTTTAATTTTCAGCTGTGATATCCATGGTGTTTTTTTGTTTTTTCTACTGGCAATGTCCTACACATCTTTCACCGGGTTCTATGTCATTCTGGACTAAAGAGCCTTCCCGTATCTGTTTTTTAGAATGTGATATTTCACATTAGGTTTAATGAAATGCAACAGCTGTAAAATACTACATGGTTTCATATTCTATGCCTTTGTCCTTTAGCCATTTAAATACAGTCAGCAAAAATCTTCAGACATCACTATTAGCACTGACTCCACACATCCAATTCTTAGCTGCAAGCACACACACACGCAACCACCCATAAGCAAACAGACTTGTGTACGTGACAAACAATTTGTTTTTAAAATCCTGCATTCTCAAAATAACAGGCTATAAACAGGGCCGGCGAGTCAAAGGTGAGTCTGTGTCCATCTGTCTCATCCACCCTCCACCATCATAAAATTAAATAGCAGACAATACTCATGCCCCTAATATTATTTAAATTCACACAGCAGCCCCCACAACACACACCCTGTCCACTCGAGTGGCTGAGGCTTCGCCCGGTTCTTAGATTAAAGCCCAGCGAGCTAATTTGCTGATACTCCACAATTCCTGCATAATCCCAGTCTAATCCTCACAAGCTCAATCAAACAGGCAAATCTCCAGCTCAGTATCTCCCTGTATCTTCTGCGTGCGCACACACACACAGGCAGTATAATGAATACGTGGACACTCAGCGGGCCCTTCCGAAGCCATGTAAAAGTTAAAGTCTATACATCTCCAGGGTCTGAGCTAACTAAACATGACACACTAGTAGACTGACAAGAACAGTCTGACAACATAACATGTACGCCAACAACTATTTACATAACCGTGTACCCAACTTTGAAGTCTTCAGGTAAAACAGTGGTAACGCCATAGAACTCGAGTCCTCTGTGAGGAATTTGAAAATATGTGTTATTAACTGCGATGGGAGGTGATTATTTTCTGTAACAAATTCAACTGCTGAGGTGTGGAGTTGGGGAGACAGGCAAGTGATTAGGGAGGAGATTAAAAGGATCGGTATGAGAAAGCCAGTTGTGTCACCCGAGAGGACCTGGGCAAAATGAATAGAGGGACAAAATAAATGGAAACTGAGTCGCTGGTGGTGAAGGGTTTACACAGGAATAGAAAATATTTGCAGGAGGATATGCAAAGAGCGTTAGGGAAATGGACTGATTGGGAGTTGGTCTCTGAATATCAGTTTGAAGATTGCTGGGGGTTTGCTGTCATAGTGTATTGCATTAGGGCCTTTTCATCATATGGGTTTGTGAGACTCTGTATAGTGTGTGTGTGCCCAGTTAAGTATAACAGTCAAAACCAAGTCATCTTCTGGTGTGGTCTAACTCACCACTTGCTGCCAAGCATCGCAGTGAAGCCTTTCTCACCTCAAAGTGAGGGCAATTCAGCAGCATTTCCCAAATGGAGGGTCAGAACCTACCGCCGAGTCTTCTGGGTAGAGGCCGAGACAACCCTAAATTCATATGCTACATCATGTTGTCATTGGTATATTTCTGTGTGTGGAAAAGCCAAACAAGACCAAAACTGAGTGCCCCACCCACGTAGCAAACTGTGCTTAATGCCAGGTTAATGGACATGACTCCCATGGATTGTAACTCCCTGGGAAATCAATGGCTGTAATGAACAGTCACTAATGAAGTTTCAAAACGTCAATGACCACTGAGGGAAAGCTTTCAATTGAGAGACTAACAAAATGGCAATGATGACCAGTTAAGCATCATTTGTGGCTGTCTAAACCTACAGTACCCATTTACCTACAGATCTTACGCATATATTCGAATCACCAATCTCAAGGTGGAGTTTCCCTCAAGAAAATGTATTATATGTAGAGATTGGTTGACATAGTAGTATTTACATATTCATTCCACCCCTCAACTTTCTTTTTAAAAGTCACGCTAAGCTAGACTGCCTCAAATCCAGATTTAATCCTGATAGATCCTGTTTAGCATTCAGTTTAAAAACATCTACCTCTTCAAAGACATCCAGAGAGATTATGGAAGCTCTCTGCCTGCGGTACGGTGCTGTTTCTTTATACTGTAGATGCATACAGAAAAAGCGAGAAACCACCAAACGAGGGGAAATTTCTCAATCGCCAGCAGAAAGGGACAATCCAGAGGCAGAGAAGGACATTGGGGAGGCGGAAACGTTCAAAGAGATAGAAATAACATGTGGTATTAGCGTAAAGCAGTGTTTTCCAAACCTATACTTGAGCACCCCTCGCTGTTTCACTTATTTGTACTATTCCATAACTAGCACACCTGATTCAACCGATCAACTAATCACTAAGCCCTTGATTAGTTGAAATCAGCTGTGCTAGTACTGGAATGGTTCAACTATTATAAGTGGAACATCTAGGGATATTCGAGGAGAGGTTTGGGAACCACTGTATAGCATAGGTTTGCAATTAGTTTAAAACACATTTCTCTAACTGATGCTTTTTATATCCCATTGTTCTCTCTCACACACCGAATAGTGTGCTTACTTCACTTCAAACATATACAGCAAGGGAAGCTACTGAAGCCAATATGGCCAATCAACGCTGAAAGGGCCATAGCAATGTTGATTATGAACAACTGGGGACAGCGATGGGAAAGTCAACCCTAGAGGCATATTCCTTCAAATCAATGCCTTTTAGTGGCCATTTAATGCTGGTAGGGTATTGTAAATTATGAGTGACGGCAGAAAAGCTTTTTTGGCTCAAAAGTCTATCAAGCACTTCCTTTGGCAAGGGTCACAGAAATTGTACAAAACGTATTTTTGACAAATGATTAACTGTTTTTGGGAACAACCAACCCACTCGAGGTTCTGAATTTGATTAGCGTTCCATCTTTATTTCTGCGAAAAAGGATTATTTAATTATGACAATTCTCAGACGACAAGGGAGACTGACAGAAATTGTGAAATGGAGATATCAAGGGTGTCCACCCACTCTGCCCAGAGTTGGTGAAAACGCACTTGTGATGACATTTCACTTATTTTATAATACATTTTACCAGGACAAAGATGATTCTTCTTCTTCTTCAAAAAAAGGAATTTCGTAACCTAATGCATCCGATAATAAGCACCGAGCTCTGCAGCTTTCTCTCCAAAACCTTTGAGGGTTTTACATTTTGGTCGTCTTCCAAGTTGTTTCCACAGGTCGCAAATAGCTACATTTGCATGACACGAGCTGAATAAAATGTTAAACGCTTTGGGAAAATAAAAAAAAACTGTTGTTGGTATTTCACAGAGATACGCTTGTTTGTGAGGAAAAAAAACATTGCATTAATATTAACAGTGTATACTAAAATATTAAAATGTCTCAAAATCAATATCCATCTTACCTCTATTATTGGTTTATGGCCTCTGGATTTGAGAAGAAAGATGACGAGTTCAACGAAAAGCCTGCCAGGTAGCCTTAATTCTCACAGCATCCAGCCTAGCTGACAGGATGCTATTTTCCAGATTTGACCACTTTTTTTTATATAGATATATTTTTTTATCTGGCCTCCACTGATTTAGTCACCCTAATTTTGACCATCCTACAAGGGTAAAAAAAACACCAATCAGTTTTGAACAGATTGTGATAGAGTCATGGAACTGGTTCTTTTAGAAGATTATCTACACAATTAACATTATTTTACCTATTGGTCGAAAGATATATTTTTGATTGGACACCCTAAGACCTCTCATACTCAACTGGCGGATCAGATCCGGACCGGGGTCAATATGGACCGCAGGTCTCCCCCCTCCCTCCAACAAAAAATAAAATAGGGCTTCCACCCATGGTATCATAATCACAAATAAGACATGGAAGAATGCATAGAATTGCAGGAAATTAGCTTTAAAATCAGCAAAGAAAATCTCTGCCACATGCAAAATGCGTAGAATTGCAGGAAATTAGCTTTAAAACTGCAAATTCTCTTCAACAAGGGTGTGAACAGTTTGGGGGGGGGGGGGGGGGTCACATGGGTTGCGAGGTAGGAATTTGTTACTATGCTGATAAATTACATTATCCATCCGGACCTTTGCCACCTAGGAAATATGTGACCGGATTTTCTCAAATAGTACTCGAGTACCCCTGCCCTAAGATATCATGCAGAAATGTATGAAAGATGTTGAGTACATTATAAATGTGTACAGCACACTGACACTGGGGGATGCCTTTCATAAACAACAATTACAGTCTGAAGTGGGAAAGCTGCACCTCCATGATATCAAAATAATGACATCATATGGCCCCAGTGCACGGTTATGTGACCAAAAACACCCCTTTGGATGAGATCCTATAATTACACAGCACCATGGGAAGCTGAGAGAGGATGATTGGAGGGAAGGTAAGAGCAAATAAAAGGATAAGGCCAACAAGTGAAGGCTCGCCTACAGATCTATATATAAAACAAGTACTGTAGACATACAAACCAACAGACACACACAATACGTGCTTTCGCCTCCTTTCCAGGCTTGCTTTCAGTGTAATGAGTCCCCCTAGATCTAACCTCCTGGTTGACCTGAGATGTGCTGAGAAGCTTGAGCCCCAGCTCTCTGAAGAGAGGAAGGAGGGGGGCAGCGGGGGGAGGCTAGGCTGACAAGTTGACCCGTCTCCCCTGGGGGAAAGCTTGAGGCTTGAGGGGCACGGACCTGCGAGAAACTACTGGCTATGGAGGTGCTGGACTGAGGAATGACTGTGTGTGTGTGTGTGGGGGTGAATGATGGGAGAAGAGCACAGCGCCGTGACCTTTAGGACGACTCCTAGCCCACGTTACCCAGTGCCTCTTGATCACTTGCTCCTCCCCTCACTAGGAAAGTGCAACATCCACTCTGCCCCGAAGGGCTTCACTTAATAGTGTGGATATAATGACTTTTTCCACAAGGCTGGCTGCTGCGTTGCTGCTACTGCATACACAATTACTCTGGGTGGAATCGGCAAAGTGTAATTATCAATTTGTTAAAGAGTTGAGTAGTTTGGTTCTCTGGAAATACCTCTGATGTATATAACAAACAGGTGGTGCAAAGGCTGGAATGTGTGTGCGTATGGACATTCACCAGGACTATTGCAATGCTATTCCTTCCTGCCTGTAGGGCTCTGGTGTAGCTAGCAGGTGCCTTCTAAGACGTCGACTGCATGCTGCAGTAGGGGGAATTGGCTGATGGAGCCTGGGCCTTGACGTATGGGATTACAGTGGATTTCAGAGGACATTACACAGTCATTTTATAGCAGAGACAGAATAAGTGGGGTTTTGCCCATAAGGGAAATCCAAGCATAAGAAGGCACACTTGTCCAATTGCAATTAAATCGACTCAGACACCTAGCGATATCACCTGCCCAAACCAGAATGACAAATAGGTGAGCAGGGATTTGAGATGAATACTGCGATCTTTCTTTCAATCATCAAAAATGTGTGTAAGGGGAGTTGGGGATTCAGATTGGGGGCAAACCTACACAGAGGACAATATGACTGTATTATGACACCAATTTAATGGCTTTCATCATAGTAAACAAACCACAATACCTGCAGGGAACCTAGTTTGTACATGAAAAGATATGATTATCAAAATGTTACAGCAATTGCTCCAAAAAAGAAAAAGGTCTATCTTAACAGAATGGTTAATCAATTACAATTATTATAATTGATTGGATGTACACTACAGTATATAATGCTTTCCAGTAGCTCAAAGCGCTTCACATAGTTTGAGGAGGAGAAATGTTAGACGCAACAATAGACCCCCCCCCCCCCCCCGTATCTGGAATCTGACGGAAAGCAACAACATTTGTCAGTGTGTGTCATATCAGTTGTTAACCTGTTAGTTCTTAGGCCGCATTGTAATTGCTTACTGTAATGCCTCCCAAAAGGCAGAGAGATGCAGGAGAGGTTTGACATCAGCAGCCTGTCAGGGTGCGTGAGCAGAGAGGAGAGAGTCACTAGCAAAGCAGCTTGACAGCCTGTCATGTCACCCGACAAGCTTGAAGGTTTGTAAGTAGTAATTAGTAAGCAGATTGTCACTGACCAACTACATTGTTTGAAATTATTCTGTGGGTTTGACATGCATGTCATTGTTATAGGCTTGACATGTAATTTTACAAGACATTTCATTGTTATGATTTGGGACATCCCTTTCAAAACCAGTATAACCGGTCTATAAATATCTTCTGGCATTGGTTTGGTGTTTCCAGAGGGACATACAACGCCATACTGAGGGACAAATACATTGAGAGAAATAAACACAGCAGGACGTTCAAAATAACTCAGCCCTCCATTTGCAAACAATATACAATACAGATTATCTCAGGAGAGGTTCTTATAACATGCAGCAGTCATGAATCACTCACTTATGGGGGAAATAATATGAGGACTCTAGTACACAGCCCTCTGCCCATTTGTCGAGCAGGCTCAGGCCATTTCCTCTTCCAGAAAGGAAGATAGGGAGAAACAGAAACAGAGAGCGAGAGAGAGAGAATGTGTCTTTAAGGGAGTCCATAGGCCAGACACAGCGTGTTGGGACTTGGGAAAGTCACCCACTGCTTTTCTCATGACCCCTGGCCAGCTTGGAGTCTGCTGTAGCTCGTGGGACAGTGCATGCGGGGAGTCATGGAGCAGAGCAGCAGGAAAGTGCTAAGGCATTCGCCTGGGGGATGTCCTGTGTGGCAGAAGCCACTAGTTGAGCTGCGTTTCATTCCAAAAGGTTGCCCTCTCCCTCTCTGCCCACGTTCTCTCCCCTCTGTGGATCAGAGATCACTATAGGTAGGTCTAAACAAAGCAGCTCTGCTTATTGTCTAATTGCTTTTCCTATTCAGTTTTATCAGAAACTGATAGAGCTATTTTCTGGGATTAAAGGCAGCCGAGGGCAACTTTAACAAGGGGCGGAACTGCTGAGGACGCTTGCTAACGTTATCTTAGCACTAATGCTAGCTGCCCTCACATACCTGGCCATTACTGTGTGAGAGGCAAAGCACACAACTCAGGTGAACTAATGTCAATCTCCCCAGAGGTCCAAGGATGCATCACAATTTGAGATGCATGGCCAGACGCAATACACAGGATACACAACTGTCCACAGTTCTCTTGGGCTCCAGATTGGACAACCCTCATTTTACCTTGTTAGAACTAGTGACATGGGTTGGTGTTCTTTCTGTCATTACATCTGTCACAATACTCCAGAAAAATCCACAATCCCCTGTAACAAATCAAAAGCATACCAGTTACTCGAGTCCCACACAAGGGACCAGCGACTTCAAATTTGGCCTGTAATCCAGGCTCTAAAACGCTGTTAGGCAAGCCTCCAGTCCATATTATTTTAAGAAATAAACAATTAGAGATAAGGCACAGTTGTTATAACTTTGATAGATTGCATTCCAGAGGATGGGGGGGGGTGAACTCAACACACTGCAGCAAATACAATGGAGGGAGGAAACAAACTGCGCCATACGATGAGGACACGCCAGGCAGAGTAGTGTTCATTAGGCACCAAAGCGATGAAAACAGACAAACAGGGAGGGACTACCTGGACTTGTCCAATAAGAAACATTGCATGTCCTAATGATCACTACCTAGACTTGAAGGCATGTTGTATCTTGATGAGGGACAGACATGTTGCTAAAATAAAGTCCAGAACCTTCCTCATTATTAAAAAGACACTGAATTCTAGAGAGTAGGTGAAGTGGTACACATGGCACTCTTCCCCAGGCACACCTTTCCTCTCCTCGAGCCCAGAAGGATCTAGGAAGCCCATATGTGATGACCTTGTTAAATAAGTCAGTCCTTTGTAGAGCACACCTGGAAAACAAATGAAGATATTATCTTCCCAGGGATGGTGTGTCTGGAATGGAAGTGTTATCAACTAGCCTGTTGTTCCTTCCATCTCATTTTAAACTTGGTCTAAGTATAGCATTTTAAATCCTTTATTGTCCATTAAAACAGTTAACAATTTGAGGAAGTATAAGGTCATATTAAAATTGGGTCTAATTATTCAGTAAGGATTTTTTCCATTAATTTACAGGTCCAAATGATCCAGATAACCCTGAACCACCTCTTGTGATCTGACTGAAAGAGCAAAAAGCCTTCAATTGTAACAATACTGCTACAGCTTTCCTTTGACCCACCCCTACCCACTCCAGTAATTAGGAAAAACAAGTCCAGGCACATCAAGAAGCGAGACTTTTAATAAAAACAAATTTCTTCAGTAATGAGATTCAGTAAAGTACTGGATACAATACAAGGTCACTTCAAACAATTACAACACATACGAGACTAATGGCATTCAAATGGGCGAAACCAAAATGACTAGGCTCAGACTTGACAATCCCAATTGATTTAGGTATTTCAGGACAATGTAAATAACACCATGCAATAGATGGTCCTATTAAATATGATTACTGTATGTTTTATAGCACCTGACATGACAACATATACTGTTGGCTGCTGTGTTGAGAGGACAGAGAGCATGGCCAAGTAAAAACGTTTTATTTTTTTTACTGTCATTTCCATGTAAAAGCACCCATGAGCAGTTTATAGGATCATATCAAATTTGGTCTTGTTGGTGGCGGACCGCATTAGAATAATAGCCAGTGTGTAGAATAATACCCAAACATTCAAAGCAGGATATTACAATTTTCTACCTTTGTGTACTTGTTCAGGGTACATCCTCATGAAGAGAATGACATTCATATCCATAATTATGCATTTCTGTGTAGTACAGATGAAGGACCCATGATGTCATTCTGTTACCGGTTGTTGATCCACTTCACTTACTGTAGTTCAATAAACAAGAGATGTGCTCAAACTCAAGGCGTCATATCATAGCTAACACCCCATTCTTTCTGCAGACATCTTTGAATCTTAAATTTGGAGTAAATATTTAACAGTTTTTGGAAAATTTGCTCACATAAACTGTGAGAGATTTTACTGTCATTCTGCTACCAAACTTTGCATCTTCAATGTTCCTAAAGTAAAAGTATTTCAGTAACATTTTCAGTGGCAATTGTTCAAAGTAGACTTCTGCATATAGGTGTATGGTTTGCTAAACATTGCTTGTCATACATTTTAAAATGTGAAAAGTGAGTCTCAGCATTACTCTGTTACAGTGGAATTGCCCAAACCTAGATTCTAAAAGGTCCAACTGAGCAAGAAGCTGCGATGAAAAGAAAAACAATGCTGGCTACTGGCTTAATGTCATATTAATGGCATTGGGTGCCACACACTTGCTGTGAAGCAGTGTGTTAACAATACATTAGTCTAATGTAGCCTACTTTAACTCCAGACTTCAGTTCCAAGACACTAGTTTTAACAACTTCACACACAAAACTAATCCGCCCCCCATAACTCAAAAAATGTGATTGAAAAGGCAACAAAACAACCACGGGTTATCCTGTTTTCAAGAGAAGACAAACCATTTCTTATCATAAATAATTATGAAACAGCACAGCCATGGGAATTAAAGCATACAAGTAGAACTAGCCATCTTCCTGTTAGCAAGACGCTATTCACAACCATTTCCTCCCATGTCTTGGCACCTACATCTTAGGGGACACACCTGCTGTAGACTGTTGGTGAGTCAGATAACTAATTTATAAATCAGGTGGGTTATTGTTCAGCTACCGAGCAGTAATTTCTGCACTTCATACTTAAGGTAAGAGTTTGAGAATAGATTGCACTACACTTGTGTCAAGAAATGAATCCTTGGAATACACATTACTATTTGGCAATGCCACACCCTGATAAGGTGAAATGAGCTAGTGTGAGATTGCCAGCATCAGCACATGATTGTTTTGGAAACAAAACACTTAATAAGGGCAGAGAATCCTAGGACAGATGTGGGAAAGAGAGATAGGAAGTTTCCACTACATCCCATGTCCAGTGAATACTTTGGTTCCTTTTTGGGGGGTTTTACTAGGAAAGAATGCCACTAGTTAAATGCACAATGTCTGAAAATTCTTTGTCAAAATCTAAAAACAAATGGCAGTGTTAAGACTATTTCTACATATGACATTGTCCATAAACTTTACATAAAACGTGGTTAAATTGTAAAAAATGTCATTACGACCAAAATACTTGATGTTAGAATGCTTGATAGTGTGATATGAAACAAGACTTTGCTAAACAGTGCTAGCCCACTGTTCAGGCAGTGTCTGTCCATTTTATAATAAAGGGATTAATCCTCCCTGGCCAGCAGAATTATGTGTAACACACTTGTTTCAAATCAAATGGAAAACGAACAGGTGTTTCAGGTTAAATCCCCATGTCAAGTACGGGAACTTAATCTTCTACTACTCCACAACAAAATTATACATTCCACTGTCTATTAGGTCAAGTTTTGTACTGTCAGAGGCAGCTAGAACATTGTTTTATGTTGTCGGTGTTGTCAGCTCGAAGAAAATGTTGGCTGGTTACAAAACACCTTGCATCCACATATAGCCTACTAAACAATAAAACCACTACTTTTGAAATGATAAATAGCGTTATTTCAAACTCAAAATGACTATTGTCTTACCTGTAAAAAACAAAAATGTGAACGACAGCAAGATGCAAAGTTTCCTCGAAGTATACATCTCCATAGTTCAACATGCGCCTTCTGTCTGACCACAGCTGCTGTTTCCCGTCTTAATGTATTGTCTCCCCGTTATCTGTGCGCAATTTCGCACTTCCTTGAACCGCCAGAGCAAAGACTAGGGGTAGCGAGTTTACAGTGGACAATGTGACATTCTCCAGAGTTAAATCATCTCGTTCTCAGCAGCAGTTGACGTGAGAGTGATACAGCCAAGCGTTGGCATTTAACGTTGCGCGCAAATAATTATTGCAGCAGCCTACTTTGGCAAGTGTCCAGATCTTTTTTACAAAAATGTCTTCGTCGACTTTCTCGTTCATGCTTCGGTCGTCGTCAAAAACGGAAAGTTGTCATCGTGAGAATGCTCTGCCACCTCAACAACCTACACCTGTGCACATTAGCAACGTCACTCTTGAAATGCTGGGCACTTACAGGTGTAACGTAAACTCGTACATCGCCTTGGTCCGTACAATTGGCAAGTGTCCAGCTCTTTTCTTACAAAAATGTCTTCGTCGGATTTCTCGTTCATGCTTCGGTCGTCGTCAAAAACGGAAAGTTGTCATCGTGAAAATGCTCCGCCACCTCAACAACCGACACCTGTGCACATTAGCAACGTCACTCTTGAAATTCTGGGCACTTACAGGTGTAACGTAAACTCGTACATCGCCTTGGTCCGTACAATTGCCCTTATTTTAGCGCCCCAAAAACGTAATACTTCCAGATCAACTGTAATGTCAAAGCACAATTTCTCCCCTTTCCAACAGAATCAATTACATGACCTAAACGCTGCCCGTTTCTGAATAATTCAAGTAGGCAATGAGCCCCATCGGGTCTTTTAAAAAATGGCGGGTGGGTAAGTGATACTGATGTGTGGTAGTGAGAAGGAGAGATGTTGTGTGGGAAAATTGCTTTTTTTCACTCCATCTGTCCAACTTATCACCTTACCGCCTGTAAAATGTAAATAAAACACTATAAAGAGTTTATATAATGTGTCATTACATACCTATTTGAAGGTTTGTTTTGAATTTGAATCGGGTTTTTAGGGTGATCTTAGAAGTAAACAGCGCCTTTGAGAATGATGATCGCATGCAAAAATGACTAGGTATCCACCCCTTACCCCGTCACTGTCCATTTCTTGTTTTTAAAGGATGAGAGAAGTGCTACACCTGGTGGAAAGAGATTGTAAGACAGAAATAGTTGCTTTATGCGTGCTGTACGTTACGACATGACACGTCACGATGTAACGGAGGGTCCGTTTTTTCAACTTTTCTCCAATACTATAAAGCCATTACCATGTCGATCAACGCTTGTATAGAAACCTAGTTCACACCCCCGATTTTGAAGTCAACACAGTCGCTACAGTCCCCTGGGACGTGCTACCTGTCCCAGACCTGCTGTTTTCAACTCTCTAGAGACCGCAGAAGCGGTAGAGATACTCTTAATGATCGGCTATGAAAAGCCAACTGACATTTACTCCTGAGGTGCTGCACCCTTGACAACTACTGTGATTATTATTATTTGACCATGCTGGTCATTTATGAACATTTGAACATCTTGGCCATGTTCTGTTATAATCTCCACCCGGCACAGCCAGAAGAGGACTGGCCACCCCTCATAGCCTGGTTCCTCTCTAGGTTTCTTCCTAGGTTTTGGCCTTTCTAGGGAGTTTTTCCTAGCCACCGTGCTTCTACACCTGCATTGCTTGCTGTTTGGGGTTTTAGGCTGTGTTTCTGTACAGCACTTTGAGATATCAGCTGATGTACGAAGGGCTATATAAATACATTTGATTTGATTAGTTTTCTTTGTAGCCTCCTTTGAATGTTGCGGTTGCGCACATTTGTACAGAATGGGATGAGTTTACATTAGTGGTTCTATTCCAAAATAAAGAAACCATGTGTAAAATAACTATTCCCAATTATAAACTGGGTGGTTCGAGCCCTGAATGCTGATCGGCTGACAGCCGTGGTATATCAGACCGTATACCACGGGTATGACAAAACATTTATTTTTACTGCTCTAATTACGTTGGTAACCAATTTATAATAGTAACAAGGCACCTCGGGGGTTTGTGGTATATGGCCAATATACCACGGCTAAGGGCTGTATCCAGGCACCCCGCGCTGCGTCATAGTTAAGAACAGTCCTTGGCCCAGCCCTGGTATATTGGCCATATACCACACCACCTCATGCGTTATTGCTTAAATAGAACCTTGGTACATTGATTACACATTATTTATTGTATATTGCACATATAGGATACATTAAATATGTTATTAGCTGATTAAGGGTATAACTAGGCTACTGTTGGAGGCTAGTGCAAAATGCCTTATTCAGTTCATAGACACATGCGTTATTTATTTAGCTAGAGAGCTATTTCTGGACATTACTATCTAGACAGCCTACACACCTGCTGTTTGTGCTAAGTTCCAAATTAAGAACTCAATGGGGGCTGGCTATGATACAGTATGATGACAGTCAACTCCTTAAAAAAATAGTAACTTTTTCAAATTATTACAATATAGCAAATCAGCTGATAAGGATTTTTCAGACAATGACCATGGTTAGCTCATATGTTGATACACACATTGAGGCTAATGCATAAGTGTGCAATCTAGCCAATTCCAAAATGATCTAGTCTATCTCTTTTCTTTCCTTCTCTTGAAACTGCAGTTCATGTTCTATTACTCCTTTAGATCTCTCGGGTGGCTAACGCAAAGAAACAAGCCTCGGTGGCTTGTCAAGAGAGCTTTGGCACCCCCAGCACTTAGCAGGCAACGTGGAAGTGGAGAATGTAGACAAGCCCAGCCCTTAGAGGTGAATACCTGACTCACTCTGCTTTCTCTGAGGCTGGTTGGTTGCCATGGAAATACTGGTGAGGCTAATGCAGCAAGATTACTAAATTATTAGAGTCCAAAGGCTACTGGGTCGCATCTATACGTATAAAGAGTTGCCAATGTTGCCAATGGATTACATCGGGACCTCCCCTGGGTGGTTGTGTCAAGGAACATGAGCACTGTCTGAAAGAAAACCGTATATGTTGGCCCCTAGACAGAAAAGGTCTATATTTTGATTCATTTTATATTCAAGTTCAGACTATTTTTGATGAATCTCCTATGCAACAATGCAATTGCCTCAAAGCCGATTTCTCTACATATAGGCTTACTAGAATATCTTGTAGTTAGTAGATGTGAATCCCATGCAGGCAATAAAGCAGGGCTGGCTCTAGCCTTTTGGGGGCCCTAACCGAGATTTGGTGACCCCATATAGTTTTAATTCCTGCAATTGTACAAATTTTGCCATGGGGCATAGAAAAACAAGGTACCGTTTTAAAGCAAGTGTTCTGCAATTCTACTAATTTAGCCATAGGGCAGAGAGACAAATTTGCAATTTTACCGCTAATTTCCTGTAACTTGACCCCATTTTACCAAAGGGAGAGATATTTTTGCCTTTTTAAAGCTAATTTCCTGCAATTCTACACATTCGCCATGACTTATGACATCTTAATATGATATCTGAGTGAGAGTGACTAACAAAATCAATGGGGGCCCCATGGAGGTAAGGGGCCCGGGGGCACGTGCCCTGTGTGTCTGGTCATTATTCGGCCATCATTACTGCAAGTTTAGATTTCTGGCTAGAATAACTAACCAATCTAAAAAAATAAATCACTGAGTGACTGTCTGTAGCTATGTTTCCATTAACTTGTCCAGTGATTTTTTTGTAGACATTTAGAAAGTTTTCATAGAAAATACATGCGACAATTGCCTTTTACACTGCGATTCCATTTATCTATCTTATGTCGATAAAAGAGTTATGAGTTATGTTATGATGTCACATTTAAAAAAACAAATAAATAAGCAAAAACCTACAGTGTCAAATAAAAATTAACTGGTTGAAGTGTTTCCATTACACATTTAGGCAAATTGCGCATGAATACATTTGCGACAGCCTGTATGCCCTCCCACCTATCTGTTTCATGTCTCAGGTAGCCCGTGAAAGCCAGCATGGGTAGAATGCAATAATTGACTAACATTTGCTATATTGTAATAATTCTCATCTGCCAACATATTGCCACGGTCCGTGCCATGGTGAAACTTGTACTCCTGCAGATCTGAAATAATTGGATCGTGAAACTTGCCAGTCAACCAGAAAAGCAAGGTGAAGTAATTTAGACATTCTTGAAAGTCAGGACAATCCTTGACCTGCAAAAAACCATCATTTTTTATAGTTTTTTTTATTTTTATTGCAAGCAGTCGGCCTAGGCATTTGGAAGCCTAAATCCTGCCTGATGTTACTGCTGTTGCTGAAACCACTGACATACGTTAGCCTACTGTAACCACACACAGAGAGGGTGTGTGTGTGTTAAGGTTGGGCGATTGCGTACAAGCCTACATCGCCCGATTGCGCCCCATAGCAATCCTCGATAGTCTTTCTCATGATGTAGCCATGATGTATTTCCATGGAAATATAAAGTTTATTTGGAAAGTAATAAAAAAAAATGTTTTAAGCATTCACGATTTTCGTAAATGTAATATACTAACTCTTACTCTTGTTAAAAATATGAAATGGTATTACATTTGGTGAAGAGCATATTATGACTTGTTTAGGACTCAAAACTCTAAGTTTAGGACTTGAGACTTGACTTGAGACTTGTCGGTATTGACTTGAGACTTGACTCGGACTTGCCTGTCTTGACCTGGGACTTGAGTGCTAAGATTTGAGACTTACTTGTGACTTGTAAATCAATGACATGTTCCCACCTCTGTTTAGAATTAAATGTAGAGTGCAGCTTTATAGTTATTTCATGATATCAAGTACCTTGCGTACCTTCAAAATTATTCAGCATTAATTTTTTCGAAAAACAGTTTATCTTTATTTGTCGCAATAAAGAAAGTCAGACAAAAGAAAAACCCACCCCTGTCAAATATATTAAAATGTTGTCGCTCTTTAGAAAATGTATCCTATCTCTGCCCTTTCCATTACACATGTTGCAATGATTTATTTTGCAACATTGCTTTTGCTGAATAAACCTGGGTCAATGGAAACCTGCCTGGTGACTGACATGACCTAACGTAGCAGGGGGAGAAAGACGAGTGAGCGGAGTCCCCACCAGTGGAGGCTGCTGAAGGGAGAACAGCTCATAATAATGGCTGGAATGGAGAAAATGGAATGGCATCAAACCATGTGTTTGATATCATTCCACCTATGGCCCTCCAGCCATTACCACAAGCCTGTTCACCCCAATTAAGTTATACCACCAACCATCTGTGGTTCCTACTTCCGTTTTTTTTCTAGGGGAAAGGGAAGTTAGGTTGTAAATACTGTATCCCTAAAAACTAGAAATATCCACTTTCTCCCAACGCCGCTAAGGGTGTGACTGACATAACAAGAGAAATTCACAACCACATTCTGGAATTGCACCTTGTGTATTATACTATTCTAACTCTCAACAATAAGTTGAGACCCCGACAGTTCCTAAACAATATATAATTGTTCTAGATATCATTGTTCAGAATTGGGACATTCAAATGTTGTGGTCTGTTATGGATGACTATGGGACATTGTGGCATTGTTCGGCTATCCCTGAGCAAATGTCCGCTCTCCTTAACCTCAAAACGCATACAGACAGGGCTTGCTGCCATAGGCAGGGCCCGCAGCCTGTCAAGAAGACAATGTGCATTGAAGTTAAATACTAGGGAGGTTGAAACAGCCGCTACCAGCTTGAAGAGGCAAAAGCAAACTAAGCATCTTCACTAAAAGGCTAAAGGTAAAGAAGAGGCAAACACCTACACTACCGGTCAAAAGTTTTAGAACACCTACTCATTCAAGGGTTTTTCTTTATTTTTCCTATTTTCTACATTGTAGAATAATAGTAAAGACATCAACACTATGAAATAACATATATAGAATCATGTAGTAATCAAAAAAGTGTGAAACAAATCGAAATATATTTTATATTTGAGATTCTTCAAAGTAGCCACCCTTTGTTTTGATGACAGCTTTGCACACTCTTGGCATTCTCTCAACCAGCTTCATGAGGTAGTCACCTGGAATGCATTTCAATTAACAGGTGTGCCTTCTTAAAAGTTAATTTGTGGAATTTCTTTCTTTAATACTTTTGAGCCAATCAGTTGTGTTGTGACAAGGTAGGGGGTTATACAGAAGATAGCCCTATTTGGTAAAATATCAAGTCCATGTTATGGCAAGAACAGCTCAAATAAGCAAAGAGAAAAACGACAGTCCATCATTATTTTAAGACATGAATGTCAGTCAATATGGAAAATTTCAAGAACTTTGAAAGTTTCTTCACGTGCAGTCGCAAAAACTATCAAGCACTATGATGAAACTAGCTCTCATGAGGACCGCCACAGGTATGGAAGACCCAGTTCATTAGAGTTACCAGCCTCAGAAATTGCAGCCCAAATAAATGCATCACAGAGTTCAAGTAACAGACACATCTCAACATCAACTGTTCAGAGGGGATTGTGTGAATCAGGCCTTCATGGTCGAATTACTGCAAAGAAACCACTACTAAAGGACACCAAAAATAAGAAGAGACTTGCTTAGGCCAAGAAACACAAGCAATGGACATTAGACCAGTGGAAATGTGACTTTGGGTCTTTTTGGTCAACCGTAAAGCATGGAGGAGGAGGTGTTATGGTGTGGGGGTGCTTTGCTGGTGACACTGTCTGTAATTTTATTAACCAGCATGGCTACCACAGCATTCTGCAGCGACACGCCATCCCATCTGGTTTGGGCTTAGTGGGACTATCATTTGTTTTTCAACAGAACAATGACCCAACACACCTCCAGGCTGTGTAAGGGATATTTTACCAAGAAGGAGAGTGATGGAGTGCTACATCAGCTGACTTGGCCTCCACAATCCCCCGTCCTCAACCAAATTGAGATGGTTTGGGATGAGTCGGACCGCAGAGTGAAGGAAAAGCAGCCAACAAGTGCTCAGCATATGTGGGAACTCCTTCAAGACTGCTGGAAAAGCATTCCAGGTGAAGCTGGTTGAGAGAATGCCAAGAGTGTGCAAAGCTGTCAAAGGCAAAGGGTGGCTACTTTGAATTATCTCAAATATAAAATATATTTTGATTTGTTTAACACTTTTTTGGTTACTACATGATTCCATTTGTGTTATTTCATAGTTTTGATGTCTTCACTGTTATTCTACAATATAGAAAATAGTAGAAATAAAGAAACCCTTGAATGAGTAGGTGTTCTAAAACTTTTGACCAGAGAAATTTGATCATGTGGTGTTTTGTTGATGGTGGTGGAAAGCGCTGTCTCGGGCATCACTCCAGAATCTCCCATAAGTGTTCAATTGGATTGAGATCTGGTTACTGAGATGTCCATGGCATATGGTTTACATCGTTTTCATGCTCATAAAACCATTCAGTGACCACTCATGCCCAGTGTGTTGGGGGGGGGGGGGGGGGGAGCATTGTCATTCTATGGAGGCATGGCCATGGTAGACAAAATAATGGCCTGCCTAGCATTTGTATACATGGCCCTAAGCATGATGGGATGTTAATTGCTTACTTATCTCAGAAACCACACCTGTATGGAAGCACCTGCTTAAAATATACTTTTGTGTCCATTTACTCAGGTGTTTCCATTACTTTGGCATTTACCTGTATATTCACCATTGGATTGTGTTTAAGAAACGCAATGCCTGTAACTTCTAAATAATGGCTATCTGCTGCCATCTAGTGACAGAAGTGGTGCATGAAGCATTGGCTCTCCTGCAAGGAAGGTTGGTAAGGATAGGACCTACGGGTCATCACTAGATAGCAGTATGCAGAGACAAGGACCCAACACCTACAAATGAGCACACTGGAATCTAGAACTATTCAATGAGTGGCAAATGATGGTCAGTGCCCTGTTTAATATTTTTTCAAAACATGTAAACACAAGACTGTGACCTGGGGAAACAAAAATACACAAAGACACTGGTTAACCAATAATATATATATATATATCAAAACACTTAACATACTTCTTTGAAATTCATAATGTTAATAAATGCTGGAATGCTTGACAACATCAATATATATTCTTAAATATATATTTCTATATAGAGATAGATTCAATATCTCATTCATATTGCCCCTCTAGGTCCTCTATAGAATTGGTTCAAGTTCCTTATGTGATCTTTACCCCTGGATCTTTCTCTGGCCACTTAGACCTGACGATAGACATCCAAATTCAAAGAAATGGAAAGGCAGTTTTAAAACAAGTGCACACCATCTTCTTGTGACAAATATACTGTATGTCCACTGCTATATCCTCAAGGTAGGGAAATGCATCCAGCAGTAGCCATTCCCCTCTCACATCCCCTGATAAGACAGCATGTACACAGACCGGGGTTCAAACACTATTTCAAATGTTTTTCTGTGTTTGCTATTGCCTGCCGAGTGTGTCAGATAGCTGGGGTTTACAGTTTTGTGACAATTCTTTTGGTTCCATTGACCAAGGCAAGCTCAATCAAGCCCAGCTGAAGTATTTTAAATGATTTCAAATAGCATTTGAACTCAGGTCTGCAGTTAAATTGGGGGAAAGAGATATTGCATGTCCCTCTGGCCCCCGTTCAATCCTCCAGTTAATGGGAGTCAAAACAACGAGCGTTACAACGCCTCTTTGTTGTTGTACTTTAAAGAGTAACCAACTGCAATTTCTAGACATTCCAACAGTGAGCCAGCAGAGAGGAAATCTAGCTCCACCTCGATAAATTTAATGTATATGGCCGAATGTTCAGGGCCCAAGGAGAGGCCCTCTTCCCTGGTCTGCTGGCTGGTGCCGCTGCAATTCCCCTGGAGGAAGCATGTTACGGCCGAGATCTCCCTGCGGCTGTAGTGCTTGCCTGAGCTCTGAAAGTGCTGGAACAGACACTGCTGTAAGGTCCTCTCCTCTGCGATGCCCAGGTAGCAGTAGGTCACTTTGGCCCCAGTCCTCTCCCTCTCCCTCGCTCGTCCCCCCAGCCTCACCACACTCTCGGAGCCGCCAGAGCCCGATGACCCAGAGAGAGGCAAGCTCTGGTCAGTGTCTTGGTGTTGCAGTGGAGAGGCTGGAGCCTCATTCTCCCCTGCGTAGTGCGACTCCGCCACCATGTCCTCATAGCCTATGGCGTACAGGCCGTAAGTCTTGGGGATACCCCCCGGTAGGAGATACTTGGAGGTCCCGTTGCTACAGCCCGTCACCCTGGCCTGGGCTATGGGGATCCAGTCCACCTCCATGTGCAGTTCCAGGCAGCGTGCTTCGCTAATGGTGATGTCCAGGAACTTATAATACACGTTCTTCCAGTTCATCTTCTGCACTTTGGTCATGATGACACGGCCCTCTGCCTTCTCTGGGTTGAAGTACTCACGCAGCCGCTTGCCAAGGGGCACCTGGGAGCTGATCTCTGCGTAGTGGTAGCGGATGTCCTCTCGCCAGCGCGTGTTGTAGCCCACGCCAAAAATGGCCAGCTTGTTAGAAAGATGCAGCCGGGAGAAGTCAGTCCACGTCTGAAAGTGCTCCCACTTCAACTGCACCGACTCCAGGATACGCACCACGTTCTGCATCACTTCCTGTTTCCTGACAGGGACAGAAATACATGAACGGTCAAGATTTGGTTGGAACCAATTGGTAATGAGAACAGCTGCTTAATTTTGATGAAGACTGGACATTGAATGAGGCAGAGACCAAGTTTCTGTAAGCGATTTGTTTTTCAAATATATCACATCTTGGCAGTAAAAAAAAAAGCATTTAGTTTGGAATTATATTCATATTACACAGTGTTATTAGGGATCCTTCATTCTATGGAAAAAATACATACTGGACTTGCTCCGAAGGCTCAGGTCGCAGCTGCAGGACTCTGGCATTCTTTGGTGGCTGTGTTTCCTCTGAAGAAATGAACAGTATTTTCCATCAACATCAAAATAACACAATAAATGCTACCCGACAGGCATATGGCCTCATTAGCCAACTCCTACATTATTCCTTTTGACATAGAGTGAAGGAATAGCCTGCATACTAACGACAGGGCTTCCAAACATTTCATAGTCCCGTAACTACCCCTAATAAAGAACTACCAGCACCCTGGATAGTCTACCTACCCCTTTAACAAAAATAAGCTGACCACTTCACTATAGCCCACTTTTGTCAACCCCACAATCAATCACCACCACTCACCAGTTTCCATCTCTCCCTCCTGGAAGGCGGAGGCCAGCACCTGGTTGCACCAGTCTTCCTGGGAGAAGTCCTCCATGGTGCTGCCGTCAGACTCCATCTCCTGGTACAGGCCACTGCTGTTGATGAGGACGGGGGCACACATCTGGGAGTCCCAGCCCCCCTGGCCAAACACCTTTTCCAGCTGCTCGATGGAGTAGCTGCTCTTCCTCTTGCCGACACCGTGCTCCTTCACTCGGCTGTAGCACCGTCGCAGCGTCTGCGAGTCATAATGGATGTGTGAATGTTAGAGGAAGAGGTTAGTGTTAGCTACTAGGCTAGCTATATGCCTATCCAATGCCACAAATACACCAGATTTGAGAAATGATTTACTGAAATCCTTTGCTTCGAAATGAAACTGAGGATATTTAATTGTTTACAATTGCACTAGACGCAAAATTAAACAATATTCTGCAAACTTCCGGTCAGCTTACCGGATAGCTATCTACATTTGAAGTCGGAAGTTTACATACACTTAGGTTGGAGTCATTAAAACTCATTTTTCAACCACTCCACACATTTCTTGTTAACAAACTATAGTTTGGCAACTCTGTTAGGACATCTACTTTGTGCATGACACAATCATTTTTACAACAATTGTTTACAGACAGATTATTTCACTCAATCACAATTCCAGTGGGTAAGAAGTTTAGATACACTCAGTTGACGGTGCCTTTAAACAGCTCGGAAAATTCCAGAAAATTATGTCATGGCTTTAGAAGCTTCTGATAGGCTAATTGACTTCATTTGAGTCAATTGGAGATGTACCTGTGGATGCATTTCAAGGCCTACCTTCAAACTCAGTGCCTCTTTGCTTGACATCATGGGGAAATCAAAAGAAATCAGCGAAGACCTCAGAAAAAAATTTGTAGACCTCCACAAGTCTGGTTCATACTTGGGAGCAATTTCCAAACGCCTGAAGGTACCACGTTCATCTGTACAAACAATAGTACGCAAGTATAAACACCATGGGACCACGCAGCCATCATACCGTTCAGGAAGGAGATGCGTTCCTAGAGATTAACGTACTTTGGTGCGAGAAGTGCAAATCAATCCCAGAACAACAGCATAGGACCTTGTGAAGATGCTGGGGGAAACAGGTGCAAAAGTATCTATATCCACAGTAAAATGAGTCCTATAATCGACATAACCTGAAAGGCCGCTCAGCAAGGAAGAAACCACTGCTCCAAAACCGCCATAAAAAAGCCAGACTACGGTTTGCAACTGCACATGGGGACAAAGATCATACTTTTTGGAGAAATATCCTCTGGTCTGATGAAACAAAAACAGAACTGTTTGGCCATAATGACCATCGTTATGTTTGGAGGAAAAAGGGGGAGGCTTGCAAGCCAAAGAACACCATCCCAACCTTGAAGCAAGCAAGGGGGTGGCAACATCATGTTGTGGGGGTGCTTTGCTGCAGGAGGGTCTGGTGCACTTCACAAAATAGATGGCATCATGAGGTAGGACAATTATGTGGATATATTGAAGCAACATCTCAAGACATCAGTCAGGAAGTTAAAGCTTGGTTGCAAATGAGTCTTCCAAATGGACAATGACCCCAAGCATACTTCCAAAGTTGTGGCAAAATGGCTTAAGGACAACAAAGTCAAGGTATTGGAGTGGCCATCACAAAGCCCTGACCTCAAGCCTATAGAAAAAATGTGTGGGCATAACTGAAAAAGCGTGTGAGAGCAAGGAGGCCTAAAAAAACTGACTCAGTTACACCAGCTCTGTCAGGAGGAATGGGACAAAATTCACCCAACCTATTGTGGGAAGCTTGTGGAAGGCTACCTGAAATGTTTGACCCAAGTTAAACAATTTAAAGACAATGCTACCAAATACTAATTGAGTGTATGTAAACTTCTGAACCACTGGGAATGTGATGAAATAAATAAAAGCTGAAATAAATCATTATCTCTACTATTATCCTGACATTTCACATTCTTAAAATAAAAGTGGTGATCCTAACTGACCTAAGACATGTAATCCTAGTAAAAATTCCCTGTCAGGAATTGTGAAAAACTGAGTTTAAATGCATTTGGCTAAGGTGTATGTAAACTTCCAACTTCAACTGTATCTAGCTCAGGGAAGGGCAACTGGTTATATTATCTCGCTACATTACTACACTGAACAAACATATAAAACGCAACATGCAACAATAATAAAGATTTTACTGAGTTACAGTTCATATAAGGACATCTGTCAACTGAAATACATTCATTAGGCCCTAATCTATGGATTTCACATGACTGGGAATACAGATATGCATCTGTTGGTCACAGATACAAAAAAAAGGTAGGGTCGTGCATCAGAAAACCAGTCAGTATCTGGTGTGACCACCATTAGCCTCATGCAGCGTGACACATCTCCTTCGCATAGAGTTGATCAGGCTGTTTATTGTGGCCTGTGGAATGTTGTCCATCCCCTCTTTAATGGCTGTGCGAAGTTGCTGGATACTGGTGGATACTGGAACACACTGTCATACACGTCGATCCAGAGCATCCAAAACATGCACAAAAGGTGACATGTCTGGTGAGCATCCAGGCCTGAGAAGAACTGGGACATTTTCAGCTTCCAGATATTGTGTACCGATCCTTGCGACATGGGGCCGTGCGCTATCATACTGAAACATGAGGTGATGGCCATTGATAAAATACAATTGTGTTAGTAGTCCATAGCTTATGCCTACCCATACCATAACCCCACCATGGGGCACTCGGTTCACAACGTTGACATCGGCAAACCACTCTCCCACACAAAGCCATACACGCTGTCTGCCATCTGCCCGGTACAGTTGAAACCGGGATTAATCTGTGAAGAGAACACTTCTCCAGCGTGCCAGTGTCAATTGAAGGTGAGCATTTGCCCACTGAAGTCTGTTACGACCCCAAACTGCAGTCAGGTCAAGACCCTGGTGAGGTCGACGAGCACACAGATGAGCTTCCCTGAGACGGTTTCTAACAGTTTGTTAAGAAATTCTGAAACTCTGAAATTCTGAAAAACTGAAACCCAGTTTCATCAGCTGTCTGGGTGGCTCATCTCAGACCATCCCGCAGCTGAAGAAGCCGTATGTGGAGGTCCTGGGCTGGCATGGTTACATGTGGTCTGCGGTTGTGAGGCCGGTTGGACATACAGTACTGCCAAATTCTCTAAAACGATGTTGAGGCGGCTTATGGTAGATAACTTAACATTTAATTCTCTGACAAGAGCTCTGGTGGACATTCCTGCAGAGAGCATGACAATTGTACGCTCCCTCAAAACTTGATACATCTGTGGCGTTGTGTGACAAAACTGCACATTTTAGAGTGGGCTTTTATTATCCCCAGCACAAGGTGCACCTGTGTAATGATCATGCTGTTTAATTAGGTTATTGATATGCCACACCTGTCAGGTGGATGGTTTATCTTAGCAAATGAGAAATACTCACTAACAGGGATGTAAACAAATGTGCACAAAATTGGGGGAATACACTTTTTTTTGCATATGGAAAATGTCTGGTATCTTACACTTGTTTTGCATATGGAAAATGTCTGGGATCTTACATTTCAGCTTATGAAACGTGGGACCAAGACGTTACATGGTGCGTGTATATTTTTGTTCTGTATAGCTATCTAGATAGGTAACGTTACTTAGTCATGGGGCACAGCTAGGAAGGTTGCAATGACAACATCCTGGTTAACATAAAATTAATGAACATAGCACGAAGTTGCCTAGCAAGAGTCTGACAGATGGCTAACGTTAGCTACCTAGCTATGTGATAGATGAACATGCTTACTCTGTCCCCCATTACCTTCATCCTTTCCCTGCATTGGGATGGGGTCCTTTCGTAGCCGAGCTCTGCCAGGGCTCGTGAGACCCGCTCGTACATTGCGGGGCCAGGAGCCTTTCCAGAGAAAACGGTGCCTGCAACCTCCAGCTGCTGCATTCGTGCCTCTGTCAGTCTTTCATTGCCCCACACCGCAATAAGGGCGTTTGTTTCTGATGGGGTCCACGACATCCCTCGGCAAGCTGTGAAGGTATTTGATGCACAGGCCGATCCACTTCGGCCTGCGCTCCCAGAAATCGACAAACCTACGTTGAGAGGCGAGAATCGAGTAGGTGTGGAGGGATTGGAATGATATTGGTTGCTGTCGCTCAAATCTTCTGATTCGGGTGATGGCACTTCTGTTTTCGGTATCTTTAACGGCGTCGATATCTCTGGAGAATGATCAGCGTTACTGGGCGCCGCCATCTTGCTTCTGTTGCTAAGGGGCGGGGGGTGGGAGTTGACGTCTCCTCAGTGGATTGGGTGGGCGGTCAATTAATATTGCAAACGAAAAATATGGGTCAAGCCATCTGCACTGTATAATTTGTGTGTGCGCATGCACTCGGTGTTGCCATGTTCTCGTGTATTTGTTGGGGAGGGCCGGAGGGGTGTGTTTGTTTTGAGAGAGCACTGCAGTTATTGGCTAAGTCACGTGAGCGAGAGGAGCGGGCAGCACGCGTCCACGTTGTGACAACTTTTTACCAGTTGTAGGTAGACTATTTAGATTGTCATTATGGAGACACCTATTTCCAAACCTTTTTCCAGAACACATATTAATACTCTAGAACCGATGCACATGAATAAATAATGGAGATAAAGCACTGGAAAACGACTTTGGGCGCACTAGTGCGCATTACATAAATCCGCTCGGAGGTGGTTTAAACTGCATTCTAATGTTGACTGCTTAAAGAAAACGCTCTCAAACCAAGTGCTTTACGCATGCTCAGTTCTCGTGTCTCGGGGGCTGCCCGTGTGGACATTTGAAATGTAAATTATGGAACTCCCTCGCGTTGTTCTTTTTATGGGGAAAAGTTCATAATGAAACTGACATTAGGCTAAATGTCGAGAATTATATTTGCCTCTGTTGGCCATCAAGTAGTCTATTAATGTATATGCCATTGTAGGCTACCATTTGATACAATACATATGTTGAAATTACGATATCACTGAGGTCATTGCAAATCAATTTGTGCCACCTGTGTAGTCTACCTGGAGCTGGCAAACCAATGTAATAAATAGCCTATAACTTCAATTTGTTGTTGTTGAAGTCTTGTGTTATTATGAGTGCATTAGATTGACGGTAACAGTAGTCAGATTAGGCTACAGGTAAAACACATTCTAAAAAATAAACACTGGCTGTGGTTAACAAGCAAATTCAGTTCATATACATATTATTAATATTTAATTCAGTGATTGAAATTATGACCACATCCTCAGTATCCTATTCCAGAAGGCTATATGTGAAACAAGCACTTCTTATTGTGAAATCGGCTTCCGCAGTATTACTTATGGCAAGGATGCAGGGATTGAGCTCGGGCCTATTCCGGTGTGAGTTATCTGGCCCAAATGTGCACTACCATTCAAAAGTTTGGGGTCACTTGACTTTGTTGTCCTTAAGCCATTTTGCCACAACTTTCGAAGTATGTTTGGGGTCATTGTCCATTTGGAAGACCAATTTGCGACCAAGCTTTAACTTCCTGACTGATGCCTTGAGATGTTGCTTCAATATATCCACATAATTTTCCTACCTCATGATGCCATCTATTTTGTGAAGTGCACCAGACCCTCCTGCAGCAAAGCACCCCCACAACATGATGCTGCCACCCCCGTGCTTCACGGTTGGGAGGGTGTTCTTCGGCTTGCAAGCATCTCCCTTTTTCCTCCAAACATAACGATGGTCATTATGGCCAAACAGTTCTATTTTTGTTTCATCAGACCAGAGGACATTTCTCAAAAAAGTACGATCTTTGTCCCCATTTGCAGTTGCAAACCGTAGTCTTGCTTTTTTATGGCATTTTTGGAGCAGTGGCTTCTTTCTTGCTGAGCGGCCTTTCAGGTTATGTCGATATAGGACTCATTTTACTGTGGATATACTGTGAATTCAGAAACTGCTTTGCCAGCTGTCTTCCAGCAGTGGGCGTATGCCCTCTGTGTGGCTATGTGGCATAGTTTGTGACAATCTCCATGTGATTGGTATTTGGTAAAGGTCAGACACAGGAAAGAATGTGGACAGACTAACTTTTAAAGACAGGTTGCACTTCCGGCTGTGAGGAGTGGCTATGAATTCAGAGAGAGTGCTTCATGTCAACAGAATAATTCTTCATATTTTCATTATGACTTATTACATTTGGGCTGCATCCCAAATGGCACTCTATTCTTGTTATAATGCATTACATAAAATAATGCACTATAAAGGGAATAGGGTGCCTTTTGGGACACAAGCATGGTCATGTGTTTAGCAGCTCAAATGCACATATTTAAGAAGCCCTAAAAGCTCCATAGGTGATTGGATATTTGTGAATGCAAATTTGTCCAATAGACTAGGTTCTGTGTCTGTACCATTATAGGATCTCCATTATATACCATATATATGCGCAGACATAATTTAAGATTAATGAGGTGATTGCTGTATTTGTACTCAATCAGGACAAAATGCTTGGCTATGAGGTTTATACTGCAGCCATTTACCTAGCGTCTTACTAACTGAAGTTTAAAGATGGACTGATCTCTTCCTAATAATGGCTGGCTGGTATTATATGCCTTGTGGTGTCATTAGAATTCTAAGTTTTGCATGTTCTATGGTCATTCTATTCATGAGTGTGTTTTTATTTAAATGGTAATGTAATAGTGGGAGATGGGATTTGATTGAGAGGGAGGGACAATATCATACTTGTGAATATTATAATGGTAATTTTCAATCAGCCACCATTTTCTGTTTGCCTTATGTTGATATTTTGGATGATCCATTTACCTAGCCTACTCAATCCATTTCCCTCTGACCAGAGCAGGGCTACATTTTCATGGGTAACACATAATATGTGCAGCTATTATTAGCATAATGCCCAAATGGACAAGGATTCAGCAAAAACAAACATGGAAAAATACATATCCATAAATTCGTAGTAAATTATTGGGATGTGGGCTCAATTAAAAAGTGTTTGAATACAACCTTAGTGTGTGCTGTTAAAAGCCAGCAATTAATCTTCTCTCCGGTTCGGCAATGGATTTGTGTAACGTCCATGCTAACCTCTGATTGGGTCACAGATGTGTTGGGTCCCAAAGCCTTGGCAATGTGGTATGCTAGGGCTGTGTTTTTACTTGAAAGCTCTGCTCTGCAATTTGCTCAAAAATCATGAAGAGATAAAAAAATTAATGGATTGAAAATGAACAACAGGGAAAGGTGCTAAAATAAAAGGAATGAGGCACGTAAGAGAAAATGGTTGACCATATCTCTTTAAAAGATGACAATTTCAGGTGTTTTCACACAGCTTTTTATTAAGCTTCGGCCTATCTGGGTAAATCATCCATAGTAGGGGTCTTTTCACACCCACCATAAAATTCTGTTTCATCTCATTCCCCTTCGCTGAGTGCTCAGGATCAGATCATTAGCGAGTGGGTGTGATTGATCATTACATGCATTCATCTCCAGCGCTGATTGCAGCACCTGCAGTATGCATGCCAGCTCAAGCACACAGCCACGGTTGAAGAAATCAAATCAAATGTTATTTGTGCTGAATACAACCTTAGTGAAATGCTTACTTACAAGCTCTTGACTAACAATGCAGTTTTAAGAAAAATAAGTGTTAAGTAAAAAATAGATAAGTAAAAAATAAAATAGTTAAAGAGCATCAGTAAAATAACAGTAGCGAGGCTATATACATGGGATACCGGTACAGAGTCAATGTGCGGGGGCACAGGTTAGTTGAGGTAATTGAGGTAATATTTACATGTAGGTGGAGTTAAAGTGACTGCATAGATAATAAATAGAGAGTACAGTGGCTTGCGAAAGTATTCACCCCATTGGCATTTTTCCTATTTTGTTGCCTTACAACCTGGAATTAAAATAGATTTTTGGGGGGTTTGTATCATTTGATTAACACAACATTCACTTTGAAGATGCTATATATGTTTTCTTGTCAAATAAACAAGAAATAAGACAAAAGAAAACTGAAAACTTGAGCGTGCATAACTATTCACCCCCCCAAAGTCAATACTTTGTAGAGGCACCTTTTGCAGCAATTACAGCTGCAAGTCTCTTGGGGTATGTCTGTATAAGCTTGGCACATCTAGCCACTGGGATTTTTGCCCATTATTCACAAGAAAACTGCTCCAGCTCCTTCAAGTTGGATAGTTCCACTGATGTACATCAATCTTTAAGTCATATTCTCAATTGGATTGAGGTCTGGGCTTTGACTAGGCCATTCCAATACATTTAAATGTTTCCCCTTAAACCACTTGAGTGTTGCTTTTGCAGTATGCTTAGGGTCATTGTTCTGCTGGAAGGTGAACCTCCGTCTCAGTCTCAAATCTCTGGAAGACTGAAACAGGTTTCCCTCAAGAGTTTCCCTGTATTTAGCGCCATCCATCACTCCTTCAATTCGGACCAGTTTCCCAGTCCCTGCTGATGAAAAACTTCCCCACAGCATTATGCTGCCACCACCATGCTTCACTGTGGGGATGGTATTCTCGGGGTGTTGAGAGGTGTTGGGTTTGCGCCAGATATAGCGTTTTCCTTGATGGCCAAAAAGCTACATTTTAGTCTCATCTGACCAGAGTACCTTCTTCCATATGTTTGGGGAGTCTCCCACATGCCTTTTGGCGAACACCATGTTTGCTAATTTTTTTCTTTAAGCAATGGCTTTTTTTCTGTTGACTCTTCCGTAAAGCCCAGCTCTGTGGAGTGTAAGGCTTAAGGTGGTCCTATGGACAGATACTCCAATCTCCATTGTTGAGCCTTGCAGCTCCTTCAGGGTTATTTTTGGTCTCTTTGTTGCCTCTCTGATTAATGCCCTCCTTGCCTGGTCTGTGAGTTTTGGCAGGCTTTTGGTGGTGCCATATTCTTTCCATTTTTGAATAATGGATGTAATGGTGCTCCGTGGGATGTTCAAAGTTTTGTATATTTTTTTATAACCCAACCCTGATCTGTACTTCTCCACAACTTTGTCCCTGATCTGTTTAGAGAGATCCTTTGTCTTCATGGTGCCGCTTGCTTGGCGGTGCCCCTTGCTTAGTGGTGTTGCAGATTCTGGGGCCTTTCAGAACAGTGAAAGATCTATGTGAAAAATCATGTGACGCTTAGATTGCACACAGGTGGACTTTATTTAACTAATTATGTGACTTCTGAAGGTAATTGGTTGCACCAGATCTTATTTAGGGGCGCCATAGCAAAGGGGGTGAATACATACAGTTGAAGTTGGAAGTTTGCTTACACTTAGATTGGAGTCATTAAAACTCGTTTTTCAACCACTCCACAAATTTCTTGTTAACAAACTATAGTTTTGGCAAGTCGTGAGAACATCTACTTTGTGCATGACACAAGTCATTTTTCCAACAATTGTTCACAGACAGATTATTTCACTTATAATTCACCTTATCACAATTCCAGTGGGTAAGAAGTTTACATACACTCAGTTGACTGTGCCTTTTAAACAGCTTGGAAAATTCCAGAAAATGATGTAATGGCTTGAGAAGCTTCTGATTTACATAATTTGAGTCAACTGGAGATGTACCTCTGGATGTATTTCAAGGCCTACCTTCAAACTCAGTGCCTCTTTGCTTGACATCATGGGAAAATCAAAAGAAATCAGACAAGACCTCAGAAAAAAATTGTAGACCTCCACAAGTCTGGTTTATCCTTGGGAGCAATTTCCAAACACCTGAAGGTACCACGTTCATCTGTACAAACAATAGTACGCAAGTATAAACACCATGGGAACACGCAGCCGTCATACCGCTCAGGAAGGAGACGCGCTCTGTCTCCTAGAGATGAACGTACTTTGGTGCGAAAAGTGCAAATCAATCCCAGAACAACAGCAAAGGACCTTGTGAAGATGCTCGAGGACACAGGTACAAAAGTATCTACTCTATATCTGTCACACCCTGACCTTAGAGAGCCGTTTTATTTCTCTATTTGGTTAGGTCAGGATGTGATTTGGGTGGGCATTCTATGATTTCTGTTTCTTTGTTTTAGGCCGAGTGTGGTTCCCAATCAGAGGCAGCTGTCAATCGTTGTCTCTGATTGGGAACCATACTTAGGCAGTCCTTTTTCCCACCTTCTGTTGTGGGATCTTGTCTTTTTGTGTTGCATGTGTTTTCACTCTCAGCTTGACATTCGTTGAGTTGTTTATTGTTTTTTGGTAGAACATTTAATATTAAAGGAAATGTACGCCTACCACGCTGCACCTTGGTCTTCATTTAACGATGGATGTAACAGAAGATCCCAACACCTACGGACCAAGCAGCGTGGTCAAGAGGACTGGACCTGGCAGGAATTCCTGGAGGGAGCAGGACCCTGGACAAGGGCCGGGGAGTATCGTCGTCCGAAGGAGGAGATAGAGGCAGCGAAAGCGGAACGGCGACCATACGAGGAGATAGCTCAACGAAGCAAGTACAAGAGGCAGCCCCAAAAAATGTTTGGGGGGGAACACGGGAAGATTGGCTGAGTCAGGGTTCAGACCTTAGCCAACTCCCCGTGCTTACCGTGGGGAGCATGTGACCGGTCAGGCACCGTGTTATGCGGTGATGCGCACTGTGTCTCCAGTGAGCATACACAGGCCGGTGCGCTCTGTTCCAGCGCCCCGCATTTGCCGGGCGGTAATGGGCATCCAGCCAGGACGGGTTGTGCCAGCTCTACGCTCGAGACCTCCAGTGCGCCTCCATGGCCCAGTGTATCCGGTGCCTGCTCCACACACCAGGCTTCCAGTGCATCTCCCCAGTCTGGTGAGACCTGTTCCGGTTCCACGTACCAGGCCTCCAGAATGTCTCCCCAGCCTGGTAAGCCTTGTGGCAGCTTCCCGCACCAGGCTTCCTGTACGTCTCGTCAGTCCGGTGAGACCTGTTCCGGCTCCACGTATGAAGCCTCCAGTGATGATCCATGGCACGAAGCCTCCAGTGATGATCCATGGCCCGGAGCCTGTAGTGATGATCCATGGCACGAAGCCTCCAGTGATAATCCATGGCCCGGAGCCTCCAGTGATAATCCATGGCACGAAGCCTCCAGTGATGATCCATGACCCGGAGCCTGTAGTGATGATCCAAGGCACGAAGCCTCCAGTGATGATCCATGGCCCGGAGCCTGTAGTGATGATCCATGACACGAAGCCATGGATGATCCATGGTACGAAACCTCCAGTGATAATCCATGGCCCGGAGCCTCCAGTGATAATCCAGGGCATGGAGCCAGTCCGGAGCCTCCAGCGACGGTCCCCAGTCCGGAGCCTCCAGCGACGGTCCCCAATCCGGAGCTTCCAGAGACGGTTCCCAGTCCGGAGTCCGCGACAACAATCTGCGGTCCGGAGACCGTGATGATCCACGGTCTGGTTCCTCCGGCGATGATCCACGGTCCGGTTCCTCCGGCGACGATCCACGGTCTGGTTCCTCCGGCGACGATCTACGGTCCGGAGTCCCCGGCGACGATCTACGTTCCGGTTCCTCCGGCAATGATCCACAGTCCGGAGCCTCCGGCAATGATCCACGGTCCAGTTCCACGGAAGCGGAGGGATCAGCAAGCAGAGCGGGGTCTACGTCCCGAACCGGAGCCACCACCGAGGCTAGACGCCCACCCGGACCCTCCCCCATGGAGTTAGGTTTTGCGGCCGGAGTCCGCCCCTTTGGAGGGGGGGGGGGGGGGGGGTACTGTCACGCCTTGACCTTAGAGAGCCTTTTTATTTCTCTTTTGGTTAGGTCGGGGTGTGATTTGGGTGGGCAATCTATGTGTTCTATTTCTTTGTTGGCCAGGTATGGTTTCCAATCAGAGGCAGCTGTCTATCGTTGTCTCTGATTTGGGATCATACTTAGGCAGCCTTTTTTTCCCCACCTTAGTTTGTGGGATCTTGATTCTGTATAGTTGCTGTGTAGCCTGCAGAACTTTACGTTCGTTTTGTATTTTGTAGTTTTTCGGTGTTCATTTTAAATAAAGTACGATGTTCGCCTACCACGTTGCACCTTGGTCCGATCATTCCATCAACGAGCGTGAGAGTATGCACGCACCACTTTTCCGTATGTTATTTGTTCACATTTTTTTTAAACAATTTTTTTTCATTTCACTTCACCAATTTGGACTATTTTGTGTATGTCCATTACATGAAATCCAAATAAATATCAATTTAAATTATAGGTTGTAATGCAACAAAATAGGAAAATCACAAAGGGGGATGAATACTTTTGCAATGCACTGTAGCAGCAGCATAAAATAGGGGTGGGGGCGATGACGAAAATGTAAATAGTCTGGCTAGCCATTTTTTATCTGTTCAGGAGTCTTATGGCTTGGACCTAGACTTGGCGCTCTGGTACCGCTTGCCGTGCGGTAGCAGAGAGAACAGTCTATGACTAGGGTGGCTTACACCTCCTGGTATAGAGGTCCTGGATGGCAGGAAGCTTGGCCCCAGTGATGTACTGGGCCGTACGCACTATCCTCTGTAGTAGAGGTCGATCGTGTAACGGTAGTCATATTCGTCCTCCTCCTCGGACGAGGAGAGGCGAGACAAATCGTACCAATACGCAGAGTGGGTAGTGCTCATGATACTTTATTAAATCGAAACTGAACACTAACATGAAACAAAATAACAAAATGAATACAACCGACAACAGTCCCGTGTGGCACGAATACTAACACGGAAACAAACACCCACAACACACACGTGAAACCCAGGCTGCCTAAGTATGATTCTCAATCAGGGACAACGATTGACAGCTGCCTCTGATTTGAGAATCATACCCGGCCGAACACAAACATCCCAACATAGAAAATCACACATAGACAAACCCACCCAACTCACGCCCTGACCAACTAAATAAATACAAGACAAAAGAAAACAGGTCAGGAACGTGACAGACCGATTAATCATAATGGCCGATTAATTAGTATTCTTGGGCGCCGATTTGCCGATTTTATATATTTTTTACACCTTTATTTAGTCTTTATTTAACTAGGCAAGTCAGTTAAGAACACATTCTTATTTTCAATGACGGCCTAGGAACGTTCTGCCAGAACGCCAGAACGACAGATTTTTAACCTTGTCAGCTCGGGGGATCCAATCTTGCAATCTTACAGTTAACTAGTCCAATGCTCTAACAGCTGATTACATTGCACTCCACGAGGAGCCTGCCTGTTACGTGAATGCAGTAAGCTAAGGTAAGTTGCTAGCTAGCATTAAACTTATCTTATAAAAAAACAATCAATCAATGACTGTCATTGCTCCAATGTGTACTTAACCATAAACATCAATGCCTTTCTTAAAAACAATACACAAGTATATATTTTTAAACCTGCATATTTAGCTAAAAGAAATCCAGGTTAGCAGGCAATATTAACCAGGTGAAATTGTGTCATTTCTCTTGCGTTCATTGCACGCAGAGCCAGGGTATATGCACCAGTTTGGGCCGCCTGGCTCTTTGCGAACTAATTTGCCAGAATTTTACGTAATTATGACATAACATTGAAGGTTGTGCAATGTAACAGGAATATTTAGACTCATGGATGCCACCCGTTAGATAAAATACGGAACGGAATAAACGTTTTGTTTTCGAGGTGATAGTTTCCGGATTAGTCAAAGGTATATGGATTAGAGAGAAATAGTCGACGCGTTATAATTCCTGTAATAACTTGTGGCTGAACTTGAAAGGGGTTCCTTCGTTATTTTACCATTCATGTCTTCCATAGAGAATGTCATGATCTACTTCAAATAAGGTCTGTGTTTCGCGGAGGAGCAGACTGACAGGGGACCATGCAGACAAGCTCTGCTTTCTGCACAACCTAAAACTTCTTAACTGGGAATATTGAAGACCCATGAAAGCTGGTGGTTCATTTTAATATTTGTTCTCATGTTATTTGAGACTAAATTGATTTTATTTATGTATTATATTAAGTTAAAATAAAAGTGTTCATTGTTCATTCAGTATTGTTGCAATTGTCATTATTACAAAAATGTGTGTGTGTGTATGATATATATATAAATACACATTATTTTTTTAATCGGCCGATAAATCGATATCGGCCTTTTCTGTCCTCCAATAATCGGTATCGGTATCGGCGTTGAAAAATCATAATCGGCCGACCTCTACTCTGTAGTGCCTTGTGGTCGGAGGCCGAGCAGTTGCCATACCAGGCAGTGATGCAAGCAGTCAGGATGCTCTCGATGGTGCAGTATTATAGCTTTTTTAGGATCTGAGGACCCATGTCAAATCTTTTCAGTCTCCTGAGGGGGAATAGGCTTTGTCGTGCCCTCTTCAAGACTGTCTTGGTGTGCTTGGACCATGATAGTTTGTTGGTGATGTGGACACTTAGGAACTTGAATCTCTCAACCTGCTTTCAAGTTCTCAACTGGCAGCTTCATTCAATAGTTGCCGCAAAACACCAGTCTCAATGTCAACAGTGAAGAGGCGACTCCGGGATGCTGGCCTTCTAGGCAGAGTTGCAAAGAAAAAGCCATATCTCAGACTGGCCAATAAAAATCAAAGACTAAGATGGGCAAAAGAACACAGACACTGGAGAGAGGAACTCTGCCTAGAAGTCGCCTCTTCACTGTTGACTTTGAGACTAGTGTTTTGCCAGATGAGGACTAGTGAGGTGTCTGTTTCTCAAACTAGATACTCTAATGTACTTGTCCTCTTGCTCAGTTGTGCACCGGCGCCTCCCACTCCTCTTTCTATTCTGGTTAGAGACAGTTTGCGCTGTTCTGTGAAGGGAGTAGTACACAGCGTTGTACGAGATCTTCAGTTTCTTGGGAATTTCTCGCATGGAATAGCCTTCATTTCTCAGAACAAGAATAGACTGACGAGTTTCAGAAGAAAGTCTTTGTTTCTGGCCATTTTGAGCCTGCAATCAAACCCAGAAATGCTGATGCTCCAGATACTCAACTAGTCTAAAGAAGGCCAGTTTTAATGCTTCTTTAAATCAACACAGCAGTTTTCAGTTGTGCTAACATAGTTGCAAAAGGGTTTTCTAATGATTAATTAGCCTTTTAAAATAATACACTTGGATTAGCTAACACAACGTGCCATTGGTTGCTGATAATGGGCCTCTGTACGCCTATGTAGATATTCCATAAAAAATAAGCCGTTTCCAGCTACAATAGTCATTTACAACATTAACAATGTCTACACTGTATTTCTGATCAATTTTATGTGATTTTTAATGGACAAGAAATGTGCTTTTCTTTCAAAACAAGGACATTTCTATGTGACCCCAAACCTTTGTACCTCTTACCCAAATGTACCTTAAATTTGTTTTACCAGAACACAATAAATGAGGTCTGAAAAAGAAGCCTTACACAACAAATTTGACTTATGTAAATAAAATCAAGTAATGATCATAATGTATTAGTCTTAATTGAACTTTAAACTATTATGCACTGTTGTAACTGGTACATGCGTTGCCTCTTAGTAGCCAATGTTTGTTCTTGGTACCATAAACCGTTTTTTAGAAGTACAGTGATACAAAGGGGAACAATGGAATACTTTCTGGTAAAGCTTCTGGAAAAAGTTTTAAATAAGCTTCTTGAAAAGTCTTTAAGTTTAAGATAGTTTGTGATATTGTATGGGTATTGTAAGAATACTTAAACAGCTGAAAATGAAAGCACACGCCAAATGAATTCATTCGCCTCCCACTTCCCAATTAAGTCAGATAGTTGTGCTGAATCCCCCCCTAAACACCAAAGGCCCTCACATCCCTTCATCCACATCGTCCCAAAGAGAATCTGCCTTGGCGGCTTCCTCCAGCTGAGTCCAGCCCTCTCTCCCCCCAGGGAGCTCCAGGCTCTAGGCTAACCTCCCCCAGAGTGACAGAGGCCCAGGTGCCATCCCCTAGTCAGACGTGGGGGTAATTCATCCCGGTGGGCCAAAACACAGGCTACTCCCTCATCAGGGCGCTCGGGCTCCACATTAAACACTGTCTCATTATCTTGATGTGGATGAGGCCAGAACCTAATGAGAGGCGGCGTAATGACCAAAAACATCTGATCTCCACCCGCTCATAACAAAACAGTCAGGTAGCCCAGGGTCAGGGCCAAAGTCATGTCATGCTTCTGTATTTTCGAGGGAGGGAGGGAGCGAAGGACATAGGGATGGAGGCAGGCTGAGCAGTGAGAGAATTCAAGTTCAAGTCTTGGTGAAGCAGAGTGGGGATTGAGGCTGTGTCGGGCATGCAGCGGTGTGTTGCTAATTTGATGAACTTATACTGAATATGCTCATCAAACATCTTATTTTTATGCCTTTTTCCCAATGTTTTTTTATAAATTAAAAGGCACTCATTAAACTTTTTTATGTCGTTTCTGAAGTCTACATTTGAGGACATGTGTGTTTTATTCTATAGATATTATTCTCCATACATTTTTGTCTAATTCATTAGGACAATGATATACAATTATTCATCAGCAGCTGAAAATTTCTGTGTGACCCAAGAGGGTTTGTATTGAAACATCAGCGGGCACCATTACATCTAACTTTAATAGACAGAGTTTCAAATGAAGCTTTTTCTACAGTTCATTAACACCTCATGAATGACAATCAAGGGGTGGGCAAATGCTTGGTAATGATATTGTATCAGCATGAACCAAAGACCGTATTATCTCATAACCAAGCATATTTCTTCATCTCATGCCTTTGATATTTCAGATAGCTGAAATGGAATAACTTTGCTGTCTGTGACATTGTAATGGTATCGATAAGGTGACCGATTAGGCGTAAGCCATGTTGCTGCAGTAAGCCACTGTAAGGTATCCATATTAGAACAGCCTCAGTGTCAGCAGGGCTTGTTTCAACCATTGTCTCAGGTGTGATTCAACAAATCATATGTAGAGAATTCAGGTCAAGTGGGTGATGACATACTCACATCAGATGTCAAGACTACAACTTTGTTAGGAAATACAACTGCTAGCAACTCTTGTAGCTTACACTGGAATTGTTATATATTTTTATTTAACTAGGCAAGTCAATTAAGAACTAATTCTTATTTACAATAACGGCCAAAAAAGGCAACCTCTATCATGCAGCAATATGAGGTGGGAAGTATGATCAATCGATCACGACAAAGCAAGGCCTTTGAAAACAATAAATGGTGCTTGTATTTTGTATAAAATCTTATATGTCTATTGAATTCATTGGATTGGGGGTTAGGTGTCCCTGTTTCTGTGAAAAATCAAGTAGGTCTAACCCATACTGTACATACCTTACTTCCCAAATATACATGCAGTTTTCTTAGTTTAACATTTTTCAATCAAATCCCATTTCGGCTTTCACTCTCAGCGTGCGCTTCATTCAAATGCAATTAATCCAGCGATGTCACAGTCAGCAAGAAGAAATGGGAAAAATGAGAGAAAAATGAATGAAGGATCACTAATGGTCATCGTCTTTGATGCATGGTCCCACTTGAGGGCCCACGACGGGCCCCTGATTGATGTGTGTGAGAGCGGGGCCTGAGTAATGAAGGGTCCACTCCACGGCGTGGGTGCTGGGAGGAGGGGAGCAGTGGCCCTGAGTCGGCAGGCCCTTAGCCCCCCCAGTGGACACAGGTGTGGGTTAGCTGGACCCTAGCCCCCTTACCTCAGGCCTGTCCACAGCTCAATACACCATTACCCCCGGCAGCTGTCCTGACCAGAGCTTACCACTCGTACTGGCCGCATGAGCTAACTCTGGGAGAGAATGATGGGGTAAGTGGGTGCAGAGCCTTTATAACTTTCACTCAAAGTGAAAGAATAAAACTCTTCACTTCAATGAACTGCAGATCTTTTCTACAGTTGAAAATGATCAAAAAATGATTGCATTGAGTGAAAATGGTTTGTATGGGGAAATGATATACTAGTTATGAATGTTTTCATTCAACATGTGACTCAAATGTCACATGGTATTGAGTTGGTTTATAGACTAAAAATGAACCTGAATGTCATTTATATGACCATTAAAGATAACATATCCATTGCACAGCCAGGAAAATATTAAAAAACACACTTCAGAAAATCTTTGAAAACTCAAATGGATCTACGACATACACGTTTCTTTCTGCTTGTACCACCAAGGCTTTAAAAGTGTACAAGTGCTCTATTTGATAGCCAAAGTACCAGTTTAGTTCCTAGGAGAATTCATACTGAGTCTCTAATGGGATTGAAATCCATGAAACAAATGAGAGCGGGTCATTTTCAACACCATCTCACTGAATCTTTGCGTCGAAATCCACTGTCAACACCCTTCAACTGTGTCGTAATGAGTGCGACCGTCGTGCAAAAATTGGCCCACTCACTGTCTCCTCACTTTGTGTGCTAGTGATTGATAACTGCAATAAAGACTGGAGCGTCTCCAGAACGAGTGTATTCCAGCTTGGTCTTATCGTTGCTCACTGAGTGTCCCCAATGAATCTAACTTCCTGCAGGGTTCTGCTCTGGGGTTGAGGGTGTCTATTGTGCTATGACAGCGCGGTTCGATCCAACATTGCTTTAATCACACTCTATGACGCCTAAAGGTAGACTTGCGTCGCTTGTGCCAGTCATTCTGCAAGGAGTAGATAGTGAGCGATAGTGACAGTTTGGACTAATGAATCATTCTTGATTGCGGGCAGGACCGCATTCTGTCAGGTTAGCTCTGTTTCCCTCCATTGGGGTTTAGGGCTCTTTGTGTTGGGGTGACTTTCGGTGTCATGACATTTTACAAAGAGGTGAAAGGTCCCTGACCAAATGTCAATGCTTTCGGGGGGCCTTTGGCAGGCAGATGGCTAGCAGCCTCTCTGTGTCCACTGTTGAAAAATGACCACTTGGAAAAGTATATCCAACTGATAAATTCCAAGTCAAGATCAACATTATTTAGTGGTTTCTCTGGTCAGTGAGACTTCTGGATTCCTCTCACGTGTTTGTCTGAAAACGTATGTACAATTTTCGACCTTACCATATGAAACACAAATTCTCCATGGCTCCCTAATGAGGTGATATGATGCTATGTATCCTTTTGTTTCACACTGCTTTGACGGACTGGACGTTGGGGAGTGAGGAGGGTCTTATTTTCTCTGGCCAGTGTCGTGACCCTGATAGCCACTGGACAGCAGCTCACGAGCAGAATTGGAGAAGATAGGATGACCCCCACACACACTAGAGATAAAATGAGTGTGTCACCGATGTGCCCCTGTGATGTGCCGCTTCTGTGGGTCTAATTAAAAGGAGCTGGGAGCAGAGGGGTTGCTTTTGTGCCCAGCAGGGTCCTACATCTCTTCCCTCATCTCCTCTCGCTGTCTCCCCTCTGGCTTTGATTAACGTGGTGTGTTAATGCCTACAGAATGCAGACGCACGTGCGCTCCTCACACGGGGAGAGGAGTGAGTAGTCTGAGCACCTTACTCCCCCGACACATACACACACACACACACACACACACACACACACACACACACACACATACACACACACACACACACACACACACACACACACACACACACACACACAACTCAATGTTAGTTTACCCCTGTTTTCAAGTGAGGGTGTAATTCCTGCAATAATTTAATTGCGGGGCATTAGTGTGTCTGTAAGTGGCTTGATATACCCATGTAGCCACTTTAGCATCAAAGGATGTACCTCCATTCTCTCTCAGAGGTCAGGGAGTACTTGTCAGTCAATAGTTTAGGATTTCCCATCTAATCCCTCTATTCTCTACTAGAGAAACAACATGTATGTTCATTATTATTAATAAGAGCCTATGTTCATTGTTTATTATAGCTCTCCTTTGCATCTACGTTGGGCTTGGATACAAAGTAGCAGATGACTTCTGCTAGTACATTTGTTTCCACATTGTGAGAGGTTGACTCAGGCACTGAAGTGAGCAATGCCCTTTTTCAATTTGAGGGACTTTGAATTATACTGGGGTTTAATAAGTGGGTATCAGGGAAAGATTGTTGGAGATTGAGTTTGTCCTTGACTTTGTTATTTATTTACTGTTGTTGGAGTTGGAGGCTGATCTCCCTGATTAATAAATAAATGTAAACCCTATGAAATCTCAAAGCGCTTTATGTAATGTACAATTTTGCAGACATTGGGCCATGTGGTTTTAGCCTACTGCTATAAAACAATTTCCGTAATTTCAGGAAGAAAGCAAACTGATATCGTATTTAAAAAAATGCGTAGCTCACATTGTCAGTTGCTGATCTTTGTAGTGACCCGTCATCCATGGGGGTCCTACAAAAATGTTTAAAAAAAATTGGGATAATGGGATCAATACATAACTTCAGTCCAGACTTTGTCCTGCTACGGTCTCCTGCCTTGATTTTCTTAAGTCATAGGTCCCTCTCACTCTATCCACCCAAACTTTATTTGGGAGCTCCCGCTTCATTTGACTCCTCCTCTAAAAGAGCATGATGCGATGCCATCCCTCAAAACTCTACCTTTCAGTGCTGGCATCTCCTTCTTTTACATGGCCTCTTCATTAACTCCTATGAAAAACTCTCCCTGTGTCTTCCCTTTGTTAGGGGGAACCCCCAGATGAGGTCCGACTGGGTCGTTCATCACCCCTGTCACATGGCCCTGTGCCCGGGGACCAGCCCACCGGTCCACAGCCCACCGGTCCACAGCCCACCATGCATATTCAAGCGGAAGGCCCAGTAGTAGCACCCTAAAGCAAGATAAATATGCCCAGGGTGAGGGAAACGGCTGCCTCGCCCATTGTACTTTTCGTAGCCCATATTAAAATGTGCTAATAAAGAGTGAAAAGATTCCCCGCTGTAATGGCTCCCCAGAGGCAGCCTGGGTAATTAAAGGGCTGCCTCTTTATATGAACAGTAATCACTCATGTTGTGTTGAAAGAAAACATGGGGGAAGGAACTTGGAAGCATGCTTGTATTGGAGGACCAATGCCAGCCGAAATAGTTTTCTAAAGAAGTGTCTCCCGATCCCATTGTCTAATGTAGTCAAGTGTCTTGATTTGAGATACAATGCATGTTATCATTTTTTTTTTTTGCAAATCTCCCATCAACATCAATATAGCCTATCATTTTCAGTACGCAAAAGTTTGAGATGCAAAGTCAAATTACAATTCAGCCTTTGTATTAGTATCTGATATCTACAGTATACTGTACATCTGTTCTTGTTGCACACAGTATGGATTCTCAACCCTCCTCTTGCTATACCTGAGATAGCAATCACATTCAATACATACTATCACAAACTCGTAGGGCTCCTGGGTAAGATTTGATTAGACTATAGTTTTCCACAACACAAACCAATGTCGGGGGGAAAACTATATATTTGTATTCATGCTCTCGGAGGCACAGACTGGGATTTGTCTCTCGTCTTTTCTAAATGAGTGGCATGACCTCAATAAGTTATGAAGTGATCTCTGTCTGTTTGGGACGAGCTGATGTAATCAACAGAAGAAAATGAATTTTACTTGTATGTGTCTGTGCTCTGGCGTATTGCCCAATTCCTGTATTTCGGAAACATATTGATAGTGATGAAAACACGGGGCAATTAAAAATGAAACAAATTCCCAGACTCAAACGTAATTCCTTCTCGCTCATATTTGGGCCTGCGCTCTGAATATTGAGCTTCCTAATATTGAGTTGCTCTTATTCTCTCAGAACAGCCTCAATTCGTCGGTGCATGGACTCTATAAGGTGTCGAAAGAGTTCCAAAGGGTTGCTGGCCCATGTTGACTCCAATGCTTTCCACATTTGGATGTCCTTTGGGTGATGGACCATTCTTGATACACATGGGAAACTGTTGAGCATGAAAAACCCAGCAGCATTGCAGTTCTTGACACAAACCGGTGCACCTTGCACCTACTACCATACCCCTTTCAAAGGCACGTATATTTTTTTTTATGCCCATTCACCTTCTGAATGGCACACACACAATCCATGTTTCAATTGTCTCGAGGCTTAAACATCATTCTTTAACCTGTCTCATCCCCTTCATCTACAATGATTGTGGATGAAGTGGATTTAACAAGTGACATCAATAGGGATCATAGCTTTCACCTGGATTCACCTGGTCAGTCTGTCATGGAAAAAGCAGGTGTTCTTAATGTTTTGTACATACACTCAGTGTATATTACTACTAGCTGCATATTCTGTACTTATCTGGGAAGTCAAATCACTATAGATATGACTCCACTACACGGTACTCTGAGGGTTGATGGAGCATCACATCTTTACAAGGGTGTCATAATGATCTCAATGAAATGCTCTATGGCCTAATTACAAGGTTCTCCCATTGTGCTGAAGTGTGTAAGTGAGTTAGCTTTGTGTTCATAGTGTGTGTGAGTCCTTGGGGGGACCTACTGAAGGAACGGAACCCACCCTGTCCATCTCTTTGTACTGTAATCAGCCTGTCAAATGACTGTGTGTGTGTGTGTGTGTGTGTGTGTGTGTGTGTGTGTGTGTGTGTGTGTGTGTGTGTTAGTGTTGAGCGATTTGATGTTAAATGCATCGTGAAATAATGACCTTTCAATGATTTCAGATCTTTTTAATAGATATTCCAAAGTCAAAACATTAAATTGCCAAAACATTTAAAATATCCCATTGTCTCTGTCGGGTACACATTGAGTAGACGTCAATAGAACATATCTATGAAATAATACAATATTTCAGTTGTGTATATTACTTATGTTTTATTTGAGGACTTGATTATTTTCATTTCTTAAAGTCATCATCTCATGTCTGCTCAGGCAGTAGCAGCCAGCCAGCCAGACCATCTAATGTTAATTGCTCCCCACAATGTACTGTCTTTAGTCATCCTATTTAGCTAGCCTGCCTAAGCATTTTCCCATCCGAAACAGTTTGTGCATATATTATGCTGACATCTTGTGACATTTTTGTTCGTTTTGGTCTTCGGCAAGGATTTATTTCAGCCATTCATGCACACAAATATTTTTCTCGAGGCAAACCAAAGTTTGGTAGTCGAAGTCTATGGCCCTTTGTCGATGATTGGTCAACAGTAGGGATTCTTCAATGAAGTGTTTGTTATCTATCATTCGACGAGAGACGACTCGTTTTCATGCACATTTTTCCACTTCAGAAATACTGGGACTGTGCGTTAAGATCTCTTTGGCAAAAACATACAAATGAATTACAGATTTCTTGACTCATTTTGAGGAAGTGTATACTGGCTACAGTGTCTTCGATGGACAGATGTACTATTGCAGTTTTTTTCTTGTTTTTCAAATTAAGATCCTTTAAGGGAGTATTCGAGCACACTCGTTCGGTCCGCCTAGTGCTCAGCCAAGTTTTGCTAGGCGCCAGCCGAACCGAAGCAAATGCGGAAGCTTGCTGTAGAGCTGTCTGATGAAGTCATTTTACTAGTTCTTCATAGTGGATAAGGGATACTTTCACGAACTGTCTCCGTCCCTCTCATTGTGTTGTGTACATTCTTCTCTCATGCGGTCCATGTGTATCTAACCTAACGTAGAAGGCGTAAAAGTGTATCCGTCCAGAGATCTGGATATAATGACGAGATGCTCATGTCTCTGACCTAACAATGGGAGTCGTCCCAAAGTCGGGAAGGCATGCGACGAGTTTAGGTCCAAAATAAGCCCCTAGAAACTTATTTTGAGCTTATTTTGCACAGATTTTGGCAAGTTAACCTCTTGCTTCTCCTATTCCTCTCTGATCCATCTCTAACTGGCACAATGGATTATGGTCATTGTAGTAATTACCATGTTTCTGTGCTGAACTAGGTTGAATATTTGAAAACTTCAACTTTGATCTCTCTCTAAAGAAACGCGCATTGGGCACACCAAAAAAACAAGCTAAATGGAATTCAAGTAGTTGAACCGACTTCGGTCAATTAGTTGTTTAATAAAACATTTTAAAAATGGTTTAATCACTAGGCACGTGTGTGTGTGTGTGTGTGTGTGTGTGTGTGTGTGTGTGTGTGCAGTAGATGCCTATCCCATCCTCAGCTATGTCTCCAGACAAAACCCCTGCTGTCTCATAAACACTGTCACTGACCCAGAATGTCAGTACAAGCATGAGCGAGCCAAACTACATACTGTGTTTGCCATCATCCCCATAATGCCTACTAAATTAATACTGCCAAAATCATGGTTCAATATAACATTATGGCATGGCTCTGCCTTGTCTATATTTCCTTCTCAAAATATACACTGCTCAAAAAAATAAAGGGAACACTTAAATAACACAATGTAACTCCAAGTCAATCACACTTCTGTGAAATCAAACTGTCCACTTAGGAAGCAACACTGATTGACAATAAATTTCACATGCTGTTGTGCAAATGGAATAGACAAAAGGTGGAAATTATAGGCAATTAGCAAGACATCCCCCAAAACAGGAGTGATTCTGCAGGTGGTGACCACAGACCAATTCTCAGTTCCTATGCTTCCTGGCTGATGTTTTGGTCACTTTTGAATGCTGGCGGTGCTCTCACTCTAGTGGTAGCATGAGACGGAGTCTACAACCCACACAAGTGGCTCAGGTAGTGCAGTTCATCCAGGATGGCACATCAATGCGAACTGTGGCAAAAAGGTTTGCTGTGTCTGTCAGCGTAGTGTCCAGAGCATGCAGGCGCTACCAGGAGACAGGCCAGTACATCAGGAGACGTGGAGGAGGCCGTAGGATGGCAACAACCCAGCAGCAGGACCGGTACCTCCGCCTTTGTGCAAGGAGGTGCACTGCCAGCGCCTTGCAAAATGACCTCCAGCAGGCCACAAATGTGCATGTGTCTGCTCAAACGGTCAGAAACAGACTCCATGAGCGTGGTATGAGGGCCTGACGTCCACAGTTGGGGGTTGTGCTTACAGCCCAACACCGTGCAGGACGTTTGGCATTTGCCAAAAAAACACCAAGATTGGCAAATTCGCCACTGGCGCCCTGTGCTCTTCACAGATGAAAGCAGGTTCACACTGAGCACATGAGCACATGTGACAGACGTGACAGAGTCTGGAGATGCCGTGGAGAACGTTCTGCTGCCTGCAACATCCTCCAGCATGACCGGTTTGGCGATGGGTCAGTCATGGTGTAGGGTGGCATTTCTTTGTGGGGCCGCACAGCCCTCCATGTGCTCGCCAGAGGTCGCCTGACTGCCATTAGGTACCGAGATGAGATCCTCAGACCCCCTGTGAGACCATATGCTGACGCATGCACATTTGTGGCCTGCTGGAGGTCATTTTGCAGGGCTCTGGCAGTGCACCTCCTTGCACTAAGGCGGAGGTACCGGTCCTGCTGCTGGGTTGTTGCCCTCCTACGGCCTCCTCCACGTCTCCTGATGTACTGGCCTGTCTCCTGGTAGGGCCTCCATGCTCTGGACACTACACTGACAGACACAGCAAACCTTTTTGCCACAGTTCGCATTGATGTGCCATCCTGGATGAACTGCACTACCTGAGCCACTTGTGTGGGTTGTAGACTCCGTCTCATGCTACCACTAGAGTGAGAGCACCGCCAGCATTCAAAAGTGACCAAAACATCAGCCAGGAAGCATAGAAACTGAGAAGTGGTCTGTGGTCACCACCTGCAGAATCACTCCTGTTTTGAGGGGTGTCTTGCTAATTGCCTATAATTTCCACCTTTTGTCTATTCCATTTGCACAACAGCATGTGAAATGTATTGTCAATCAGTGTTGCTTCCTAAGTGGACAGTTTGATTTCACAGAAGTGTGATTGACTTGGAGTTACATTGTGTTGTTTAAGTGTTCCCTTTATTTTTTTGAGCAGTGTATATTGGATAGAGTTGGCCCTCGTGGCGGTACACTTCGATAATCAATCCAGTGTCCATTCGTTTTGATACACCTTAGACAAGTCAACTTGGTAACACTTGACACAGATTCATAACAGCAAAACAAGAAACATGAGGCCAGAAGAATGATACAATGGCAGTCAACCTGGAGACCCATGGATTTGGTGGAGCAATTTGGATCATCTCTGTACTGAAGAAGGATGTTCTGTTACCAACAATATATTTTCTCAATAAAATAGTGTTCCAGTTTTCGACTGAACAGGGTCAGAAGAATCTATGATTAGTTGTGTCACACTCAGTGACAGTGCTCCATGCTCTTACAGCATCAACTGTGGATTGCAAAGACAAAATCCCCTCAATGAACACAAGAGATTCCAGTGACATCGCCGCAAAAAAAAGAGTTTTGCTTTGGGGAGAGCAATGCAAACCTAAACACCTCAATTTACCATAAACCAAAAACTGCCTTAGATCTCAGACCCAAAACGAGAGAATCTCCATTTCCTGGAATGGCACGATTATTAGTCTCAGCAACAACCGGGCCACTGGACTAAAGGCTTCAGTATGACAGAGAGATCTGAGAGGGGGAACCGGTGGCAGAGCTCAGCTCGTACCAAGAGAGGACCAGCGGGGGTTGGAGCCCGACCAGCCAGGCCTTTCATTTATCCAACTCATAAAAGGGCCTCTCGTCTCTCTTCTAATTGCGACGTGAACTCTATCACGCTGGGCTTATTGGGAGAGAGAGGCGGGGGGCTGGCTTCATTTGAAGAGCTTTGTTAAGCTGGCTGGCCCCTATTCCACTTGCCTTCCCTTGAGGACCTGTGGTGGGCTGTGAAATGGACATCAGATCAGACACATGGAGCACAACACAGAAGGGAGAGGAGGAAGGGGGGCATTGGGCGCACAGAGATTTTACTCTCTCCACTCGGCGTTCATCTTCATGTTCCTGCACTGTTTGGGTAACTCTGTCAGGAGTGTGAAGAGGACAAGACAGAATAGTCTGTGGTAATTTGCCAGAAGGCACGACCAAACTTTTGAAACGGCTAAGACTTTGAATCAGTAGTCCTCAGATATTCAATATTCTCTTTTTGTTACAGTAAGACAAATTTACCCCCCAAAATGATGTACATTTTTATAGATTAGATGTTTTTTTATTTTGTATTTGGGCGAACAAACAAATACAGACATCCAGGCAACCTCAACAAAATAACTCAAGGTCACCACTTCTGTGCTTTTGAAACAAACTTTCCGCCATCTGATCGACAGCATAGTTAACCAAGCGAGGTCCAGTCATTTGCAATTGGGGAGAAATAAATGGGAAAAGTAAATTGAGAAGGAAATGTTGACAATGAGTCCACCTCATTGTGGTGTCTGTTAATCATTCCCAGAGCCCCTCTGGCTCCAATAAGGGAGAATAAAATAGTATAAAAGAACAATTTGGGCTGCCCCAGCTGTGAAAAGCCAAACAATCACGCACACAATAGCCCTGTAGCGACCACAGTAATTCAGCGTGTGATTACGAACACGCCCCTCTCTTGCAGTGTCTTTGTTTAAGTCGACCGACAGCACATCACCTCGCCCCCCCCCCCCCCCCCCATCCCCTTGAATGGCCAGATGGGTTAATCCATAATGCAGGGAAAAAGTGGGGTGGGACCCCCCTAGTTAGCCCATGCTCCAACATTGCTCTCATAAGGGCCCATTACAGGCTGATGCTCCCCTCTTGCCTAATTAAGCACAGCTTTGTCAGCCCTGTGCGCGATGGCTTACCGATCTGGGAAGAGGCCCCCGCACCTGGGGATGCTACCTGTTACGCAGCCCGGGTAATCAGCCCTGTGGAGAGGCCCCCAGCTGGCCAGCCAGCCAACCAGCCAGGCTAACCTGAGTTAGGGATGGGGCGGGTCCGTGGCTGGTGAGGCTTGGTGGCTGTGTATGCTGTTGTTTTATGGCGGTCTGTGGGCTGATAAATGTTGTCTTAAGGAAGTCACACCTCAACGGGCAGACATACACATGCATAGAAACACAAACACTCACTTGGCTGCATACACAGATTTTCTCTTAGTAGTTAACCTGTACCTGCCTTGTCACCTGGCTTTTGGTTAGCTGGCCACTCTTCCTTGGGTATAAGACTTAACATTTTCGTTTTGTTTTGTTTTGTTTCAGATGAGTTTTTAGTCATTTTGAGATGACATTTATTCATAATTCAAACGTTAAATATATCTTCCACAGTGATAAGTATTGAATTGCCACTACCAGGCTCCAGACTCAACTAAGGTAATGGGCAGAGCAAGGAATATTAATTGCCTAATATATTACATGCAAACTGCACCTTTGCCAGTTTGTCAAGCATTGCATTTGCAGTGGAGTTGCCAGTTATGTACTCAAAACATGAAAACATAAAAAGCCCTCTAGGTGAATCCTGGTTAAATCAGTGATTAAGCCATGATTGGGCACACAATGGATTTTCACAAAGTTCGCTCACCTGGAATGCTTGGCCTCTTTGAAGTCTGCCAAACAGCAGACAGCACAGTGGGAAAGCAATCAAACCAAAGTTCTCTCCCCCTTAAAATATCAGGGCTGACAAATAATTCATCTTTTGTAACAATCAATACACCACAGACCCCTTCACTCTTACATGCCACTGTTTTCTCTTTATAGTACTGATTGGAATGAAGACCAATTTTCTGAAGCAATCGGTGCATTGATTGCAAGAAAGCAACCCTTCCCGGTGAGTGGATGAGGTCGTTTCAGACTGGTCATATTTAGCTGCAAAGGGTCAGTTTGGAGAAGTACTTGAGAATAGGAGTGAATCTCTAAGAGACATTCAGATTCGAGGACGCTAACCCAAGTGAGACAGACATGGTCTGTGGTTTTGGAAAATTTGCACTTTTGGTTTGTAAGGGGGGTGGTGTTCTAATGCATATTTAATTGAGTACTTTGCATTTTATTTTGCATATGAGCTTTTTATGACAAAATGAGAAATGGATAAGGAACGTAAGTGGGTAAAATTCATGAAAAGTGAATGTCCAAACGGTACAAATGACAGGGGTGTGTTTTCCAAGTTAGTATTCATGGGATCGTGGCTAATTGTGTCTTTGTTGTGTGATTATGCCGAGTTTGCTCAGGGTTTAGAGTCACCGTTGTGGGCAGGAGCCAGCTCTTTGTTTAACTTTCTCCCCTCGTGGCCCTAAGTGTACCTTAGGCCCCTGGAGAATGGCTAATCCCCAGACTAACAGGCACATTGGCCCTGTCAAACTGTCTTCCCCTGGCCTCCCTAGAATGGCATATTATAAAAGGACAAGGGTGTTACCAGAGCATACCTCTGCTTTTAAACTGCATCAGTCCTGAAGGTTTCAGCTATAAGGTTTGCATTAGAATGCTTTGAAGTGAACAGTTAAGTTGGTCGACTCATGATGTGATTTGTGGAAAATATTGTGAAATCAATCGTGGCGTTTCCTAGAGAGCTAGTTTGTGAGGCTTGAATGGGCACGACTACCTCAAGAGACAGTGGCCATCTTGCTCTGAGGGCTTTCTCCCTCTGGCCTCACAGCTGAGCGTATATGGGACAGAGGCACCAATTATACCACCCTGGCATATGGGCAGTGCAGGAGCGTCACTCTAATGTTGGAGCGTGTCAACTGCTCGCCAGTCGAGGGTCAGCAGCGCTCTGAGTTGCTGCCAAAAAGGCTCCCAATTACAAGGAACCTCCTTCCCCAATGGCGGTTGTGGATCCAGCTGTGAGAGGGCCAAGTACTCGCGGGCATGGCACACCTGCATACTGATCGCACCACGGGACTGGCTGTCTGTCGGCACCTCCATCCAGCTGGGACAAGGAGGAGGGGGCTTCAGTCGGCTGTCCTTTACCCCTACCCTGGAGTTTCCTGGAGAAAATTAGAGCAGCAGGGCACAGCAAGACCTGGGCACAGATGTTCTGCCCACCCCTGGCCCCATGTAACAGTCTGGGGCCACATCAGCACCGATTTTACGAGGTCAACTGCAGGTGTGAATAGCAGAAATCTCTTTTCGCTGTTCGAAAGATCTCAACGATGAACCAAACAGGAACATCTCAGCAAACAGGAACATCTCTGGGAGAACAGGTTTCCATTGCTGTTACAAAGCCGACAGGAATAAGTTGATGTGTTGGCTCACGGGTTCCCACTTGATATGCTGACAGACAAGAGTATACATTTTGTGTGTACATAGACATGCGCCTCTTTTCTTTATTGACCCCAGTACTGTTTGCGCCATTCAAATTAGCTTTCTAGTCTAGACACTGCAGACATGGCTGAGAGCAGAGTCACATATATTCACAGCCCCAGTGCCTTCAGCAAAAGAGCAATGAGACTGAAGTCTATACAGAGGTCAATAAGTAAAAGTTCAATGCCATTGATTCTTTTGACAAAACCGATTTAAATTGGCCTAGGTGGCTTCAATACAGTACACAAAATAGGTGAAAATCGTCTCAGAGAAGAACAGCTAATGACAAAAACGAAGTTTCTCACCCCTTGTCTGAGAGGTTTCTAGAGTGCAATGTTTAGTCAATATAGACAATTGTGCTGTGTTGCTTCTCACTTAATTGAGTCAGACTAATTGTTGGAGGCGCCTGGGGAGAGGATGGAGGAGTGGGTGGTAATGAGAGTTCGATTTTGATGATCTTCTCAAGCAGGGGAAGAAAAAACAGTGGATGCCGTAACGCAGGCTCTGCTATCGATCTCCAATCTGAGCTCCGAATGGAACACTTCAGTTAGAGGCCATTTTTTAACACTGCCACTCAGGAGGAGAGTCTGGGAAAGAAAAAAATGAACAAATTTGAACTGTCACTTTTTATCACTTCCAAGAGAGACCATCAATGGTAACTGTACATAGAAGACCCAGACAGTAGAAATGACAGTGTGATCAAGATGACCTGGCAGCACTAGGCTGTACCTCCATAATGGCTTTTTAAAGTAACTGTCTAGTGTTCACACATTTCTATGAAATATGACCTATACTTACTTACAACATGAGTGAAATAGTTTCTTTCCAGAAAATGTTTAATTATGTTAAAAATCTGCTTTTCTGTGTTGGAATGGTGTCGGCGTACGTCAACAACAGAATGGTGTATCGGCGTACCTCAACAACAGAATGGTGTCGGCGTACCTCAACAACAGAATGGTGTATCGGCGTACCTCAACAACAGAATGGTGTATCGGCGTACCTCAACAACAGAATGGTGTATCGGCGTACCTCAACAACAGAATGGTGTCGGCGTACCTCAACAACAGAATGGTGTATCGGCGTACCGCAACAACAGAATGGTGTCGGCGTACCTCAACAACAGAATGTTGTATCGGCGTACCGCAACAACAGAATGGTGTATCGGCGTACCTCAACAACAGAATGGTGTATCGGCATACCTCAACAACAGAATGGTGTCGGCGTACCTCAACAACAGAATGGTGTCGGCGTACCTCAACAACAGAATGGTGTCGGCGTACCCCAACAACAGAATGGTGTATCGTCGTACCCCAACAACAGAATGGTGTGGGTGTATACCGGTCATAAAACTATGAATGCGAGTAGACCGCTGATTGGCCAGCTCACCGTCCTCTAGACTGTATCAACATCTTCAAATGTATGCCTTTGGAAGAACAAAAAGCAATTGGAATGCAGTGGCTGTTCGTTTGGACCATGTCCTAATATACCATTATGTTCCTGTGTGTTCTGGCCTTGCTGTGCTATTATTTCTCATCACACTTCACCCTGCACTTACCAGCCAGATCATAGAGAGTACGAGCTGCATCTTAAACAGTCATTTGACACCACAGGCCCACCATTCACCGGCTCGCCACTTCCAGCCAGAATGCCGATGGCCTGTCTTTTACTGGGGGCAAACATGTTCCAAACAATATTACCAAAACGGATCTCCCTTGACAGCAGGAGAGTACAGAGTCAAAGTGTTTAGTAGGCAAAACACAGTAGCGGTGTAGCGATAAAATTATGAGTCCAGTAAAAAGTACAATGTATTATCGGCTTATTATGGTTGGTTTATGGTTGCGATGAAAATGTTGGTTTGGTGTCAAAGATAATTGCTACCATGTAACAGACATCTGTCAAATTCTTTTTCGATTTTATATCAAACTTTATGCCTTTGCAATATCTTGTCAGGTTACATCAATGTGATCGACATTTGTTATTTCAGCCCCTCTTCGGAGACAAGAGATGCAGCAGTGGCATCATTTTCCGACTTCATCTCTGCTTGATTTAAGTGATTTCATTTTGTTGGATTACTATTTACTGGTGCATTTCCAGGACAATTATTTGATGGCTTGACAGACAAATGTCAGTCTTTGTGAGGTGATATATTGAAGGCAATAATCCTCCTCAGACAATGCATTATGATTCCAAAAGGGAAGATTATGGAGTGGATGTGTGTCTCCCAGTGGTGTTCACTGTGCCTGCTAAAAAATAAGTAGTTATCGAATGTGTGTGCGTGTGTGTGTGTGTGTGTGTGTGTGTGTGTGTGTGTGTGTGTGTGTGTGTGTGTGTGTGTGTGTGTGTGTGTGTGTGTGTGTGTGTGTGTGTGTGTGTGTGTCGTTTAAGATGAGGGAGAATAATTAATTTTTTATGAGCACGGCCTTATTTCTACTACAGCATATTGGATGACTGTCATTCATATTCCATTCACCCAGCTCAATGTAACATCGATAGGTTTAGGCTACTACATGATACTAAATACTAACATATTGCTACAACCTAGCCTATGAATTAAAGTTTCCAACATAGGTGCACAGGTAAAAAGACCATTGCACACTTTTGCCTGCATATTGCCGATCTAGGGTTAAACCATTAGTCCAGCAGTTGCAAACAGGAGTTTTTATTGGAAAAATTCAGCTATGTTTATCCCCGTTTTGTTCCGTTTAAAAAACATTTTTCAACAGCATCGGCGGAATGAATACACCCCTGATCACCCTCAAACACATTTCACTTTCATAGCAGCCACTGTCACGTTCGCTGGAATAAATATCGGACCAAGGCGCAGCGGATGTTGAGTTCCACATAATTTAATGAATAAAGTGAAACTTAGCAAAGACAAAAACAAATAAACAATCAACTAACAACGAACCGTGACTACAGAGATGCTACGTGCACTAACTCAAAACAATATCCCGTAAAACACAGGTGGAAAAAGGCTACCTAAATATGATCCCCAATTAGAGACAACAATTATCAGCTGCCTCTAATTGGGAATCGAACCAATCACCAACATATAAATAATAACCCAGAACCCCACATAGAAATAACTAACTAGAACAACCCCCAGTCACGCCCTGACCTACTATACCATAGAAAAACAAAGGCTCTCTATGGTCAGGGTGTGACAGCCACATACAATTAATTTTAAATTTTTAAATGTAACCTTTATTTAACTAGGCAAGTCAGTTAAGAACAAATTCTTATTTACAATGATGGCCTACCCCGGCCAAACCCTGACAATGCTGGGCCAATTGTGCGCCACCCTATGGGACTCCCAATCACAGCTGGTTGTGATACAGCCTGCTGTGATACAACCTTCATAAAATAACAGCTAACCGCTAATATGGTTGTCACAGTCACCACAGTTACTAGAACCAACGTGCTAGTAAACCTGCTACAGTCATGCAGTACAGTGTACAGCAAACAGTTTAGCAGTTACACCGGCAGGCCCCGGTGGCAATAAATTAATGCAACCAAAAGCTTACATTGACTTGCAAGAGTTCCAGTGTTGAATTGCCATAGCCATAGCTAGCTAGCTAACATAGCACCCCTCTCTGTTTGAGCCGGGTGTTTGAGTAGACTAAACTAGCTAGCTGCATTCGCTAGCTAAGCAAGTGAAAAGAACACAAGGAAATAAAGCTAGCTCTGATAGGTTGGAGGACGTTCTCCGGGAGTTGTCATAATTACTGTGTAAGTCTATGGAGGGAGGTAAGAACCATGAGCCTCCTAGGTTTTGTATTGAAATAAATGTACCCAGAGGATGGAAGCCAGCTTCTTCTACACCGTGGTGCTACCCCCAGAGAGTGCTGTCGAGGCCACTTTTAGACCTTAATTGCAAAACAGTGTATAAATAAATTATTTTAAGTGAATGTATTTAGTATAGTTTTATCTAAAAATGATAACTTTTTTTAAATGAAATTCTACTGTAGACCATCGTTGCAAAACAATGTTTTCATAAATTATTTGGTGACATGTTAATATATTTAGTATTGTTTTATCTAAAAAGGATAACTTTTTTTAATGTTTCACTATGTTCATTTTTCTGGTGTGGTATTTCCACGTGAGAGAGAGATCGTGAGCGCACACCGAAGAAACTCATTCTATCTTTGCACTGCTTTTACATGTCTTTACTGGTAGGCCACATCCACATGTTGACACTGCCATTTAGCAGAGATAAGAGATAAGAGATAATCTATGCATTGCTTTCACCTCACCAGCCACTAGTTTCAAGCTTAAAAGTTTATTCACAACTTGCATAGGATACAACAGCTGTAAAACAGTACAGTAAAATTCTTACCTTGAGAGCTCTTTCCCAACAATGCAGTGATAATAATAATATAGATAATGATTAGAAAATAAAGTAAAAAAATAAGAATAAAAACCACACATAAACTACAATGAGAGTTAATAGAACTCAAGAATGCATACAGGTCAGTGCCAGTACCTTATTCAATGTGCAGTGGTAATGGAGTGGTTGAGGTGTGTTTATACATAAAAAGTTACCTGTAGTAGGATAAACATGCAAACAGGGCTGAAAAGTGGTAGTAGGAATATATAAATACTTATGGTAATGGTAATACATACATGACCAGTAGCAGTATAAATAGATAAATACTAATGGTAATGGCAATCAATGGACAGCAGTGTAATGGAGTAATACATCTAATCAATAATCATTTTCACATCAGCGTAGGCTGCTTCTGAGTGTGTAGAGACCTGTGGATGGGCAAAGAATCAGTGTGGATAGTCTCTGGGAGAGGGGGTAGTTGTTAGCCTTTTAACATTCTTATGGTCAGGGGATGGAATCTATTTAGGAGTCTGTCTGAGCCTTGATGCATCGGTACTGCCTTCCGGATGGGAGTATGGCGAATCGTTTCAGCCTCCTGAGGGAAAAGAGGAGTTGCCATACCTTCTTCACAACTGTTCTGGTGTGAGAGGACCATGTTAAGTTGTCATTGATGTGGACATCGAGGAACCTGAAGCTCTTGGCCCTCTCCCGTTGATGTGGATGGGCTTGTGTACCCACCTTGGTCTTGCTGACGTTGAGGGAGAGGTTGTTGTTCTAGCACCATAGTGCCAGTTCTCTGACCTCCTCTCTGTAGGCTGTCTCATAGCCGTTGGTGATCAGGCCTACCACAGTCGTGTCGTCAGCAAACTTGATGGAGTTGGAGTCGTACGTGGCCATACCGTCGTGGGTAAACAGGGAGTACAGGAGAGTCTGCGTGGCGGGGGTGTTGTTGCCTCCTCTCACCACCTGGGGTCGGCCCGTCAGGAAGTCCAGGATCCAGTTGCAGAGTGGGGTGTTCAGTTCTAGGGTCCCAAGCTTGGTGTTGAATACTGAGCTGTTGTCAATGAACAGCATTCTCAAATAGGTATTCCTCTTGTCCAGGTGGGAGAGCGCAGTGTGGAGTGCAATTGAGGTTGCATCGTCTGCAGATCTGTTGGGGCGGTATGCAAATTGGAGTGGGTCTAGGGTGTCTGGGATGATGGAAGTGATATGTGCCATGAGCAGCCTTTCAAAGCCCTTCATGATTACAGTTGTTAGTGCTACAGGGTGGTACTCAATGTGGCAGGCAGCCTTAGAGTTCTCTGGGGTACAGGAATGAGATATGTGGGGATTACAGACTGGGACAAGCAGAGGTTTAAAATGACCGTGAAGATGCCTGCCAGCTGGTCTGCGCATGCTCTGAGAACGCACCCTGTAATACTGTCTGGCCCTGTGGCCTTGCGAGTGTTGACCAGATTAAAAACCTTATTCACGTCAGCCTCCGAGAGCGAGATCACCCAGTCCTCCGGGACGGCGGCGCCCTCGCGTACTCCTCTGTGTTAGTTTTGTCGAAGTGTGCATAAAATACATTATGTTCGACTGTTAGAGAGGCATCATTGGAAAACTCATGGCTAGGTCTACCTTTGTAATCCGTAACGTACTGCAGCCCCTGACACATGCGTTGAGCCTTGGAGCCGGTGTTAAAGGATTCCACCTTGTTCCTATATTGTCATTTTGCCTTTTGATGACTTTGCAGAGGTCGTAGTGGGACTTCTTGCATGCATTCGTGTCCTCGGCCGTAGCCTCGGGGTTGGCTGCGATAGCCCTGTGTACGGTATCTCTGTTCTTTTATCTTAGTGCGTTACCTCAGTTTTAATCCAGGGCTTTTGATTGGGGAAGCAGTGAACCTTCACAATGAGGCACACCAATACCTACACTGGCCAATTTGTGTGAGGGCTGAGAGGGGTTGAGAGCGGAGATGACGCAATGCTCATACTCACATAGCCTGAGAGGCTATCGATTGACCGTGTGGGGTCCATACCATCCCCATATTGTACGCTGATTAGAGCCCTATGTGGAATCCTCTGTCACAGCTGCCCCATGATTGGAAGACCCCTTAAAATGAGGGTTCCGGAAAGTTCCCCGGGAAAGGGTGCAGGATGGGGGTCGTCATGCCAACTTTGTAGCGGGGATGGGTCCCATTGTCCCCAAGACAGAGCGGGAGGACAGGGGCCCGATGGGAGACAGGCTCTGCTAATAGGAGTCACACTGAGGCTGTCAGCGGGGTGGGGGGCTGCACCACCCGTGACCACCCAGCACATATGCACATATACACATTCACATACACACTGTCCATACACGTGACACAAATTGTGATATCCACACTACCCACATGCACATTTTGAATATGTTTGACTTGTGCACTAACCTTTCAGTTTTATGTACTGCATGTATTATAGTGTGTTGTGCATGTGTAACTTTTGTATGTTGACTTCACAAAATGAATTTCCATGTAAATATACAAGAAAGAATATCATATCGTAAATACATAGATACACATATTAAGAAACATGCACACACTAATGTAAGGATATAAAATGCACTATAACACACATGCACACATTGACAGATACAGTACATCATAAACGTTTTGGCCCACACACATATTCAGTATCTCTTACAGGCATCCAAATACGCAGACACACACAGCATGCATGTGTAGATATCCACATTCCTACATCCACAAGCCCACATTCATGCATGCAGGTCCATGATGCATGTAACGCTTACAATAGACTGTATACTCAGGGATCCTCCATCGTGTCTACGATTTCACTAGTAATCTTAGACACTATTTTACCTACAGTTCTAAATAGGAGTCCTATATTTCTTCAGAAACAAACCCCTTCCTTTTCACCAGCAGTCTTATTCAATTTTACCTGATCTGTAATGGCATATTAAATCATATCTTTCTGTCTTATAAAACAGATTGACAGTGATTTGTTCTGTAGCAACTCAGGTTTGCATCAAAGCTGAGATGGCTATATCAATCACACTCTCTTATTTGAAGTTTAGTTTTACGAAATGAGAAGACATTTTGTCTCACATAGCGAGATGAAATGACAGTGGATGCCACACCCTCTTGTGTTGTTGACCAACCACCAGCATGTGTCCACCTTTTGTTGTACCTTCCCTAGACGTTTTAATCGCAAAAAAAGTGATGACATAATGACAAAAGTGACATGAAACATGATTTGATCTGAAAAATTGCTGAATACTGTATATAAATGGTACACTTATGAAATTAGATTTGTAGCACCATTGCAATAACCTCACCGGATACCCAAATGAAGAGATACAAATCAGTTCTGGATTAATGAAATTGTGTTTGGCAATGATTTCTCATATTTCGTAGACGCAACGCAGCGTAGTCATAAATCATACATGTATCAATTGAACTAACTGTGTTTTAGTCTGACCTGCAACTGCTCTCACTCTTAAGGAAATCATGTTTTGAACACATTGTTTGGAATATAATATATACAAATACTAAATAATAGTCCCAGATAGGAGTAGTGGGTGTGTTCCAGCTCATTGAAAGGTCGACATTATAAACAGTAGCAGACAGCATGTGTTAGTGTCGGTTCATGTTTGTTTCTTTTACTGCATGTGGGTGTGTGTTCATCTATGAGTGACCATATGTGCCTGTGTGTGTGTGTGTGTGTGTATCTGTGCCTGGAGTGAGTGTGTGTGTGTGTGTATGTGTGTATGTGTGTGTGTGAGCGCACATCCCGTGCTGTGTTAAGACAGTGACAGTGTATTCTCCCTCTCCCCTCCTTGCTCCAGGGATGATTATTAATCCAATAATTAAACATTTATTGCCGACGGCACCTGCTTTCTTTTTCTACCCCGGACCCCCCGGGACCCCATCACACCATTCCAAGAAGCTTGGGGATAGGAAGAGAGGGAGAGAGAGAGAGGGAGAGGGAGGGCTAGAGAGAGAGGGAAGGAGGGACACAGGCTGCAAGAGGGAGGGGTGAAAAAAAGAGCAGCGAATCCGACGGGTCATCAGATAGAAGCTAGATTCTTTCACACAGGCGAGGTGTATTTTGTGTGGTGGCGGACGCCGTGTGAAGTTATGTGATTCCAGAACAAAAGGAGAGCAGGAGGAAACAATCCGATGTGCTCGGAGGAGGAGAAGAAAAGAAAGGGAAGAATAGAAAGAGTGGTACCCCACAACGTGACAACCCTCGGAGCCTGACAGTTAATGAGACATTTCTTTTGCCCTTTTTATCTGCTTTCTGCCTTCCAACCCCTAGACTTTTACCTATAAATGACTGTTTTTCAAAAGTGGAAGACTTTGCTGAATTACCATTGAATCCAGCACTGGGAATAAGTTGACATTCATAATACATTTAGGACCCTCATTTAACACTTCTTTCAATTAGAGAGTGGGAGCCAGAGAGTTGCTTATAGAGTCTTTCATAGAGCTAAACGGACAGATAGAAGAGGACCCCCCCCCTTTGACAGCTATAGCGGCAAGATGCTGCGCTACCTGATCAAGACCCTGCTCCAGATGAACCTATTCACAGACACCCTGAGAGACCCGTCCAACAGCAGCGAGCTGCTCTTCAATCTCTCCTCCATCCCCTCATTCAACACCACTCTGCAGCTGGACTGGGGCAACTTCACCTCCAGCTTCAATGGTAAGTGGACCACTGCATTGACACTTCTCAATTGTACTTCTCTCCGGCTGTCTTACATCGTATGTATGGTGCTACATGTGGAGTGCTTTGTTGAGTGGTAGTAAGAAGAAGTTATAGGTGTTATCGTGAAAGCATATGTAAAGCCAGCTTCAATGGTGAGTGGACCACTGTCTGACGCTTCTCAATGGTGCTTCTCTCTGCTTATTTCAATGATTGGATGCTCTAAGTTTTATGATTGTATTAAGTGCTGTATGTGTGGGGCTTTTTTGAGTGCTAAAAAAACAAGTAATAAGTGGACCACTGACACTTCACCTATCTGATGTTTCTCTCTGTTGTCTAATTGCTAAGAATGACTGACTGACGCCATAAAGGTTGATCATTGTACGTAAGGTGCTGTATGTGTGGGGCTTTGTAATGTAGTAATAGTTTAGTGTAGAACGAGGAGAAGAAGGGTGAAGTAAGAATAGTTCTCATGAAAGCAGGTGTAAAGCTATAAAATGACACTTGAAGTTCATTTATTTCAAAGAATGACTCTCTGACTGGCTGACTCATTGACTAACCTCTATAGGTATGGCTCTCTTAAGTGTTCATTTGAGTGTAGAGAGGGAGGTGAAAGGAGAACGAATTAAGAAGAGTTGGCATGAGAGAACATCCCTAGGTCTGCTGACTGACGCATGGGAATTTGAAAATGTATTTGATATTTGAAAATAAAATGGTATTTCATTTTGCGGTCTCATGTGAACTTAGCTGTTATTTGTTAGTCATGATGAATAGATTGACTTGTAAATTATTTCAAGTGCAGTGAGACAAGTTCAAATGAGAGAGGTTCCCTGCCTACAGCAAAGAAAGAGGATGCATTGCCTTTAGTAGACTTATTCACAATTCAACATCAGTTGCACTGTGATATTCCTATATTCCTATTCCTATATCTTCATAAACATCTTTTGAGGGCATATTTTCCAAAATCTGCCATGACGGGACTTCGTGAGGAGAGCTGACAAGTCATTTTTGATGAACTGAACACTTTGTTATATGAAGTGCATAAATGTGCAATGGATGTTTATAAGGAGGATGTCAAAATGCTTTTGTTGAGGTGCTGCGAGGGGACAGTTTTGGTGACAATTACCATGACATCTGTTTTTTTTTAAGGGAACACATTTAGCTCCAGAACACGTTTATTCTCTCCAGTAGAGTCCGTTGTCTGGTGTCTGCTGTGAAAGCGTCTCAAGCTTTTAATGTCTGCTTTTATGAGCAACTTATTCCTTTGAGCATCGTTCTCTAGATCAAATGTTTCTCTGGTGACTTTCACTGTTGACATTTGGTGTGTTTGTCTAAACCAGTTTTACTGTCCACATGTGCATATCTGCTTGTTTCTGAGAGTTTGTGTATTGGTCTGGATATGTGTGTGAATGGAAGTATCTGAAAAGGATTCTGGATTAAAGAAGGTATATACATACTGTATATCAGTGTAAGAATAGAAGAGTGTGTCTGTATTTGAGAAAGTCTAATAAGTCTCTGCATATCTGTTAATTAAGATGAGATCTTGTCTGTGTGTTTATATCTACAGTGCTGGTGTGTTTGTGCTTGTATATGCTGGTGGTATATATGTGGGTGTCTGTATGAGTGTTTGTGTGTGTGTGTGTGTGTGTGTGTGTGTGTGTGTGTGTGTGTGTGTGTGTGTGTGTGTGTGTGTGTGTGTGTGTGTGTGTGTGTGTGTGTGTGTGTGTGTGTGTGTGTGTATGTGCAGCAGGCAGCTAGGAAGAAGGTGTAATGGGAAGCTCTTGCTGTGTCCTGCTCATCTGGCTCCTGTAATGACTCGGTATAGATAGGAGATGGGGAGGAATGGGCAGGGGGAGTTGGGGAGGAGTTAAGTGGAGGGAGGGGTGTGTTTACCTTGCTACTTTTCTAATGAGCTCCCCTGCTCTGGCCACATGTTGCAGCGCTCCAATCAATACTGTAATACTGGCCAACACACACAAACACACACCTCCACTCATGCCTTGGCACTCAAGGTTATGGGCTTCCCATGGTCAGGTATACAGTATAGGCTATATCATATGTTATGGTTGGTTTTAGTTGCAGTCTCCTGTATTCTGAGTACTACACAGGGGAGTTGAGAAATTGCTGTTGACCGATGTTGACTGAAGCAGTTTTTATCATTGCAGTTAATGTAATGAACGATATGACTTTCTTTCTTGCTTGCTTTTTCATTTTTTTTGCATCCTTTTTTTATACATTTTTTTGTTACACAATCTTTTTTTATCCATTCTTTGCCCCTTCTCTGAACACTTCTGACAGCTTGACTAATAATATTTTTGAATTCCTGGACAGTTTGTAAAATATCCAGCTGCTTCCCAGCGTGGCACTGCAGCGTGTTGGTTATGAGTCAGAGAGTGGTGTGGGGAGGGTTAGCGTGCGTGTGTGTGTGCGCGTGTGTGTATTGTTTTGAGTGTGCGGGGGGGTGGGGGTTGGGGTGTATTTCAGAGGCAAATGTGTGGGATGTAAATTTGCTTTTGAAATACAGTCTCCCGATAATCTGCTTATCTCAGCGGTGGGCGTGTATTGATAAAGCTGAGTCTATATCCTCTCTCTATCCCTTTCTTTCTCTCTCTCCCCTTTCTTCCCTCTGTCCATCGCTCTCATCACAAAACCCTAATGGAGTGCAGATAGATATGGAGAGACTGTCCACTCCTCAGATCTATAGCAGCACAATGAGGGAGTATTGTGCCGACAGCAGAGGCCAAATAATCTATTGCAGAGGGATTGACTGATGTCAGCGTTGCAGATGCTATCTGAAGACTTTATTAGATGTGCCTCTTGTTCAAATGTGCTCATATTCAATGTGGCGATTCGTTTGAGCTTGAGTATGAGAGCTGAAAGCCAATCCGGTTCTAGCAATCATTCAACAGGCTGCATTGATACGTTGAGAGTGTAAATGACCGAGACTGTCTCTAAGAAAACTATAGCTTTACAGATCAATGGCCAATATTGCCATATGTGCCTACATAACTGAGAGAAGCATCACAGAGTAACAATGTTATAGTCCTTGTTCTACTAAACCTGCCAAGACCTGAGCAGCAGGTAGCCTACCGGTTAAAAGCGTTGGGTCAATATCCGAAAGGGTGCTGGATTGAATTACCGAGCCGACTAGCTGAAGAATTTGTCGATGTGCCCTTGAGCAGGGCACTTGACTCCAATTGCTCATGTAAGTCTGGATAAGTGCGTCTGCTAAATGATTAAAGTGTAAGACAACGGAAACTAGACAAGTTAGAGAGTAATAGAGCCAGTGAAAGACAAAGACAGGAAGTTAAGGTTATAAAAGTGTTGATAGGAGATAGAATGGTCGGACCATCAGATAATTGGCATATACATTACTCTTACTGAATTTCCACGTGGGAGAGGATATTGGAAATTGAATCAAAGTCTACTGGATGATAACTTGTTTTTTACTAGAACAGAGGAATTTATAATTGAATTTTTCCGACATATCATACAGTGGCTTGCGAAATTATTCACCCCCTTGGCATTTTTCCTATTTTGTTGCCTTACAACCTGGAATGAAAATGTATTTTTGGGGGGGCTTGTATCATTTGATTTACACAACATGTCTACCACTTTGAAGATGCAAAACACTTTTCATTGTGAAACAAACAAGAAATAAGACAAAAAAACTGAAAACTTGAGTGTGCATAACTTTTCACCCTCCCAAAGTCAATACTTTGAAGAGCCACCTTTTGCAGCAATTACAGCTGCACGTCTCTTGGGGTATGTCTCTATAAGGTTGGCACATCTAGCCACTGGGATTTTGCTTTTGCAGTATGCTTATGGTCATTGTCCTGCTGGAAGGTGAACCTCCGTCCCAGTCTCAAATCTCTGGAAGACTGAAACAGGTTTTCCTCAAGAGTTTCCCTGTATTTGGCGCCACTCCTTCAATTCTGACCAGTTTCCCAGTCCCTGCTGATGAAAAACATCCCCACACGTATGATGCTGCCACCACCATGCTTCACTGTGGGGATGGTGTTCTCGGGGTGATGAGAAGTGTTGAGTCTGCGCCAGACATAGCTTTTCCTTGATGGCCAAAAAGCTACATTTTTGTTTAATCTGACCAGAGTACTTTCTTCCATATGTTTGGGGAGTCTCCCACATGCCTTTTGGCGAACACCAAATGTGTTTGCTTATTTTTTTCTTTAAGCAATGGCTTTTTTTCTGGCTACTCTTCTGTAAAGCCCAGCTCTGTGGAGTGTACGGCTTAAAGTGGTCCTATGGACAGATACTCCAATCTCCGCTGTGGAGCTTTGCAGCTCCTTCAGGGTTATCTTTGGTCTCTTTGTTGCCTCTCTGATTAATGCCCTCCTTGCCTGGTCTGTGGGTTTTGGTGGGCAGCCCTCTCTTGGCAGGTTTGTTGTGGTGCCATATTCTTTCCATTTTTAAATAATGTATTTAATGGTGCTCCGTGGGATGTTCAAAGTTTCGTACATTTTTTTGTAACCCAACCCTGATCTGTACTTCTCCACAACTTTTTGCCTGACCTGTTTGGAGAGCTCCTTGGTCTTCATGGTGCCGCTTACTTGGTGGTGCCCCTTGCTTAGTGGTGTTGCAGACACTGGGGCCTACCAGAACAGGTGCATACTGATCATGTGACAGATCATGTGACACTTAGATTGCACGCAGGTGGACTTTATTTAACTAATTATGTGACTTCTGAAGGTAATTGGTTGCACCAGATCTTATTTAGGGGCTTCATAGCGAAAGGGGTGAATACATATGCATGAACCACTTTTCATTATTATTATTTTTTTAATAATTTTTTGAAACAAGTAGTTTTTTTCATTTCACTTCACCAATTTGGACTACTTTGTGTATGTCCATTACATGAAATCCAAATAAAAATCTATTTAAATTACAGGTTGTAATGCAACAAAATAGGAAAAACGCCAACAGAGATTAATACTTTTGCAAGGCACTGTTGGTACCGCAAATCTCCTTATTGTATGGGATACTTTTAGATGTGCCTTTAGAGGTCATGCAATTCAGTACTCATGTCTTAAACATAAGCAATTTATGTCAAAGGAGTCCATGCCAACAAAGGAAATAGAAGGTCTAACAGAACAAATATAGTTGTTGTCGGAAGTTTACATACACCTTAGCCGAATACATTTAAACTCAGTTTTTCACAATTCCTGTCATTCAATCCTAGTAAAAATTCCCTGTCTTAGGTCAGTTAGGATCACCACTTTTATTTTAAGAATGTGAAATGTCAGAATAATAGTGGAGAGAATGATTTATATCAGCTTTTATTTCTTTCATCACATTCCCAGTGGGTCAGAAGTTTGAATAACACTCAATTAGTATTTGGTAGCATTGCCTTTAAATTGTTTAACTTGAGTCAAACGTTTCAGGTAGCCTTCCACAAGCTTCCCACAATAATTTGGATGAATTTTGGCCCATTCCTCCTGACAGAGCTGGTGTAACTGAGTCAGGCTAGTTAGCCTCCTTGTTCGCACACGCCTTTTCAGTTCCGGCCACACATTATCTATGGGATTGAGGTCAGGGCTTTGTGATGGCCACTCCAATACCTTGACTTTGTTGTCCTTAAGCCATTTTGCCACAACTTTAGAAGTATGCTTGGGGTCATTGTCCATTTGGAAGACCCATTTGCAACCAAGCTTTAACTTCCTGACTAATGTCTTGAGATGTTGCTTCAATATATCCACATAATGTTCCATCCTCATGATGCAATCTATTTTATAAAGTGCACCAGTCCCTCCTGCAGCAAAGCACCCCCACAACATGATGATGCTTCACGGTTGGGATGGTGTTCTTCGGCTTGCAAGCTTCCCCCTTTTTCCTCCAAATATAACGACGGTCATTATCGCCAAACAGCTCTATTTTTGTTTCATCAGATCAGAGGACAAATTCCCAATAAAACCACAAGAAAACTTTGGTAACGTTCAGAGACCGTTCTAAGAATGTTATTTAAAAACATATACATTCTGTTCTCAGCAGCAACAAAACTCTCTATCCTCTTGTTAATAATGTACAATTAACAGCCATACAGAAAGACTCGTGTGAAGGTGAAATTACAGAGGAGGAGCTTCTTGATGCAATTGAAGTCCGTGAAAACTCCAGGGATGGAATACCAGTTGAGGTATACTCCGAAGGCCGTTATTAGCATGTTTTCACCACTCCTTTGTAAATGGTAGTTTATCAGACACTCAACAAGAAGGTCTGCTTTCATTGTTACTGAAACAGGATACAAGTGGGAAATACAAAGATCCAGTCCATTAAAATGAAATACACTTCAGGGTTGTGATGCAAAAATTCTCGGAAAATGTATAGCGCATAGAATTAATAAGGTATTGTCAGCAATTATTCATTCTAATCAGACAGGTTTTTTACATGGACGATACATTGGTGATTATATAAGGAAAATATTGGGAAACCAGGCCATAGCTGACTTTGAAAAGGCTTTTGGTAAATTACGACTGAGTTTATATATAAATGTCTGGAATATTTCAATTTTGGAGAATTTCTTATATAAAATCGGGTATAGTAACCCTAGGTGTAAAATAGTAAATGATGGCTACTTCTCAGAAAGTTTTAAACTGTCAAAAGGAGGAAAACAAGGTTGTCCACTATCGGCATATCTATTTATTTTGACCCTCGAAATCCAGGGATTAGTAATACAGGGCTTAAAAACAAAGGTGTCATTCATGTTTTCTTAAATCCACAACTTGGATCCCTCCACAGCCTCATAAAGTATCTAGATAATTGTTCTAACTTCTCTGGATTACAACCAAATTATGATAATATTACATATTAGATCACAAAAAAAACTTTTACATTACAGTGTAGTGGACATATTCGGTATACATATACCGAAATAAATAAATAATCTCACTCCAATAGATTTTAATAGAAAGTTAGCAAAAATAGATAAGATCTTGCTACCATGAAAAGGTAAATACCTTTCTATTTGTGGAAAACTCATCTTGATTAGCTCTTTATTCATATCCCAGTTTACCTATTTACATAAGGTCTTGCCTACACCTAATGAACAGTTTTTTTAATTATTTGAGAAAATGTTTTATTTGGAACTGCAAGCCAGACAAAATTAAACGGGCCTATTTATATAATGAATATGAATTCGGAGGGCAGAAATTATTAAATATTAATGCATAAGACCTCTCGCTAAAGGCTTCAGTCATACAAAATGTATACTTAAATCTGAACTGGTTTTCTAGCAAATTAAAAATAATGTCGCACCCTATTTTCAATGAATGCATTTTCCCTTTATTCAGATTACAACCTCTCACTTTTAGTTATTTGAAATTTTAAAACAAGCCATAAAAAGTTGGTTGCAATTTCAATTTAATCCACCAGAAAAGAGAGAAAAAATATTGTGGTTAAATTCAAATATAATAATTGATTAAAAAAAACGTTTTTTATAAAAAAGGTTTTATCTTTGTAAACGATATCATAAATACGACTGGTGGAGTTATGTCATACAAGCAGCTAATAAAAACATACGGAAATGTCTGATCCACCCTAAATTACAACCAACTAATTGCAGCATTACCGCAAAAATGGAAGACGAAGGTGGAAGTGGAAAAAAGTAAGGAACTTGTCTGTGGGCCCTGCATTAAAGACCATAATTGCTTAAAGAAAATTGTGCTAAATAAAAATGTATATCAGTTTTATTTATAGACCAACAAATTGACAGCCGAGTCAAATAGATTGCAAAATAGTTGGGAAGTAATTTTTGACGTACCGATTCCATGGTACATGGTTTATGAACTGATACGCAAAATGAAACCGGATTCAAAATACATAATCTTTAAATTATTAAATTAATTTACCAAATTCTTGCAACTAATAGAATGTTATTTATACTGGGGATGCAACCTTCCCAGCTCTGCAGATTCTTCTGTGAAGAGGCAGAATCATTAGATTATTTGTTTTGGCACTGTCCATATGTACAATAGCTTGTTTTTGGTCACAGGTCCAGGAATGGCTGAAGAATTGCAATATTTACCTGGAGCTAACCCCGCAGATAGCACTACTGTGAGATCTGAAAAGTCATAGTAAATCGATCAATAATATAATAATACTTTCAGCAAAAAATGTTTATTTTCAATCTGTAGAAACAATGAGTATAGAAAGGTTCAGAACTTCGGTGAAACATCACAGCACAGTTCGAAAATACATGGCAATAGAAATCAAATATGGATGGTGTTAACTTCATTGAGATAGGGGGCAGTATTTTCACGTTCTGATGAAAAGCGTGCCCAAAGTAAACTGCCTGTTTCTCAGGCCCAGAAGCTAGGATATGCATAGAAAACACTCTAAAGTTTCTAAAACTGTTAAAATTATGTCTGTGAGTATAACAGAACGGATATGGCAGGCTAAACCCCAAGGACCAACCACCCCCACCCCCCCCCAAAAGAAAATTTCAGCTTACCGCTGTTTTCAATGGCTAGAACTTTAATTATAAGCCCAAGTCCTCCAAAATTGCAGTTCATAGGGCTTCCACTAGATGTCAACAGTCTTTAGAAAGAGTTTCAGGCTGGTTTTTAGAAAAATTACCCGGAAATTGTAGATTTTCAAGATGGCTCCCATTTTGGCTTTAGTGTTTCCAAGCACGTGGAGGAAAGCGTGTGCTTTGTTGTGTATCTCCGATAAAGACAATAACGATTCTCCGTCTTAAAATTGTATAGTATATTTGCGTATTAGGATACCTAAGGATTGATTATAAATGTTGTTTAACTTGTTTGGAAAAGTTTATTAGTAGTAATGTTGGGGATTCATTTTGTATACATTTTGACAGAGGGAAACTGAGTGGATTATTGACTGATGCGTGGCAGCTAAACTGAGTTTTTATGAATATAAAGAAGAACATTATCGAACAAAAGGACCATTTGTGATGTAACTAGGATCTATTGGAATGCCAACAGAAGAGGATCATCAAAGGTAAGGCATTTTTTATATCGCTATTTCTGACTTTCGTGTCGCACCTCCCTGGTTGAAATATGTTTGTCATGCATTTGTATGATGGGGCGCTGTCCTCACATAATCGCATGGTTTGCTTTTGCCTTTTTGAAATCTGACACCTTGGCTGGATTAACAAGAAGTTCAACTTTATTTTGACATATTGCATGTGTATTTTCAAGAATGTGAAATATTTACAATTCTGTAGTTTGAATTTGGCACCCTGCACTTTCACTGGATGTTGGTCAGGTGAGACGGTAGCGTCCCACCTAGCCTAGTGTCACGTTCCTGACCTATTTATGTTAGTTTTTGTGTGTTAGTTGGTCAGGACGTGAGGTTGGGTGGGCATTCTATGTTATCTGTTTCTATGTTGGTTTTGGTTTGCCTGGTATGGCTCTTGATTAGAGGCAGGTGGTTTGCGTTTGCCTCTAATTAAGAGTCATATTTAGGTAGGGCATTCTCACTGTTTGTTTGTGGGTGATTGTCTCCTATGTCTGTATGTACGTTCGTACCACATGGGACTGTAGCGTTTGTTTGTTTCGTTTCGATGTCGTCCGTTTCCTGTACGTAAGTTTATGTTTAGTTATGCAAGTTTATGTTCAGGTTTCGTTCAACGTCGTTTTCTTGTTTTGTAGTTTGAAAGTGTTTTGTTTCGTTTCGTGTTGCCATCATATTGTATAATAAAGATGGCTTATTTCCCAAAGCCTGCGTTTTGGTCTTCAGATCCCTCTCTCCTCACCTCATCCGAGGATGAGGAGAGCGTCACTCGTTACAGAATCACCCACCAACACGCTAAGACCAAGCGGCAAGGGAAAACGAAACGGAGTAAGGGACAGGAGAGAAAGGAGCAATGGACATGGGACGATGTTTTGGATGGAAAGGGTGTCTACACATGGGAGGAGATCCTAGCTGGTAGAGATCGCCTCCCATGGGAACAGCTGGAGGCACTGAGGAGAGCGGAGGCTACCGGAGAGAGGAACCGGAGCTATGAGGGAACGCGTCTGGCACGGAAGCCAAAAAAGCCCGTAAGTAATTCCCAAAAATTTCTTGGGGGGGGGCTAGGAGATAGTGGGCCAAGGGCAGGTAGGAGACCTGCGCCCACTTTCCAGGCTTACCGTGGAGAGCGGGAGTACGGGCAGGCGCCGTGTTACGCAGTAGAGCGCACGGTGTCTCCTGTACGAGTGCATAGCCCAGTGCGGGTTATTCCACCTCCCCGCACTGGTAGGGCTAGATTGAGTATTGAGCCAGGTGTCATGAGGCCGGCTCAACGCGTCTGGTCTCCAGTGCGTCTCCTCGGGCCGGCATACATGGCACCTGCCTTACGCATGGTTTCCCCGGTTCGCCTACATAGCCCGGTGCGGGTTATTCCACCTCCCCGCACTGGTCGGGCAACCGGGAGTATTCAACCAGGTAAGGTTGGGCAAGCTCAATGCTCAAGAGTGCCAGTACGCCTCCACGGTCCGGTATTTCCGGCACCACCTCCCCGCCCCAGCCTAGTACCTACAGTGTATACACTACGCACTAGGCTACCAGTGCGTATCCTGAGCCCTGTTCCTCCTCCACGCACTCTCCCTGTAGTGCGTGTATCTAGCCCGGTGCCTCCAGTTCCGGGTCCACGCACTAAGCTACCTGTGCGTCTCCAGAGCCCTGAACCCACTGTATCTTCTCCCCCTACTAATCCTGATGTGCTTGTCCTCAGCCCGGTGTCAACAGTGCCGGTACCACGCATCAGGGATAGAGTAGGCTTTGAGAATACAGTGTGCCCTGTCCCTGCTCCCCGCACTAGTAGGAAGGTGCTTGTCATTAGCACGGTGCCTCCAGTTCTGGCACCACGCACCAGGTCTACAGTGCGCCATATCCGGCCAGAGCCATCCGTCTCCCCAGCGCCATCTGAGCCATCCGTCTCCCCAGCGCCATCTGAGCCATCCGTCTCCCCAGCGCCATCTGAGCCATCCGTCTCCCCAGCGCCATCTGAGCCATCCGTCTCCCCAGCGCCGTCTGAGCCATCCGTCTGCCAGGAGCCTGCAAAGCCGCCCGTCTGCCATGAGCCTGCAAAGCCGCCCGTCTGCCATGAGCCTACAGAGCCGTCAGCCAGACAGGAGCCGCTAGAGCCATCAGCCAGACAGGAGCCGCTAGAGCCGTCAGCCAGACAGGATCTGCCAGAGCCGCCAACCAGACAGGATCTGCCAGAGCCGCCAACCAGACAGGATCTGCCAGAGCCGCCAACCAGACAGGATCTGCCAGAGCCGCCAACCAGACAGGATCTGCCAGAGCCGCCAGCGAGCCATGAGCAGCCAGAGCCGTCAGAGCGCCATGAGCAGCCAGAGCCGTCAGAGCGCCATGAGCAGCCAGAGCCGTCAGAGCGCCATGAGCAGCCAGAGCCGTCAGAGCGCCATGAGCGTCGAGAGCCGTCAGAGCGCCATGAGCGTCGAGAGCCGTCAGCCTGCCATGAGCGTCGAGAGCCGTCAGCCTGCCATGAGCGTCGAGAGCCGTCAGCCTGCCATGAGCGTCGAGAGCCGTCAGCCTGCCATGAGCGTCGAGAGCCGTCAGCCTGCCATGAGCGTCGAGAGCCGTCAGCCAGCCATGAGCATCGAGATTCGTCAGTCAGCCATGAGCTGTCCTTCAGCCTGAAAAGGCTGGATACCCAGAACTGCCCATCAGTCCAGAGCTGTCTCTCTGTCCGGAGCTGCCTTTCAGTCCGGAGTTGCCCCTCTATCCTAATCTCCCTCTCTATCTTCATCTATCTCTATATTCTTATCTATCCCTCTTTCTTGATTTATCTCTCTGTCCCGGTGTTGTCCCTATTAGATATGTTGTTAAGGGAATTTTGTGGGGGTCAAAAGAGGGTGGACATTCTTGGAGGGAGGAAGTTAGGATGGATTATGGTGGGGTGGGAACCGCGCCCCGAGCCTGAACCACCACCGTGGTTAGATGCCCACCCAGACCCTCCCCTAGACTTTGTGCTGGTGCGTCCGGAGTTCGCACCTTGTGGGGGGGGTACTGTCACGTTCCTGACCTATTTATGTTAGTTTTTGTGTGTTAGTTGGTCAGGACGTGAGGTTGGGTGGGCATTCTATGTTATCTGTTTCTATGTTGGTTTTGGTTTGCCTGGTATGGCTCTTGATTAGAGGCAGGTGGTTTGCGTTTGCCTCTAATTAAGAGTCATATTTAGGTAGGGCATTCTCACTGTTTGTTTGTGGGTGATTGTCTCCTATGTCTGTATGTACGTTCGTACCACATGGGACTGTAGCGTTTGTTTGTTTCGTTTCGATGTCGTCCGTTTCCTGTACGTAAGTTTATGTTTAGTTATGCAAGTTTATGTTCAGGTTTCGTTCAACGTCGTTTTCTTGTTTTGTAGTTTGAAAGTGTTTTGTTTCGTTTCGTGTTGCCATCATATTGTATAATAAAGATGGCTTATTTCCCAAAGCCTGCGTTTTGGTCTTCAGATCCCTCTCTCCTCACCTCATCCGAGGATGAGGAGAGCGTCACTCGTTACACCTAGAGAGGAGGGGTTGAATGTAGCTGAAGGTTGAGACTAATAACAACAAGATAACTAATGCAAAACATACTGTGCCCATAAAACTTATTTATGTTAAAACTTCTTCAGGATTGGTGGGTCCCCTGCGGGACGATTGACATAACTTAGGCTAATGCGGTTACAAGTCCTCAACTGGCAGCTTCATTAAATAGTACCCGCAAAACACCAGTCTCAACGTCAACAGTGAAGAGGCGACTCAGGGATGCTGGCCTTCTAGGCAGAGTTGCAAAGAAAAAGCCATATCTCAGACTGGCCAATAAAAATAAAAGGTTAAAATGGTTAAAAGAACACATACACTGGACAGAGGAACTCTGCCTAGGAGGGCAGCGTCCCGAAGTCGCCTCTTCACTGTTGATGTTGAGACTTGGGTTTTGCGGGTACTTTTTAATGAAGCTGCCAGTTGAGGACTTGTGAGGCGTCTGTTTCTCAAACTAGACACTCTAATGTACTTGTCTTCTTGCTCAGTTGTGCACCGGGGCCTCCCACTCCTCTTTCTATTCTGGTTGGAACCAGTTTGCTCTTATCTGTGAAGGGAGTAGTGCACAGCGTTGTATGAGATCTTTGGTTTCTTGGCAATTTCTCGCCTTCATTTCTCAGAACAAGAATAGACTGACAAGTTTCCAAAGAAAATGCTTTGTTTCTGGCCATTTTGAGCCTGTAATCGAACCCACAAATGCTGATGCTCCAGATACTCAACTAGTCTAAAGAAGGCCAGTTTTATTGCTTATTTAACCAGCACAACAGTTTTCAGCTGTGCTAACATAATTGCAAAATAGTTTTTTAATGATCAATTAGACTTTTAAAATGATAAACTTGGATTAGCTAACACAACGTGCCATTGAAATACAGGAGTGATGGTTGCTGATAATGGGCCTCTGTACGCCTATGTAGATATTCCATTCAAAATCAGCCATTTCCAGCTACAATAGTCATTTACAACATTAACAATGTCTACACTGTATTTCTGATCAATTAGATTTTATTTTAATGGACAAAAAATGTGCTTTCTTTAAAAAACAAGGACATTTCTAAGTGACCCTCAACTTTTCACCGGTGGTGGATATATATATATATACACATATATATTTGCAAAAAAATTAATGGGGGATTGAAAGTGATGCAGACAATTACATTTTTTTTTTACCTTTGTTAACTCTAACTCTTTAGTCACATCCCAGTTGTCAGGAACCGGCTCAAAGCCCGTAACAAAAGGGAGACAACGTGGAGATAAGGAGTAACAAAATATATTTATTAAATAAAGTAACCTAAATGCAATTAACAATGGTGTGTGTAATCAGTAATCAGTAGTGTAAGTGAGTGTTTTGGCAGGCATGAATGTGATAATGCGGTGTGTTGAAAGGTGCTAAAGCAAACAACCAAAAAGTCACAAAAAACCACAACAAAATCTATAAAGGTGTCTGCATGGAGAGAGTCTCCTCCATGAACGGGGAAGTGGTGCATTTATCCTGGAAGACACCGGGCCCAGGTGTTTCCCATGTATCTGACGACCCTCCCAACTCCGCCCACCGACATCCTAATAAGGAAACAAGAACAAAGAGAGAATACGGCAGACAGAGTGGGAGGGTCGTCACACAGTTTACTAGGTAAGTCAGTTAAGAATAAATCCCCATTTACAATGACGGCATAGGAATAGTGGGTTAACTGCCTTGTTCAGGGGCAGAACGACAGATTTTTACCTTGTCAGCTCACGGAGTTGTTCTAGCAACCATTTGGTTACTGGCCCAACGCTCTAACTACTAGGCTACCTGCCGCCCCAATTGATGGAAGCTACAATCTATCTACAATATTAAAGTTGATCTACCCACTAAAAAATATAAATATATATATTTTAAATTAAAAGACGGGTATAGAAGGGCTGAAGTCAACAAATCTTTATGGTCCTAAGCAGCAGTACTGTTGTCTGGTCTAGTGGGCTTCATCCTTGGAATGTAAAGAAAGGAATTATCATGGGTCTTCCTCTTTAAGATGCCCCTCTCTCCCGCTATCTCTTTTTCTGTTTTCCTTCCCACTGGTTATTCAAGCCAGGACTGGAGTACTAGGGGGTGGTCAAGCTAAGGGTGCCAAGGCGAGAAACTCGATAGCGGGGCAAAGAGCAGATTGGCTGCTAGGGCACCCCTGGAGCCTCATCGACAGTAGGGGAGAAAATCAATGCTGCTCAATAACAAATCCAGGAAATAATGGTGAATTCACTCTAACGGTCTATAGTGGACCACTGGGGATAGGCTATAGTCTAACCAGTATTTTTCTCCTCAATTTTCCCTCTCTCTGCCTTTGTAGTTCCAGTCCCTTTATCGCACATAGACTATTGCTCCCACGATTCAATGGCTTTGTTGGGTTTGTTGGGTTTACACATTGTTGACTGATGTTCTTATATGGATGCTGGGACAATCATAGTTGGAGGCATGGAATGACTTTTGTGGGCAGAGATAGCTGTGTTTGAGGAGGCACACAATGAATATTTATGTTTGTTAGGCTTTGGCTTTTGACTGCTTTTTTCTATTATTTTTCAAGAACATTATTTATTATTTTGAGGTTGTTCTCATGACCTTCAGGAAGTAGGATTAGGTATTTGAAATAATTTGAGCTTTGCCATGTGAGTGTGTGTGCACGGGGGGGGGGGGGGGGGGGGGGATTGGCAACATGGCAGAGTGAGTGGTCACATTAAACTGAGCTCCTGAAAGCTTTAATTGAATTCAAGACCTAATTTGACAAACACAGTTAAAGTTACATTTCAACTCTGTGTTTATTTTTCATTCAATTAGTTAAGTGGTTTATTGAACATCACTTTTCCACTTTGTGGAGCAATTTCAGCCAAGACTAGCTAGCAAGAAATCAGAGTTAGCTAGTAACGTTAGCTGAGATGGAAGATAGCAAAAATGTAGCGGGAGCTGTTGTAACCAAGGTTGATACTGTCAACTATATGGAGGATTTTGACACTCCCCCAGAAGAAACTGTACCAAGGTCGGAGGAATTCGTCTTCGGTACAGGTGTCCAAATAACCCCTTTGAAACCCCCAACCTGAAGAGACTACAAGAAAGTGATGCCGGTCAGACTCAACCACCTCAGCCTATCACCAATGACGCCATCTTCACAGCAATCCAGGGTTTAAACAAGAAATTTGCAGAGCAAGCCTTCTGAATGGCTTTGATGAGAGGATTCATAAAAATACCCTCTCGATTGCAAACGTTTCCAAAACGACAGTTTAATGCATCACCACTGGTGTGAAACTATTGAAAAAGAAAGTTGATGCCCTGACAAAAGATAATGAGTGCCCACGGGGGCTGAGATTGAACAGGCTGCCTGAAAATGATGGTGAGATTATCAGAAGGATTGTGATCGACATTGTTGGGAAGATTGTTCCATATCCTCCTGCTCACCCTGAACATCACAATAGATGTTGTACACTGTCTTGGGGACAAGAGAAAGGAGATGAACAGACACAGACAGGTCATCATGCTGTTTGTGTTGAGGAATGTGAGAGATGAGGTGTGGAGAGCTGCGAAGCTGGCACCGATCTGGAGGGAGAAAAGCATTTGCTTTGCAGAAGATTTGAGCAAGCACAACAGGGATGCCCGTGCGAAGCTATGGCCATAGGTTGATGAGGCAAGACGCAGGGAAATAAAAGCCTTCTTTCGCGAGGGGCTTGCTGTCATTGATGGTCGCAGAGTGGTGCTAAGTCACTGACTGATTGGTGCTCTTCTACGAGTTGGCCTGCTATCATTCAGGTTTTATTCATTTAATTTTGTTTCAAGATCGATATTATGTAAGTAAATCTCCACGTCTTTTTTCATATGACTTGATTAGCCTTCAGAGCTGTATTTATTTATTTTAAGATTTAGAGTTCAATTTAATATATAAACTATTAATATAAGATGTGTTGTTATTCCACAACCTATTCATTTGTTTATTGTAGACAATTTTTTTCTCTGATATTCTTCTCGTTCAACGTTTTGCTTTCCTTTTTATCCTTGAACACCAGGATATGATGATGAGGGTCACTGGATAACTATTGTTTATGAGTATAAAGAGTCACATTACATATTGGGAAATATTTATTGTCATAATAACATACAGTCAAGAAACAATCTTCTAACATCTATTAGCAAAGTCTTAACTGAGTTTAAAACCAAATATTCAACAGATAACATTATTGTTGGAGGTGATTATAATGTTGCTCCTGGTGACTGGATCGATAGGTATCCCACCAGGCATTCAGGCCATTGTTTTAATAACTTAATTCTTAATTTCTGCTCTAACTTGAAACTTTCCGATATCTGGCGTTCTCAGAATCCAACTTAAAAACATTTATCTTGGTTTAAACCTACAACTAGTGACAGACAATTCAAATCTAGAATTGATTATTGGTTGGTGTCTTCCAATCTTCTGAATCGTGTCAGTGAATGTAGTATTTCCTCAGCTCGTCTGACAGACCATTGTTCCATTCTTCTTTCTTTTTGTCTAGGTAACGACAAGATGTTTTTAAAATCATACTAGAAATGTTACTCTTTTCTTTAAAAAAAATTGTGTTTTTGTTTACAGTTTACAGTTAAAAATATTTTCAGAGTGACGTGTCACGAATTTGCTCTTTCTTCTACTAGCAAATGGGAAATGATTCAATTCATAATTCGCTGTCTTGCCATCAGTACTGGTAAAATGCTATCTCAAAAAATATTCTCCAAGCAGATGGATATTATTGTTGATTTTAACAGGCTGAGCAATACACTTGATTTAAATGATGATGAAAAAGCTGATCTTGCAAAATGCCAATGTGAACTGGACTACATATACAACAATAAGGCTCAGGGTGCCTTCATCCTCTCAAAGACCAAATGGATTGAGAAAGGTGAAAAAAATACATCTTATTTCTTTAATTTGGAGAAAAGAAGGCAGACTAGGAATAGTATTTCATCAATTTATGTTAATGATACTATGTCTGATGATCTTGAAGTGATTAATAAGGAAATATACTCTTCCTATAGTACTTTTTTGATTCAGTTTGTAACCGTGTAAAGTCTATAGAAGACAGGTTTAAGAAACTTTCTGATTCTGATATAGATATTACTGAGTTGGACCAAGCCATTAAACAAATCTCCTTGACTGGATGACCTGAGTTCTATCAACATTTTTGGCCTGATATTATAGAATTATTGCTTTTGGTCTCCAAAGAGGGTATTGCTAACGCTATCTTACCTCATTCTTTGAAACAGGGACTAATAGTTCTTATACCCAAACCAAAGAAGGACTCTCTTTATTTGGTCAATTGGAGACCAGTCACGTTGTTGGCAACTGACTATAAGTTATTAGCCCATTTCTATGCTAATAGGCTGAAAAAAGGCCTTGATGATATCAATGAAACGCAATCAGTCTTCATTAAAGGAAGGAATATTCATAACCATATACAATTGGTAATAGATATTTTAGATTACAGTGATTACATAGAAGAAAATGACTTTACATTGTTTTTAGATTTTTTTAAGGCATTTGACATCTTAGAGCACAACAGTTTTATTAGAACTATCTCTACTTTTGGGTTTAGGGAGAATTTATGTAAAGTGATAAGGATGATGTATAATGATGGTGGCTATGAGCAATGGAACATCCCCTCGTTTCTCTATTACTAGAGGAATTAGACAAGGTTGTTCAATCTCGCCTCTTTTATTTATTTTAATCACAGATTTATTAGCCTTATTTCTTAACAAATAAAAGGGATATGTACTTTTGGTAAATACATAAATATCAGTCAATTTGCAGATGATAATGACCATTTCCTAAAGGATAGTTTGGCTATTTCCTTGGCTATTGACAGTATCAAGAAACATTCTATGGCCTCTGGATTGACTCTCAACCTTAACAGATGTGATCTTATGCCAATTCATTGCTGTTACTTCGTGAACATGGTCTCCATACCTGTGAAGTTAAATATTTAGGAATTTTTCAAATTAAAAATGTTTCTGATAGAGAATATTTACACATTGATAGTATAATTAATTCCATAAGAGTCTCTTTAATTAATTTGCTGCAATGTGATATGTCGATTTCGGGTCATATTATTTTGACCAAGACTGATGGTTTATCAAGAATTTCCTTCTAATAACATCAACAAAGTCAATTCTGTTATATTTAGATTTATTTGGAGGAATAAATCTCATTATATTTGAAAATCTCAATTATTGAAAGACTATGATCATAGAGGTTTACAGGCTATTGATTTTGAGTTGTTAGTGGGTACTTTTGAGATTAAATGGTTGAAGATATCTATCTTAGAGAGAATATATTAAGGTTTGCAAAGCAATTCCACTTCCATTACTTGGACTTATTAAGAACACTTTGTTATATTATGAGGTTGTTCCCACTTTTCCAAGTTTGCAAATTAATGACTTGAACGTTTTGGATAAAATATGCAACAATAAGTGGATACTATTTGCAGTTAGTGAAAAAAAATGGTGATTATAATTCAATATTTTGCATTGGAAGTGACCAACTCATGCTTTGGTCAAAAGCTACTAAATTTTACCTTAAATGTGTAGTTATCCCAAAAGTTAAAGAAACAAATTAAAAAATATTTTCTTCCATCTACTCTGTTAATGATTTTTTGCATAAAAGGTTCAATTTTGACAAAATGTCTTGGGTCTTTTGCTTCTCTGATTTAGAGTCTATAAAGCATTTATTTTTTTCATGCCGGCATTCTAGTAAACTATGTCTTGAAATTCATAAATGGTTGTGTATAAAATCTCAAAAATGACATATCTTTATCTTTGATGAGGTTAAATGGCATTTTGCTTATCCTTATCCAATCAGAACTATTTTACTAACATTATTATTCTCCCGGCCAAATATTATATTCACAAATGTAAACGGGGTGGGAAAATTCCTTGTTTTGTATTTTTTTCAACTTAAAAAGTCTCTGAATGTCTTATAAGTCATGTCTCTGAATGTCTGTTAATGTCTCATTGCCTTGTCACATCTAAATGTGTCCTGAATTATTCTTATTTAATTTTTTTCTATTCACCTGGTGTGTGTGCGCACATGTCAGTCTGTATAGTTCATATAATCACTCATTGCTCAGTTGCTCACTGACTGCATTGAATGTACACAAAATAATTACAACAGCTAAACTTGTCTGTTTGGGCCTCCTATGCTTATGTGATTTAATGAATGTTAATACTTCCTGTTCAGAGATATCCTCAGGTTGATAGTGAATGGATCCTATAGAACCCTATAGTGTGGAGGAAATGGTTTTCAGTGTTAAAACCCTGGCTCTGTGGGAGTTTCAATCCCTGTGCTCTGATTAGGGATGTGTTTGTGTGTATGTACAAGTCTCTGTGCTAATGTGGCCATTTGTCTGCTCATTCAGGTCAAGTGGGCTCCCCTTCAGTATTTTCACCTAGCCATATCTAGCCAGGTCATTCATTCAGTGTGTGTGTGTGTGTGTGTGTGTGTGTGTGTGTGTGTGTGTGTGTGTGTGTGTGTGTGTGTGTGTGTGTGTGTGTGTGTGTGTGTGTGTGTGTGTGTGTGTGTGTGTGTGTGTGTGTGTGTGTGTGTGTGTGTGTGTGTGTGTGTGTGTACATGCGTGCTGTGTGCTGTGTGCTGTGTGTGCCAATTATGTCTCAATATGCAAATCCAGAGAGTGTGAAAGCTCTGACTGTCCAATGTATTTTTATCCTTAAATAGTCATGACAGAAACTAAAATCTTATTTTTTAGGTGTATTGTACCTGTTTGTGAATTATTGTTGCACATCAACTTTCTTGTTTTGTTTTAACTCGACGGGTTTCATTTGTAGCTTTAGAAAATATACAGTTATGAATATAACTACTGTTCCCTAAAGGAGGGAATGAGGTATAACATAATATGGAAAGTCAACGACCAATCCTATTCACCTGAAGCGAACTGAAATCATGCCCAACGGGCCAATGCATCCATTTCCTCAATCCGTCCTCTGTTGGGACAAAAACGCATGATTCAGAACAATCCAGAATGAGACCCAGAAACGGAATGCGCTGAGCAAGAGTGAAACAACTTTTTTGTGATTCACTATGCCAGAGACTGAATATGGGAAACCAGCGTGGCAGTGTGGAGCTCCACCTGTTCCACCTGTTCCCAATGCGCTGATGACATCAGCGCATTGCCGCAGGAGATTAATACAACATGGAATATACAATGGAAATGGCAACAAGAAGGACTAAGGAAAGGAGACAAGAGAGGAGGATTGTGAAGGAAACTTAAAAATCGTAAGAACAATCCCCCATCATCATTTTGGCCAACGTGAGATCAATAAGGGCCAAAATTGATTAGCTCTTCCATTAACATCAAGAGCACTGTCTACACATAAGATGTTGAACTATTTCTGCTTCTCACTGCACCCTTTCTATCTCCCAAGGGAATTTGGACAAGTGTTTATGACAGCTGTTTATGTACCAACCACAGCAGATACTACAACTGCTGTTCAAACCATCTGCCAATGTGTCAACGCTGGAAGACATGTCCCCTGATGCACCCAAAATCATACTCAGTGATTTTAACTCCTGCTCACTTCATATTGTCCTGCCAAACTATGAACAATAGGTTACTTGTAGCACAAGAGGAGATAATACATTGGATTTGTGTTATGGTAATATTAAAGGGGCATATAAGTCACTGCAGAAGCCCCAAGTGAGCACATCTGACCACTATATAATTCAATTACTGCCAACATACAAACAGGAAAATATTAAGGAAAGGGCAGTCCAGATATGGTCAGAGGAAGCTATAGAAAGCTTATGAGGCTGTTTTTCCTGTACAAACTGGGAATTTTTTTATCATGGACCATACCCTTCAGAAGTCAGTATCATGGGTGACTGCATAATATCTATGTCCGTGAAGGCATGTTAGTCCCCACAAAGAGGGTGAAATGCTATCCAAATAACAAGCCTTGGATTACTGCAGAGCTTAAACCTGTTGAGGCTAGGGGGTGCTGTTGTCACTATTTATGGTAATCGTGTAATTTTTGAAACGGCTTCCTACTAAATCGTACAATATGCATATTATTATTATTATTGGATAGAAAACAGTCTCTAGTTTCTATAGCCGTTGAAATTTTGTCTCTGAGTGGAACAGAACTCATTCTACAGCAATTTCCCTGACATTGAGTCAGATTTCACACATTTTGGCCCCTGATCTGGAGTCAGTTAAAAGGCCACTGTTATTGCTATGAGTATACAGACACTGCTTACGTCTTCCCCTGGATGCCTTTACGTGATGACGATTTGAATGGTATCGATTGCGCAATCACAGCCCCTATAAAACAAAAACACGTGTAGGTAGGCACTCCTTTCCTGCTGCGTCGGACGCACGGTGTACACCGACCCGTTCTTTTTCCAAGCATTAGTGTAGCCAGTTATATTTCTCCTGTCATGTTTCTACTCGTTATAGGAGTTAAAAACATCATAAGGTAGTTAATTTAAACCGTTTTGTAGCAATTTATATCCGTTTAGTGCGATTTTGGGACATTTATTTCTGAGACACTGTGAATCTCTGGGCACGGTTCCAGTTCATGCCGAACGCAATGGGCATTTCTACATGGCAAGAGGACAGCTTTCCACCAAAAGACGATTATACCCAAGAAAGGATTCTTTGCCCAAGATTCTGATGGAAGAACAGCTCAAAGTAGGAACAATTTATTATGATAAATCGTGTTTCTGTCGAGAAATGTTAATCGCTTATGACGCCATCTTGCTAGACGTAGCTTCGCTTGGCGCAAACTGTATTGAAAAGTAAGGATAATTAAAAAAATGTAAATCAGCGATTGTATTAAGAATTAAATTGTCTATCAATCGCTGTCCACCCTATATTTTTTAGTCACGTTTATGAGTATTTATGTATACGACTAGATCACTGTCTAATATGGCGCACGACATTGTCTGACCAGCTGGGCAACTTTTGTCATTGTCTAACCATGATTTTGGTGGCTAAATATGCACATTTTCGAACAAACTGTATATGTATGTTGTAATGTGATGTTACAGGAGTGTCATCTGAAGAATTCTGAGAAGGTTAGTGAAAAAATGTATATATTTTGGCGATGTTTACGTTACGTCTCTTTACGTCTCTTTGGCTAGAATCAATGCTCTGGTAACGTTTGCATATGTGGTATGCTAATATAACGATTTATTGTGTTTTCGCTGTAAGACACTTAGAAAATCTGAAATATTGTCTGTATTCACAGGATCTGTGTCTTTCGATTAGTGTATGCTGTGTATTTTTACGAAATGTTTGATGATTAGTAATTAGGTAAACACGTTGCTCTATATATTTATTCTAGTCCATTTGTGACGGTGGGTGCAATTGTAAACTATGACATCTACCTGAAATATGCACTTTTTTCTAACAAAACCTATCCTATACCATAAATATGTTATCAGACTGTCATCTGATGAGTTTTTTTCTTGGTTAGTGGCTATCAATATCTTAGTTTAGCTGAATTGGTGATGGCTACTGGTGTTGGTGGACAAATAAAAGATGGTGTCTTATGCTAATGAGTTTAGCTAATAGATTTATATCTTTACATATTGTGTCTTCCCTGTAAAACATTTTAAAAATCGGACATGTTGGCTGGATTCACACATTCTGTGTCTTTCATTACCTGTATTTGGACTTTAATGTGTGAAAGTTAAATATTTAAAAAAAAAATGTTTTTTGAATTTCGCGGCTCTGCCTTTTCAGTGGAATGTGGGGGGGGGGGGGGGGGGGGGGGGTGCCGCTAGCACATTTGTGGCCTGCTGGAGGTCATTTTGCAGGGCTCTGGCAGTGCACCTCCTTGCACAAAGGCGGAGGTAGCGGTCCTGCTACTGGGTTGTTGCCCTCCTACGGCCTCCTCCACGTCTCCTGATGTACTGGCCTGTCTCCTGGTAGCGCCTCCATGCTCTGGACACTACGCTGACAGACACAGCAAACCTTTTTGCCACAGCTCGCATTGATGTGCCATCCTGGATGAACTGCACTAACTGAGCCACTTGTGTGGGTTGTAGACTCCGTCTCATGCTACCACTAGAGTGAGAGCACCGCCAGCATTCAAAAGTGACCAAAACATCAGCCAGGAAGCATAGGAACTGAGAAGTGGTCTGTGGTCACCACCTGCAGAATCACTCCTTTTTTGGGGGTGTCTTGCTAATTAACTATAATTTCCACCTTTTGTCTATTCCATTTGCACAACAGCATGTGAAATTTATTGTCAATCAGTGTTGCTTCCTAAGTGGACAGTTTGATTTCACAGAAGTGTGATTGACTTGGAGTTACATTGTGTTGTTTAAGTGTTCCCTTTATTTTTTTGAGCAGTGTATATTGTATCGACGTGAACCAATCGCAGGGACGCAGCGACTGCAATAGCCGGCGAACTGTGAGCATTTTTTACTTGCATACTTGAGGTGTCCAGGATGGGATGCTGTGCCAAACACTCTGTACTTCTGACACGGGGACCACTTGGACCACCTCATCACCGTCCTCATCACCCATGGTGAAACTGTGCATGCCTGCCACTGGACTGAGCATGCTACCAGACTCCCATACATTATTTCCTGAAGGGGCAGAGCGCCACCCTGAAGACTGGATATATTTATTTGTCACGCTTTTACATTTTTTGTTGTTGTATTTTATTAGGATCCGCAATAGCTGTTGCAAAAGCAGCAGCTACTCTTCCTGGGGTCCTCACAAAACATAGCATTTTATAGACAAGAACAGCTCACGGACAGAACTACATCAATATTTTTTTTTTTAGAAAAGGTACACGTAGCCTACATAACAATACATACACACAAACTATCTAGGTCAATTGTTTTCATATCCACCACTCTTGACAACCGTGTGTCTGAACGTGGGGAAGAAACTGTGCGCTCTGATACCCGGCCCACACCGTTTTCAGGGACCTCGACAACCAGTAACTTGCCCCAATTGACCGAGCCACTTGGGAGCACTGTTGCCACAGTAAATTGTTGGGGAGGAGGGCCCTGGGCCAAACAACCTTGTTGGCAAAACTGGCTCATCCAAATACATCCGCCGGACCCTCTCAGGAATCCCGAGAACCGACCTTGTTTATTTGGAAGCACCTCTGCAGGAACAGGAGGTAAATACCTTCCTCCAAACCTGGAGGAACTCCGCTGTGGGGGAGCCATCAAAAACCGCCATAAAAGGCACATTCAACACAAATAGTTCACTCTCCCCGTCGAATCCAAAGCCGGGGTTTCAGGCTTCTCCGGACTGATGTCATCCAATTCACACTCTGAAAGACCTCCAGAGTCAATCAGGGTTAGTATATCATCCCCGGAATCCAGACTGAACACTGCCAGAGAAACCGGAATGAGCCTCAAGCCGACCACCAATCTTCCTCACAAAGTCAGCCCGACTCCCAATGGAAGTTGAACCCAGCCGGAGACAATGGTCACACGAACTGGTCCAAGCCAAGGTCTCCTGAGTGTTTCCACCCCATGCAACAGGACAGCACTCGTCAGTCTTTAATTTTCATTGTGAAACCACATGCCCTAGGGAATGGTCGGAGGTTAAAACTTGGCTGGTTAGCCTTTTTGAACTTACTCTTACCACTGACCATCTTACTCAAGCAGAGAAGCACTGGCTACACAAGCAAAGCAGAAAATAGTGGCTTTTCTTTAGCTAACACAAATCCTACCCGAGCAAGGAAGCATTAACTGCACAAGCAGAGCAATAGAGCGATACCAAGACCCAAAGCTGCAACATCTAGGGGGACGAGTGCTCTCTCCCCACTAACAGACACCTAAGTCAGAGCCGGTTTTCATAGCCTTCATGTGCTTGAAACTTTTGCAAATTGTGTGACACGTTCTTCCTTCAGGTGGGCTGAAGAGAAAAGAATTGAGGAAATGGATGCGAGCCCCGGTATTATGGCCTGTTTGATGTGATTTCAGTCTGCTTCTGGTGAATAGGATTGATCGTTGACTCCCCATATTATATTATACTGAGTGATGAATGAAAGGGAACACTGAGTTTAAAACGTGATAGTTGGAACCGAAACTGCTGTGCCCTGACACTACCGAGGAGAGCAATCTGCGTGGCACGGTTGTGATTTGTGTCCTGCAGAAGGAGCACTGAGTGGGTACACACACTTCCTTTCCCATAGCTCCCGGTGGTGTCTGCTGGGTATGAGGCGTGAAATCTCACTGTCAATCTGGCAGGGTGTATACATTGTGCTACACTGACTGTCACAGTTTAACCCCCACCTCTACCTGGCTTTAGCCCAGGTCTGAGAGGGAGAAAGGGAGGAGAAGAGAGAGGTGAGCAGCAGCAACTGTCTTAATGTTTAGGTCCATAATGGTGTTAAGAATTGACGAAAATTCAGGAGAAAGGACCATACTTAAATGTAACACTTAGACTAGCTGTCGTCATTTAAATCAAATCAAGCTGCCTTGAACGCAGCTCCCTTGCAACTCAACAAGCACCAGTTGCTAACCATTGCCAATCAGCCTCAACTACTGTTTGCAACACTTAACTAGTTGCCTTGAACGAAACTCCTTAAACAAGCTCCAGCTGCTGATAACTGCTAATCAGCCTCAACACCTGTTCTCACTCCCCTCAATCAACACTACCACCCTACTTAAACCTGGCTAAACAGTCATTTCACCTTGGTTTTGTGTCATATCACTCCTCCTCCCCGGTGCCACCTTCGGTCTCCTTTTATTTAGGTTTCTTCAAACTTCTGCTGGGGGGGAATTGCCTTCACCACAGCAGCCTAACTACCAAGGCCTGGTGTTGATGTCTACCTGAGACTCCAAGCCAAACCCTTCAGAATCAACTGCTCCGGATCCTTCATCTGCATCCCTTGGCTTCATTCGGTCTATTCTCATTTCCCCACTGAATCCTAACCTCACATCCATTCCATTTCCTTAATAAATATTCTAAACCAATTTCATGTCTGGTCCTTAAACTTGTGAATACATGAACTGATGCACCACTAGTAAGAGACAGAGAGAATGACAGGGAGTCTGAAGAAGAGAGGCACACAGTGAAAGGCTGTTAGTGCAGTAGTGGCACCCCACTGGCACGTCCCCTCTCCAGTATTCCACATAAATTCACTGGGAATGGGTGGTCAGGAATGCATTATTAATGGAATGCTGGAGAGCTTTTCCGAAGCTAGGCATGTTTATTCATACTACAGCCACGGACTGGGAGCGCCAGGTGTCCTCCCCTTCTCCTTGCCTCATCTCCCCACTCTCCCAAAGCCTGCCATTAGGGAATGCGCGCCACAGTGGCACACACACATGCACTTTTCATAGACAGCGTGCGCCAGATAAACCGTGGCCACCATCATTAAATCTGACCTTTTCCAGTCTACTGTTGCCAGTCCTGAGGTTAGACTATGGGACTTTGTAGTGTGATATAAAGAGAATGACTGATTAGTAGAAAGAGGAAATGGCTGCTGGCCATCTAGACTGGCAAGACCCCGACACCAACAGCTCTTGATTTCCCCCTGTGCCTTTTCAATGGAGACCTATTATTATGGTTAAACTGAGGAAATATCATCTGATGTTCCATAGTCAGTTTCAGCAAGTGCATATCACAGCATTGTCATCTCCAGAGCCAGACACATTCAATAGCCACAGAATTTCCTCCAATTATTTCAAATCAATATTTGTGGCATCCAGATCTAACCAAGTGCTGTCATACAGTAGGCGACACAACTACTGTCTTATCAATCCATTCAGACAGCATGGCGACATAGGATCTTAACACAGAGGCTGTTACAGTGGTTCTGTTGGAGCTAACCTGTTGCTTATTTTCATTCATCCTCTTGTCTCCATGCCTGACAGAGAAGGGTATTACCATTTATGTGATATGTGCTGCTATCACCACAGTCAGCAAGGTTTTCTAATGTCTACTCTGTGTAATATCATGGGACCCTGAGGTTGTGCAGAAAGCAGGTGTTTGAGGACACACTTTATCTTCCTCCTCGCGCTTCCTACTGCCATCACTATCACTCCCCTTCATCTCTCACTATCTCCATCTCTTCCCTCCCTTGTTATCTCCCTCTATCCAGCTCCTCCTCTCCTCCTTCCCTCCCTCTCTGTCTTTCTCCATTACCTTCAGCCTGTCTTCGCATTATCTCAAGATCTCCTCCACAGCGTCAATCTCCTCAAACTGGGCAGGCTATGAATAACATTGTGGCCATAGAGCCATTTGTCCGAGAAGCTGGAAAATGAATGTCATATCACCCCTCCCTACATTCCAAATGGCACCCTATTCCCTTTGTAGTGTACTACTTTTTACCACAAAAGTAGTGCACTATATAAGAAATAGGGTGTAATTTGAGATGCAGCCCCTTTCTCTATCTATTTCTCTATCTGAGGGTGGGTGAGCCTTCTCATCTGCCTCCATGAACACATGCTCGCCGCCGCCGTGCCACTAACCGTGACAAGCTAATCCCGGGGTCTTAATCCCCACCCACGCCCCACCTGTGATGATATGCAGAATTATGTACATAACCTAACAGGAATGGAAATGAGGCATCTCCGCCGACGCGATCTGCATCTGCGTGTGTGAAGGTGATGGGAGCTAAGGGGTAGCGAGCTAGCGCCGTGCGAAATGAGATGGGACTTGGGCGACAGGAGCGGGATTACTATGCATATGCAACGCACGTTTTGCCAACTTCCCCAATTACGCAGAGGATTTTTGGGGGGGTTGGGGGGAGTCCTAAATGTTACCTGATTCCCTATGTTGTGCACTACTTTTGACAGGGCCCATAGGGACGCAGTCTAGATTGAAAAGTGATGTAGTGGAGACTGCGTATCAGGGAGGTTTATCGGTGCTGCCATAGTAATTGTCAGGAAGGAAGCGCTACTCCATCCTCGAGCAACTGCATTTAAAAAGCAACAAATCCCTTTGAAAACGGCCTATGTGGCATCAGTCAGAAACAGTTATTCTAGTGTCAAAATTGACTACAATGTGCAAATAGGATAATTTTGGTCCTAATGTCAGTCTCGTCCAAAACGGAGTTTGGAACATCACTTTGTGTCACAACAGGTAAATTAAGGTTGGGTTTTGATTTGACAATGTCCATTTGCCCACTAACATGGGATGAACAGCTGCAGTGATTGCTCTCTGACCAATAACATAGACGGTGAGACAGACCTGCCCAGCGGCCCGACTTTGTTTACATAAGACAACACGTAGCAGATTCTTTAACTTGAGAAATACTGCACCAAACACCTTAGTTAGATGTTAAATTGCGCAACTAAAACATCCTCTGCAAAAACGTTAAAATTGATTGCGTTATCTTAGATTCATTCTGGGGATTTTGAGGAAGTGAAAGGACAAACATCATTAACCAAACGCAGAATCGGTCAGGATGAGCAACAGAAAAACACACGTGCCTATCGTCGTGTTAGGTGGCTATTTAAGAGTACTGTGTGTGATGTTACACACACAGGTGATGTTACACACACAGGGGGAAGGAAATGGTTTGTGTGGTGTGATATTGTTTGCTATTGGGATGTGAATCATTGGGATTTGACAGAATGTGTTGGGTTGAAAAGGAATGAAGGGACTGGTAGCTAAATGCCTGTGTGTGTGTGTGTGTGTGTGCGTGTGCGTGTGCGTGTGTGCGTGTGCGTGTCCGAGCCAGACCCAAAGAAGCAGACGGTGAATGTATCATGCTCTTTGTCTTGCTGAAGTTTTTGAGCTCCTGTCAATAATTTCATCAATACTATAGATTGAGATGAACACCTTCTCTCTTTCCCTCCCTCCATCTTCTCTCTCCTTTCTCTCATACATGATCACAATCTATCACTATCCCCGACAAATATCCTCTGCTGTCGTAAAACCTGCAGTTTGGTTTAACACTAGCCTTTGGTCTTAAATTCAACGATATGTAAAAAGTAACCAAAGTTACTTTTATGTGGCTCTGGTCTGGCCTATTGGGACATTCTTGTCCCAGTATCCACGTGGGAGCTCCCCAACAAGCAGGAAGTCAATGAAAGTGAGGTGGTTAAGTGTGCTGATGACGCAGAGGTCACCAGAGGTGGTGGTGGTGGTGGTGGTGGTGGTGGTGGTGGTGGTGGTGGTGGTGGTGGTGGTGGTGCCCCCCCCCCCCCCCCCCAGCACCTAAAACACAGAACACGAGGTTCATTTATTTCCCATTCTGTGACAAGTCAATGACTCACCCTCCATCCCCCCCCCATCTCCACCAAGCCTCCTCCAAACCTCACCACCCGTGGCAGTTAGGTCATAAAGTACACCGCAGGGCTTTGAAAATGAGCCCAGTCTTTTGTCTGTGACATCTGCCCACACTATTGTTATTCTAATGAATGCAATCCCCCAGTGGATGTGGGCTTGTGTCCGCAGCATCAGAACAGTGTACACAGTGCAGCTTCAACACATGTGTATTGCCTGACATTATGTGCATGGGTTCACACAGGCCAATACTTTCACACACCAATGCATACAGCCATACTCAAAGACCATCACACATTCGGACATTTACATTCAAATACAAGTCAACACTTACATATTCAGGCACGCCAAGTTACCTATTTGTATTTCGCACCACAATATCGCCACCGATTATCTTTGGAATTCCACGCTTGAGAAAAAGCACCCACAATGTCAACAGAATTGGTCATGCAGGCTTGTTCAAACTAACTCATACGCAAAACCACACCATGTGTTGAAATCCGTAACAAATCAGCATATAACGTTCTGTACAGTGCTTAAATTATGTTGATGTAGAATTGAAATGGGAAGGCTTCCTCTTTCAGAGACAATTCCAGTAAAGATATCAGCCTGTGTTTGCTATTTCGTGTAAAGGCCCATCTGTGACATGATTTGTTCAGCGTTATTATGGACTGCATATGATCACTGTCTCCACTCTTGTGTGTCCGTCATGCTGCTGTGGGTGCATGCGGCTATTGATTCATCAGCCAGCACTGTTAATGGCTGGTTGGTTGGTGTGTGTGTGTGTGTGTGTGTGTGTGTGTGTGTGTGTGTGTGTGTGTGTGTGTGTGTGTGTGTGTGTGTGTGTGTGTGTGTGTGTGTGTGAAGGGGATGTGTGGACATGATAAATCACTCCAGTGCGCCACACTCCAGTGCGCCACTAATTAAGTCATTACAGAGCAGTACTGTCAGTATCATGCCCACAACCCTCTACACCTATCTCTCTCTCTCACACACACACACACACACACACACACACACACACACACACACACACACACACACACACACACACACACACACACAACAATAAGGGAGAGATGCACTCTCCCCAAATTTCTTCCGCTTTCATACTCCTCCTCTCTCGCTCTCCCTCTTTATCCCTCCATCTATCGCCATAACTAATGAGAAGAGGACCTAGTGTGCTCCGGCATGCAGAGAAGCAGACACCGCAGTAATAATCACCTGCGGCGCTACACGACAACCAACACTCACACACATACACACTTACTCACTCACTCACTCACTCACTCACTCACTCACTCACTCACTCACTCACTCACTCACTCACTCACTCACTCATTCACTCATTCACTCATTCACGTATTCACTCACTCACTTATTCACTTATTCACTCACTCACACTCAGACACACAGACACACACACACACACACACTGCAGGGCAACTCATTAACTCACTACATTAAAGACATTCTGTAACTTTTTGGAAATGTCTGCATTAGTTATTTAAATGCTAATATGATTAACACAGCAATAGATTTGTGAGGGAAACATTTCATTTTGATTAAGGTTCAACATTAATTGGCATTGTTCTTACGGAATAAAATTATGCACATTATCAAATAACTAATGAACAGTAATGAGTGGATGATGTATGGTGGTTGGTTTGCAATATGGCAGCATGACAAGAGGTGTCATATGTACAGTACTACTTTTGTATACACAGTGCCTTCGGAAGTATTCAGACCCCTTAACTTTTTCCACATTTTATTACGTTACAACCTTATTCCAAAATGTATTAAATAAAAAAATTCCTCCTCAATCTACAAACAATACCCCATAATGACAAAGCGAAAATAGGTTTTTAGAAATGTTAGCAAATTTATAAAATATTAAAAACAATAATATCTCATTTATGTTTGTATTCAGACCCTTTGCTATGAGATTCGAAATTGAGCTCAGGTGCATCCTGTTTCCATTGATCATCCTTAAACTGTTTCTACAACTTGATTGGAGTCCACGTGTGATAAATTCAATTCATTGGACATGATTTGGAAAGGCACACACCTGTCTATATAAGGTCCCACAGTTGACAGTGCATGTCAGAGCAAAAACCAAGCCACGAGGTTGAAGGAATTTCCGTAGAGCTCCGAGACAGGATTGTGTTGACGCACAGATGTGAGGAAGGGTAACAAAACATTTCTGCAGCATTGAAGGTCCCCAATAACACAGTGGCCTCCATAATTCTTAAATGGACGAAGTTTGGAACCACCAAGACTCTTCCTAGAGCTGGCCGCCCGCCCAAACTGAGTGATCGGGGGAGAAGGGCCTTGGTCAGGGAGGTGATCAAGAACCCGAGCTCTAGGGTTCCTCTGTGGAGATGGGATAAACTTCCAGAAGGACAACCATCTCTGCAGCACCCCACCAATCAGGCCTTTATGGTAGAGTGGCCAGACGGAAGCCACTCATCAGTGAAAGGCACATGACAGCCTGCTTGGAGTTTGCCGAAAGGCACCACAAGATTCTCTGGTCTGATGAAACCAAGATTGAACTCTTTGGCCTATATACCAAGCATCACGTCTGGAGGAAACCTGGCACCATCTCTACGGTGAAGCATGGTGGTGGCAGCATCATGCTGTCGGGGTGGCAAGGACTGAGAGACTAGTCAGGATCGAGGGAAAGATGAATGGAGCAAAGTACAGAGAGGTCCTTGATGAATACCTGCTCCAGAGCGCTCGGGACCTCAGATTGGGTTGAAGGTTTAACGTCCAACAGAAAAACAACTCTAAGCACACAGCCAAGACAACGCAGGAGTGGCTTCAGGACAAGTCTCTGAATATCCTTGAGTGGTCCAGCCAGAGCCCGGATTTGAACCCGATCAAACACCTCTGGAGAGACCTGAAAATAGATTTGCAGTAACGCTCCCCATTCAACCTAGCAGAGCTTGAGAGGATTTGCAGAAAAGAATGGAAGAAAATCCCCAAATACAGGTGTGCCAAGCTTGTAGCGTCATACACAAGAAGACTTGAGGCTGTAATCGCTACCAAAGGGGCTTCAACTAAGTACTGAATTAAAGGTCTGAGTACTTATGTAAATGTGATTTTTTTATTTTTTTTATTTTATCAATTAGCTCAAATGTATAAAACCTGCTTTGTTTTGTCATTATGGGGTATTGTTTGAACATTGATGAAAATTTGGAAAAAGTCAAGGGGTATGAATACTGAGTACTTTTGTTGTTTGCAACACTCACTACTGAGTTCCAAACTGCCTCTGGAAGCAACATCAGCACAAGAACTGTTCGTCGGGAGCTTCATGAAATATGTTTTCATGGCCGAACAGCCGCAAACAAACCTAAGATCACCATGTGCAATGCCAAGCATCGGCTGGAGTGTAAAGCTCACCGTCATTGGACTCTGGAGCCGCAGAAACGTGTTATATGGAGTGAGGAATCACGCTACACCATCTGACAGTCCGACGGACGAATCTGTGTTCGGCAGATGCCAGGGGAACGCTACCTGCCCGAATGAATAGTACCAACTGTAAAGTTTGGTGGAGGAGGAATAATGGTCTGGGGCTGTTTTTCATGGTTCGAGCTAGGCCCCTTCGCTCCAGTGAAGGCAAATCTAAACGCTACAGCATACAATGACATTCTAGATGATTCTGTGCATCCAACTTTGTGGCAACAGTTTGGGAAAGGTCCTTTCTTGTTTCAGCATGACAATGCCTCTGTGCACAAAGCGAGGTCCGCACAAAAATGGTTTGTTGAGGTCGGTGTGGAATAACTTGACTGTCCTGCACAGAGCCCTGACCTTTACCCCATCAAACACCTTCGGGATGAATTGGAACGCCGACTTCGATCCAGGCCTAATCGCCCGGCCTTGCTAATGCTCTTGTGGCTGAATGGAAACAAGTCCCCGCAGCAATATCTAGTGGAAAGCCTTCCCAGAAGAGTGGAGGCTGTTATAGCAGCAAAGGGTTGACCAACTCCATATTAATGCCCATGATTTTGGAATGAGATGTTTGACGAGCATCTCATTCTCATGGTCATGTAGTGTATGTAACACCCAGTAAGAATGCTGTCAATATTAGGACAGTCTGGGTCTCAGACTGACACAAATCCAGGTGAGACTGAATCTATCCTAAAATGGGCACAGGTGAAGAGTGACCACCCCGGGTGTAATGATTTGTGATGTAGCTAGTAAATAAGAGTGGTGTGAAACATTAATCAAATTCAGTTTAGGGATATGTCCCTCATCTTTGCCTCTGGTGCATTGTTACAGTTACAGTTAGCTGTGAATAAAGATATGGAGAAAAATATATACGAATACTATCAGCATGTACAAGAGATTAGTTTCAAGCTCTACTTCATTACATTCAACTCAATAAGACAATAAGAAAATGGCTCTATTCCCAGCCTGGGGATAAGATAGGAAATGGGGCAGTGTAATACCTGTATTCATACCTTGTCTTAACCCCTGGCTGCTCTGATACGATTGGGCTTCAGTGTACTGACTCTCAGGGTGTTACGACGGATTAGGTATTCAGTGCTAGGCTTTCACCACTGCTGCTACTTCCACATGCCTGCTTTCTGGTTGTGGCTTAGCAGAGAGAACCTGTGGCATATGGGCTGGAGGAAGAGGAGGGGGAGAGCAGATGGAGAAAGAGTCAGGAGAGTTACACTGTGAGCCACACTACATACATGGATGGGGGGACTAAAGGGAAAGAGGAGGGAGTAGGGGAAAAGTATTTGTGAAACACTGATTCACAGTAAGAGGATGTTACACTTATTATTGCTGAGTAGAGAGTGGAATGGGGACAGGCAATAAAGAAAGAAAGAAAGAAAGAAAGAGGGCACAAAGGAAGAGAGAGGGCAAAAGGGAAGGGAGTAGAGAGAAAGGAATTCAAGAGACAGAAAATAGATAGGCGAAAGAGAGAGAGAGAGATTGTTGTAGGGGACATGAGCCAAAGCGAGAGCATAGATGGAAGTGGCAAGAGGCCAGCACAGTCATCCTGGATAGACCCTGTATCTATTATTTCTAGAGCACAAGAGAATAAACCCCAATTTACCGAGATCATCCATGCTTGTTGGCATGAGGGGGAGAGAGAGAGAGAGAGGGGGAGAGAGAGAGAGAGAGAGAGAGGAGAGAGAGAGAGAGAGGAGAGAGAGAGAGAGGAGAGAGAGAGAGAGAGAGAGAGAGAGAGGAGAGAGAGAGAGAGAGAGAGAGAGAGAGAGAGAGAGAGAGAGAGAGAGAGAGAGAGAGAGAGAGAGAGAGAGAGAGAGAGGAGAGAGAGAGAGAGAGAGAGAGAGAGAGAGAGAGAGAGAGAGAGAGAGAGAGAGAGAGAGAGAGAGAGAGAGAGAGAGAGAGAGAGAGAGAGAGAGAGAGAGAGAGAGAGAGAGAGAGAGAGAGAGAGAGAGAGAGAGAGAGAGAGAGAGAGAGAGAGATGGCGAGAGCCCTCTCTGTCTCTGGAGCCTGATAGAAATGTAATAAGTGTTAGGATTGGCAGCTCCGCCCGCCGCTCGCCAGCTACATTAGCATAAAGCTATTTATTAGGCTGATTTCCCAGGCTGAGTGCACCTTCGCCTCGCCAACGGAAACCGTAGAAGCGCTGGGGTCAGGTGCATGTTGCCATGGTTGCACAAGAGGAAGGGTGGGTGGTGGGGCGCTAGGGGCAGAGGCGTGAGGGAGAATGCTCGCTGGCCATTTGCAGGTGGAGTTGCGTGATGAGACCAGGGGATTGAACTTAAAAGGGAGAGAGGGAAAGAGAGAGGGAAGGGAGAGAGGAGGACAGGGGTTTTGTCTCCCCCGTCCGTACTCCCGTTTTCCTCCACCAAGCTCCCAGCCATAGTGAAGACAACGTGGGACATTTTGTAATGAGACACACTCTGTAGCATTTGCATTTCAGATTTTCAGTTTCTTACACCAGTATTCATATTTGCATCTCATGTGGATTAGGGGCTGAGGATTTGAATCTGTCCTACTGGCAAATGACTTGTTAATAGTCATGTAACAAAAGTCTACATGGTGTGTGAATAAAAATAAATAAAATAGGTCTCAGGTCTCTGGTCAGCTTCATTTAGGTGCCCACGTTGCCTAAACTTAACACACCTACACACAGGCTTACATTTGGTCTGGGTCGGCAGTAGAGACAAGCACACCGAGTAACTAGACTCTGCCAATTCACACGGGTGTGCACCTAACCTTATCAACTAACCCAAATACCACATAACCTGGCATATAGTATATGAGAAGCAGGTCATCTGCACACACGCCCGACAGACACGCACGCGCGCACGCGCACACACACACACACACACACACACACACACACACACACACACACACACACACACACACACACACACACACACACACACACACACACACACACACACACACACACACACACACACACACACACACACACACACACACACACACACACACACACACACACACACACACACACACACACACACACACACACACACACACACACACACACACACACACACTTAGCCTCCTGTAGGCATTCATCCTATCCTAGTAGCCCAGCACAGTTGGCAGGTCGAGGAGAGGAGGTCCATAGATGCCAGCTGTGTGTGAGAGAGAGAGCAATAACCCACTCCTCATGTTATGCCAATACCTGGCATGCTACCAGAGAGTAAAAGGCCCAGCAGGAGCAGGCTGGACCAATGAGCTTGGCACAGGGAAAGAAGTCGTCAGAGGGTGGCAGACGGGTGGATAGAGGGGTACAAGGGTCTTGGTTATCCTCACTCAGTGGCTCACTGTCTATAAAGTTACCTCTGCAGAAGGGTAGATGGGCCAGTTGGGCGCACCATTCTATGAAAATAGAGTCAGCTTGATTGTAATCACTACCATTAGATCAGGGGTGACCAACTCTCCAAGGGAGACGGCCTGAAAATACTGGATGGCTGTCAGCCACAGGAGGTTGGTGGCACCTTAATTGGGGAGGATTGGCTTGTGATAATGGCTGGAGCAGAATTAGTGGAATGGTATCAAATACATCAATATGGTTTCCAGGTGGTTGATGCCATTCCATTTGCTCCGTTCCGGCCATTATTATAAGCCGTCCTCCCGTCCCACCCCTGTCATATCACAAAGTGTCTAAGACCAGGGGTCAGGGGTTGACTTGGGATTTGGGACATAAACCCTCAACCCTGTGGCGTTGCTATGGAAAAGTCCCACACACACCTAATGAGGTGCTTGGCACACAGCTGCCGTCCTCTATACACCATTGACCCTGTGCCCCTCTCAGCTTAATACGTTATTTCAACTTATCAATAGCTTCTGACCTGTTACTGAGACACCCACAGCAGTAGGTATCTGAGTGCGCGTGTGAGGTAAAACAAATGATGATATAATGATATTCTTTTACTTTGTCTGATGAAGAAATTCATGCCTCTTTCCTATTCTGTATCTGATGTTTGACTGGAATTATGGCACTGAGGGGCCTCCCTGCAATTATGTTTCTTCGCCACAAGAGAGAGACTTATTCTTGGTGGATCAATCGTTGGTATGATTTCATGTTTTAAAAACATGTTCAAGTGACATACAAGCGCTTTTGCTATGACAGGAACAAATCTTATCCTGCTCCTTTTGTCCATTTTAATTTACTTCCACCTTGATGTAGCCATATTACGTTAAATTAATTTCTATAAGGTTTCATATAGCCTGTAATGGAGTCAACATAATGACTGCTAGGAGGGCAGGTGGTACATGCCATGGGAGAAGGTTAATTGGGAGAATAACATTAATATTCTAAACAAATTGTAATTAAATGTGACAGTCATCCCACAAATCCACTGGTATGTGTGTGTGTACTTGTGAAGCCAATCATTAAATAGGTCTTCAGCTGTAGAATGAAAAGTGTGTTCGGAGTGTGTTGTCATAACCAAGGTGATACTCATGCATTGACAGTTGAAATGCCCATTCCCAAACTGATGAGTCTCATTTCAAACATTTGACTTAAAATAACCCTTGAGATTTCCTTTACTGTGGAAATACACTGCATGGCCAAAAGTATGAGGACACCTGCTCATCGAACATCTCATTCCAAAATCATGGGCATTAAATATGGAGTTGGTCCCCCTTTGCTGCTATAACAGCCTCTGGGAAGGCGTTGCTGCGGCAACATTGCTGCGGGAACTTGCTTCCATTCAGCAACAAGAGCATTAGTGAGGTCGACCACTGATGTTGGGCAGTTAGGCCTGGCTCGTAGTTGGCGTTTCAATTCATCCCAAAGGTGTTCGATGGGGTTGAGGTCATGGCTTTGTGCAGGCCAGTCAAGTTCTTTCACACCGATCTCAACAAACCATTTCTGTATGGACCTCGCTTTGTGTACGGGGGCATTGCCATGCTGAAACAGGAAATGGCCTTCCCCAAACTGTTGCCACAAAGTTCAGATTTCCCATCACTGGAATCAGGGGCCTAGCCTGAACCATGAAAAACAGATCTTATTCCTCCTCCAACAAACTTTACAGTTGGCACTATGCATTGGGCCAGGTAGTGTTCTTCTGGCATCCACCAAACCCAGATTTGTCTGTTGGACTGCCAGATGTTGAAGCATGATTCATCACTCCAGAGAATGTGTTTCCACTGCTCCAGAATCCAATGGCTGCAAACTTTACACCACTCCAGCCGACGCGTGTCATTATGCATGGTGATCTTAGCCTTGTGTGGACGGCTCTGCCATGGAAACCCATTTCATGAAGCTCCCGACGAACAGTTCTTGTGCTGATGGGGTTTCCAGAGGCATTTTGGAACTCGGCAGTGAGTGTTGCAACCGATGACAGACAATTTTTACACGCCACGCGCTTCGGCACTCACCGATCCCGTTCTGTGAGCTTGTGTGGTCTACCACTTCACCGCTGAGCTGTTGTTTCTCCTAGACTTTTCCACTTCACAATAACAGCACTTACGGTTGAGCGGGGCAGCTCTATCAGGGCAGATATTTGATTAATTGACTTGTTGGAAAGGTGGCATCCTATGATGGTACCACGTTGAAAGTCAATGAGCTCTTCAGTAAGACCATTCTACTGCCAACCTTTGTCTATGGAGATTGCATGGCTGCTCGATGTTATACACCTGTCAGCAATGGGTGTGGCTGAAATAGCCAAATCCACTAATTTGAAGGGGTGTCCACTTACTTTTGTAACCGGGTGGTTGCTGGATCGAATCGCCGAGCTGACAAGGTAAGAATCTGTCGTTCTTCCCCTGAGCAAGGCAGTTAACCCACTGTTCCCCAGGCGCCGAAGACGTGGATGTTGATTAAGGCATTCAGAGGGGTTGGGTTAAATGCGTAAGACACATTTCAGTTGAATGGACTCCGTTGGACAACTGACTAGGTTTCCCCCTTTCCCTGTAATCTCAAGCCTCTCTCCTAATTTAATGAGTTCACTTAAAAAGAATGAGACCTAAACCTCTCCTCTCTTCTTTTGAAGTGACGTGTGGAATCCGGTAACAGGAAGTAGTGGGGCTGGTGGGGAGGCAGGAGGATGTGTGTGTGTGTGCGTGTGTGTGTGGGGGGGGGGGGGTCCACTTAGGCAAACTTTTCTTTGGCGCTTCTCCTTAAGGGGTCCTCAATTAGCATGTGTGCCAAACCATTTACCCCGCCAGTTAAGAACTGTGGTGGTGCCCACAGAGAGGCAGAGGGGAGGAGAGAGGTGGCAGGGGAGAGGAAGCATCCCCCCCCCTCTCTCTCTTCCCCAGCTCTCCTCTCCCTTGCACCTGGTGCTTTGCATTTAAAAGACCCTGCTGCCAGCCAGAAAGCCCCACACATGAAAGGAAATGTCAGGGGCAAAGGGCAGCTCTGATAGCTGCTCATCAAAGCTGGCTCATCTCTGGATGACATTTCGGAGATCCCCTACATACCCTCCCCCATTTTTCCCTCCAGTGTGTGACAGAAAGTGGGTCGGTGGGTTTGGGGTGGGAGATTGGTGTGTAAGAGGCAAGGTGGAGTGCAGGAGTTAACCCCTCCAAACAGGTTTGTTCCTCCTGATGTATGGACTCTTGGGGGTCTTACTAAAGGAGGTAAAATAATTCATATCCTTCATTGTTGACATGAAACAGGCTACTGGCCCAGGCTACACTACATGTTTTTGTAATTCCATCTTTTCTCACCTTTGTTTTATCAGGTGAGACAGGTGAGATGTTCCACTCCTTTCCAATGAAATCCTGAAAAACCTGACGCAGAGCTAGTTTTAGCACAGAGTGTGGGGTGCTCTCGAGGGGCCCTTCTGATCAAATCATAAAAAAAAAAATTAAGCTCATTATCGCCTATCATAAACACAAATGAGGCATCATCACTAGGGATGTAGGTCCAATGCAGCCAATTTTATGTGTTTCAAATAATTTCTGGGTAACAATTAAGTACATTACCGTGAATGTTTTCAATGAAAATGGTCAAAAATAGCTTCTTAGCAAAGAGCAATTTGTCAAGCTAAAATTTTGCTAGGACTGTCTAAGAATGGGGAGGGGAAAACGAAAAATTAGCTGTCATTGGCAGAGAGGTTTGGAACTCTCTTTCTTATTGGTAAATTAACTAATTTATCGCCTGGCAATATCCCCGTGGAAGGCCAAAACTCTGTCCCACTAAAACAGGCAGAAATTTCAGGCGGTCTTTTCAAACAGCGCTAAAAGGGCATTGTCATAATTTTCACAAATTCACAGTATTATTCCAACATCACAATTTGGAAATATAAAACACAGAGAAATCACGTTTTTGACTGCACTTGGCCTTTAACCGTTAGTTGGTTGCCAAAAATGTATTTGACCGGTCATGCTTATCGGTCTATGGGTTATTTTGCATAATTTAGTGGAATGAAATTGGCACGTGTGTATTTTAGTTAGTTCGTCATCTAGCCTATCTTATTTTTCACACATGCACCGCATACAAAGCCTATTGGAATATCACCTGTTGCGCAGTGTATGTGTTCTTATAAGCCCATTCATTTCTATATGTGTGTGAAAACAGAGTTTTGATGTCCACTTAGAAAGAGGAGGATCCCAGTTTTCCATTGCTACTAGGCTTATATTTATTTCTCAACTCCTTAATATTAAGCAACCATCATTCGAGTGCAAGCATACGGTAAGCTATCCTCAGCACGTCACCCACCACCTTGCAATCTGAGTTGAAGGCAATCTGCATGTTGAGAAAATATACTTAATTTTTTAAAAACTGGAAATGTAACTTTATAGCCTATTACGAGGCATGTACTACCTTGCTTCAAAAGTAGCCTAGCCAAAATCTAACCTTAACCCTAACCTTAACCACACTGCTATCCTTATGCCTAACCTTAAATGAAAACAAAAAAACTAATTTAGCTTTTCATGAATTTTTGCAATATAGACAATTTGACTTTGTGGCTGTGCTATCTAGTAAAAACCCTGTGCAATCCTGGTGCGTTATCAAATTGCCTTACGGTAAATTTTACTGCAAACATCGCATTTCATGCTCCTCATCTTCACAATCAAAATCATGCAAATGTGGAGAATATTTTGTCTGTGTCTGGTATTTTTGGGGGGTATTGGTATTTTATTAGGATCCCCATTTCCTGTTGCAAAATCATAAGCTACTTTTCCTGGGGTCCACACAAAACATGAAAGAGTGACAAAGAGAGAGAGAGTGACTAATCAAACTATTAAAAGTGCATAAGATCAAAACATTTTTTTTGTCACTTTGTAGAAGATGACTGTAAAAAATGTAGAATCCTGAGAGACAGATACATAAAGGAGAAAAGGGCAGAAAAGGAAACCATGAAACCACTTGCATCAGTTGCGGTTTTGAATGGTGTTTTCCCATAATTGCATTTTGGTCCAAGGCCATGCATGGGGCCCCTCAAAGGGGTATAGCGAGACACAGCTGTACATTGCTTTATTAAATAAGCAACACCAGCAGCACAATTCCAGGACTTTATAAAATTATATATCCATTTTGCCATGCTTTATAGTGCTACTAGAATGTTTTTCTTTGGTTTTTGGTTGGCCTGCATCATTGTTGAATTATTGTTATTATTATTTATTTTTTATTTGGGGCCCCTTAAGTTGCTTGGGCCCTGGGCCGGTCACACCAAGGGCTGTGGCGGTCACAAAATTTTGTCAGTCGGTGATTGTCAAGCAAATAACTGTCGGTCTGACGGTAATTGACAGTTAATTAACATAAACACATTTAGCATCTCCTGGCTTCCACACATAGCCTACAAGCCACTGATGAAGACCTTTGGAACATCTACATTTTAAAAAGTCTAATAAATCCATGTAATATAACCTACACCTTCACAATAAATCCATTATTTATTTTAGACAGGTCTAAAGAAACATGATATGAAGAAAATGTAGTCTATTTCAGATTAACAGAATAGAATGCTCTGAGTTGTCCTTATGTGTCACGCCCTGACCTTAGAGAGCCTTTTGTATTCTCTATTTGGTTAGGTCAGGATGTGACTTGGGTGGGCAAATCTATGTTTCTATTTCTTTGTTGGCCTAGTATGGTTCCCAATCAGAGGCAGCTGTTTATCGTTGTCTCTGATTGGGGATCATACGTAGGCAGCCCTTTTCCCCACCTTAGATTGTGGGATCTTGTTTGTGTGTAGTTGCTTTCTGCACTGCATGTAGCTTTACTTTTGTTGTTTTTTGGTGTAATTTAAAATAAAAGTAAAATGTACACCTAGCACGCTGCACCTTGGTCCAATCCATCTTTCAACGAGTGTGACATTATGTTAGGTCCTGATCTGGCTTTGTCATATGGCTGTGAGCTACACTGGTTCATTTAGCAGACAAGATTTGGTTAAAATTCCATGTCACTATTTTATAGCATGAAGATTACAATTGAACAAAGCTGAATAAAATAGAAAGGACATTTTCTCCAAGTGATTTGAGGGAGTGCACACATGCGGCTATTCTGTGTTGAGCGGTTAACAAATAAATAGGTTCTCCTATATGCTTAATTTAGAGGTAATAATGTAACTTTAGTTGTTCTACAGCGTTATGGTATATGTTTTGATTTTAATACATTGTAAGGCTGCATGATGCGACTCTAATAATGATATGAAAAAAGTTTGAAAGGAAGGAGCTCTGCTTTGCTTTTTTTGTGCAGGCTGTACACACTTCATCAGACTCTTATTCACAATTTGACAAGCGCTTGATAATGCCTCGAATTTCCCAGCGGCATCCCATTTATGTGGCCGTAATACACCCTAAAACAATCCATGCCTTTTGTGGCCAGTGGCTATTGTTCCCTTCTCCCTGAGTGCTACGTGTTCCGAAGCACCTCTCACTCACATGGCTCTCCATCAAGTGATTGGGTCTTTTTCACAGGCTACAAGTGAAGACAGGCACTTCTGAGACGCAAGTGCGTGTGTCCTTGTCCAATTCCCGAGGTGCATATTGATGATGATGGAAGAACTGTACTTTTCGTCAGCCAACAAAATGAGTAGGCCTTACGAACAGCAAAAGCACTAGCCTATGTCAATCTACTATCCCCCATAGTACAAAAGTTGACCTATTCTGTGCGAGAAATAAATATTCCAAACATTGTCTGAGACAGTTGTGGGAATGCGATAGATCCCAAAATAATACAGCCACTAGCATAAAAAAAACGTGTTTACGCAATGAGGCTGATGCAACAGATCAGAATGTTTAGCTTAAAATGTGATAAACTATTAGGCTATTTTTTTATATTAAAAGCGCAGCAATGCGAACACGGCAGTAGGCTATAAGCGCGAATGTACCATTAGCGGGACAACACCTTTATCAAAAAATGCTATAATGCATGTAATGCTTTTATTATAAAGGTGCATTTTTATGGTGAAAATTATTATCAAACTTGAAACTCACGCGCTGATTATGTATACCAGCTAGGCTCTATACTCCTTGTAAAGCGCATTAATGTGCTTAATTTTAAGAAGTTATTTGGCCACTTTATTTGTGGTACAAACATTATGGGCTAGGCTAAATGAGATGTGCGACTATGATTAGAAAACGTTTTTAAAAAAGCCATTGTTTCTTGCCTTATGCTGGGCATCATTCACAAGTGATAATATATCATTCACAAGTGATAGGCTAATATTGTTACCCATCAGACTGTTCTTGATTTAACCTTGTTTTACATATACTAAAGAATATATGTGTGAAAATTGTTTTGATTTAGAATGGACCATTGCCATGCACCTGTCTTGAAACAGGGGCAGAGGAAAGAATACATGTCATCTATGCACTTAAATAGCGAATGGAGGACGCTTTTCCTGTGGTTCATTTTCATGCCAGCCAGGTAGGCTTTACTCCTTTTGTAAAGATAAGCAATGTGCTTTATATTAGGAAAGTTGAGAAATAAATATGGTAGGCCTAGCCTATAGAAAGCTGATGGGATCTTCCTCTTTTTAATAGAGGCCATCGCTGTTTTCTCACGCAATTGCATAGGCTATAGAAATGTTGCTCAACATGAGCTCGTGGGCTCTCATGAAGTGTTCGATTAAATTTTCAATCACATTTGCATTTATGTCAGAGTGATTAGAGGGACTATAGAGTGTTGAGTACCAGACAGTTAGCAAGTTTGGTAGGCTACTAATGACCATCAGCAGCATCAGAGCTTGGAGAAGCCTAATTACCATGACTAAACGGTCTCGTGGAATTTGACTGCCTTCATGACCAGTGACCACTGGTGTGGTTTTAATACGGTCACTGCAACAGCCCTAGTCACACCCGTGACCCTCGAGCTAGCTCTGCTTCTGGAACAAAGAATAGTAACATGGAAATTAAGGCAGCAGGTAGCCTAGTGGTTAGAGTGTTGGGCCAGTAACTGAAAGGATGTTGGATCGCATCCCAGAGCTGACAAGGTAAAAGTCTGTCGCTCTGCCCCTGAACAAGGCAGTTAACCCACTGTTCCCTGGTAGGCTGTCATTGTAAATAAGGATTTGTTCTTAACAGACTTACCTAGTTAAATAAATAATAAATGCAAAGAAGTTAGTTGCTATGAGGTGATGTACTGCTACCAACACACTGAAAAATAGATATTTGTCAATGTAACAACCTGCCATTGTGCCTGCTCTTCAAAGTATTCAGCATACTTACTTACCAATTGAACAAAGTCTGTGGTACAATTTGTTTTTATACCTTGATTCCGTGGGACTCGGCTTAGAGTCATACTCGGCCGGCGTCATGTGGCTCGAGTCTGGCCCGCCTTCGGCACTATTACTTATGATTAGTATGCGGGGATGTATTACTTGGGGGTCGGACCGATGCTTTATATAATCAACATTACTTTGTGCAAGGCAATTGATCAGCATTAAACACTTTGTGGACGGGTATAATTTGTATGTATAAAATGTATAATAGTAATATTTAAGATGACTAAATCGGGTAATTTTGCATACATTTATTTAAAATTGCATCGTGCCACTTCTGGGGGTATTCTGGTAAGATGCCGGGAAAGTCGGCTGAATTCCTGTAGACGGAAACAGCCCGATGTACTTGGGCCGATTCTGGACAGTCATTCATTTTGATTCCGGCCAAAGTCATATCACTTGTGAATGATACCCAATTCCAGGCAGATTCAATCAGTTCAGCCCCCCAGAAGAGGGCTGCTTCTGTGTCGATTTCTCATTGCTAGCTGGGGAGTAATGCAAAATATGTAAACATTATTAAAGTGACTAGTGTTCCAGTGATTTCAAGTCTATGTATAGTATATAGGGCAGTAGCCTCTAAGGTGCTAGTGATGGCTATTTAACAGTCTGATGGCCTTGAGATAGAAGCTGTTTTTCAGTCTCTCGGTCCCAGCTTTGATGCACCTGTACTGACCTCGTCTTCTGGATGATAGCGGGGTGAACAGGCCAACACGATCATTAAGTTTGCCGATGACACAACAGTGGTAGGCCTGATCCCCGACAATGATGAGACAGCCTATAGGGAGGAGGTCAGAGACCTGACCATGTGGTGCAAGGACAATAACCTCTCTCTCAACGTGATCAAGACAAAGGAGATGATTGTGGACTACAGGAAAAGGAGGATCAAGCACACCCCCATTCTCATCTACAGGGCTGTGGTGGAGCAGGTTGAGAACTTCAAGTTCCTTGGCGTCCACATCACCAACAAACAAACATGGTCCAAGCACACAAATACAGTCGTGAAGAGGGCACGACAAAACCTATTCCCCCTCAGGAGACTCAAAAGATTTGGCATGGGTCCTCAGATCCTCAAAAGATTTTACAGCTGCACCATCAAGAGCATCCTGACGGGTTGCATCACTGCCTGGTATGGCAACTGCTCGGCCTCCGACGGCAAGGCACTACTAAGGGTAGTGCATACAGCCCAGTACATCACCAGGCGGTTTCAGAGGAAGGCCCTCAAAATTGTCAAAGACTCCAGCCACCCTACTCATAGACTATTTCCCTGCTACCACAAGGCAAGCAGTACCAGAGCCGAAGTCTAGGTCCAAGAGGCTTCTAAACAGCTTCTACCATAAGGAGCCATAAGACTCCTGAACAGCTAATCAAATGGCTATCCAGACTATTTTCATTGCCCCCCCCCCCCCCCCCCCCCCCCCTCCCCTCCCCTCTATGCTGCTGCTACTCTCTGTTATTATCTACACATAGTCACTTTAATAACTCTACCTACATGTACATATTACCTCAATTACCTCGACACCGGCGCCCCCGCACGTTGACTCTGTACCGGTACCCCCTGTATATAGCTCTTCAATTGTTATTTTACTGCTGCTCTTTAATTATTTGTTATTTTTATCTCTTACTTTTTAAAACTGCATTGTTGGTTAAGGGCTTGTAAGTAAGCATTTCACTGTAAGGTTGTATTCAGCGCATGTGACAAAAAACAGTTTGATTTGACTGTCTGTGTGGGTGGAACATTTCAGTTTGTCAATTATGTGTACGCCGAGGAACTTGAAGCTTTCCAACTTCTCCATTGCGGTCCCGTCAATGTGGATAGGTGGGTGTTCCCTCTGCTGTTTCCTGAAGTTCACAATCAGCTTTTTTCTTTTCTCTCTTGACACAAGGCCTCATTTCTGTAATACCCAAACCAAACAAAGATTCTATGATGTTAAAAAATTGGAGACCAATCACATTACTGACCAATGATGGAAAGCTACTTGCATCCATCTTTGCAGAAAGACTTACAAACGGTCTTGACCAAAGCATTGATGATACCCAGTCTGGTTTTATGAAGGGCAAACATACACAGTTGAAGTCGGATGTTTACATACACCTTAGCCAAATACATTTAAACTCAGTTTTTCACAATTCCTGACGTTTAATCCTAGCCTTCTGGATAGTAGCGGGGTGAACAAGCAGTGGATCAGGTGATTGTTGTCCTTTGATCTTTTTGGCCTCCCTGTGACATCAGGTGCTGTATTAGCTTTGCTAATAAACCATATTTGCAAGCACATTTTGTAACATAACTATTTGATTTCTGATAAACTTGACTGTTGTTTATAAAACTTTTGATCAAATTGCATGGGCAACAGAAGGTTAGAGCCATAATGCTGATTGTGTTAGCTAGCTACTATTTGTGTTAGCTGCTGGAGTCAACAATAGCAACAACTTAGTAGTGCTACTCTCTTGAAACAGGGAAAGGTTTTCATTAATACAGATATTGTTGGAAAGGACTGTTTAGTTAATTTGGCTACTAGCTAGAGTTTGAATTAAGCAATAAGGTCCGAGGGGGTGTGGTATATGGCCAATATATCACGGCTAAGGGCTGTTCTTATGCACAACGCATCGCGGAGTGCCTGGATACAGCCCTTAGCCATGGTATATTGGCCATATACCACAAACCCCTGACGAGCTTTCTTGCTATTATAAACTGGTTACCAACATAAATAGAACAGTAAACAAGTATTTTTGTGTCATATGTCATTGAAAAATTGCAAGATTATGTTATAATGCTTTTACTGCATCAAATGGTTGTTTTATTCGAAAGAATAGAGTATTCTTATAGCTATTGTGTGTGTGTTCTACTGAGGATGAGCCTCTGGGAGATAACACTGACAAGAGATTTACGATGTCTTTGGGTGATAAAACATAAAGAGCAGTCCAGGGCATGAGTTAATGTTTCTGTTCTATATGGTACCAGAGAGAGATGGTTCCAGTTTGGAGTCAGGGGGCCAGACACTGGTCTATACAATGAAACTGTTGACACAGCAGATGCTGTCTGCTATGTATTATAGGTATCTTTCATACACATCTTAACCTTGTGACCCATTCTATATATCTGTTGTTCGTCATGTAGGTGGAAAGGGGTGTATCTCGGCTATAAAAGACCTTTGTACTATTGTCTCGCCGCTCTCAAAGGATCATTAGAAAGGGTGATTCATCGACAAGCCATCGCTATTGCAAAGCTCTCACTATTAAAGATTTAGTTTAAGTATAACTCTGACTTGTGTGACAAGTTTGTTTCTCTTCATTTGATAGTAAAGAAATGAACCACCACACATACCCATAGTATATTGTCTGACATGGCTACTTCAGCCAATCAGCATCCAGGACCCGAACTACCCCGTTTATAATGGCCATTATAAACTGGGTGGTTCGAGCCCTGAATGCTGATTGGCTGAAAGCCGAGGTATATCAGACCGTATACCATGGGTTTGACAAAACATTTATTTGTACTGCTCTAATTACATTGGTAACTAGTGTATAATAGCAATAAGGCACCTTGGGGGGTTTGTGATATACGGCCCATATACCACGGCTAAGGGCTGTGTCCTAGCACTCTGCGTTGCATCGTGGGTAAGAACAGCCCTTGGCCGTGGTATACTGACCGTATACCACACCCCCTCGGGCCTTATTGCTTAAATATACCACGACTAAGGGCTGTTCTTAAGCACAACATGAAGTGCTACATTCATAACATTTCATGAATTAATAAATACCGGCATATGACTGGGAGAAATCCACTTGAACGGCCCTTCAACTGATAATTACTGCTATGAAACTCATCTATCATCTCTGAGGTCAGACTTCTTCCACATGCTGAACTCTGACATCACATACCTAGGACATGACCTCGATAACAGCATTTTCATCAGTTAAATGCAACAACAAAACATTATTTATAAAAAATAATGTATTTATAGGATTTTTAAACACTCATTTGTTCAAGAGCATGATAGCAGTACTTTCAGTTTATGTTTGGCTATCTTAAATTGGTGACCAGCATAAAAAGATCAGTAAACAACTATTTTTGCATCATACCCATGGTGTTTTGTCGAATATGCACAAGGCTGAAATGCTGTTCCAGCCGATCAGCACCGAGGATCTAAACTACCCAGTTTATAATTATCAATTTAGGCCTATGCTACACACAACACGCTGAACCAAAAATGCTAACAATCCATTCTAGCAGCAGCTCATGAGGCACAGCTGTCACTGCTTAGCTCGTTAGTCTAATGAGCACCAAATCAGCACACCTGCTGGTGATAAGAACTAATTATGAGAATAAAGTACTGTACTTCTCACATTTAAAAATACAACTTTTACAGTTCAGGAAATTAATTCCATGAATTGGAACCCACCCTCTATTGATTAATTCATTGGAGAGTGTATTATTACGGTACATGTACATGTAGCCTACAGCAATTGACTAGTACAGTAATCTGATTTGAGTTTTGATAAACTGCCAATTGATACAAACTAATGAATGTCCCTGCAATATCCCCAAATGAACACACTATGGTGCTAGAAACCTCTGTTCCCAAGTTCTTCTGTCAAAAGAGGGAACGAAATCAGACTAAAATAATCACAATTCATATACATTTATGTTGGAATTGTAACATTATGCTAAATATTTTCAAACATTTTGTAAATTATATAAAAAACTTGTAAATTATATATTGTTTTAATGTCTTGTAATATGGATATTACCTTGAAGCTACACTGCAAAGCAGAGGAAAATAAATTCCCTTGAGAATACTACTGTTCTCATGAGCCTTTTTTCCTCATGCAACACATTAGAATGACCACTAGATGGAACCCAAATACATAATATAACAGCATACCGCCTATGCCCAACCGTTCCATTCAAGTTGATGTCAACACTAGCTTACACCAGCCACTAGAGGGAGATAAAAGTATATTTATGTATATCCAGGAGCAAGCCGTATAAATCTATGCAACTGTGTCAGCACTATATAGAAATTCACAAAGCAGATGTTAGTATAGCCATTGACTTGACATGCACATAGTAAATTGCCATGAATTGTCATATTCATCCTGTTAAAGTGTGTTACTTTATGTGTAGAGTGTGTGTGTGTCTGTGCTGTGTCAGTGTGTGCATATGTACAGAACCAGTCAAAAGTTTGAACACACCTACTCATTCAAGGGGTTTTCTTTATTTTTACTATTTTCTAAATTGTAAAAAAGTAGTGAAGACATCAAAACTATGAAATAACACATATGGAATCATGTAGTGAAAAAAAAAGAAAAGTGCTCAACAAAATCAAAATATATTTTATATTTGAGATTCTTCAAAGCAGCCACCCTTTCCACGATGACAGCTTTGCACACTCATGGCATTCTCTCAACCAGCTTCATGAGTTAGTCACCTGGAATGCATATCAATTAACGTGTGCCTTGTTAAAAGTTAATTTGTGTAATTTCTTTCATTCTTAATGCATTTGAGCCAATGAGTGTGTTGTGACAAGGTAGGGTTGATATACATTTACATTTACATTTAAGTAATTTAGCAGACGCTCTTATCCAGAGCGACTTACAAATTGGAATGTTCATACATATTCATCCTGGTCCCCCCGTGGGAATTGAACCCACAACCCTGGCGTTGCAAGCGCCATGCTCTACCATTTGAGCCACACGGGACCAGAAGATAGCCCTATTTGGTAAAAGACTAGATCCATATTATGGCAAGAACAGCTAAAATAAGCGAAGAGAAACAACAGCATCATTACTTTAAGACAAGAAGGTCAGTCAATCTGGAACATGTCAAGAACTTTTAAAGTTTCTTCAAGTGCAGTCGCAAAAACCATCAAGCGCTATGATGAAACTGGCTCTCATGAGGACCGCCACAGGAAAGGAAGACCCAGAGTTACCTCTGCTGCAGAGCATAAGTTCATTAGAGTTACCAGCCTCAGAAATTGCAGCCCAAATAAATGCTTCACAGAGTTCAAGTAACAGACACATCTCAACATCAACTGTTCAGAGGGGGATGTGTGAATCAGGCCTTCATGGTCAAAATGCTTCAAAGAAACCACAACTAAAGGACACCAATAAGAAGAAGATACTTACTTGTGCCAAGAAACACGAGCAATGGACATTAGACTGGTGGAAATCTGTCCTTTGGTCTGATGAGTTCAAATTTGAGATTTTTGGTTCCATGATCTACGCATGTGTGGTTCCCACCGTGAAGCATGGAGGAGGAGGTGTGATGGTGTGGGGGTGCTTTGCTGGTGACACTGTCTGTGATTTATTTAGAATTCAAGGCACACTTAACAAGTATGGCTAACACAGCATTCTGCAGCGATACGCCATCACATCTGGTTTACGCTTAGTGGGACTATCATTTGTTTTTCAACAGGACAATGACCCAACCCAATTGGGTTGGCTTGGGATGAGTTGGACTACAGAGTGAAGGAAAAGCAGTCAACAAGTGCTCAGCGTATGTGGGAACTCCTTCAAGACTGTTGGAAAAGCATTCCAAGTGAAGCTGGTTGAAGAGAATGCCAGGAGTGTGCAAAGCTGTCATCAAGGCAAAGGGTGGCTACTTTGAAGAATCTCAAATATAAATTATATGTTTGTTTGTTTATCACTTTTTTGGTTACTACATGATTCCATGTGTTATTTCATAGTTTTGATGTCTTCACTATTATTCTACAATGTAGAAAATTGTCAAAATAAAGAAAATCTCTTGAATTAGTAGGTGTGTCCAAACTTTTGACTGGTACTGTATGTGCATGCATGCGTGCAAGTGTGTGTGTCTCTGTGTGGGTCTGCCAGCACATGTATCCCTATGTCTGGCATGGAGCCCATCACTCATACGGAGTGACTAGATGGGTGAGTGTGTGTGTTCACGAGTGTGCCTGTGGTGTGTGTGTGTGTGTCTGTCAGGAGCACACACAGTACCCCCATGTCTGGTATGGTGCCCATCACTCATATGGAGTGACTAGAAGGTTTTGTTGGGGTGCTCCATTGTGGCAGGTGAGGGGGTGTCTACAGCTTAAACCCCAGTGGTCCTCATCCGTCCCCTCTGTCCCTCTCTTCAGCCATACCCCACTCTGTCACTCTGTCACCACGCTGTCTGGGGGGAGTAATGTGTGTGTGTCACTCTGTCACCCCACTCTGTCCCATGTCTCTGGGGGTCTCTGGGACAGCGTCCCCTCACACCCCTTTATGCAAATCTGACCCCACCCCTGTTCTAAACCTAATCAAGTCAATGGACTATCCCTGTTAGTAGGCATTGACAAACTATCTTCCTCTGTCTCTGCCTGTCTCTGCTTCTCTTTTTGTACCTATCGTCTCTCTCTCTCTGTTTCTCTCGTCTCTATGTCTCCGTCTCTCTCTCTGTGTTTTCCTGTACCTATCCTTGGGTGAACAACTGCAGAAGGAACACTACCTCTGCCTGATATGCGTGTTTGAGTCAGGGGTAGCCATATGACATTAACATATCCAATGATCACCTAACATGGCATGGACAAACACAGACACGTATGGCATTAGCACCAAGAGAACAATGAGTAGGCTACCAGGTAGAGTGTTTAGACTGGGCTAAGCAGAGTATTTTGATCCAGACTCACAAGGGCAGCTCAGAGAAGTGCACATACACTGGTGCCACTTGTGTTGCTAGTGCCAACTACCATTCATCGGGATTTGACTATTTCTCCTTCTCTCTCATTTGGTCTATTTTTCGTTCCTCTGTGTTGAATTATACACCAATTGGCTATATGTTACCTCCCATTTCTCATCATATGCATTGAACACAGCATGATTTGTATGCTCCATTTGTTCAATCCACATGTAAATGGTGTTTTGAACCTATTAATATCTCTATATCATATTTTTCTCTCTCTCCCACGTCTCTTTCAACTAATGAGCGGCTGGCCTTCTAAATATATCTCTGTTCCTTGAATGCTCTACCTCCTCTCCTCTCCTCTCCTCTCCTCTCCTCTCCTCTCCTCTCCTCTCCTCTCCTCTCCTCTCCTCTCCTCTCCTCTCCTCTCCTCTCCTCTCCTCTCCTCTCCTCTCCTCTCCTCTCCTCTTCGCTATGTATTGATTCTGTTGCAGCATTGATCTAAAGCTTAGGGTCCCCTGTGTGTGTCGTTGTGTGCTTGACTGCCTGCTTGCATGTGTGTGAGCGTGTGTCAGAGCACACATTTTGTTAACATGTCTGTGTGAGTATTGGATTGTGTGTATGTGTTTGTGTGTGAGTGTATTTTTATATGTGAGTGTTCATATGTGTGTACACCCACTCTCAGCTACATTTCCCATCAGATCTACCTATCAAATAAAATGTATTTATAAAGCCCTTCTTACATCAGCTGATATCTCAAAGTGCTGTACAGAAACCCAGCCAAAAACCCCAAACAGCAAGCAATGCAGGTGTAGAAGCACCTTCTCGAAATCTCTGTTACTAAATCACACATTTCAATAAAGACACCCCAAATCCCATTAACACAACAGCACACTGACATAGCATCAGATTTTCTGGTTGAGTCAGTCGGAGCATATTTAACAGAGACCCAAAAACATAAAACACAGAGGGTCTAGTTCTGGTACAGGAAAAGAGCTGTTATATCCAACAAGCCATTTGCATTCCACTCAGATGGCTTATCTCTTTCCTGTTGCTCTTCCTGCATCATTGCTGATTTTTGGCAGTGGGGTGGGGTTCTTTGTGGCAAATAACTGTAATTCGAAGCGCACACCCCCTCATGCATTAACGGACGCTCACACACACACACACACACACACACACACACACACACACACACACACACACACACACACACACACACACACCACACACACACACTCTCTCCATCCCCTACTACACATTCGCGCGTTCAGTGCGGAAAGATTTGCACACATTGAGTTTAATGTGGCCCAAAAATATAATGCAGAAAGATTCAAGAGAGGATACAACATTTTTGCTGAATATGGGCATTTTTCTGACTGAACGACGAAAACATGTTTGTGCTTCGGTCAAACATACAGAAGGACAACACTCATTGACACTGACAGAATCACAATGAAAACAGGTCAAGTAACAGAGCAAAACCAGTAGTTAAAGCTACCTTAATATCCTAGCAGGCTAACATTAACTCAGACTGTGTCAACTGCATACAACTCAACTGTGCTATTCACCATCTCAATTCAATTCAAAGGACCCATGGTTGTACATTAGGCAGTCAACCAGTCAGGGAACAACCAGGACATGGAAGGAAAAAAGGGAGGTATTTTTCCCATTCACTGCTTGGCTAGTTTGGAATATTGGGACGGAGTGGGAACAGGAGGAGTCAGAGGATTGGGAATCGTTTTCCACTCGGCTTGGCAAATATCACACTCTTGACCGAGAGCGATCGATGCTCGATGCTCGGCCGTTACAGCCTGATATATGTTAAGGCTGATGGATTTTGTGATTTATGTGTACTGTACTGAAATGTGTGTGTGTGTGTTGGTGTGGGTGTGGGTGTCAGTGTCAGTGTTCCTTTGTGTGTGGGTGTGGGTGTCAGTGTGTGTGTGTGTGTGTGTGTGTGTCTCACACAGACTCCTGCAGAGAGCTGAAATTACTCAGTCTTGGGGTCCTTGGAACACCAACACGCTGTGTAAAGTCAAGGCCAGTCATATAACGTACAGTCAAGACCAGTCATATAGACAGGTGGGGTATTACCAACAAAACAAATTCAGGCGCAACCATGAGGCAAATAACAGACGGGGATGGCTTATAACTAAAGGATGAAGCTATATTTCGTCTGCAAATGTTTATTGAAAACATGAATGCATTTGTCCAATAAGTACTTGTTTGTCTTTTTAAATACTCTACCGGTCAAATGTTTTTGAACACCTACTCATTCAAGGGTTTTTCTTTATTTTTACTATTTTCTACGACGTAGAATAATGAAAAAACTATGAAATAACACATACGGAAACATGTAGTAACCAAAAAAGTGCAAAACAAATCAAAATATATATTTTATATTTGAGATTCTTCAAAGTAGCCACCCTTTGACTTGATGACAGAAAGATGAACACAGCAGTGTAGATCACCTCAAGATAAAAACGTAATATTCAAAATCGGTCAGTTAGACAAAATATTAGCACTACACAAACTAGTGGGTTATAACCTTCAATCTGGATAACAACACAAAACAAATCATAAGGCTAGAGAAATGTATCGACAAATATTACGAAAACAAGCAACACCCTAACATGACGGAGGGTAAAACATGACTCTTCGAAAGACACAGATGATTTAATCTTTTCACTACCGGGAATGGTAAGGGTGGAAACCGATCTGTTAAAATCAATAAATGACAAACTGGGCAAACTTGAATTAGTCAGTGAGGATATAAAGGAGTTGAAGGCAAGCCTCGAGATGAGTGACGAAAAAGCTGCGACATTGGAGAAAGATACAAACAAGCTAAAATGGACAGTCAATAAGATTGAAACCGATGTTAATGAACTTAAAATGGAGAACATCTTTCTGTGAGAAGACTTACTTGACATACAGACTAGATCCATGAGAGAAAATCTGGTACTTACTGGTATCCAAGAGAAAGAAGGAGGTTCCTGAGGGTGTAGTTCCTCCTTACAGCGCTTCAGATCCCACGTGAAGCTGTAGACAAAATCCAACTCGAATGTGTACACCATTTCGGACAGAGAGGGCAGATTTGCTTTCTGTAAAGATAAAATAATAGTTAAAAGACTTCCTGGCACGAAAATAGGCATGAATGGTCAGTTCCCAAAGGAAATTGCAGAAAGGCGTAAAGTTCTGTATCCATTCTTCAAGGAAAATAGATTGAAAGGGAAACGCGTTGCTCTCGTAGTCGATAAACTGTATATTGATAACCAAATGTTCAGAGACACAAAGACTACTCCATGGCTATTCTAAATACTACAAAGTTCCCATAGAGGAGTCGAATAATGGAACACAATACTAGCCATGGTAGGGATTGTAACACAAAAATATATAGAAAAGCAATAAAATACAACAATTGTTAAAGAAATAAACTACAACTACACTATACCATTCTAGACAGGGAATGTTGGAAAACAATTATTTTTAGACTTTCCATTTATAGTTTTTCATCAATTAAGACAGCATTAGAAAAAAGGTTAATTAGCGAAATAATACATCTTCAAAGATAAGGAACTGGAACACAAAAGTACTCAATCAACATGGTAGAGATAAAACACAGAGGACATAGAAGGCACAGTATGTGGGTATGTGTGCATGTATTGTGATGGAAGGTGTGGTGTGTGTTTTTGTGTCTGGAAAAGTGTGGAGTAAAGTGAGTGAAAAAGGATACGGGTTGCAAATCCCAGAGCCCATGTGTGTTTGTGAGCAGGGGTTATGAGAGAGAGCTTTTGTGCAGATATGGGATATACATTTTAAAATAAAATATTCATATTGATTAAATTACTGTCCTATCACGATGGAATGGTCCCCAACTCTACACCCTAGACACCCACCTGAGAGACCCATAGAACAAGGAGAAGTCCTTATCTGTTTTATGGCCCTACTGTAAGTAGCCTATACGCAGACAAATCAGAAAGATGAATAAGGTCAGAGACCTACTAAAGCAGCACCGCCCCTCAAGATTCTGAGCCTGCCTGGCAGGGTTGGTCCAACAAAGCCAAAGCCCCCTGATGGGAGAGCAGAAGGAAAATACAAGGAAATTCTCAAACCTGCTAATGACAACCTTGATGACCTTGTACCTAGCCCGGTGGGGATTCCGGTGGGATGCCCCCACCCAGGCAGTGGCAGTGCTGGCAACACTAGCTGCAGTAACCCATGGGGAGGGGGTCACACTCGGACATTCAGAGAGGGGGCATATTATTGTGGCCCTGGTGGCACAAAATCATCAAAGGTCTGACTGCACAGAGATGCTTGGGAATATGGTCACAACAGAGGACCGTGTGTGGGTGTTTCACAGCAAGGGGGTACAGTTGAAGTCGGAAGTTTACATACACTTAGGTTGGAGTCATTAAAACTCATTTTTCGACCACTCCACAAATTTCTTGTTAACAAACTATACTTTTTGCAAGTCGGTTAGGACATTTTTCCAACAATTGTTTACAAACATTTCATATATAATTCACTGTATCACATTTCCAGTGGGTCAGAAGTTTAGATACACTCAGTTGACGGTGCCTTTAAACAGCTTGGAAAATTCCAGAAAATTATGTCATGGCTTTAGAAGCTTCTGATTGGCTAATTGACATCATTGGAATGAATTGGAGGTGTACCTGTGGATGTATTTCAAGGGCTACCTTCAAACTCAGTGCCTCTTTGCTTGACATCATGGGAAAATCAAAAGAAATCAGTCAAGACCTCAGAAAAAAATATTGCGGTCCTCCACTAGTCTGGTTCATTCTTGGGAGCAATTTCCAAATGCCTGAAGGTACCACGTTCATCTGTACAAACAATAGTATGCAAGTATAAACACCATGGGACTACGCAGCCGTCAGACCGCTCAGGAAGGAGACTGGTTCTGTCTCCTAAAGATGAACGTACTTTGGTGCGAAAAAGTGCAAATCAATGCCAGAACAACAGCAAAGGACCTTGTGAAGATGCTGGAGGAAACAGGTACAAAAGTATCTATATACACAGTTAAACGAGTCCTATATCGACATAACCTGAAAGGCCGCTCAGTAAGGAAGAAGCCACTGCTCCAAAACCGCCATAAAAAAGCCAGACTACGGTTTGCAACTGCACATGGGGACAAAGATCATACTTTTTGGAAAAATGCCCTCTGATCTGATTAAACAAAAATAGAGCTGTTTGGCCATAATGACCATCATTATATTTGGAGGAAAAAGGGGGAGGCTTGCAAGCCGTAGAACACCATCCTAACCGTGAAGCACGGGGGTGGCAGCATCATGTTGTGGGGGTGCTTTGCTGCAGGAGGTACTGGTGCACTTCACAAAATAGATGGAATCATGAGGTAGGAAAATGATGTGGATATATTAAAGCAACATCTCAAGGCATCAGTCAGGAAGTTAAAGCTTGGTCGCAAAATCTTGGAGGACTGATTGGGCATACAGGTAACGAGTTCAAACAGGTGCAGTTAATAGAGGTAATGAGTGGAGAACAGGAGGGCTTCTTAAAGAAAAACTAACAGGTCTGTGAGAGCCGGAATTCTTACTGGTTGGTAGGTGATCAAATACTTATGTCATGCAATGAAATGCAAATTAATAACTTAAAAATCATACAATGTGATTTTCTGGAGTTTTGTTTTAGATTCCGTCTCTCACAGTTAAAGTGTACCTATGATACAAATTACAGACCTCTACATGCTTTGTAAGTAGGAAAACCTGCAAAATCAGCAGTGTATCAAATACTTGTTCTCCCCACTGTATATGGGGGATACAACTTTCACAGCTCTACAGATTTTGCTGTGAGGAGGCAGAGTCATTATATGATTTATTTTGGTACTGTCCATATGTAGCTCGTTTTTGTCACAGGCCTATAGCAAATGCAGCATATGGCGTTCGTTTTTCACATGTAAAAAGCACTTTTCAATAGTGCTCAAAAGCATGCCATTCCATGAGCGCAGCATTTATTTTTCAACTCCAATCAATGAGCCCAATCAGTCCTCCATGGCAACAAAATCATAAACAACAGAGTAAGGCTGGCTAATAAGTCCTTAGTTTTGGGGTTATGCTCAGGTAAAACAATTTGGCTAGTCTATACTTCCATATATTTCCAAAGAGATGGGTTAGAAGAAGCCTACATAACCAACCCATAAAGTAAAATGTAACATCCATATATGGCCAGCTATGTAAACATTATCATTGATTTATCCTGCAATAGATGTTGTTCAATTGGTAACATACATGTTTGTCTTCTTCTTATGCCTCTTATGGGGAAAGTAATCTAAAAGTAACTGATTGTAATCAGATTAGGTTACTGAGTTTGGGGTAATATAAAAGTTTTGTTACTCATTACAATTTCGGACATGTAACTAGGGACTGTAACGGAATACATTTAGGAAGTAACCTACCCAACCCTGCTGACCCAATCAAACAACACATTTCACTAAACCTATCTGGTGTACAGTATGTGACACTACAGCATATTTTATTTTCTATACTGTAATTCCTTAGCATATGCACTTGCATATAAACTCTAACATAGAGTATAATACTTTTCGAAAGGCCAAACTTCACTTGTACCCCAAATATGAGAGATTTATCACAAGACCGAACTAAAAACTTTTCCCAAAAGGTCAGCTTCACTCCATATTTCTCAATAACAAGTCCCCAGCCAAGCCCAAAGTGTAATTAACTACCATTGTGTTAATGTGTTATTTGCCCATGTGAAGCTATTCCACTGACCTGCTGGCTGTGCAAGTCCAAACATTAATTTAATTACTAATGACCTTTGTGGGCGACCAGATTTGAGTCATGGATTGTGCCTATTCTTTAGCACAGCAGGCGGTTTAAATGATGACTACAGTGGAATAAGTTATTTGCATTAATTGATTCAATTTGTTATTTGCACAAATGTAATGAGAGATTAATCACATTTTGAGAAGTTGCTCTCCGATACTTTGCATTTGATTTTGAATGACGCTGTCGCCGTATCAACTGTTTTCAGGTGGGGATCCAACCTCAAGTGCTCTTACAGTGACTGTACGTACATTAAATAATAACAGTCATTATTTAACAGTCAAAAGTAGTTATAGAGTCACTCCATGATGTATGGGCAACTTCATGCAAATCAGAGCTATACGCTCTGCTATCTAGAACCTAAGAGAGTTCTTCAAATGTTCACATAGGAGAACCCTTTGAAGAATCCTATTGGTTCCATGTCAAACCCTTCATGGTTACATGTAGAACCCTTTTGAAACCCTTTTTTAAGAGTGTAGTATGTTGGGATAAAAATGTACTTTAAATGTTGGGTAATAAAAAAAACATTATATTTAACCAACATTTACTGAGTAATGTCTAGCCAAGTGGAAAAGTTTGTGGTCATAATCACATCCTTCTCAAATAACGGCACATTCAGATTGGCATAAATCGGTGCCATTTTACTACCCATAGCAGTTCCCTTCTGTTGAATGAACATGTCATTTTCAAACATGAAAACGTTCTTAGTCAGTACAATCTCAGCAAATTCAACAATACAGTTAGTGCTAGGGAGTGTGCCAGTGGGTCGTTGACTAAGAAAGCGTGCCATGGCTTCTAGGCCTCCCTGATGGGGGATATTAGTATAGAGGGATTAAACATCAAAGCAAAACATAAGCATCTCCCCAGTGATATTTTGCATTGTCTTGACGGTGTTAATCATGTCCATAGAACCACGTACATATGCAGGGAGTGACACCACACGTCTAGCAAAGAACTTCAGTCAGACTGTAACGAGTCCTGTGTGTAGCTGGTGAGAGAGTCAGGCGCAGGACAGCAGTCCTACAATCTAAGCTAGATGCCCTCAATCTCACACAAATCATCAAGGAACCCACCAGGTACAACCCTAAATCCGTAAACATGGGCACCCTCATAGACATTATTCTGACAAACTTGCCGTCCAAATACACCTCCGCTGTTTTCAATCAGGATCTCAGCGATCACTGCCTCATTGCTTTATCCACTATGGGTCCGCGGTCAAACGACCACCCCTCATCACTAACTAACGCTCCCTAAAACACTTCTGAGCAGGCCTTTATAATCGACCTGGCCCGGGTATCCTGGAAGGATATTGACCTCATCCCGTCAGTCGGGGATGCCTGGTCATTCTTTAAAAGTATTTTCTTCACCATCTTAGATAAGCAGGCCCCGTTCAAAAAATGCAGAACTAAGAACAGATATAGCCCTTGTTTCACTCCAGACCTGACTGCCATTGACCAGCACAAAAACATCCTGTGGCGGATTGCAATAGCATCGAATATCCCCGCGATATGCAACTGTTCAGGGAAGTCAGGAACCAATACACGCAGTCAGTCAGGAAAGCAAAGGCTAGCTTTTTCAAGCAGAAATTTGCATCCTGTAGCTCTAACTCCAAAAAGTTTCGGGACACTGTAAAGTCCATGGAGAACAAGAGCACCTCCTCCCAGCTGCCTACTGCACTGAGGCTAGGTAACACGGTCACTACCGATAAATCCATGATAATCTAAAATTTCAATAAGCATTTCTCAACGGCTGGCCATGCCTTCCTCCTGGCTACTCCAACCCCGGCTAACAGCTCCCCCCCCTGCAGCTACTCACCCAAGCCTCCCCAGCTTCTCCTTCACCCAAATCCAGATAGCAGATGTTCTGAAAGTGCTGCAAAATCTGGACCCGTACAAATCAGTTGGGCTAGACAATCTGTACCTTCTCTTTCTAAAACTATCCGCCGCCATTGTTGCAACCCCTATTACCAGCCTGTTCAACCTCTCTTTCGTATCGTCCGAGATCCCTAAAGATTGGGAAGCTGCCGCGGTCATCCCCCTCTTCAAATGGGGTGACTCCCTAGACACAAACTATTACAGACCTATTTCCATCCTGCCCTGCCTATCTAAAGTCTTCGAAAGCCAAGTTAATAAACAGATCACTGACCATCTCAAATCCCACTGTACCTTCTCCGCTGTGCAATCCGCTTTCCGAGCCGGTCACGGGTGCACCTCAGCCACGCTCAAGGAACTAAACGATATCATAACCGCCATCGATAAAAGACAGTACTGTGCAGCCGTCTTCATCGACCTGGCCAAGGCTTTCGACTCTGTCAAACACTGTATTCTTATCGGCAGACTCAATAGCCTTGGTTTTTCTAATGACTGCCTCGCCTGGTTCACCAACTACTTTGCAGACAGAGTTCAGTGTGTCAAATCGGAGGGCATGTTGTCCGGACCTCTGGCAGTCTCTATGGGGGTACCACAGGGTTCAATTCTCGGGCCAACTCTTTTCTCTGTATATATCAACGATGTCGCTCTTGCTGCGGGCGACTCTCTGATCCACCTCTACGCAGACGACACCATTCTGTATACTTCTGGCCCTTCCTGGGACACTGTGCTAACTAACCTCCAAACGAGCTTCAATCCCTTACAAAACTCCTTCCGTGTCCTCCAACTGCTCTTAAACGCTAGTAAAACCAAATGCATGCTTTTCAACCGTTCGCTGCCCAACTAACATCACCACCCTGGACGGTTCCGACCTAGAATATGTGGACAACTATAAATACCTAGGTGTCTGGTTAGACTGTAAACTCTCCTTCCAGACTATATTAAACATTTCCAATACAAAATCAAATCTAGAATCGGCTTTCTATTTCGCAACAAAGCCTCCTTCACTCACGCCGCAAAACTTACCCTAGTAAAACTGACTATCCTACCGATCCTCGACTTCGTCGAGGTCATCTACAAAATAGCTTCCAATACTCTACTCAGCAAACTGGATGCAGTCTATCACAGTGCCATCTGTTTTGTTACCAAATCACCTTATACCACCCACCACTGCGACCTGTATGCTCTAGTCGGCTGGCCCCCGCTACATATTCGTCGCCAGACCCACTGGCTCCAGGTTATGTATAAGTCTATGCTAGGTAAAGCTCCGCCTTATCTCAGTTCACGATAACAACACCCACCCGTAGCACACGCAGGTATATCTCACTGATCATCCCCAAAGCCAACACCTCATTTGGTCGCCTTTCCTTCCAGTTCTCTGCTGCCAGTGACTGGAACGAATTGCAAAAAATCGCTGAAGTTGGAGACTTTTATTTCCCTCACAAAACTTTAAACATCAGCTATCTGAGCAGCTAACCGATTGCCTCAGCTGTTCATAGTCCATCTGTAAATTGCCCACCCAATCTACCTACCTCATCCCCATACTGTTTTTATTTTATTTACTTTTCTGCTCTTTTGCACACCAGTATCTCTTCTTGCACATATCTCTTCTTGCGCATCATCATATGCTCATTTATCACTCCAGTGTTAATCTGATAAATTGTAATTATTCGCTCCTATGGCCTATTTCTTGCCTACCCCCTCATGCCTTTTGCATACACTGTATATTTTTTCTACTGTGTTATTGGCTTGTTTATTGTTTACTCCATGTGTAACTCTGTCTTGTTGTCTGTGTCACACTGCTTTGCTTTATCTTGGCCAGGTCGCAGTTGTAAATGAGAACTTGTTCTCAACTAGCTTACCTGGTTAAATAAAGGTGAAATAAACCTTTTTTTTTTAAGACCGAAATTACAATAAACAATCACTCACAAAAACCATGTGGGGAACAGAGGGTTAAATAATGAACAAGTGATTGTGGGATTGACAACAGGTGTGTGAAACAAAGACAAAACAAATGGAACATGAAAAGTGGATCGGCAGTAGCTAGAAAGCCGGTGACGTTAACCGCCGCACGCCGCACGCCACCCGAACAAGGAAAGGGACCGACTTCGGCAGAAGTTGTGACAGAGACCTATATTAAATGTTGGGAATAGAATGTACAGTACATGTCGGGTAAAGATAGTGATGCTTCTACATGTATCAGAGAGAACAAAAATTCTTATTTTCAATGACAGCCTAGGAACAGTGGGTTAACTGCCTTGTTCAGGGACAGAATGACAGATTTTTAACTTGTCAGCTGGGGGATTTGATCTTGCAACCTTTCAGTTACTAGTCCAATTCTCTAACCACTAGGTTACCTGCCACCCCAAAGATAGAGAGAGACAAAGAGAGAGATGTGTTTAGCAGAGAGAGAGAGATGTGTTTATCAGTGCTGGTGTGGGGCAGGATGCAGGAAGGACAGTTGCATTCTGGGTGATGGGAGATATTTTGGGCTCCATTCAATTCATTGCACCTGCACTCTAGGCATCCTGGAACTGCACTCTTCCTGTCCCGGGAGCCCCATCACCCACCATCCTCAGTGAATCCTATAAGGCCGCGAGTCAGGAAATGGCAGCCCTCTTTCCTAATCACCTTCCAAAACAACCGCCATTACACCAGCCCCCAAACTGGTACGTCTCCATATATAGCAGGGGGGACTTGTTTTGACAGCACACCACCAGGAAATTCTGTGGCGTCCTGTTCCTGTTTGTTTGTTGGGAATGCGTAACCTCCTGTAAAGGGAAATAAATGACATCACTGTCTCCAGTCGGCCCAAGCTTTTCTCTTTTTCTCTTTTCTCAAGTCAAGCTGCTTCCTCCCTCTACACACGCTCCCTATCTCCGAGTTGTCTCCCGAGAGGAACGCTGGAATAACCCCAGATTCTATGATTGATTTCCCTGCATCTGCGGAATCTAAGTGTTTGTTTGGTCGTACAGATTTTTTTTAATGAGATCCTTGAAAGGTATTAAAGTCCATAATAAATAAAATAAAATAAAATGTTATTCATCACATGCTTCGTAAACAACAGGTGTAGACTTACAGTGAAATGCTTACTTTACGGGCCTTTCCCAAAAATGTTGTTGTGTCTTTGGCTATGCCGGATTAAGTGATATGACATGCAATTCTATTAAATAATTTCTCTGTAATTAAAATGACCTGATTAAGCTAATCAGGTAAATGTAATTAACTAGAAAGTCGGGGCACCACGAAATAATGTTTATAGAGCTGTTATCTTCCGAATAAACTCTAAAAGACCTAGTAATCTTTTACATCAGTAGCAGTCAATATTTAATCCTCACTTTATTCAGTCTCATCTGTAAGTTGTAAATTATTATGGTTATCTTCACGAACCCTGGCTAACAAGTTGAATCAGCAATACAACATTTGGTTTAATTATTTATTTACTAAATAACTAAATAATCACACATAATTACATCTACATAGAATGGATCATACATTGATTACAAATGATGTCATAAAGAAAACGTCCCTCTCGGACGGAACAGATATGACGGCTGGTTACACAAAGAAGGGGGGGTTGGGTTTTGAATGAAAGAGCGGGAAGACTGAGTAACAAAGGGAGAAGCTATGCTATCGTAAATACAGAATCTAAATACGAGAAATATTTACTCTGAGCTGCGCTTCCATAGGTTGGTCGTAGATGGAAGGCCGGTTTGCCCAGCAGGGATCTCTTGTCCTCTGAAGAATGTCTCTGGTGGTAAACTGGATACGTTGTAGTATCGTTGTGTGTGTGTTAGACTGGACACGTCGTCCGTCCGTTCCTAGCCCACGTTTACAGCGGCTGCTGCTAACTCAACGGCTAGGAGGTATCACTTCTGGAGTGAATAAGAGTTCAAAGTTCATGCCAAGTTGCCATACTTTTAAGCTCGTGCTATATTCTGGCTGGTATAGTCGAAATTCATCCTTTCGGCGTGTCGATCATCACCTTCACATTGAACACGATGCTAATTTTGTTAGGTTATTATCTGAGCCCTTTTAACGTAGGACCGTTGTCCTCACGTCCTCGGAACAGAAAGTTGAATTTTTCGTCAACGAGTTTATATAGTGGTGAAAGAAGGGCTTGTTTCATAGTTTACAACCAAAGTCTGTTCACTTGGGCGGGGCCTCAGAGTTTCTCTATGACAAACCGTTCTCTCATTTAAGAAGCGAAAATTACATTTAATCTTTTCACAAATAGGGGGAAAGGTATTTATGGGGGTCATAAACCTCCCCCAACAGGCCAACATCACGACAATGTATAGAGAGAGACAACAGAGATAATAGAAAAGTAAGAACATGTAATAATAAAAGTAAAAATAAATACACAATGAGTAACGATAACTTGGTTATATACACGGGGTACCAGTACAGAGTCGATGTACAGGGGTACAAGGTAATTGAGGAGGTTACAGTGTATTCGGAAAGTATTCAAACCTCTTGACTTTTCCCACATTTTGTTAAAATGGATTCAATTGTTTTTCCCCTTTATCAATCTACACACAATACCCCATAACTTCTTATGGGCAGGCGGGACGGTAGTGTCCCACCTGGCCAACATCCGGTGAAATTGCAGAGCGCGAAATTCAAACTACAAGATTATAAATATTTAACTTTCATAAAATCACAAGGGTAATACATTAAAATAAAACTTAACTTCTTGTTAATCCAGCCGCTGTTTCAGATTTCAAAAAGGCTTTACGGCGAAAGCACACCATGCGAATATCTGAGAACAGCATCCTGCATACAAAACCATTGAACAACATATTTCAACCAGGCAGGTGCGACACGAAAGTCAGAAATAGCGATATAAAAAATGCCTTACCTCTTCTTCTGTTGGCACTCCAAAAGGTCCCAGTTACATCACAAATGGTCATTTTGTTCAATAATGTCCTTTTTTATATCCATAAAAACTCAGTTTAGCTGGCGCGCTTCAGTCAATAATCCACCCAGTTTCCCTCCATCAAAATGCATACAAAATGAATCCCAAACGTTACAAAAAACTTTTCTAAACAAGTCAAACAACATTTATAATCAAACCTTAGGTAAATAACTGATCAAATAAATAACTGATCAACTTTAAGACGGAGAATCGTTATTGTCTTTACCGGAGAACTACAGCCAAAATGGGAGCCACCAAGAAAAACTACAATTTCTGGCTCATTTATCCTAAAACCAGCCTGAAACTCCTTCTAAAGACTGTTGACATCTAGTGGAAGCCCTAGGAACTGCAATCTGGGAGGACTTCACCTTATAATAAAAGTGACAGCCATTGAAAATAGTGGTAGGATGACATTTCTTTTTTTGGGATGGTTTGTCCTCGGGGTTTCGCCTGCCATATCAGTTCTGTTGTACTCACAGACATTATTTTAACAGTTTTAGAAACTTCAGAGTGTTTTCTATCCACATCTACCAATTATATGCATATCCTAGCTTCTGGGCCTGAGAAATAGGCAGTTTACTTTTGGCGGACGTGAAAATACTGCCCCCTGCCCAAGAGAGGATAATTAAAAATCAAAAAACAGGTTTCATAATTTTTTGTCAAATGGATTAAACATAAAAACAGAAATACCTTAAGTATTCAGACCCTTTTCAATGAGACTCGAAATTGAGCTCAGGTGCATCATGTTCCCATTGATCATCCTTGAGATGTTTCTACAACTTGATTAGAGTCCATCTGTGGTAAATTTAATACATTGGACAAGATTTGTAAAGGCACACGCCTGTCTATATAAAGGTCCCACAGTTGACGGTGCATGTCAGAGCAAAAACCAAGCCATGACATTGTAGGAATTGTCAGTAGAGCTCCAAGGCACAGAGCTGGGTAAGGGTACCAAAAAACATCTGCAGCATTGAAGATCCCCTAGGACACAGTGGCCTAGATCAATCTACATCAAAGTTTGGAACAACCAAGACTCTTCCTCGAGCTGGCCGCCCAGCCAAACTGAACAATCGGAGGAGAAAGGCTTTGGTCAGGGAGGTGACCAATAACCCGATGGTCACTCTGACAGAGCTCCAGAGTTCCTCTGTGGAGATGGGAGAATCTTCCAGAAGGATGACCATCTCTGCAGCATTCCACCAATCAGGCCTTTTTGGTAGAGTGGCCAGACCGAAGCCTCTCATCAGTAGAAGGTACATGACAGGCCACTTGGAGTTTGCCTACAGGACTCTCAGACCATGAGAAACTCGATTTTCTGGTCTGATAAAACCAAGATTGAACTCTTTGACCTGAATGCCAAGCGTCACATCTGGAGGACACCTGGCAACATCCCTACGGTGAAGCATGGTGGTGGCAGCATCATGCTGTGGGGATGTTTTTCAGGGGCAGGGACTGGGAGATTAGTCAGGAAAGATGAATGGAGCAAAGTACAGAGATATCCATGATTAAAACCTGCTCCAGAGCGCTCAAGACATTTAGACTGGGTCGAAGGTTCACCTTCAAACGGGACAACGACCCTAAACACACAGCCAAGACAATGCAGGAGTGGCTTCAGGACAAGTCTCTGAATGTCCTTGAGTGGCCCAGCCAGAGCCCGGACTTGAAGCCATTCGAACCATCTCTGGTGAGACCTGAAAATAGCTGTGCAGCGACACTCCCCATTCAACATGACAGAGCTTGACCGGATCTACAGAGAAGAATGTGAGAAACTCCCCAAATACAGGTATGCCAAGCTTGTAGCTTCATACCCAAGAAGACTCGGGGCTGTAATCGCTACCAAAGATGCTTCAACAGAGTACTGAGTAAAGGGTCTGAATACTTATGTAAACATCTCAAGGATGATCAATGGAAACAGAATGCAGCTGAGCTTAATTTTGAGTCTCATATCAAAGAGTCTGAATACATGTAAATAAGGTATTTCTGTTTGTTTTTTAATCAAATTTGCAAAAATGTATAAAAAACTATTTTTCCTTTGTCATTATGGGGTATTGTGTGTAGATTGATGAGGGGGGGGAAACTATTTAGTCCATTTTAGAATAAGGCTGTAACGTAATAAAATGTGGGAAAGTCAAGGGGTCTGAATACTTTCCGAAGGCAATGTACATATAACTAGGATAGATAATTAACAGTAGCAGCAGCGTATGTGATGAGTCACAAAAGTTGGATCAATTTAGAGGATCTGGGTAGCTATTTGGATAACTATTTATTAGTCTTGTGGCTTGGGAGTAGAAGCTATTCATGGTACTGTTGGTTCCAGACTTGGTGCATCGCTACCATTTGCCATTCGGTAGCAGAGAGAACAGTCTATGACTTGGGTGACTGGAGTGTTTTTTAGGGCCTTCCTCTGACACTGCCTGGCATAGAGGTTGTGGATGGCAGGGAGCTTGGCCCCAGTGATGTAATGGGCCGTATGCATTACGCTCTGTAGCGCCTTGCGGTCAGATTCCAAGCAGTTGCCATACCAACGTTGGTTCAGCCAGTCAAGATGCTCTCAATGGTGCAGCTGTAGACCTTTTTGAGGATCTGAGGCCCCATGCCAAATCTTTTTAGCCTCCTGAGGGGGAAGAGGCACTGTTGTGCCTTCTTCACGTCTGTGTTGGTGTGTGTGTACCATGTTCATTCATTCCTTAGTGATGTGGACACCGGTGAACTTGAAGCTCTCGACCCGCTCCACTACAGCCCTGTCGATGTGAATGGGGGCGTGCATGGCCCTCCGTTTCCTGTAGTCCACAATCAGCTCCTTTTTCTTGCTGAAGTTGAGGGAGAGGTTGTTGCCCTGGCACCACACTGCCAGGTCTCTAACCTCCTCCCTATAGGCTGACTCATCACCGTCGTGTCGTCAGCAAACTTAATGATGGTGTTGGAGTCGTGCGCGGTCACGCAGACTTGGATGAACAGGGAGTACAGGAGGGGTATAGGGTCAGCGTTGACCCTTGTGTTGAGGGTGAGTGTGGCAGATGCGTTGTTGCCTGCCCTCACCACCTGAGGGAATATATCTATATCTATGTCTTCCCACCACAGAGATGGTATGGTATAGGGGGAATCTGCAGATAAATCAATACAGTAAACTGGGGTTGGGTAGTAGAAGACAGGCTGGCTGAAATATTAACCAAGCTCTATAGGAGCACATGTCAAAGCCTATGAGGGAGGAAATCCATTATCTGGTGAACAGCCTCTGTTGCAGTCGTCTATGGAATTGAACTCAGTAATGCGAATGGGGAGGTTACTCATTTGAGGCGGTGTATTGAGAACTCATGGCTGCGAAATTGAGAAGCACGTTAATCAATAGAACATTCAGTAGGGAAAATGCCAATGTGAAATGTGTTGGAGTATAAGCTTTTTTTCCTGTCATTAGCCCAATGAGTCCCACCATCACACCGGTGTGATTTAGGACTTCTATCCTTTTTAAACATTGCATCTCTGAGCAGACTTCTTGGTTGTATCATTGGATTGGTCAATTTCTCCTGAATCCATTGGTATGTACCATTAGGATGTGTGATTAACAGAGGCTGAGCTAGATTGGTGTTTGTGAGACAAAGGTGGATCCCAAAGGGGCCCGGGGCTGGGTATTCTTACAAAAACATCTGTAGAGTCAGAATAGTTTGCGCTAAATACTATTAAAAGCTATCTATGAAAAGCTAAGACTTCACAATGCTCTATGATGCTCACAAGCTACAAAATAGTAATTAGAAGGTAAGAGGTTCTCTTACATAGAAGATCATGGAAAATCCCAGGTCATAGTGTCTATTATACTGTAATAAGCACACATAGTTGCTGTCACAAACTCTAAACTCCCCACAGTTGTCACTGACATTCATATAACTTCACTTTAATCAGATTTTCGCTTACTTTTATCAGGTTTTTTATTTGGCTGACCTTATTTGTTTTTATTGACATTATGTCAAATTGTTTTGTGTTCTACCACTAGCCCAGGTTCTCCTGAAAATAAAATGGTAAGACACATCATTGTAAGGTTAAATATAAGGGCTGGACATGCAGATAAATGAAAATACGATTTTGTTAGGGTCTCGGGACTGATAGGGTTAAAAATCCAGGCAGATTGCCACACTCTTGTTTTCTTCTGCACCTTTCTTTCTTTCTCTCTCTCTCCCTCTCTCTCTCAAGCACTGTCACTCTTTCTCCCATTCTCTTGTTCTCTCTTCACCTGCTTTATCTCCATCCTTTCCCTTTCCCTATTCACCCATTCCACCACTCCATCCCTCTACCCCTTTGCCTGTTCCTCTGTTTCTCTTGTGTAATGACTTTGGAAATCCCCAGCTACAGGTAGTGCAGACACAGCTTATCTGCAGGGCTTGTGAGTTGTGGAGCTTGTCTTTAGCGCTAGATTGCAGCTCAGGCAAGGGAGAGAGAAGGTGAAATAAAACGTTAACGCAGGCTTATTCAGAGGAGTGCAATCACATGGTGCAGAGCTGAGGTCAGGAGGGGGGGTTGTCTCCTACTAGATGTATCCAGTTGCATACAGTTAAGTCTAGAAACTCTGACAAAAACACACACTCTTGTGCAGATACATAGAGACACACGCATACACTAACATACTCTCATACTTTACATACTGTCTTCTTGCAGACATATTTACACACACATACACAGAGTACCCCCCACCCCCTCCCTCCCACACGCATACTTATTCAAAGTGCCACCTGTTGGGGGATGGTGATAAGAGACAGGCCATTTGCCAGCCAGGCTGTTGAATGTATATGCTGAACCTATGCAAACTGATCATGACAGGAACAATGTTATCAGTGATGATGACCTACTCCTCACCACCCCACACTCTCCTCCCTGAGACTGGGTTGGGTCATGGGCCCAGTGTCATTCTTGATGTTGCAGAGCAATCTCAGGTGCCTCAAGGTTGCAAGTTCCTTCATAACAACCCCTTCACTTCGCTTGCACTCCTCGATGAAATTACAAAAAGAGGATATGGGAGCTCTGGAACGATGAGGAAAATTGTCTGTTTGATTTCTCATTCAAGCCACAGAAGGATTTCATGAAGTTACCCCAGGGAACCTCTGAGGTTCTGAACCAAGGAGACAAGTTGTTGGTCCGTTAGAAAGACAATAACATTGTCACAGTGGCAACAAACATGGAGGAGAAATACAGTGAGACCTCTGTCAAGAGATGGAACAAGGAGCACCGTGCCTTTGACAAAATCCCACAACCAAAATGCATCAACCGATACAATGAGCACATGGGTGGTGTTGACCTTCACATCCTACAGGTTTCAAGATACCATATCTCCACCAGGTCTAGGAAGTGGTGGTGGCCCATCTTTGCATGGTCTCTCAACAATGCACTCGTACACAGCCATTTATTTTACAGAGATGTTATGGGAGGAACCATCAACCTGCTCACCTTCTCATGGATAGTGGCACAGTCTCATACAAAAGTTTGGCACGAAACCACTGAGCCACAGAAGGAGATCTCTACTGGCTGCTACTGTTGAAGATCAGTCAAGATATGACAAAGCTTCTTACTGGCCAATCAACACGATGCACCGGTTCCATAGATGTCGTCATTGTGACAAACACACTACCTATGCATGTGAGAAATGCAAAGTGCCACTGCACATTGAGTGCTTCCAGATATACCATGGACAGTAGGAAAGGAGATAGGAGGAAATGAAAAAGGGGTGAAAAAGACAAAATAAAAATGTAAAAGTCACTAAAGGTGAGGAAAAGCAATTACAACGGACTCTAGGAAGAAAATAAAAGTTGACGAAAAAGGGAAAAAGACAATCAAAAATGACAGAATTTTTTTTGGAAAAGAGGATCAATTGATTCAAGACATACTGAATGACAGTAGGTCTGACTGATTGTAGTTCAAAATAGTGATGCACAAACGAATCGTGCACTTGGTTCTGAAGCCTGCCTCTATAATATGTATGTATGTATGTATGTATGTATGTATGTATGTATGTATGTATGTGTAACGGCTTTCCTCCTCCTCTTCATCCGAAGAGGAGGAGCAGGGATTGAACCAAAATGCAGCGTTGTGTGATGACATACTATTTATTTAAACAAGACACAAAACGAACTATACTTGATTAACTACAAAACAACAAACGACGTAGACGGACCTGAACATAAGAACTTACCTATAACGAAGAACGCATGAAAACAGGAACAGACTACATAAACCGAACAAACAAAACCGAAACAGTCCCATGTGGCGTAACATAACACAGACACAGGAGACAACCACCCACCAACAAACAGTGTGAAAACACCTACCTTAATATGGCTCTCAATCAGAGGAAATGAAAACCACCTGCCTCTAATTGAGAGCCATATCAGGTCACCCTTAACAAACACAGAAACACACAACATAGACTACCCACCCAAACTCACGCCCTGACCGTCAAACACATACAAAATAACAGAAAACCGGTCAGGAACGTGACAGTATGTATGTATGTATGTATGTATGTGTGTGTGTGTATGTATGTATGTATGTATGTGTGTGTGTGTGTGTGTGTGTGTGTGTATGTATGTATGTATGTATGTATGTATGTGTGTGTGTATATATGTATGTGTGTGTGTGTATATATGTATGTGTGTGTGTGTATATATGTATGTGTATAATATATATGTATATATATTTTTATTTTGTTCAGTGTAGGCCTCTACTTGAATACATGTTCTTCAGGCTACCTCTACCCTAAATGTTACCTTTATGTTCAATGTGAATGAATGACACGACTGCTATACAGTTGTTAGTAAATGTCACAATGACAATGTTACAATGAATATTGCACTAAAGTTCAAATGTTACAATAACGTTACAATATTAATGTTTCAATATATGTTGCACTAAAGTAACAATGTTACAATGTATGTTACAATAAAGTAACAATGTTACAATGTATGTTGCAATAAAGTAACAATGTTGAAATACGTTGATGGTTGTTTTTTTGTTTTTGCTCTCAGTATTCATATCGCCGTTGTATAAGTGTTTTTGATGTGTAAAATAGTCACACTAGAATGTGATGGGGCATTCCAGTAGCAATGCTGGGGACTGCCAGTAACAGAGATTTAAATATGTTAATAACTGGGCTGGGATATATAAGAATTTTCATGACTCCATAGGAGAAATATTTTAATTCAGTATACATCACATTATCCCACCGGTCACCATTGTGACCGACCATTTTTATTTATTTATTTTATTTCACCTTTATTTAACCAGGTAGGCAAATTGAGAACACGTTCTCATTTACAATTGTGACCTGGCCAAGATAAAGCAAAGCAGTTCGACACATACAACAACACATAGTTACACATGGAGTAAAACAAACATACAGTCAATAATACAGTAGAAAAAATAAGTATATACAATGTGAGCAAGTGAGGTGAGATAAGGGAGGTGAAGGCAAACAAAATATATATATAAATAAAAATATAAAAAAAGGCCATGGTGGCGAAGTAAATACAATATAGCAAGTAAAAAACACTGGAATGGTTGGTTTGCAGTGGAAGAAAGTGCAAAGTAGAGATAGAAATAATGGGGTGCAAAGGAGCAAAATAAATAAATAAATACAGTAGGTAAAGAGGTAGTTGTTTGGGCTAAATTATAGATGGGCTATGTACAGGTGCAGTAATCTATGAGCTGCTCTGACAGCTGGTGCTTAAAGCTAGTGAGGGAGATAAGTGTTTCCAGTTTCAGAGATTTTTGTAGTTCGTTCCAATCATTGGCAGCAGAGAACTGGAAGGAGAGGCGGCCAAAGGAAGAATTGGTTTTGGGGGTGACCAGAGAGATATACCTGCTGGAGCACGTGCTACAGGTAGGTGCTGCTATGGTGACCAGAGAGCTGAGATAAGGGGGGACTTTACCTAGCAGGGTTTTGTAGATGACCTGGAGCCAGTGGGTTTGGCGACGAGTATGAAGCGAGGGCCAGCCAACGAGAGTGTACAGGTCGCAGTGGTGGGTAGTATATGGGGCTTTGGTGACAAAACGGATGGCACTGTGATAGACTGCATCCAATTTATTGAGTAGGGTTTTGGAGGCTATTTTGTAAATGACATCACCGAAGTCGAGGATTGGTAGGATGGTCAGTTTTACAAGGGTATGTTTGGCAGCATGAGTGAAGGATGCTTTGTTGCGGAATAGGAAGCCAATTCTAGATTTAACTTTGGATTGGATATGTTTGATGTGAGTCTGGAAGGAGAGTTTACAGTCTAACCAGACACCTAGGTATTTGTAGTTGTCCACATATTCTAAGTCAGAGCCATCCAGAGTAGTGATGTTGGACAGGCGGGCAGGTAGCGATCGGTTGAAGAGCATGCATTTAGTTTTACTTGTATTTAAGTGCAATTGGAGGCCTTGGAAGGAGAGTTGTATGGCATTGAAGCTTGCCTGGAGGGTTGTTAACACAGTGTCAAAAGAAGGGCCAGAAGTATACAGAATAGTGTTGTCTGCGTAGAGGTGGATCAGAGACTCACCAGCAGCAAGAGCGACATCATTGATGTATACAGAGAAGAGAGTCGGTCCAAGAATTGAACCCTGTGGCACCCCCATAGAGACCATAAAACACACAAAACACATAAAAAACACAAAATATGATTGATTATTTCAAAGGCTTACTAATGACACAAGATTTGGATGTTTTCATGTCTGGGAAAAATTTGGGATTAAATGGGTTATCAAGAGACCATCTCTGGTCATCTCTTCTGCCGCTGATCTGGCGGACTCACTAAACACAAATGCTTAGTTTGTAAATGATTGTCGAGTGTTGGAGTGTGCCCCTGGCTATCTGTAAATTAAAAAATAACACAAATTGTGCCGTCTGGTTTGATAAATACTGTATAAGGAATTAGAAATGATTTATACTTTTACATTTACTTTTGATACTTAAGTCGACTACCGGTCAAAAGATGTAGAACACCTACTCATTCAAGGGTTTCTTTATTTTGACTATTTCTACATTGTAGAATAATAGTGAAGACATCAAGACTATGAAATAATACATATGGGATCATGTAGTAACCAAAAAAGGCTGTGCAAGGGCTAATATTACCAAGAAAGAGAGTGATGGAGTGCTGCATCAGATGACCTGGCCTCCACAATCCCCCGACCTAAACCCAATTGAGATGGTTCGGGATGAGTCGGACCGCAGAGTGAAGGAAAAACAGCCAACAAGTGCTCAGCATATGTGAGAACTCCTTCAAGAATATTGAAAAAGCATTCCAGGTGAAGCTGGTTGAGAGAATGCCAAGAGTGTGCAAAGCTGTCATCAAGGCAAAGGGTGGCTATTTGAAGAATCTCAAATATATTGTCATTTGTTTAACACTTTTGGATACTACATGATTCCTTATGCGTTATTTCATAGTTTTGATGTCTTCATTATTATTCTACTGTAATGATTGAGCTGAAAGTCGGGAAGCAAGTTCAGCGAGTGAGTGTTTTAACAAATAAAATATGCACAAAACACAAATGCACTGACATGAGAACAGAGTCAATGCCACCTGAGAAAAGAACCAAGGGGAGTGACAGATATAGGGAAGATAATCAAGGAGGTGATGGAGTCCAGGTGAGTGTCATGAGGCGCTGGTGCACAAGACAATGGTGACAGGTGTGCGGGATAATCAGCAGCCTGATGACCTAGAGGCCAGAGAGGGAGTATACGTTACATCTACAATGTAGAAAATAGCAAAAATAAAGAAAAACCCTTGAATTAGTTGTTCTAAAACTTTTGACCAGTAGTGTATATTTAAAACCAAATACTTTTAGACTTTTACTCAAATAGTATTTTACTGGGTGACTTTCAATTTTACTTGAGTCATCTTCTATTAGGGTATCTTTACTTTTACTCAAGTATGACAATTGGATACTTTTTCCACCACTGTAAAAGAGGACAAGCCAATCTTGGCTGCAGACACTTAGTGGCCCCCTGTGTTTATCATCAACACAATCAAGGCTTTCTCCTTCACTCTGATGTAGAGACCACCAGACCATCAAACACTCCCACATAAACACCTCTTTCTCTGTCTCCCTGATGGGGCTTCAGCTCTAACACACACACACACACACACACACACACACACACACACACACACACACACACACACACACACATACACACACACACACACACACACACACACACACACACACACACACACACACACACATAAACAGGTACGCACAAGTGAACACAAACATGTGTGGATGCTCATCTGGCAAGGTTGTTATTAGGACCCAAAGTACTCCCTCTGAATGTTGTGTGCGTGGTTGAAGTCAAAAGACTGTGTCATTACGTCAAACTGGGGTGCAGAGAAAAACACCCGTAAGTATGTGTCACACACTAGAAAAAATATTTCAAAAGGGTTCTTTGGCTGTCCCCATAATCAAATCAAATCAAATGTATTTATTTAGCCCTTCGTACATCAGCTGATATCTCAAAGTGCTGTACAGAAACCCAGCCTAAAACCCCAAACAGCAAGCAATGCAGGTGTAGAAGCACGGTGGCTAGGAAAAACTCCCTAGAAAGGCCAAAACCTAGGAAGAAACCTAGAGGAACCAGGCTATGAGGGGTGGCTAGTCCTCTTCTGGCTGTGCCGGGTGGAGATTATAACAGAACATGGCCAAGATGTTCAAATGTTCATAAATGACCAGCATGGTAAATAATAATAATCACAGTAGTTATCGAGGAGGAGAACACTGTTTGGTTCCAGGTACTGTTTCGGGTTCCATGTGGAAATGGTTCTACATTGAACCCAAAAGGGTTCTACCTGGAACAAAAAAATGGTTATTCAAAGGGTTCTCCTATGGGAACAGCCAAATAACTCTTTTAGGTGCTAGATAGCACTTTCGTTATAAGAGTGTACAGGTACTGTATGTAGAGTATGACACGCCTGAAGGTTTTCCCCGCCTCTTCAGCTATGAAACAAGTAGAATCAGCTACGTCCTTCAGTTTGGGAGTACTCATGATAATTGGCATATGAAGAATTGTCGTTGCACTAGGTCATAGATACAGCATAAATCACGGGAGGCTGCTCAGAGGAGGACAGCCCATAATAATCTCTGGAACGGAGAAAATGGAATGGCATCAAACACATGGAAACCATGTGTCTGATGTACAGTATTTGATAACATCCCACTTATTCTGCTCCAGCTATAACCTCGATCCCGTCGTCCCCAATTAAGGTGCCACCAACCTCCTGTGTCAAATAAAATAAAATGTCATTTGTCAATTGCGCCAAATACAACAGGTGTAGACCTTACAGTGAAATGCTTACTTACAAGCCCTTAACCAACAATGCAGTTCACTGTTGAGAAATGTATTCTTTCCTAATATAGAATATTGGTTGCATTCTATATGCTGTCAACTATCAGTATACAGTAGTATTTATTTTATTCAACGAGGCCATGAATTTGATTTATTCTCAAGGATTAGCCCCTTTTTTCAATTTTCCCCTAAAATGACATGCCCAAACCTAACTGTCTGTAGCGCAGGCCCTGAAGCAAGGATATGCATATTCTTGGTACCATTTGAAAGGAAACACTTAGAAGATTATGGAAATGTGAAAGGAATGTGGTTCTGGTAATCTGGTAAAAGATCTTTTTTTTTTATATATATATTTTTATACCATTATCTTTGAAATGCAAGAGAAAGGCCATAATGTATTATTCCAGCACAGGTGCAATTAAGATTTTAGCCACTAGATGGCAGAAGTGTATGTACAACGTTTTAGACTGATCCAATGAACCACTGTACTAACTACTGTAAATTGGACAGTGCAGTTAGATTACCAAGAATTTAAGCTTTCTGTCAATATCAGATATGTCTATGTCCTGTGAAATTTTCTTGTTACTTACAACCTCATGCTAATTGCATTAGCCTACTTTAGCTCAACCGTCCCGTGGAAGGGACACCGATTCCGAAGAAATTAAGAAAAGAGTGACTAAATAAACTAGTACAAAATAAAATTAAAAGTAACACAATAAAATAACAACAACGAGGCTATATACTGGGGGTACCGATAACGAGTCAATGTGCAGGGGTACAGGTTAGTTGAGGTAATTTGTACATTAAGGTAGGGGAAATGTGACTATGCATAGATAATAAACATTGAGTAGCAGCAGTGTAAAAACAAATGGGGTTTGGGTAGAAGTATTTTGGCTTGGGGATAGAAGCTGTTAAGGAGCCTATATTGACCTAGACTTGGCGCTCTGATACCGCTTTCCATGCGGTAGCAGAGAGAACAGTTTATGACTTGGGTGACTGGAGTCTTTAACAAATTTTTGGGCCTTCCTATGACACCACCTACTATATAGGTTCTGGATGTCAGGAAGCTTGACCCCAGTGATGTACTGGGCTGTACACACTAACCTCTGTAGTGCCTTACGGTCGGATGCCGAGCAGTTGCCATAGCAGGCGGTGATGTACGAGGTCAGGATGCACCTGATGGTGCAGCTGTAGAACTTTTTGAGGATCTGGGGACCCATGTCAAATCTTTTCAATCTTCTGAGGCAGGAAACGGTGCTGTGATGCCCTCTTTATAACTGTCTTGGTGTGTTTGGACCATGATAGTTTGTTGGTGATGTGGACGCCAAGGAACTTGAAGTTCTCGACCTGCTCCACTACATCCCTGTCGATGTGAATGGGGGCGTGTTCAGCACTCCTTTTCCTGTAGTCCACGATCAGCTCCTTTATCTCGCTCACGTTGAGGGAAAGGCTATTGTCCTGGCACCACACCTCCAGGTGTCTGACCTCCTCCCTATAGGCTGTCTCATTGTTGTCGGTGATCAGGCCTACCACTGTTGTGTGTTCAGGAACCTTAATGATGGTGTTGGAGGCATGCTTGGCCACACAGTCGTGGGTGAACAGGGAGTACAGGAGGGGACAGAGCACGCACAACCTGGGGGGAGTCGTCAGGGAATCCAGGATCCAGTTGCAGAGGGAGGTGTTTAGTCCCAGGGTCCTTAGATTAGTGATGAGCTTTTGTGGGCACTATGGTGTTGAAAACTGAGCTGTAGTCAATGAATAGGATTCTCACATAGGTATTCCTTTTGTCCAGGTGGGAAAGGGCAGTGTGGAGTGCAATTGAGATTGCGTCATCGGTGGATTTGTTGGGGCGGTACGTGAATTGGAGTGGGTCTAGGGTTTCCGGGATGATTGCACTCCATCACAAACCAAGATGGCGTAGCAGCCAGACGTCTTTGTCCTTCGTCTTGTCGTGTCCCATGTATATATCTTTTTATATATTTTGTCTTCGCATGCCTTTTTTATATTTTTCTAAACCTCTACTTCAAAATACTCTCCTGCAACCCACCTCACCCAATGTGGTGTGGATCTGCTCTTTCTTTACTTCCCCCCCCAACAGAAGCTAGCCAGTTAACTAGCTACTAGCTAGTGGTCCGCTAACCACTGCTAGCGGTTATCAGCTAACCTTTAGCTCGGAAAACTCTCGCCAGTTTGCAAAATGCGATTCAAACCAGAGCATACCGGACCTATTTTCTCTCCATATCCCCGGATTCCTACCGCAAGCTCTGAACCTTTTCACCTGGATCATCGCAGCTAGCTTGCTGCAGTCCGAGTGGCTACTCCTGGCTAACGTCTCTGTCCCGAAGCAAGCCCCGCCGATCCTTCACGACAGGACTACCGACGTAATCTGCTCGAGGGGGGTTACTCAACTGGCTCCTATGTCGCGACGTCCCCTGAAAGCAAATCTGCTACCCTGCTAGCCGTCAAGAGCATATTGGACTGTTAGCTGAATAGATCCATTGGCCAATTTCTTGGGCCACTATACCTATTTTGCCAATTGGACTGGACCCCAAGGCTACACGGAACCCTACTAATACATCATGACTGGTCTACCGAAGTAACCGCACGAGGAGGCTATAACAGACTTCCTCCGTCGCGATGTCCCTCTAAGGCCCTTCTGCTAGCTTGCTAGCCCCGGCCTGCTAGCTGTCTGAATCACCGTGTCTCCAACCAGCCGAATCTACTCACTGGACCCCTTTGATCACTCGGCTATGCATGCCTCTCCCTAATGTCAATATGCCTTGTCCATTGCTGTTCTGGTTAGTGATTATTGTCTAATTTCACTGTAGAGCCTCTAGCCCTGCTCAATATGCCTTAGCCAACCCTTTAGTTCCACCTCACACACATGCGGTGACATCACCTGGTGTAAATGTGTCTAGAGACAATATCTCTCTCATCATCACTCAATGCCTAGGTTTACCTCCAATGTATTTACATCCTACCATACCTTTGTCTGTACATTATGCCTTGAATCTATTTTATCACGCCAAGAAACCTGCTCCCTTTACTCTCTGTTCCGAACGTGCTAGATGACCAGTTCTTATAGGCTTAGCCATACCCTCATCCTACTCCTCCTCTGTTCCTCTGGTGATGTATATGTTAATCCAGGACCTGCAGTGCCTAGCTCCCCTCCTATTCCCCAGGTGCTCTCATTTGTTGACTTCTGTAACCGTAAAATCCTTGGTTTCATGCATGTTAACATTAGAAGCCTCCTCCCTAAGTTTGTTTTATTCACTGCTTTAGCGCACTGTCAACCTGGATGTCTTAGCTGTGTCTGAATCCTGGCTTAGGAAGACCACAAAAACCCCTGAAATTTCCATCCCTAACTATAACATTTTCCGATAAGATAGAACTGCCAAAGGGGGCGAATTTGCAGTCTACTGCATAGATAGCCTGCAGAGTTCTGTCTTACTGTCCAGTCTGTACCCAAACAATTGGAGCTTCTACTTTAAAAAATCCACCTTTCCAGAAACAAGTCTCTCACCGTTGCCGCTTGCTATAGACCACCTTCTGCCCCCAGCTGTGCCCTGGACTCCATATGTGAATTGATTGACCCCCATCTATCTTCAGAGCTGTTGCTGCGAGGTGACCTAATGGGACATGCTTAACACCCCGGCAGTCCTATAATCTATGCTTGATGCCCTCAATCTCACACAAATTATCAATGAACCTACCAGGTACAACCCCAAATCCGTAAACACGGGCACCCTCATAGATATCATCCAAACCAACTTGCCCTCCAAATAGACCTTTGCTGTTTTCAACCAAGATCTCAGCGATCACTGCCTCATTGCCTACATCCGTAATGGGTCTGCGGTCAAACGACCACCCCTCATCACTGTGAAACACTCCCAAAAACACTTCAGCGAGCAGGCTTTTCTAATCGACCTGGCCCGGGAATCCTGGAAGGATATTGACCTCTCCCGTCAGTAGATGATGCCTGGTTATTCTTTAAAAGTGCCTTCCTCACCATCTTAAATAAGCATGCCCATCCAAAAAAAAATGAAGCAGGAACAGATATAGCCCTTGGTTCACTCCTGACCTGACTGCCCTTGACCAGCACAAAAACATCCTGTTGCGTACTGCATTAGCATTGAATAGCCCCCGTGATATGCAACTTTTCAGGGAAGTTAGGAACCAATATACACAGGCAGATAGGAGCTAAGGCTAGCTTTTTCAAACAAAACTTTGCATCCTGTAGCACAAACTCAAAAAGTTCTGGGACACTGTAAAGTCAAGCCAAGTTAACAAACAGATCACCGACCATTTCGAATCCCACCATACTTTCTCCGCTATGCAATCTGGTTTCAGAGCTGGTCATGGGTGCACCTCAGCCACGCTCAAGGTCCTAAATGATATCATAACCACCATCGATAAATTACAGTTCTGTGCAGCTGTCTTAATCGACCTGGCCAAGGCTTTCGACTCTGTCAATCATCACATTCTTATCGGCAGACACAACAGCGTTGGTTTCTCAAATGATTGCCTCGCCTGGTTCACCAACTACTTCTCTGATAGAGACAGTGTGTCAAATCGGAGGGCCTGTTGTCCGTACCTCTGGCAATCTCTATGGGGGTGCCACAGGGTTCAATTCTCGGGCCGACTCTCTTCTCTGTATACATAATTGATGTCACTCTTGCTGCTGGTGATTCTCTGATCCACCTCTACGCAGACGACACCATTCTGTATACTTCTTGCCCTTCTTTGGACACTGTGTTAACTAACCTCATGACGAGCTTCAATGCCATACAACCCTCCTTCTGTGACCTCCAACTGCTCTTAAATGCTAGTAAAACTAAATACATGCTCTTCAACCGATCGCCGCCCGAACCTGCCCGCCTGACTTAGAATATGTGGACAACTACAAATACCTAGGTGTCTGATTAGACTGTAAACTCTCCTTCCAGACTCACATTAAGCATCTCCAATCCAAAATGAAATCTAGAATCGGCTTCCTATTTCGCAACAAAGCATCCTTCACTCATGCTGCAAAACACACCCTCGTAAAACTGACCATCCTACCGATCCTCTACTTCGGCGATGTCATTTACAAAATAGCTTCCAACACTCTACTCAACAAATTGGACGCAGTCTATCACAGTGCCATCCGTTTTGTCACCAAAGCCCCATATACACCCACCACTGCAACCTGAAGGCTCACTGTCTTCAGGTCATCTACAAGTCTCTGCTAGGTAAGCCCCACCTTATATCAGCTCACTGTTCACCATAGCAGCACCCACCCGTAGCACGCGCTCCAGCAGGTATATCTCACTGGTCACCCCCAAAGCCAATTCCTTCTTCGGTCGCCTTTCCTTCCAGTTCTCTGCTGCCAATGACTGGAACGAACTGCAAAAATCACTGAACCTGGAGACTCATATCTCCCACACTAGATTGAAGCACCAGCTGTCAGAGCAGCTCACAGATCACTGCACCTGTACATAGCCCATCTGTAAATAGCCCATCCAACTCCCTCATCCCCTTACTGTATTTATTTATTTATCTTTCTCCTTTGCACCCCAGTATCTCTTCTTGCACATTCGTCTTCTGCACATCAATCACTCCAGTGTTAATTTGGTATTTTGTAATTACTTAGCCACCCTGGCCTATTTATTGCATTACCTCCCTTATCTTACCTCATTTGTACACACTGTATATATAATTTTTCTACTGTATTATTGACTGTATGTTTGTTTATTTCATGTGTAACTCTGTGTTGTTGTATGTGTCGAACTGCTTTGCTTTATCTTGGCCAGGTCGCAGTTGTAAATGAGAACTTGTTCTCGACTAGCCTACCTGGTTAAATAAAGGTGAAAAAAAACCTGTATTAAAAAAAACGATGGTGTTGATGTAAGTCATGACCAGCCTTTCTAAGCACTTCATGGCTATGATGTGAATGCTATGGGGCAGTAGTCATTTAGGCAGGTTATCTTCGCTTTCTTGGGCACAGCGAGTATGGTGGTCTGCTTGAAACATGTTGGTATTATGGAGTTGGTCAGGGAGAGGTTGAAAATGTCCGTGAATTCATTTGCCAGAGTACACGTCCTGGTAATCCGGCCTTGTGAATATTGACCTATTTAAAGGTCTTGGTCACATCAGCTATGGAGAGTGTGATCACAGAGTCGTCTGGAACAGCTGATGCTCTCATGCATGTTTCAGTGTTACTTGCCTCAAAGCGAGCATAGAAGTAATTTAGCTCATCTGGCAGGCTCGTGTCACTGGACAGCTTGCGGCTGGGTTTCCTTTTTTAGTCTTAATAGTTTGCAAGCCCTGCCACATCCGACAAGCATCACAGCCGGTAAAGTAGGATTCAATCTTAGTCCTGTATTGACGCTTTACTTATTTGATGGTTCGTCTGAGGGCATAGCGGGATTTCTTATAAGCGTACGGGTTAGTGTCTTGCTCCTTGAAAGTGGCACCTCTAGCCTATAGCTCGGTGCGGATGTTGCCTGTTGTCCATGGCTTCTGGTTGGGATATGTACGTACAGTCAGTATGGAGACAACGTCATCGATGCACTTGATGAAGCCGGTGACCGAGGTGGTATACTCTTCAATGCCATTGGATGAATTCTGGAACATATTCCAGTCTGTGCTAGCAAAACAGTCCTGTAGCGTAGCATCCGCCTCATCTGACCAGTTCTGTTTTGAGGGAGTCACGGGTACTTCCTACTTTAGGTTTTGCTTGTAAGCAGGAATCAGGAGGATATAATTATGGTCACATTTGCCATATGGAGGGCGAGGGAGAGCTTTGTATGCATCTCTGTGTGTGGAGTAAAAGTGGTTTGGAGTATTTTTTCCTTCTGCTTGCACATGTGATATGCTGGTAGAAATGAGGTCAAACGGATTTAAGTTTGCCTGCACTAGGAGTGCCGCTTCTGGATGAGCATTTTCTTGTTTGCTTATGGCCTTATACAGTTCGTTGAGTGTGGTCTTAGTGCCAGCATCGGTTTGTGGTGGTAAATAGATGGCTACGAAAAATATAGATGAAAACTCTCTTTGTAGATAGTGTGGTCTACAGTTTATCATGAGATACTCTACCTCAGGCAAGCAATACCTCAAGACTTCCTTAATATCAGACATCGTACATCAGCTGTTATTGACAAACAGACACACACCCCACCCATCGTCATACCAGACGTAGCTGTTCTGTCCTGCCGATGCACGGACAACCCAGCCAAATGTACACTGCTCAAAAAAATAAAGGGAACACTTAAACAACACAATGTAACTCCAAGTAAATCACACTTCTGTGAAATCAAACTGTCCACTTAGGAAGCAACACTGATTGACAATAAATTTCACATGCTGTTGTGCAAATGGAATAGACAAAAGGTGGAAATTATAGGCAATTAGCAAGACACCCCCAATAAAGGAGTGGTTCTGCAGGTGGTGACCACAGACCACTTCTCAGTTCCTATGCTTCCTGGCTGATGTTTTGGTCACTTTTGAATGCTGGCGGTGCTTTCACTCTAGTGGTAGCATGAGACGGAGTCTACAACCCACACAAGTGGTTCAGGTAGTGCAGCTCATCCAGGATGGCACATCAATGCGAGCTGTGGCAAGAAGGTTTGAGGTAGCCTGACTGCCATTAGGTACCGAGATGAGATCCTCAGACCCCTTGTGAGACCATATGCTGACACATGCACATTTGTGGCCTGCTGGAGGTCATTTTGCAGGGCTCTGGCAGTGCTCCTCCTTGCACAAAGGCGGAGGTAGCGGTCCTGCTGCTGGGTTGTTGCCCTCCTACGGCCTCCTCCACGTCTCATGATGTACTGGCCTGTCTCCTGGTAGCGCCTCCATGCTCTGGACACTACGCTGACAGACACAGCAAACCTTTTCGCCACAGCTCGCATTGATGTGCCATCCTGGATGAGCTGCACTACCTGAGCCACTTGTGTGGGTTGTAGACTCCATCTCATGCTACTACTAGAGTGAAAGCACCGCCAGCATTCAAAAGTGACCAAAACATCAGCCAGGAAGCATAGGAACTGAGAAGTGGTCTGTGGTCACCACCTGCAGAACCACTCCTTTATTGGGGGTGTCTTGCTAATTGCCTATAATTTCCACCTTTTGTCTATTCCATTTGCACAACAACATGTGAAATTTATTGTCAATCAGTGTTGCTTCCTAAGTGGACAGTTTGACTTCACAGAAGTGTGATTGACTTGGAGTTACATTGTGTTGTTTAAGTGTTCCCTTTATTTTTTTGAGCAGTGTATATTATCAGTGTCGTCGTTCAGTCATGACTCGGTGAAACGTAAGACATTTCAGTTTTTAATATCCTCTTGGTAGGATAGTCTCAAATGGAGATCAACCAGTTTATTTTTCAGTGATTGCACGTTGGCCAATAGAACGGTTGGTTGCCCACTTGACTACGAATTCTAACAAGGCACCGCGATCTCCACCCCATGTATTTCCGTCTTTTCTGCATGCGAATGACAGGGATTTGGGCCTGGTCTCAGAGAAGCAATAAATCCTTCCGTCGGACTAATTAAAGAAATAATCTTTTGTCCAGTTCGAGTGTAATAATCGCTGTTCTGTAATCCAGAAGCTCATTTTGTTCATAACAGACAGTAGCAGCGACATTATGTACACAATAAGTTACAAACAATAAGAAGAAACACACAAATAGCACAATTGGTTAGGAGCCTGAAAAAAGGCGCCATTGTAATAGAAAATGCAACATAAATACATCAACGATATGGTCACTACTCCTACGCATACACTACAATGTACAGTGTAGTCTTCGTGAAGAGGAGAAAAGGATGCCTCTCCAGCATATTCCCTTTAGTAGAGGAAGTCAGGTGTGTGTGTGTGTGTGTGTGTGTGTGTGTGTGTGTGTGTGTGTGTGTGTGTGTGTGTGTGTGTGTGTGTGTGTGTGTGTGTGTGTGTGTGTGTGTGTGTGTGTGTGTGTGTGTGTGTGTCGCCCTAGGTCCAGAGGCTTAGCTACTACAACACTGCTGCTCCACTGCCTTGCCTGTTGTGGCTAGCCATCAGAAATCGGATTGTGTGCTCAGCAAACTGTCTGTGGTATTGAGATTGAGATAGAGAGGGCTGATGGGTGCTGAAACAAAATTACAGAAATGTGTAGTTTGTTTACAGGGCAGCTTAAATATTTACACTGAATAAAAATATAAATGCACCATGCAACAGTGAAATTGTTTTACTGAGTCAATTTAAATAAATTCTTTAGGCCCTAATCTATGGATTTCACATGACTGGAAATACAGATATGCATCTGTTGGTCACAGATACCTTAAAAAAGGGGCGGGGATCAGAGAACCAGTCAGTATCTGGTGTGACCACCATTTGACAAATGTCCTTCGTATAGAGTTGATGAGGCTGTTGATTGTGACCTGTGAAATGTTGTCCGACTCCTATTCAATGGCTGTGCGAAGTCGCTGGATATTGGTGGGAACTGGAACACGCTGTCGGACACATTGATCCAGAGCATCCCAAACATGCTCAATAGGTGACATGTTTGGTGAGAATGCAGACAATGAAAAACTGGGACATTTTCAGCTTTGTTTTTTACAGATCCTTCTGACATTGGGCTGTGCATTATCATGCTGAAACATGAAGTGATGAATGGAATGGATGAACGGAATGGCAATACGCCTCAGGATATCGTCACAGTATCTCAGTGTATTCAAATTGCCATCGATAAAATGCAATTGTGTTAATTTTCCATAGCTTATGCCTGCTCATTCCATAACCCCAATGCCACCATGGGGCAGTCTGTTCACAACGTTGACATCAGCAATCCGCTTGCCCACACAACGCCATCTGCCCGGTACAGTTAAAACCAGGATTCATCCATGAAGAGCACACTTCTCCAGTGTGTCAGTGGCCACTGAAAGTGAGCATTTGCCCACTGAAATTGGTTACAACGCAGAATGCAGTCAGGTCAAGACCCTGGTGAGAATGATGAGTACACAGATGAGCTTCACTGAGATGGTTTAGGAGAGTTTGTGCAGAAATTCTTTGGTTGTGCAAACCCACGGGTTTCATCAGCTGGCCGGGTGGCTGGTCTCAGACGATCCTGCAGGTGATGAAGCCGGATGTGGAGGTCCTGGGCTGGTGTGGTTACACGTGGTCTGAGGTTGTGAGGCCGGTTGGACTTACTGCAACATTTTCTAAAATAACGTTGAAGGTGGCTTATGATAGAGAAACAAACATTAAATTGTCTGGCAACAGCCCTGGTTGACATTCCTGCAGTCAGCATTCCAATTGCACACTCCCTCAAAACTTGCACATTTTTGAATGTCCTTTTATTGTTCCTAGCTCAAGATGCACCTGTGTAATGATCATGCTGTTTAATCAGCTTCTTGATATGCCACACCTGTCAGGTGGATGGACTATCTTGGCAAAGGAGAAACATTCACTAACAGGAATGTAAATACTTTTGTGCACAAAATTTGAGAGAATTAAGCTTTTTGTGCAGATGGAAAATTACTGGGATCTTTTATTTCAGCTCATGAAATGTGATACCAACACTTACATGTTGTGTTTATATTTTTGTTCAGTGTAAATTGGACAAATGGAAACATTATTGGATAAAACTGATCGAGGTATCCTTAACCTCTCAATTTCTCCAATGCAGAATAAGTGATATGTGGTGAACAAACACAAATGACTGCAACACAATCCATCCTAATCTATTGAAAAGGTGTTGTAGTTTAGTTTTGATATGGCAGAGATATTACGCACAGATCAAAAAATCCCTAGACCTATTTCTGAAACATGCATCCGAGTGAAAACAAAGAACAGAAAGACTCAAAGAGCATGTTACACACCGATCCATATTGGCCCATAAAATCGTATTAAATATATGCTCCTCCTTTTTTAAAATTAAGAACGACCGTGACATACACATCATCTGAATGACAATACCACGATCCATGGACATGTGTGCTGGATGGGTGATTAATTTACTGCACAACACCAGGGGGTTCTTTTAAAGGAAATCACAGGCCTCATATTGACACAAGTCACTAATATGGGTCTGTGCAACTAGAGGTCACGCCACCCATAATCCTGGTCACACAAAGGCTACTACACCCCTTAGGTCACTCTATTTGCCATCCTCTCTTTTCGACATTACTGTCTGGGTCTATTAGTCGACGTCTGGAAGTGGACAGGCCAGGCGAGATACGGTGGATTAGATAAGAGGATAGGAGAACCAAAGTTGACTGTATTGCTTCTCACCCATAGGGCTTAGTGAAATGGCTTACCAGAAATAAGATCATGACAAATGCTACATTAGGAGTGCTGCAGGGATGCGTCTGATGTTCTGCTCAATATGTTTGTGGCGTAGTCGGCTCAGGTCCAGATCTTTTTACAGGCTGAGGGAATTTAATTAGGAAGTCGTTCAGACACTATATATATATATATATATATATATATATATATATATATATATATATATATATATATATATATATAGTATAGAAAGGGAACCAAAAATATCGCTTTTTAACACTTAAACTCATTTTGGGTAAATCCCTTATTTGACTAGACAATATGATTTAAATCCAAGCAGTGTTATAATAACCGTTAATGGTTCAAATTAGAAAAACGTTTATAGTAGAGTCAGTTCTTGGTGTTCCATCTGTAACACTCCCATACTATATGAAGACTAATTGATTACGTGAGGAGCGATGATGGAGATTGATTTGGGAAGTTACCCTGGCAAGTCTTCATTTGGGTTCCTCAAATCCGCTTTATTTTCCCCGTTCGTGCCAAATCAATCAAGGCCTCTCATTTTCCCCTCCCCCTTCCTCCTCTTTGCTCTCTCGTTCAATCCAGTTGGGGTTTTGTGGTGTGTGTTAATTAAGACATAGTAAACGGTGTGTAGGCGATGGCGGAGGGAAGGAAGCATTAGGCGTTGGCAAGGTGACCTTATGTTTCTTAGACACTCCTTAGTGCAACTCCCACCATACTCCATTACTATTAGCTAGTAATAGTCAATAGTTTTGAATATAATCATTTTCTTCTCCGTTCCTTCTTGATTATTGATCTAAAAGGAATAGGTATAGTATACACTAAGTTTCCAAAACATTAGGACCACCTTCCTAATATTGAGTTGCACCCCCTTTTGCCCTCAGAACAGCCTCAATTCGTTGAGGCATGGACTCTACAAGGTGTTGAAAGCATTCCACAGGGATGCTGATCCATGCTGACTTCAATGCTTCCCAAAGTTGGGTCAAGTTGGCTAGATGTCCTTTGGATGGTGGACCATTCTTGGTACACACGGGAAACTGTTGAGCGAGAAGAACCCAGCAATGTTGCAGTTCTTGACACACTCAAACTGGTGCGTCTGACACCTACTAACATACCCTGTTCAAAGGCTCTTAAATCATTTGTCTTGCCCATTCACCCTCTGAATGGCATAGCTATAAAATATATGTCTCAAGACTTAAAAATCCTTCTTTAACCTGTCTATTCACCTTCATCTACACTGAATGGTGAATTTAACAGGTGACATCAATAAGGGGTCAAAGCTTTCACCTGGAATCACCTGGTCAGTCTATGTCATGGAAAGAGCAGGTGTTCCTAATGTTTTGTACATTCAATGTATATGGCTCTGGATATAGGTGAGCGGATCATCAAAAAAAGAGAGGAAGACAAACCATGAACTATATTAGTAGACAAACCATTAGGAGAATTTCAAGAGCCATCGCCATGTCATTTCACCCTGCGACATGTCATTTCACCCTCTCCCCACACTACACCCCCACCATCCCCATCATTTATTTCTCTGAAATGAAGTATTTAGGAGGGTATTTTGTGATCTGGCTCCCTGATAGAAAAGAGAGAGAAAGAATGGCCCATCACTAGTGTCATCTGTTGCTTATCTCCCACCTCAGCCCTGCATTGAATTTAAATGAGCATCAGTCTCTCTCTCTCTCTCACTCCCTTCCCATCTTCCTCACCACAACAGCCATAAACACTGAGCTACATTCCCTCCCTCTCTCTCTCTCTCTCTCCCTTCTTTAGTCCTTCCCTCCCTCCCTTTCTCCCTACCAGAATAACCACTGAGCTAGCTATCTCTCTGCCTCCCTTTCTCTCTCTCCGTTCTTTCCTGTCCATCCCTCCCTCCCTACCCACCACAGCAGCCATAAACACTAAAGCTATAGCTTCCTCTACCTATTGCTCTGCATGGCAGGATAATGGTAATGAAAAGGTTAAAGCCTTATGTACCTGTGCCTTTCCAGCAGGAGAGAGAGGTGGGGAGAGGTCATTGCTCTCTGGTGACACTTAATCAGCGGGCACAAGTAAGGATGTCTCCTCTGCCTCCCACCACACTCCAAATGCGTCCAGCTGCGTCCATAGCTCCTAAACAGACCTGTGTCCTTGGGTTGAGCAGAGGAGACCGTGAGTGGTTGGAGCTCTGTGGATTACCCAGCATGCATCACATAGCGAATGGGAGGGTAGGGTGAATAGGGTGAATAAAGCTAAAGCAACAAAAAGTATTATTAGGCTGATGCTGTATATGTTTACATTAAGTTGAACAATTTTTGCATTTTACATTTCATTATGCAACAATGTCTAAAGAATTACAGTGGCTAAACGCAATGTAAATACAAACAACAACATCAACATTAGACCCTATTACTGATTCCAAAAAAATAGATTTTTGATTATAAATTTGATCATGCAAGGACAAGCCTGAAAGGATAACCAGTTCACACTAGAAGATGCAGGTTTAATTTGATTTCCATGAACATTTACAGTGCATTCGGAATGTATTCAGACTTGTTGGAAACAAAAATGTTTATGTTACAGCCTTATTCTGAAATGTACAGTTGAAGTCGGAAGTTTACATACTGTAACATGCTTCCTCCTTCTCCTCATCCGAAGAGGAGTAGCAAGGATTTGACCAAAATGCAGCGGGTTGTGAATACATAATGAACTTTATTTAACAAGACGAAACTAAACACACGAAGAACACTTGATAATTTTACAAAACGAAGTAGACAGACCTGAACGAGAGAACTTACATAAAACATGAAGAACGCACGAACAGGAACAGACTACATAAACTAACGACAACGAAACAGTCCCGTGTGGTGCGCACATACACTGACACGGAAGACAATCACCCACAAACAAACAGTGAGAACAACCTACCTTAATATGACTCTCAATTAGAGGAAAACGCAAAACACCTGCCTCTAATTAAGAGCCATACCAGGCAACCCAAAACCAACATAGAAACAGAAAACATAGACTGCCCACCCAAAACTCACGCCCTGACCAATAAACACAACCAAACAACAGAAAACAGGTCAGGAACGTGACACATACACCTCAGCTAAATACATTTAAACTCAGTTTTCACAATTCCTGACATTTAATTCTATCAAAAATGTCCTGTTATAGGTCAGTTAGGATCACCACTTTATTTTGAGAATGTGAAATGTCAGAATAATACTTGAGAGAATTATTTATTTCAGCTTTTAGTTCTTTCATCACATTCCCAGTGGGTCAGAAGTTTACATACACTCAATTAGTATTTGGTAGCATTGCCTTTAAATTGTTTAACTTGGGTCAAACGTTTCGGGAAGCCTTCCACAAGCTTCCCACAAAAAGTTGGGTTCATTTTGGCCCATTCCTCCTGACAGAGCTGGTGTAACTGAGTCCGTTTTTTTAGGCCTCCTTGCTCTCACACGCTTTTTCAGTTCTGCCCACAAATTTTCTATAGGCTTGAGGTCAGGGCTTTGTGATGGCCACTGCAATTCCTTGACTTTGTTGACCCTAAGCTATTATGCCACAACTTTTGAGGTATGCTTGGGGTCATTGTCCATTTGGAAGACCCATTTGCGACCAAGCTTTAACTTCCTGACTGATGTCTTGAGATGTTGCTTCAATATATCCACATCATTTTCCATCCTTATGATGCTACCTATTTTGTGAAGTGCACCAAAGCACCCACAAAACATGATGCTGCCAGTCCCGTGCTTCACGGTTGGGAAGGTGTTCTTCGGCTTGCAAGCCTCCCCCTTTTCCTCCAAACATAACGATGGTCATTATGGCCAAACAGTTCTATTTTTGTTTCATCAGACCAGAGGACATTTCTCCAAAAAGTATGATCTTTGTCCCCATGTGCAGTTGCAAACCATAGTCTGTTTTTTTATGGCAGTTTTGGAGCAGTGACTTCTTCCTTCCTGAGCGGCCTCTCAGGTTATTTCGATATAGGACTCGTTTTACTGTGGATATAGATACTTTTGTACCTGTTTCCTCCAGCACCTTCACAAGGTCCTTTGCTGTTGTTCTGGAATTGATTTGCACTTTTTTCATCTCTAGGAGACAGAACGAGTCTCCTTCCTGAGCGATATGACGGCTGCATGTTCCCATGGTGTTTATACTTGCGTACTATTGTTTGTACAGATAAATTTGGTACCTTCAGGCATTTGGAAATTGCTCCCAAGGATGAACCAGACTTGTGGAGGTCTACAATTTATTTGGGTCTTGGCTGATTTCTTTATATTTTCCCATGATGTCAAGCAAAGAGGCACTGAGTTTGAAGGTAGGCCTTGGAATACATCCACAGGTACACCTCCAATTGACTCAAATTATGTCAATTAGCCTATCAGAAGCTTCTAAAGCCATGACATCATTTTCTGGAATTTTCCAAGCTGTTTAAAGGCACAGTCAACTGAGTGTATGTAAACTTCTGACCCACTGGAATTGTGATACAGTGAATTGTAAGTGAAATAATCTATCTGTAAACAATTGTTGGAAAAATTACTTGTGTCGTGCATAAAGTAGATGTCCTAACCGACTTGCCAAAACTATAGTCTGTTAATTAACAAGAAATTTGTGGAGTGGTTGAAAAACAAGTTTTAATGACTCCAACCTGTAAGTGTGTGTATGTGTATGTTAACTGCCGACTTCAACTGTATTAAATTGTATTTTTTACTCATCAATCTACATGCAATACCGCATAATGACAAAACAAAAACAGGTTTTTCGATTTTTTTTGCAATTGTAAAAAATAAATAAACTAAAATATCACATTTACGTAAGTATTCAGACCCTTTACTCAGTACTTTGTTGAAGCACCTTTGGCAGCGATTACAGCCTCGTGTCTTCTTGGGTATGACGCTACAAGCTTGGCACACCTGTATTTGGGGAGTTTCTCAAAATTCTTCTCTGCAGATCCTCTCAAGCTATGTGAGGTTGGATGGTGAGCGTCGCTGCACAGCTATTTTCACGTCTCTCCAGAGATGTTTGATTGGGTTCAAGTCCGGGCTCTGTCTGGGCCACTCAAGGACATTCAGAGTTGTCTTGGCTGTATGCATTCCACCCACCATATGCATCCCACCCACCACTGCGACCTGTATGCTCTACGTCGCCAGACCCACTGGCTCCAGGTCATCTAAGGTTCTATGCTAGGTAAAGCTCCGCCTTATCTCAGCTCACTGGTCACGATAACAACATCCACCCGTAGCACGCGCTCCAGCAGGTATATCTCACTGGTCATCCCCATAGCAAACACCTCTTTGACCGCCTTTCCTTCCAGTTCTCTGCTGCCAGTGACTGGAACGAATTGCAAAAATCGCTGAAGCTGTAGACTTACATTTCCCTCACTAACTTTAAACATAAGCTATCTGAGCAGCTATCCGATCGCTGCAGCTGTACATAGTCCATCTGTAAATAGCCCACCCAATCTACCTACCACATTCCCATATTTTTTTTATTTACTTTGCTGCTCTTTTGCACACCAATATCACTACTTACACACCATCATCTGCTCATCATCATCTGCGCATCTATCACTCCAGTGTTAATCTGTTAAATTGTAATTACTTTGCTACTATGGCCTATTTATTGCCATACCTCCTCATTCCATTTACACACTGTATATAGACTTTCTTTTTTTCTATTGTGTTATTGACTGTACGCTTGTTTATTCTATGTAACTCTGTGTTGTTGTTTCTGTCGCAGTGCTTTGCTTTATTTTGGCCAGGTCGCAGTTGTAAATGAGAATTTGTCCTCAACTAGTTTACCTGGTTAAATAAAGGTGAAATTAAAACATTAAAAAATAAAAAATAATAGAGTCTTGTCCTGTTGGAAGGTGAACCTTCGCCCCAGTCTGAGATCCTGAGTGCTGTGGAGCAGGTTTTCATCAAGGATCTCTCTGTAATTTGCTCCGTTCATCTTTCCCTCGGTCCCGACTAGTCTCCCAGTCCCTGCCGCTGAAAACATCCCCACAGAATGATGCTGCCACCACCATGCTTCACCGTAGGGATGGTGCCAGGTTTCCTCCAGACGTAACGCTTGACATTCAGGCCAAAGAGTTCAATCTTGGTGTCATCAGACCAGAGAATCGTGTTATCATGGTCTAAGTCTTTTGGCAAACTCCAAGTGGGCTGTCATATGCCTTTTACTGACTTATGTAAAGGCCTGATTGGTGGAGTGCTGCAGAGATGGTTGTCCTTCTGGAAGTATCTCCCATCTCCACTGAGGAACTCTTGAGCTCTGTCAGAGTGATCTTTGGGTTCTTGATCACCTCCCTGATCAAGGCCCTTCTCCCCTGATTGCTCAGTTTGGCCGGGCGTCCAGCTCTAGGAAGAGTCTTAGTGGTTCCATACTTCTTCCGTTTTAGGAATGATGGAGGCCACTGTGTTCTTGGGGACCTTAAATGGTGCAGAATTTTTTTTGTACCCTTCCCCTAATCTGTTACTCGCCACAATCCTGTCTCGAAGCTCTACAGACAGTTCCTTCGACCTCATGGCTTGGTTTTTGCTCTGACATGCACTGTCAACTGTGGTACCTTAAATAGGCTGGTGAGTGGCTTTCCAAATAATTTCCAATTAATTGAATTTACCACAGGTGGACACATCTCAAGGATGATCAATGGAAACAGGTTGCACCTGAGCTCAATTTCGAGTCTCATAGCAAAGGTTCTGAATACTTATGTAAATACGTTTTTCTAAAAACCTGTTTTCGCTTTGTCATTGTGGGGTATTGTGTGTAGATGGATGAGGAAACCATTAAAAAAAGCAAATTTAGACTAAGGCAGTAATGGAAAAAAAATGAAAAAAGTCAAGGGGTATGAATACTTTCCGAATGCACTGTACATTAATGGTCACCTCACATTAAGATGGTAAATTGCACCAACGCCCCAAATTACAACCAATCTGGCTAATGGAACTCTTCCTCCTTTTTCATGGCAGCGATACTGTGTAGTGAGGTGGTGGGGTTGTCAAGAAAAGTTTTGGAAAATAAACAAAACTGTCCAAACACACACTAAGGAAGGTTTCTAAAAAACAAACCCCACTGATGTTTTTGTTCAATGGGCTACCATTAAACTTCAGAGGCTCAGGATCCAAGATTGGCCTAAATTGCTGGTAGTTTGTAGGCACCGGGAGATGCAGTGGTTTGGGGGCCCGCAGGGGCAAAATTAAGTGCGCACATTTCCCAGGCAGCTGGAGATGGCTAATGACGCTAGGCTAGCTACAGTATAGCTCCAACACAGGGCTCCATCCCCCATACTTACCCAGGGCAGAGGCCTCTTCTCCTGGTTGCGTTTCCTCGCTTCACTCCCTTCCTAGAGGCCCCAGTAAGACCCGTGGGGAGTGAGGAAATCACCTGAAAGTAAAACAGGCAATCTCTTGGACACCCCACAGCTCTGTGTTTCTGTTTTTCCCTTACTCTTCTCGTGTTTTCATGGCTGGAATGGAAGGAAAGTAGTCTTCCTCCCCTCCATCTCTCCATCTCCTGCTGTGGTGTACTCCCCTGCTATTCTGGAAGAGGAGCGTTTTGCAGATATTAACATGGTAATGAAGGGAGGGAGGCAGGGATCGATGCTGGGACCACTGTTTTTTAGCCGCGGTCAGGGAAGGCAAATGAAAAGCTACCTGCTGAGCCTTGAAGTGAAAAGCTGTGTAGCTACTTTTCCATTACCAGATTGACATTGTGTGGATGTGTGTGCGTGTGTGCATGTGTGTGTGTGCACGTGGTTGCGTTTATCTGTCTGTATATGAAAATATAAGTGGAAATAGCGTGTGTGAATACATTACCGTGTGGAGATTGTGATTGTGTGATGTTTGTGTGGGTGTAGATGCGTTTCAAGCACTCCCTCCAATAGATCTGTGAATCAGAGGGCTAGAAGTCATCCAATTACCATCCATCTATCTATCCGTCTATCTAACACAATCCCATCTACAGTATGAAGCCCTACACATTTTAGAGACGTGTAATCTTTCGTTGTGTGCCCATGTAGCATGTAACACCTTGCATGCAATCTATGTTTAGCAGATGATCAATACCCCGGAAGCCGTATCTACCATACATGTTGAAAAGGTCACACACACACACACACACACACACACACACACACACACACACACACACACACACACACACACACACACACACACACACACACACACACACACACACACACACACACACACACACCAAATCTGCCACACAGTAACCTCCCAAGTCCCATGAATAGGGGCATTATAATTCTGTAGATCGCTGCCACCACCACCATTACAACCCCATAATTGCCACTACAAATCTGCCAGCCGCCGCACGTGACAGCTTGACAACCATTCTCTTCATTAACACTCACAACGTTGTCGGAACGCTCCAGAGGGGTACGCCAGCCAATAACGTGCACATGCTCGAGCTTACATTCCGGGGGCCCGTTTTTATGAATATTGGTGGAGGTGCATGGCAGATTAAATCCTATTAACCCAATCAAATCAAATCAAAGTGGCTTTAGTGCTACATCTGGGTATGGAAATTGGTAATTGCATTTCAGGAGGCTAATTCTTCCCCCCCAAAGGTAATTCTTTACATGACTAGCATGTTTCCATACACAGCAACAGTGGCCCCCAGGGCTTTATGTGGAAGCTAATTTAGCATGTCGATCTATTTTATTGTCTGCGTTTCAATTAAATTCCCTCACAACCTGGTTTAGTTTAATGGGCTGACACATATGTCAGCTTATGATTTTCTTTGCCAAGTACGTGCAACTGCGGTGACAATGAAACGACAATAGTAATAGTATATTGAATTATATGTTTTCTTTCCATTTAAATGTAATGGTATGGAAATAACCCACTGGATCACTTATTTATTAATGGGGAGTTTGGCCTGGGAACCATGTTTTCAGATAAATACTAGGCATGTTTAGCCCCACACAGGTAGTTATTGTGTTCGCAGTGGTCATTTTCATTTCCTATCATCAAAAGAGTCCCATCATGCCAACCTACTTTGCCAACTCGAAGCAAGAGCATTCCTGCTAACATATCATTACTATTCAGTGGGCGTCATTGGTTGGACATTATTAAAAAGAGCACCAGAACTAATGGGAGTGTTGGCGAATCCTTTCTCTGTCAGAACACCTATAATAATGTCAGAAAATGTCATAACACATGACATAAACTGAAGACTACTCTCTTCACTCCTTCATAATACGCTACTCTCGCCATACTGCGAGTTGTGAGCATATTAGTACTAAGGACTGTAGCAGAGGGACAAAGCCTGTCTCTCATCTCTTTCTATCTCATCCATATCTCATCCATAAGTTTTGCAGGTGTGGTACACAACTTGTTACCATGAAAATCATAATCCAATGGCTAATTCAGTGTTTGTTGTTCTCTCTCTTTCTCTCTTCTCCACATCCTCTGGTGTCTTGATGGATGCTGTTTGCTTGGTATTCTGTCTCCTCAAGGTAAGTCTTTTTTATTGTTTACTAGTAACTACCCTGCGATGAAGGCAGCTAGTTTATTGATCAATCCCTGGCCTTGGAATGTATTCCCACTTGGAGAGACGAGAATGAGAAAAGAGGACAGGAAAGAAGAGAAAGAGGCCTCTAAGAATGAAATATTGTGACAACATAAACTTACTTTTAATCCGTCTGTCTGCATATTTGAAGAAAATCTTGGGAATCAATCAATCCGTCATCATTACCACAATGGAAAAATCGAATGATTTATTATAGAAATATAGAAATATGGGCGACCAAGAAAAACAAATTAGTACAATTTAAGGTGAAGTGGCAAACAATAATGCAGGCACTAGGGATGGGGGTGTGAGCATTCAGGTCTGGGAAGATAACATGTAGTTATTGTTTGTTTGTGTCTGTAAGTTGTTGTTCATATGTATAAGTCTGTATCTGGAGGAAAAAGAAATAGAAAGAAAAATAACTCAGTGCTTGTCTCTTGTCCTCCTACAAATTAAACTAGGGATGCCATGACATTTAGTTACACTATATTGGATGGGAGATGGAGGGAGGAAAAGGAGATTGTTTTTTTGAATGACAGAAGAGGTTTTTACTGTCATTTATTTGGGCCTGGGGTGGGGGGACTGTCCACATGTGTGTACAGTAAATTGAGGTGTGTGTGCATGCGTGAGTCGAGGTGTGAGCAACTGCATACATGTGTCTGTGTCCCATCTCCCCAGTGAAGGACAGACACAATCGATAAAGGCCATTAATGTTGCATGAGAGCTGGAAGAGGGGCAGTCACTGAGGTCTCTCCTCTTCCCCCACCACACACACACACACACACACACACACACACACACACACACACACACACACACACACACACACACACACACACACACACACACACACACACACACACACACACAAATGATTCTCTTTTATATTCCCCCAGTGTGTGTGTGACACGCTATTCCTCTCAGTGGGCTCATCTGAGCGAACAACCCCTTCCTCCCTCCTTCCTTTCCTCCTGTCCCCCTCTCCCACAGTGGCTTTCATCTGCGGTACCTGTGTGTACATACAGAAAGAGGACTCCCTAGTCATTGGCCAATAGCACAAGGTCACCAGCGACTTCAAAAGCAGACTTCCATCCCAGTGGCTGACAGGAGACAAACCGAGCAGCAGTCATTTTGAACTCCCTATTCTCATTTTCCTTTTTCCCTACACTTACAGTTGAAGTCAGAAGTTTACATACACTTAGGTTGGAGTCTTTAAAACTCGTTTTTCAACCACTCCACAAATTTCTTGTTAACAAACTATAGTTTTGGCAAGTTGGTTAGGACATCTACTTTGCGCATGAAACAAGTAATTTTTCCAACAATTGTTTACAGACAGATTATTCCATTTATAATTCACTGTATCACAATTCCAGTGGGTCAGAAGTTTACATACACTAAGTTGACTGTGCCTTTCAACAGCTTGGAAAATTCCCAAAAACGATGTCATGGCTTCAGAAGCTTCTGATAATTGACTGAGAAGAGGCGACTCCGGGATGCTGGCCTTCTAGGCAGAGTTCATCTGTCCAGTGTCTGTGTTCTTTTGCCCATCTTAATCTTTTATTTTTATTGGCCAGTCTGACATATGGCTTTTTCTTTGCAGCTCTGCCTAGAAGGCCAGCATCCTGGAGTCGCCTCTTCACTGTTGACGTTGATATTAGTGTTTTGCGGGTAATATTTAATGAAGCTGCCAGTTGAGGACCTGTGAGGCGTCTGTTTCTCAAACTAGACACTCTAATGTACTTGTCCTCTTGCTCAGTTGTGCACCGGGGCCTCCCACTCCTCTTTCTATTCTGGTTAGAACCAGTTTGCGCTGTTCTGTGAAGAGAGTAGTACACAGCGTTGTATGAGACCTTCAGTTTCTTGGCAATTTCTCGCATGGAATAGCCTTCATTTCTCAGAACAAGAATAGACTGACGAGTTTCAGAAGAAAGGTCTTTGTTTCTGGCCATTTTGAGCCTGTAATCGAACCCACAAACGCTGATTCTCCTGATACTCAACTATTCTAAAGAAGGCCAGTTTTATTGCTTCTTTATTCAGGACAACAGTTTTCAGCTGTGCTAACATCATTGCGAAAGGCTTCTCTAATGATCAATTAGCCTTTTAAAATGATAAGCTTGGATTAACTAGCACAATGTGCCTTTGGAACACAGGAGGGATGGTTGCTGATAATGGGCCTCTGTACGCCTATGTAGATATTCCATTCAAAATCAGCTGTTTCCAGCTACAATAGTCATTTACAACATTAACAATGTCTACATTGTATTTCTGATCAATTCGATGTCATTTTAATGGACAAAAAATTTGCTTTTCTTTCAAGAACAAGGACATTTCTAAGTGACCCCAAACTTTTGCATGGTAGTGTATATACATACAGTGGGGAGAACAAGTATTTGACACACTGACGATTTTGCAGGTTTTCCTACTTACAAAGCATGTAGAGGTCTGTAATTTTTTATCATAGGTACACTTCAACTGTGAGAGACGGAATCTAAAAACAAAAATCCTGAAAATCACATTGTATGATTTTTAAGTAATTAATTTGCATTTTATTGCATGACATAAGTATTTGATACATCAGAAAAGCAGAACTTAATATATGGTACAGAAACCTTTGTTTGCAATTACAGAGATCATACGTTTCCTGTAGTTCTTGACCAGGTTTTCACACAGGTTTCGGGGCTGTCGCTGGGCAATACAGACTTTCAGCTCCCTCCAAAGTTTTTCTATTGGGTTCAGGTCTGGAGACTGGCTAGGCCACTCCAGGACCTTGAGATGCTTCTTACGGAGCCACTCCTTAGTTGCCCTGGCTGTGTGTTTCGGGTCGTTGTCATGCTGGAAGACCCAGCCACGACCTATTTTTAATGCTCTTACTGAGGGAAGGACGTTGTTGGCCAAGATCTCGCAATACATGGCCCCATCCATCCTCCACTCATACGGTGCAGTCGTCCTGTCCCCTTTGCAGAAAAGAATCCCCAAGAATGATGTTTCCACCTCCATGCTTCACGGTTGGGATGGTGTTCTTGGAGTTGTACTCATCCTTCTTCTTCCTCCAAACACGGCGAGTGGAGTTTAGACCAAAAAGCTCTATTTTTGTCTCATCAGACCACATGACCTTCTTCCATTCCTCCTCTGGATCATCCAGATGGTCATTGGCAAACTTCAGACGGGCCTGGACATGCGCTGGCTTGAGCAGGGGGACCTTGCGTGCGCTGCAGGATTTTAATCCATGACGGCGTAGTGTGTTACTAATGGTTTTCTTTGAGACTGTGGTCCCAGCTCTCTTCAGGTCATTGACCAGGTCCTGCCGTGTAGGTCTGGGCTGATCCCTCACCTTCGTCATTATCATTGATGTCCCACGAGGTGAGATCTTGCATGGAGCCCCAGACCGAGGGTGATTGACCGTCGTCTTGAACTTCTTCCATTTTCTAATAATTGCTCCAACAGTTGTTGCCTTCTCACCAAGCTGCTTGCCTATTGTCCTGTAGCCCATCCCAGCCTTGTGCAGGTCTACAATTTTATCCCTGATGTCCTTGCACAGCTCTCTGGTCTTGGCCATTGTGGAGCGGTTGGAGTCTGTTTGATTGAGTGTGTGTACAGGTGTCTTCTATACAGGTAACAAGTTCAAACAGGTGCAGTTAATACAGGTAATGAGTGGAGAACAGGAGGGCTTCTTAAAGAAAAACTAACAGGTCTGTGAGAGCCGGAATTCTTACTGGTTGGTAGGTGATCAAATACTTATGTCATGCAATAAAATGCAAATTAATTACTTAAAAACCATACAGTGTGATTTTCTGGATTTTTGAAGTGTACCTGTGATAAGAATTACAGACCTCTACATGCTTTGTAAGTAGGAAAACCTACTTGTATCAAATACTTGTTCTCTCCACTGTACATACAAATAGACAGCTTTTTTTAGAATATACCTTTATTATTCCCTGCAAACCCTACCACCCCTCCCCATTGGAGTAAACAAATAAAAAATAACACTTAGGCTTCTACCTGCAGTTTATACATATTATACACATTTTACAGACACAATCTATTTTACAATAGTTATATTTTCTTTGTTTTTAGTCCTGGCGTTCCTCTATTTCTGATGTCCATCCAGTTTGATTTTTATTTGTAACTGTGCTATTTCACAAAAGTTCTGAAACTATATACATTTTACAGACCCTGTATGTTTTGCATTTGCTATCTTATTGTTCTTAGTCCCATCCATTCAACCCCTCCCATCTATATCTTAACACCATCTATTTTAGATTTCCAATTGCCATATATTTTTCAACTGTGCTGTGATGCTTCACAAAAGTACTGAACCTTTCTATTCTCATTTTTCCTAAAATAATTATAATATTACTTATCGATTGACTATGTCTTTTCAAATCACCCAGTATTGCTATCTGCAGTGTTAGTTCTAGGTAAATGTTGCAATTCTTCAGCCATTCCTGCATTCGGTGCAGCAGGTAGCCTAGTGGTTAGAGCGTTGGACTAGTAACTGAACGTTTGCAAGATCGATATCCCCGAGCTGACAAGGAAAAAATCTGTCATTCTGCCCCTGATCAAGGCAGTTAACCCACTGTTCCTAGGCCGTCATTTAAAATAAGACATTGTTTTTAACTGACTTGCCTAGTTAAATAAAGGTGAAATTAAATAAAAATAAATAAAAATGTTATCACAGTTACACCATAAGTCGTTAATCATAAAACATATACCTCCACCCTTCTGCTTCCCGGAGATATGTTTGTTCCTGTCGGCGCGATGTACTGAAAACCCAACTGGCTTTTCAGAGTCGACAGCCATGTTTCTGTTGCCTCTATGAAAAGCAACTCTCGCCTTGAGCGCATCAACTTTATTATCCAGAGATTGGACATTAGCGAGTAAAATACTCGGGAGTGGTGGGTGGTGTGCACGCCTCCAAAGTCGGACCAGAAGACCGCCCCGAGAACCTCTCCTCCACAGGCATTGTTTTGGGTCAGCCTCTAGATTAAGTTCAATTGCTCTGGGGAGAGCCAACAAAGGATTTGCTACAGGGAAGTCGATATCTTGGTCGTAAGGCTGGAAGTTCTAGTGAGTTACCGCTGCTCTAAAATCCAATAGTTCTTTCCGGCTGTATGTAATGACACAAAACAGATCCTGAGCTAATAACATAAAAAATAGTACATAAACAAACAAAATACTGCAATTTCCTAAGAGCTAGACGCGATGCTGTCATCTCCGTCGGCGCCATCATTGACACAGTATGAGTAATACTTTCAAAGTTTTTGAAATGTTCCGCATTGACTGACCTTCATGCCTTCAGTAATGATGGACTGTCATTTCTTTTTGCTTATTTGAGCTGTTCTTGCCATAATATGGACTTAGTCTTTCACCAAATAGGGCTATCTTCTATATACCACCCCTACCTTGTCACAACACAACGCATTAAGAAGGAAAGAAATTCCACAACTGATCTTTTAACAAGGCACAATTGAAATGCATTCCAGGTGACTAACTCATGAAGCTGGTTGAGAGAATGCCAAGATTGTGCAAAGCTGTCATTAAGGCAAAGGGTGCCTACTTTGCAGAATCTAAAATCTAAAATATATTTTGATTTGTTTAACACTTTCTTGGTTACTACATGATGTGTTATTTCATCATTTTGTTGTCTTCACTATTATTATAGAAATGTAGTAAATAGTACAAATAAAGAAAACCCCTTGAATGAGTAGGTGTGTCCAAAGTTTTGACTGGTACTGTACAGTAGAGTGCATTGACAACCATCAACGCACAAAACATCAATTTGAAATTTCAAGGAGCCTTGGAAAGAGAAACCATTATACCATTGCTTTTCTCCCCATGGGAATCTGCTATCTCATCTTATTTCCTCTGCTAGATGTAGTCTTGCACAAAAACTAGTCTAGACCCAGTAGTCTTTTTTTTCTCCAGCTCGATATGTCAAGGCCTAAGACAATCTATGGGGGATACAATCTTCACAGCTCTGCAGATTTTGCTGCAAGGAGGTAAAGTCATTAGATCATTTATTTTGGTACTGTCCATATGTAGCTCGTTTTTGGTCACAGGTCCAGGATTTTTTTTAACCTTTATTTAACCAGGTAGGCTAGTCGAGAACAAGTTCTCATTTACAACTGCGACCCGGCCAAGATAAAGCACAGCAGTTCGACACATACAACAACATTAAATTACAAGTGGAATAAACAAACATACAGTCAATAATACAGTAGAAAAATGTAAAGTCTAAATACAGTGAGTGCAAATGAGGTAAGTTAAGGGAAGTAAGGCAATAAATAGGCCATGGTGGCGAAGTAATTACAATATAGCAATTAAACACTGGAATGGTAGATGTGCAGAAGATGAATGTGCAGGTAGAGATCCTGGGGTGCAAAGGAGAAAGATAAATAAATAAATACAGTATGGGGATGAGGTAGTTGGATGGGCTGTTTACAGATGGGCTATGTACAGGTGCAGTGATCTGTGAGCTGCTCTGACAGCTGGTGCTTAAAGCTAGTGAGAGAGATATGAGTCTCCAGCTTCAGTGATTTTTGCAGTTCGTTCCAGTCATTGGCAGCAGAGAACTGGAAGGAAAGGGGCCAAAGGAGGAATTGTCTTTGGGGGTGACCAGTGAGATATACATGCTGGAGCGCATGCTACGGATGGGTGCTGCTATGGTGACCAGTGAGCTGAGATAAGGCGGGGCTTTACTTAGCAGAGACTTGTAGATGACCTGGAGCCAGTGGGTTTGGCGACGAGTATGAAGCGAGGGCCAGCCAACGAGAGCGTACAGGTCGCAGTGGTGGGTAGTATATGGGGCTTTGGTGACAAAACGGATGGCACTGTGATAGACTGCAATCAATTTGTTGAGTAGAGTGTTGGAGGCTATTTTATAAATGACATCGCCGAAGTAGAGGATCGGTAGGATGGTCAGTTTTATGAGGGTATGTTTGGCAGCATGAGTGAAGGATGCTTTGTTGCGAAATAGGAAGCCGATTCTAGATTTAATTTTGGATTGGAGATGCTTAATCTAAGTCTGGAAGGAGAGTTTACAGTCTAGCCAGACACCTAGGTATTTGTAGTTGTCCACATATTCTAGGTCAGAACCATCCAGAGTAGTGATGCTGGACGGGAGGTCAGGTGGGGGCAGTGATCGGTTGAAGAGCATGCATTTAGTTTTACTTGCATTTAAGAGCAGTTGGAGGCCACGGAAGGAGAGTTGTATGGCATTGAAGCTCGTCTGGAGGTTAGCTACAGGACATACAGGAACTCAAGTCCTCTGTTCACCCAACGTAGAACATCTCCCAATCAAATGCTGACCGTATTATCTCCCGAGAGAATTTTCGTCAATAATAGCCACAGCAGTCTATATCACCCCTCAAACCGATACCACGACAGCCCTCAAATAACTTCACTGGACTTTCTGCAAACTGGAAACCACATATCCGGAGGCTGCATTTATTGTAGTTGGGGATTTTGACAAAGCAAATTTGAGGAAAAGGCTCCCGAAATTCTATCAACATACTGATTGTTGTATTCGCACTGCTAAAACTCTTGACCATTGTTATACTACCTTCCAGAATGCATATAAGGCCTTCCCCCGCCATTTCATTCTGCAAATCAGACAACGATTCCATCTTGCTCCTCATCCCCCATTAGGCACAAACTCAAACAGGAAGCACCCGTGGTAAGGACTATTCAATGTTGGTCTGACCAATCGGAATCCACACTTCAAGATTGTTTTGATCACGCGGACTGGGATATGTTCAGTGTAGCTTCAGAAAATAATATTGACATATATACAGATACGGCGAATGAGTTTATCAGGAAGTGCACAGGAGTTGTACCCACCTAGGCCAACCAGAAACCGTGGATAGATGGGAGCATTCGCGCCAAACTGAAAGCGCGAACCACTGCATTTAACCAGGGCAAGAAGACTGGGAATATGGAAGAATACAAACAGTGTAGTTATTACCTCCACAATGCAATCAATCAGGCTAAACATTGGTATAGGGACAAAGTACAGTCCCAGTTCAACAGCTCAGACATGAGACGAATGTGGCAGGGTCTACAGACAATCATGGATTATAAAAGGAAAACCAGCCACGTCACGGATACCGACGGCATCTGGACAGGTTGAACACCTTCTTCCCTCGCTTTGAGAATAAAACAGTGCCATTGTCGCGGGCCGCTATCAATGACTGTGGGCTATCCTTCACGCCTTTTAAGCGTGTTAACCCTCGCAAGGCTGCCGGCCCAGTGGTATCCCTAGCCGCGTCCTCAGAGCATGCACAGACCAGCTGGCTGGTGTGTTTACAGATACTTTCAATCTCTCCCTATCCCAGTCAGTTGTCCACACATGCTTCAATATGGGCACCATTGTCCCTGTACCTAAGAAAGCAAAGGTAATTGAACTAAATGACTATCGTCCCATAGCACAAACTTCTGTCATCTTGAAGTGCTTTGAGAGACAAGTCAAGAATCATATCACCTCCCCCCTAGACCCACTTCAATTTGCTTACCGCCCCAATAGATCCACAGACGGTGAAATCGCCACCACACTGCCCTGTCCCATCTGGACAAGAGGCTATGTAAGAATGCTGTTTATTGACTATAGCTCAGCCTTCAACACCATAGTACCCTCCAAGCTCATCATCAAGCTCAAGGCTCTGGGTCTGAACCCCACCCTGTGCAACAGGGTCCTAGAAGTTCCTGACGGGTCGCCCCCAGATGGTGAAGGTAGAAAACAACACCTCCTCTTCGCTGATCCTCAACACAGGGGCCCCACAAGGGTGTGTGCTCAGCCTCTTCCTGACATCCCTGTTCATCCATGACAGCGTGGCCAAGCACGTCTCCAACTCAATCATCAAGTTTGCAGACGACACAACAGTAGTATGCTTGATTATCAACAACGATGAGACAACCTACAAGCAGGAGGTGAGGGCTCTGGGAGTGTGGTGCCAGGAAGATAACCTCTCACTCAACGTCAACAAAACTAAGGAGATGATCGTGGACTTCAGGAAACAGCAGAGGGAGCACCCCCCTATCCACATCGATGGAACCGAAGTGGAAAGCTTCAGATTCCTCGGCGTACACATCACTGACAAACTAAAATGCTCCACCCACACAGACAATGTGGTGAAGAAGGCGCAACAGCACCTCTTCAACCTCAGGAGGCTAAAGAAATTTTGCTTAGCACCTAAAACCCTCACAAAATTTTACAGATGCACAATTGAGAGCATCATGTCGGACTGTATCACCGCCTGGTACGGCAACTGCACCACCCACAACCATAAAGCTCTCCAGAGGGTGGTGCCCTCTGGACACCTACAGAGCCCAACGCATTACCGGGGGCAAACTTCCCGCCCTCTTGGACACCTACAGCACCATAGGAAGGGCAAAAAGATCATCAAGGACATCAAGGACACCTACAGAGCCCAACGCATTACCGGGGTCAAACTTCCCGCCCTCTTGGACACCTACAGCACCATAGGAAGGGCAAAAGATCATCAAGGACATCAACCACTGCCACTGCCTGTTCACCCCGTTATCATCCTGAAGGTGAGGTCAGTACAGGTGCATCAAAGCTGGGACCGAGAGACTGAAAAACAATTTCTATCTCAAGGCCATCAGACTGCTTAACAGCCATCACTAGCACATCAGAGTCTGCGGCCTATAGACATAAATTAGGAATCTCAGGCCACCTTAAAAATGGATCACTTGCCACTTTCTTATCTTGCATTACTCATCTCATATGTATAAACTGCAATCCACACTATTCTACGGTATCTTAGTCACTTTTAAATTGTGTTTACATATTGCGTCACCCATCTCATATGTACATACTGTATTGTATTCTATACTACACCACCGACTGTTAAACAGCCATCTCCAGCACAGCAGAGGCTGCTGTCTATAGACATAGATTAGGCTACTTTAAGGATGAAATACTAATCACTTTAATAATGTCTCCATATCTTGCATTACTCATCTCATATGTATAAACTGTACTCTATACTATTCTACGGTATCTTAGTCACTTTAATTGTGTGTAAATATGGCATCACCCGTCTCATATGTATATACTGTGTTCTATACTATGGCATTGTATCTTAGTCCAATGCCGCTCAGACATACAGTATATGTATATATTCTTAATCCATTCCTTACTTTGATGTACGTGTATTTTGCGTATATGTTGTGAAACTGTTAGATATTACTTGTTAGATATTACTGCACTGTCGGAGCTAGAAGCACAAGCATTTCGCTACACCTGCAATGACATCTACTAAACACGTGTATGTGACCAATACATTTTATTTGATTTCATACTTATGTGGCATGTTCCTAAGAGCGTGAATTGAGCTGGAGAGGAGAAATGGCATGCATTTGGAACAAAAGCCATCTGTAAAAATATTCCCTATATATTGCACTACTTTTGTTGTGCAAAAGTAGTGCATAGAGAATAGGGTGCCATTTGGGACACACCCTCCCCTTGACACCTCTTAAGACCATCTCAATCTGGGGCCCTGTTTCGAAGACGATGGCTTTACGAAATATGTTTACGAATGTGTTTGATGGCCTTTGATCTGTCCGTCACACATCACGCTACACTCCATATTTTCCTGTTCCACCAACCAACATTGCCCTGTAGAAAAGCATTTTCTTTTCCTAATTAACACGTTTCACAGCAAGCCTTTGGATTCTGTTCAACTTCAGACAATTTAAACGGATGGCTATTTCTATTCCATGCCATTTCAGGCAGGCAGGGTGGAGGGAGACGCTATGGGGTCCTTGTTGGAGGCACACTGGGGGAAGGCTACTGGGAGACTGTGAGCTCTGTGTTGTAAAGCTAACGCTTATTTGATTTATTAAGAGGTTTGTTGCTTGCTGGCTGCTTGAAAGTGGGGCAGCATGCATGATGAGCTGAACATCTCACATTAGACTCACAAGCAATTGGCATGATTGAAGAGTGGCACTTACATGAAAGAGAGAGGGCAAGAGAGAGAAAGAGGGAGAGTGTGTGTCTCAGGTGGAATTTGGGGATTTACCCCAAAGGGGAAACTCACACTGAAAACACCCACGGACACACATAAAAGCCTACATGATGCCTACACAAGTGAGCAAACACACACTTCAAACACAGCACACAAGAAAACCAGCTCAATCAGACTCATCATGTCAGACAGACAGACATCTCAGAAACATACATTACTAGGCTACATGCAAATAGAGTCAGACAGGTACACGCACGCACGCACACACACGTTTTTGAGGGAGAAATATTCTGGAGACAGAATTTGTATAACAAACACACACTTTGTAAATCTTTGTAGAACCAAAGCATGTGTGAAGGATGTCATGCTGCTTGCTTAGCGAATTTATTTTTTATTTTTTTATTTCACCTTTATTTAACCAGGTAGGCTAGTTGAGAACAAGTTCTCATTTGCAACTGCGACCTGGCCAAGATAAAGCATAGCAGTGTGAACAGACAACAACACAGAGTTACACATGGAGTAAACAATAAACAAGTCAATAACATGGTAGAAAAAAGAGAATCTATATACAATGTGTGCAAAAGGCATGAGGTAGGCAATAAATCGAATAATTACAATTTAGCAGATTAACACTGGAGTGGTAAATCATCAGATGATCATGTGCAAGAAGAGATACTGGTGTGCAAAAGAGCAGAACAGTAAATAAATAAAAGCAGTATGGGGGTGAGGTAGGTAAATTGGGTGGGTAGTTTACAGATGGACTATGTACAGCTGCAGCGATCGGTTAGCTGCTCGGATAGCAGATTTTTAAAGTTGTTGAGGGAGATAAAAGTCTCCAACTTCAGAGATTTTTGCAATTCGTTCCAGTCGCAGGCAGCAGAGAACTGGAAGGAAAGGCGTCCAAATGAGGTTTTGGCTTTAGGGATGATCAGTGAGATACACCTGCTGGAGCGCGTGCTACGGGTGGTTGTAGCCATCGTGACCAGTGAACTGAGATAAGGCGGCACTTTACCTAGCATAGCCTTGTAGATGACCTGGAGCCAGTGGGTCTGACGACGAACATGTAGCGAGGGCCAGCCGACTAGGGCATACAGGTCGCAGTGGTGGGTCGTATAAGGTGCTTTAGTAACAAAACGGATGGCACTGTGATAAACTGCATCCAGTTTGCTGAGTAGAGTATTGGAAGCTATTTTGTAGATGACATCGCCGAAGTTGAGGATCGGTAGGATAGTCAGTTTTACTAGGGTAAGTTTGGCGGCGTGAGTGAAGGAGGCTTTGTTCCGGAATAGAAAGCCGACTCTAGATTTGATTTTGGATTGGAGATGTTTGATATGAGTCTGGAAGGAGAGTTTGCAGTCTAGCCAGACACCTAGGTACTTATAGATGTCCACATATTCTAGGTCGGAACCGTCCAGGGTGGTGATGCTAGTCGGGCGTGCGGGTGCAGGCAGCGAACGGTTGAAAAGCATGCATTTGGTTTTACTAGCGTTTAAGAGCAGTTGGAGGCCACGGAAGGAGTGTTGTATGGCATTGAAGCTCGTTTGGAGGTTAGATAGCACAGTGTCCAGGGAAGGGCCGGAAGTATACAGAATGGTGTCGTCTGCGTAGAGGTGGATCAGGGAATCGCCCGCAGCAAGAGCAACATCATTGATGTATACAGAGAAAAGAGTCGGCCCGAGAATTGAACCCTGTGGTACCCCCATAGAGACTGCCAGAGTACCGGACAACATGCCCTCCGATTTGACACACTGAACTCTGTCTGCAAAGTAGTTGGTGAACCAGGCAAGGCAGTCATTAGAAAAACCGAGGCTATTGAGTCTGCCGATAAGAATATGGTGATTGACAGAGTCGAAAGCCTTGGCCAGGTCGATGAAGACGGCTGCACAGTAATGTCTTTTATCGATGGCGGTTATGATATCGTTTAGTACCTTGAGCGTGGCTGAGGTGCACCCGTGACCGGCTCGGAAACCGGATTGCACAGCGGAGAAGGTACGGTGGGATTCGAGATGGTCAGTGATCTTTTTGTTGACTTGGCTTTCGAAGACCTTAGCTAGGCAGGGCAGGATGGATATAGGTCTGTAACAGTTTGGGTCCAGGGTGTCTCCCCCTTTGAAGAGGGGGATGACAGCGGGAGCTTTCCAATCCTTGGGGATCTCAGATGATACGAAGGAGAGGTTGAACAGGCTGGTAATAGGGGGTGCGACAATGGCGGCGGACAGTTTCAGAAATAGGGGGTCCAGATTGTCAAGCCCAGCTGATTTGTATGGGTCCAGGTTTTCCAGCTCTTTCAGAACATCTGCTATCTGGATATGGGTAAAGGAGAAGCTGGGGAGGCTTGGGCGAGTAGCAGCGGGGGGGGCGGGGCTGTTGGCCAAGGTTGGAGTTGCCAGGTGGAAGGCATGGCCAGCCATTGAGAAATGTTTGTTGAAGTTTTCGATTATCACGGACTTATCAGTGGTGACCGTGTTATCTAGCCTCAGTGCAGTGGGCAGCTGGGAGGAGGTGCTCTTGTTTTCCATGGACTTTACAGTATCCCAGAACTTTTTGGAGTTAGAGCTACAGGATGCAAATTTCTGCTTGAAAAAGCTGGCCTTTGCTTTCCTGACTGAATACCGCTTCCTCCTGATTCATTTCACACCGAGGTCCGAACCCAGGAACTCTGCTTTGCTAGCACACTGCCCTCCTGAAGAATCTTACTAATCGCCGCCCTAGAAAAGCTGGCTCTTCAATGGTGCAAGTGGGGACACTTCAGGCTGAGGAGTAAGTTTCACACATCCCTATGTCCTACACTTGCTACAGTGCAAATGTGAAGTTTAAGCATATTTTATTTATTTATTTTATTTATTTTACCGTTATTTTACCAGGTAAGTTGACTGAGAACACGTTCTCATTTGCAGCAACGACCTGGGGAATAGTTACAGGGGAGAGGAGGGGGATGAATGAGCCAATTGTAAACTGGGGATTATTAGGTGACCATGATGGTAAGAGGGCCAGATTGGGAATTTAGCCAGGACACCGGGGTTAACACCCCTACTCTTACGATAAGTGCCGTGGGATCTTTAATGACCTCAGAGAGTCAGGACACCCGTTTAACGTCCCATCCGAAAGACGGCACCCTACACAGGGCAGTGTCCCCAATCACTGCCCTGGGGCATTGGGATATTTTATAGACCAGAGGAAAGAGTGCCTCCTACTGGCCCTCCAACACCACTTCCAGCAGCATCTGGTCTCCCATCCAGGGACTGACCAGGACCAACCCTGCTTAGCTTCAGAAGCAAGCCAGTAGTGGTATGCAGGGTGGTATGCTGCTGGCATATGCTCATATATATACTGTATTTCCCAGTGTACAGCATATTTCCCTATAGATGTAAGACTATGCATGGTGATCAGTGGGAATGGTATGCTGCTATAAGTTCTCCCTGGTGTCTATTTAAAAACAACTATTGAAAGTGACTGGGAAAGATCCATTCCCCTTGGTGGGATTTAAATTAGTTTAGCAGTGTAGCAGAAGGATGCTCCTTTCTCTCCCCCTTCTTTCTCTATTTCCCCCTCTTTCTCCCCCTTCTCTCTCTCCCTGTCTCTCTCTCCGTCTCTATCTTTCTCTCCTTCTAAATCATTTCTCCTATCTAGCTGGAGGGAGGAAAGAAAAGAGGAGGGAAAACTGTGAACTAGTTAATTGCAGCTTTTAATTGAATCCCAGGAGCATTTTGAGGCCCGATGGTGATTGGAATCAAATAGCAGAGTTCCATTTGTTTTTCCATTCTCCTAAATTCTTCAAAAAACAAACGGCTGGAGCGAAGGATTCTGGGATGTGCTCGGGGCCAATCAGTTATAAGTTATGAGGTTGTGTAACAAAGTCACGGCACCCCCCACCACCATCCAACTCTACTTCTTTTTCACTCCAGCCCTCTCTACACTATCTACCACTATCTATCTTTCCCTCTCCTTCCCTTACTATCCTCCAAGTTATCTGTTTCGGTCATGATTTATTTATCTTCATTATACTTGCTTTCACCATTCATTCACAGCCTAGTAATGCCTACCTTCCTCCCACCCTCTCCCTTCATCTTTCCTCTTGTGTAGCAAAGCTTAATTCCTCTCTCCCGCCTTCATTTCTCTTGGAACAACAAGTTGACCAGCCCTCTGTGCCCTACCTCCTCTGTTTCCCCTCTCCCTGTGTTTTTCTCTCTGTGTATGTCTTTGTGTCCCCCCTCCCCCTTCCTCTCATCCCACACTCCCTTTCTCTCTCTCGATTCAGGCCTAATTAGGGAGATGCCTTCCTGATCAATAGGCATTCCTCTCGGGAGAGTGAGCAGTCCAGCCCAGCCAGTGTGGCATGTGTGTGTGTGTGTGTATGTCGAGTAGTAGGGAGCCAAGGGGGGGGGGGGGGGGGGGGGGGTGCGTAGACAGTCCACCTAGGGGACAACAAGGCTATGTACGCACACACAAAAAACACACACAAACACACACACACAAACACACACGCTCGCTCTCCTTTGTACTCGAGAAACACACCCCACTTCACAGTGGGGACTGACATACACACAGACGCACGCACACAATGGCATATTCGTTTCTTATCTCCCTAGCTCTTGGTCTCTCGTTTGGTACCAGGTGTAAGACAAAGAGCTAGAGTTGAGCGGCTAAAGTGACACAATGCTATCGTATTACTCGTTGTGACACCACACCACCACACCGGTTTTATAACCGCTGTCAAACGAGGGGTCAAATAAAATAACATCAAGCTTTATTTATATATTGCATTTCAGACATGAATGCAACGCAATGCATTTCACATGGAAAAACAATGAAAATAAAAACAGAAATATTTACTACATAACAAACATAAGAGGATAAAAAACTAAAGAATAACAATAAAAACCGAAAGACTAAAACAGCACCCTAGGGAAAAGCAAAGCTAAAAAGGTGTGTTTTAAGATCTCTTTTAAATACTGTGCCTTGAAAAAGTATTCATCCCCCTTGGCATTTTTCCTATTTTGTTGCATTGGAATCTGTAATTTAATTGGATTTTTATTTGGATTTCATGTAATGGACATACACAAAATAGTCCAAATTAGTGAAGTAAAATGAAAAAAATTATTTGTTTCAAAAAACTCTAAAAAGCAAACAAACTGAAAAGTAGTTTGTGCATATGTATTCACCCCCTTTGCTATGAAGCCTCTAAATAAGATCTGGTGCAACCAATTACCTTCAGAAGTCACATAATAAGTTAAATAAAGTCCACCTGTGTGCAATCTAAGTGTCACATGATCTGTTACATGATATCAGTATATATTTATATACACCTGTTCAGAGTCTGCAACATCACTAAGTTAGGTGCACCACCATGTAAGCGGCACCATTAAGACCAAGGAGCTCTCCAAACAGGTCAGGGACAAAGCTGTGGAGAAGTACAGATCAGGGTTGGGTTCTAAAAAATATCAGAAACTTTGAACATCCCACGGAGCACCATAAAATATATTATTAAAAAATTGAAAGAATATGTCACCACAACAAGAGAGGGAGGGCCACCCACCAAAAGAGGGCCACCCACTAAAACTCACGGACCAGTTAAGGAGGGCAATAAAGAGACCAAAGATAACCCTGAAGGAGCTGCAAAGCTCCACAGCGGAGATTGGAGTATCTGTCCATAGGACCACTTTAAGCCGTACACTCCACAGAGCTGGGAAATGGCCAGAAAAAAAGCCATTGCTTAAAGAAAGAAATAAGCAAACACGTTTGGTGTTTGCCAAAAGGCATATGGGAGACTCCCCAAACATATGGAAGAAGGTACTCTGGTCAGATGATACTAAAATTTAGCTTTTTGGTCATCAAGGAAAACGCTATGTCTGACGCAAACCCAACACCTCTCATCACCCCGAGAACACAATCCCCACAGTGAAGCATGGTGGTGACAGCATCATGCTGTGGGGATGTTTTTCATCGGCAGGGACTGGTAAACTGGTCAGAATTTAAGGAATGATGTATGGCGCAAAATACAGGGAAATTCTTGATGGAAACCTGTTTCAGTTTTCCAGAGATTTGAGACTGGGATGGAGGTTCACCTTCCAGCAGGACAATGACAATGAGCAACTGCTAAAGCAACACTAGACTGGTTTAAGGGGAAACATTTACATGCCTTGAAATGGCCTAGTCAAAACCCAGACCTCAATCCAATTGAGAATCTGTGGTATGACTTAAAGATTGCTGTACACCAGCGGAACCAATCCAACTTGAAGAAGCTAGAGCAGTTTTGCTTTGAAGAATGGGCAAAAATCCCAGTGGCTAGATGTGTAAAGCTTATAGAGACAAACCCCAAGAGACTTGCAGCTGTAATTTATGCAAAAGGGGGCTCTACAAAGTATTGACTTTGGGGGGTGAATAGTTATGCACGCTCAAGTATTCCATTTTTTTGTCTTATTTCTTGTTTGTTTCACAATAAAAAAAATATTTTGTATCTTCAAAGTGGTAGGCATGTTGTGTAAATGAAGTTATACAAACCCCTCAAAAATCCATTTTAATTCCAGGTTGTAAGGCAACAAAATAGGAAAAAGTGGGGTGAATTCTTTCGCAAGCCACTGTATATCCACAGTTTCGGCCCCCCTCAGGTTCTCTGGGAGGCTACTCCAGAGGCAGGGGGCATAGTAACTAAAGGTTGCCTCTCCATGCCTCTTAGTCCTAGACTTTGGGATAGTTAAAAAAGGGCAGTGCCAGAAGCGCTGAGAGACCTAATGGGTACATAACTCAAAAGCATGTCTGACATGTATTGGGGTGCACAATCGTGAATTGATTTAAAAACCAATAGAATAATCTTCAAATGAATTCTAAAACTCACAGACAGCCAGTACAGAGACTTTAAAAACGATGCAATCTCCAGACAGGGGAGCATTACAGTAGTTAGTTAAGCCTGCTTGTAATAGAATTGTGGATAAGTCTCTGTATCAGCCTGAGATAGGAACATTGCAAAGGTGCAGCAGTTTCTGAGGTGGTAAAAAGCTATTTTGGTCACATTCCTAATATGTTATTCCAAAATTGAGTTCAGGGGCTTTCAAGCTGATGACTTTGTGGCTTTGTTGTTTGAAGTCCTGGGTGGTTCAGTTGTTTTGGTGTCCTAGAACAAGGTAATTTGCCTGTAATTGCCCTAGAAGGCTGGTAGAGCTACACTGCTAAACTCAGCCAAAAGATAAACCTCTCACTGTCAACTGCGGTTATTTTCAGCAAACTTAACGTGTGTAAATATTTGTATGAACATAACAAGATTCAACAACTGAGACATAAACTGAACAAGTTACACAGACATGTGACTAACAAAAATTGAATAATATGTCCCTGAACAAAGTGGGGGTCAAAATCAAAAGTAACAGTCAGTATCTGGTGTGGCGACCAGCTGCATTAAGGACTGCATTGCATCTCCACCTCATGGACTGCAAAATATTTGACAGTTCTTGCTGTGAGATGTTACCCCACTCTTCCACCAAGGCACCTGCAAGTTCCCGGACATTTCTGGAGGAATGGCCCTAGCCCTCATCCTCCGATCCAACAGGTCCCAGATGTGCTCAATGGGATTGAGATCCGGCCTTTTCGCTGGCCATGGCAGAACATTGACTTTCCTGTCTTGCAGGAAATCACGCACAGAACGAGCAGTATGGCTGGTGGCATTGTCATGCTGGAGGGTTATGTCAGGATGAACCTGCAGGAAGGGTACCACATGAGGGAGGAGGATGTCTTCCCTGTAACGCATAGTGTCGAGATTGCCTGTAATCAATCAATCAATCAATTTTATTTTATATAGCCCTTCGTACATCAGATAATATCTCGAAGTGCTGTACAGAAACCCAGCCTAAAACCCCAAACAGCTAGAATGCAGGTGTAGAAGCACGGTGGCTAGGAAAAACTCCCTAGAAAGGCCAAAACCTAGGAAGAAACCTAGAGAGGAACCAGGCTATGAGGGGTGGCCAGTCCTCTTCTGGCTGTGCCGGGTGGAGATTATAACAGAACTATGCCAAGATGTTCAAAAATGTGACAAGTGACAAGCATGGTCAAATAATAATCATGAATAATTTTCAGTTGGCTTTTCATAGCTGATCATTAAGAGTTGAAAAACAACAGGTCTGGGACAGGTGGCGGTTCCATAACCGCAGGCAGAACAGCTGAAACTGGAATAGCAGCAAGGCCAGGCGGACTGGGGACAGCAAGGAGTCACCACGGGCGGCAGTCCCGACGCATGGTCCTAGGGCCCAGGTCCTCCGAGAGAAAGAAAGAGAGAAGGAGAAAATTAGAGAGAGCCAAGATTTTCAAAATGTTCATAAATGACAAGCATGGTCAAATAATAATCAGGAATAAATCTCAGTTGGCTTTTCATAGCCGATCATTAAGAGTTGAAAACAGCAGGTCTGGGACAGGTAGGGGTTCCATAACCGCAGGCAGAAGAGTTGAAACTGGAATAGCAGCAAGGCCAGGCGGACTGGGGGCAGCAAGGAGTCACCACGGCCGGTAGTCCCGACGTATGGTCCTAGGGCTCAGGTCCTCCGAGAGAAAGAGAGAAGGAGAAAATTAGAGAGAGCCAAGATTTTCAAAATGTTCATAAATGACAAGCATGGTCAAATGACAACAAGCTCAGTCCGATGATGTTGTGACACAGACCAGATCATGACCATACCATGACCAGACCATGACGGACCCTCCACCTCCAAATCGATCCCGCTCCAGAGTACAGGCCTCGATGTAACGCTCGTTCCTTCGACAATAAACGCAAATCCAACCATTACCCCTGGTGAGACAAAACCGTAACTTGTCAGTGAAGAGCACTTTTTTCCAGTCCTTTCTGGTCCACCGACAGTGGGTTTGTGCCCATAGGCAACGTTGTTGCCGGTGATGTCTGGTGAGGACCTGCCATATAACAGGCCTACAAGCCCTCAGTCCAGCCTCTCTCAACCTATTGCGGACAGTCTGAGCACTGATGGAGGAATTGTGCTACTGTAACTCGGGCAGTTCCTGTTGCCGTCCCGTACCTGTCCCACAGGTGTGATGTTCGGATGTACCGATCCTGTGCAGGTGTTGTTACACGTGGTCTGCCACTAAGACAGGACGGACGATCAGCTGTCTGTCCTGTCTTAGGCGTCTCACAGTACGAACATTGCAATTTATTGCCCTGGACACATCTGCAGTCCTCATGCCTCCTTGCAGCATGCCTAAGGCACGTTCACACAGTTGCACTGTCCCGCTGGGCATCTTTCTTTTGGTGTTTTTTTAGAGTCAGTAGAAAGACCTCTTTAGTGTCCTAAATGTTCATAACTGTGACCTTAATTACCTACCGTCTGTAAGCTGTTAGTGTCTTAACGACCATTCCACAGGTGCATGTTCATTCATTGTTTGGTTAATTGAATAAGCATGGGAAACAGTGTTTAAACCCTTTACAATGAAGAGTTGTGAAGTTATTTGGATTATTTACAAACTATCTTTGAAAGACTGATGAAGGGACATTTATTTTTTTGCTAAGTTTACATTGCTAGCTACATTACATATGAAACTGTGCTGGAATTTCTTTTTATTTTACTCTTCTGGCTTTTGAAAGTGTTTCTGTATTTCAAAATAAATAATACAACCCTTGACATCATCGTCAGCAAATGAATTGGTTTCATAGCGGAAGACCCTAGGATGACTAGCAGACCCCATTGCATGCAAATGTTGCATAGCTCTCAATATACATAATTGACGCTAAATTCTCACCAATGTCCCTTTTAAAGTTGACTGGGGAATGCCACAGCCTCAAGGTCATAACAGAAGCAGTACATTTCATTTTCATAACATTTGGACAACAGATTTGACTAAGAGCAAAGTGAATTACAGTAAGTCAGTTCAATAAAGGGAGGATGTATCTAAACAACTAACCTAATCAGAATAATGCAGTAGTAAGGAGTGTTTGTGTATGGTTGTGTACTACCTATGAGAGAGGGGCCAGGGGCCATGTGGGACCATCTAGGGCCTCTGGCTGAGGGTAACAGTTACACACTGACAGCCACAAGGCCTGCTACTCCTCTTTTTCCTGCATGTACTCTAAAGCAAGAAAGAATCAGATTGCCTTATGTCTACTGTGAGTGTGTGGTGTGTGTGTGTGTGTGTGTGTGTGTGTGTGTGTGTGTGTGTGTGTGTGTGTGTGTGTGTGTGTGTGTGTGTGTGTGTGTGTGTGTGTTGAGAGCGTGTGTGTGTGTGTGTGTGTGTGTGTGTGTGTGTTGAGAGCGTGCGTGCTTGTATGTGTGTGAGACAGAAAGTGAATTTTGAGAGAGAGAATGTGTGTGTATTTGTGTGTGTGTATGCACACGCGTGCATGTATGTGATTATTTAATTGACATTTCCATATCTATCTTACATAACTTCCTGCCAAAACACAGCAGCCAGTTAGAATAGCCTAATGGCTATCTATGTCCATGTGTGCCTTATTCCACTGATAGAATACAGAACTATGTTCAAGGCTTCAAAGGATGTCAAATATGCAAAGTATATACAATCAAAACTCACACAGTAAACATTTTAAAGTGAGAGTCAAACAGAAATAAGATTATCTTCAAGTCCCAACTGCCTTATCAGGCATTCAGGGAATATGCATTTGTAACTCTCACACAATTAGTGAAGGGTGTGGGAGAAAGATGATAGTGTGTTTTGCACCATACTGTATGCTGACTACAGGTTTGTTAATGATGGATTTATCACATTCCTAGTTCGTGTGTGTGTGTGTGTGTGTGTGTGTGTGTGTGTGTGTGTGTGTGTGTGTGTGTGTGTGTGTGTGTGTGTGTGTGTGTGTGTGTGTGTGTGAGAAAGACAGCATATCTGTGAATAAGTGTGTCTCAGTGGATTATTATGTGCAAATTCATTTGTTTCACCATCAATATTTAATCCGTTTTTTACATGTGCACATAAGTGTGTGAGGGTAGTGTGTTGTTGGCATGGTGCAGCCTCTTTAGACTGATTACCCCACCGGCTGGAGGTAGAGCGCTATCGTTCGGGTTATTAATGAGCTTTGTTGAATCGGACTGAGAGCATGGTGCATGGCCAGGGTGGGCTCCTCCTCTTCGCTACTGTAGTTGGAGGCCCCAGAGGATATGGCCAAAGGTGAGGCAGCAATTAATGGAATTAACTTAAATTTGTCACCTAAATGCCTCACAATAGGTGGTGGAAGTTCAAAAGATCCCATTGGCCCCTCATAAAAATTATTTGTAACTGTTTATCATTGTATTTGGATATGGAGGGACAAATCTTCTTGGTCGATATTGTGGTTTGGTATATACGGTGCCTTCAGAAAGTATTCACGTCCCGTGACTTTTTCCAAATTTTGTTGTTTTACAGCCTGAATTTAAAATGGTTACAATTGAGATTTTGTGTCATTGATCTACACACAGTACCCCATAATGTCAAAGCACCCCATTGTAGTTACTCCACAATACTAGCATAAATGGCAGAGTGAAAAGAAGGAAAGCCTACACGGAATACAAATTTTCCAAAACATGCATTCTGTTTGCAATAAGGCACTAAAGTAAAACTACAACAAATTTGGCAAATACGTACATTTTTGGGGCAAATCCAGCACAACACATCACTGAGTACCACTCTTCATATTTTCAAGCATGGGGGTGGCTGCATCATATTATGTGTATGCTTGTCATCGGCAAGGACTGAGGAGTTTTTTTAAGATATGAAAAGCAACAGACAAAATCCTAGCGTAAAACTTGGTTCAGTCCGTTTTCCAACAGACACTGGGACACAAATCACCCAACAGCAGTACAATGACCTAAAACACAAGGCCAAGTATACACTGGAGTTGCTTACCGAGACAACATTGAATGTTCCTGATTGGCCTAGTTACAGTTTTGACTTAAATCGGCTTGAAAATCTAAGGCAAGGCTGTCTAGCAATGATCAACAGCAAACTTGACAGAGCTTTAAAAAATATATATATATAATAAATAAATAAAAGATGGGCAAATATTGTACAAACTAGGAGTGGAAAACTCTTAGAGACTTACCCAGAAAGACTCAAAGCTGTAATCACTGCCAAAGGTGATTCTAACATGTATTGACTCAGGTATTCAACTGATAGGTATTCAACTGAAAGGTATTCAACTATCTAATCAAGATATATTAGTGTTTGATTTTCCATTCATTAATTAACATTTTTCTAATATTTCTTCCATTTTGAGAGATCGTTGACAAAAAAAATACAATTTAATCCCACTTTATAACACAAATGTGGAAAAAGTCAAGGGGTTTGAATACTTTCTGAAGGCACTATATATTTTTCTACAAAATTAAGGACAATCCCCTGAGCTTTAAAGATTAAGTGTCTTCGGTGATCTGAATTACCTCAGAATTCAAATAACTCAGTAGCAGTTACATTGCCAATACCAACCTACCTATTTACAAATTGAAATGTTAGGGTCTCACTGTGGGCAGAAAACTAGATTAAGGTGTGCACCTTATATATAAACATGAGAGGAACTAAGCTCAGTCACTCACCTCATCATATCTTTCTGAGATCAATATTGACAATTGACTCTCAGAGCCAGCTACCCAATAGTGAGGCATACAACTCTTCCTTGTAGGAAGAAATATTCTTTCTGTTTGCATAATTTATTTTAATGACTTTCCCCTGGATGAGTGCTATAGAAATTCATTTTAGGTATCTCTATTCATTCTCACCTCTGGCTCCAATCCCCTAATAGGAGCTCAGAGTGTTGTAGCTAGCATAGTGCTAAAGCCAGGCTGGCGCACAGAGATAACAGCTATCGTTAGCATTAACATAGTTGCGGAGGCTAACGCCCCGACAGATGTCGACCCTTGTCATCGCTGTCACTTCTCTCTGCGGTTGGCACACACTGACCCTTTCACTGTCATCCAATCCCCCACTGTTGGGTGGTTTAGCATTAGTGCCAACTCGCCATGATCACTGAGACACAACCTCCCGCGGTTCACAGGTCAATCGGTGGCTACGCTAAGTGTTAAGCCCGTGCAGCTGGACAAGAAATTTGCCACCTGGCAGCCTGACAGACAGGTCCAGCCCTCCAATCAGCACCTCTCCTCCGTTTCCTCTTTCTCACCCCTCCAATAGAACTTCCTCTGGAGAAAACTGACAGCCCTTTTTTATGACTTGTCAACTCGCCAGCCCCTTGCTTTTCACAGTCCAGAACGGAAACACTGGAAGATAATTGGCTAATTTCATAGCTTGGATGTTTTCTCTCCAGTGAAGAAGAAACTCTGTGAAGTGTGTTGAACAAATGAGCTGGCTGCCAGCATGTCGTTGTCATGTTGTATTCTGAGTAGAAGCCAGAAACTAGTGAGGCTCAATGGAGTTAGCAGAGCTAGCCGTTAGCAATGAACAGATCAATTTGATCCGATATGACAGTGCGGTCCTTCTCTTGAGTGATGAGGTCGGAACTGAACTCAATATTGGTCCAACTTCTCAGGGCAGATGTCCCTTAAGGTGACACAATCGAGTCACTTCATCCCAACTTAGTGTTCAGTTGACCTCCAACATACTCTGTGGTCATTTTAAGACTAGCTGCCCTACTGTGTTCAATTGGCTTGTCTATGTCAGTGTTCAACTGGCATGAAAGAGCAGACAAGGTCTGGGGCTGTTTAAAAGACACTCAAATTCTGAAGTCTACTCTGTATAAAAATGTATCAAGAAAATTGTGATTAAAAAGAAAAGCTGTGCAGCCATTGACACCCAACCCAATGTTTTCACGTAGTGTAATTCTAATGATCTGTGGGGATTTTGGCTCTTTTTTCACATAATGGAAATATAACTGGTTAATATATGCTTGAGTGTATTTCAGGCTTTCTAACCCATTTGTCTGTTCAACATGGACCATAGCACTCAAAGGAAGATCCGTCAGTACATAACATGGTCACTTTAGCTGCGGGGTAAAAGACCTAGCATCTGTTTGTCTTTTGGCGATGTTTCAATAAGGAAGCAGTGATGACTGGCGAGACCAGGGACCGATGCAGCTCGTGTCACATGACTTGGTTGTCCGGGCGTAAATCATTTGTTGTCTACACTGAAGCAGTGCCCAGACCAAAGCCCCAAAACAAGCAGAGATTACATCTAAGCAATGTGTTTATCTACGTGGATTTACTGTACCTGTTTGACTGATGTGTTTCCAAGTGTGAACATGTGGGTCAAGTCTGTGTACCATGTACGTTTGGTATTGTTTGCATATTTCTCTGCTTCTGTTTTTATGAATGAACGATGTTCGTGTGAGCACGTAATATGGCCAGTCATTGATGGGCAGTGGGCAGCTGGCGCCCTGGGCTCTGTCTGTGTAAGTGGACAGGTCAGAAAGCTGAGCATTTCAATCACACACTGACTGGCACTGATACACACAGCAAATCCCCCAAGACGCTTTCCTCAACACTTCTAGTATCACCCAGAAGCAGAATAGACCATAGCTGGCTTTCAAGTATTCTGAGAACATAACATTACTTTGTATTTGTGCAGTAACTACTATACACAATCATTGAGAACATACAGTATATATGTATTCCTTTTTGTGGCCTTGTAGGAAATTTCTAGCCTATCTGTTCAGGAATCTTAATCAGTCATGAGCTGGGCTATTGCCACCAAATGGAATCTTTATAACAATATAATATATAATATAATATAGGGCCGGGACGATACCAGTATCGCGATACTCGTTAGAATCGCGACAAAGAAAGACAAAACGAATCGGATTTAAAACTGCAATATGTAACTTTTTGGGAGACCCGACCAAATTCACATAGAAATGTCAGTTATAGATCTGTCATTCTCAATGAAATCAAGCGGTAGATCTGTTCTATGTGTGCTAAAGTATGTCTAAGTTTAGTTTTTGTGTTTTTTACTTTTGTTTCTGTACACCACCTTCAAAAAGATGCAAATACAATATTCTGGTTTATTGAAAAGATACTTCACAGCAGTTTAGATGGTACATTGATTCTTTACACTCTGAGGGCTTATTTTGTAACATAAAATTAGGCAAACTATTATAATTTTAGCAACTAGAAAATGGCAGAGTGATTTCTGCACCTTTCTTCCACAACGAACTGCGTCCCACAACTGCGTCCTTTTGTTTGGTTTTGTGCTGTACGCTATATCGGTTTCTCACCATTTTGACCGCACTCTGCTGTCTCTTCACAAGGGAGTGCGGGATTGACTGATACACCCAGTATTGTGTTGAGTGCCCCCTTTAGTTCCATTAGAGACAACCGTGGAGGGTCTGTTATTGCATACAAAAGACACTCAACATTTCTGTTGCAGTGTTGAGAACTTCTGTTGAAGTGCATTAGCGTTTCAAATCTACCATTACTGGACCCACTAAGGCCCTACTAGAGGGTGAAGTAGATACTATTAGATATTTGCGAAATATTTATAATCAGCTGAGGTTAGTAATGCCAGCCATTGTTGTCAAGTCTGTGATTGGATTGTTAACCTAATATAGTGACCATTTGAAACATTACTTTCAATTGTATGTGTGGACTGGGTCTGGTTCATTCTGTTTTGATTGTATTACTTTGTATTAAAAACACCAAATTGTTCGAAAATGAAATTGCTATCTTGATTCATTCCTTAATTTTTTGTTTTTAAAATGAAGATGGAATGAATCAGCATTAAACCAGCAGACTTCACAGGGAAAACATGTCTAAGTATAGGCTGAGATGATTATTGGAATCCTGCTTCTTGATCCCTAATGTTATTTCATCAATGCACTTTTAATTGCCTTGTGGACTGAACTGCAAGTGCAAGATATTGAACATGACAATTTATTACCATTACCTAAAGATTCAGGACCGAAGTAGCTCTCTAGCTCAGTGGAGGGCTGGCAGACTTTTGGCCCAGGAGTTGAGGAGGGAACATGGGATTTGTGTGGAGGCTTTCCAAATGCCCTACATATTAATCAACATTACATTACAGTCATGGCAGGGCTGTAGAAATGGAAATTAGACCGAACAGCAGTGTCTATTAACTCTGGTCCTGCGGATCCATTGTGTATGCTGGATTTAGCTACGGTATAGCATTAATGGGACACTTTTTATATTTGGTTGTTTAACAGGAACCCAGTTAACTGGGAAGCTTTGAACATAAATAATTGAAATAAATATACTGTCAGATGAGATGCACATTCAGATGCATACTACAGAATTGGGACAGTGATCATTTTGATGTTGTTTTGGCTCTATATTCCAATACTTTGGATGTGAAATTATAAAATGACTATGCGTTTGAAGTTCAGAATGTCAGCTTTAATTTGAAGGTATTTTTATCCATATCGGTTGAACCGTTAAGAAATTACAACACTTTATGTACATAGTCCCCCCATTTTAGGGGACAAAAAGTATTGGAAAACATTCCTTTGTATTCGTATTAAAGTAGTCAGAAGTTTAGTATTTGGTCCCATATTCCGAGCATGCAATGATTACATCAAGCTTGTGACTCTACAAACTTGTTGGGTGCATTTTCTGTTTGTTTTGGTTGTGTTTCAGACTATTTTGTGCCCAAAATAAATGTATGGTAAATAATGTATTGTGGAGCCAAATCAAATTTGTAAACAACAGGTGTAGACTATCAGGGAAATTCTTACTTATGGGCCCTTCCCAACAATGCAGAATACAATTTTAAAAAACATATATATATATATATATATAATAATAATAATACTAACAGAAAAATAAATAAATACACAATGAGCAATGATAGCTTGGCTATATACATGGTGTACCAGTACCAAGTCAATGTGCAGGGGTACAAGGAAATGGAGGTAGATATGTACATATAGGTAGGGGTAAAGTGACTAGGCAACAGGATAGATAACAGACAGTAGTCAGCAGCGTACGTGATGAGTGTGGAGATGAGAAAGCGTGTGTGTGGTGAATGTGTGCCTGTGTGTTCGTGTTATGTGTGTGTGTGTGTGTGTGTGTGTGTGTGTGTGTGTGTGTGTGTGTGTGTGTGTGTGTGTGTGTGTGTGTGTGTGTGTGTGTGTGTGTGTGTGTGTGTGTGTGTGTGTGTGTGTGTGTGTGTCTTGTTGATGTTGAAGGAGAGGTTGTTGTCCACGTTGAGGGAGAAGTTGTTGTCCTGGCACCACACTGCCAGGTCTCTGACCTCCTCCCTATAGGTTGTCTCATCGTTGTTATTGATCAAGCCCACCACCGTTGTGTCATCGGTAATGCAGCCTTTTATATTTGAGATTCTTCAACGTAGCCACCCTTTGCCTTGATGACAGCTTTGCACACTCTTGGCATTCTCTCAACCAGCTTCATAAGGAATGCTTTTCCAACAGTCTTGAAGGAGTTCCCACATATGCTGAGCACTTGCTTTTCCTTCACTCTGCGGTCCAACTCATCCCAAACCATCTCAATTGGGTTGAGGTTGGGTGATTGTGCACCTCAGATTGAAGCCCAAATAAATGCTTCACTGAGATCAAGTAAAAGACACATCTAAACATCAACTGTTCAGAGGAGACTGCGTGGATCAGGCCTTCATGGTAGAATTGCTGCAAAGAAACCACTACTAAAGGACACCAATAACAAGAAAAGACTTGCTTGGGCCAAGAAACATGAGCAATGGACATTAGACTCGTGAAATCTGTCCTTTGGTCTGATGAGTCCAAATGTAAGATTTTTGGTTCCAACCGCTGTGTCTTTGTGAGACACAGAGTTGGTGAACGGATGATCTCCGCGTGTGTGGTTCCCACCGTGAAGCATGGAAGAGGAGGTGTAATTGTGTGGTGATGCTATCTGTGATTTATTTAGATTTCAAGGCACACTTAACCAGTATGGCTACCACAGCATTCTGCAGCGATACGCCATCACATCTGGTTTACGCTTAGTGGGACAATCATTTGTTTTTCAACAGGACAATGACCCAACACACCTCCATGCTGTGTGAAGGCTATTTGAACAAGAAAGAGAGTGATGGAGTGCTGCATCAGATGACCTGTCCTCCACAATCACCCGACCTCAACCCAATTGAGATGGTTTGGGATGATTTGTACCGCAGAGTGAAGGAAAAGGAGCCAGCGTAAGTGCTCAGCGTATGTGGGAACTCCAAGACTGTTGGAAAAGCATTCCAGGTGAAGCTGGTTGAGAGAATGCCAAGGGTGTGCAAAGCTGTCATCAAGGCAAAGGGTTTGAAGAATTTGAACCTTTGAAGAAATAAAACCTTTGAAGAATCACTTTTTTGGTTACTACATTTACATTTACATTTAAGTCATTTAGCAGACGCTCTTATCCAGAGCGACTTACAAGTACATACATTCATACTTTTTTTTTTGTACTGGCCCCCCGTGGGAATCGAACCCACAATCCTGGCGTTGCAAGCGCCATGCTCTACCAACTGAGCTACACGGGACTCAATACTACATGATTCAATGTGTGTTATTTCATAGTGTTGATGTCTTCACTACTATTCTACAATGTAGAAAATAGTGAAAATAAAGAAAAACCCTTGAAAGAGTAGGTCTGTCCAAACATTTGACCGGTACTGTATATAAAAAGTAAAATAAAAACTTGTTTTGGCTAATAGTCAGTCCATCAGGCACTTGTGAGTGTCAGTTGGGTTACTGCATGTGTGTGATGTTGGGCTGAAGCTACTGACCCGGAAGCTTGGCTCTTTCACTCCACCCAGGCTTTTGGAAGGGATGGTTGACAATTAGCTTGTCATAGTGGATGTAAGCAATGTCCCCACGCTCTCTGCCAGCTTTCGTTAGCTGGGATAAGTTTTTCCGCCTCTGGCACACAGCTTCAGAGAAGTCCTCGTTGAGGAAGTTGTAGGTTCCTCTCAAGTTATTGGCTCTCTCCAGAACAGCCATCTTGTCCTTGAACCTTAGGAACTTGGCTACTATCGGCCTGGTTTCTGTCACCTGGGCTGGTTACAGTTTTTCCAGACCTGTGGTTACAGGCTTTCAATCTTCCTATGATCCATCTGCAGCTTTTCGGTGATCATTTCTCCTGGATTGCCTTTCTAGATAGTCTGTTTTCCCAGTCATCTGTAATAGTTCACAGACAGTGCTGATGTTATCTCGTGTGGACTTACAATTTGTTGTCATCTTGCTGCAAATCTCTTTCAGGACATCCACCTCTCCCTGGGAAAACTGCAAACTATTCTTAAGGTCTTGTAAATCTCTGGTCAGATTGTCCATTGTTTTGTTGGTTGACTCCACTAGTATTTGGACAAAGCTCTTGAAGCTATTTTCCTGTTGCTTTAACAATTACTTGTATACACATTTTTGTTGATTTAACTGATTGCGCACCTATGATAGCATTTGATAGCACACTGTCCTCTCCATTATTCCAGCCTTTTTTAACTTTAGGGGGCATGACGGTAGCAACGTAAGCTGGTACTGATACTCCATGCAATTCCAGCCAGCACAACTCGCAGGGCAGCAACAAACTTTTGGGCACAAATGTTATTTTAGCCAAAATAGGGATTATTTATTATGAGAGGGCCATAAATATTAACTGGTAATGCTGCATACTCCAAGAAGATTAAGTTCTCACATTTCTGGTAAAAATAGTTATAAATTGCGCAGGTGGACTTACTTTTGAGGACACAAGCTCAAGTACATAGTGCAAATATTATTTATTTCCTATTCAACAAAAGATGGATCAATAGGGCTTGCAATGACTGAGATGCTTGCTAAATATATTAACAATCAAATTATAAACAACTTACAATAAGATTTCACCTTTCTCTTAACTGTGAAATAAATATGATCATACTTAATGACAATACACAAAGTGGTTTTGTCCGCCTGTGACAAAGAGAAAGTGGCCTTTTTAAAATTCAAAAAAAATATTTTGAATTTTTTCCTGTCGAGAGCTATAAATCCATCTGAGAACATCACAACGAGATGACTGCTTTTGTTGCATCCATTAGATTCTCCCGTTTCATATGCGCTCATGCAAGCACAGCTGTAAGGTTCCTTTGTCTGGATAGGCCAAACAATGTGACGTTCTGCTTTCTATGATAATATAATATGTTGTGTGTCTGTGGACCTCACAGCTGCACTTGCAATAGCACATTAGAATCGGGACAACCAATGCTTTTAGGGAATGTAAAACAATTGATGTTGCGCCGTTCACAGAGCTCGCTGTACACAGAAATATCTGTCAGGACCAGTCCAGAAACGCTCAAAGTACCCTACATAGGGGACTTAACATCTATGAGGCTTTAATCAGCCACAAGCCCAGGACTATCTGCGATCCCAGCCACAAGGGCTAACCGCGTCGAGGGCTGTGTTCAAACTGTTAAGGAAACCTGGCTAGCTTGATAGCTAGCAACTAGGCTAGCTTGATAGCCAGCAGCTAGGCTAGCTGCTTTGCCAAGCAGCAGCTCTTCAGATTTTACGGTTTAGGGACTCTGGCCTGACAGATGCCGACCTTTGACCTCGAGGTTGTACACCTGCTCTAAAACATAGCAAAACAGGTGTGGGGGCCACTTCGTGTTGCAGCCACCTAATAGTTTTTCTGGTTTAGCACTCCAAATAGCCCATTACCTGTCTAAACTTTGCTAGCTACAGTACAGTGAAAAAGTATTTGCCCCCTTTCAGATTTTCTTTATTTTTGCATATTTTTGATACTAAAAGATGATACTAAAAGATGGCGCCGACAGAGATGGTCCCCTCGCTTCGAGTTCTTAGGAAACTATTCTAACTCAGGCAAGCAAAACCTCAAGACCTAAATATTAGAGATTGAGCAACAGCTGTTGTTAACAAAGAGACACACACCTCCCCCTTGAGCTTACCCGACGCTGCCGTTCTGTGGTGACGATTTAGTTTTTATTTAGTATTTCGTTTTTTTATGTTTTTACACTGTTAACCCCAGGAAATCTTAAGTCTTATTACATACAGCCGGGAAGAATTATTGGGTAAAAGAGCAATTTTAACTTACCAACATTACGACCAGGAATACGACTTTCCCGAAGCGGATCCTCTGTTCGGACCACCACTCAGGACAATGGACCTAATCCCAGAAGCCGACCCAAAACAACAGTGCCGCAGAAGGGGCAGTCGAAGCAGCCACCTGGTCAGATTCCGTGGACGGCACATCACCCACCACTCCCGAGTATACTTCTAGCCAATGTCCAGTCTCTTGACAACAGGTAGGTAGAGGAAATTCGAGCAATGGTTGCCTTCCAGAGAGACATCAGATATTGTAACATTCTCTGTTTCACGGAAACATGTCTCTCAGGATATGTTGTCGGAATCGGTTTAGCCACAGAGATAAACACCTCTCTGGGAAGAGGAAGGGCGGGGGTATATGCTTCATGACTAACGACTTATGGTGTAATCATAACAACATACAGGAACTCAAGTCCTTCTGCTCACCCGACGTAGAATTCCTTACAATCAAATGCCGGCCATTTTACCTACCAAGAGAATTCTCGTCAGTTATAGTCACAGCTGTGTACATTCCCCCTCAAGCAGACAACAAGACGGCCATCAAGAAACTTCACTGGACTATATGCAAACTGGAAACCATATATCCTGCATTTATTGTAGCTGGGGATTTTAACAAATCAAATTTGAGAACAAGGCTACCTTCATTCTACCAGCATATTGATTGCGCTATGCGCATGGGCAATACCCTCGACCACTGCTAACCTAACTTCCGTGATGCATACAAAGCCCTCCCCTGCCATCCCTTCGGCAAATCCGACCACAACACCATCTTGCTCCCACCGTCTTATAGGCAAAACTCAAACAGGATGTACCAGTGACGAGAACCATTCAACACTGGTCTGACCAATTGGAAGTCACACTTCAAGATTGTTTTGATCACGCGGAGTGGAATTTGTTCCGGTCAGCCTCAGAGAACAACATCGACCTATACGCTGACTCGGTGAGTGCATTTATAAAGAAGTTAATTGGAGATGTTGTACCCACTGTGACTATTAAAACCTACCCTATCCAGAAACGGTGGATGGATGGCGGCATTCGCGCAAAACTGAAAGTGCGATCCATCGCATTTAATCATGGAAAGAGTTCTGGGATTATGACTGAATATAAACCATGTAGTTATTCCCTCCGCAAGGCAATCAAACACGTGAAATGCCAGTACAGGGACAAGGTGGAGTCGCAATTCAACGGTTCAGACACGAGACGTATGTGGCAGGGTCTACAGGAAATCACGGACTACAAAACAAAAACCAACCTCTCCTTCTCCGTGGCCGACGTGAGTAAAATATTTCAACGTGTTAACCCTCACAAGGCTGCTGGCCCAGACGGCATCCCTAGCCACGTCCTCAGAGCATGCGCAGACCAGCTGGCTGGTGTGTTTACGGACATATTCAATCGCTCAATATCCCAGTCTGTTGTCCCCACATGCTTCAAGATGGCTACCATTGTTCCTGTACCCAAGAAGGCAAAGATAACTGAACTGAATGACTACCGCCCCGTAGCACTCACTTCTGTCATCATGAAGTGCTTTGAGAGACTAGTCAAGGATCATATCACCTCCACTTTACCGGTCACGCTATACCCACTTCAGTTTGCATATCGCACAAACAGGTCCACAGACGACGCAATCGCCATCACACTGCACACTGCCCTATCCCTTCTGGACAAAATTAATACCTATGTAAGAATGCTGTTGTTCATTGACTACAGCTCAGCATTCAACACCATGTGGAGGGTGTGTACACCATGTGTACCCTCCAAGCTCATCATCAAGCTGGAGGCCCTGGGTTTCAACCCTGCCCTGTGCAATTGGGTTTGCAGACGATTTACCAACGATTACCAACAACGATGAGACAGCCTACAGGAAGGAGGTGAGGCCACTCGGAGTGTGGTGTCAGGAAAACAACCTCTCACTCAATGTCAAAAAAACAAAGGAGATGATCGTGGACTTCAGGAAACAGCAGAGGGAGCAGCCCCCTATCCACATCGAAGGGTCAGCAGTGGAGAAGATGGAAAGTTCCTGGGCATACACATCACGGACAAACTGAAATGGTCTACCCACACAGACAGTGTGGTGAAGAAGGCGCAGCAGAGCCTCTTCAACCTCAGGAGGCTGAAGAAATTTGGCTTGTTAGCCAAAACCCTGACAAATATTTACAGATGCACAATCGAGAGCATCCTGTCGGGTTGTATCACCGCCTGGTACGGCAACTGCACCGCCCTCAAGCGCAAGGCTCTCCAGAGGGTGGTGCGGTCTGCACAACGCATCACCGGGGACAAACTACCTGCCCTCCATGACACCTACAGCGCCCGATGTCACAGGAAGGCCAAAAAGATCATCAAGGACATCAACCACCCGAGCCACTGCCTTTTCACACCGCTACCATCCAGAAGGCGATGCCAGTACAGGTGCATCAAAGCTGGGACCAAGAGACTGAAAAACAGCTTCTATCTCAAGGCCATCAGACTGCTAAACATCAATCACTAACTCAGGCTGCTGCCTACATTGAGACCCAATCACTGGCCACTTTAATAAATGGATCACTAGTCACTTTATTCAATGCTACTCTAAATAATGGCACTTTATTAATGTTTACATATCTTACATGACTCATATTGGGGTGGCAGGTAATCTAGTGGTTAGAATGTTGGGCCAGTAACCGAAAGGTTGCTGGATCAAATCCCTGAGCTGGCAAGGTAAAAATATTTAGTTCTGCTCCTGAACAAGGCAGTAAACCCACTGTCCCTAGGCCGTCATTGTAAATAAGAATTTGTTCTTAATAACTGACTTGCCTAGTTAAATAAATGTTAATTAAATATCACATGTACAGTATATACTGTATTTTATACCATCTATTGCACCTTGCCAATGCCGCTCGGTCATCGCTCATCCATATACTTACATGTACATATTCTCATTCACCCCTTTAGATTTGTGTGTATTAGGTAGTTGTTGGCGGATTGTTAGATTACTTGTTAGATATTACTGCACTGTCAGAACTAGAAGCACAAGCATTTCGCTACACTCGCATTAACATCTGCTAACCACATGTATGTGACAAATAAAATGTGATTTGATTTGATTTTAATGTTTTTAGATCTTCAACCAAAACCTAATATTAGAAAAGGGGAACCTGAGGGGAGGCAAATACTTTTTCACAGCACTGTACATGTCCAAACTGAATAACATATAACATTTTCCCTCAAAGTTGCTCTAAAAGAATATTGTAAATATGTCTGGTGTTTGTTTTTTATATACTGTATATAAATCCCATTATCCATCCTGTTGACTATTTATTCACCAGATGGCGCTACATTTTTAACAAGCAATTATTTATCATGTTTGATCGGGATTTAGTCCCTCAATCCTCTAATTCAATAAGGACTTACATCCTGCTTTGAGGAAACATTAGTGGTCTTATATCCCAACAACATCCTCGAACAACAGTACCCAACATGTGATGCGTCCCCAAGGAACTGTGTCAGACGAGCTTATATTACTCATTGTCATGCTCAATTGGTCAACCCTCACGCCCCCTGCCCAGAAAGTAACCATTATTCAGTTAGACGTCTTGATAGGCCTTGCGTGCTTTCTCGTGATAGACCCATTCACCCTAGGTTCAAACCAGCTGACTCTCTCAGGGTGATAGGCAGGGGCCATTGTCTCCTGAGCAACTATCCACTAACTTTGCATTGGGTTCCCTCCAGGGAGAGACTTTCCCTCTGTCTCCCAGGCCAAGGCTGTTCCCTCAGGCACCACACATCCATGGCTGGGCTGAATGAATCATAAAAAAAGGAACAGGGGAGCAGCAGAACAGTAAAATGGGCTCTACATCTCCCATCTCCCCATTCCCTCATCTCCATTCCTCCCCATAGGCTGCCGGGGCCATTGTAAATCAGGGACAAGCCCGAGCTGAGGGGGAAGAGAAAGGCGACATTAAAGTGGGAACTATGCCCCAGAAGCCGGGCTTTATGTCATGATTGGAAGGACAGGGGGAGTGTGGGAGACAAAGGCAGGAAGGGACAGGGATGGAGAGGGAGAGAGAGGGACGCACACACACAGAAAAAGAAAGAACACTGACTCAGCTGGGAGTGGGTTTAACTATGACACAACTACCACAAAAATATATGGAGGAAGGGTAATCCACAAATAATTGTGAGCAAACAGGATACGTTTTTTATATTTTTTTAATTTCCCCCTGTTGCAGAGGGAAACAAAGTAATTTACAGGGGCGTTCTGTCAATGCGCCATTCCATAGCAACCACTTACCTACCCCAACCAAACAATGTCCTTGTATTCACAGGAATAAAGGCCCCTCCGTCTCCTGTAGTACAATGACAAAAAATATGTGTATACAGGAGGTGGGATGTGAGGTGAAACAGTGGACAGATGGGCTATTATTTTATTTTTTGGTGTGTGTGTGTGTGTGTGTGTGTGTGTGTGTGTGTGTGTGTGTGTGTGTGTGTGTGTGTGTGTGTGTGTGTGTGTGTGTGTGTGTGTGTGTGTGTGTGTGTAAAAAAACACCAACATACAAGATAATTGGCCCATCCGCACCAAGGCATCCCCTGGTTCACTGTTATCCTAAAACCTTGTTGGACTGGTGTATACTGTATAGCCTAACTGTTGTTTATCCATTCTGCCGTGGCAGTTTTACTCAATAGCTGCTTACCTTGCTCTCTCTCTCTCTCTCTCTCTCTCTCTCTCTCTCTCTCTCTCTCTCTCTCTCTATCAAATCAAGCCAAATCAAATGTTATTTGTCACATGCTTCGTAAACAACAGGTGGTGACTAACAGGGAAATGCTTACTTCCTAACAATGTAGGGAGAAAGACCATAGAGAAATAATAGAAAAGTAAAACACGTAATAATACAATTTATAGTAAATGCACAATGATTAACGATAACTTGGCTTTTATACACAGGGTACCAGTACAGAGTCAATGTGCAGGGGTATGAGGTAATTGAGGTAAATTTGTACATATATATTAGGAATAAAGTGACAGATAAACAGTAGCAGTATTTTATTTATTATTATTTTCTATTTTTACTCTGCTGTTACTCGCTGTTTATTATCTATGCATAGTCACTTTACCCATACCTGTACATATTACCTCAATTACCTGGACTAACCGGTGCCCCCGCGCATTGACTCCGTACCGGTATTGAATTTTTTACTTATCTATTTTTTACTTAACACTTATTTTTCTTAAAACTGCATTGTTGGTTAAGGGCTTGTAAGTAAGCATTTCACGGTAAAGTCTACACATGTTTGATTTGATTTGACGAGTCAAAAAAGTTTGCGCTAAAAGGGTCAATGTAGATAGTCTGGGTATCTATTTGGTTAACTATTTAGCAGTCTTATGGCTTGGGGGTAGAAGCTGTTCAGGGTCCTGTTGTTTTCAGACTTGGTGCATTGGTACCTGTTGCTGTGCTGTAACAGAGAGAACAGTCTACTGTACGACATGGGTGGCTGGAGTCGTTGAACATTTTTAGGGCCTTCCTCTGACACCGCCTGGTATAGAGATCCTGGATTGCAGGGAGCTCAGCCCCAGTGATGTACTGGGCCGTATCAGGAGGTATTCTAACTCAGGCAAGCAGAACCTCAAGACCTAAATATTAGTGCTTGAGCAACAGATGTTGTTAACAAAGAGACACACACCTCCCCCCTTGAGCTTACCCGACGCTGCCGTTCTGTCGTGACGATGCATAGAAAAATCAGTTAGATATATATTATCCATGTCCTTGTACAGCCACGACTCTGAGAAACATAGTATATTAGCGTTTTTCCAGTCTCGTTGATAGGATAGTCTCGAACGGAGCTCGTCCAGTTTGTTCTTCAGTAATTGTATGTTTGCCAATAGAATGGAGGTTAGAGATAATTGATGTACTTGCCAACACATCGGCCTCTCTTATGCAGCATTTTTTTTTGGGGGGTCTTAGGGCCTGGTCCGGGGTGAGCAGTATATCCTGCGCCTCCGACTCATTGAAGTAGAAATCTTTATCCAAATTGAGGTTAGTGATCGCTGTTCTTATGTCTAGAAGCTCTTTTTGGTCATAGGAAACAATGACAGAAACATAATCTACAAAAGAAGTTAATATCAGCGCAAATAAAACATCAAATAGCAGAGTTGGTCAGGAACCGGTAAAACGTCTGCTTTCCATTGCAGTCCATTCTCTCTCTCTCTCTTTCTCTGTGACATTGTTCACCATCCCTACGGCGGTCTCACAGACCACTAAACAAGCTTTTGCAATGTTTTGCCCTCCACCCCTGGAACTATTCCTACACGCTCGCCTATCATTTCACATTTTACCCCTGAGCGGTTGAAGGGGACTGTTGACAGCCTCAAAAGAAGGTGAGGAGGAGAAACTGTAGTGTTGCTTTCAGACAACCTGCCACATTCGTACATCTGACATTCAAGTAGTAGAGGGAACACTGAGAGACCTTTGAAGTATATACAGTAGCATAGTTGGCGAGAAATGAGATTCATTTCAATACACATTTAATTGAAGTGTTTAAGGTTCTCCATGTTTGTGTCAAACCTTTTTCAGTGTCCTGTTAAAGATTGAATAATCACAGCATTTACAGTTGAAGTCAGACGTTTACATTCGCTTATATTGGAGTCATTAAAACTCGTTTTTCAACCACTCCACAAATTTCTTGTTAACAAACTATAGTTTTGGCATGTTGGTTAGGACATCTACTTTGTGCATGACACAAGTATTTTTTCTAACAATTGTTTACAGACAGATTATTTCACTTATAATTCACTGTATCACTATTCCAGTGGGTCAGAAGTTTGCATACACTCAGTTGACTGTGCCTTTAAAGAGCTTGGAAAATTCCAGAAAATTATGTCATGGCTTTAGAAGCTTCTGATAGGCTAATTGAAATCATTTGAGTCAATTGGAGGTGTACCTGTGGATGTTTTTCAAGGCCTACCTTCAAACTCGGTGTCTCTTTGCTTGACATCATGGGAAAATCAAAAGAAATCAGCCAAGACCTGTCTGGAACCAGCCAAGACATGTCTGGATCATCCTTAGGAGCAATTTCCAAACGCCTGAAGGTACCACGTTTATCTGTACAAATAATAGTACGGAAGTATAAACACCATGGGACCACGCAGCCGTCATACCGCTCAGGAAGGAGACGCGTTCTGTCTCCTAGAGATGAACATACTTTGATGCGAAAAGTGCAAATCAATCCCAGAACAACAACAACAGACCTTGTGAAGATGCTGGAGGAACAGGTACAAAAGTATCTATACCCACAGTAAAACAAGTCCTATTTCGACATAACGTGAAAGGCCGCTCAGCAAGGAAGAAGCCACTGCTCCAAAACCGCCATAAAAAAGCCAGACTACGGTTTGCAACTGTACATAGGGACAACGATCGTACTTTTTTGAGAAATGTCCTCTGGTCTGATGAAACAAGAATAGAACTGTTTGGCCATAATGACCATCGTTATGTTTGGAGGAAAAAGGGGGAGGCTTGCAAGTCGAAGAACACCATCCCAACCGTGAAGCACGGGGGTGGCAGCATCATGTAGTGGGGATGCTTTGCTGCAGGAGGGACTGGTGCACTTCACAAAATAGATGGAATCATGAGGTAGGAAAATGATGTGGATATATTGAAGCAACATCTCAAGACCTCAGTCAGGAAGTTAAAGCTTGGTTGCAAATGGGTCTTCCTAATGGACAATGACCCCAAGCATACTTCCAAAGTTGTGGCAAAATGGCTTAGTCAAGGTATTGGAGTGGCCATCACAAAGCCCTGACCTCAATCCTATAGACCATTTGTGGGCAGAACTGAAAAAGCATGTGCGAGCAAGGAGGCCTAGAAACCTGACTCAGTTACACCAGCTCTGTCAGGAGGAATGGGCCAAAATTCACCCAACTTATTGTGGGAAGCTTGTGGAAGGCTACCCGAAACGTTTGACCCAAGTTAAACAATTTAAAGAGAATGCTACCAAATACTAATTGAGTGTATGTAAACGTCTGACCCACTGGGAATGTGATGAAAGAAATAAAAGCCGATATAAATCGTTCTCTCTACAATTATTCTGACATTTCACATTCTTAAAATAAAGTGGTGATCCTAACTGACCTAAGACAGGGAATTTTTACTAGGATTAAATGTCAGGAAAATCTGTGTATGTATTAAATGTATTTGGCAAAGGTGAGTGTAAACTTCCGACTTCAACTATATGAATAAACTGATGGAACCAGTCTGATCGCTATGTTGACCATGGTCTCCACCAGGGTAATGTATGAAAGCAATTAACTGCACAACAAACTTGAACAGGGTAACATTAATTTTCTCTATTTTCAATTTCTTTTCACGTTGTCTGACACATATGGTTTGAAATTCCAAGCCAATTACATAAAATTGCACATTAAAGGGGCAATCTGGGGTTCGAAAAGCAAGAAATCATTGTTTTGGTAAACAGCTGAGAGATGGGGCTAGAGAAATGTCACCACTCTCAAATGCATTAATAGATATAAACTCAGCAAAAAAAGAAATGTCCCTTTACAGGACCCTGTCTTTCAAAGATAATTCGTAAAAATCCAAATAACTTCACAGATCTTCATTGTAAAGGGTTTAAACACGGTTTCCATTTTTGTTCAATGAACCATAAACAATTAATCAACATGCACCTGTGGAACAGTCATTAAGACACTAACAGCTTACAGACGGTAGGCAATTAAGGTCACAGTTATGAAAACGTAGGACACTAAAGAGGCCTTTCTACTGACTCTGAAAAACACAAAAAGAAAGATGCCCAGGGTCCCTGCTCATCTGCGTGAACCTGCCTTAGGCATGCTGCAAGGAGGCATGAGCACTGCAAATGTGGCCAGGGCAATAAATTGCCATGTCCGTACTAAGACAGCACTACAGGGAGACAGGACGGACAGCTGATCATCCTCGCAGTGGCAGGCCATGTGTAACAACACCTGCACAGGATCGGTACATCGGAACATCACACCTGCAGGACAGGTACAGGATGGCAACAACAACTGCCCGAATTACACCAGGCACGCACAATCTCTCCATCAGTGCTCTGACTGTCCGCAATTGGCTGAGAGAGGCTGGACTGAGGGCTTGTAGGCCTGTTGTAAGGCAGGTCCACCAGCCATACTGCTCGTTCTGTGTGTGATTTCCTGCAGGACAGGAATGTCAGTGTTCTGCCATGGCCAGCGAAAAGCCCAGATCTCAATCCCATTGAACACAACTGGGACCTGTTGGATAGGAGGGTGAAGGCTAGGGCCATTCCTCCCAGAAATGTCCGGGAACTTGCAGGTGCCTTGGTGGAAGAGTGAGGTAACATCTCACAGCAAGTTTTGGCAAATCTGGTGCAGTCCATGAGGAGGAGATGCACTGCAGTACTTAATGCAGCTGTTGGCCACACCAGACACTGACTGTTACTTTTGATTTTGACCCCCCCTTGGTTCAGGGACACATTATTCCATTTCTGTTTGTCACATGTCTGTGGAACTTGTTCAGTTTATGTCTCAGTTGTTGAATCTTGTAATGTTCATACAAATATTTACATATGTTAAGTTTGCTGAAAATAAACTCAGTAGCCACTTGAGAGGACGTTTCTTTTTTTGCTGAGTTTAGCTATCTATGGATGCTAGAAAATCCATGCGATAAAAATTATAGTTTTAAACCTGTTTTGAAGTTATACAATTTTTCTTAAACTATTAGAAAAAATAAATGGGTTAAGTTTTCATTTAATGTTGAATCACACATAATGTGAAGGCCAGGGCTCTGTGCTGTGCCTAATTAATTTAAGAAACCCTTTCATACAAATTGTATGGGTATTCATTATTCAGTAAGATACATTTTCTATCTCTCATTCAGAGAACAACCTTGCAGTGCCATACTACTGAGAGTGAAATTGTTTGGTTTCTATACTGATCAAAAATATAAACGCAACATGCAACATTTTCAATGTTTTTACTGAGTTACAGTTCATATAAGGAAATCTGTCAATTGAAATAAATTCATTAGGCTCTAATCTATGGATTTCACATGACTCGGCAGGGGCACTATCATGGGTTGGCCTGGGAGGGCATAGGCCCACCTACTTGGGAGCCAGGCCCAGCCAATCAGAATGAGTTTTTCCCACAAAAGAGCTTTATTACAGACAGAAATACTCCTCAGTTTCATCAGCTGTCCGGCTGGTTGGTCAGACAATCCCGCAGGTGAAGAAGCCGGATGTGGAGGTCCTGGGTTGGAATGGTTACACACCGTCTGTGGGTGTGAGGCCAGTTGGACGTACTGCCAAATTCTATAAAACAACGTTGGAGGAGGTTTATGGTAGAGAAATGAACATTAAATTCTCTGGCCAAAGCACTGGTCGACATTCCTGCAGTCAGTACGCCAATTGCACGCTTCCTCAAAACTAGAGACATCTCTGGCATTGTGTTGTGTGACAAAACTGCACATTTAGTGGCCTTTTATTGTCCCCAGCACAAGCTGCACCTGTGTCATCAAATCATATTTGTCACATGAGCCGAATACAACAGGTGTAGACCTTACAGTGAAATACTTACTTACAAGCCCTTAACCAACAATGCAGTTTTAAGAAAAATAAGTGTTAAGTAAAAAATAGATAAGTAAAAATTCAAAATTCAAAAATTCGCTCCACAAAAGCGGGAGCTCTACCCTTTAGCTCAGTGAGGATATTGCCTGTAATTCATGGCTTCTGGTTGGGGTATGTACATACAGTCACTGTGGGGACGACGTCATCAATGCACTTATTGATGAAGCCAGTGACTGATGTGGTGTAGTCCTCAATGCCATCGGAAGAATCCCGGAACATACTCCAGTCTGTGCTAGCAAAACAGTCCTGTAGGTTAGCATCTGCTTCATCTGACCACTTTCTTATTGACCGAGTCACTAGTGTTTCCTGCTTCAGTTTTTAACATGCTAGTAGAAATTAGCTAAAACTAATTTAAGTTTCCCTGCATTAAAATCCCCGGTCACTAGGGGTTCCGCCTCTGGATGAGTATTTTCCTGTTTGCTAATGGCCGTATACAGCTCATTGAGTGTGGTCTTAGTGTCAGCATCGGTTTGTGGTGGTAAATAGACAGCAACGAAGAATATAGATGAAAACTCTTGGTAAATAGTGTGGTCTACAGCTCATCATGAGATACTCCACCTCAGGTGAGCAAAACTTGAGACTATCTTAGATTTCGTGCACCAGCTGTTGTTTACAAATATACATAGATCGCCACCCCTTGTCTTACCAGAGGCGCCTGTTCTATCCTGCCGAAAAAGCGTAAAACATGCCAGCTGTATGTTATTCATGTTGTCGTTCAGCCACGACGAGGTAAAACATAAGATATTATTGTTTTTAATGTCCCATTGGTAGTATATACGAGCACGTAGCTTGTTTATTTTATTAACCAATGATTGTACCTAGGCTAATAGGACCGATGGTAAAGGCAGATTACCCACTCCCGTCAAATTCTTACAAGGCACCCAGACCTACGTCCCCGATATCTCTGTCTCTTTCTCCTGTGAATGACGGGGATGAGGGCCTTGTCGGATGTCTGGAGTAAATCGTGGATGGAGTAAATCGTGTCTGGAGTAAATCGTGGATGGGTAATCTTGGCAAAGGAAAAATGCTCACTAACAGGGACGCAAACAAATTTGTGCACAAAATTTGAGAGGCATAAGCTTTTTGTGCTTCCGGAAACTTTCTGGGATCTTTTATTTCAGATCATGAAACATGAGACCAACACTTTACATGTTGCGTTTATATTTTTGTTCAGTATATATACACTGTTACACAGTGGTGTAAAGTACTTGAGTAAAAATACTTGAAAGTACTACTTAAGTAGATTTTAGGGGTATTTGTACTTTACTTTACTATTTATATTTTTGACAACTTTTATTTTTACTTCACTACATTTCTAAAGAAAATAATGTACTTTTTACTCCATACATTTGTGACACCCAAAAGTACTCGTTACGTTTTGAATGCTTAGCGGGACAGGAAAATTATCCAATTCACACACAAGATAACTTCCCTGGTCATCCCTACTGTCTCTGACCTAGCGGACTCACTAAACGCAAATGCTTTGTTTGTAAATGACGCCTGAGTGTTGAAATGTGCCGCTGGCTATCCCTACATTGAAATAATAAGAAAATGGTGCCTGGTTTCCTTAACATAAGGAATTTGAAATTATTTCTACTTTTACTTTTGATACTTAAGTATATTTTAGAAATTACATTTACTTTTGATACTTAAGTATAGTTAAAACCAAATACTTTTAGACTTTTACTCAAGTAGTATTTTACTGGGTGACTTTCACTTTTACTTGAGTCATTTTCTATTAAGTTATGTTTACTTTTACTCAAGTATGACAATTGGGTACTTTTTCCACCACTGCTGTTAGATGGTATACTGTTCAAGAATCTTTCAAATTCCCCTGGCAAGCTCGACAAACGAATTCAGAAAAGCACTCATTATTCTTTCACACCGATTTCCAAGCGTAACTTGTTTTTGTTTATTATACAGCTTCTCATAAGAAATATCAGTGGATATTTGCGTTATGCTACGTGGCAGAAGTAATAACCATAATAACTAACATTAGTTCTCTTTCGCTGCACAATAAGAAATAAAAGGGGTTAAATTAATTATGGGAAAATGCAGCCTCTGTTAGCTTCCAACAATCAAAGCCTGAAACGTTCAATTGCTAGATCCGCAAGCAGATAATTACTCGCCAAGTGATTGGGGTAAATACCAGTGTGTGGGGATGAGTCATGACTATTTGTTATTTCCACTCGGATTTCAGTCTCTCACTGACTCTACCTGCATCCCAAATGACACCCTATAACTTATTTAGTGCACTACTTTTTCCCCATAGCACTCTGCTCAAAAGTACTGCACTACAGTATGTAGGGAATAGGGTGCTAACTGGGAGGCAACCTCTGTTTGCATATTTCATACGGCTTGGCCTTCCGAGGAATCAATGAGAAAATGGTCAGAGATTTACTTTAAACCTGACATGCGGCTTCATCCACCCGGCAAAACTCATCTTGACCTTCCAGAATACACTGGCAAGGAGGCTCAAGACTTCTTCGAGAAGCACAGCAAGACACAAGTGGACAAGCCAACAGATCTAGGCTACTCCCAATTTGACTGGATCAATATTCAGGTACAGGTATGCTATCCACGCAGTCTAGCCTATGGCTGTGATGCTGCCCTCAGCATTATGAGGACACCCCCGCAATTGGGTAAAAAGAGCACTATTATTATTATTGCCAAAAATTTGACTTTGTTATTATTATATTGCCAAAAGTCCAGGACATTTAGACAATTATGACACTACTCCAATTAATGAACAATGGACAGTATATTGAAGTGTCATACAGACTGAAGCTTCTTCCTTGTGGGGCTACAGGGCATTGTATACCTAGAGTATATGGGCTAAATACGGCAATATAAATTGAAAGCTATTCCCCTACTATTTCTATTGTACTACTGTTTAGGATAGATGGTCAGTCCCATTTTGGCTGCCACACAATTCCTTATATATATATATATTCTTCCTGTTGATGGCTGTCCCCTTCCATTTACACTATTGAATTTATCTTCCAGTGAGGACTTGGCCTAAAGGAGGACTTGGCCCATGATGAATTATTTTGAAGATCTAGATGAGACTGCATTTCTTGTACATACAGTGGGTCCTCATTTAGTAGTTGCGTCATACTGCGGTTCAGAGTGCGGGATGCCCCTTAAGAGCTTAGTGACTTTCAACATGGCACCGTTATAGGATGCCACCTTTCCAACAAGTCAGTTCGTCAAATTTCTGCAGTGCTAAAGCTGCCCCGGTCAACTGTGAGTGCTGTTATTGTGAAGTGGAAACGTGTAGGAGCAATTATGGCTCAGCTGTGAAGTGGTAGGCCACACAAGCTCACAGTATGGGACCACCGAGTGCTGAAGTGCATAGCATGTAAAAATCATCTGTGCTCGGTTGCAACACTCACTACCAAGTTCCAAACTGCCTCTGGAAGCAACGTCAGCACAATAACTGCTCGTCAGGAGCTTCATGAAATTGGTTTCCATGGCCAAGCAGCTGCACAGAAGCCTAAGATCACCATGCACAGTGCTAAGAATTTGCTGGAGTTGTGTAAAGCTTGCCGCCATTGGACTCTGGAGCAGTGGAAACGCTTTCTCTGGATTGATAAAGCACTCTACTACCTGGCAGTCCGACGGAAGAATCTGAGTTTGGCGGATGCCAGGACAACGCTACATTCCTCAATGCATAGTGCCAACTGTAAAGTTTGGTGGAAGATGCCCCCGTGCACTAAGTGAGGACCTTACAGAAATGGTTTGTCGAGATCAGTCTGGAAGAACTTGACTGGCCTGCACAGAGCCCTGACCTCAACCCCATCGAATACCTTTGGGATGAATTGGAACGCTCACTGAGCCAGGCCTAATCGGCCAACATCGGCGCCCGACCTCACTAATGCTCTTGTGGCTGAATGGAAGCAAGTTCCCGCAGAAATGTTTCAACATTTAGTAGAAATCCTTCCCAGATGAGTGGAGGCTGTTATAGCAGCAAAGGAGGGACCAACTCTATATTAAGACCTTTCAAATTCCAAGAGAGAGTTGCCATTGTTTAAAATATATATATATATTATTAATAATACAATTGTTATCTTTAGTGTTAATAAGCCCATGGATGTGATACTAAAAATTCCTCACTTGAGTGAAAGCCTGAATTAGCCAACAAATAAAGTTAAAACAATAATTCAAAAATAGTTAATTCATCACTCAGATGTCTTATGTAATGGGCGGTAAGGCACAAGACTCATTCACAGAAGGCACAGAAACATTCACACCTCTTTTAACTTACAAAAGGATAGCCTAATAGCTTGGCTAGGTGTGAATGCTGCAGTCAGTCATCTGAGCGAGTGTAGGGGTGCAGACTGATCACTGGAAATAGACTTCCATTTCACAATGCACTTCACAATGCACTTGCAAGCCATGACAATAACGTGAATACGGACGATACCTGACGGTAATAGCGTGTCGTTTTTAATTCTTTTGTTTTAAGCCGTCCCCAAACTTTAGCCCTAACAACTTGGAATTAATGCCTAAACTGTTAACCTTTTGGATGTTTCTGTTTTAACCCTGTAACCAAAGAAAGACCCTGCGAGAAAGAAGGTGAAAAAAGAAGGTGCCTCATGATTATATGTATGATTATATGTAACCTAATTATTTATTTAAGTTGTTGTGAGACTGAAATGTTACTGAATACGTAACAACAATAAAAATAAGCATCTGGTGGTAATGGTGGAGAGTCAGGCGGAGAATGACTCGTTAAAGAGGGCGAGGGATGAGATGGTCACAATCAGGGTTGGGCGGAGTACAGGTCGACATGTATGCACTCACCGTGACTGGCCGATGTGAGTGCCCTTCACTCAATGTTAGAGTTAATAAATAATATTTCGACCTACAGGAAGCTTGGGGCCCTCTTTTTTTCAACATTAACAACAGAGTGAAAGGTGACTGTAAATACGCTACAAAGCTGTAGGCCAGGTGTAAATGGTAATGCGGCCTTACCAACTCCTTCAATCAATTGGAATACAAAAAAGCCATCCATTCTTGATGGGCTTTCAGTAGGACAAAAAAAGTTCATTTTTTAGGGATTTGAAATGAATAACGGTTGTTTTAGGTAGGCCATGTTTAAAATGCACACTTTTAGGCCTACGGCTCATTGGTGGTTATACAAGGCTACTAGTCTAAAAAGCCTACTAATGATAATGACATTACTTATTATTATAATGATAATACGAATAATTGTAATAATAACAATAAGCAGGGTAGGAGGAGCGAGCGCTGTGTGTTTAATACATTAAGAGTGTCCAACAGGTGGTGTTAGATTACAATCTTTTTTCTGAGCGTTTGGAACAGTGTAATCACCACAACAAATACAATAATGACTTACAAACTAATTACAATCCATCCCAGGCAGTCTGTTCTAACGGAAAACTGTTTAAGTATTCAATAAAGCCATGATTTAAAAACAGTCGCATGCATTTGTGAATTCAATTGCTTTTGCCGACATGTTGTGGTTTATTTATTGTTGAATTTTTCAAGGACACCTTTGATAGTTTTTTTTATAATAAAAATTACTGATTGTATTTAAATGCTGTTCGTATTTAAAGGAATGAATGACTTGTAAGCTGTGAATACATGGATGAATGAATAATATATATGTATATACACATATATTAGACGTCAACTGTGTGTGTGTGTGTGTGTGTGTGTGTGTGTGTGTGTGTGTGTGTGTGTGTGTGTGTGTGTGTGTGTGTGTGTGTGTGTGTGTGTGTGTGTGTGTGTGTGTGTGTGTGTGTGTGTCTGAAGTTTACATACACTTAGGTTGGAGTCATTAAAACTCATTTTTCAACCACTCCACAAGTCGGTAAGGACATGTACTTTGTGCATGACACAAGTAATTTTTCCAACAATTGTTTACAGACAGATTATTTCACTTATAACTCACTGTATCACAATTCCAGTGGGTCTAAAGTTAACATACACTAAGTTGACTGTGCATTTAAACAGCTTGGGAAATTCCAGAAAATGATGTCATGGCTTTAGAAGCTTCTGATAGGCTAATTGACATCATTTGAGTCAATTGGAGGTGTACCTGTGGATGTATTTCAAGGCCTACCTTCAAACTCAGTGCCTCTTTGCTTGACATCATAGGAAATCAAAAGAAATCAGCCAAGACCTCAGAAAAAAAATTGTAGACCTCCACAAGCCTGGTTCATCCTTGGAAGAAATTTCCAAACACCTGAAGGTACTAAGTTCATCTGTACAAACAATAGTACGCAAGTATAAACACCATGGGACCACGCAGCCGTCAGACCACTCAGGAAGGAGACTCATTCTGTCTCTTAGAGATGAATGTTACTTTGGTGCGAAAAGTGCAATTATATTCTTTTTTACCTTTTGTAATGTTTTTTTATCCTCCTTTTCTCCTCTTCTTTTCTTCTTCTGAGTGGAAACCCACAGATACAATGTATGAAATAATAAATTGAAAATATATGGAATATGACATTTTATACATTTAAATATTGTACCTGGAAACCCCCCCCCCCCCCCACAAAAAACGAAAAAAAAAAAAAAAAAATGGTTAACTGAAATAGACTTACTTTCAGGTGCTGTTAGTCGTAACAGCACCTTTTCGTTTAGATAAGACTTTAGATAGATAGGTGTTGAATGTCATTCTGTGGTGATACTCATACATATGTTTATGGAACATTGACATTAGTGCCACATGTACACATTACATACGGTATGTTTTGTAGCGACAGAGTGGGTTAGAAAAGCCCATATCACTGTTATTAAAAAAATCATACCACCAGCTACAGCATGCTTTCCTATAGCCCTGTTAAAGATGTTGAAAGGGCCGACCATCTTGAATGGCCGACATCCCATAATCAGAAGCCTGAGAAACCCGGGCAGCCTGTTGACACAGGGAGAGAACCGAAATTAAGTCAGGCCATCAGTGTAGCAGTCAGACAAAACGTGGGCAGCTTCTTGGTAGCAGCTTTCACCCAGCTCTGTTAGGGGAGTGTGAGACTGTAATTGCTGCCCTCTCTCCCTTTGGAGCCCAGTCGCAGACTGTGGGTATTGGAAGAGTCATTTCATCTCCAGGGAAACAAAATGATGGGAGCTCCAATTTGGTCAGCAGAAGTTGAGGAAGGGAGAAAGGGGGTGTGGAGCATGTCATTAGAACCAGGGACTTGCACACAGTATGGGGCCAAATTACAGAGCATGCAGTCGCCTTCTTTGGGCCTCCTACCCTCTGTGACTGTGGAGCCAGGCGAGGCAGCCATCTTGAGAGAGATTGACTGGACTGGACATTCAGGCTCAACCATCATTGATAGTCAACTACAATATAATCAACAACACATGTACATCCTCTAACCTCAGTCATGTACAACCACAAACTAACCAACAACATGTCAACAAACTGTATGATTCTGAATATCTCAGATGGTTTATCTCAAAGACATAGTAACTCAAAACCACACTGCAGCTCTAAACATGATTACACCATAACACCTTAAACACATTTCCACTGTAGATACTCACTAATTCCAGTGTAAGCCTTGACAAACATCTGTTAAAACTAATTTCCAGCACTGTGTTTGCATGCCAGATCTAATCCTTCCTCATTATACAATTAGCAGATGAATCCAGTTTAAATTCTGCCCTTTTAATGGTTAAATCCCATTGGATCAAGGGTTAATGGCATCTTTGGCTCTCAGGTCATCTGCCATATCATAATTTGAGTGGCAAACAGAGTGCTGGGGTCTCAGCCCCTGTCTACACACCAATTCCCATCCCATTCACTGGAACCACAGGACAACAGAGGGACCTTCTCGCTTCACAGCCCAACAATTAACGTTGGGGGCCTCACAAAAAAGGCTCAAAGACAAAATGCCCAGACATAAGTGTGAGAGAGAAAGAGAGAGAGAGATAAATTGTAAATGCAACCCATATTTATGTTTATTTATTTTCTACTTTCTATTTTAACTATTTGCACATAATATGACATTTGAAATATTTTTATTATTTTGGAACTTTTGTGAGTGTAATGTTTACTGTTAATTTTTTTGATTGTTTATTTCACTTTTGTTTATTATCTATTTCACTTGCTTTGGCAATGTAAACATATGTTTTCCATGCCAATAAAGCCCCTTTAAATTGAAATTTAAAATTTAATTGAGAGAGAGAGAGCGAGAGACAGAGAAAGAGAGAAGAAAAAAAATTTATACAAATAAATAGAAAGAAAGAGAAAGAGAGAGAGAAAAAGAGAGAGACCAAATCAAGGAGAAACAGGAAATTGGGTGTCCCCAGGTCAGCTTTCTTCACTTTCTCTCATTCGCTCCCTCCCTTGGGGTGGTTGGGTAACAGCCAATCTCATTGAAAGACAGATCACTGAGATATTGTCATTTTCCAGCGCCACCCACTTAATCAATTAATCTATAATAGAATCCAATGAGCCCCTTAGAAGACCAGCAGCTCCAATAACAGGTGCAGATATGAGCTTTATTATTAGCGAGAGAGAGAGAAACAGAGAGTAACAGATTTGCAGGGGATTCATTGCAAGTAATTTCCATATACTCTATTACACGGAAATAGATTACATATTTTTTTACCCTGACAAGGTCAGCCAGCCTGTTAAGTCCCCATACTGACTAAAAACTGTGCTCTTTGTTAATGACTTTCATATCCGGTCACTAAGATAATGCACTTATGAAAAATGACTGGGATCAGTCAATGGCCACATACTGTCAAGGCTTACTGTACTATATGTTGTTGATGTTACCTCAATGCACTTGTAGGTCAGTTAGAGTGGTGCGGTGGCTAAAAGAGCCACATAATAGGCTTTCCATCACAGTCCAAAATGCCAGTAGTTTAAAGGTACTTTATAATAAGAGCCTTAAAGAGTGACTGCCCCTAAAAACCAACCAATCCAGGGTTCCCCAAATCAAGTTTCTACAAGGTGTCAAAATTATTCCACAGGGATGCTGGCCCATGTTGACTCCAAAGCTTCCCACAGTTGTGTCAAGTTAGCTGGATGTCCTTTGTGTGGTGGACCATTCTTGATACACACAGGAAACTGTAGAGCATGAAAAACCCAGCAGTGTTGCAGTTCTTGACACAAACTGGTGCACCTGGCACCTACTATCATACAATGTCCAAAGGCACTTAAATGTTTTGTCTTGCCCATTCACCCTTTGAAAGACAGACTGCATACATACACAATCCATGTCTCAGTTGTCTCAAGGCTTAAAAATCCTTATTTTACCTGTCTCTTCCTCTTCATCTACACTGATTGAAGTGGATTTAACAAGTGACTTCAATAATGGATCATAGCTTTCAACTGGATTTACCTGGTCAGTCTATGTCATGGAAAGAGCAGGTGTTTTTAAAGTCACTGTATAGCATGATGAGATTATCATGGACAAAAGAGCGAGTTAATATATTTTTTATATAAATATATTTTTTATATAAATATTTTATTTTTCAAATGGCAGCTAAGCATTGATTATCATGTCACCAGAATTAGACCCTCGGTATTTATTGGAAAGGAGCATCAAGCTCACCAGCCTGTGAAGTTCATCATAACGTATTTCATCTGTAGAGTAATAAACTGCATGCATTCCCGACAAGTCGTAGTTGGAGGACCACACAACATGTCATCGCGTGACTCCGAGTTTACTTCGTTATGATGCTTATTACATCAATATTTGTGCATAAAACCGCTTCCACTGACATTCCTTGCATAATTCACTTTACCGGCACAAAAATATCCCACCTTGTCTAGCGTATTTTGTTTTGTCGACATTTAGAAAGTTACCAAAACATTTTCTGTTTCCATCAGACCTGTCATAAAATGTTTCATCAGACATGTGCCAATTTCCATATGTTCCAAGACAGACCAGAAATATGACTGTACTAGTCTATCAAAAGTGTTTTCTGCATCAAGAGGTAAAAGACATTGAATATCCCTTTGAGCATGGTGAAGTTATTAATTACACTTTGGATGGTGTATCAATATGCACAGTCACTACACAGATACAGGCATCCTTCCTAACTCAGTGGCTGGAGAGGAAGGAAACCGCTCAGGGATTTCACCATGAGGTCAATGGTGATTTTAAAAACAGTTACAGAGTTTAATGGCTGTGATAGGATACTAACATAATTGACAGAATGAAAAGAAGGAAGCCTGTACCGAATAAAAATATTTCAAAACATCCATCCTGTTTGCGACAAGGCACTAAAGTAATACTGAAAGCAATTCACTAAAGCAATTCACTTTCTGTCCTGATTACAAAGTGTTATGTTCGGGGCAAATACAATACAGCACATTACTGACTACCACTCTCCATATTTTCAAGCATAGTGGTGGCTGCATCATGTTATGGGTATGCTTGTAATGATTAAAGCCTCAGAAGTTTTTCAGGTTAAAAAATAAATGGAATGGAGCTAAGCACAGGCAAAATCCTAGAGGAAAACCTGGTTCAGTCTGCCTTCAGCCAGACAATGGGAGATTAATTTATCTTTTAACAAGACAATAACCTAAAACACAAGGCCAAATCTGCACTGGAGTTGCTTACCAAGAAAACAGTGAATGTTTCTGAGTGGCCGAGTTACAGTTTGACTTAACTCTACTTGAATATCTATAGCAAGACCTGAAAATGGTGGTCTAGCAATGATCAACAACCAATTTGACAGAGCTTGAAGAATTTTGAAAAGAATAATGGTGAAATGTTGCACAATCCTGGTGTGGAAAGCTCTTTGAGACATACAGAAAGACTCACAGCTGTAATGCCAAAGGTGCTTCTACAAAGTATTGACTCGGGCGTGTTAATGCTTTTGTGAATGAGATATTTCTGTATTTTTTTTTTCAATACATTGCAAATATATTTAAAAACGTAACTTGCTGTCGTGTTGTGAGCATTTCTCCTTTTATCATTGAAAGCAAGTCTAAGAAGCGGTAGAGCTGTTCTATGTGCGCTATTTCTATGCTTCCCGGTCTTAAGTTGAATTTTTGCATCTTTTACTTTTCGTTTTGGTCACCAGCTTCAAACAGCTGAAAATAAAATATTTTGGTTTTGGAAAATATATTTCACTGCGGTTCAGATGGTGCAATGATTCTCGCCAATTTACTTGCTTGTTTTGTTGCATAAAGTGAAATTAGGCGAACTATTATAATTTTAGCAACCAGGAAATTGAGGAACGATTTCTGCATATTGCACCTTTAAGTGCCAAATAAAATAACAGTGTTGACCGTAGCAGGGTAGACAATTTCATCTAAAATCACCCATACATCCTCTTGTGACAAGGGGACTGGAAGCTTGTTGTGTGCAACAGGGAGTTGCAATTGAATGAAAACTTCACAAAATAATTGAAATTGTTCATTTTTTTAGCCTGTCCATCTGGTTGACGTTATGCTCGACCCGCTCAGTTTGTCATCAGAAAACACCAGCAAATGATCACAAAGAGTAGAACCATCTCATCTGCTTTTACACTTTAATAATGCCACTTTAATAATGCTTTTTAATCATGTTTTTTAATAATGTTCTTGCATTACTCATCTCATATGCATATACTGTTTTCTATTCAGAAATGACTTTGTCAAAGCAATACAATATCACGGCTTTACAATGATGGTGAAAACTTGGAGAAATGTTGGGTTTAAGTGGGGTAAAATCTTCCTCGAAGTCACAGAGGGTGCATGGAGGGACATGCCAAAATGCTGCATTTTGGCACTTTACCAAGTGTTCATTAATATATAAAATCTGATTGATTGAATTCTCCATGTGGTCTATATTAAAGGGCACTTAATTAAATATAACAGGCTTTTAAAATGCTATATTGGTGCACAAGTTCTAATTTAAGTATCAAAGGGATGCAAAAGGCACTCATTTCATGGGACAACCCAAATAACAAAAATAAAATGGCAGGTCATTTGTAAAACGAAAACACTGAAGAGCGGCTCATCTTATCTTAATAACACACATACAATATAGCTAACTCAATTGCTTTAACATAATTTATGGCATATGGCAATCACAGTTGGATTTCTTTGTAATATGTGTGGACATTTGTGTTGTCGGATAGCAGCAGAAGTAATGAAATGGCAAGGCTTGGCAGAGGCCCTTTGCGAAAGGGTGAACATTTACAAGCTAAAAAACCCCAGCTCAAATTAAGCTAAAATGGATTGTGCAATGGTTTGTTGACAGAAAATGCTGTGTCATGCAATCATTACAACTGAGGATACAACAAAAACTGTGTTTCACAATCCACATAACATGTGATCTTGCTTTGGAGTGCCACAACCAAGGGCTATATGCTTGACAGACTTGACCAAAGTCCAATTGGAGCTGTCAGCTTTAATGGTGAGTGGTTGATCCGGGGCAATAAATCATGTTACACTGGCACATGCTAAAAACCCAGTCCACAGTCCATCGATTAATTAGCCATATTAGGCAGAGGGGCTGTCACTTCTCATCCGGGCCATGTGATGGTGTGTGATGTTCTCGGGGTTGCATGTATGGTTCATGTATATGATTCCAAGTTGTTGTTGATGCTGTCGGTGTTTCCAACAATCCTTATGCATGGCTGACTGTGTTGCGCAAAGCAATTAAGGTTAGATAATCCATTTGCATCACAGTTTGCCACAGTTCACAATTCACAATATTATATTCAGAGAATATCTTTTTCTACTTACTCTTTCAAATGCTTGTATTAAGTTTCAACCTAGTCTCAGGGCAATTTGTATGATTTGGTATGTACATTTAAGCCTCCATTCAGCATGACATAAAAGCACAAAAAAGCACAATCGGTGCAAGAATGTACCTAAACATAAACATCAATGCCTGTCTTAAAATCAATACACAGAAGTATATATTTTTAAACCTGCATATTTAGTTAAAAGAACTTCTACCGCCTCAGAAACCCGGATCCGGGAGCACCCCCCACCTCCCCCACCAGTAAAAAAGCTGAATAGCATAGCTAGCATAGCGTCACAAGTAAATAGTAGCATCTAAATATCATTCAATCACAAGTCCAAGATACCAGATGAAAGATCCACTTCTTGTGAATCCAGCAATCATTTCTGATTTGTAAAATGTTTTACAGGGAAGACACAATATGTAAATCTATTAGCTAACCACGTTAGCAAAAGACACCATTTTTCTTAGTCCACCATTTTTTCTCTCCACCAGTAGCTATCACCAATTCGGCCAAATAAAGATATTGATAGCCACTAACCAAGAAAAAACCTCATCAGATGACAGTTTGATAACATATTTATTGTATAGGATAGGTTTTGTTAGAAAAATGTGCATATTTCAGGTAGAAATCATAGTTTACAATTGCACCCACCATCACAACTCGACTAGAATAAATACAGAGAGCAACGTGTATTACCTAATTACTAATCATAAAACATTTCTTAAAAATACACAGCGTACACTAATTGAAAGACACAGATCCTGTGAATCCAGACAATATTTCAGATCTTCTAAGTGTCTTACAGAGAAAACACAATAAATCGTTATATTAGCATACCACATGTGCAAACATTACCCCAGCATTGATTCACGGCAAAAAGAGCGATAGCATTATCACCACCAAAATGTATTAATTTTTTCACTAACCTTATCAGAATTCTTCAGATGACACTCCTACAACATCATATTACAACATACATATAGAGTTTGTTCGAAAATGTGCATATTTAGCCACCAAAATCGTGGTTATACAATGAGAAAAGTAGCCAAGCTGGTCAGAAAATGTCGGGCGCCATATTGGACAGTGATCTAGTCTAATGCATAAATACTCATAAACTTGACTAAAAAATACAGGGTGGACAGCGATTGAAAGACAATTTAGTTCTTAATGCAATCGCTGAATTACATTTTTAAAATTATCCTTACTGTTCAATACAGGTTGCGCCAAAGCGAAGCTACCCCAAAGAAAATGGCGGCATATGCGTTTAACATTTTTCGACAGAACAACGATTTATCATAATAAATAGTTCTTACTATTACCTGAACTGCAATCAGAATCTTGGGCAATAAATTCCTTTCTCCGGTCTAATCGTCTTTTGGTCGAAAGATGTCCTCTTGTCCCGTCGAAATGGCCACTAACGTTCACCATGTACTAGAAAGTGCCCAGCTCCTCGAAGTGCGTCACACAGAAATGCCATAAAATCGCCCTAAACGGATATAAATTGCTATAAAACGGTTTAAATTAACTACCTTATGATGTTTTTAACCTGTCTAGGATCAGCGTGGCGCTAGCGGCACACCCCCCCCCCCCCCCACTGAAAAACCAGTGCCGCGAAATTCAAAAAAAATATATTTTTAAAATATTTAACTTTCACACATTAAAGTCCAATACAGCTAATGAAAGACACAGATCTTGTGAATCCAGTCAACATTTCCGATTTTTAAAATGTTTTACAGGGAAGACACAATATGTAAAGATGTACATCTATTACCTAAAAACACATTAGCATAATCCACCATCTTTTATTTGTCCACCAACACCAGTAGCCATCACCAATTCGGCTAAACTAAGATATTTATAGCCCCTAACCAACAAAAAAACTCATTAGATGACAGTCTGATAACATATTTATGGTATGGGATAGGTTTTGTTAGAAAAAAGTGCATATTTCAGGTAGATGGCATAGTTTACAATTGCACCCACCATCACAAATGGACTAGAATAATTACAATGAGCAACGTGTTTACCTAACTACTAATCATCAAACATTTCGTAAAAATACACAGCATACACGAATCGAAAGACACAGATCCTGTGAATACAGACAATATTTCAGATTTTCTAAGTGTCTTACAGCGAAAACACAATAAATCGTTATATTAGCTTAGCACATAGCAATTAGCAGCCCAGCATTGATTCTAGCCAAAGTGAGCGATAAAAGTCAACATCGCCAAAAGATATTAATTTTTTCACTAACCTTCTCAGAATTCTTCCGATGACACTCCTGTAACATCACATTACAACATGCATATACAGTTTGATCGAAAATGTTTATATTTAGCCACCAAAATCATGGTTAGACAATGTGAAATGTAACTCAGCTGGTCAGAAAATGTCCTTGCGCCACTTAGACAGTGATCTACTCTTATACATAAATACTCATAAACGTGACTAAAAAATATAGGGTGGACAGGGATTGATAGACAATTTAATTCTTAATACAATTGCGTTATTACATTTTTTAATTTATCCTTACTTTTCAATACAGTTTGCGCCAAGCGAAGCTACGTCAAAAAACATGGCGTCCTAAGCCACTAAAATGTTTCGACAGAAACACGATTTATCATAATAAAAATGTCCTACCTTGAGCTGTTCTTCCATCAGTATCTTGGGCAAAGGATCCTTTCTTGGGAGAAATCGTCTTTTGGTGGAAAGCTGTCCTCTTGCCATGTGGAAATGTCAACTGCGTTCGGGATGAACTGAAAAGCGTGCTTTTCACATCGTTGCAAAAATAAATGTCCCAAAATCGCACTAAACGGATATAAATTGCTATAAAACGCTTTAAATTAACTACTTTATGATGTTTGTAACTCCTATAACGAGTGAAAAGATGACCGGAGAAATATAACAGGCTAAACTAACGCTTGGAACAGGAGAGGGTCGGTGTCCAGCACGCGCGTTACGCAGCTCCCAAAGAATGACTAGCTTCAGGGTTTTTTCATTTGTAGGGCCTGTGAACGAGCAATCGACCCCGTTGGAATCGTCATCACGTAAAGGCATCCAGGGGAAGACGTAAGAAGTGTCCGTATAGTCATAGCAACGACAGTGCCCTTTTAAATGACTTCAGAAGAGTGGCCAACATTTCTCAAATCTGACTCCATGTCAGGGAAATTGCTGTAGAATGGGCTCTGTTCCACTTAGAGACAAAATTTCAACTCCTATAGAAACTATAGACTGTTTTCTATCCAATAATAATAATAATATGCATATTGTACGATCAAGGATTTTGTGGGAAGCCGTTTAAAAAATTAGCCAAATTAGCATAAGTAGTCTAAACAGCGCCCCCATCCCCAACAGGTTAACACCTATAACGAGTAAAAACATGACCGGAGATATATTACTGGCTAAACAACAGCTTGGAAGGAGGTCAGTCCGACGTCCATCGTGCGTCAGGCGCAGAGACGAAAAGAAATGTACTTCCGGTCATTGGTCTTTTATACAGGCCCTGATTGCGCAATCGACTCCATTCAAAGTGTCACCACTTACTGACATCTAGAGGAAGACGTAGGCAGTGTTTGTATCCCCATAGCATTCACAGGGACATTACAACTGACCTGGGAACAGGGGCCAAGATTTCTGAAATCTCACTCCCTGTCATGAAAAGTGCTGTAGAAGGAGTTCTGTTTCACTCAGAGACATAATTCCAACGGCTATAGAAACTAGAGAGTGTTTTCTATCCAATAATAATAATAATATGCATATTGTACGAGCAAGAATTGAGTACTGGGCAGTTTAATTTGGCAATGTCCAGAAAAGAAAGTGCTAACAGCTCCCCCTATTGAGTAGAGGTTAAAAGAAATCCAGGTTAGCAGGCAATATTAAACTAAGGAAATTGTGTCACTTCTCTCGCGTTCATTGCACGCAGAGTCAGGGTATATGCAACAGTTTGGGCCGCCTGGCTCGTTGCGAACTAATTTGCCAGAATTTTACGTAATTATGACATAACATTGAAGGTTGTGCAATGTAACAGGAATATTTCGACTTATGGATGTCCCCCGTTAGATAAAATACGGAACAGTTCTGTATTTCACTGAAAGAATAAACTTTTTGTTTTCTAAATGATAGTTTCCGTATTTGACCATATTAATGACCCAAGGCTCGTATTTCTGTGTGTTATTATGTTATAATTAAGTCTATGATTTGATATTTGATACAGCAGTCTGACTGAGCGGTGGTAGGCAGCAGCAGGCTCGTAAGCATTCATTCAAACAGCACTTTCGTGCGTTTGCCAGCAGCTCTTCGCTGTGCTTCAAGCATTGAGCTGTTTATGACTTCAAGCCTATCAACTCCCGAGATTAGGCTGGTGTAACCGATGTGAAATGGCTAGCTAGTTAGCGGGGTGCACGCCAATAGCGTTTCAATCGGTGACGCCACTCGCTCTGAGACCTTGAAGTAGTAGTACCCCTTGCACTGCAAGGGCCGCGGCTTTTGTGGAGCGATGGGTAACGATGCTTCGAGTGTGGCTGTTGTCGATATGTTCCTGGTTCGAGCCCAGGTAGGGGCGAGGAGAGGGACGGAATCTATACTGTTACACTGGCAATAGTAAAGTGCCTATAAGAACATCCAATAGTCAAAGGTATATGAAATACAAATGGTATAGAGAGAAATAGCCCTATAATTCCTATAATAACTACAACCTAAAACTTCTTACCTGGGAATATTGAAGACTCATGTTAAAAGGAACCACCAGTTTTCATATGTTCTCATGTTCTGAGCAAGGAACTTAAACGTTAGCTTTTTTACATGGCACATATTGCACTTTTACTTTCTTCTCCAACACTTTGTTTTTGCAATATTTAAACCAAATTGAACATGTTTCATTATTTATTTGAGGCTAAATAGATTTTATTGATATATTATATTAACTTAAAATAAAAGTGTTCATTCAGTATTGTTGTAAATGTCATTAAAAAAATGTCATACCAAAAAAAATTCGCTGCAAAACATCGGCCGATTAATCGGTATCGGCTTTTTTGGGTCCTCCAATAATTGGTATCGGTACTGGCGTTGAAAAATCATAATCGATCGATCTCTACTCTGAACCCCACCCTGGGCAACTGGGTCCTGGACTTCCTGACGGGCCGCCCCCAGGTGTTGAAGGTAGGAAACAACACCTCCACCTCGCTGATCCTCAACACAGGGGCCCCACAAGGGTGCGTGCTCAGCCCCCTCCTGTCATCCCTGTTCACCCATAACTGCGTGACCATGCACACCTCCAACTAAATCATCACGTTTTCAGACGACACAACAGTTGTAGGCCTGATAACCAATAATGACGAGACAGCCTACAGGGAGGAGGTGAGGGTCCTGGGAAAGTGGTGCCAGGAAAATAACCTTTCGCTCATCGTCAACAAAACAAAGGAGCTGATCGTGGACTTCAAGAAACAACAGAGGGAGCACTCCCCTATTCACATAGACAGGACTGCAGTGGAGAAGATGGAAAGCTTCAAGTTCCTCGGTGTACACGTCACTGACGATCTGAAAGGGTCCAGCCACACAGACAGTGTGGGGAAGAAGCCGCAACAGCACCTCTTCAACCTCAGGAGGCTAAAGAAATTTGTCTTGGCCCCTAAACCCTAAAACTTTTACAGATGCACAATTGAGAGCATCCTGTCGGGCTGTATCACCGCCTGGTACAGCAACTGCACCTCCCACAACCACAGGGCTCTCCAGAGGGTAGTGTGGTCAGCCCAACGCATCAACGGGGCAAACTACCTGCTCTCCAGGACACCTACAGCACCCAATGTCACAGGAAGGCCAAAAAGATAATTAAGGACATCAAACACCCGAGCCACGCCCTGTTCACCCTTCTATCATCCAGAAGGTGAGGTCAGTACAGGTGTATCAAAGCTGTGACCGAGAACCTGAAAAACAGCTTCTATCTCAAGGCCATCAGACTGTTAAATTGTCATCACTAGCCATCATCCACCAGGTTACGCTACCCTGCACCTTAGAGGCTTCTGCCCTATATACATACTTGGAATCACTGGCCACTTTAATAATAAAACACTAGTCACCTTAATAATGCTTAAATAATGTTTACATACTGCTTTACTCATCCCATATGTATATATTGTAATCTATTCTACTGTATTTTAGTCAATGTCACTCCGACATTGCTCTATATGATATTTATATATTTCTTAATTCCATTATTTTACTTTTATATTTGTGTGTATTGTTGTGAATTGTTTTAGATACTACTGCACTGTTAGATACTACTTCACTGTTGGAGCTGGGAATATTTGCATTTCGCTACACCCACAAGAAAATTTGATTTGATTTGTCCTAACAACAAAGGAGAATTATGGGAAGAATTTACTTGGTGGTTAGGAGTACTAAAATGACAAATGTTAGGATAATTTACATAAAAGGTAGAGGTCCTTTAGGTCCTTTAATCAATCAATCAATCAATCAATCAAATGTATTTATAAAACCCTTCTTACATCAGCTGATGTCACAAAGTGCTGTACAGAAACCCAGCCTAAACCCCCGAAGAGCAAGCAATGCAGGTGTAGAAGCACGGTGGCTAGGAAAAACTCCCGAGAAAGGCCAGAACCTAGGAAGAAACCTAGAGAGGAACCAGGCTATGAGGGGTGGCCAGTCCTCTTCTGGCTGTGCCGGGTGGAGATTATAACAGAACATGGCCAAGATGTTCAAATGTTCATAGATGACCAGCAGGGTCAAATAATAATAATCACAGTGGTTGTCGAGGGTGCAACAGGTCAGCACTTCAGGAGTAAATGTCAGTTGGCTTTTCATAGCCGATCATTCAGAGTATCTCTACCACTCCTGCTGTCTCTAGAGAGTTGAAAACAGCAGGTCTGGGACAGGTAGCACGTCTGGTGAACAGGTCAGAGTTCCATAGCCGCAGGCAGAACAGTTGAAACTGGAGCAGTAGCACGGCCAAGTGGACTGGGGAGAGCAAGGAGTCATCAGGCCAGGTAGTCCTGAGGCATGGTCCTAGGGCTCAGGTCCTCCGAGAGAGAGAGAGAAAGAAAGAAAGAAAGAAAGAAAGAAAGAAAGAAAGAAAGAGAGAATTAGAGAGAGCATACTTAAATTCACACAGGACACCGGATAAGACATCTTTAACTGTTCATCTGTTTACTGTTTACTACTTGTACTGTTTTATCGGACTTCTGCCCACAACAACTCACAGATAAATGTGAAAAAAAAAAAAAATCATGCTAATGACGAAAAGAAAGGAGGGGAGAGAGAACCCCCAACTGCGTCTTGTCAAATATTTAAAAAATTGCCATGCTCAACCGATTTAGTATTTGTAATACCTGATGATAATTTGCTTCAAACAGCAAGGTGTGACAAATGAAGCAGAGGCACAGCAATAGAAAGATCACCCCCCTAAAACTGAAGTACCTCTGGGGTTGAGACACAGCATCCAACCATGTTGATAGGCTGTTGGCCATAATATGACATCTACTGCTGGATAATGTCTAAATTCATTGACTGCACCATTTCGCTGACAGCTTGACCAAATGTTTGATGCGGGTCCCAAACTACCGTCATCCGTCATAGACAAGCTGAAATGTATTTAGGGACTGCATCATCATGTTTATTCAATTACGCACTGGAGCTCAATGAATCAGTTTTCGTAATTAGGTTAAACATGCACATGCATGAACCATGACGGTGATATCAAGGGTATTCACAGTCAGGGGTACTTTTGTGTTGTAGTGCTTTAGAAGGAGGATGTATTCAAGTTAGTGTTATTAGATTAGATTTTTGTAGATTGTGTTAGAATGCATGCATTTCTAAAACATTATTAGTTAAATCTACAATAGTGGCCTGCACCAGAATATCAATGAAACATGATAATATCACAGTCCCTATGCACAGTAGTGAAGTCTTTACACATTAATATGCACAGGCAGCTCAGTAAATGTCATCTCCCAATGCATTTCTATGAATGTCAAGCACCGTGTGTTTACTTGGGTATTTTGCAATACGTCGTATTTATTTGGCCGAGCGGCACTCTATCCAATCACTCCGTATTATTTCCCACTGTGGGATTTGATGGATCCCGCTATGTCCTGCTCTGTCACATCTCATACTCTGCAGTTTGCCCCTATCTCCAAGCACATGTAATATTGCCTTTTTTCCTTCCATCATTTCAAGACAAGGCTCTCCTTCAGATAGATAGTGAAATTTTCTCAGCACTGTGGGGTTTGTTAAAGGCCCAGTGCTGTCAAAAACAAGATTCTTCTGAGTTTCATTTATATTTCCACGCTATGACATTGTAATAAAATTGTGAAATTATGAAAATTATGATAATGCCCTTTTAGTGTAAGAGCTGTTTGAAAAGACCAGCTGAAATTTTGGCCTGTTTTGGTGGTATGGAGTTTTGGCCTGCCTGGTGACATCACCAGATGGTAAATTAGTTAATAGACCAATAAGAAAGAGATTTCTAAACCTCTCTGCCAATAACAGCTACTTTTCAGTTTTCCCCTCCCCACTCAAACCACAGTCCTAGCACAATTCTTGCTTGACACATTGCTATTTGCTCAGAAGCTATTTTTCTTTCTTTCTGAGGATTTCAATTGAAAACAATCACAGTAAGGTACTTAATTCTTTCCCAGAAATTATTTGATGTTTAGATAAAAACTGCTGCATTGGACCTGAAAGATTTTAGAACGTCTGTTTTATTGCCTGCTTTGGGTAAATAACATCATATAGGTCTAAGGCCTAGTCAATGTGATTGGTATTCCTGGTGTGTGTCTTTTCATATGTAAGACATATGATATGTTTACATTTGAATTCATTCCACCATCACATTTTTGATGCCATTATCCCAAGGTAAATTAAATGCACATAGTGGTGAATACATTTTCATGTGAATATTGTGAATCAACATGCCCCATGGAGATTGAAAAAGATGACTATAGATTGGCCTAGCATTCGGAATGAAATTTACATGAACTCTGTAAGTGGCAATACAAAATCTCCCACAACCTTATTAATTAAAACAATTGTTCAACTGACCATATGACATTCCTACAATTTGATGTGAAAATATTATCCTGACACAAACTGACCTCTTTTTATGGAATGAGTTGAGAGCAGTACATTCTATTGATCTGTTTGCAGTAACGGGTAAACAAATGCGCAACAGGGTGTGTGTAATTTCTGCACGATTTTGTCAATTCTTAAGAAAGTTATGCGAAATATTTCTTCACTGTCTCTTTAAGAGTGTTCACTGTTTTGACTACTATAGACTGGGGCTAGGGGGTGGGCTTTAGCCACGAGAGCGTGTTGGCGATAAAGAGACTTGTAAATTCAGTTCATTCAAGAGAGAGGATGGAATGGGAGAAGATAAATAATGAAAGTCTCTATCAAGAATTAAACTGCACATACTGTCACAGAAGTTAGCTTTTTGACGAGGAAGTCAATACCAAGCAACCTGGACTCGGGGGTAGACAGCCTAACATCGTGGACTGAATGTAAATCTGGACAGCGTTATGAAAAATTCCCATCAACAAACAATACGGTGACAGCGGCAGAGAAATCTAAGAAAATAGAGCATCTTCTCTCTACCCCCGACCGTATCCAGGCGCGTAAATTTGCCATCCTTCAGATATAAGAAAACACCATAAGGAATTTCTTCTTACGAATGTTGTATGTAGTCTTTCTGAAGCAGTTGTGATGCTGCAAGTGGTTAAGTCGTAGAAATTGTCTCAACGTGTGGGGCTGACTTTCCAAAGTTGTCGGAGTCGGCTAGTGGTAGACTTGACAGACCTTACCCACATTTGGATAATTTTGAGTTTTTTGGGGGGGATACCTGAGAAACTTTTCTTGTTTGAAGACAATTTTATCATACACCAGAGGGTAATGGAGTTTCGCCTCACGTTGGATACCCTACCGGTTATTTTTGCGCTTATTGGTTTCGTTTTTGGTAAGTTCAATTCATGATACATTTATCATATGTCTTATACGCCATGCTTAATGATTTTTCCTATAAATAAGTTATTATGTGTGATGCTTTGTTTTTTTGTGGCACTCTTGGTCCAATAGCCAAGGAAATTAATGTGTGGTTTATTTTACACACAAGGCTTCAGTGACAGACGCTCATTCACCTTAATTCGTCTTGGTATAGGCCTAGTAAAAAAACATATTTATGCGTGATCTTGTATAAAAATATGTAAATTTTGTGTATTTTGCTCAAAACTTTTAAATCAAAAAGGTTGATATGCTTACTACCACATTATAAAGAATGTCTGTAGATGCTCATCCTTAATCCATCAATTTCTCAGCTCGTCGCAGATTATTGGTTATACCTTTAAATGAGGAAAATACGTCAGTGAGGGGAGAAATGTTTATGAAGCCACATTGACAATATCTGAGCAGTCACATGAATAACTATTCAGTGATGCCATTGGGAGGGACACCACTTCAATTATGTCAACTCAGTTTGAGAGAGGAAACATGGCTGGCTAGGGGACCTTGGCAACATGTTGACCTCTTTTGTGATTGTGTCTTCAAGATCTGTATTCCTGAATATCTAAGGACAGGAGAGAGGGACAGAATTCGACAGTAGAATGTTGCAGTTGTGCCTAACTAAATATATAATAATACAGTATGTATTAATAACATCATTTAGAAGTTTCACTGAGTTTTGTCACAGACAATGGATTCTTCTCAAGAGAAACTCACCCTGTTGATTAATACGAATAATACCATTACTCGCTATCCCCATTGCATGTCGTATGGCCACTTGGCAGTATTCCCGGGCGTACGCAGATGCCGTCTCTGACAGCGTGGTGTATCGGGCCCTGCTGCTGGATACTGCTGGAGCTGGCTTTTACAAGGCTGTAAACATTGACTATGAACCCAGAGCATGACAACATCTGGAACAGCACTCCTTCAATGATTCCAGATGCTCCTATGGGTCCACAAGGCTAAATTGAACGCACACTCATTTGCAGCTTTGCCAAATCTTCCTAATTCAATGTCCCCATAACCTCAAATTGAATCAATGTCATTTTAGCCATAACAAAATACCAGTTTTTCTTCTCTAAGTCCAAATATCCTACATGTCCATGTGCCGATGCAAGCTGTTTTCCACTGTACATGTCACCATTCGAGAGAGGAAAAAGTCACCACCCAACCATTCTCACTATGCGCTGAAGGTCCCTCCAGCTATCTCCCATCACCTTTCCACACCTGATAAAAGCCTTCAACAGGGGGCCAGGGTCAAGTTTCAATCGCTGGCTTCAGTTTGTCAGTAAGGTGACCCTCAGTCAACCCAGTCGCTAGTCTGTCAACCCTATTGCCCGTCTTGAATGACTGAATGGGAGAGGGCCATGCTCAGCTCCTTTTGAAATCGCTGGGAAATTGCAGCAGAACAGCTGTCAGTTTTCTCATGACCATCCCCAAACAGGCCTTTAACGAGGCCAAAAAGACGGGATATAACCGTTTGACTTTGATCTTGATTACAGTACACACGCGTCTCGGACGAGATCTCGGTGGAGAATAGCCTATAACCAATAGCTAAGCTTTTATAGTTTTAAAGCCATTAATAGGTGTTTGAGGATGATTTGTGTTTACATTTTACTGCTCATTTGAAACGTATGGAGCCGTTGTTGACCAACGATAGCGGAAAGCAAAGAAAGCATTATGGTAACTGCATAACTACAGTGCTGTTATTGCGAAATGTAAAGAGACATACGTGTACATCTAATTGCTACATTTGTGTCTGGGTTACACCAGCCTCTGACATGTCCCTTAATTCACCCGTGGTATCTATGCATCTCTGTGTCATCGCCATTACTCAGTGAGCCATTACCTAAACGGTGACATGAATGTCGAAGAATGTTGATGGGTAACAGGGATGAAGGCTCTTCCTGTTTGTCTGTTGTAAACACTGTCTGAGACATGTGACTGCAACCAGCACAGTAAACATATAGTAGACAGACAGCCACATCCCCAAGTGAGGGAACCAGACATCTTAATCATCTTGGTTCTGGTCTAAAATGATCACTTTGACAGGATCTAGCAAGATCTACAGTCAGCGAGACACCCAAGTCAGACAGACAGATAAAGACAGAGGGAGACAGTTAGGCAAGTCACAGTCAGAACCCTCACACACACAAACAACCAGTCCCCCTCATCGCTCCTCTTTTCATCTGTTATCAAGCAGATCAATCAAGCTGTCAATAACTTGGGAGGTGCTGACATGAGCTGTTGAGTTGATCCATCTTCCATAGTGTGACTCAGCTAACCAGGCATAAATACATGGTCAAACCCTCATTCACTCTAACTATTAAAAGAATAACGATATTCCTCAGTTTGCTCAATGTCTGCTGATTGTCATCAGCCAAGGTCAGTTATCATAAGCTCACACTAAAATACCCATCAACAGAAAGAAATAGTCAATTGGAGTTCAGTTAAGTCTGTTTGAACAAAACATTGTTATTCCAAGGGCTAAAAGGAGTCACCCTAACCTCTTTGCCACTACCAGACAGGGCTGAGGTATTTCCAGTTCACCAAGGCATCAAAAGAAACCAACCAAACCACAGGGGGACTCTATTTAGCAGTGGCTGCTGACAGCACCTCTCTCCAGACCTCAAAGAGCTCCACCGCAGCTGTCCGAGGTGAAAACGAGCCACAGGGACCTCAACAATACCAGTGTGGCATCAATCTGACGGGCCCCTGGGCCAGGGCCCCACGTTTCAGACAGCTTAATAGCCGAGGACATTAGTTCCAGTAGTCCAGTGGTTATGGGGACATTGTGGGGATGATGAAGATGAAAGGTTGTGGGGACGCTGAGCCCCTAGCGCTGGTCACACACACACACACACACAGAGAGAGAGAGAGAGAGAGAGAGAGAGAGAGAGAGAGAGAGAGAGAGAGAGAGAGAGAGAGAGAGAGAGAGAGAGAGAGAGAGAGAGAGAGAGAGAGAGAGAGAGAGAGAGAGAGAGAGAGAGAGAGAGAGAGAGAGAGAGAGAGAGAGAGAGAGAGAGAGAGAGAGAGAGAGAGAGAGAGAGAGAGAGACTTGAAGCTGTTTTGTTTTTACTTTTACTACTTGAGGACTATTATATGCAGAACACGTGATGTGGGCTGAGAAAGAAGACATTTCGAACACTGCATGTCCCACCCCCCACATTTTGTCTGCAGAGGCTTTCAAAATGTTTTGCATTTCAGAGATGTTGAAACGATAGAATTACGGTTTGAAATGGTTGAAACGATAGAATTACAAATGAATTAAAGCAATTGCTGTGACCCCCCCTGTTCTGTGTTTATTAGTACACATTCATTTATTTAAAGCCTCCTCCAGTTCAGCCAAATTTAACAAGGTGAAAACACACTGGGTGCAGCCATTTTCCCTCTGAAATGTTAGTCACACAAGGATCTGTTGGATCTTTAGGGTATAAAGGCATCTAATTCCAGTTGTGGAATAAGAAAGGAGCAAAGAATGTACATCGGAAAATGAGAACGCAATATGCCCTGTCACTGTGCATATCCACCCAGACATGCATACAAGCACAGAAAAGAACAGTTAATTTGCAGTCCTCCTGTAACCCATAACTGTCCATTCACCTACCCATCTGTCTGCTTACCTACCTACACTCTTAGAGAAATAGGTGCTATTTAGAACTTAAAAGGTTTCTTTGGCTGTTCCCATAGGATAACCCTTTGAAGAACCATTTTCGGTTCAAGTTAGAACCCTTTCCGCAGAGGGTTCTACATGGAACCCAAAAGGGTTCTACCTGGAACCAAAATTGGTTCTTATATGGGCACAGCCGGAAAAACATTTTGGAACCTTTTTTTCTAAGCGTGTACATGTTTCAAGTGTCTGTTTAACAACAGAGAGCTGTTGGTAAAACAGACGATCACTTTTCCTTTGTTTACTCACAAAAAAAGGACCTGTCTGTCTGTAACATATCTATAACTTATACAACATGCTCACACAACCAACACAACTCTTCCCCACAGGACTTCCCTGTTCCCTTGTTGCCCCCTAGCATGGGGCACATCCATAATGCACTGTCTGCTACAGCATGTACCACCAAGTGTTTTGAAAATTCCCTTTTGTAATAAATGGAGTGTGTGAGGTTTATGTGTTGTGTGTGTGTGTGTGTGTGTGTGCGTGTGCGTGCGTGCGTGCGTGCGTGTGTGTGAGAGAGAGAGAGAGAGAGAGGGCATATGTGAGACGCAGGGGGAGTGACCTGTGAGTCCGAGCAGCGCTGTGGTGATAAAGACAGCGTGGGCACTGGAGCACAGCAGAAGAGCTGTCCTACTCCACTCAGACATCATATTCACACAGCCACCCCACTGCCCTGCCCAGGCCTCACAAGACCCTGTGTCTGTCTGTCTGTCTGTCTGTCTGTCTGTCTGTCTGTCTGTCTGTCTGTCTGTCTGTCTGTCTGTCTGTCTCTGTCTGTCTGTCTCTGTCTGTCTGTCTGTCTGTCTGTTTGTCTGGGAGTCACACAGAGAGGCAGCATGTCTAGGGCAGTCAAATGGCAGACAGTGTCTCTGTGTTTTTGTTTGTTTGGTGTAGATGCGTCTGAATGCACTGTGTATACGCTGTATGTGTTTGTCCATGAGTGTGTGTGTGTACCATTCGTGTGGCATTGTGCTTTCGTATTAAATCAATACTTGGTGCGTGCGCGAGTGTGTTTGTGTGTGTTTGTGTGTTTGTGTGTGTGTGTGTGTGTAGTGCACCACTTCAGCCCAGTATCATTGTCTGCAGCTATATTTGGATGGTTCCCTGCTGATTAAACTAGTGGGCAACTTGGTCTCCTCTGAAGGGCACATTAAACAGCAGTGGCCCGCTGCCATGTGAACACTCCCATCAGGAGCTCTCAGTCTAATGACTCTGAGAATACACACACACACACACACACACACACACACACACACACACACACACACACACACACACACACACACACACACACACACACACACACACATACTTCCTCACCTCCACTTCTCATACTGCCACTCTCCCGTCCTTCACTACTACTACTACTACTACTACTGCTATTTGGAAATAGACTCCCAGCCAGTCTTACTTGCCAAAACCAATCGCCTGTAGTAGTGGTAGTACCCATTATATAGCATCCACAGCATATTATTCAGTGGACATTTATAATTGCTCAGCAGTTTCTGGTCAAGGTCAGATGAGTATGGCACAAATGGAAAAATAACTAAGTTTAATTATCTAAATGTTCAGTTGCCTTGTTTATACAAACAACGTGTATCCCCCCACGCCGTACAATCTGGCATATGGTAAAGAGGAATTGGGGATAGAATGGAGTTATCAATCTGTTCTCTCTCCACCAGTAGCCTGTATTTCCCTCCACTGGAGTGTTTCAAGTGTCTGCCTGACAACAGACTTGGTTTTCGTAAGATGCAGCAGTAGGTCAAACAGACGATCTTATCTGCTAAGAAAGTGTCTCTTCGGCGAAGGATGTGTCTGTCTGTCATGCGGCTTTGAAGCAGCGCAGGTAGGGGATCCACAAAATTGCAGTCACTTTTCAAATTGTCTGTCAACATCCAAAATGAGATGCGTAATAAAAAATGTAAGTCTAGCTGTCACCTGAAGCATCTGGCAGGGGTTCCACAAATTGGCAGGGGGATCATTTAGACTTTGCAGACTTGAGCACTTCGAAAGTTCAGCAAGGCTATTGTTTGATCATTCATAATTTACTGTCCTTTTCCATCGTTTCTCAAGGTGACTGGTTTCCTGTCAGAGTAGGAGAAAATTTCGCAGCTGCTGTCATCGATTCCTTGACTTTGGCATCCATCATTAGGAAATGTTCCTGTCAGATTAGTCTCAAATAGGCAATATGTGATAAGTAGTGAGAAGTAGTTACAGACGAGAAGGGAAGAAGATCTTTCTCCACAAAGAATTCCTCAGCTTGCTGTTTGTGCCATTTCCTTTTGTGTCTATCCTTTACAGTGGCTTGCGAAAATATTCATCCCCTTGGCATTTTTCCTATTTTGTTGCCTTACAACCTGGAATTAAAATGGACTTTTTGGGGGTTTGTATCATTTGATTTACACCACATGCCTACCACTTTGAAGATGCAAAATTTTATTTATTTATTGTGAAACAAACAAGTGATAAGACAAAAAAACTGAAAACTTGAGCGTGCATAACTATTCACCCCCCAAAGTCAATACTTTGTAGAGCCACCTTTTGCAGCAATTGCAGTTGCAAGTCTCTTGGGGTATGACTCTATAAGCTTGGCCCATCTAGCCACTTGGATTTTTGCCCATTCTTCAAGGAAAAACTGCTCCAGCTCCTTCAAGTTGGATGGTTCCGCTGGTGTACAGCAATCTTTAAGTTATACCACAGATTCTCAATTGGATTGAGGTCTGGGCTTTGACTAGACCATTCCAAGACGTTTAAATGTTTCCCCTTATACCACTCGAGTGTTGCTTTAACAGTCATTGTCATTGTACTGCTGGAAGGTGAATGTCCGTCCCAGTCTCAAATCTCCAAAACAGGTTTCGCTCAAGAATTTCCCTCTATTTTGCGCCTTCCATCATTCCTTAAATTCTGACCAGTTTCCCAGTCGCTGCCGATGAAAAACATCCCCCCCAGCATGATGCTGCCACCACCATGCTTCACTGTGGGGATGGTGTTCTCGGGGTGATTAGAGGTGTTAGGTTTGCGCCAGATATAGCATTTTCCTTGATGGCCAAAAAGCTACATTTTAGTCTCATATGACCAGAGTACCTTCTTCCATATGTTTGGAGAGTCTCCCACATGCCTTTTGGCGAACACCAAATGTGTTTGCTTATTTTTTTCTTTCGCAATGGCTTTTTTTCTGGCCACTCTTCTGTAAAGCCCAGCTCTGTGGAGTGTACGGCTTAAAGTGGTCCTATGGACAGGTACTCCAATCTCCGCTGTGGAGCTTTGCAGCTCCTTCAGGGTTATCTTTGTTCTCTTGTTGCCTCTCTGATTAATGCCCTCCTTGCCTGGTCTTTGGGTTTTGGTGGGTGGCCCTCTCTTGGCAGGTTTGTTGTGTTGCCATATTCTTTCCATTTTTTAATAATGGATGTAATGGTGCTCCGTGGGGTGTTCAAAGTTTCTGATCTTTTTTTATAACACCACCCTAATCAGTACTTCTTCACAACTTTGTCCCTGATCTGTACTTCTTTACAACTTTGTCCCTGATCTGTTTGGAGAGCTTCTTGGTCTTCATGGTGCCGCTTACATGGTGGTGCCCCTTGCTTAGTGGTATTGCGGACTCTGGGGCCTTTCAGAACAGGTGTATATATACTGATATCATCTGACAGATCATGTGACACTTAAATAAAGTCCACCTGTGTGCAATCTAACTAATTATGTCACTTCTGGAGATAATTTGTTGCACCAGATCTTATTTAGGGGCTTCATAGCAAAGGGGGTGAATACATATGCAAATCAAATCAAAGTTTATTTGTCACGTCCGCTGAATACAACAGGTGCAATGCTGTTGAATGCTTACTTACAGGCTTTAACCAATAGTGCAAAAAAGGTATTAGGTGAACAATAGGTAGGTAAAGAAATAAAACAACAGTAAAAAGACAGGCTATATACAGTAGCGAGGCTACATACAGACACCGGTTAGTCAGGCTGATTGAGGTAGTATGTACATGTAGATATGGTTAAAGTGACTATGCATATATGATGAACAGAGAGTAGCAGTAGTGTAAAAGAGGGGTTGGCGGCTGGTGGGTGGGACACAATGCAGATAGCCCGGTTAGCCAATGTGCGGGAGCACTGGGTGTTCGGCCCAATTGAGGTAGTATGTACATGAATGTATAGTTAAAGTGACTATGCATATATGATAAACAGAAAGTAGCAGCAGCGTAAAAAGAGGGGTTACACGCATCACTTTTCCGGGGTTTTTTTAAATAATTTTTTGAAACGTGTTATTTTTTTCATTTCACTTCACCAATTTGGACTATTTTGTGTATGTCCATTACATGAAATCCAAATAAAAATCTATTTCAATTACAGGTTATAATGCAACAAAATAGGAAAAACGCCAATGAGGATGAATACTTTTGTAGGCACTGTATCAGTCAAACTAGGACACATTCCTTATAAAACAGTATTGCCAGTTTAGAAGAAACTCTAAGGAAGAAATCTCTTAAGGTGAATTTTGAGTGAGTGTAAAACTATGTTGTATAGTTTGCCTTGTTGTTCCCTTTGCTCTTATATTTTTTAGACAGGCGCTAAGCATCCAAGGTACAAAGAGATCAAGGCTAGGCCTCTGACTGAGCATAGGGATGTTAGCCCGCCTTGAACTGCTGTGGATAGCAGAAAATACTTAGAGAATGCCAGAGTGGTGTAGGAACTAGCTTTGTAGCCAGACATTTGTTATCCCTCCCACCAACCCCCTACTACACCATTCAATATCTGCCCTGATAATACCCAGGAAGTTTTTCACATTGGGCCCATTTTGTCTTCTGTGGTGATATGTGGGGTCTGTGGGTCAGACAGGATATGAGTTAGGGCCAGTTGGTGTGTGCACAGCTGTATGTGTGTGTCTTCATGTCCAGTGTGGTCTTTAATGCAGAAGAATGCAGAGACTGCTGGTTGAAACTGTGTGGGACAGGAAGCTGATGCCAGCTCCCCTAGCCGTGGTGGTGGTGGTGGTGGGCTGTTCTCGGCGGAACCACCAAACCAGGATTACACTCTGGGATACAGTCTCTTGATACTGCCAAGCGGGGACTCCACTGTTGCAGTTTATTAGCATTATCCCTTTTACTCCCCTGCCCCCACGCTCAGTAAAAATAGCCTACATGCAAAGTGACAAGCCCTGGAAAGCTCAGCACATGCAATGTCAGTATCTCGCTTCTGATTCCGCTCTCATTTCCCCCCTCCTCTCCCTTTCTCTCACATGCACTTGACAGTGTTAGTACTTACAACACTGACAGTAGTAGTAGTCTAGCAATTGTCTGGCTGGTAGGTGAAAGTGCTGACTTGCTCATGTTCTCTCAAGCCTCTCCCCAAAGTCTTGTTTGGAAAATCAATAGTTATTGCTGGAAGCTACCAAAACCAAGCAGACAGCAGTTAGAGGATTTTTGATTGGCTTGAGAGTGCAGGGCTGCTGTATTTTGAGTTCAAGCTTTTAAACACTTTTGAGTGTTTGCTTGTGTAACAGGGTTGGTTATGTTTCCACCGGCTGCTGCAGTAATATGTATTCATTGTATATTTATTTCTATTGGTTGGTTCAAGTCAGATGTCAATAAGGTGTTATGTCATTGGCTACGCTTGCAGATACGGGGAGATCTGCAGTTCCAAGTGGGAACATAACCAACCCTGTAACGTTCTCCCCTGCTGAATTCCACTTGCACATTGCAAGCATAGCCAATGACATAACACCTTATTGACATCTGACTTGAACCAACCAATTGTAATATATAAACATTGAAAACCAAATTCTGCAGTAGCACGTGGAAACATAACCAACCCAGTTACACTTGTTTGCTGTTGTCTTAGTCTAGAGTAAGGATCACTTGAAAGAAATAAGAGTTGCGATGCTAATTGCTTCTGTGATGCACACTCTTTAGATAAAATGTTGTTTGTACATCAGTGTCAAGTAGGCAATACGTTCACCGTGATATTGACATTTCTAACTGAAATGGCAAGACAAATGGAGTATACAGCAGCGGTTTTAGGAATAGGCGACATAATGGTGAATTTGCGCGGTCGGTTTTCTATCGCTCATTTGCATGTCACGTCAATGATATCATGTCACCGTGTGGGACTGTGGGTTATTTAACCTTGTCAGAGTGGGCGCCCTGATTCTAGTTTGTGAGCTTGGCAGGCTACTGCCTGGGAAGGTAACCCACTCAGAAGTACGAGATGGGGAGGGGGGCGGGGGTAGGTTGGGGCAGGGCAATCTATCAAAGAGTACACTTCTAACTTTGTACAGTTCTAATGCAATTAGTAAAATCTGTCACACTATGAAATGCTACCAAATAAACCACAATTCATTCATAATACTGTGAATATATAGTTTCACAGACATATTTTTGCATTTTTTTCTGGTTTGTGTGAAATCTTTAAGGATAATATAAAACCAGTCTGCACACCAGCAAGGTGAATTGGTTTAGTCCTGACTCTTGGTTGACAGTGTTGGGGGATGAGTAATGTACTGATGCTCGAGTGCCAAATCAACACTAATGTGTTTCTATTTGTCTTTGTTACTTCTTTTTGATATTTATCAGTCTTATTTTTGTATGTATTTTTTTATTTATAAAGTTTTAAATGTTATGATTATTTATTTGTGTTTTTCCAAATGTCTGAATAAAAATTATAGTTTGTGCAGAATGGTGCTTTTTTGGGGGGGGGGGGGGGGGTGAAGGGGAGGTTCGGCCCGGCAGCCATTCAAGCTAGATCCGCCACTGGAGGTATACATTATGGGTGAGAAATTTGAAATGTAGAACATTTGAAGGTAAACATTAAAAAATCCATGTATAAAGACTATGTTGACCCCCAGAGCGAGTTCTTTACTTTGAAGTAAATCAAAGTTTAATGGACTTCAAGCCTCTCAACCATGTTGGTGGAGAAACTACACTTTCAGAGTACGAAAATGACCCTAAACTTTCTTTTCCAGTTGGCGGAGGGAAAGCCCCTCTCTCCATGGCAAGGTGTCTCATTTTTCAGCCCAAACATTTAGCCCAGAAAACATGTAAGCTGCTTTAGCCACTGAACCTCCCTCCCCTGGAAGGTGTAACTGTAAGTCAGCACCATCTTTCGGAGTTGACGTGATGTGGAAGCTTTTTCACTTTTCCTAAGCCATCCTTAGTCCCCTCTCAAAGACAGAGAGAGGGAGACACCAGAGCAGTTAACCCGAAAACACCAGAGCAGTTAACCCTGCTCTATTTAGTCCTTTGCATCCAACAGAAGCTCAATTATGAAGGCTATGGCTTTACGGCCCACCGTTTCTATTCTCATGCAAGTGCCTCTTTTTGTTATCCTTAACCTCAAAGAGTAGGTGGTTGGGGAGAAAACACTCACTCCCCGCCCAACTCCCACTCCCAATTTAACTTCAGGAAATGAATACCATTTACAAATCAATTCCCAGTTTTAGACAAAAGAGAAGAGGAGGAGGAGGAGGAGGAGGGAGAGGGGGGGGCTGCTGTAAAACATCAACATTCAGTTTAGAGGGAGAGGAGGGCAGTCTGGTAAAAATAATTGCAGATGAGGAAGAAATAAGAACGTTTTCCCTTTCTCTTTCCCCTCATGCCTCTCCTCTTGTCCTACTTCCTCTGGTCGATAACCTTTTTTAACCCTATATGGATAGGGCTAAATTGAAATGTTTCTTACAGAAGAAATATGAAATGCATATCCATGGTAGCAATTGAAAGGGAACAGCTTGGAGATGATCTGAACATTGTTAGACCAAAGGTAAGTACACAACAGTTCACCTGACACAAGACTGAATCCAAACATTACAATGTTCATTTTATGTGAAATTGACATTTACTGGCCTCTTTGCTGCATTTCTTGATAATGAAATCTGAAAATACTCTGAATACATTCAGTAACACGATAAGGCTATTTCTGGAAAATGCAGGGTAGTTGCAACATAAGACAAAACAAATAAAAGGGTTTGAGTGAGAGGACTAAATGGTGTCTCCAAGAGGCCACGAACCTCTCTAAAGTGTGCACAGTCCCTAAGCAATTTCAATGCACTTGTATGACACAAAGAAGAGTATTCAACTATAAGGTACTTCGTTGAGCTCTCCTAGCTGTGCGGTTGAGGAACTACAGCAAGCACACTTGTGGTTGTTTCGTTTGGAATGCAAACACTGCATCCCTACCATCACATTTACTGGTGTTGTTTACGCAATCCAAAAACAGTCCATTATTAATCACAATCTGGGTCAGGTTGGCATGATTTGAAGGCTTGTTCTATTGCCAACATGACTTGCTTAAGTTATAAAATATTAACTTACAGTGTTAGGCTTTCACATGGGAATTCAGAGAAACAGATTGTAATTTTGGTGTGCATAGAAGGCCCGAGTGCATTCAGATGGGTGTGCCGCGGCAAACTTTCTTCACATTAAACAAACATAGGCTCATTCTGTTCAGAACAACCCATGGTATGATGACATGTCATCTTGAAACTACATCAAACGTAGTGATCATAAACGTTGACACTGTATATGAAATTCGTTTTATGATTTGGAGATATAAACTGCACATTTGGACTCACTGATGTTTGGCTTTCTTGTATGGCATCAAAGCGGTATTTATTATAATTATCAACATCTCATCTTTCAAAATACATCCAGTCATCTTAATTTACAGCATTTCCCTCACTCAGACAACAATTTCCGCGAGGGATGGGGTCAACTTCTTGTCACACACCGTGCTCAAGTTCATAAAGGCTCTCAGTCAAAACCCACAGAGCTCTGTGAAGCGCAGAGCCAGAGCTCTGACGTCATATATAGCATGTTACTGTACAGCCACTATGTTCCAATTTAGGTGCTTATTAGTGCCCAAATCTGCAATTTTAACCCATATACATGTACAAGTATAAAGGGCTACGCTCTCAGAAAGCGCTCACATCTAAAGTAGCTGCTGTACTGGAATTCCTATGTGAAAGACTCCTTCCAGCTGTGGACACTTGAAGTCAGAATTTCTATTCAAGTTGCGTGGAAAGCAGGAGGTTAGCTTAGCCGAGTTTTCAAATGGTAAGCCAATGCATGAATTAATCTTCTCTTTTTAGCCCCACAGGGTGTTAAGGATTTGAGGTGCTGTGTTCCGATAGGTATCCCAAGCCTGATTTATTCTCAAGTTCCTCCGGTGGAATTTTAAGGCATTTTTTCACGGCTGACTCCGACTGAGCTAAGATGTCATCAGTGTTTTGTGCTCAGGTTTGCCTGGCAGGGAGACGAAAACAGAGTCTTCTCACATACTTTACAGTACCTCATGTCATAACTGCCATATGAGATTACTTTGGAGGTGTGAGGGGTGGTTAGCAAACAAACTAGTTGTGTGGGGGAGGGTCAGGAAGTTAGCTGTATCAATTAGTCTTCTGTACGTTGGTGATCGAAGGGTGTTGATCTCAAGGCTTTCACACGTGCTTGAATGAAGAAGGCAATTAATAAATGACCAAACCTGTTGTCATGGAGATTTAAAAAGGAAAAAAGTCAAACCATGATAGAATTTCTTTGCTGCTGAAGTGAATGTGTGGGGAAATAATTGTCTTTAGAAAAGTTATTTGTCAGACGCACATCCTTAAAAGAACGTACAGTAGGTGCTGGGCTAATAAAGGACACATGAAAAAGAATAGAGGCCTGCACACTGTATATGCTCCCAATTGAACACCTTTATAGGACAATGTTTCAATCCAACATGGATCTTCCTCAAGTCAAACGACCTGAGAGTCACATCCCAAAATATATACACAGAATACACCTCACATGACCATTACGCACATGACGCATGGTGGCTGTGGAAACAATTCAAAACCGTGTTATACAAAAGGCAACTTTGCGCACAGTAAATAGTCATAAATCATAGAGGTACATAATGGTTATAAGGATTATATACATACAAATCGGGCTGAGTAAAAACATAGATTACAGTAAGAAATATTTCTTATGGTGTTATAGGCCTATAGTGTTTGGCCATATTTGAATGACATGACTTCTTTGAGTTAACTCCTTAGAACACATCAAGGCAAGGTTGAATATGATCTTTGTGCCATTTGTGGGAAGTTGCGCTAAATTGCTAGCCTCTCTTTTATATCTCGAACAACGTTAGCCCTGTGACCTTACATGCAAATTACTTTTCCCTCTAGGCCCATCTTTCATCAGAATGTCGGTCAAGTGAGTACTTAAGTGATTTGGGGAGTTGGGTGATGTGCAGATTAAGTTTTCTTCCCCAGAGAAGTAGATCAATCTGTTTAGCTGCTAAAAGCCCAATCGGATAGACATGATGAAATACATAGTGGAGGGAGTTGGCAGGGAGATAGAATCCACTCTGGATGCTGGCGCACACTCTCTTGTTTCAGACGACAAGGTCAGACCAACCCACTTGTTAACCTGAAGACGAGGAAAGCGCGACGCCTCAGCAGTTTTTCGTTCTCCATTATAGAATGACATTTGAAATCTGATCAAGACTATGTTCCCTCCCTCTCTCCCACTCTCCCATGCAAGACAACACAGCAGTATTCTCTTAGGCTGAGATCAACTCCCCAGCTAAAAGAGGTCTAAGTCTAAGAGATTTGGGATTAAGTCACGCTGTTTCAGACTCTGCCCAGCAACCCGGAATATTCCCGGAACATTAGCTAAGATTTCCATGAAGTTCTAGTTAGGGTTTTTAATCTAACATTAGGATGATAACATCTCAAAAACATTCAGAGAATATTTTTCTGTTTTTTTTAGATGAAATATCCTGGGAATGTTCTAATATTCACAACAATGTTGTGCACAACATCTGTAACAACCGGCACAGAACATTCCCCCAAAAGTTTGTGTTTTTATATAAAAACGTTTGCCTGACGTTGCAAGACTGTTCCTGTAACACATTTTGGCTGTTCTTTAATGGTTCCAAGAATGTTTCATTAGGTTGTGGGAACAGAGTGGGTACATTACAAGAGCTAGGTTCCCAAAACACGCTCAGTTGTGATGACATTCATACAACGAATGGAGGTGCACAGAACATTTCAAAAACATGTTCTATTTTAGTTTTTCCAAAACATTCTCAGAATGCCAATTAGAATACATTCCCATTATGTTTCTCACCAGATTTAATGGAAAATTGCATTTGAGGACTGTGTTGTAAGGGATATAGAGACACACAGCATATTTTCATTCATATGACATTTTAATCATACAAACACAACCATCTTCTTTTTACACTTCAAAAGTTTGCACATCTGGGGTTTGAACCTGCAATACTTGGTTACCAAGCCAGGTCTTTCATCCTCTGTGCCACCAGGGAAGCTCTCTTTCATTGCCTTTTTTCAGTAGCCATGGCAGTATGACCAATCAAGAATATGTTCTTGAATTTTTCTGAGCACCTCCATTCATTGAATGAATGTCATCGCAACTGAGCATATTTTGTGTTTTGGGAAACTAGCTCTTTTAATGCACCCACACTGTTCCCACAACCTAATTACATGTTCTGTGAACCTTTAACGAACTCGGAAAGGCTGTTCTGGGAATGTTCTTGCAACATCAGGCCAATGTTTTTTTTGCACCTTAAAAGAAACACTGTAGCATCATCCGCACAACTGGACAGTTTTTGTGTTTTGACAACATATCTTTTCAGTTGTCCCCACAATATTCCCACCAGACTGTTCCCACAACCTAATGAAACATTCTGGGAACCTTTAAAGAACAGATGAAATGTGTTCTAGGGACGTTCTTGCAACATCAGGCGAATGTGTTATACAAGCATTCTGTAATCATCACCGCGACTGGACAGTTTTTTGTGTTATGAGCACATTTGCCGCGGCCTAACAAATGTTCTGGGAACCTTTACATAACGGATTTTGGTTTGCTGGGTGTGCATTAGCACACTCTCACTCTAATAACATTGACACAGTCCTGATGTTTCGGGCTCATCCTGATGCTGATCGTGCCCCATCAGGGTCATTTTGCGCTTAGCTTAGCATTTGTCCCTGTCATTTTAAGGCTGACTCGACGAGCATGTAAGACTCAAATTGACTCTCATCCTTTGCTTCTAATCAGTCACTATAGCTTGCTGTGGATTCTTAGTGGGCATGACCATGTTGTATAGCATCTACTCATGAGGCTATTTGTATATATTTTTTGAGTGTTTGCAGCAACCATAGTGTGATATCAGAGCAGACTTTGGAATGATTTGATAAACATCTGTTCCTTTATACACTCAAAGACCACTCCATCACGGTTGACATCTCCACAGTGTCACACTCGCAGAGTGCAAAGAACCTTGGTGTGACCCTGGACAACACCCTGTCCATCACTGCAAACATCAGAGCAGTGACCCACTCCTGCAGGTTCATGCTCTACAACATCCGTAGAGTACGACCCTACTTCACACAGGAAGTGGCGCAGGGTCCTAATCCAGGCACATGTCCTCTCCTATCTGCACTACTGCAACTCGCTGTTGGCTGCGCTCCCCGCTTGTGCCATCAAGCCCATGCAACTTATCCAGAACGCAGCAGCCCGCCTGGTTTTCAACCAAGTTCTCTCATGTCACCCCGCTCCTCAACACACTCCACTGGCTTCCAGTCGAAGCTCGCATCCACTACAAGACCATGGTGCTTACCTACGGAACAGCAAGAGGAACTTCCCCTCCCTACCTTCAGGCTATGCTCAAACCCTACACCCCAACCCGAGCACTCCGTTCTGCCACCTCAGGTCTCTTGGCCCTCCCACTCCTACGGGAGGGCAGATCCCGCTCAGCCCAGTCAAAGCTCTTCTCTGTCCTGGCACCCCAATGGTGGAAACAGCTTCCCCCTCAAGCTAGGACAGCAGTCCCTGACCGTCTTCCAAAAACATCTGAAACCCTACCTCTTCAAACAGTATCTTAAATAATCCTCCTCCTCACCTTTAAAAAAAAATAAACACTTAACCAGCACTTGCACTTTACCATCCCCACCCCACCCCTTCTAGCTCTGACTCTACTGACAGCTAGGTTATTGAGGAAAGATGTTCTTTCTATGCCTGTGATATGTGGTTGTCCCACCTAGCTATCTTAAGATGAATGCACGCTCTGGATAAGAGCGTCTGCTAAATGACTCAAATGTAAATAAAATAATATCCGTTAAAGACAAAACTGCTCATCACTGTCTCACAGTACATTCAATTCCCAAATGCTTCTGCTCAGGTTAATTTAGGATGCCCAGTAACTATAGACATGTCAACACAAAACAACCACACTCTTGTGTCTTGAGTTGCCCCCTATTTACATGTTCAGGTTTGTGGAATTTAGACTAGCATTCACAGCTTTTTTACAGACACTGTCATTCCTATCTATTAAAGGCTGAGAAGCTCAGCTCCATGGTTTCATGAGCTCACATTAAGCTTTGAAGCCGATGCTCTCTTGTCCCTGTAAACCACAGCCAGGTGGTAATAAGTCCATAGAAAGCCTAGGTATGTCAGTTACTCTCTCTCCGGACAGTCAAGTATAGGCCTACTTTCTGATTGTCTACTGTCCTCTCCCAATTTTTCAAGTTAAAATTGGAGAAGTCGTACAATGTTGAGGTCACCTTGCCATTTGAACACCTCTCTTTAATAACATTGAACTTCATCTCTTGGCCTTTAGAAGTTTGCATTTCGAAACATTTGCCTAATATTTTTCCTATTTCTAGTTATGCAAACCCAAGCATGACATTTACCTCAATCTCAGGCAATGGTATCTTCTCTTTTAAAAACCTTTGCATAACATCTACAGTTGAAGTCGGAAGTTTACATACACTTAGGTTGGAGTCATTAAAACTTGTTTTTCAACCACTCCACAAATATATTTTTAAGAAACTAGAGTTTTGGCAAGTCGGTTAGGACATCTACTTTGTGCATGACACAAGTAATTCTTCCAACAATTGTTTACAGACAGATTATTTAACTTATAATTCACTGTATCACAATTCCAGTGGGTCAGAAGTTTACATACACTAAGTTGACTGTGCCTTTAAACAGCTTGGAAAATTCCAGAAAATAATGTCATGACTTTAGAAGCTTCTGATAGGCTAATTGACATAATTTGAGTCAATTGGAGGTGTACCTGTGGATGTATTTCAAGGCATACCTTCAAACTCAGTGTCTCTTTGCTTGACATCATGGGAAAATCAAAAGAAATCAGCCAAGACCTCAGAAAAAAATTATTGACCTCCACAAGTCTGGGTCATCCTTGGGAGCAATTTCCAAACGCATGAAGGTACCACGTTCATCTGTACAAATAATAGTACGGAAGTATAAACACCATGGGACCACGCAGCCGTCATACCGCTCAAGAAGTAGACGAGTTCTGTCTCATAGAGATGAATGTACTTTGGTGCGAGAAGTGCAAATCAATCCCAGAACAACAGCAAAGGACCTTGTGAAGATGCTGGAGGAAACAGGTACAAAATTATCTTCATCCACAGTAAAACGAGTCCTATATCGACATAACCTGAAAGGCCACTCAGCAAGGGAGAAGCTACTGCTCCAAACCCACCATAAAAAAGCCAGACTACAGTTTGCAACTGCACGTGGGGACAAAGATCGTACTTTTTGGAGAAATGTCGTCTGGTCTGATGAAACAAAAATAGAACTGTTTGGCCATAAGGACCATCGTTATGTTTGGAGGAAAAAAGGGGAGGCTTGAAAGCCAAAGAACACCATCCCAACCATGAAGCACGGGGGTGTCAGCATCATGTTGTGGGGGTGCTTTTCTGCAGGAGGGACTGGTGCACTTCACAAAATAGATAGCATCATGAGAATGGAAAATGATGTGGATATATTGAAGCGACATCTCAAGACATCAGTCAGGAAGTTAAAGCTTGGTCTCAAATGGGTCTTCCAAAAGGACAATGACCCCACGCATACTTATTAAGTTGTGGCAAAATGGCTTAAGGACAACAAAGTCAAGGTATTGGAGTGGCCATCACAAAGCCCTGACACAACCCACTAGGACATTTGTGGGCATAACTGAGAAAGCGTGTTTGAGCAAGGAGGCCTACAAACCTGACTCGGTTACACCAGCTCTGTCAGGAGGAATGGGCCAAAATTAACCCAATTTATTGTGGGAAGCTTGTGGAAGGCTACCCGAAAAGTTTGACCCAAGTTAAACAATTTAAATGCAATACTACCAAATACTAATTGAGTGTATGTAAACTTCTGACCCACTGTAAATGTGATGAAAGAAATAAAAAATGAAATAAATAATTCTCTCTACTATTATTCTGACATTTCACATTCTTAAAATAAAGTGGTGATCCTAACTGACCTAAGACAGGGTATTTTTACTCTGATTAAATGTCAGGAATTGAGAAAACTGAGTTTAAATGTATTTGGCTAAGGTGTATGTAAACTTTCGACTTCAACTGCAGCTTCATTTCTATTAAGTCGCTCAGTTGCTTTGAGAACATCCACATAACATTAGGTCAGTCTCATACCGCGGTCCTTTTCCCTGCTCAGACTGGCCCGGCCTGTAATATTTATGTGTCAGCTCCTGAAGCCCCTGTACTGCTGGGTTCCTCCACAACCTCCCACCAACCCCCACCAACGTAGGTCTATTCAGCTCTTCTAGATCCTAAAAGATATTAGCTGAGCGTCAGGTGGTCCTATACTGTTCTTCTGCAGAGCCTGGCTTAAAGGGAAGACAACCACTCCGAAGTGACGACTGTTTTCACTCCGAGAGCAAGGAACATACACAGATGGAGAGTTTTTTTTGTTGCAGCCTATGTCGGATTCTGTGTTATACCTGGTTATAGGCATGAGTAGACCAAGCTCTGTTGGAATGCAGGTTCTCTCTGTCTCTCTGTGGGTCTAACCCCAACTAGTTCTGGAAAACAGTTAAAGACCTGGAGAATAAACCCCCCTCCTTACAGCTGCTCATGTCCCTTAATGTGGATTATGTGGTTGTCACTGACAAGTTTTTTGGAAGGCAGCCACAGTGCATCCTTTATTTAAAGGGAGAGATCAAGGTGATTATAGGCACATTTTTATTTTGCCCTGTTTATCAAAAGTGTTTGAAAAACGTATCAATAATCAACTGACTGGCTTTCTTGATGTCCATAGTATTCTATCTGGTATGGAATCTGGTTTCCGGTCAGGTTATGGATGTGTCACTGCAACCTTAAAGGTCCTCAATGATGTCACCATTGCCCTTGATTCTAAGCAATGTTGTGCTGCTATTTTTATTGACTTGGCCAAAGCTTTTGATACGGTAGACCATTCCATTCTTGTGGGAGTATTGCTGTCTCTGAGAGGTCTTTGGCCTGGTTTGCTAACTCCCTCCCTCAAAGAGTGCAGTGTATAAAGTCAGAACATCTGCTGTCTCAGCCTCATTGCATGTCACCATGGGAGTACCCAAAGGCTCGATCCTAGGCTCCACGCTCTTCTCAATTTACATCAACAACATAGCTTATGCAGTAGGAAGCTCTCTCATCCATTTATATGCAGATGATACAGTCTTATACTCAGCTGGCCCCTTCCCAGATTTTGTGTTAAACGCTCTACAACACAGCATTCTTAGTGTCCAACAAGCTTTCTCTGCCCTTAACCTAGTTCTGAACACCTCCAAAACAAAGGTAATGTGGTTTGGTAAGAAGAATGTCCCTCTACCCACAGGTGTGATTACTACCTTTTGAGGGTTTAGAGCTTGAGGTAGTTACCTCATGCAAGTACTTGTGAGTATGGCTAGACAGTACACTGTCCTTCTCTCAGCACATATCAAAGTTGCAGGCTAAGGTTAAATCTAGACTAGGTTTCCTCTATTGTAATCACTCCTCTTTCACCCCAGCTGCCAAACTAATCCTGATTTAGATGACAATCATACCCATCCTAGATTAAGGAAACATCATTTATAGATCTGCAGGTAAGGGTGCTCTCGAGCGGCTAGATGTTCTTTACCATTCAGCCATCCGATTTGCCACCAATGCTCCTTATAGGACACATCACTGCACTCTGTACTCCTCTTTAAACTGGTCATCTCTGTATACCCGTCACAATGACAGATTACTGCACCTGTACATAGCCCATCTATAATTTAGCCCAAACAACTACCTCTTCCCCTACTGTATTTATTTATTTTGCTCCTTTGCACCCCATTATTTCTATTTCTACTTTGCACATTCTTCCACTGCAAATCTACCATTCCAGTGTTTTACTTGCTATATTGTATTTACCTCGCCACCATGGCCTTTTTTTTGCCTTTACCTCCCTTACCTCACCTCATTTGCTCACATTGTATATAGACTTATTTTTCTACTGTATTATTGACTGTATCTTTTGTTTATTCCATGTGTAACTCTTTGTTGTTGTATGTGTCGAATTGCTATGCTTTATCTTGGCCAGGTCGCAGTTGCAAATTAGAACTTGTTCTCAACTAGCCTACCCGGTTAAATAAAGGTGAAATAAAATAAATAAATAAAACAAGACCCATTGGATGAAGCTTATTTTTAAAAGCCTCTTAGGCCTCACTCCCCCCTATCTGTGATACCTACTGCAGCCCTCATCCTCCACATACAACACCCGTTCTGCCAGTCACATTCTGTTAAAGGTCCTCATAGCGCACACATCCCTGTGTCGCTCGTCTTTTCAGATCACTGCAGCTGGCGACTGGAACAAGCTGCAACAAACACTCAAACTGGACAGTTTTATCTCCGTCTCTTCATTCAAAGAGTCAATCATGGACACTCTTACTGACAGTTGTGGCTGCTTTGCGTGATGTATTGTCATCTCTAACATCTTGCCCTTTGTGCTGTTGTCTGTGCCCTATAATGATTGTATCATGTTTTGCGCTGCTACCATGTTGTGCTGTGTTGTCATGTGTTGCTGCCATGCTATTTTGTCATCTTAGGTCTCTCTTTATGTAGTGTTGTGGTGTCTCTCTTGTTCTCTTGCGTGTTTTGTCATATTTTTTATTTTTAATGCCAGGCCCCCATCCTCGCAGGAGGCCTTTTGCCTTCTGGTAGGCCGTCATTGTAAATAAGAATTTGTTCTTAACTGACTTGCCTAGTTTAATAAAGGTTCAATACAAAATAAATGACGGAGGCAGTATGCAAGTTAAGATTTAGCAGCCAGTTCGAGAGTTTGCTTTGAAAGGCCTATCATTCTGTATAGTAAAGGCCCATAATCCCCTGAGATGTTAGTCACACACTGCAGGTCAAGCTATCGCATGAAAATGGATGTTTTACATCTGACTCGAAATTCCTTCAGAAGTCCATCTACCACCATTACCTTTACATCAAGAGTCCACACGTTCCTTCTATAACAAGATAATTGGTTTGAGTGAGGGTCCATCACTCAATACAATAGTCTGTATCTCCTCCATCAACTAAAAGCCTTCTACCTTTGACTTGTTAATCCTATAACCCTGGAGTATTCGACCGTGGAGGGAAAGGCATTTGCCCAGTGGATATTAAGCCGCCCTCTTATCAGTTGTTATCAGACACAGTTGGAACCCACATTTTCACACCTGGCCCTGTGGAGATCTCTTGAGAGCCTCATCCTCCATCTTGGATTGCCGACAAGAAAACTCAGCTCAACGACTCAAAAAACCTTTGGCGTCCTTAACTGTGGTGGAATAAAAAACAACAACAAAGTCATCAAAACCGTAATAATTGGCATCGCTGCATCTCAGTAATTATTCAGACAAATATAGGGAGAGATAGTCACCTCTCTGTGTCATCCCTAAAAGGACTCTCTGTGGAAAATTCCTTCTCGCCCCACAGTGTTAGTCTTTGCGCCGCTGTTGTTATTCATCCATAATTGTCTCGCCAACACACTGTCAATCAAATTGGGGGAAAGAGAGGGAAGCAATTGCAAAGCACTCCAGCAACAAAACCTGCTGCATGGAATTACCTTTTCTCTGTCTGTCTGTCTGTCTGTCTGTCTGTCTGTCTGTCTCTTTCTCTCTCTCTCTCTCGCTCTCTCTCTGCCTCTCTGTCTCTCGCTCTCCTCTCTCTCTCTCTCTTATGCAAAACAAAACCATTGGCAGTCCCTCCTCATTCCTTTCTGTGAATTTCTAAAAACCCAGGACAATTTAATTTATTGATACGTTTCGTGCGTCTCCCCTCTGAGCCGGAGATGCATTTTGTTTGATAGTTGAATTTAGAGCATGTAATTTCTCAGCCATCAAGTTGATATGAATGCAGAATAGTGACACATGTGGAGAATATTACTCAACTTGTCTTCGTTTTCTCAGAACTGACAGTTTGAATGATGAAAATGTGTTTTTCACATGTTGTTGACGTGGTTGAGTGTCGACTGTTAGGGGAGCAAAAATTGAATGTGTGTGTTGTTGACTTGTTTATTCTGTTGTGTGCCGCCCACCCAGCCCTTGTGCGGAGTGTCTCTACTGTAAAAAGAGGCTATGTTCGAGGGCTCGGTGGAGCTCACAGGGAAATCAACCCTCTCCTTTTACCACATAGTGATTTGCACCAACCCTCTCCCAACCTCCCCTGTAGGCGAGTGCACGCTCAAGAAGCCGTTTCCCCTCTCCTGCTTTCGCCTAGTTACTGACAACATTCTCTATTACAGTAATACTTAACCCCCTATCCCTCCCCTAGGGGCTAAAATGAATCAAGTCAAGTCATACAACAGATTAGGTCAGATGAGGTCTTTACTGGTCCAAAAAGTTGGATCCGTTCCGAAATGGATCCGTGGCTTTCCTACCTGCATAAATATGTATATTTTTTTAAACGAGACCCATTCCAAATGGATCCGAGGACAGTGAGACCCGTTTCGAAAAGTCCAGTGGAAAACAGACCCAAATCCGAGAGTAGAAATAGAGAGAGAAAGAAACCTCCATCTGGGCTTTGCCAGCGCCACCAATAAACAGGCAACAGGATTGTGTGGAAGCACAGATCTGAGGAAGGGTACCAAAACATTTCGGCAGCATTGAAGGTCCCCAAGAACACAGTGGCCTCCATCTTTCTTAAATGGAAGAGGTTTGGAACCACCAATACTCTTCCTAGAGCTGGCCGCACAGCCAACTGAGCAATTGGGGGGGAAGGGCCATGGTCAGGGAGGTGACCAAGAACCAGATGGTCACTCTGACAGAGCTCCAGTATTCCTCTGTGGAGATGGGAGAACCTTCCAGAAGGACAACCATCTCTGTAACACTCCACCAATCAGGCCTTTACGGTAGAGTGGCCAGATGTAAGCCACTCCACAGTAAAAGGCACATGACAGCCCGCTTGGAGTTTGCCAAAAGGCACCTAAAGGACTCTCAGACAATGAGAACCAAGATTCTCTGGTCTGATGAAACCAAGATTGAACTCTTTGGCCTGAATGCCAAGCGTCACGTCTGGAGGAAACCTGGCACCATCTCTACGGTGAAGCATGGTGGAGGCACCATCATGCTGTGGGGATGATTTTCAGTGGCAGGGACTGGGAGACTAGTTAGGAATGAGGGAAAGATGAACAAAGCAAAGTACAGAGAGATCTTTCTTGAAAACCTGCACCAGAGCGCTCAGGACCTCAGACTGGGGCAAAGGTTCACCTTCCAACAGGACAACTACACTAAGCACACAGTCAAGACAATGCAGGAGTGGCATCGGGACAAGTCTCTGAATGTCCTTGAGTGGCGCAGCCAGAGCTGAACTTGAACCTGATCGAAATACAACTCCCCAAATACAGGTGGGCCAAGCTTGTAGCATCATACCCAAGAAGACTTGAGGCTATAATCGCTGCTGAAGGTGCTTCAACAAAGTACTGAGTACAGGGTCTGAATACTTATGTAAATGTAATATTTCAGTTTTTTTCCTAATAAATCTACAAAAATGTCTAAAAACCAGTTTTTGCTTTGTCATTATGGGGCATTGTGTGTAGATTGATGAGGGGAAAAAATATTTAATAAAATTGTAAAATAAGGCTGTAACGTAACAAGATGTGGAAAAAGTCAAGGGGTCTGAATTCTCAGGGGAGCTTAGGGTGCACCCCCTGATAAATCCCCCAAATATATGTACATTTCACTAGACCTTTATTACTCCACTATGAGTGCAGAAAAATACCCTTCAGCAGAGCAGAGGAAAATACTCCTCAGCCAGTTTGCATTGCCTTCATAGTCCTGCAGTAGCTAAGCCTAATAATAGCCATACCACACCAAACCTTCATTAAAGTTGCTTAACTTTTAGGGAAATATCAAAATCAAGTCAAGTCATTGTTATAGGGAAAATAACAACAGGTTATATTGCAGCATTAAATTAAGTTTTGCATCTTGCCCTCTTTGGTTTTTCCTTTTCATGGTTTGAGTGCGAGTAGCATAGTAGGCCTTCGGGTAACTGCATTATATTGCGGCAACACAACATTCCAGCTGGAACTTCATTTGGCCAATAAAAATGGCTCAATGAAACCTAAAAAAAGTTTTGAATAGGCTATGCCTATATTGCAGCTATTACCAACAAAGGTGATTGTCTACTGTAGGCCTACCCAACCAATGACAGCAATAGGCTAATGCTATTTATATTACATCAGGCCTACTTTTAACCTTAAACTAAATGGAGCACAAAATGCAAAAGACTAAACTTAATTTAGTCAATGAAATGTCTCAACAAAATGAAACAAAACACTTTTTGCATAGGATATTTAAATAACTGGTTTATATTATTACATAGGCCTACAATAATAATAATTATAATAATAATTTACAATAATAATAGTAATTACTAAACAATTGATAATGAATACGAAAATAAATAAATTAAAGGTAGAAAATTGCATCAAACCTGAATAGCGAGTTGCACATAGTCCATTTGGCCGCGGCAATGTTTTTCTCCTCTTTGTTCACTACAATATAAACATTTGTCCCCAAAGGCATTACCCTTGTCAGCTACTTTTCACTGTACTCTTTCTCCTCTAACTTTTGTTTTACTTCAATGAAAAACTACTCAATGATCGCAATCAACAGTAGCCTAGGCCAGGGCTCCTTTTACTCTCTCTCTTCTCTCTCTCCTCAGCAGCAGGTGCATGTGAGGTGAGCAGCCAGAACCAGTTTCAGCTGGACATAAGCTATACGTTTTATTGAATTGTAATTGGTTGACAGATAACAAACTTGCGCAGTTCTCATTACACAAAGACTAAATTAACAGAGGACAGGTTCAATTGGGTTCAGTCGGTGAATACATTTTAATTGCACATATCCGAGACCCGTGGCAATTATATCAGACCCGACACAGATCCTTGACAAAAGTCTGAATTTAGGACCCGGGTCAGATCTCGGAATTTTGGGTCTGTTGAAACTGTCAAGACCTCTACAACAGAGTACACTTAATTATTTACCCCCTCTCTCTATTCCAGGATCCCGACCCAGGTTGGAGGATGCCCCCCCGCGAATCGTGGAGCACCCCTCTGACCTGATCGTGTCCAAGGGCGAGCCGGCCACCCTCAACTGCAAGGCAGAGGGGCGTCCCAGCCCCATGGTGGAGTGGTACAAAGATGGCGAACGAGTGGAGACGGACAGGGAAGATCCACGCTCCCACCGTATGCTGCTGCCCAGCGGCTCCCTGTTCTTCCTGCGTATCGTCCACGGTCGACGGAGCAAACCCGACGAGGGGGTCTATGTGTGCGTGGCACGCAACTATCTAGGCGAGGCCGTCAGTCGCAACGCATCACTGGAAGTGGCAAGTAAGTGCCTTGGCCATTTTGGCTCTTGGGGATAGAGAGGTGTGTTTGAGCCAAGTTGTCAGAAACTGATCAAGTATAGCACTGCATAGCATTGGCAGAGAGGAGAGGCAATCCTTAGCTCAAGCAAAATGTAACAACTGTCACTGGAAAGGGAAAGTGAAGATAGAACAGCCAACTGTGGCTGTTTCCAGGTAGCAGATGTTAGCCCCTGAAATCATCACACACACACACATTCACGCCACCCAGACACAAGCATGCATGCATGCACGCGCACACACACACACACACACACACACACACACACACACACACACACACACACACACACACACACACACACACACACACACACACACACACACACACACACACACACACTATAGAAAACCCTGTGAGAATGGCAGCTTTTCACAACAGGACACTGCTGCAATCTGCTCTGCTCAAATAAAACGTGGACGGCCAATTTGATTTCACTATTAGATTAGCCGATGTGCTATTGCATTAGGATTTCATTATGTAATTCCTTTTGATAACACAACGGGTAATTTGCATATTTCAGTATGTTTTTTGCTGTTTTATGAATAGTTCTCCCTGATATGAGTTGAGGATAGTTTCTTGGTTTGTATTGGTTGCCGGGTTTTCAGTGCTTTAGAACGAAGCCTGGTGGCTACAGTTACCCCATTCCTTTTTCAAGAGCTGCCATTTGCTCCTCTTTCTTTCTGTTATAGGATGATGCAAGTAGCATATCCAACAAACTGTTTGTATACAGCAGGGCTCTTCAACCTTGTTCTGGAGAGCTACTGACCAGGATTTTTTTCACTCCAACCCTAATCTAGCAATCTGATTCTAATAATTAGCTGGTTAATAAACTGAATCAGGTTAGTTACAACTGGGGTTGGAGCGAAAACTTACAGAAGGCTAGCTCTCCAGGAACAGGGTTGGAGAGCCCCAGTAAACAGTATTGACAGCAATATACACATATTTGTTAGAGTTCAATTATTATGAAGGCTGTCTTTGCCCCATGACAGACTGCGTTTTTACTGAGGGAGCAGTGAAAGTCAAATGCTTTCAACCCTCCTTTTATGGAGCTTAGCCCTGGCCAATATCGCTCACCCTAAAACCAACCATCTCAGAGGACCCCAACCACGAGACAGCCCTGGCCAATATCGCTCACCCTTAAACTCCCAACCATCTCAGAGGACCCCAACCACGAGACAGCCCTGGGGCCAATGCTCCGGAAGTAAGATGTGCGCACACACACACACACACACACACACACACACACACACACACACACACACACACACACACACACACACACACACACACACACACACACACACACACACACACACACACACACACACACACACACACACACACACACACACACACACCACTCCTCCAGAAAATGTATTTTGAGGTTTTAAGGGATTAGGAATGGGGAGGAAGGGGGTTACTTGGCAGATAAGGGTGTCTGAGTTGCCCTCCTCCCCTCTTCAAATGGCCAAGCTGCTACAGGGCACGCTCTCCTCAGGCAGCTCCAGGCTGGCTGCCCTCTGTTATTAATCCGATGGGTTAGGGCCAATATGGGCCATGGTGCTCCATAACTGCTTCACGCTCCACACTGAGCAATTTCCAACCCCACGTCCAAGAACAGAAATACAGGCCCGGGCCTGTAGAGTTCAGCAGAGATTAGGACATATTTTCTTGCCAGTTGTACCAGTCAGTGGTTCCAAAGCAATTTGTCACCATTGATGCATTTTCTCTGTTGTCTGAACTCCTCTTCAAGAGATCGTTGAGAAATCTCTTTTCTTTTTTTTTTTACTCGTAATTGGACGAGTGGCAATAGCCTGTTTTCTTTCACTTTGATCGTGAAAGCATCCGTTTCGATAAAGCTTTTCGGTTACAACTGGCTTTGCCAGTCTGAAAGTCAACTACCTGAGGAAGTTCTCCAAGTATCTGGTCTCCAGTGATCAGCTATGTCAAATGCCTTTGTGTGCCAATGTGTTTCCACTTAAAGTGCCCACTGGTACTGTGCTAGAAGATATGGTCTTCTCTCTCTTTGAAGCCCTTCAGGAATAGATCTCTCTGAGCTAGTCTGTTTCTGAGTTGCTATGTCTCTTAATTAGTCTCTGAGATGGATAGTCTAGGAGTTGATCTCTCTGAATTGGTCTGTTTTTGAGTTTAGACTGTTTGAGCCCTCCTGTGTGTCCAGGCTTAACTAATGGAATCAATGTGCCTGCTGCCAGGCTCGTGGGGGCTGAGGAAAGGGCAGAGGACAGGACTATGACCAGGGGGGCTAAACACAAAGGGAGGGGTCAGATGGCCAAGGTGAGGCCAGGACCCTCTGGCTGGTCCCTCTGGTCCCCCTTCCGTCTGGTGGTCATTGAGCTGGGCCCACCGGCCAAACCTGTCCTCCTCAGAGGATCATGAATTAATAAGACCAGACTGGGGCTAATGAGACTGAGGTCGTGCTGGTGGCCTGTGGCCAGTGGTGTGTGTGTGTGTGTGTGTCTGGAGAGGATGGGGGTCAAGAGGACATGACAACAGGTGGTGTGAGGAACAGTCCCCCCACCCCACACACACACTACCCCTGCCCCCATGCTAATGAATGCTGGGGCATCTGCAGGGCCATTGTGTGTCCTGGGTTACAGCAGAAGCATCCAGGTTTACAATAAAACAATAAAATCCCACTCCGACCGTTGTGACTAATCAAGCTCCATTATCTCTCATTGATACAGATCACTATCTACGCGGGCTATTCCACCACACTGTTAAATACACCAGACCCTCCTACTGACCTCAACCGTCTGTCAGATTATGTTAGTTCCCAAACTGTTATGCAAGTGTAGGATTATTAGGCAAGATATATTTCCTAGATGTGCGAGGTCGATTTTTACGTGTTGAATCAGAGTCCTGTAACCGGGTTATACTGTGATTACAGAATTCCTTCGATTTGTTCGGTTATCTCAGAAGCATGTTGTTTGGAAATGAGTTGCAGTTTCGAAAATAGATCAACTCCCATTCTTGTCCCCAAGGCAACTCCTGTGGGTTCAGGCTCGGTGAATATGGTGCTGTTTATAGTTCTACTTACGGCTGCTTTATTATTCCATTTATTTTGTTGTGTTGTCCTCTTCCCCAGGAGCCTGCTGCCTGCCAGCCGAGAGGCCGTTTCAAAGTCAAGTTTCCGCTTAATTGACTCTGGGAACTTTTTATTGACAGACGCATTACACTTTGGGCGTTCAATGTGGCCTTTGCCTAATGATAGGACAATACCGTATGCTGTTGTGTTAAAAGCACATTTCAAGGGGATTTAGCTGCGTTTGACCCTCCGCAAATAACCGAGCCAACAGACGTTTAAACTCTCTATTGATTTCTACAATATGTTTTTTTAATGAATTCTCTGAGCTGAAATTCACCTTAAGATGACCACCGCTCCAGAGTTGGAAAGGTCAGAGAAGAGCTTAAGTCATTCGACTGGATCTAAATGGATTTGTCACAGATCCATCTGGTTTGGAGTTTGTTGACGTGGGGGAAATGGGTGTAGTTGAACTCCCCACCCCCCCTTCTGTGCCATGCTAGAGGGAGTTGTTTGGGAGTCTTCATGTGCAAGGCACATTAATGGGCACAGGGTAAACACCGCTCAGCACATTTGATGAGAACTGGGCACTGCGGTGGGCAGAGGGTCAGTAGAAAGTACACCTTTGCCATCTGTTCCTGGGCCAAGTGTTCATTGGAAGCCATCACGCTGCCCAGAAGGTGCCCATACGTCATGACTGGACTGAGACAGCAGGATGCTCATCCACTGACGCAGTGGTCTTGACCGTCTCCGAGATGAGACTGAAGTGTCAGAGATGACTAGCCTGCCCATCTGTCTCAGCTGCAACCAACAACAACTAGATGATGCACAAAGTCAGGAGAGCTTGCTGACACCTAGCATAACTTATACAGCGAACTAAGAAAGTTGGCATCACCCAGGGGAATTGAATAGCATACAGATGTAGAATCTTAATTTGATCCAGTTTGCTAAAGCAGGAAAATAATCCTGTAGTGGTTGATCCAATTTTTCAAAAGGAAATATCAAGTCTGAAATTTCAAAGTGGAAATTACAAACTTCAGAAGCTTTTTTAAATACACTACTAGTTTTTAATTTCCTGCATTACAGGAACGTTCTCCTGCAGAGAGTGATCAAATGAAGATCCCACATCTGTAGGAACACACACAAACAGCCTCCTATTTAATCTGCCTCCTATCCTATCTCTATCCAATACACAAATGTGATGACATGTACCTCAAATTAGGGCTCGCGAGTGGCGCAGTGGTCTAAGGCACTGCATCTTAGTGCAAGAGGCATCATTACAGTCTCTGGTTTGAATCCAGGCTGTATCACATCCGGCTGTGATTGGGAGTCCCATAGGGCGGGCGCACAATTGGCCCAGCATCGTCCGGGTTTTTGCCGGGGTAGGCCACCATTGTAAATAATAAAACATTTCAGTAGTGTACAAAGGTCTCAATGACCCAACAGTGTAATTGGTTGGCATATTCTTCTCGATGCTAGAACAGTGCGGTGTCTGGCATTGTCACTGGCCTGGCTGTGTTTGCGTAAGAGTCTATTCCAAATCCCCCGATGTGGCGGTTGGTCTGTCTGGGAGAAATAAACTGCTATTAACAACAATGGAGCGAATAAGCACACATACAATTATGGAAAACCGACCTGTTTCTTACCACCAACGTGGGCACCCAATATACAGATGTCGTATCTTAATTTCATCATCCTGTTGTTGCAGGAATCTTCCCTAGTGTAGTCGAGGTTTAAAAAGGCTTCTAAAGTTTATAATTTACACTTTAAAATACTTTATTTGCTCCAATGAAAATGGATCAATCCCTACAAAAACATTATATTAATTATAATCCACATAATAATTCACATTTCCTGTGCTCCAGGATTATTTTTCTGCTATAGCAAACTGGCTCGAATTAAGATCCTACATCTGTAGCTTGCATTCTTTCTCACTGCCCAGTCCCAGTCCAGATTCTGCATTTCTGTCATGTTTCTCTGCTGTTGTGTGTGCGTGAGTCAGTCTACAGACTATGTTCAGTACTCGTTTTCTTAACCCTGCGTTGGCTACTGAGGGAAGGCGGATATGGAGGTATTTGGTATTTGGCAAGCTGTCCCTCATTGAATGGTGGGCACCAAGAAAGCTTCCGAGCCCACACACATTCTTTGAGTAAATCTGCATGACACAGTTGATCTTTTTGCACGCTTTCCAACTTGAGATAACCAATTTAATTGAATAGATTTTACAGTAAAGGCACAACAATATCAAGTTTCTCTTCTGGATACGGTACTACAAAAATACTAGATCAACCATTTTGGCTTTGGGAAACATGGTGGGATGTCACATTTTCTGAAAAGATTTAAGAGTGACTTAATAAATAAATTAAATAATTTAGTTCAATGAAGCTTTTTATGATTTGTTTATGTGCATTTTATGGCAATGTTATTGTCATACAGCTTTTAGCAAATGGCTGAGACCTTTATATGTTTGGCATCTCATCAACTCCTTGTTCAACGACAGTGCCTCCGGGCTGCATTCTCACACTAAACATCACACCGACTAAACCATTGTGCCCCTACACTTATTTTACGCCATTTCCCCGGGCGGTGATGTATTTTTGTCGTTGTTTTATTTTTTTAAGCCATGAAACACTCTTAAATATATTACTTGGGATTCCTCCTCTCTTAAGCACCTTTTGAATCGTCATTTTAAATGACTTATCAGACTTTGATTAGTATTCAGAGATCTTCATTATCGGACTGAACTACAGTGGAGGGGGTGGGGGAGATTCTCATCTTCAATTCTCATATCCTTGATGATTGTGAGAAGACTACTGTTGTGGTGGAGCAACTTTTTTTGTTTTCAGTTTTCTCCAGATGGCTTGAGTACAGTAGACAAAGCAGAGAGGGCAGTGGGGGGAATTAGGGAGAATGGGGGCAACTGCCCCACTGGACAAAGGGGGTCCTCATGGCCCCATGCTCCCCTAACATAGGCCAAGGCAGACCATTACTAGATTAAAGTAATCCTCTTCCAGGGCAGACAATGTCTCTATTAGCTGGCCACACAGATTAGACCACCTCAGTAATGGATTTATTGTTGGGTGTATCTGCATTCAAAAGGATTACGCTTGGGGGGCAAAAGGGGCAGGTCCACCGCCCTCCTCCCTCCGCGCTCTCACCATGCCCCCTCTCTTTGTTTTTGCCATTCAATTGTTTTGGGTCAGTCCTTCTATCCAGTGGTGAAGGGGTGTATACTCTGCTCACACACGCACACACACACACACACACACACACACACACACACACACACACACACACACACACACACACACACACACACACACACACACACACACACACGCACACGCACACGCACACACGCACACGCACGCACACGCACACACACTGCTGACTCTTACATACACACACACACACTTCACAGACATGACAGAGGCACTGAATAACAAGTGGACATAGTGTTTGTAATAACAGGCCTCCTGCTGTGAAGCTCCTTCTTCCTCTAACCTCTGCCAGTCTGAAGTGCTTGTTTTTGGTAAATAACGTTATCCAAGGAGCCTTTCATCCAAGTTTTTTGACGCAACATACTTCTGTCTGTCTGTTTGAAGTGTCCTTCAAAGCTAAAATGACTGCATTTTGGAAGAAAGTTTACTTTTCAAAGTCACTTAGCGTGAGACTAATGTATTCAACTGTAGAGGAGGCTGGGATGCACCTCTCAAGTTTAGCAGAAGTTAGTCACTATTATGCGACAGTTTGATTTTTTAAATCGGCTGCTGATCATTTAGACAACTGCCCCATTGTGTTGCACTGTACGCCATTTACATTACAGTTATTGAATGAAAAAAAGAATGAATCATTGTTATTAATTTAAAGTCTTGAATGAGTCATTTTCACAGCTTTCTATTTCCTTACAACCGGTCAAACTGATGTCGTTTAGACATTTTGAAAAGGTCCCAGTTTTTTGGGGGGTTGAGTTATTGCATTTTCTCCCCGGTCCCTAAGCGTCTTTGCTCCGTGAAAGAAGCAGAGATGACAGAGACATCTTTACCGATGTCAACTAGATTGAAGCATACATTCTATCGATTTATGACATTATTCTGGTGAGCAAGGGTTTATTTCGTCTTCTAGGACAACATATGGTAACAGAAGAGAAGCTGCATGGTCCCCAGATCCTCAGAAAGTTCTACAGCTGCACCATCAAGTGCATCCTGACCAGTTGCATCACCGTCTGGTATGGCAACTGCTCGGCATCTGACCGTAAGGCGCTACAGAGGGTAGTGCGTACGGCCCAGTACATCACTGGGGCCAAGCTTCTTGCCATCCAGGACCTATATAATAGGAGGTGTCAGAGGAAAGCCCATTAAAATTGTCAGAGACTCCAGTCACCCAAGTCATAGACTGCTTTCTCTACTACCGCACGGCAAGCGGTACCGGAGCGCCAAGTCTAGGACAAAAAGACTCCTTAAAAGCTTCTACACCAAAGCCATAAGATTACTGAACAATTACCCCTGTTGTGTTTGTTTCATATTTATTCATTCTGTGTTCCCGGTCCAAAATGACCACCCAATTACAGCTGATTATAAATCCATAATAATACTTATATTATCACCTAATGTTGTGTTAGATCTTTATATGAACTTAAGTTCTTGTGAACATTACAAGTTTGTCACTTCCATTTGCTATTTATGGCCTGTAGGCCTTATTGACCTGAGCTCATACAACTCATTTTTGAGTGAAAAATGCATAATGTATTTTTTTTTTTACTATAACAAATACTCAGATGAAACATATTGTTCTATTTATCACAGACTACTTTGTGTCAAAGTTTAACCAGGACATTTGTTTTGAAACCATTTCAAATTGTTTAATAGTGATACAAAATAACATCTGTTGTGTTCCCGGTCAATACTGACCGGTAGGATTTTATTAGTAAAGAAAGGACATAAGCCCAGAACTACACATGAAAATATTGAATAATCATCACATGAATAATATTACAAAATTAATGTCTGAACATATTAAAGAACAACAGTAACAATAACAGTATTTTTATCAATGACAAAAACATTTAAATGTTCACAATCTGTCAATCAATGGTGGTTCCATTTTGTGTGTTCTCATGCACGTTGGACAATACGTGGTGGTTGTTGCATGTGCCTGGACTTGGTTTATAGATGAGTGGCAGGCGCTCCACCCACTTGTGCCAAACCTCTCTGATAGCTGCCAGCTTGTCTTGTTGACGGCGGCCTGGTCTTGTATCACGGTTGTTGAAGCGAATCACCTGTGACAACACGTGAAATATCTGGAGTGACATAGTGGTACGAAAAATTGCCCGACCAGACTCCGCATCCCATAAACTGGTGGTAGATTAGTTTCTGTACACACCAGCCAAAATCAAGAGACCCACGTATGCTTGGACGTCTGTCCGGTCCACCTCCTTCCAGTTGTCTTTGTAAACGCGTCTCCCCTCCAAGTTGGTCATGTTTATCACTATTTTTTATTTATTTTTTTTATTTCACCTTTATTTAACCAGGTAGGCTAGTTGAGAACAAGTTCTCATTTGCAACTGCGACCTGGCCAAGATAAAGCATAGCAGTGTGAACAGACAACACAGAGTTACACATGGAGTAAACAATAAACAAGTCAATAACATGGTAGAAAAAAGAGAATCTATATACAATGTGTGCAAAAGGCATGAGGTAGGCAATAAATCGAATAATTACAATTTAGCAGATTAACACTGGAGTGATAAATCATCAGATGAACATGTGCAAGAAGAGATACTGGTGTGCAAAAGACGAGAAAAGTAAATAAATAAAAGCAGTATGGGGGGTGAGGTAGGTAAATTGGGTGGGTAGTTTACAGATGGACTATGTACAGCTGCAGCGATCGGTTAGCTGCTCGGATAGCAGATTTTTAAAGTTGTTGAGGGAGATAAAAGTCTCCAACTTCAGAGATTTTTGCAATTCGTTCCAGTCGCAGGCAGCAGAGAACTGGAAGGAAAGGCGTCCAAATGAGGTTTTAGCTTTAGGGATGATCAGTGAGATACACCTGCTGGAGCGCGTGCTGCGGGTGGGTGTAGCCATCGTGACCAGTGAACTGAGATAAGGCGGCACTTTACCTAGCATAGCCTTGTAGATGACCTGGAGCCAGTGGGTCTGACGACGAACATGTAGCGAGGGCCAGCCGACTAGGGCATACAGGTCGCAGTGGTGGGTCGTATAAGGTGCTTTAGTAACAAAACGAATGGCACTGTGATAAACTGCGTCCAGTTTGCTGAGTAGAGTGTTGGAAGCTATTTTGTAGATGACATCGCCGAAGTCGAGGATCGGTAGGATAGTCAGTTTTACTAGGGTAAGTTTGGCGGCGTGAGTGAAGGAGGCTTTGTTGCGGAATAGAAAGCCGATTCTTGATTTGATTTTGGATTGGAGATGTTTGATATGAGTCTGGAAGGAGAGTTTGCAGTCTAGCCAGACACCTAGGTACTTATAGATGTCCACATATTCTACATATATTATAGTTGCGATTGATTCTGTCAGGAATAGTTTTATGTCATCAACCCGGGATATGGCGTATCTCATTTGACCCTGGGGTCATCCTGATAATATTTTCAGCCGACAGCCAACCTCTCAGGTGGGGATGAAGACCAGAACAAATTCCCATTATTTGACTGGAATGTAACAACAACCTCAGCAGGGCCCTCTTCCTCATCACTGGATTGTCTCGGTTGTCTTTTGTTCTGGATCATATTCTGTATTGTCTTCAACTTCTGACACTTCCTCCTCTAATGCATCTTCACTGTCAGTTTCCTGGCCTCTGTCCTCCTCACCAGTGTCATGATTTACATTTTTTTACATTTAAGTCATTTAGCAGACGCTCTTATCCAGAGCGACTTACAAATTGGAAAGTTCATACATATTCATCCTGGTCCCCCCGTGGGGAATGAACCCACAACCCTGGCGTTGCAAGCGCCATGCTCTACCAACTGAGCCACACGGGACCTCAAAGATATGATCAAGAGCCTCACATACAGTATATCGTTTGGTCATTGTGCTGCCACAGAATGAATTGTGAGCAAGGCCTCAAAAAAGCTTTATATACCATAGCTGCGATGAAAGTTATTATTATTGAAACAATGTTGTGATTGTTTGTGAGAATGCCAACAGGTGTGGTTCCCGTGGAGGAAAGATTTGATTGGGGAAAGGTTCCCGTGGGGGTTGCCATGGAAGCCAAGAAGGGGAGTGAGGTGTGTGTGTGTGTGTGTGCTCAGACACATGCATGTGGGGGTCTGGGAGAAGAAGTGTGTCCATCTGATGAATGGGCATGTGCCTGAACTCAATTTTATACACTAAGTGTAGTCTCACCCATTAATTTCCAATGATCGGTCATTTTTGACCGGCAACACCGCAGGTGTACAAAATAAAACACCCCAAATGTAATGAAAATCATCCAAATGTATTTTGTGTGTTCAGATGCCCTGTGTGGACAAAGTCAAGGAACCTTATGACAATCAGATTAAATGAACTACATTTTTCAGAGAGAACACTTGCAAATCGGTCCAATTCGACCGGAACACAACAGGAGGGTTAACCAAATGGCCACCAAACTATTTACATTGACAACCCCCCCCCTCCATTTGTAATTCACTGTTTATTATCTTATCTATGCAGAGTCACTGCCACCCTACCTACATGTACAAATTACCTCAACCAACCTGTACCCCCACACATTGACTCGGTACCGGTACCCCCTGTATATAGCCTCATTATTGTTATTTTATTTTATTACTTTCGTATTTTCTTAACTCTTCTTGAATTGCACTGTTGGTTAAGGGCTTGTAAGTAAGCATTTCACAGTGACAAATAAAGTTTCACTTGATGAATGTAATTATAGACAAGTTGACTAACAAGTAGCCTACCAAACGTCGGAAATTATAAGCAGAAACATCTTAATCAGACAAAAACAATCCTGCACTCTCTGTCCTAAGAAATGTCCACTGTGTCTGACTGTAGCCTACAGCGTGTTTTCTATATTAGCAGGTAAGAGTCGGGTGCGTGCCACAGATTTTCCTTTTATAACATACAGTGCATTCGGAAACTATTCAGACCCTTTTACTTTTTCCACATTTTGTTACTTTACAGCCTTATTCTAAAATGTATCAAATACATATTTTTCTTCCTCAATCAACACACAATACCCCAAAATGGCGAGGCAAAGACAGGTTTTTACAAATGTTTGCAAATGTATTAAAATACAAAACAGAAATACCTTATTTACATAAGTATTCAGACCCTTTGCTATGAGACTCGAAATTGAGCTCATGTACATCCTGTTTCCATTGATCATCCTTGAGATGTTTCTACAACTTGGAGTCCACCTGTGGTAAATTCAATTGATTGGACATGATTTGGAAAGGCACACACGTGTCTATACAAGGTCCCACAGTTGACAGTGCATGTCAGAACAAAAACCAAGCCATGAGGTTGAAGGAATTGTCCGTAGAGCTCCGACACAGTATTGTGTCGAGGCACAGATCTGGAGGAGGACACCAAAATGTCTGCAGCATTGAAGGTCCCCAAGAACATAGTGGCCTCCATCATTCTTAAATGGAAGAAGTTTGGAACCACCAAGACTCTTCCTAGAGCTGGCCGCTTGGCCTAACTGAGCAATCGGGGGAAAGGGCCTTGGTCAGGGAGGTGACCAAGATCCCGATGGTCACTCTGACAGAGCTCCAGAGTTCCTCTGTAGAGATGGGAGAATCTTCCAGAAGGACAACCATCTCTGCAGCACTCCACCAATCAGGCTTTGTGGTAGTGGCCAGACAGAAGCCACTCCTCTGTAAAAGGCACATGAGTTTGCCAAAAGGCACCTAAAGACTCTCAGACCATGAGAAACAAGATTCTCTGGTCTGATGAAACCAAGATTGAACTATTTGACCTGAATGCCAAGCGTCTGGAGGAAACATGGCACCATCCCTACGGTGAAGCATGGTGGTGGCAGCAGCATCATGCTATGGGGATGTTTTTCAGCTACAGGGACTGGGAGACTCGTCAGGATCGATGGAAATATGAACGGAGCAAAGTACAGAAAGATCCTTGATGCAAACCTGCTCCAGAGTGCTCAGAACCTTAGACAGGGGCAAAGGTTCAACTTCCAACAGGAGAACAACCCTAAGCATGCAGCCAAGACAATTCAGGAGTGGCTTCGACTAAGTCCTTGTCCTTGAGTTGCCCAGTCAGAGCCCGAACTTAAACACGATCTAACATCTCTGGAAAGACCTGAAAATAGCTGTGCAGCAACACTCCCCATCTTACCTGACAGGATCTTGAGAGCTTGAGAGGATCTGCATAGAAAAATGGGAGAAACTCCCCAAATACAGGTGTGCCAAGCTTGTATCGTCATACCCAAGAAGACTCGAGGCTCTAATCGCTGCCAAGGCTGCTTCAACAAAGTAGTGAGTAAAGGGTCTGAATTTCAGCTTTAAAAATTAATAATTCTAAAACCTGTTTTTGCTTTGTCATTATGAGATATTGTGTGTAGATTGATTAGAGAAAAAAACAATTTCATGAATTTTAGAATAAGGCTGTAACGTAACAAAATTTGGAAAAAGTCAAGGGGTCTGAATACTTTCCAAATGCACTGTATAGTCGGGCGGTTGCCGATGGGTTATTAGCAATTGCTGGCGGGTGAACAAACAGCTGCACCCTTTATTGCTTACCACTTTTTCCATGTGTTTTTTTCCTTTAGACTACATGAAATGATTACCTCTTCCTAAATATTTGGTCAAATTATTCATTTTGTGTATGGTTTCCTAGAAACAAGCATGGCACAACTTACCCACCCGCCCCTAGTTATTTAGGTAACAGCTAGCCCTTTGTTGGTGCTGTTCACGAGACATAGCATGCATCCCAAGTGGCACCCTATTTCCTTATAGTGCAGTACTTCTGACCAAGGCCCATTTGGAACGTTGCTTCGGAACTGGCTTCAGTAAGAATGCCCCAGTGTGACGGCAGAGAGGTTGGAGAGGGCTTCTTGCCTGGCAGCAGACATGGTGCCCTATCGTACTCTCTTGAATTATGGCGCTCAGTCCTGGGGGACTGTAGCCCAAATATATATCTACACACACATATACACACACACATAGCAGCCTCCCCCAACCACAAACATGGAAGGTGTATTGGGGATTAACCTCTTACCCCTGGTCGGGTGAGCACAGCCAGAGCAGGAACACCAATATAGGAGATGGGAATGGACCATGAAGCGAGGCACTATGTGAACACCCCAAAGAAGTGTGTGTGTCCACAGGCTGCTTTCCAAGGCTAAAACAGACCAGTGCTGCTTTTGGGGGAAGAGGGCTAGGGAGAAGGGGAGAGAGGGTGAAGAAAGATAGAAAGGGAGAGGGGATGTGTGATAGCGTGAAGGGGAGTAGAAGGGGGTGGGTGTCAGAACATTTCGGTTGCCAAGTTGTATTTTAATACAGCCCATCTTGACTTGAAATATGTCTCTTTCAATCAAACTAGCCTAGTAGGCCTGAGGCATGGGGCTGACTGTTGGGGGGAGGAGATGCATGCAGGAGAGGGTGGAGGCCAAGCCAACCCCCATAAACTACCCTCTCCTCCCTCCCTCTAACTCACTGTTACCAAGGAGCTTATTGGTCCTCCGCACACACAAACTGTAAACTGTAGGCTACACATATACACACACCCAGGGTAATCAGTAATGTAACTTATGGATTACCTAAACTCAGTAACGTAGTCTGATTACTTTCCGTTACTTTTGGATTACTTCACCCGTAAAACACACAAGAAATAAAATATTATTATCAATTTAACAACATTTATTGATGTTTGAGCCACTAATCAGAGCCACATTAGAACACATCACAAAACATTGTGACAAAAATGTATTTAATCCCTGTATACCTGCCTCTAACATGCGTCCTTCATCCTGATCTTGTCCATTTACACCTATAAGATCTGATCACAGTCAGACCGCAATGCGTCTTTTAATCAGGTACACCTGTCTAAAAATGTGGGCACAAACACAATGTTCAGGACAAAGGATACATGTTAAAACCAGGTATAAGTAAGGCCTTAACTTCTACTTGCACACAATCCCGAAACCGGGAGCACCCCCATCAGTAAAAAAGCTGACTAGCATAGCCTAGCATAGCGTCACAAGTAAATACTAGCATCTAAATATCATTAAATCACAAGTCCAAGACACCAGATAAAAGATACACATCTTGTGAATCCAGCCATCATTTCTGATTTTTAAAATGTTTTACAGGGAAGACACAATATGTAAATCTATTAGCTAACCACGTTAGCAAAAGACACAACTTTTTCTTTACACCATTTTTTTCCTGCATAGGTAGCTATCACAATTTCGACCAAATAAAGATGTAAATAGTCACTAACCAAGAAATAACTTCATCAGATGACAGTCTGATAACATATTTATTGTATAGCATATGTTTTGTTAGAAAAATGTGCATATTTCAGGTATAAATCATAGTTTACCATTGCAGCCACCATCACAACTCTCACCAAAGCAACTAGAATAACTACAGAGACCAACGTGAATTACCTAAATACTCATCATAAAACATTTATGAAAAATACACAGCGTACAGCAAATGAAAGACAACGATCTTGTGAATCCAGCCAATATTTCAGATTTTTTAAGTGTTTTACAGCGAAAACACAATATAGCATTATATTAGCTTACTACAATAGCCAACCACACAACAGCATTGATTCAATCCAACAATAGCGATAACGAATAAACCAGCAAAATATATTAATTTCTTCACTAACCTTCTCAAACTTCTTCAGATGACAGTCCTATAACATCATATTACACAATACATATAGAGTTTGTTCGAAAATGTGCATATTTAGCGGCACAAATCGTGGTTATACAATGAGAATAGTAGCCAAGCTGCCAACAATATGCCGGGAGAAATCTTGGGAGAGGCACCTAATCTAATCAGTAACTAATCATAAACTTGACAAAAAAATACAGGTTGGACAGCAAATGAAAGATACATTAGTTCTTAATGCAACCGCTGTGTTAGATTTTTAAAATTAACGTTACTACGACATACAGCGTGCGTTAAAGCGAGACCGCACCGAAATTAATGGCTGAATATGAGTTTTACATTTTTCAACAGAACAACGAATTAACATCATAAATAGTTCTTACTTTTTAGCTTTTTGAGCTCCCATCAGAATCTTGGGCAAGTTGTCCTTTGTCCAAAAGAATCGTTGCTCGGTTGTAGATTGTCGCCTTCAACTTTGGAATTAGCAGTAAACATTAGCCATGTGGCCCAGACGTGCCCAACTCACTAGAACGCAGCACAAATAAATATCCGAAAATCGCAATATACTGATATAAACTGATATAACTCGGTTTAAAATAACAACATTATGATGTCTTTAACACCTATATCGAATAAAATCAGAGCCGGATATATCTAAGGGCTATAACGGGAGCTTTCTAGAACGCCATGGCCTCAGATCTGCGTAGCAACTCCATTCCAATTCTCACTATTTGCTGAGATCCAGGGGAAGGCGTATGCAGTGCATCTCAACCAATAGAAGACATGCAAATTAATAAACTGACCTCAGAACAGCCTGGCTGATTTCAGATTTCTCACTTGCTGACAGGAAGATTGCTCCAACTCGAGTTCTGTTTTACTCACAGATATAATTCAAACGGTTTTAGAAACTAGAGAGTGTTTTCTATCCAACAGTAATAATAATATGCATATTGTACGAGCAAGAAAGAATTGAGTACGAGGCAGTTTAATTTGGGAACTAAATTTTTACAAAGTGCACAGCACCCCCTATTGAGAAAAGGTTTTTAAGTAACACAGCAACATGGATGTTGCGAAACACTTATCCCACCGGACACCAGTACAAAAAAGTATGAAAATGTATGCACTCACTACTTACTGTAAGTCGCTCTGGATAAGTGCGCCTGCTAAATGACTAAAATGAGAAATAGAAATATGAGATTTTATTTTACAACGTGCACAGTGTAATCACACATCTAGGCCACAAAGTATTTTTTTAAGTTTAATCAAAAAATCTGCAGCTAGTTGCAATAAACCCACATATCAGACATGGCATTGCAGTAGGCCTATTCTGAAGCTAGCCTACTCAGATGATTGAAGGCAGAAATTGCTGTTTTATCGCAGCAAGAGGACATTCGCTAGATGAGCATCAGACATCCTGTTTCGCTGACAGGTAAACAGGTTTCCACCATAGCTGAAAAGGCGCTCAACTGGGGCACTGGAGGGCAGTGTAGTGTTTAACTTCAGAAACTAGTTCCCGGACTATGGGGAACGATTTCAAGGATTCCAAAGACTTGTCTTTGTCTTCGAGGTACTTCCTCACCTCGTCCTCTGCAGTGCTACTGGCCGTTGTTGTTGTCCGACTCATCAGACTCATTCTGAGCTCCCTCATCAACCTGCGTGTTCCCCACAGAAGCTGCTTCTTGAACTAATGTGCTCCGCATCTCCTCTCACTTTCCAGGGTTGAGCCAACACAGTCAAAACTTTGTCACGGAAGCAGTTGCCATTTTTGCCTCATGGGTGCTTAGCATAGGTCAAAACCGACGGTCTGTTGCCTCAATGACCGCAGTGATGAGAATGTCGCAAGAGGCATTTTCTCTGAGAGCTTAGACTTCAAGCTTAGGATTGTTGGGATAAGTAAGCCAAGAAAACAGTTCTTCTCTCCCTGAAGAAGATCAATAGAGAATGTGAGTGGCTCCTTGAGAAAAGCAATCTCACAAGGATGTAGTTTTCTGCTCACACCCAGTTCTTCACCGATTTGCCCCAGCTGGTCTTCTGTGAGGGCTATGAGTTTGGAGATGGCACGGTACTCTGAGCTCCATCTTGTCACACATGGCACAGTTACTTTCCTGCTTTCAATGTCCTCTATTGCTTCTGAAGCTAATGTGGAATTGTGTGCTTTGTTCCAAATGCTGGAACATTTTGACATTGCACTTCTGTACAATTTTTGTGATGGACCTTGGGATGCAGCGTTGTCCACCTCATTGGTGGCGATGAGGTTGAGGGTGTGTGCCACACAATGTTGATGTAAAGGGAGAAAAAAGGTATTGCTCAACCTCCTCTTCAAGAATCGCACCCACAACTGTCACGTCCTGACCTTAGTTCCTTTTTTATGTCTTTATTTTAGTTCGGTCAGGGCGTGAGTTGGGGTGGGCATTCTATGTTGTTTTTCTATGTTTTGTTCTGTATGTTATATTTCTATGTGTTTGGCCTAGTATGGTTCTCAATCAGACGCAGGTGTCAGTCGTTGTCTCTGATTGGGAGCCATATTTTGGTGTCCTGTTTTTCATTGTGTGTTGTGGGTGATTGTTTTCTGTCTTAGTATTACTTTCCAGACGGAACTGTTTTCAGTTGTTCTTTTTTGTTTACTTTGTATTGTAGTGTTCAGTTCAGTTTAATAAAATGACGAACACTTACCACACTGCACGAGAGGACGAACAGGAGATCCGTTACAACATCATCAAACCTCAAAGTCTCCATCATCCGTCTCATCTTGCTCCTCTTCATTTCCATTGAACTCCCGGAATGTCTTTACAAAGTTGCTTCCATTGTCTGTCAAGTGGCCTTCACTTTGTGCTGAATTTCAAAGACTGCATTTTAACTTGGCAGCAATCCCATTGTAGGTATGACGTCCTCTCAGTCTCGCACAAGCCAAAGCCGCTGACTTCCTCTCCAAGGTGTCCTCCTCGATCCAGTGGCATGTCATGCCGAAGAAGCTTATGTTATGGGCAGACCAGATGTCTGCTGTGGTGCAGACTGACTTTACAGTCTGGAGTTTGGTGGATAGAGCTTCTTTCAAGAACTCAAATTCCCTTTCAATTCGTTGCATTAAATTATTTCTACACATGACCCTTCTCCCACCACTGATTACTTCTACTAGCTTGCAGAATTAAGGCACCTCTACTAGTGAAAATGGTTGCACATCCTCTATGATGAAACCAAATACCAGGTGATTAACCCGGCTTTGTGAGGTGTGTGGTCCTCCTGGTTGTAGTTTTGCTTGTTTCAATGGTGTACAAAATGTCCCTTTTTGGCCATCTGTAGATGGCTGTGCATCTCTGCACTCCTCCATGTCATCTGGCTGACTTTCCTGCTCAGGGTCGTCCATTGATTGTTATGCATCCTCTGAAAAAGCATAATGTAACTACTTAACTATGACACTACAGTATAAGTAAAATAACAGTGGAGTGAACACCTTGTTATTGTTCCCATTAAGGATTGTAGCTTTTCAAAACTTTTGTCCACCCTTTTGAAACACGTTTCACTTTCTATAGTCTGCCCCTGTCTGATAAACACAGGGCTGAGGTTGGAACATGTACATTTATTTATTTTCTTAACTTCTTAAAGCATTGTTGGTTAAGGGCTTGAAAGTAAGCCTTCACTGTAAGGTCTACACCTGTTGTATTCGGCGCATGTGACAAATACAATTTGATTTGACATGTAACCACTCACACATAAAAAAAAAAATGCTTTTTATTTTTTTATTTCACCTTTATTTAACCGGGTAGGCTAGTTGAGAGCAAGTTCTAATTTGCAACTGCGACCTGGCCAAGATAAAGCATAGCAATTCGACACATACAACAACACAGAGTTACAAATGGAATAAACAAAAGATACAGTCAATAATACAGTAGAAAAATAAGTATATATACAATGTGAGCAAATGAGGTGAGATAAGGGAGGTAAAGGCAAAAAAAAGACCATGGTGGCGAGGTAAATACAATATAGCAAGTAAAACACTGGAATGGTAGATTTGCAGTGGAAGAATGTGCAAAGTAGAAATAGAAATAATGGGGTGCAAAGGAGCAAAATAAATAAATACAGTAGGGGAAGAGGTAGTTGTTTGGGCAAAATTATAGATAGGCTATGTACAGGTGCAGTAATCTGTGAGCTGCTCTGACAGCTGGAGCTTAAAGCTAGTGAGGGAGATAAGTGTTTCCAGCTTCAGAGATTTTTGCAATTCGTTCCAGTCATTGGCAGCAGCGAACTGGAAGGAAAGACGACCAAAGGAGGAACTGGCTTTGGGGGGGACCAGTGAGATATACCTGCTGGAGCGCGTGCTACGAGTGGGTGCTGGAGAAAGCTGTGGATGCAAGGATGTCTATGGTGGTTTATATTGTTTGTCTAGAAATACTCAAATATAAAAATGAAGCAGTGGACTAATACAGTATTATACTTTGAGTTATGATTGAATAATACAGGCATTTATATTTGTTGAAAAAACAATTGATCAGCAGGAAAACTGCAGTGTGGCTTTATTGATTTGGGTAGCATGTTACTCTGAATCCATAGCTAGCTAACTAAGTTAGCAACAACCCTGAGAGTGAGCATCTTGTTATGTTGGGTTATAGAGTGCAACTAGCTTTCAAAACATTTTTAATTTTTTACTTTTGATTTAGCTTACGTTAGCTAGCTAGGCTATGTAGCCCAGTAAATCTCACCCAACTATCTACAACTGATTTATCTTAGTTAAAATAGATTTAATTCGTGAAATTGTTAACAAATTATCCCAATAACATACTTGTTATGATATCTTTCTAACTACGGTAGCAAGCAACCGACAGAGCAACCTTAAATGAGCAGCATACCACATAGTGTAGGAGAGTTGTCAAGCAAATTAGCAAACTAAACAGGCTAGCTAGCTAGAAATCTGACTCACTAGCTAGCTAGTACTCTCTGAAATCTCTGACCTATGCTGGAACATTGGTAACATTGTGAAGACAACCTATGTCTCTAGAGACTAGCTAAGCAAGCTAACACACCACACCTGCCAATCATCATCCTTTCCTCCAAGTGTTTCTTCATTTTGGAAGTGGAGTGTCTGGATGTCGACAGCAGCTTTACCGTGGGCAAACATAGTTTGCATTGAACTGTAGCATTCCTGCCCTTTTCTTTTTTGAACACAAATTGTTCTTTGAAACGCCATCCAAAAAATGCACTGCGTTGGCGCGCCATTCTTCCTTTTTCTTTTGTGACCGTGTATGTTGCTCAGGCGGGAAGATCAAAGTAGCACCTTTTCAGTTGACTGACGCTAATATGAAAAGTAATTAAGAAAACAGGGAATTGTTTCATGGACATTTATTTTCAGTAAACATCCCTTCTAAATTTGAAAGTAATCCTAGAAGTAATTATCTACTTTTTCAAAAGTGTCGGTAATCTGATTACAATATTTTTGCTGGTAACGTAACGGATTACAGTTACAGTTTTTTTGTAATCCGTTACTCCCCAACCCTGCACACACCTTTACATGTCCACACACATGCACAGGCAATGTTTCTCTCTCTCCCTCTCCCTCTCTGTGTCTCTCTCTGTGTCTCTCTCTACATTTACATTATAGCCATTTTAGTAATTTATCCAGAGCGAATTACAGTTCCTTCATCTTAAGGTAGCTAGGTCAGCCAACCACATATCACGGTTATAATAAGCAACAACAAGACAAGTGTGAGTGTTAGTGCAAGAAAGGAAAGGTTGTCTCTCTCTCGCTCTCTCTCTCTCCACCCCCATAACGCCTTACTCCCCCTGATAATGAGGGCCTGCAGGTCACAGTCACCCTCCACATTGACCCGAGCAGTCGACACACACTCATTTATAACTCCAATTTGTCGCCCTGACAGGTCCGGGTGTGAAAGGCTGCTGGGAGGCCGAGGCATGGGCGTTTATTAGCACTTAGAAAGCCCTAAAATGTTGCACCTTGACAGCTCACCTCGTCCATCTCTCCCTCCCCAGCCTCTGCCGGCCTCCACCGACTATGTTTGTGGCAGTCTGAGCCACCGTGTTTTATGTCATGTAAGGTTGAGTTAGAGACGTTATTTTTTCGTGGTAATGGGACGTGTTCTCATGAGATGCCCCTGCCAAAGCTGATGAGTTTTGAGAAGCTGTAAAGAACTGTATGCTTTCTGTCATGCATCCATTCTACATTTACATTTTAGTTATTTATCCAGAGCAATTTACAGTTAGTGCATTCATCTTGGCATAGTCAGTACACTTTTCCTCAACAAAGTAGTTATCAGCAAAGTCAGAGCTAGGGGGGAGGGGGGAGTCAAGTGTTGGTTCAGGAATGTTTTTTTTTTGTGTGTGGGGGGGATTTTTTAAGGTACTCTTTGAAAAGGTAGGATTTTAGGTGCTTTCGGAAGATGGGTAGGGACTCTGCTGTCCTAGCTGTCACCACCTGGGTGTCATAAGGGGGAAGGAGAAAAGTAGTGGTTGGAAAATGGGTAGTGGCTGGACAATAGAAAGCTACATGACGGGAAACCTGATTTGTAAACAGTATTACCTCGTATAGCTACCCAAATGGAAACACGTATTTATCAAACACGCAAACACTGTTAGTTTGTCTATGAATTAAGCACGTTTCACGCATTGTCTGATCATCTTCTGTCCAATAAAATAAAACACAGAAAAAAAACAGGTATCATATGCATGGCGGTGTGTCAGAACTCCCCTCAACCTGGTGCGTCCTGTGCGTTTTCTCTGTCATAAAGGAAATCATTTTTCATGCCCCGTCACCGCCGCGGTGGGGCCAGCTGCCTTTCATCCATCAGCCGCCAAAAGGTCGGTGTTTGGGGGTCTGTGAGGGTAAGGGGAGGAATCCCCAGCTGTTGTGTGTTAACTGGACTCAGCTGACGGGCCTAACCAGGGGAGACAGCGTCTAAATGAGTGGCACGACAAGGAAAAACACGCACCACAAACAAAAGAGGGGGATAAAATGAGGAGAAATGAGGGAAGGAGAGAAGTAAATGCACCACCAGGGGCCTGTGGCTGGGGGGATGGACCATCCTGGACTGGACTGATCCCCCCCAGCTTCCCCTCCTCCCCCTTCTCATTTCCCTATCGTCCCCAAGGCAATATCTGTCTGGGTCCTTCAGTGCTTGCCTCACCATAGCAGCCCCAGCCTTCCCTGCCTCCATCAACCAGTCTCATTATCCAGAGTGGGTCCTTCTTTTATCCCTGTCGGGAGTTTGGAGATGATGAAATGTCCAGGGGAGAGCGTCGAGGGAGGTGTGTGTGTGTGTGTGTGTGTGTGTGTGTGTGTGTGTGTGTGTGTGTGTGTGTGTGTGTGTGTGTGTGTGTGTGTGTGTGTGTGTGTGAGGGGTCTCTGGGTGGGACAGATGTCCAAGCCACACGTGCCTTTAAGCTCCAAACAAGCCCCCCCCCCCCCCTCCTGCACACACACGCACACCTCCCCATCAAAGCACCCGTACAGCTCATGCCACCAATCCCCCCCGACACACACACTCACACACATGCACACACAACCTCCATGACAGCTGTGGTCCTAGCAGTAGACAGGGATATCTGTCTACGTCCCAACACTAATAGCCCCTCCATTATGAGGGGTAACTAGAGATTGTCTGTCCCGGAGGTACACACACACAAACATGCGCACACACACACACACACACACACACACACACACACACACACACACACACACACACACACACACACACACACACACACACACACACACACACACACACACACACACACACACACACACACACACACACACACACACACACACACACACGGGAGATAGGTTATTGAGGGCTCCACACACACCAATCACTGCGTTTTATCATCCTCAAGCATTGATCTGATTTGGAACCAGCGAAACATAATATCCTCACACACACAGTCTGACAGACACTTCTGCAATTTACAAGCAGGAGCAGCATATAGCTATCAGGTTTCATACCAAATGCCATTGATTATTTAGTTTCCAAAAATGTAATTTATTTCTGCACAATGCATGACATTTCAGTGTATAGCCTACCAAATTTTTTACCTGGTCTACCTTATGAACCCATGTTGACCTAGACTATCTGCCATGTTGTGTAGATTTGTAGAACCAATAAGGCAATTTTACAAGAACCAAATCCTTTTTATTTTACTAGGCAAGTCAGTTAAGAACAAATTCTTATTTACAATGACGGCCTAGGAACAGATGGGTTAACTGCCTTGTTCAGGGGCAGAACGACAGATTTTTACCTTGTCAGCTCAGGGATTCGATCTAGCAACCTTTCAGGTAATGGCCCAACACTCTAACCACTAGGCTACCTGCCGCCCCAAAACATCCCCAATTGCTTACTGTTTTCAGCTCATTACCCTCAACTGTGCAAATCAGCATTGATTTTCCTTGAGAGAGAGAGAGAGAGAGAGAGAGAGAGAGAGAGAGAGAGAGAGAGAGAGAGAGAGAGGAGAGAGAGAGAGAGAGAGAGAGAGAGAGAGAGAGAGAGAGAGAGAGAGAGGAGAGAGAGAGAGGAGAGAGAGAGAGAGAGAGAGAGAGAGGAGAGAGAGAGGAGAGAGAGAGGAGGAGAGAGAGAGAGAGAGAGAGAGGACAGAGAGAGAGAGAGAGAGAGAGAGAGAGAGAGAGAGAGAGAGAGAGAGAGAGAGAGAGAGAGAGAGAGAGAGAGAGAGAGAGAGAGAGAGAGAGAGAGAGAGAGAGAATGATATTTGTGCGTCTGTAACTTCCTCACCTTATTCACGATTCATTCAGGAAACTGCAAATGCATCCAAGAAATGTTTAGGGCCACGAGCTTGATGTAGTTATTGTGTGCTATGAATATGCGACCAAATAATTAACTAAGAAGTCAATTTGTCCCGATACTTTTGGTCCCCCAAAATAGGTGGAGACTACGTACAAAAAGTGCTGTAATTTCTTAACGTTTCACCTGATATGGATGAAAATACCCTCAAATTAAAGCTGACAGTCTGCACTTTATTGTATAATTTAAAATCCAAAGTGCTGAAATACAGAGCCAAAACAATAAAAATGTGTTACTGTCCCAATACTTTTGGAGCTCACTGTTGTCACGGCCGATGCTGGAAGAAGAACAAGGTGCAGCGTGGTAAGCGTACATTACTTTTTATTTTAAAATGTCGCCAACAAAACACAACCGTGAAGCTTTAGTGCCACAAACAAAGACAACTACCCACTTTGAAAGGAGGGGAAAATGGCTACCTAAGTATGGTTCCCAATCAGAGACAACGATAGACAGCTGTCCCTGATTGAGAACAAACCCCGCCAAAACAAAGAAATACAAAAACATAAACAATAGAAAGTAGAATGCCCACCCAAATCACACTCTGACCAAACCCAAAATAGAGACATAAAAAGCTCTCTAAGGTCAGGGCGTGACAGTACCCCCCCCCCCCCCCCCCCCCCAAAGGTGCGGACTCCGGCTGCAAAACCCGAACCTTTAGGGGAGGGTCTGGGTGGGCATCTATCCGCGGTGGCGGCTCTAGTGCGGGACATAGACCCCGCTCCACCTCTGGCTCACCCCACTCTGGTGGCGCCCTGATCCCGGACTGGGGACCCTCGTTGCGGGCCCCGGACTGGGCACCCTCGTTGCTGGCCCCGGACTGGGCACCCTCGTTGCTGGCCCCGGACTGGGCACCCTCGTTGCGGGCCCCGGACTGGGCACCGTCGCTGGAGGCTCCGGACTGGAGACCGTCGCTGGAGACTCCGACTGGGGACCCTCACTGATGGGAGGAGATGTATAGACAGCCTGGTGGGCCCTGTGGCAGCCCCACGCACCACGCTGTCTATACGTCTCCTCCCATCACTGGGGAGACATACAGGAGGCCTGGTCCTTAGAGGACGCACAGAATGAACCGGGCTGTAGGGGAGCACTGGAGATCTGGTGCGTAGCCTTGGCACCACTCTTCCAGGCTGAATGCCCACTTTAGCCCGGCACCTCCCGAGCGCAGGCACAGGTCGAACCGGGCTGTGGGGGAGCACTGGAGATCTGGTGCTTACCACGTGCACCTCTCCTTTTGGCTGCATGCCCACTTTAGCCCGGCACGTGCGGGAAGCTGGAACAGGCCGCACTGGGTTCTCCTGGCGAACTGGGGATACCGTGCGTAGAGCTGGCGCAGGATAACCCGGGCCGACGAGACGCACCGAAGACCAGGAGCGCTGAGCCGGCACAATCCCACCTGGCTGAATGCCAACTCTAGCACTGCAACTGCGGGGAGCTTGCAGAGAGCGCACCGGGATATGAGAGTGCACTGGAGACACACGGCGCAGAGCCGCATAACCTGGTGCCTGACTAGTCACTCTCTCCCCACAGTAAGCACGGGGAGTTGGCTCAGGTCTATAACTTGACTCCGCCAATCTTCCCGTGTGCCCCCCCCCCCCCCCCCCATTTGTTTGGGGGGGCTGCCTCTTGTGCCTGCTTCGCTGACTTGCCTCCTCATATCGCCGCCACTCTGCTTTCGCTGCCTCCAGTTCCACTCTTGGACTGCGATACTCCGGAGCCTGCCTCCAGGGTCCCTTGTCGTCCAGAATCTCCTCCCATGTCCAGGAGTCCCTTTCGCCACCCTGCTTGGTTCTTTGGTGGTGGGGAGTTCTGTCACGGTCGTTTTTGTATTGTTTATTGTTTTTGTCGGCGTCATCTTAATAAAAGGAATATGTACGCTAACCACGCTGCGCTTTGTTCCAGTTCTTTCGACGGCCGTGACAACTGTATAACACCCCACTCAACAGACTGTTGACCAATCGTGTTCACAATGTCACGCTGCGTATCGCGGCTAACTAAGCTTATCATCACACAATCCCTTCTCAAATTCAGGGTACGTAATGTCATAATTACAAAGCTGTACAATATTACAGATAGCAAGCTAATTATCTCACATCTCCAAAAAGATTTGTAATGTTGTACTTCTTGTTGACAAAAGTCATGCTAATGTTTGGTTTTTGAGCTAGTGCCCAACTGACTCCCATTCACTCCTTGAAGGAGAGCTCTCCTTGTCACAGAATTGCCCAGAATGCACCGGGTGTTGCTCAAAGAGCGAAGAGACATGAGAAAGGAGTTAGCTGTTACTTTAAAGGTCACTCTAAAACCCGACAAAACTCGAGGAACATGGTATTTTACGAGGTTTAAGCACTTCTGAAACCATGTTATGATCTTAGTCAGATATGGCTGTGCTGTGCAGCAGAGCATGAACAAATGGCTCAGCTTCAAAATGTTAGTGATCAATTTAGTGATACCTGAGCCCTACCCATACCCTAGTTATTGATGATAAAACAGGCACTACCCACCCTAACCCGATGTATAACGTCGGGGCCCGTCAGGCTCGCATTGGGTAGCAGAGCTCTAATTACATTTACATTTTAGTCATTTAGCAGACGCTCTTATCCAGAGTAACTTACAGTAGAGTGCATACATTTTATTACATTTTACATACTGAGACAAGGATATCCCTACCGGCCAAACCCTCCCTAACCCGGACGACGCTATGCCAATTGTGCGTCGCCCCACGGACCTCCCGGTTGCGGCCGGCTGCGACAGAGCCTGGGCGCGAACCCAGAGACTCTGGTGGCGCAGCTAGCACTGCGATGCAGTGCCCTAGACCACTGCGCCACCCGGGATGGCCTCCCGCCACCCGGGAGGCCATCTAATGTCACTCAATATGTGTATGTGTGGCTGCATGTGTATTTGTGTTTACTTGTGAATTTACAGGCTAATCCTAGTGAAAGTGTAGGGGCCAGGAACCAATGGGGCCCCCAAGGAGAGGCCCCTAAGGCCTACCATCTGCACACCACCCCCAGTCTCACCCACCCACCAACAATCACTTTTATTGATCACCAATTCGGGGACCCCTCCAAGACACTCAATCCCCCCACCCCCTATACATCTGCCTATGCATCTGGTTTCCGAGACAAAATAAACATATATCTCCCTCGTAGAGAAAGCAGACATGCAAACCATAAGGCCATATAGACTGAGTTTCATATGTCAAAAATATGTCAAAGATGACATTCTGACATTCTTGAGGGGTGGGGTGGGGTGGAGAGCCTAGGCCTATTTAATTCAACACATAAGAGATGAGGCAAAGATTGCGTACATTGACCTTTTCATTATAGGCACTGGCCTGTTTCATTGAATGTCAAACACACCCCATCAATACAGCACAGGAGACGGAGGCTTAGACGGCTATGAATAAACTATGACTTTAGGTATATCCAGAGTTGTATAACGTATTAGGATTTGAATCTCCCATTTGGAATCGTATCAGGGGTCTGGGGGGCTTGTTAAAGTGTGTGTGAGGATATTATGTTTCGCTGGTTCCAAATCAGATCAATGCTTGAGGATGATAAAACGCAGTGATTGGTGTGTGTGGAGCCCTCAATAACCCATCTCCCGTGTGTGTGTGTGTGTGTGTGTGTGTGTGTGTGTGTGTGTGTGTGTGTGTGTGTGTGTGTGTGTGTGTGTGTGTGTGTGTGTGTGTGTGTGTGTGTGTGTGTGTGTGTGTGTGTGTGTGTGTGTGTGACAGATTGCCTCATATCAGCTTGAGATGCAAGAGGACAGATTGTCAGATGACCGCCTCAAACCCCCACACAACAGAGCCTGAACACTCACAGACCCCCCCCCCCCCCCCCCCCCCCCCCCCCGGTCCCCACCAGCCTAAGACCGTCCCTCAATCTCTGTCTCTCTCCATCATCTATTTGAATATTTATTCATGAGTAGGGCTAGGGCTGGGCGATATGGCCAAAATCTCATATCCCGATATAGGTCATTTCATATCCCGATAAACGATACATATCACGATATAGCACATTTTCTGTGAATTCCATTTAAAAATAGTTTATATAGAATGACCACATGTAAAGGCCTATTTCTTATTACAGTTTGAATAATACTCAATAAAAGAAAAAGGAACTTACTCACATTTGATTATTTATTTTATTGAGAACCTGTGCAAATTTTCAATTAAGCATATAACAAAATATAAAATATGAATGTACAAAATCTTAAAAGGTAAATAGAAAACACTTCACCTATAGTTGCAAACAAAATAAATATAGGCCTAACATATATATATATATATATTTTGGTGGCTTGCCTGTTTTGGCATGTTAATTTGGCATTAATACGTGCCACATATCAATTTGCATTTGGTACCTTGGGTCGAGTGTTAGCACCAACTCACGAAACCCCTGTATCTCGACTGTGTAAATTGGGGCCATGTCTTTGCAGATGTAAGTTGTAACGGCAGCTGTTATGGCCTTCCATCTTCCTGATTCTTTGCCATATGGTGTGCTGCGGGCAAAAGCCTCTTGCAACGTCTGAGTCGGGGGTTTGTTTTGAGCACTCGACTGTACTTGTTTGGGTCTCATCCATAGACTCTCTCCGTACTGTTTCACATGATTCTTGCGTAGGTGGTAAAAGAGGTTAGTGGTGTTTGAGCCTGTTGCTGGGACCGGCCTGCGGCATCTTTTGCAGTGGACGGTTTTCTGGTCCGTATCAGACTTTTCATACCCAAACCACGTCCATGAAACCGAAGTAGCCCCTCTTTTAGGTACGAGCTCCATGTCTCCGTGCTCTGTGTCACGTTCTCTCTCTTCCATGTTTGTTTGCGTTCCAAATTTCCTTCCACACGGCACGCAAAGCGTCGTCCAATTGACGAAAAATATTGCCTTAAAGATTGTGATTTGCGACACAACTAAATAAACGATAGAGCACAATATGAAACGCTAGAGGTTTTTCTATCGTCACACGATATATATCGTCATATCGCCCAGCCCTAGGGCTGCTGAAAATGACTTGTCAGGAGGAAAAAACACACACAAGCATCTTCCTGAACATCTGATGAATGTGATGAACATTTGATGATAACGATAAAGTGGATTTTTAATTAAAAGTGAGCCGCCTGCCTGCCCCGAGCATTTACGTCAAATCATGAGCACAAACAATGCACTGATATATTAGCAAGGACCTGACATTGAATAGAGTCGTTGTAGTGGGGGCATATTTTAAGTGTGACACATCGCAGAGAGTCATTCGCCGGTCACTGGTGAAGAGATTGATATTATAAATACACAATGTTGATATTGTTGATTTTGTTTATATGCACAGCTTATTTTCTTTGTTCGATTCAATGTAATGGATATGTTTGCATGTTGATGGCAGAGTGGTAAACTTAGACTTGTTATTTGTCATTTTGTATGACTACTGTATTTGTCATTAGCGTACACAAACAGCTACATTGGCTGAGAGATGCACGTTGACAGCTAACTCAAACAGATGTGCCTTGTATATTGTTGACTGTAAAAGAGCTAGCTCACTTAAACACAGAAAAGGCGATAGATGGTGATAGATGGAATGGGGTTTCCTTCATTAGGGTCTACCTTTCTCATACAGTCCATTAGTGTGTTTTGTTTATAAGCAATGCTTGTGTGTATCTGTGTGTGTTTTTTTTGCATATCTGTGTCTATGTGTGTGTGCATGTCTCGGCTTGTGTGGTGTGTCCCGCTCTGTGTGTCCCTGTGTGTGTGTTTCCCCCTCCTAATTGAAGTGGACCGTGCAGGCCCTGCGGTAGGGATTATACCTGGCTTTGTTGAGAGGCTTCCCCCAAGGGGGCGTCAGTACTGGCGGGTCAAGGGTCATCTGCTTAATCTTGCCCCACTGGGGCTTTATGGGTAATTGTCAGTGCTTAATCAAGTTTCTGTGGAGCACTCTTCTCACAAAGCTGCTGGTTTATGGGCCCTGGTCAAAAGTAGTGCACTAAATAGGCAATAGTCTGCCATTTGGGATGCATCCAGTGAAGCCAAGACGAGGAAGGAGAGCGAAGAGAGGGACCCAAGGACCTAGGAGCAAGAGCCCCTTGTATAGGGTGTGACAGGTCAACTCAAGCGTTCCCTAACCTTGTGGCACTCCAATCCGGACCCGGGAAGTAGCTAGCTAAATAGGTTCCCCCAAACCACATGCTGTGAATGGAGGGGTCCCTAAGTAGTTTTGGTGGCGCACTGTTTTGGTCTGGGTTAATGATGGTTGGGTAAAGGTTGATATGATGTTGGGATAAGGTCGGGGGCTGTGTGTGTGGTGTGAGCGGTTAAACACCAGCCTCAACAGTTAATTCACCGTTTAATGACCCCAGAAAACCTCTCTTCTAGCATATATCTCTGTGACACTGTTGGGTGGAAATAAAACACATCCACAATTCTCTCTCAATCTGACACTCCAATCTGGTATTACCTTGCTTATAAACAAAATACGCTGATGTATGTAGACACACACGCACGCACCCACGCACACACACACACTCGAGAAGGGACGCCACGCTATCTTGACATTTGGAGAAATGATCACAAATGTAAGCGATGAGAGGGCCCCATTGACAGAGATAGGGAGTCCTCATAAGGGAGGTAACCCATCATCAGTATAGATAAAGAGTGTCCTCATAAGGGGGGTTAGCCATGACATAGATAGGGAGTGTCCCCATAAGTCCCCATAAGGATGGTTATGGTAATGTCCTCAGGTTTTGTTGGCTTTTCTCATCCTTCATTATAGGAGCGAGTTGTCATTAATCAGATTAAGTTCAGATCCACCCTGCTGGGGTGACATTGCGGGGACATTAGTGGCTAAATTACAGTGTTAATGACCAGCACAACCCCCCAGGGTAAGCACATACACTCACACGCATGTATAAGTACACACACACAGATTGGTCCCTTAAAGATCTGTAGATTGAGTTTTTAGAGGAATTCATTACTGTAAAACAAGGCAGTTGCAGGGTACTGAAATGGGACCTACCATCTCTCTCTATTCAATCAGTTGTAGGGTACTGAATTGGGATCTACCATCACTCTCTATTCAATCAGTTGCCGGTGTCGCGTCTCTGGCTATGCCGGATTAAGTGATATGACATGCTATTCTATAAAATTATTTCTCTGTAATTAATATTACCTGATTGAGCTAATCATGTAAATGTAATTAACTAGAAAGTCGGGGCACCACGAAAGAGTGTTTATAGAGCTGTTATCTTCCGAATAAACTCTTAAAGACCTAGTAATATTTTACATCAACAGCAGTCAATATTAATTGTCACCTTATTTCAGTCTCATCTGAAAGTTGTAAATTCTTGGTTATCTTCACGAACACTGGCTATCAAGTTGAATCAGCAATGCAAAATTGGGTTTAATTATTTATTTACTAAATACCAAACTAATCAGAATTACAGAATTACATATACACAGAATGAATCATACCTTGATTACAAATTATGTCATAAAGGAAAACGTCCCTAGCGGACGGAACAGATATGACAGCTGGTTACACAAAGAAAAGGGGGTTGGGTTTGAGTGAAAGAGCGGGAAGACTGAAGAACAAAGGGAGAAGCTATGTCTCTATCGGGCCGTAGGCAGCTACTCTATTGTAAATACAGAATCTTATGCATTCTAAATTACCTCCCATTTGGAAAAGGAAAATGCAATAAATATTTACTCTGAGCTGCACTTCAATAGGTTGGTGGTAGATGGAAGGCCGTGTTGCCCAACAGAGTCCTTTGTCCTTTGAAGAATGTCTCTGGTGGTGAACTGGAAACGTTGTAGTGTCGTCGTTGTGGGGTAGACGGGATACTCTGTCTGTCCTCTCCTAGCCCACGTTTACAGTGGCTGCTGCTAACTCAACGGCTAGGAGGTATCACTTCTGTAGCGAATAAGAGTTCAAAGTTCATACCATTCGCAACCAAAGCTCTCGCTGAGGTTGGCTTCGTTCTGTAGTTATTATCTGAATCCTTCTGACATCGGACCGTGATCCTAATGTACCCGGAACAGAAGGTTACATTTTCGTCAAGGGCTTATATAGTGGAGGGAGAAGGGTGTGTTTCATAGTTTATAACCCATGTCTCTTCACAGGGGCAGGCCACTGATTGAGCAGAGCCCTAACCTTATGAAAACCCAAATCTGTCATTTGGAAGCTAAAATTACATTTAATCTTTTCACAAATAATTTTATACTTAAACATTTGAATTGCACAACAATTCCATGTGAATCTGATAACTATAAAGTGTAGACTTTCCCAGATACAGTTTAGATCGTCCTGTCATCAGTCATAATGTCGCAGATGACAACCGAACTGACATCATATTCATTAAGTACCAACACATATTTTCAACTGGTTCTATTACCGAAATATGGTTCCTTTCCCTCCACTTGTTTAATGTTCCCAGACTCTCTATGTTTAACAAAGGCTATTCAAGAGTCCCTCAGTAGAGTCAAGAGAGAGGGAAGGAAGGGAGAAAGGTATTTATGGGGGGGGGCCCATAAACCTTACCCACAGGCCAACGTCATGACACCGGGTACTGATATGGGACACACTTGTGAGCTGTTTTCAACACTGAGTCAACATTAGTGTTTTCCTCCGTCTAATAGTGAGAAATAACAGTCACCACCTCTGTCCCTGATGGAGTGTTCAGCAATTAGTCTAGTGTTAATTAGTCTCACTCACACTATGTGAGTTTGGAGGAAAAACACGTATTCTCGGTTCATAGTGATGCTTTTTGGAGTGTTTCTTTAAGATTTTAAATCTGAATAGTAGACAATATAATAATTGAGCGCTGTTGCAATTAATGCCTTCCAACTTGCCTTCCATTTTTTGGAGGAACACTTTTTGGATGGAAATCTTTCCTCTGATCATTTTACTGGCAGATTTGACTGCTCCACACTTTCCATGCTCATGGGAGAAGGTTCAGTGTGGACGTAGTGAGAACGTCTATGCATTGATATCATTTCTGAATATTATTAATCAGGTCATCATAACGTATGCAACACATTCACCCCCATGACTCTCTCACACATCAATAAATCATCTTACCAGCCTTGATGTCCCAATCTCAAATTCACTCATATTTTCAAAGATGAGTGTGCGATTTTGTGTTGAAAGCTGAGTAACTTTAGAAGGCGAAGACACCCCCTATTTTCACAAGTTTCCCATCAGCTAACTGTGGGACAGAAGCTGATGTGAAAGCAAATTTTTGGCAAGGTCCATTTTACAAAAAGGGGGTTAAGGGGTGATATTTGAGAAGGAAATGAGCCTGGGGTTAGACAGTGATCCCTCTCATAGTTTCAGGTACCCCTCACCCACCCACCCCTCCAAATCTCGAGAGTGGCTTAGGCCAGGCTGCTAGCTCGAAGGCAAGTGTGGCTTTGGCCTCTTTAGGTAGGCCACTGTATGTCAAGATCTCATCTGGGAGCATCAAAAGCCTGGATCGCACCTGAAACCTGATAGGGACTCAAAAAGAGAAGTAGAGAAAGAACAAGGAGAGAGAGAGAGAGAGAGAGAGAAAGAAAGAAAGAAAGAAAATGCCTCCAGGTAGCGACTTCAAGCAGGAGGCTTAAGAGAGATGAGGGGAGAAAGAGGGATGAGGGGAACGAAGGATGGGGGGGGGGGGGGGGGGGGGGTGACTGACCGAAGACACCTTACAGGCAGATCATTCATGCATTATTAATAGGTGGATAGAGAACATGAGAGAGAGAGAGGGAAGGGGGAGAGAGCAGTGACGTGGGGTTGGTGTCTGAGTAGGCACTGGCGATTATCAATGCCAGATGTACTCTCAAATAAACCTTGATGAAGCCCAAGTTCACCGTACAATAGATAGCTCCAACAACCAGAGTGACATAGGCTAGAAACCTAAATTACATATAATAAAATCACCAAATGTAAATACCAATGTAACCAGGGTACACAAGCTATAGCCTCCGATAGCGGCATATTTCATATCAACCGACAAAATGACACACTACTCAACTCAGCTCAACTCAGCTCAGCCAAAGACCGATGTAGCATCCAAAGATACAATCAATAGGTGGCACTAAAAGTTCAATATATAAACACATTTAATTTGAAAAGTTTGGAGAGCAAACACCTTAGCCTTTCACAATGCATTTACAATTCTTCCAAAGCACCGCGCACAAACACACACACACACACACACACACACATAATAATATTATTATTATGTGAAATATTATTACACACAAATATATATAGTTGAAGTCGGAAGTTTACATACACCTTAGCCAAATACATTTCAATTCAGTTTTTCACAATTCCTGACATTTAATCCTAGTAAAAATTCCCTGTCTTAGGATCACCACTTTAATTTAAGAGTGTGAAATGTCAGAATAATAGTAGAGAGAATGATTTATTTCAGCTTTTATTTCGTTCATCACATTCCCAGTGGGTCAGAAGTTTACATACACTCAAATAGTATTTGGTAGCATTGCCTTTAAATTGTTTAACTTGGGTCAAACGTTTCAGGTAGCCTTCCACAAGCTTCCCACAATAAGCTGGGTGAATTTTGGCCCCTTCCTCCTGACAGAGCTGGGGTAACTGAGTCAGGTTTGTAGGCATCTTTGCACGCACATGCTTTTTCAGTTCTGCCCACAAATGTGTTGCCCACAGTTCTGCCCACAATAGGATTGATGTCAGGGCTTTGTGATGGCCGCTCCAATACCTTGATTTTGTTGTACTTAAGCCAAAATTGCCACAATTTTGGAAGTATGCTTGGTGTCATTATCCATTTGGAAGACCCATTTGCGACCAAGCTTTAACTTCCTGACTGATGTCTTGAGATGTTGCTTCTATATATCCACCTAATTTTCCTTCCTCATAATGCCAACTACTTTGTGAAGAGCACCAGTCCTGCAGCAAAGCACCCCCACAACATGATGCTGCCACCCCCGTGCTTCACGGTTGGGAAGGTGTTCTTTGGCTTGCAAGCATCCCCCTTTTTCCTCCAAACATAACGATGGTCATTATTGCCAAACAGTTCTATTTTTGTTTCATCAGACCAGAGGACATTTCTTCAAAAAGTACGATCTTTGTCCCCCAATGTGCAGGTTACGTTGATATAGGACTAATTTTACTGTGGATATAGATACTTTTGTACCTGTTTCCTCCAGCATCTTCACAAGGTCCTTTGATGTTTTTCTGGGATTGATTTGCACTTTTCGCGCCAAAGTACGTTCATCTCTCGGAGACAGAACGCATCTCCTTCCTGAGCGGTATGACGGCTGCGTGGTCCCATGGTGTTTATACTTGCATACTATTGTTTGTACAGATGAACGTGGTACCTTCAGGCATTTGGAAATTGCTCCCAAGGATGAACCAGACTTGTGGAGGTCTACCATTTTTTTCCCTGAGGTCTTGGCTGATTTCTTTTGATTTTCACATGATGTCAAGCAAAGAACCACTGAGTTTGAAGGTAGGCCTTGAAATACATCCACAGGTACACCTCAAATTCACTCAAATTTTGTCAATTAGCCTATCAGAAGCTTCTAAAGCCATGACTACATTTTCTGGAATTTTCCAAGCTGTTTAAAAGGCACAGTCAACTTAGTGAATCTAACTTCTGACCCACTGGAATTGTGATATAAGTGAAATAATCTATCTGTAAACAATTGTTAGAAAAATTACTTGTATCGTGCACAAAGTAGATGTCCTAACCGACTTGCCAAAACTATAGTTTGTTAACAAGAAATTTGTGAAGTGATTGAAAAACGAGTTTTGATGACTCGAACCTCAGTGTTTGTAAGCTTCCGATTTCAACTATATATTCTAATTAAGGTTCTAACATAATTTCCATATCAACAATCGAAATGACTGAGAACTCAGTTTAAAACGTCAAAATAGTGTCTCATCAAAATGAAATTCTAGCTTTATAAATCAAATGCATCAAAGGGATGTTGTGTATTTTCATGTTCATTTAAACAATAGCCTAACCCGCAAATTGCAAAGGAAAAGGAAATTAATTAGGCCTACCTTTACTTTTAAATTAAGTCCATTCGTCTGTCCTTCAGGCTGAACCTCTCAGTGTGACAGCGTTTCATGGCCAAGGATGACACTTTTTTTTAACCTTTATATAACTAGGCTAAGTCAGATAACAACAAATTATTATTTTACAATGCGGCCTACCCCAGCCAAACTCTACCCTAACCTGGATGACGTTGGGCCAATTGTGCGCCGCCCTATGGTACTCCCGATCATAGCCAGTTGTGATACAGCCCGGGATCAAACCGGGGTCTGTAGTGACACCTCTAGCACTGCGATGCAGTGCATTAGACCGCTGCGCCACTCAGGAGCCCTAAAAGGATCAAATCTGACTTCCATTTGAACAGTGATAATGTCCAAAATACTGTAAAACATTCCTCTCCTCTCATCTCTGATTGGCTGTGTGCCAGGCTGCTTTGTCAGGGTGAGTATGGTACATTAGATCGGATTATTTTCTGTCCCTTCCTCTGATGGTCAGGAAGTGCAGGTGTTGGTCTCACTCTTTGAATTATACCAAGTTATTGTTGAAAATCCAACTTGAAAACGTTTGGGGTGCAGTACAGTGTACATTTGCCTTTTTCTAGCTAGCTTCAATAATTTCAAGGGATGCGGGCGCCAAATTATGTAGACACGGCCAAATGAACAGAGCTTACCCACACACGCAACACACATGCACAACATATGAAATTGGCTCAATGCAACAAATGAGGCTAGGCAAAGCAGCGAGGCCTATGCTGTTCATCGACAGTGACTGGAATCAGGAACGGCCGCGAATGCCGCAAGTTCTGAATGGATTTGAATTGATGGGAAGGAAGGCATGAATACCCTAACACGTTTTGATGCAGTTTTAGCACATTTTGAGATTTTGAGCATAAAAAAAACTTTAAAGAATACAGATAAAAAAGGATGAAACAGCTTTTCATAACAGCTTTTCTTATTAGATTATCACAGGGTAAGCACTGCCACTGAATGAAAGACAGTGTCTTGTTTTGTTGTTCGCATGAGACCAAATTATGATTGTCCTCCGCAGGCCTCTCAGTGAGATGGTTATTCAGCTCTTCATGTGATTGGCTGACACACTCACACATTGTTGACACTAAGGGTTGAAGTTACCCCTAAGCACTGATCCAAGGTCATATACTCCCGTTTTTACTCCCAATGGTTAAAGTTGTGACTAACAGATGATAAGATGACTCTAGATCTGTCATTAAGGGCAACTTCTACCCAAAGCACTGAAACTACCTAGAACTCTGTCCAATCGTCTCCAATCACTAGCCACTTGTGGCCTAAGTGAAATACGAACAAATACCAACTCCACTATCCTCATAGTTATTTTTAACACACTGATACAGGCTACTGCCATTTTCCAACAGACTCCATTCAGTTTAATCCATATCATCAGCATCCTGGCATTACAGTATATTGGATCGAGTCCAAAGCAATATCCCTTCTCCTCATAAACTTTATCCTCACGGAAACTTTATCCTCTGGTGCTAGCTTAAGGGCATAGCCAGGCACCAATTGGATAGTGGCAGAGTGAAATAACGATTGAATGCGGGTCAATTCAGAGAGATACGGAAGGAGAGCAGCAGACTACACTAATAGAAGTGGCGAAGAGGTGCAGAAGAATCTGATAAAGAGTCATTCAATGGGAATACAGATTGAGGAAGGAAGAAGGGTTGATTGCATCTGGCCTGTAGGTGTGGTTTGATAGAGGGTGGTTGGTTATTATTGGTAGAGTTGATGTTGTTGGTGTGCGTGGTTGCATGTGTGTAGGTGTGGTTTGATAGAGGGCGGTTGGTTATTATTGGTAGAGTTGATGTCGTTGGTGTGCGTGGTTGCATGTGTGTAGGTGTGGTTTGATAGAGGGCGGTTGGTTATTATTGGTAGAGTTGATGTCGTTGGTGTGCGTGGTTGCATGTGTGTAGGTGTGGTTTGATAGAGGGCGGTTGGTTATTATTGGTAGAGTTGATGTTGTTGGTGTGCGTGGTTGCATGTGTGTAGGTGTGGTTTGATAGAGGGTGGTTGGTTATTATTGGTAGAGTTGATGTCGTTGGTGTGCTTGGTTGCATGTGTGTAGGTGTGGTTTGATAGAGGGCGGTTGGTTATTATTGGTAGAGTTGATGTTGTTGGTGTGCGTGGTTGCATGTGTGTAGGTGTGGTTTGATAGAGGGTGGTTGGTTATTATTGGTAGAGTTGATGTCGTTGGTGTGCGTGGTTGCATGTGTGTAGGTGTGGTTTGATAGAGGGCGGTTGGTTATTATTGGTAGAGTTGATGTTGTTGGTGTGCGTGGTTGCATGTGTGTAGGTGTGATTTGATAGAGGGTGGTTGGTTATTATTGGTAGAGTTGATGTTGTTGGTGTGCGTGGTTGCATGTGTGTAGGTGTGGTTTGATAGAGGGTGGTTGGTTATTATTGGTAGAGTTGATGTTGTTGGTGTGCGTGGTTGCATGTGTGTAGGTGTGTTTGTGAGTGTTCATATTTCTATAAGCTTTTGTCTTATGCTCTGTGTGCAAGTGTGTGTACATGTTTGTCTCTTTTGTATGTTCTGTAAGTGTTTGTATTTCTGTCTCATGCATATGGATGTGTGTGTGTCTGGGGAGTGTGTTAGGCCGATTGAATAATTCATCCACCTTGTGTCAGAAAGGAGCCTGTCCATTATTGATGAGCCGCTATGCCATAGGCACACGCACACGCACACGCGTACGCACACACACACACACAGGACACTGAGTAAATGAAGACCATAGGGAGGCAACACGCACGCACACACACACATGCGCATGCACACACACACACACACACTCAGGACACTGAGTCAATGAAGACCATAGGAAGGCAACACACACACCAATTTTTGAATCACAAGTCATATCATTATTATCCCAGTATTGAGGGGCTTTGGGTCATTCAATTAAATCATACACTGAGAGCCGCTCTTGCGTGTTGAATTTCATCTGTTTTGCATTCACCCTTTTTTTAACAAGACTTGATAGCGGAGACAGCAAAAAGCTTTATGGCATACAGTTCGTACTTACACATGAAACTTAGACTACATTATAATGCATTCATGCAGCCACCCTGCACAGTGAAAGATGTGGTAGACTACCCTAACTTACGATTTCTGATGTGGACTTTCGAGGTATCTTTGTGACTCTCCCTTACAGAGGGAAAAGCAGAGCTATTATGATCTTGCTATTACCTCTCCAATTGTATTACATCAACACAAAGTGCTTAGGGGGTTAGGGGTTGATTTGGAATTGGGAAGTAGGCGTAGTACTCTGTATCATCCTCTCTCTATTCAATTCAATCTGCAATTGTGCTTTATTGGCAATAAATATGTACGAAAATTGCCAAAGCTAATAATGAATGTTTGCTGTATAACAATCGACCCCCCTCTCCCTCCCCTCTCTTACCAGTCTTGAGGGATGACTTCAGGCAGACACCCAGTGACGTAGTCGTGGCGGCAGGGGAGCCGGCGGTCATGGAGTGCATCCCCCCGCGGGGCCACCCGGAGCCCACCATCTCCTGGAAGAGGAACAACATGAAGGTCAACGACCACGACGAGAGGATCACCGTGAGTCCTATCCATCTGTATATAGACCTCTGTTTCATCATTGTTGTGGCTATCCAAAAAAGAGGATTGTACAGTGCATTCGGAAAGAATTCAGACCCCGTGACTTTTTCCACATTTTGTTACGTTACAGCCGTATTCTAAAATGGATTAAATTATTTTTCCCCCCCTCATCAATCTACACACAATACCCCACAATGACAAAGCAAAAACTGGTTTTTAGAGATTTTAGCAAATTTAAACATAAGTATTCGGACCCTTTAGTCAGTACTTTGTTGAAGCACCTTTGGCAGTGATTACAGCCTCAAGTCTTTTTGGGTTTGACACTCAAGTTTGGCAAACCTGTATTTGGTGAGTTTCTCCCATTCTTCTCTACAGATCTTCTCAAGCTCTGTCAGGTTGGATGGGGAACGTCGCTGCACAGCTATTTTCAGCTCTTTCCAGAGATGTTTGATCGGGTTCAAGTCCAGGCTCTGGCTGGGCCACTCAAGGACATTCAGAGACTTGTCCCTGAAGCCACTCCTGTGTTGTCTTGGCTGTGTGCTTAGGGTTGTTGTCCTGTTGGAAGGTGAACCTTTGCCCCAGTGTGAGGTCCTGAGTGCTCTGGAGCAGGTTTTCATCAGGGATCTTTCTGTACTTTGCTTCGTTCAAATTTCTCATGATCCTAACTAGTCTCTCAGTCCGTACCACTGAAAAACATCCCCACAACATGATGCTGCCACCACCATGCTTCACTGTAGGGATGGTGCCAGGTTTCCTCCAGACGTGACGCTTGGCATTCAGGCCAGAGAGTTCAATCATCAGACCAGATAATCTTGTTTCTCATTGTCTGAGAGTCTTGAGCTGCCTTTTGGCAAACTCCAAGCGGGCTGTCATGTGCTTTTTACTGAGGAGTGGCTTCTGTCTGGCCACTCTACCATAAAAGCCCAATTGGTGAAGTGCTGCAGAGATGGTTGTCCTTCTGGAAGATTCTCCCATCTCCACAGAGGAACTCTGGAGCTCTTTCAGAGTGACCATCGGGTTCTTGGTCACCTCTCTGACCATGGCCCTTCCCCCCCAGTTGCTCTGTTTGGCCGGGCGGCCAGCCAGCTCTAGGAAGAGTCTTGGGGGTTCCAAACTTCTTCCGTATAAGAATGATGGAGGTCACTGTGTTCTTGGGGACCTTCTATGCTGCAGACATGTTTTGATACCCTTCCCCAGATCTGTACTTCAACACAATCCTGTCTTGCAGCTCTATGGACAATTCCTTCGACCTCATGGCTTAGTTTTTGCTCTGACATGCACTGTCAACTGTGGGACCTTATATAGACAGCTGTGTGCCTTTCCAAATCATGTCCAATCAATTTCATTTTCTACAGGTGGACTCCAATCAAGTTGTAGAAACATCTCAAGGATGATCAATGAAAACAGGATGCACCTGAGCTCAATTTTGAGTCTCATAGCAAAGGGTCTGAATACTTATGTAAATAAGGTATTTCTGTTTGTATTTTTAATAAATTTGCAAAAAATCTTGGGACCTGTTTTCGCTTTGTCATTATGAGGTATTGTGTGTAGATAGATGAGGATTTTTTTTTATTTAATCCATTTTAGAATAAGGCTGTAACAACATTTGGAAAAAGTCAAGGGGTCTGAATACTTTCTCAATGCACTGTATGTCTGTCTATCTATTATATCTATAATATAGTGCCTTCAGAAAGAATTCACAACCTTTGACTTTTTCTTAATTTTGTTGTGTTTAAATTCAATTTAAAAATGATAAAATAATAAGTTACATGGTGTGCAATAATGGTGTTTAACACAATTTTTGAATGACTACCTCATCTCTGTTCTCCACACATACAGTTATCTGTCAGGTCCCTCAGTCGAGCAGTGAATTTAAAACCACTAAGAACAGGGAGGTTTTCCAATGCCTTGCAAAGAAGTACACCTGTTGGTAGATGGGTGAAAATAAAATAAAAAGCAGACATTGAATAGCCGTTTGAGCATGGTGAAGTTAATAATTACACTTTGGATGGTGTATCAACACACCCAGTCACGACAAATATACAGTCATCTTTCCTAACTCAGTTGCTGGAGAGGCAAGAAACTGCTCTGGGAGGCCAATGGTGACTTTAAAACACGTACAGAGTTTAATGGCTGTGATAGGAGAAATCTGAGGATGGATCAACAACATTGTAGTTACTCCACAATACTAACCTAATTGACAAAATGAAAAGAACGAAGCCTGTACAGAATAAAAATATTCCAAAACATGCACCCTGTTTGCAACAAGGCACAAAAGTAATACTGCAAAAAAATGCGGCAAAGCAATTCTCTTTTTGTCCTGAATACAAAGTGTTATGTTTGGGGCAAATCCAATACAACACATTACTGAGTATCACTCTCCATGTTTTCAAGCATAGTGGCGGCTGCATCATGTTATGGATATGCTTGTAATCATTAAGGACTGGGGAGTTTTTCAGGATAAAAAATAATTGAAATGAAGGTAAGCACAGGCAAACTCCTAGAGGAAAACCTGTTTGTTTGCTTTCCACCAGACACTGGGAGATTAATTCACCTTTCAGCAGAACAATAGCCTAAAACACAAGGCCAAATCTACTCTGTAATTGCTTACCAAGATGACAGTGATGTTCCTCAGTGACCGAGTTACAATTTTGACTTAAATTTACTTGAAAATTGATGGGAAGAACTGAAAATGGTTGTCTAGCAATGATCAACATCCAATTTGACAGAGCTTGAAGAATATTTGAAAATAATAGTCATTTCATTATTTATTGTGTGTCCCTTTCAGGAAATATGTCTTACAGCTCAACAAACACCAGCACAGCATCACCAATAGGTGCATAAATACATAAATCACAAGCAATAACTACACAAGAAAACACAATTGGGCAAATGTTGCACAATCCAGGTGTGGAAAGCTCTTAGAGACTTATCCAGAAAGACTCACAGCTTTAATTGCTGCCAAAGGTGCTTCTACAAAGTATTGACCCAGGGGTGTTTTTTTTTCAATAAAGTACCAAACATTTCTAAAAACATGTTTTCACTTTGTCATTATGGGGTATTTTGTGTAGATGGATGAGAAAAATAAATATTAATCCAGTTTGAATTCAGTCTGTAACACAACAAAATGTGAAATAAGTCAAGGGGTATGAATGCTTCTGAAAGCACTGTATGTGATATAGACATGTCATTTTAATTTCATTCATAGGACATTTGAAAAACATTGAATCATTTAAGCACAACCATATTGTTTAACAATTCATATGTTTGACATTTAACGTTTGAACCTACAATATTTGGTTGCCAAACCAGGACTTTCATCCTCTGTGCCACCAGGGAAGCCCTCTTTCATCATCATCATTTTTCAGTATATAGCCATGGCAGTATGGCCAATCAGGAATTCCATGCTTCCTTTTAAGCCTTCTTAGACGTAACTAACCCAGGGAAATACTGGTAACTGAGCTATTCACCGTCACTTCACCCATCCTCTTTATATGCTGTGTACTTCTGGGCCCATATTTACAAGGTATCCAAGACTATAAGGGCTGATCTAGGATCACTTTTGCTTTATATCTGAGGTGTTTTTTAAAGTTGAACAGTCAATTACATTAAGTCTAAATTCTGCATTTCTGACTGGATTTATAAATCTGGACAAATTAAAGATATCTTCTCTTTGTAGAGTATATCTGATCTTCAATTTAATTTTTGTTCTAAAGAAACACGGTTACAGAAAATATTGGATTGAATGTGCAATCTTCAGAACTGCAGCCAGATAAGTAACCCTATGCACCACCATGGGATAGCTGTGGCCTTGTGTCTTACTTTTTTTATATGGTCAATCAGGACACAGCACACCATTTTTGATTTCGAAAATTTTTCCCATCTCTTTATATGTTGTGAACTTTTAACACTGTACTTTATAATTTCCTTTCTTCTCACATGTTGAAAGTCTTTTCGTTGGATAGAGCTTCCTTTAATTAAACAACTTGCATTTTTGTGTATTCATATACTTCTTAAATACAGAACCGTCAAACTAAATATTATTATTTTTTATCAGTTTTGAATTCAGGCTGAAACACAACAATGTATGGAATAATTCAAAGGGTATGAATACTTTCTGAAGGCACTGTATAACTACAGTTGAAGTCTGAAGTTTACATACACCTTAGCCAAATACATTTAAACATTCACAATTCCTGACATTTAATCCTAGTAAAAATTCCCTGTCTTAGGTCAGTTAGGATCACCACTTTATTTTAAGAATGTGAAATGTCAGAATAATAGCAGAGAGAATGATTTATTTCAGCTTTTATTTCTTTCATCACTTTCCTAGTGGGTTGGAGGTTTACATATACTCAATTAGTATTTGGTAGCATTGCCTTTAAATTGTTTGTCTTGGTGGCCTTGGGCCATTTTGCCACAACTTTGGAAGTATGCTTGTGGTCATTGTCCGTTAGGAAGACCCATTTGCGACTAAGATTTAACTTCCTGACTGATGTCTTAAGATGTTGCTTCAATATATCCAAATGATTTTCCTCCCTCATGATGCCATCTATTTTGTGAAGTGCACCAGTCCCTCCTGCAGCAAAGCACCCCCACAACATGATGCTGCCACCCCCGTGCATCATGTTTGGGAAGGTGTTCTTCGGCTTGCAAGCCTCCCCCTTTTTCTTCTAAACATAACGATGGTCATTATGGCCAAGCAGTTCTATTTTTGTTTCATCAGACCAGAGGATATTTCTCAAAAAAGTACGATCTTTGTCCCTATGTGCAGTTGCAAACCATAGTCTGGCTTTTTTATGGCGGTTTTGGAGCAGTGGCTTCTTCCTTGCTTAGCGGCCTTTCAGGTTATGTCGATATAGGACTCATTTTACTGTGGATATAGATACTTTTGTACCTGTTTCCTCCAGCATCTTCACAAGGTCCTTTGATGTTGTTCTGGGATTGATTTGCACTTTTCACACCAAAGTATATTCATCTCTAGGAGACAGAACTTATCTCCTTCCTGAGCGGTATGACGGCTGCGTGGTCCCATGGTTTTTATACTTGCGTACTATTGTTTGTACAGATGAACGTGGTACCTTCCGGTGTTTGGAAATTGCTCCCAAGGATGAACCAGACTTGTAGAGGTCTACAATTTTATTTTCAGATGTTTTAATTTTACCATGATGTCAAGGAAAGAGGCACTGAGTTTGAATGTAGGCCTTGAAATACATCCACGGGTATACCTCCAATGTACTCAAATTATGTCAATTAGCCTATCAGAAGCTTCTGAAGCCATGACATCATTTTATGTAATTTTCCAAGCTGTTTAAAGGCACAGTCAACTTAGTGTTTGTAAACTTCTGACCCACTGGAATTGTGATACAGTGAATTATAAGTGAAAGAATCTGTCCGTAAACAATTGTTGGAAACATGACTTGTGTCATGCACAAAGTAGATGTCCTAACCAACTTGACAAAACTATAGTTTGTTATCAAGACATTTGTGGAGTGGTTGAAAAACAAGTTTTAATGACTCCAACCTAAGTGTATATAAAACCTCCAACTTCAACTGTATATACAAGTAGAACCTAGAATACCTATATCTATGCCTCAGTTTCGTCTTTCTATCATTTAAGTGTTTTATCCATAGACCTTAAGGTTGTATCCCTTTGTTTGTCAGCTGAACACTGGTCAATACTGTATGACATTTATATGCTCAATGCTATAATGGACAAGCATGTGTATGGAATTGCATTGATTTTTGATTATTGGCAATGACGGAAATGAATAGATTATACAGCACATTTAGTTGAATCTATTTGAAGGTGTAATGACAAAAGCAGACCCACCACCACCTCTGCTCTCCCTGAGGTCTTAAGCACTCAGATACACTATATAATACACTACACACAGTCACTTATCTAAAGAGAACCCAGCTAGCACATAACGTTCTAAGAGCCACATGTTTCGTAGAGCTTGGTGTGAGCATGGTTGTCCTATGGTTAATTTGCATACAATCTTCCTACAACTTTTCCTGGAGTGGTGCACAATAGTTGCTTGGCTTTGGAAAATTCTCTGCACATTTAAGGAACTTCCCAAAATAAAAACAATTATATTATTGGTATTTCATTAGGAACTTTCCTAAACATTGTTTTATTTAACTAGGCAAGTCAGTTAAAAGAACACATTCTTATTTACAATGATGGCCTAGGAACAGTGGGTTAACGTCCTTGTACAGGGGCAGAATGAAAGATTTTTACCTTGGGGATTTGATCTTGCAACCTTTTGGTTACTGACCCAACACTCTAACCACTAGGCTACCTGCCACCCCACGTTTACATTTAATTTAATAAATAGTTCAGAGAACGTTAAGAAACAATGTTCTTCTGTGGGTATTTCTGTACTCAAGCACATTTCCTACAGGTTTCCTCATAGTTCTATTTTAAGTTATGTTCTCAAATTGTTCCGAGAACGTTAAGAAAACTTCCCATAAAAACCACAAGAAAACTTTGGTAACGTTCAGAGACCGTTCTAAGAATGTTATTTACAAACATATACATTCTGTTCTCAGCATCAACAAAACTCTCTATCCTCTTGTTAAGTGTGTTCAGGTGTATTGGCCGCACCCACTAATTGGCTACAACTGATCTTAGAGAGTGCTTGTTTCCTTTGAAATGGGGTCTGTTTGAATAGACTAAAATGAACAGCTTTGTATGCGTAAAAAATTAAACATAGCATGCTAGCTCCATACTGGTGGTGAAGTGGACTAATTCCATGGATATAGAATAGGAGATTATAGGTTTGAATCTTTCTGATGCCTTGTCACAATAAAAAAGAAATGTATTTCCATGATTAATGCCTAATGAAATTAATATCCACATGTTCTATTTGTGCTTGCAGTTCAAAAAAGTTAACCCAAAATAAGCTAGTCATTTTCTAAAAAGTTTTATTGAAACATAGTTTATTTTCTCAGAGTGTTAATAAGACCTCACATAAAAACGTACAAGAAACTAGAGTAAAACATTCTCAGAACCCCCATGCAACCTAAAAATAAACGTTCCCAGAACAGGCAAAATGTTCACTTCTGTTCTCAGAACGTTTAAAAAACGTACTGTTTTACTGGTCAGGGAACGTATGGCTTCGTTCCCACAACCAATCTGAAACAAAAAACATACGTTCCCTCAACTTCCAAGGAACCAAATGTGCTAACTGGGAAGGCTCTTGTTTAATGTATTCTACATTTGTTGGGAGAGAGAAATAGAGAGAGTGGGGTGGGGTGAGGTGAGGTTGGAGAAAGAGAGAGACAGACAGAAACAGAAAGAGAGTAGGCTGGTATATAGGGGGGGGGGGGGGGTGAGATAGAAATTGAGAGAGGCAATGTGATGCTAGGGCTGTGGAGAGAGATTGAGCGAGAGAATAGAAGAGAGATGGAGGGAGAAAGAGAGAGAGAAAGAGAAGGAGACAACCATAATCAGACACAGATAACCAAATGCCTAAAATAACCAAATGCCTAAAATAACCAAATGCCTAAAATAACCAAATGCCTAAAATAACCAAATGCCTAAAATGTTGTTTACTCAATATATAACATGACAGGGTGAATGGGCTTGGGGACATGACAAGAACATCCTCACTCTTCCCTCTGTGGTGGCTTTTAAGGGAACACTGTGGCTTACTTCTTGACCAGGTTCTTGACCTGGTTGCTGCTGAGGGGAGGACGGCTCAAAATAATGGCTGCAACGGCATTAAACCATGTGTTTGATGTATTTGATACCATTATACCTATTCCGCTCCAGCCTTTACCACGAGCCCGTCCTCCCCATTAAGGTGCCACCAACCTCCTGTGTTTTTGACTAACATGTTTGTTTATCCCCTCTCTCCCTCCTTTCCAATCCCTTTCCCCTTAATTATAGATCCGAGGAGGAAAGCTGATGATTTCAAACACGAGGAAGAGCGATGCGGGCATGTTTGTGTGTGTGGGCACCAATATGGTGGGAGAAAGGGACAGCGACCCAGCAGAACTAGTGGTGTTTGGTGAGTGGAGTTTCAACATGTCTTTTAACGTATTAAGTTTTCGCTCTCCTCCTCAACACATTCAAATGCTCAGTGTTTCCTCTTCTTCCTCTGTTTCTCACATTTTATCTTCTGCTGGGAATTCATCATCTTTTCCCTACTTTTTCCGCTCTCCTATCTTGCCCTCCTCTTTTCTCTCCCCAACTTTCTCTCCTTGTTTTGCTTTTTCTCCCTCTTTCTTTCTTAACTTAGCTTGTTCTCTCTCTGACCATATCTCTGTCTCTGTCCGTCTGTCAGAGCGGCCCATGTTTGTTAAGCGTCCAGTGAACCAGGTGGTGCTGGCAGATGACATGGTGGACTTCCTGTGTGAGGCCCATGGAGACCCCGCCCCCACCATCCGCTGGAGGAGAGAGGAGGGAGAGCTGCCCCGTGGCAGGTGAGGACACACACAAAGATAGATACACACATACACAGCATCACATTAGCATTGGGTCACCAGAAATCAATGAGGGTGAATGGATCCCAGTTAGCATACAGTACCATCCTATCAGCTCTGCTCTGCTGCTGCTGTTGTTGTTGCAGGTCAGAGATCCGCAGTGACCACAGCTTGCGTCTGACTCAGGTCCGGGCCGAGGACGAGGGCACCTACACCTGTGTGTCTGAGAACAGCGTGGGAAAGGCAGAAGCATCGGGCAGCCTGCAGGTCCACGGTAAGACCGGGCACAACACATGGGGATGCACACACATGACATGCAAAACACACTCACTGGTACTCACTGACACACACACACACACACACACGCACGCGCGCGCACACACACACACACACACACACACACACACACACACACACACACACACACACACACACACACACACACACACACACACACACACACACACACACACACACACACACACACACACACACACACACACATAAATGGAGACACAGGCACATACACCAATAGGAGCTTATGGCATGGAGTTGTGTGGGGATTATTGGCTGTTGGGAGATGATTTAGTTTGGAGAGTGCAGCTGCATTATTAATGGTGTGTGTGTGTGTGTGTGTGTGTGTGTGCGTGCGTGCGTGTGCGTGCCTGCGTGTTTCGTCTACAACACACTCAGAGTAGAGGAGACAGCCAGAGGGGTTTCTGTTTGAGCACATCTCTTTCAGTCTGAGCCCTCTCATTTCCAATCTCCACCTCTCCCTTTACACATTCATCCCTTAAGTTTTGACCTATAGCCGACATGTCATAATACCTATTCATACCAGGGATTGGGGTCAATACCATTTCAGTTCAATCAATTCAGACGATGAATAGAAAGAGTTGGAAAATGTACTTGAAACGTGGCATTGATTTTCTATAAGGAAGTTTCAATTTCACTTCCTGACTTGACTAGTAAAACATCATTTAACCATGATACACTAATTCTTGGTTCATTGGACTGCACTGCTCATTCAATCATCCTCAAGTCTCAACTCAACTCGACCCATCTCATTTTCATTCATCTCTCTTTTTTTCTCTCCGGTCCATTTTTTTCCATCTCTCCGTCCCAGTGGGTCCATTTAGTAAGTACACCATTTCATCTCATCTCTCTGCATGTAGCGTGTGTCGAGTGAAGGACAAGGATTGATCTGATTGCTTGCGATTGGGTCTCGTCCATGCGGTTGCCATATTTGGCATAGTAGAAACCCCCCATTTGCTTTTATCTGATTGGCGTCTTGAGGAAGGGGGGAAAAGTCAATATGCATTAAATGCCCCTGGCCACCCTGTAAAATCATACTCTGCAATACCATATATGGACATGGCTCAACAGCAGCAATCCAATCCGTTTTGAGTTCATCTATAAAATGGTCTGTACTATAGATGTATATATTTACAGCAACAACCCTTAACATTGGAATGCCAAAAAAGGTTATGGATCAAATTGGCTTGTGATATTGACACATGGAGAGCTAGTCTTTTCTGTACACCTACAGCGACTGATACCATGCACGTGTGTGTACGTGTGGGGGGTGGATGTGTGTGTGTGAGTGTGTGCGTGCACGCACTAAGGCTCAATGCTTCAAATAGGCTAGTGATAGGACCACAGTCATGTCCTTGACTTGTCAATGGCGATTACAGCAGAGATCAATGGGACAGGGTTGAACTCTAAGATTTATACCTACATTGGCAAATGACCTAAGGAAGCTATATGAGGGAGGGAGAAGGGGAGAAGGCGATCAATACTAGCCCAGAAGTAAAGGTGACAGGCAGGCTGAGGTAGCTACTGCGATTTGGAGGTCTACCAAACCCTTCTATGCACTCGAGGTAGAAGTTGCCCATAATCACAGATCTGGGATCAGATTACGCTAACCCCAGTCCTAGCATTAACCATTATTGTTAGAAAAAAAATCTGACCCTGTGTCAATGGTTACGGACAATTTACTGCCTTCTTTGCTACTTGGTAGATCAAATGGGGTTTCCTCCTGTCTAAGGTTTGGCTAACTAACACCTATGCTATAGCGTAACCCAACTTGGTTGCAGATGTTTCATATTTAAAAGGCCCATTTTTTAAAAGGTTTAATAGGAGAATGTAAATATTTTGCGACCTGTTTCCATTTTAGTATCCCTCCCACACTAGACATACCACTTAGCCCACAGCACCATGTGCGACTAATTTTGGACACAGTCCGAAGATGCTAACATCAATTAAGCGCCAAGCCATCAGCTACTCGCATATTATTGTGAAAGAAAATAAGAGCCATTTTTTTTGTGATAGCAGTCAAGTGTAGGTTAACAAAAAGTTATTTTTGGAGTAACCCAGAAGCTTTTCTGTCTCATAAAACCAAAAAAGCAAGCCATAGCTATGAAATTAAACGTTGTTCTGCCATGAAACTGAAGATATTGCACTATATTTCTTCAGAGAGTGTACATGTCAAAATGAAAGAAAATGAAGTGGAACTGGTAGATTAAGAAGGAACAGTATACAGGCCACAGGGCACATGCACAGGTAGAGGTCTAAGGGTGCCTGAGCCCCTGCCCTTTTGTCCTCCTATGAGTAAAGTGCCCTTTCAGATTGGTTAATTATTAACAATTTATTTCACTTTTAGTCGATTTTCTCTCGTTATTTAAATTAATTTCCCATCAAACTAGATAATTTCACCTTTTTTTGCGTGAAAAATTCCCTCTCACCCGCTCCTCTGCCCCCACGCGAGTGTGCACTGCAGGTGTAAGATACCTGCACGCAACGAAAGTGTAGTAGTGGCTCCCTTTTCAGTTACATGTGTCATATCACAGTCAGGAACAGAGAAGGCTTTAATTAGACTGTTTGTTAGTAGGCCTAAGAGGAAAATGTCAGCAGCAGAACAAACTCCAATCACAGGTAAAGACTAGTTAGATTGTTTCAACAGCATAGCTAACAAGCTAACTAGCTAACTAGCTGGTTTACATAATCTACATTCGCTATGATCAGCTGACAGCCCACCCCTCTTCGGCCTCTCTTTGTAGCCTGACGACTCACACTAAATTCTTTCACTGCTCTGTCGTTCGTTACATACTTTAGACTGCCATCATTGAAGTATTTTGTGGTGAGGAGCGGCACGAGGGGCTTTGTACAAAACAAAGAAATCAGCGATTGAATCGTCTCGAACCAATCAGAGTATCAAAGCTAATGACATATTTTCAAACCGCTGCTTTACCCAAGTGTGTTCTGACTCAGGCCCAACCCATCGGTTTCGGGACCAATCAAATGCCCACGAATGTGTTCGCATTTGGTGTAGGGTCAGGGAGGTACTCATATCCAGACTCATTGTGGAGAAGAAACTAAAGTCCATGTGCATGGCGTAGCATTTGGCCGGGGCAAGGCATCTGGGTAGCCAAGCAACTCTCTTTGAGCAGTAGGCTATACAATTGTGTACAGTGGGATGAGTGGGATTTTGCAGAAAATAAAGCTATATGCTTAAAAATCTATTTAAATGTAGCTACAGGAGCATTAGATAATTAGCTATGAATGTACGAAATGTAAGTAAATATATATATATATATATTTATATATATAATTATTTAGTTTTTGGGCACAGGCCACCGAGGGAGGAAAGACTCCACTTATAATTTGTACAATGGCTTGTTGAAGAACAGTATAAAAAGAAAACTTCCCATCAGACAATAGAAATGTAGCACAAAATGAGAAGTGGAGGGGATAAGAGAAGAAACGGGTGGGTCCCTTAATGGGGGCTCGTCCGGGATAGCAATCTCAAAGGATCTTTTTTATCATGCCCGCAGCGGCAATAAAATCATAACATAATCTCAGCGTGTAATTTCCTAAACTGCCCTGCATATTAGCATGTATAAAGGACAGGGACAATAGAGGAGGAAGTAAGAAGGTGTAAGACTAATTTAGATACAACAGATTAAAGACTGGAAAGGCACTGGGGCGATGTTTGAAAGCCTGTTCAATAGTTTGTCTTGTGTGGGGCGGAAAACAACCCAATTATTGAGCAAGTGGGTCAGAGAGGAGAGAGTGGGTGAGAGATAGAGAGAGGACAGGGCGGGTGTATGTATGTGTGTGTGTGCGTGCGTGAGAGAGAGAGTGAGAGAAATAACGAAACAAAGTGAAAAATAGAGAGAAAGAGAGAGAAAGAGAGAGAGAAGAAAAAAAAAAAACTACATTAAGATATCCAGTTTATCAGCAACATATCAGCATGCAATATCAGTACACACAAATTCACTTTAATCTTCCTAATTTACTATGGATTAGATCTACATGAAGACACGGATTTTAGCACCAAAAAGCTCTTTCAATTGTTTTCTTCAGGGAAAGAACTTGAAGGCCCAGAACATTGTACTCGTTCATTCTGTTCTACAGGGGGTAACTTTAACTTTAGCAGGTCTTTTGCAAGTCCTCTCAAGCTTAAAACATTGTCTTTTTGATGCAGTATTAATAGCGTTTGGGTGCATTTTTAATTGCGAGCGGGTCTACTCGAGCGTATGTAGGTGGCTGTTGTCTGTCGACATCATTGTGTGACTGTGACAGCTGCCTGTCACTCTTAGCCCCTGAGGAGCTCTCTCCGAGGACACGGCTGTGCTTTGTTGCTTACCGTGTGTGTGTGTGTGTGTGTGTGTGTGTGTGTGTGTGTGTGTGTGTGTGTGTGTGTGTGTGTGTGTGTGTGTGTGTGTGTGTGTGTGTGTGTGTGTGTGTGTGGGAAATGTCTTTCTTGCACGCTCTAAACCCAACAATGCAGTAATCCATAACAAAATAATACTAAAATAACATAAGGTAGAACAAAAATACATGAGAAATAAAACTAAGAAGAACACGAGAAACTAAGTAAGCATAATATATACAGGGTCAGTCAGTTCCAATACCATATTTACAATGTACAGGGACACTGGAGTAATAGAGGGAGATATGTATAGGGGTAAGGTGAATAGGCATCAGAATATTATGATAAACAGAGTAGCAGTGTGTGTGTGTGTGTGTGTGTGTGTGTGTGTGTGTGTGTGTGTGTGTGTGTGTGTGTGTGTGTGTGTGGTTGTGTGTCTGTGTGTGTGTGTCGGTGTGTGTGTGTGTGTGTGTGTGTGAAATCAGTATAAATGTACTGTATGTGTGAGTGTGTGAGCAAATTATGAAGTGAGTGTTTGTTTGTATGTTGGAGAGTCAATGTGTGTGTGTGTGACTGTGTAGGGCCCTGTGAGTGTGCATAGAGACTGCAAAGAAAAGTGTATATACATGTATATACAGTACCAGTGAAAAGTTTGGACACACCTACTCATTCAAGGGCTTTTATTTTCACTATTTTCTACATTGTAGAATAATAGTGAAGACATCAAAACTATGAAATAACACATATGGAATCATGTAGTAACCAAAAAGTGTCAAACAAATCAAAATACATTTTATATTTAAGATTCTAGCCACATTTTGCCTTGATGACAGCTTTGCACACTCTTGGAATTCTCTCAACCAGCTTCATAAGGAAGGCTTTTCCAACAGTCTTGAAGGATTTCCACATATGCTGAGCACTTGTTGGCTGCTTTTCCTTCACTCAGCCACACATGCGGAGATCATCCGTTCACCTACTCTGGATCTCACAAAGACACGGCAGTTGGAATCAATAATCTGAAATTTGGACTCATCAGACCAAAGGACAGATTTCCACCGGATTGACCACCAAGGTAGCAAGGGGAGGCGGGTAGTTTAGTGGTTAGAGCGTTGAGCCAGTAACCGAAAGGTTGCTAGATCGTGGTCCCTGAGCTGAGAAGTAAAAAATCTGTCGCTCTGCCCCTGAACAAGGCAGTTAACCCACTGTTCCTAGGCCGTCATTGTAAATAAGAATTTGTTCTTAACGGACTTGCCTAGTTAAATTTAAAAAAGCAACTTGGGCTCCTGAGTGGAGCACTGATCTAAGGCACTGGATCTTAGTACTAGAGGTGTCAATCCTGGGCTGTATCACAACTGGTTGTGATTCGGAGTCCCATTGGGCGGTGCACAATTGGGCCAGCGTCGTCTGGGTTAGGGGAGGGTTTGGCCGGGGTAGGCTGTCATTATAAAATAAGAATTAGTTCTTAACTGACTTGCCTAGTTAAATACATTTTTATAAATAAACGCTGTCTCCTCTGAACAGTTGATGTTGAGATGTGTCTGTTACTTGAACTCTGAAGCATTTATTTGGGCTACAATCTGAGGTGCAGTTAACTCTAATGAACTTATCCTCTGCAGCAGAGGTAACTCTGGGTCTTCCTTTCCTGTGGCAGTCCTCATGAGAGTCAGTTTCATCATAGCTCATTGATGGTTTTTGCGACTGCAATTGAAGAAACTTTCAAAGTTCTTGACATTTTCCGGATTGACAGACCTTCATGTCTTAAAGTAATGATGGGCTGTTGTTTCTCTTTGCTTATTTGAGCTGTTCTTGCCATAATATGGAATGGTCTTTTACCAAATAGGGCTATCTTTTTTGCCCTAGACCTTTTTTATTTCATCTTGATTTAACCAGGTAGGTCAGTTGAGAACAAGTTCTCATTTACAACTGCGACCTGGCCAAGATAAAGCAAAGCAGTGCGACAAAAACAACACAGAGTTACACAAACAAACGTACAGTCAATAACACAATATAACAATCTATGTACAGTGTGTGCAAATGTAGAAGAGTAGGGAGGTAAGGCAATAAATAGGCCATAGATGCGAGAATATTTACAATTTAGCATTAACACTGGAGTGATAGATGTGCAGATGATGATGTGCAAGTAGAGATTCTGGGGTGCAAAAAAGCAAGAGGATAAGTAACAATATGTTGATGAGGTAGTTGGGGGTGCTATTTACAGATTGGCTGTGTACAGGTACAGTAAGCTGCTCTGACAGCTGATGCTTAAAGTTAGAGAGGGAGATATAAGACTCCAACTTCAGTGATTTTTGCAGTTTGTTCCAGTCATTGGCAGCAGAGAACTGGAAGGAAAGCCGGCCAAAGCAAGTGTTGGCTTTGGGGATGACCAGTGAAATATACCTGCTGGAGCGCGTGCTACGGGTGGGTGTTGCTATGGTGACCAGTGAGCTGAGATAAGGCGGGGCTTTACCTAGCAAAGACTATTAGATGACTTGGAGCCAGTGGGTTTTGCGACAAATATGAAGCGAGGGCCAGCCAACGAGAGCATACTATCAGGGCACAAGGCGAGACCCAGATGCAGACACAGGAGGCAGATGGTTGGAGTCTTAGATGTTTATTGATCCAAAAAGGCGTAGGCAAGAGAATGGTTGTGGACAGGCAAAAGGTCAAAACCAGTTCAGAGTCCAGGAGGTACAGAGTGGAAGGCAGGCTCGAGGTCAAGGCAGGCAGAATGGTCAGGCAGGCGGGTACAGAGTCCAGAAACAGGCAAGGGTCAAAACCGGGAGGACTACCAAAAAGAGAATAGAAAAGGCATGAGCACGGGGAAAAACACGCTGGTTGACTTGGACATACAAGACAAACTGGCACAGAGAGACACAGGGATAAATACACTGGGGAAAACAAGCGACACCTGGAGGGGGTGGAGACAATCACAAGGACAAGTGAAATAGATCGGGGTGTGACACATACGGGTCGCAGTGCTGGGTAGTATATGGGGCTTTGGTGACAAAACGGGTGGCACTGTGATAGACTACATCCAGGTTGCTGAGTAGAGTGTTGGAGGCTATTTTGTAAATGACATCGCCGGAGTCAAGGATCGGTAGGATAGTCAGTTTTAGGAGGGTATGTTTGGCAGCATGAGTGAAGGAGGCTTTGTTGCAAAATGGAGATCCGATTCTAGATTTAATTTTGGATTGGAGATACTTAATGTGAGTCTGGAAGGAGCGTTTACAGTCTAACCAGACACCTAGGTATTTGTAGTTGTCCACATATTCTAAGTCAGAACCGTCCATAGTAGTGATGCTAGTCGGGCGGGAGGGTGCGGGCAGCAATCGGTTGAAGAGCATGCACTTAGTTTTACTAGCATTTAAAAGCAGTTGGAGGCCACGGAAGGAGTGTTGTATGGCATTGAAGCTCGTTTGGAAGTTTGTTAGCACAGTGTCCAAAGATGGGCCAGATGTATACAGAATGGTGTTGTCTGCATAGCGGTGGATCAGAGAATCACCAGCAGCAAGAGCGACATCATTGATATATACAGAGAAAAGAGTCATCCCAAGAATTGAACCCCTTCCTTGTCACAACACAACTGATTGGCTCAAACGTATTAAGAAGGAAAGAAATTCCACAAATTAACTTTTAAGAAGGCACACCTGTTAATTGAAATGCATTCCAGGTGACTACCTCATGAAACTGGTTGAGAGAATGCCAAGAGTGTGCAAAGTTGTCATCAAGGCAAAGGGTGGCTACTTTGAAGAATCTCAAATAGAAATATATTTTGATTTGTTTAACACTTTTTTGGTTACTACATGATTCCATATGTGTTATTTCATATTTTTGATGTCTTCACTATTATTCTACAATGTAGAAAATAGTCAACATAAAGAAAAAGCCTTGAATGAGTAGGTGTCCAAACTTTTGACAGATACTATATATACACACAGAAGGGTCAACTCAGTCTGTGTAGCCATTTTGTTAGCTATTTAGTTAGCTCTTAAGCAGTCTTATGGCTTGGGGATAGAAGCTGTTGTTAATACATTGCATTCAATGGTAAAAGATGAGTGTCACAAGGTTGACACTTAAGTCAATACATCACAGTCAATGGGGAAAGATAAGTGTCAACCAATTGACACTTATGTCAATACATTGCATCCTATGGAAACATATAGGTGTCACGGGGTTGATGATTATGTCAATACATTTGCAGTCAATAGTAAAAGACAAGTGTCAACCTATTGATGCTTATCTCAATACATTGCGTGCAAAAATACAAATAAGATAAGATCAACTCTGTCTGTGTAGCCATTTTGTTAGCTATTGTTAGCTGTAGCGCAACGCAATCAAGGGAGGTGCTATTGCCATTCCAAGCAATGATACAGCCAGTCAAGAAGCTCTCAATGGTACAGCTGTATAACTTTTAGAGGATTTGAGGGCCTATCCACGCACACACACCCGCGCACACGTACTGTGAGCCCCGTTTCTCTTAGTGCATTGTTTTAGATCGTCTGTTGTAACCACTTTGTCTGCCGCTGTTTGATATAGAGGCCTGCTGTGAGTTACTGTGTTCCATTCAACTTCAGCACTGAAACTAACTGCACTCTGATCTGGCCTAGCATAAGCACAGTATGTGGGGGGCTGAGGAATCAGTTGAAAAGTGCTATACACACAAACACACACACACACACACACAGGCAAATGTACACAATCACTAACTCATGCACACACACGCACACGCACACACACACACACGCACGCACGCACGCACGCACACACATGCACGCACACACATGCACGCACACACACACACACCATCTCACAGCTGCTTTACCTCTCTGACCACCACTCTCCTTCCTAACATACCTCCCTCATTTATCTTATCATAAAGAAAGAGTCCTGAACTCCCACAGGTTAAAATAGACTCTCTCTTATTCATGTTTTCTCAGTTATGTGTGTACTTGGTTGCAATAGGCACTTAACATAAGTCAATGGACTCCCCTTTTTGAAATTCAAAGCAATTGTCTTTATTTCATGGTGGATAAATGCAAGACTCCATTTTGAGCCATCCAACATTTCTCCAGCCCCATCCCTCAGCTTAAAACCAAACCAAATGACCTTTGACTGATAAACAAATTCAGGATTGTGGCTTTAAATATAGAACTAAGTTTCCAAAACGTGTAGTAGGCAGATGCCATTTCTCAGTTCTTCCCTGTGACACGTCTGATACGTTCGCTCAATTTTGGTGTTATGTATATTTTATATCCATTACAGTGTGTTCCCACAATGTGCTATCCCAAGTGAGAACTTTCATGCTTCTCTGTTTTCCCTGCCTCTGAAGCTCAGCAGTGTAGTGCTGTGCCCATTATGGCTAATTATTTATTGTAGCCATAGGCGATGTGCAAGAGAGTGTGCCTCCTCAAATCAAGCATCGCCATTGTTATTCTCGAGATGGAGCTTCGGAGGGGGAAAAGTCCTAGTTGAAAATCCCACCAATCATTCTAAGATAGAAGTAGATGGATTTGCGCCTGGTCACGTTGTCGTAATCAAGCCCCTTGTCTAGTGTGGAGTGGTGGAAACAGGGCTTGTTTTGTTGTTATTGTCGGTATATCATCAAAGTACAGTGCCGTCAGAAAGTATTCATACCCCTTGACTATTTCCACATTGGTTGTGTTACAGCCTGTCATGACGTGCCCTTGGGGGAGGATCATAGCCCCCAATTCAATTCAAGGGGCTTTATTGGCATGGGGAAACATATGCTAACATTGCCAAAGCTAGTGAAGTAGATAAAATACAAAGTGAAATAAACAATAAAATGAACAGTAAACATTACACTCACAGAAGTTCCAAGGTAATAAAGACATTACAAATGTCATATTATGTGTATATATACAGTGTTGTAACATTGTGCAAATGGGGCGGTAGGTAGCCTAGTGGTTACAGCGTTGGGCCAGTAACCAAAAGGTTGCTAGATCGAATCCCTGAGCTGACAAGGTAAAAATCTGTCGTCCTGCCCCTGAACAAGGCAGTGAACCCACTGTTCCTAGACTGCCATCGTAAATAAGAATTTGTTCTTAACTGGCTTGTCTAGTTAAATAAAGGCTACATTTAAAAAATGGTTGAAGTACAAAAGGTAAAATAACTAAACAGAAATGTGGGTTATATTTACAATGGTGTTTGTTCTTCACTGGTTTCCCTTTTCTTGTGGCAACAGGTCACAAATCTTGCTGCTGTGATGACACACTGTGGTATTTCACCCAGTAGATATGGGAGTTTATCAAAATTGGATTTGTTTTCAAATTCTTTGTGGGTCTGAGGGAAATATGTGTCTCTAATATGGTCATACATTTGGTAGGAGGTTAGGAAGTGCAGCTCAGTTTCCACCTCTTTTTGTGGGCAGTGTGCACATAGCCTGTCTTCTCTTGAGAGCCAGGTCTGCCTATGGCGGCCTTTGTCAATAGCAAGGCTATGCTCACTGAGTGTCACGATCGTGTGGAGGATTGACGGACCAAAACGCAGCATTAGGAAAATAAGCCATCTTCCTTTTTATTATGAAGAAGGAGAACCGAAAACAAAACACTATTACAAAACTAACAAAACAAACAAACGACCGTGAAGCTATGAACGTAGTGCACATACAGGCTACAAACGTATAACATAGACAATTACCCACATCAAACGAAAGCCTATGGTTACCTTAAATATGGCTCCCAATCAGAGACAACAGAAATCAGCTGTCTCTAATTGGGAACCCATTCAGGCAACCATAGACTCTCCTAGACAACTACACCAACATAGACACAGCTAGACACATACACTCAACACAAACCCATACACTACACCCAACACCCCCTTTACCATATAACCACCCAAAACCGATAAAACACAAACATTCCCCATGTCACACCCTGACCTAACTAAAATAATAAAGAAAACAAAGAATACTAAGGCCAGGGCGTGACACTGAGTCTGTACATAGTCAAAGCTTTCCTTACGTTTGGGTCAGTCACCGTGGTCAGGTATTCTGCAACTGTGTACTCTCTGTTTAGGGCCAAATAGCATTGTAGTTTGCTCTGTTTTTTTTGTTAATTCTTTCCAATGTGTAATAATAATCTTTTTGTTTTCTCATGATTTGGTTGGGTCTAATTGTATTGCTGTCCTGGGGCTCTGTGGGGTCTGTTTGTGTTTGTGAACAGAGCCACAGGACCAGCTTGCTTAAGGGACTCTTCTCCAGGTTCATCGCTCTGTAGGGGATGGCATTGTTATGGAAGGTTTGGGAATCGCTTCCTTTTAGGTGGTTGTAGAATTTAAAGGCTCTTTTCTAAATTTGGATAATTAGCGGGTATCGGCCTAATTCTTCTCTGCATGCATTCTTTGGTGTTTTACGTTATGTACACAGAGGATATTTTTGCAGAATTCTGCATGCGGATCTCAATTTGGTGTTTGTTCCAGTTAGTGAATTCTTGGTTGGTTGGCGGACCCCAGACCTCACAACCATAAAGGGCAATGGATTCTATAACTGATCCAAGTATTTTTTTTGCCAGATCCTAATTGGTATGTCAATTTTTATGTTCCTTTTGATGGCATAGAATGCCCTTCTTGCCTTGTCTCTCAGATTGTTCACAGCTTTGTGGAAGTTACCTGTGGCGCTGATGATAAGGCCAAGGTATGTATAGTTTTTTATGTGCTCTAGGGCAACGGTGTCTAGATGGAATTTGTATTTGTAGTCCTGGCAACTGGACCTTTTTTGGAACACAATTATTTTGGTCTTACTGAGATTTACTGTCAGGGCCCAGGTCTGGCAGAATCTGTGCAGAAGATCTAGGCCCTCCTTGGTTGGTGACAGAAGCACCAGATCATCAGCAACAGTAGACATTTGACTTCAGATTCTACTAGGGTGAGGCCGGGTGCTGCAGACTGTTCTAGTGCCCTCACCAATTCTTTGATATATATGTTGAAGAGGGTGGATTTTAATCTGCATCCCTTCTCACCCCACTGCCCTGTCGGAAGAAATGTGTTTTTTTGCCAATTTTAAACCACGCACTTGTTGTTTGTGTACATGGATTTTATAATGTCGTATGTTTTTGCCACAACACCACTTTCCATCAATTGGTATTGCAGACCCTCATGCCAAATTGAGTCTCAGGCTTTTTTTTAAATCAACAAAGCATGATAAGACTTTGCCTTTGTTTTGGTTTGTTTGTTTGTCAATTAGGGTGTGCTGGGTGAATACGTGGTCTGATGTACGATAATTTGGTAAAAAACAAATTTGACATTTGCTCAGTACATTGTTTTCACTGAGGAAATGTACGAGTCTGCTGTTAATGAAAATGCTGAGGATTTTCCCAAGGTTGCTGTTGATGCATATCCCACGGTAATTATTGGGGTCAAATTTGTTTCCACTTTTGTGGATTTGGGTGATCAGTCCGTGGTTCCAAATATTGGGGAAGATGCCAGAGCTAAGGAGGATGTTAGAGTGTTAGTATAACCAATTGGAATTTGTTTGTCTGTATATTTTATCATTTCATTGAGGATACCATCAACACCACAGGCCTTTTTGGGTTGGAGGGTTTTTATTTTGTCCTGTAGTTCATTCAAGGTAATTGGAGAATCCAGTGGGTTCTGGTAGTCTTTAATATTTGATTCTAAGATTTGTATTTGATCATGTATATGTTTTTGCTGTTTTTTCTTTGTTATAGAGCCAAAAAGATTGGAGAAGTGGTTTACCCATACATCTCCATTTTGTAAAGATAATTCTTTGTGTTGTTTAGTGTTTTCCAATTTTCCCAGAAGTGGTTAGAGTCTATGGATTCTTTAGTTACATTGAGATGATTTCTGATGTGCTGTTCTTTCTTTTTCCGTAGTGTATTTCTGTATTGTTTTAGTGACGAGTAGACTCAGGTTTTCTGGGTCTCTATGTTTTTGGTTGGACAGGTTTCTCAATTTCTTTCTTAGGTTTTTGCATTCTTCATCAAACCATTTGTCATTGTTGTTCATTTTCTTCGGTTTTCTGTTTGACATTTTTTGATTTGATAGGGAAGCTGATAGGTCAAATATAATGTTAAGATTTTATACTGCCAAGTTTACACCTTCACTATTACAGTGGAACGTTTTGTCCAGGAAGTTGTCTAAAAGGGATTGAATTTGCTGTTGCCTAATTGTTTTTTGGTAGGTTTCCACACTACATTCCTTACAACTATAGCATTTCTTAATATTACTCAGTTCCTTTGGCTTTGATGCCTAATGATTGCGTATTGCTCTGTTCAAGTAGACTGTGATTTTGCTGTGATCTGATAGGGGTGTCAGTGGGCTGACTGTGAACGCTCTGAGAGGCTCTGGGTTGAGGTCAGTGATAAAGTAGTCTACAGTACTACTGCCAAGAGATGAGCTATAGGTGTACCTACCATAGGAGTCCCCTCAAAGCATACCATTGACTATAAACATACCCAGCGTGCAACAGAGCTGCAGGAGTTGTGGCCCATTTTTGTTGGTTATGTTGTCATAGTTGGGCCTAGGGGGGCATATGGGGGAGGGAATGCTGTCACCTCCAGGCAGGTGTTTGTCCCCCTGTGTGCTGAGGGTGTCAGGTTCTAGTCCGGTTTAGGTTGCCACAGACTAGTACATGTCTCTGGGCCTGGAAATGATTGATTTCCCCCTCCAGGATAGAGAAGCTGTCTTCAGGATAGAGAAGTTGTCTCCTGTAGCACACAGGAGGACATTTTTCTCTGTTAAAACCTCTTGACGCACGGATCCCTTTAGCGGGATCATTTTCATCAACAACCGCTGAATTGCAGAGCGCCAAATTCAAAACAAATTACATAAAATATTTAATTTCATGAAATCACAAGTGCATAATAGCAAAACACAGCTTAGCTTGTTGTTAATCCACCTGTCGTGTCAGATTTTGAAAATATGCTTTACAGCGAAAGCAATCCATGCGTTTGTGTGAGTTTATCGATCACTAGACAAAACATTACAAACACCTAGCAGCAATGTCGATTGGTCACGAAAGTCAGAAAAGCAATCAAATGAATTGCTTACCTTTGATGATCTTCGGATGTTTGCACTCACGAGACTCCCAGTTACACAATAAATGTTCCTTTTGTTCGATAAAGATTATTTTTATATCAAAAAACCTCCATTTGTTTGGCGCGTTATGTTCAAAAATCCACAGGCTCTGTGTTCCAAATAGTATCCGTAAAGTTTGTAGAAACATGTCAAACGTTTTTATAATCAATCCTCAGGTTGTTTTTAACATAAATAATCGATAATATTTCAAATATTTAAACTATTCAATACAATAGAAAAAGAAAATGTTGAGCTACCACTTTCGCGCGCAAGAACTAATCAAAGGACATCTGACTATCCACTGACGCGATTTGATAAATCCATTTGTTTGGCTCGTTATGTTAAAAAATCCACAGGCTCAGGCAGGTCATGAAGGGCAGACGAAAATTCCAAATAGTATCCGTAAAGTTTGTAGAAACATGTCAAACGTTTTTATAATCAATCCTCAGGTTGTTTTTAACATAAATAATCGATAATATTTCAAATATTTAAACTATTCAATACAATAGAAAAAGAAAATGTTGAGCTACCACTTTCGCGCGCAAGAACTAATCAAAGGACATCTGACTATCCACTGACGCGATTTGATAAATCTCGCAAATTTTTCAGAATAAAAGCTTGAAACTATGTCTAAAGCCTGTTCACAACCTGTGGAACCCATTGGAAAAGGAATCTGGTTAATATTCCTTTAAATGGAGGATAGGCAGGCAATGGAACAGGGATTTTTCAAAATAAGAGGCACTTCCGGGTTGGATTTCCTCAGGTTTTCGCCTGCAAAATCAGTTCTATTACACTCACAGACAATATTTTGACAGTTTTGGAAACTTTAGAGTGTTTTCTATTCTAATCTGTCAATTATATGCATATTCTAGCATCTGGGCCTGAGAAATAGGCCGTTTATATTGGGAACGTTATTTTTCCAAACATAAAAATTCTGCCTCCTAGCGTCAAGAAGTTAAGATAATTTCCTTTTGAATTTCTAGCCAAATGTAAAATGTTCCTGTTTTGATTAATTGAATGGAGTGAGTTAGGTTTGCTCTATACCAAATTAGCATACCCCCTGAGTCCCTTCCCTGTTTCACACCTGGTAGTTTGGTGGATGGGACTACCAGGTCACTGTAACCTAGAGGGCAACCAGTGGGTCCTTCTCCTCTATACCATGTTTCTTGTAGGATGACAATGTCTGTATTTCCGATTTCTTTGCTGAAGTCCAGGTTCCTGCTCTTTAGGCCAAAGGCAAATGACCTCAGGCCTTGGATATTCCAGGATGAGATGGTGAAGGCTTTGTGTTCCATAAAGTGTCCAATGTTGTTGGTCGTATTGTTTGGCCTCTTTTTTAGAATATGGGAATGGTCCATGGACACTTAAGGGACAGTCATGTTGAGTGTGTTTCATTTGGTGATCTCATGAAGGACAGGAAACACACATAACTGTATCTCTTAAAGTGTACGTTTCCCAGCTGTCATGTTTACATCTAAATATTGTGAAACGTATGTGATTAAACATTAAACTATTTGTGAAAAGATGTAATGTGATGTTAACCTTCTAAATGAGAGTATGGGTTTTCATATCAAGTTAACCAAATCAATGGCCACGCACACGTGAGCATAGACATTACGTTGGCGTCATGGAACCGCCCTTTTCTACTCCAGAGTATAAAACCACCCGTGACGAAATGTACATTTAACGCCAAAGAGACCCACGGTAAGCCGGACGTCTCGAATAATTAAGAAGTCAGAGGACGCTGGGACAGAGTCCCCACGTTGGAATGGCTACAATTCTATAGGCCACAGAAACCATACAGCTGTTGTTTTGGCTACATGGCTGGAAATGGTTAAACTCTGAGACTATCGTTCACTACAGAAGAAGGAGCAAATTCTAGACGACACAAATGACTAGTTTGCAGCTAGAAACTACGTAAACCTAGAATTAGAATACCGACAGCCGCCGAAGCATCTATTCTGAGAACATTTCCAAATGGTACTCTGAAGTATCCATTCTAACCACCTACAACCACGAAAGACATGACTTCTGGGAAAGTTAACCAGAGACACTGATGAACCATACAGGATGATTGAGTGTTTTCAATGGAGAGACAACAACGACATACAGGCGTAAATATGTACATTTCAGTTTCTTTCAGAATGAGCGGCCGTGTGCAAAGGATTAGCATTTCTATGATTAGAATTATCCACTGTGTGTAGTGAATCCATTTTGTCTTTCCCGCTCTTTCTCGGTCCCCACCCCTTTCCTTTGTCTACCAAGCCGTCATATCGGCTTAGCCCACTAGGGACTTTTCTATTGTTTTTAGTAACCAATATCTACTGTTTGTTTGTTATGTATTTCTGTGCTTATTTAGTAAATAAATAATTAAGCCAATTTGTAGCCAATAAGCCAATTTGTAGCCAATAAAGCCAATAATTAAGCCAAATTGCTGATTCATTATGTAAACTAGGGTTTGTGCAGATAACCAATAATTTTATGACGTTTGGAATGAGACTAATGAGGTAAAAATTAATAATTCATTAATAGAAGACTAATTGACCAGATATTCAAATATCTGAAGAGTTATATTTGGAAATGTTTTACTTTGTAATCGCAACACTTTCCGTGGTGCCCTGACTTCCTAGTTAATTCATGTTTACATGGTTAGTTTAATCACGTAATAATTAAACCTAGAGAATTGATTTGATAAAATAAGTCTTCACATTTAATGATAGTCACAGCCTGAATTCAAAATGGATAAAAAAAAATATGTTTTCGCTCACCCATCTACACATAATACCCTATAATGACAAAGTGAAAACATGTTTTTGAAAAAAATTCACATTTATTGAAAATGAAATACAGTAATATCTAAATAACCTAAGTATTCACAACCCTGAGTCAATGCTTTGTAGGAGCAGCTTTGGCAGGGATTATATCTGTGAGTCTTTCTGGGTAAGTCTCTAAGAGCTTTCCACACCTGGTTTCCTGAACATTTGCCCATTATTCTTTTCAAAATGTTCAAGCTCTGTCATATTGGTTGCTACAGTGCACAACCATTTTCAGGTCGTGCCATAGATGTTCAAGACGATCTAAGAGAAAATTTGCATCTCGGCCACTCAGAAACATTCACTGTCTTCTTGGTAAACAACTCCAGAGAAGATTTGGCCTTGTGTTTTTTGGTTATTGTCCTGCTGAAAGGTGAATACATCTCCCAGTGTCTGGTGGAACCATGTTTTGTTCTAGGATTTTGCCTGTGCCTACCTCCATTCACGTTATTTTTTACCCTGAAAAACTCCCTAGTCCTTAACGATAACAAGCATACACATAACATGATGCAGCCACCACTATGTTTGAAAGAGAGTGGTATTCAGTAATGTGTTGTATTGGATTTACCACAAATATAACACTTTGTATTCAGGACAAAATGTTAATTTCTTTGCCACATTTTTTACAGTATTACTTTAGTACCTTGGATGCATGTTTTGGCATCCTTCTGTACAGGCTTCCTTCTTTTTACTCTGTCAATTAGGTTAGTGTTGTGGAGTAACTACAATGTTGTTGATCCATTGTCAGTTTTCAATCACAGCCATTCAACTCTAACTGTTTTAAAATCACTGTTGGCCTCATAGTGAGCGAATCCTTGAGTTCCCGGATCCTTTGTCTCCGGTAACTAATTTAGGAAGGACGCCTTTATCTTTGTTGTGACTGGATGTATTTAATGACGTCAACATGCTCAAAGGGATATTCAATGTCTGCTTTTATTTCAATGTATGCTTTTATCAATAGGGGGCCTTTGCAAGGCATAGGAAAACCTCCCTTGTCTTTGTGGTTGAATCTGTGTTTCAAATGTACTGCTCGATTGAGGGCCCTTACAGATAATTGTATGTGTTGGGTACATATATGCACCTTATTATGTGACTTGAAGCACATTTTTACTCCTGAACTCATTTAGGTTTGCCACAACAAAGGGGTTAAATACCTATTGACTCAACATTTCCGCGTTACATTTTTTATTAATTTGTTTCAATTTCGAAAGCATAATTCCACTTTGACATTATGGGGTATTGTGTGTACACTTCGTAAAAGGGTTTCTAAAGGGTTCTTTGGCTGTCCCCATAGGAGAACCATTTTTGGTTCCAGGTGAAATTATTTTGGGTTCCATGTAGAACCCTCTGTGGAAAGGGTTCTACCTGGAACCAAAAAGGGTTCTTCAAAGGGTTCTCCTATGGGGACAGCCGAAGAACCCTTTTAGGTTCTAGATAGCACATTTGTTTTTAGAGTGTAGACCAGTAACAAACTATCTCTATTTAATCAATTTTAAATTCAGACTGTATAACACAACAAATTATGGAAAAAGTCAAGGGTTGTGAATGCTTTCTGAAGGCACTGTACGTTGGCTTTGCGTGTATTGATAGTGCATTTTTGTTGTACGTGTCTCTGTCTGTGTGTGCACAAGCCTACGGTGAGGTTACATAAGATGTGGGTATTACGCTGCGTTTCTGCACTATTTCAGCGCTTGCGTCAGCCGTGAGAATGGGATTGAATCAATAATAGTGCATGCCTCGGATATAGCTACTGAGACAGAATATGGTGAAACATAGATTATGCCTTTTGCTGGTGTTTACTTTTGTTCGCTAGCTAGCCGTTCTTCTGCCCCACAGCCCAACGCCCAAATGACAGACAGCAGGGGATGTCAGGTTTGACCTTGTTGACCTTTAGCGTTGGCATGTGGAGTCTCGTTTGACCCCTGGACACGACCCTCCGCGACCTCTGCCCTGGGTCTATTTTGCGAGTGATTTATGTCCCACTGTGCGAAGAGCGAGGGTGGCAGGGAGAAGGGGTCGATCGAGGAGGATGAAAGCTTGTAGTACACTTAGAAAAAAAGGTTATTAAAGGGTTCTTCGGCTGTCCCCATAGCAGAACCCTTTTGGGTCCAGGTAGAACTATATTAGAACAAGCAAAAGGGTTCTACCTGGAATCAAAAAGTGTTCTTCAAAGGGTTCTCCATGGAGACAGCCGAAGAACCATTTTAGGTTCTAGATAGCATCTTTTTTTCTAAGAGTTTACACACTTCGGAAATAGAGCAACCATCCTGAATTAAACACACCTCACAAAGTGAAAATACACATATTATGTCTATATACAGTGTTGTAATGATGTGCAAATAGTTAAAGTATGAAAAGGGAAGTAAATAAACATAAATATAGTGGTGTTTGTGCTTCACTGGTTGCCCTTTTCTTGTGGCAACAGGTCACAAATCTTGCTGGTGTGATTGCACACTGTGGTATTTCACCCAACAGATATGGGAGTTTATCAAAATTGGATTTCTTTTCAAATTCTTTGTGGGTCTGTGTAATCTGAGCGAAATATGTGTCTCTAATATGGTCATACTTTTGACAGGAGGTTAGGAAGTGCAGCTCAGTTTCCACCTCATTTTGTGGGCAGTGTGCACATAGCCTGTCTTCTCTTGAGAGCCAGGTCTGCCTTCGGCAGCCTTTCTCAATAGCAAGGCTATGCTCACTGATTCTGTACATAGTCAAAGATTTCCTTAATTGTGGGTCAGTCACAGTGGTCAGGTATTCTGCCACTGTGTACTCTCTGTTTAGGGCCAAATTGCATTCTAGTTTGCTGTTTTTTTGTAAATTCTTTCCAATGTGCCAAGTAATTATCTTTTGGTTGGGTCTAATTGTGTTGCTGTCCTGGGGCTCTGTGGGGTCTGTTTCTGTTTGTGAACAGAGCCCCAGGACCAGCTCTCACTCACTCACCCCCCCTCTCTCCTTTCTCTCTACCCCCTGGCCTTCAATACCTTTCTTTCTATCCCCCCCTATCCCTCCCCTCGTCTCTCAATCTCCAATTGAGAGTGAAAGGGAAATAAGAGAGGGGATCAGGCAGGGAGATGAGAAATCAATTAGGCACCTCAAGGGCAAAGATGACATCATTACACATTCAGTCCCTCTGTGCAAAATGAGCCAATAGCTCGTGGTGTGATCAATAGCAATCAAGAGGTTGCTGTATGTGTGTGTGTTTGGGTACGTGCGTGGGTGTGATAGGTGTCATGGAGGAGAGATTGTGAGGATATCATGGGGGGTTTTCTCCCCTATTTCCCATTTTATTATTATTGTCTTTCAAATACATAATTTTTACAAGGTCCTTGATCAAGAAGTGACCCCCCCAACTTCCAGATTTGTGTCCTAGTTTAAGATGTACGTGACTGGGTTGGATAGAGAGGCAGAGTGGGATCCTCTATATGCTCCTCCAGCAGCCTATATATGGTAGCCAATTAGCATATAGAAGAGTTGGCTCCAATGATCCTATACTTTTGGCAAGGACACAGAGGCCAATGAGAATTCAACTAGCCAGTGCTAACTAGCTGCAAATGACACTGGGTCACATTCTTGTAAGTAGAGCTTTAAAAAACGATCCTAGTCTTATTAGCTGTAGTGGCTCGTGCTCGGGTCAGCATCGCAACGATAATATGAGGAAGCTGCAAAACACGAGCCCATGAAAACAGATGTAATTATGTGAAGAAATTGTAATTGAAGAAACCGTGCACAAGTCGAATGTCGTCGCTGTAGCGACATGAAAGTGATGCTCAGTTCTATCACTGCACCGAACAGTACTCATTTTTTTAAAGCTCTTTATCAATGTTAAATGTGGTGGTGCATCTGCCTACATGGAGTTTCTCAATGAAGACAAGTGTGTTCAAGAAATTGTCAAGTGTGTACTGGAAAATGTGTGTACTAGAAATCCACACACACAAAGCACCCGCATTGCATCTCTGTTTTCCGTCAATGCTTCGTTCTCATTGTGTGTGTGTGTGTGTGTGTGTGTGTGTGTGTGTGTGTGTGTGTGTGTGTGTGTGTGTGTGTGTGTGTGTGTGTGTGTGTGTGTGTGTGTGTGTGTGTGTGTGTGTGTGTGTGTGTTATCCTCACACAGTGTTTTGGTGGGCCCCTAAGAATTACACACGTGCACAGTGTCAGTGGTGACAGCTTGGTGGACATACACAGTGCATGCAGACCTGACACACACTCACATTAAGAAAGGGTCACTCACATACGTGCACACACATCCTGACATGGAGAAATGAGTTAACACACAGTCCAGCAGAAATAAAAACATGCACATCTTTTTAGATATTCTAACATACTCTTCCCTCTCTCTACAGTGCCCCCTCAGATCGTTGTTCGACCCCGGGACCAGATCACAGCCCAGGGTCGCACCGTAACCTTCCTCTGTGGCACCAAGGGCAACCCTCCACCCGCTGTGTTCTGGCAGAAAGAAGGCAGCCAGGTAAGACACACACCATGGAATATTGTATCAGGTCAGGTCACAGTTGTTCTGTATACACCAATATGACCACTCCACTGTGGAAACTGGTGTTCAGTCAGCATGGTTTTGGCACAAAATGGCTGCCATGGATACAGATAAGTAAAAAGTTCATGGTGGATAAAGTTACCACATAATATAAACCTCCTTATGAAAACTGGTACAATATAAACACAATTCATTGGTATCATTAAAACATGGTTTAAAAATTGCCATGCGAACACGAACCTGGTTCGATTCCAGGTTGTATCACAACCGTCCGTAATTGGGAGTCCCATAGGGCGGCTCACAACGTCGTTAGGGTTTGGCTGGGGTAGGCCGTCATTCTAAATAAGAATGTGTTCTTAACTGACTTGCCTAGTTAAATAAAGGTCATCCTAAGGAGAACCTTATCTAGTCTATCTGTCATGTTCTTGGCTCTGCTAGCGTTGAATGTTGCTATCAGGCTCTGCTTTCTCTCGGTTGAGCGCAGTCCCTGGGCAAGTCACACTGAGAAACACACACATTGAATGAATTGTTGGATAGTATTTTAACTCAGCAGCTATACTCTTCCTGGGGTCCACAAAAGATGGCATATATGGCGTCATGTCTGATTAAAAACGTATGCACACACACACACACACACACACACACACACACACACACACACACACACACACACACACACACACACACACACACACACACACACTGGTGAACTCTAGTGTCTGTGGTGTAATGTGCAATCCCCTTGATATATTACACTTTCTCACCAGGAGTATATAGGCTCCTTAGGCATCGGAGAGAGTATGTGTGTGTGTGTGTCACTGTTAGAATCCAGAGGGTTCTGCGAAGCCTCAACATGCTGAAAGGCCTGGTGGGAGTGTGTGCATGGGAGCCTGTAGCACCGCTCTTAGGGACAGATGAGGGGGAGAGATGGAGAGATGAAGAGGGCGAAGGTGGAAAGAGGGAGTGAGGGGTTGGTTGGTATAGCTAGAGAGTGGGAGATGTAGAAACAGAGAGTTGTCAATGAGAAAGAGGGTAGGGAATGGGAAAAGTAGATGAAAGCAGAAGGAAAGAGCGAAGGATTGTATGTGGGAGTACTGTATAGGAGGTGCAGAGAGAGAGAGGGAAAGAGGGAGGGAGAGATAGAGCGCCCCCCTTTGTAGCCCTGCCAGGGCTGTGTTAGATAACACCAAACTGCCTGGCTCTAAATAGCACAAGACCCATGGAGAGCAGAACTGAGGGCTTCTCTTTGGTCTAACTGTCTCTGGGCAGCGAAATTATTCCCTCTATCCCTCTGTGCCCCTCTCCTCCCTCTTTATATCCCTCCCTCTATTCCTCTGTGACCCTCTTCTCCCTCTATCCCTCCCTCTAAGCATCACTGTGGACCCCTCCCTTTCTCACTCCTTCTCTGCCTCTCTCCATCACACACAATTATACCTTCACCCTTGACCTCTTACCATGGGCTCTCCACCGATCAGCTCTAAGCCTCTTCGAGGACAGAGTCAAAGAGCATCGCACTCCTGGAACCCCGCGAAATACACATCGGAGGCAACGAAAACCAAACACACATATAGTACCAGTCAAAAGTTTGGACACACCTACGCATTCAAGGGTTTTCTTGATTTTTAAAATGTTCTACATTGTAGAATAAGTGAAGACATCATAACTATGAAATAACACATATGGAATCATGCAGTAACCAAAAAAGTGTTAAACACTGAGATTCTTCAAAGTAGCCACCCTTTGCCTTAATGACAGCTTTGCACACTCTTGGCATTCTATCAACTAGCTTCATGAGGTAGTCACCTGGAATGCATTTCAATTAATAGGTGTGCATGTTTAAAAGTAAATTTGTGTAATTTCAGGTCAGTCAAGGTCAGTCAATCCGGAAATTTTAACGTGCAGTCGCAAAAACCATCAAGAGTGATGCTGAAACTGGCTCTCATGAAGACCGGCACAAGAAAGGAAGACCCAGAGTTACCTCTGCTGCAGAGGATACGTTCATTAGAGTTACCAGCTTCAGAGATTGCAGCCCAAATAAATACACAGAGTTCAAGTAACAGACACATCTCAACATCAACTGTTCAGAGGAGACTGCTTGAGTCAGGACTTTGTGGTCGAATTCCTGCAAATAAACCACTACTAAAGGACACCAATAACAAGAAGAGACTTACTTGGGTTAAGAAACATGAGCAATGGACATTAAACCGGTGGAAATCTGTCGTTTGGTCTTTTGAGTCCTAATTTCAGATTTTTGGTTCCTACTTCTGTGTCTTTGTGCGAGACAGAGTAGGTAAATGAATGATCTCCGCATGTGTAGTTCCCACCGTGAAGCATGGAGGAGGAGGTGTGATGGTGATTTAGAATTCAAGGCACACTTAACCAGCATGGCTACCACAGCATTCTGCAACGATACACCATCCCATCTGGTTTGTGCTTAGTGGGACTATCATGTGTTTTTCTACAGGACAATTGCCCAACACACCTCCAAGCTGTGCAAGGGCTATTTGACAAAGAAGGAGAGTGATGGAGTGCTGCATCAGATGACCTGGCCTCCACAATCACCCGACCTCAACCCAATGGAGATGGTTTGGGATGAGTTGGTCCGCAGAGTGAAGAAAAAGCAGCCAAAAAGTGCTCAGCATATGTGGGAACTCCTTCAAGACTGTTGGAAAAGCATTCCGGGTGAATCTGGTTGAGAGAATGCCAAGCGCGTGCAAAAGGTGGCTACTTTGAAGAATATAAAATATATTTTCAGTTGTTTAACACTTTTCCCCCCACTATTCTACAATGTAGAAAATAGTAAAAATAAAGAAAAACCCTTGAATGAGTACGTGTGTCCAAACTTTTGACCTGTAGTGTATTTACACTGCATGCATGTAACAAACACACACACACACACACACACACACATACAGTGCCTTCAGAAAGTATTCACACCCCTTGACTTTTTCCACATTTTGTTGTGTTACAGTCTGCATTTAAAATTGATTAATTAGAGTTTTTGTGTCACTGGCCTTCACACCCATAATGTCAAAATGGAATTATGTTTTTAGAAATGTTTACAAAATCATAAAAAATGAAAAGCTGAAATGTCTTGAGTCAACAAGTATTCAACCTCTTTGTTATGGCAAGACTAAATGAGTTCAGTATAAAACATTTGCTTGTCACATAATACTTTGCATGGACTCTCTCTGTGTGCCATAATAATGTTTAACATGATTTTTGAATGACTACGTCATCTCTGTACCCCACACATACAATTATCTGTAAGGTCCCTCAGTCAAGCAGTGAATTTCAAACAAAGATTCAACCACAAAGACCAGGGAGGTTTTCCAATACCTCGCAAAGAAGGGCACTTATTTGTGGATCAGTAAAAATAAAAAAGCAGACATTGAATAACCCTTTGAGCAAGGTGAAGTTATTAATTACACTTTAGATGGTGTATCAATACACCCAGTCACTACAAAGATACATGCGTTCTTCCTAACTCAGTTGCCGGAGAGGAAGGAAACCGCTCAGGGATTTCACCATGAGGCCAACGGTGACTTTAAAACAGTTAGAGTTTAATGGCTGTGATAGGAAAAAAACTGAGGATGGATAAACAACTTTTTAGTTACTCCACAATACTAACCTAAATGACAGAGTGAAAAGAAGTTAGCTTGTACATAAGACAAATATCTCATTCTTACAATGACCTGAGCAAATTACAGTAAAAAATGATATGCTTTACCTTTGCGGACCAGTTTCAGCCTACCAGTTGTGTGACATGGTGTTGTGATGTTTTATCCCCCCTGTGCTGACTGGTTTCAGCCTACCTGTTATGTGGTGTTGTGTAATTTCCTGCCTCCCCAGATCCTGCTGTTCCCCATCCAGGAAGCTGCCCAGTCCGGCCGATACTCTGTGTCTCTGAGCGGGGAGCTGACCATCACAGACGTCCTCAGTGAGGACTCGGGATACTACATCTGTCAGGCCATCTCTGTGGCCGGGAGCATCCTCACCAAGGCCCTGCTGGAGGTCGAGAGTGGTGAGTGTCTGTGGGAGGAACACAAACACACACACACACACACTCCCAGATCTGTCGTAAATATATTGAAAAAGTGTTCAGGGACACATGAATGTACACACAAAGGATAGCACATAAACATGCAAGTGCAGATACACAAATATATCTGTTGTATATCAAGGTGCTCATACACACAAGTCAGGGACAGACACACACACACTCAGTCACAGCACATACACTGAGTGTACAAAGCATACATTTTTATTTTATTAATTTAACCTTTATTTAACTAGGCAAGTCCGTTAAGAACAAAATCTTATTTACAATGACGGCCTACCAAAAGGCCTCCTGCGGGGACGGGGGCTGGGATTAAATAAATAAAAATAAAAAATACATATAGGACAAAACACACATCACGACAAGAGAGACAACACAACACTACATGAAAAGAGACCTAAGACAACAACATAGCAAGGCAGCAACACATGACAACACAGCATGGTAGCAACACAACATGACAACAACATGGTAGCAGCACAAAACATGGTACAAATATTATTTGGCACAGACAACAGCACAAAGGGCAAGAAGGTAGACAACAGTACATCACGCAAATCAGCCACAACTGTCAGTAAGAGTGTCCATGATTGAGTCTTTGAATGAAGAGATTGAGATAAAACTATCCAGTATGAGGGTTTTTTTGCAGCTCGTTCCAGTCGCCAGCTGCAGCGATCTGAAAAGGTGCAACTCAATATTAGGAAAGTGTTCCTAATGTTTGGTATACTCAGTGTATCTACAGATAGCCCATAGATTCTAGGCAGATGTTTATGTTGACTTACCTCAAACGATTTGCTTTGGAACACAGAATGTGTAGAGGCAAAGGCATTGTGCTTCGGTGCATGTGAGGCTATACAGTACTGACTGTCTCGTTAAAGATTGGATTCCCACAGTGCCGTAAACACAAGTCATGCCAAAGCATCCAAAACAGCCTCAATGAGTGTGTGTGTCTGTGTGTGTGTTTCAGTTTGTGTGTCTTTGCGTGTGTGTGCCTTTGCGTGTGTGTGCCTTTTCGTGTGTGTGCCTTTGCGTGTGTGTGATTGCACACTAACCTCTAACGACAGAAACCTAGCATGAGTTTCTCAAGAGCAGTGGTTCCCAAACTTTTTATAGTCACGTACCCCTTCAAACATTCAACCTCCAGCTGCATACCCCCTAGCACCAGGGTCAGCGCACTCTCAAATGTTATTTTTTGCCATCATTGTAAGCCTGCCACACACACACTATACAATACATTTATTAAACATAAGAATGAGTGTGAGTTTTTGTAAAAAAACAGGCTCGTGGGAAGCGACAAAGTGCCCTTATAGGACCAGGGCACAAATAATATAATAATAATCAATCATTTTACTTATTTAACCGGTTATTTAACCGTCTTACACAGTAAACCTTGTATTGAAGAGAGTCTCAGTCTTAAATTATTTTCCATACACAGTCTGTGCCCGTATTTAGTTTTCATGCTAGTGAGGGCTGAGAATCCACTCTCACATACTGTAGGTACGTGGTTACAAAGGGCATCAGTGTCTTAACAGCGCGATTTGCCAAGACAGGATACTCTGAGCGCAGCCCAATCCAGAAATCTGGCAGTGGCTCCTGATTAAATTCATTTTTCACAGAACCACTTGTTGCAATTTCGATGAGGCTCTCTTGTTCAGATATCAGTAAGTGGACTGGAGGCAGGGCATGAAAGGGGTAACGAATCCAGTTGTTTGTGTCATCCGTTTCGGGAAAGTACCTGCATAATTGCTCACCCAACTCACTCAGGTGCTTCGCTATATCACATTTGACATTGTCCATAAGCTTGAGTTCATTTGCACACAAAAAATCATACAATGATGGAAAGACCTGTGTGTTGTCCTTGTTAATGCAGACAGAGAAGAACTCCAACTTCATAATCATAGCCTCAATTTTGTCCTGCACATTGAATATAGTTGCGGAGAGACACTGTAATCCTAGATTCAGATCATTCAGGCGTCAAAAAGTATCACCCAGATAGGCCAGTCGTGTGAGAAGCTCGTCATCTTGCAAGCGGTCAGACAAGTGAAAATTATGGTCAGTAAAGAAAACTTTAAGTTCGTCTCTCAATTAAAAACAATGTGTCAATACTTTGCCCCTTGATAACCAGTGCACTTCTGTATGTTGTAAAAGCCTTAAATGGTCGCTCCCCAAATCATTGCATAGTGCAGAAAATACACAAGAGTTTTTTCAAATGTATTTTTATTTCACCTTTATTTAACCAGGTAGGCCAGTTGAGAACAAGTTCTCATTTACAACTGCGACCTGGTCAAGATAAAGCAAAGTAGTGTGACAAAAACTATACAGAGTTACACATGGGATAAACAATGACAACGTCAATAACACAATAGAAAAATCTGTATACCGTGTGTGCAAATTAAGTAAGGAGGTAAGGCAATAAATAGACCATTAGTGGCGAAGTAATTACAATTGAGAAATTTACACTGGAGTGATAGATGTGCAGGTAGAAACACTGGTGTGCAAAAGAGCAAAAAAACTAAAACAAATATGGTAATGAGTTAGGTAGTTGGTTGGATGGGCTATTTACAGATGTGCTGTGTAAGCTGCTCTGACAGCTGACGCTTAAAGTTAGTGAGGGAGAAATACAGTTGAAGTCGGAAGTTTACATACACTTTGGTTGGAGTCATTAAAACTCGTTTTTCAACCACTCCACAAATTTCTTGTTAACAAACTATATTTTTGGCAAGTCGGTTAGGACATCTACTTTGTGCATGATACAAGTAATTTTCCCAACAATTGTTTACAGACAGATTATTTCACTTATAATTCACTGTATCACAATTCCAGTGGGTCAGAAGTTTACATACACTAAGTTGACTGTGCCCTTAAACAGCTTGGAAAATTCCAGAAAATTAAAGGATGTCATGGCTTTAGAAGCTTCTGATTGGCTAATTGACATCATTTGAGTCAGTTGGAGGTGTACCTGTGGATGTATTTCAAGGCCTACCTTCGAACTCAGTGCCTCTTTGCTTAACATCATAGGGAAATCAAAAGAAATCAGCCAAGACCTCAGAAAAATAATTGTAGACCTCCACAAGTTTGGTTCATCCTTCGGAGGAATTTCCAAACGCCTGAAGGTACCATGTTCATCTGTACAAACAATAGTATGCAAGTATAAACACCATGGGACCACGCAGCCTTCATACTGCTCAGGATGGAGACGCATTCTGTGTCCTAGAGATAAATGTACTTTGGTGTGAAAAGTGCAAATCAATCCCAGAACAACAGCAAAGGACCTTGTGAAGATGCTGGAGGAAACCGATACAAAAGTATCTATATCCACAGTAAAACGAGTCCTATATAGACATAACCTGAAAGGCCACTATGCAAGGAAGAAGCCACTGCTCCAAAACCGCCATAAAAAAGCAAGACTACGGTTTGCAACTGCACATGGGGACAAAGATCATACTTTTTTGAGAAATATCCTGTGGTCTGATGAAACAAAAATAGAACTGTTTGGCCATAATGACTATCGTTATGTTTGGAGGAAAAAGGGGGTGGCTTGCAAGCCGAAGAACACCATCCCAACCGTGAAGTACGGGGGTGGCAGCATCATGTTGTGGGTGTGCTTTGCTGCAGGAGGGACTGGTGCACTTCACAAAATAGATGGCATCATGAGGGAGGAACATCATGTGGATATATTGAAGCAACATCTCAAGACATCAGTCAGGAAGTTAAAGCTTGGTCGCAAATGGGTCTTCCAAATGGATAATGACCCCAGCATACTTTCAAAGTTGTGGCAAAATGGCTTAAGTACAACAAAGTAAATGTATTGGAGTGGCCATCACAAAGCCCTGACCTCAATCCTATAGAAAATTTGTGGGAGAACTGAGAAAGCGTGTGCGAGCAAGGAGGCTGTAACGATAATCCTCCTCCTCTTCATCAGAAGAGGAGGAGCAGGGATTGAACCAAGGTGCAGCGCGTTGAAATGACATGATGAATTTATTTAATAAGACAAAACGAACTATACTTGAAAATGATACAAAATAACAAAACGAAAGTAGACAGTCCTGAACGACGAACTTACATACAACGTGAAGAACGAAATTAACAGGAACAGACTACATGAAATGAACAAACCGTATACAGTCCCGTATGGTGCAAACATTGACACGGACACAGGAGACAACCACCCACAAACAAACAGTGTGAATGCCCTACCTAAATATGACTCTTAATTAGAGACAAACGCAAACCACCTGCCTCTAATCAAGAGCCCTACCAGGCAAACCAAAACCAACATAGAAACAGATAACATAGAATGCCCACCCAACCTCACGTCCTGACCAACTAACACACAAAAACTAACATAAATAGGTCAGGAACGTGACAGTACCCCCCCCACAAGGTGCGAACTCCGGACGCACCAGCACAAAGTCTAGGGGAGGGTCTGGGTGGGCATCTAACCACGGTGGTGGCTTAGGCTCCGGGCGCGGTTCCCACCCCACCATAATCCATCCTAACTTCCTCCCACAAAGAATGTCCACCCTCTTTCTTCCCCCACACAATTCTCTTAATAATATATTAAATAAGGATAACACCAGGACAGAGAGATAAATCAAGATAGAGGGATAGATAAGACTATAGAGATAGATGAAGATAGAGAGGGAGATTAGGATAGAGGGGCAACTCCGGACTGAAAGGCAGCTCCGGACAGAGAGACAGCTCTGGACTGATGGGCAGTTCTGGGTATCCAGCCTTTTCAGGCTGAAGGGCAGCTCATGGCTGACTGACGACTCTCGATGCTCATGGCTGGCTGACGGCTCTCGACGCTCATGGCAGGCTGACAGCTCTCGACGCTCATGGCAGGCTGACGGCTCTCGACGCTCATGGCAGGCTGACGGCTCTCGACGCTCATGGCAGGCTGACGGCTCTCGACGCTCATGGCAGGCTGACGGCTCTCGACGCTCATGGCAGGCTGACGGCTCTCGACGCTCATGGCAGGCTGACGGCTCACGACGCTCATGGCTCTCTGACGGCTCTGGCTGCTCATGGCTCTCTGACGGCTCTGGCTGCTCATGGCGCTCTGACGGCTCTGGCTGCTCATGGCTCGCTGGCGGCTCTGGCAGATCCTGTCTGGTTGGCGGCTCTGGCAGATCCTGTCTGGTTGGCGGCTCTGGCAGATCCTGTCTGGTTAGCGGCTCTGGCAGATCCTGTCTGGTTGGCGGCTCTGGCAGATCCTGTCTGGTTGGCGGCTCTGGCAGATCCTGTCTGGCTGACGGCTCTAGCGGCTCCTGTCTGGCTGATGGCTCTAGCGGCTCCTGTCTGGCTGACGGCTCTGTAGGCTCATGGCAGACGGGCGGCTTTGCAGGCTCATGGCAGACGGGCGGCTTTGCAGGCTCCTGGCAGACGGATGGCTCAGATGGCGCTGGGGAGACGGATGGCTCAGATGGCGCTGGGGAGACGGATGGCTCAGATGGCGCTGGGGAGACGGATGGCTCAGATGGCGCTGGGGAGACGGATGGCTCAGATGGCGCTGGGGAGACGGATGGCTCAGATGGCGCTGGGGAGACGGATGGCTCTGGCCGGATATGGCGCACTGTAGACCTGGTGCGTGACGCCGGAAATACCGGACCGTGCAGGCGTACTGGCTCTCTTGAGCATTGAGCCTGCCCAACCTTACCTGGTTGAATGCTCCCGGTCGCCCTGCCAGTGCGGCGAGGTGGAATAGCCCGCACTGGGCTATGCAGGCGAACCGGGGAAACCATGCGTAAGGCAGGTGCCATGTATGCCGGCCCGAGGAGACGCACTGGAGACCAGACGCGTTGAGCCGGCCTCATGACACCTGGCTCAAAGCCCAATCTAGCCCTACCAGTGCGGGGAGGTGGAATAACCCGCACTGGGCTATGCACACGTACAGGAGACACCGTGCGCTCTACTGCGTAACACGGTGTCTGCCCGTACTCCCGCTCTCCACGGTTAGCCTGGGAAATGGGCGCAGGTCTCCTACCTGCCCTTGGCCCACAACCCCTTAGCCCCCCCCCCAAGAAATTTTTGGGAATTACTCACGGGCTTTTCGGGCTTCCGTGCAAGACGCGTCCCCTCATAACTCCGGTTCTTCACTCCAGTAGCCTCTGCTCTCCTCAGTGCCTCCACCTGTTCCCATGGGAGGCGATCCCTTCCAGCCAGGATCTCCTCCCATGTGTAGCAACCTTTACCGTCCAATACATCGTCCCAAGTCCATTCCTCCTTCTTGCGCTGTCCCTTACTCCGTTTAAACCGCTGCTTGGCTCTGGATTGGTGGGTGGTTCTGTAACGATAATCCTCCTCCTCTTCATCAGAAGAGGAGGAGCAGGGATTGAACCAAGGTGCAGCGCGTTGAAATGACATGATGAATTTATTTAATAAGACAAAACGAACTATACTTGAAAATGATACAAAATAACAAAACGAAAGTAGACAGTCCTGAACGACGAACTTACATACAACGTGAAGAACGAAATTAACAGGAACAGACTACATGAAATGAACAAACCGTATACAGTCCCGTATGGTGCAAACATTGACACGGACACAGGAGACAACCACCCACAAACAAACAGTGTGAATGCCCTACCTAAATATGACTCTTAATTAGAGACAAACGCAAACCACCTGCCTCTAATCAAGAGCCCTACCAGGCAAACCAAAACCAACATAGAAACAGATAACATAGAATGCCCACCCAACCTCACGTCCTGACCAACTAACACACAAAAACTAACATAAATAGGTCAGGAACGTGACAGAGGCCTACATGCCTGCCTCCCTTACACCAGCTCTGTCAGGAGGAATGGGCCAAAATGAATCCAACTTATTGTGGGAAGCTTGTGGAAGGCTACCTGAAACGTTTGACCCAAGTTAAACCATTTAAAGTCAAAGCTACCAAATACTAATTGAGTGTAATTAAACTTCTGACCCACTGGTAATGTGATGAAAGAAATACAAGCTGAAATAAATCATTCTCTCTACTATTATTCTGACATTTCACATTCTCAAAATAATGTGGTGATCCTAACTGACCTAAGACAGGGAATAATTTTTACTAGCATTACATGTCAGGAATTGTGAAATACTGAGTTTAAATATATTTGGCTAAGGTGTATGTAAACTTCCGACTTCAACTGTAAGTCTCCAACTTCAGTGACTTATTTTTTGCAATTCGTTCCAGTCATTGGCAGCAGAGAACTGGAAGGAAAGGCAGCCAAAGAGGTGTTGGGTTTGGGGATGACCAGTGAAATATACCTGTTGGAGCGCAAGCTATGGGTGGGTGTTGCTATGGTGACCAGTGAGCTGAGATAAGGCGGAGCTTTACCTAGCAAGGTCTTGTAGATGACCTGGAGCCAGTGGGTTTGGCGTTGAATATGTAGTGAGGACCAGCCAACGAGAGCATACAGGTCAGAGTGGTGGGTAGTATATGGGGCTTTGGTGACAAAACTGATAGCACTGTGATAGACTGCATTCAATTTGCTGAGTAGAGTGTTGGAGATTATTTTGTAAATGACATTGCCGGAGTCAAGGATCTGTAGGATAGTCAGTTTTACGAGGGTATGTGTGGCAGCATGAGTGAAGGAGGCTTTGTTGCGAAATAGGAGGCTGATTCTAGATTTAACTTTGGATTGGAGATGCTTAATGAGAGTCTGGAAAGAAAGTTTACAGTCTAACCAGACACCTAGGTATTTATAGTTGTCCACATGTTTTAAGTCAGAACCATCCAGAGTAGTGATGCTAGTCGGGCGTGCAGGTGCGGGCAGCGATCAGTCGAAGAGCATGCATTTCGTTTTACTAGCATTTAAGAGCAGTTGGAGGCCACGAAAGGAGTGTTGTATGACGTTGAAGCTCGTTTTGATGTTTGTTAACACAGTGTCCAAAGAAGGGCCAGATATATACAGAATGTTGTCATCTGCGTAGAGGTGGATCAAAGAATCACCCGCAGCAAGAGCGACATCATTGATATATACGGAGAAAAGTGTCGGCCCGAGAATTGAACCCTGTGGCACCCCCATAGAGACTGCCAGAGGTCCGGACAACAGGCCCTCCGATTTGACACACTGATCTCTATCTGAGAAGTAGTTAGTGAACCAGGCGAGGCAGTCATTTGAGAAACCAAGGCTGTTGAGTCTGCCGATAAGAATACGGTGAGAGTCGAAAGCTTTGGCCAGGTCGATTAAGACAGCTGCACAGTACTGTCAATTATCGATGGTGGTTATGATATCATTTAGGACCTTGAGTGTGGCTGAGGTGCACCCGTCACCAGCTCAGAAACCAGATTGCATAACGGAGAAGGTACAGCATAACGGAGATGGTCGGTGGTCTGTTTGTCCACTTGGCTTTCGAAGACTTTAGAAAGGCAGGGCAGGATTGATATAGGTCTGTAACAGTTTGGGTCCAGAGTGTCTCCTCCTTTGAAGAGGGGGATGACAGCGGCCGCTTTCCAATCTTTAGGAATCTCAGACTATACAAAATAGAGGTTGAACAGATAGGGGTTGAAACAATAGCAACACATAATTTTAAGAAGAGAGGGTCCAGATTGTCTAGCCCAGCTGATTTGTAGGGGTCCAGATTTTGCAGCACGTTCAGAAAATAAGCTGTCTGAATTTGGGTGAAGGAGAAGTGGGGGTGGGGGCTTGGGCCAGTTGCTGCGGGGGGTGCAGAGCTGTTGGCCAGGGTTGGGATAGCATGGTGGAAAGCAGGCCAGCCGTAGAGAAATGCTTATTGGAATTCTCAATTATTGTGGATTTATCAGTGGTGACAGTGTTTCCTAGTCTCAGTGCAGGGGCCTTGCTTTAACACTTTAAGTTTTCACTGTATTGTCCAAAACGTATTTCAAGCTGTCAGACATTCCATTGGCAGCAAGAGCCTCTCAGTGGATGCTGCAGTGAATGTATGCAAGTGGCCTTGGGAACAACTGCTTGCACGCGTGTTACCACTCCACTATGTCTTCCTGTCATGGCTTTTGCACCATCAGTACAGATACCAACACACCTTGACCACCATTGTCCAATTGATGTCACAAAGCTGTCCAGTACTTTCAAAATATCCTCTCCTGTTGTCCTGGTTTCCAGTGGTTTGCAGAAGAGGAATGTCTGACAGCTTCCTTAATTGACCCCCCATAAACGTAACGGACATATACCAGGAGCTATGTCAGGCACGCCACAAAGCAGTAATTGTTTCAAAATATCTCCTGCCATGTCACTGATGCATTGTGGAACAGTGTTGTTTGATGAAGGCATTTCCTGTATAGTTTTTTGGGCCTTTCCTCCCAGCAGCAGGAATAATTGTATTTTAACTAGGCAAGTCAGTTAAGAACAAATTCTTATTTTCAATGATAGGCCTAGGAACAGTGGGTTCAGGGGCCTTGTTCAGGGGCAGAACGACAGATTTTTACCTTGTCAGCTCAAGGATTTGAACTTGCAACCTTTCAGTTATTAGTCCAATGCTCTAACCACTAGGCTACCTGCCGTCCCAATTAAGTCCTCCACAATAGTATGTTGCTTGCCTGTCCTAGCCACTCGGTAGCTCACCATATAAAACCCTTCTCGACCCTTTTTATAATGGTATCTGTTGCTCTTATACATGTCTTACTACTCGAAAGTCGTTTTAATTCTCGCAAAAAAACCTCAGTGGCTTATTTTTGGCATGTTTTGTTTCTGAATCTCTGCGCAAGAGTGAAGGTTTCATCGAGTTGTGAGATAGTACTTTTGCACATATAACACACTGTGGCTGAGGGAAGGCACTACTCCAAATATAAGTGAACCCCAAATCAATGTAGTTCTTATCATATTTGCGCCTCTTCGATGGTCCAACGTCCCTGTCTGTTGTTCGTTGCTTTCCCGGGTAAAGGGGCAGTAGCTTTTCGGCTCCATCAGACTGTCAGTGTCCATGCTAGCTGGGCTAACAACAAATGTAGAATTCCTGATGCAAGCATTGGATGTGCTCGTGGAAGCAGAACAACATGTGTCGTCGAGAGGTGCAGGTGTAGTACTGCTGGTAGTAGCAGTACTACCAGTAGAGCTGGACGTGGGCCTTACTTTTTTTAACCATATATCCATTTTCGAGCAAACGGAATGAGCAGCAGCTATGTTTGGCTACATATGGGCCGTTAGTGGAATTCCCGCCAGGGAATAACGGTTAATGTGATTGGATGTTAGTTATTTGACTAGGCTACCTGTATTTGACATTGTGTTGTTATTTCGCTGAACACTAGATGGTTTCATTTTATTTTTGGCAGTGAAATGAGGCTACTCAGGCGAGGAAAAAAAAACTCTCCCAAATGTATAGCCCCGTTGGAAAATATAAATGGACTGTTTGAAAATGTGAAGATTTTTTTTTTTGCCATGCCCCCGCCGGCAGGGGGGTATGCATACCCCAGTTTGGGAATACCTGCTCTAGAGTAAGTTGATTACCCCCTAGGGCTCACTATCACACACAGCTGGCTTCAATTAACCTACCTCCCAAACCCAACCCAGCACCTTCCTCGTACAAACCCCACATTCAAATCCCATTACCTTCTAACACTTTGTGTATATCCCAAATGGCATCCTCTTCACTTTATAGTGCACTACTTTTGACCATAGCCCTAGGTCAAAATTAGTGCACTTTAACGGGAATAGGGTGCCATTGGGAAGCATCCTTTTTCCGACTACCTTATCACCATGTTTTATTTGGACATATTTCATGGACTGCTGGTTTGGCCCATGGACTACCCCCGCTGCCAGTCCCTCCACCCTCCATCACTCCCTTCACAACTGCTTAAACCTAAATAAATTAAAAACTCTTCAAAGCCGCCCCAAATTAAAAATCATCGCCCCCCCAGTCCCCCAAATGAGCGAACAGCAGGAGGTAAAGCGAGACGTAATCAAACAGGACAAGTCGCAATGGCGCTATGCAAATTAACCTCGCCGGGAACATATGCTCCCCTCATCGCGCCGCGCCCAGTAAGGAAGGGGATAAACTGTTGTTTAGATGCATCTGTTCTCCGCATCTGCCTCAAAGCACTGTAGCTTAGCTAGCCTTTCCCTGCCTAGCATACAGACAACAATGCACTTGTACGTTATGCTAACAGATATACAGTTAATATTTGTTTTTCATTTTCCCTTTGTCATAGTCATAGTTCATGAATGTTACTCTGTAAGATGTCAGCACACACACAGTGGTGTTTACATGATGGTGTACACACAGACATACAGAGGTGGCATAGACAGATCCATATATGTACATTGGCTGGCCTCTGTTTGCAGGGCATGGTGGTCTAGTGAGTATATAGCCAGGGCCTGTGTTTCACTACAGGGTAAACAGTCTATGGAGGGATGGGATTTAGTGCCAAGGGGTTAAACAAGGAGTACACTATTGATGTACTGTGTACTAGTTACATACTGTATGTAGGATCTTCATTTGAACAGGAAATGGGAATTGTTGTGTGGATTATAATTCAATGACATTTTTCTAGGGGTTGGTCCAATATGTGTTAGGACATATCAAGTCTGCCATTTTTAAGTGGAAATGACAAACTTTAGAAGCCTTTTAAAAATGTGAATACATTACAAGTTTGCATCTCCTGCTGTGCAGGAAATGTCCTGCACCAACAGGGTGATAAAATGAAGATCCTACATCTGTATGTTCTATATTGCTCGATACTAGTCAATGCAGAAAATGTCAACACACTTCAAAAGGTAATTATGCTTCATATCTGACTGCAGTGGACACTGTTCCCTTTTCACACAAACGCGCGCACACTCAAAAATACTCAAACACAATAATGCACACACATACTCTGCTCCTCCATTCCATTTTTAGCTTCTATGAAGGCAGGTCATTTCGATATGTACTGTATCTTAAGTGAAGCCACTTACGCCATATGGCTATTTAGCACACATGTAACCAAACCCACTTAGAATGTGGACTAATGCAGGAATTGAGTCCACAACCTCGGTGGTATGTTGTGAAAGATTATGTTTCCTTTCCATGATGTTTATTCATATAAGCATCCTCTTGGCCTCTTGGAACAAAGCCCAATATTGCAAACCTAATCTCAGCATGTACCCAATCCCAGCAGTCTAATGTCCTTGGTTTTACCATCAGAACTGTTTCATACTGGAGAGGGAATGGTAAACGCCAAAGTAATTAACTCGTCAATGACTTATTCAAGAAGAATTTTCCAGGTTTAGTCAAACAAATGTTAAATTATTCAGCGCTACTTTGACGTGTTAAGCCATAACAATGCTGTACCGTGGGAGAAAGCAATATGAGTGAAGATGGTAAATAAAGGCCTGGACTGGCAAAACACTACAGTTCAGTCGAGTAACTGCCATGGGTAGACCTTTTTTGACTGAAAGTTGACGTGACAGGGACAGATTTTGCTAAATGAATATTTAGATATTTCTTTCCATACCTTGAAAGCAGTCGACGGACAAGGAGTGACTGCAATCCACACAGTTTTGTTAAACTAGACCCTGAAAATGTAGTGTTTTTATTTAACTAACCCTTTAACATCTAACCAGTAAATGACAACTTCATTGAACCGCTGTTTTATTTCACATATAAATCGTCTCCAGAGCAACAGAGAAAAACTAGATTGCTACACGCTCGAGCAAAAGAGATCTCTGTCATTGATTGGATGTGAAATAGGGCAGGAGCAGGGGGTTTGCTGAGAGCTGCGTTATTTTACGTCTGCATATTTTTACACCGCCTTGCCTGCCGTTAGTGATTCACACTGGTTAATATGAAGAGTTATGTCCCAACAGAATTCGAGGTGAACTCCATGCTGAAAATGGTTAGGATAGTGTTTTTATGGAATACACTCAACTACCCACTGGGCACAGATGTCAATTCTATTCCACGTTGGTTCAACATAATTTAATTGAAATGACATGGAAACAACGTTGATTGAACCAGTGTTTGCCAAGTGGTACACACTCTCTTAATGCACACTCTTTCCCTCTCTCTGTCTCTCCCTCCTTCCCTCCCCCACACAGCACCCTCCGACCGAGTCCCGCCCATCATCCGCCAAGGGCCAGCCAATCAAACGTTGGCACCAGGCTCCACCGCTCAATTGCAGTGCCACGTGATGGGTAACCCTCTGCCCAGCATCCAATGGGAGAAGGGCGGCCAAAGGATACTGGGCGACGAGCGTGTCAGCCTGATGGAGAAGGGAACGTTCCAGATCACAAACCTGCAGGTACCTGGAAGGAACGTACAAAGAACGTTCCCAATAATTCTTAAGAACGTAAAATAATGTTCTCAATGAGTCTCATAAATGTAGAAAGAATGCTCCAAACAATTCTCTTTCCCTCCTCCTCTGTAAATGCCTTCACGCCCTGCATAATAGCATATGAAATGAAACACCTCACATTGCATCTCAACGCACTCCAAGTCTCATCATATCAATCGTCTGAGGTAACTCTCCTAAGTGACACTAAGCAACCGCATGCAATAACACCCGAGTGTTATTTCCAAAGCAATGCAATCAACTAAATCAAATCCAAGTGGAGACTAACAGTGAAATGTTTACTTATGGGCCCTTCCCAACAATGCAGAGAGACAAAAAGAGAAATAATTGAAAAATAATAACACAAGGAATAAATACACAATGAGTAACTACTCATCCTTAATGGTAATTAGCTTAGTTTAATTCACTGTATTACTGTGAGTGACTGCCATTTAGAGCAATAGAAAGCCATAGCAGTTTTCAGATGCTACGGCAACCTGTCCTCTTGATATATTGATATGGCCACAGTGAGCGGCATACAGGCCATACAAGCTGTCCTCTCTGACACACATCTCGGCAATGTAATTCAATCAAATTAAGAGCAAGATATTAATATTGGAATATTGGACCGCAGGAGTGACTTTTTTATGGTTTATGGGTGACTCATTGACTTAGTAATTGGCTGTCGAGTGTCTGTGGTGCATAATCGCCAAGGCAATGAGCGGGTGCAATCGTTAGCAGTCGTTAGTGGTGGCGTACGCACGGCTAATGAAATCCATTCTACCCAGAGCCCTCTGGGGTTGCGGGCTGCACCTGCGGGTCACCGTAGTGTGTGGCGAGCTTCAGGCCGGCTGACGTGTTAATTAATTGATTGTCGGGCCCACAGTGATTAACGATTGCTGTGACTTTAATTAAATCCTTGTTGGGGAATTGAGAGAGGGGGAGAGAGGGGGTAGGTAAAGAGAGAGGGAGGGAGAGAGATTAAGTTAAGAATCTCAATGCACCAACATCAAAAATGTTCAGCTAAAACTTCAACTGCATACACTCAAAATATAGCAAACAATCTTTAGTACTTCCTCTGCCCAATGCATTTGTGAATTTCTCATATCTCGACTAGATGGACTGTACTTACTGTGGGGCAAAAAAGTATTTAGTCAGCCACCAATTGTGCAAGTTCTCCCACTTAAAAAGATGAGAGGCCTGTAATTTTCCTCATAGGTACACTTCAACTATGACAGACAAAATGAGAAAAAAAATCCAGAAAATCACATTGTAGGAGTTTTTATGAATTTATTTGCAAATTATGGTGGAAAATAAGTATTTGGTCAATAACAAAAGTTTCTCAATACTTTGTTATATACCCTTTGTTGGCAATAACAGAGGTCAAACGTTTTCTGTAAGTCTTCACAAGGTTTTCACACACTGTTGCTGGTATTTTGGCCCATTCCTCCATGCAGATCTCCTCTAGAGCAGTGATGTTTTGGGGCTGTTGCTGGGCAACACGGACTTTCAACTCCCTCCAAAGATTTTCTATGGGGTTGAGATCTGGAGACGGGCTAGGCCACTCCAGGACCTTGAAATGCTTCTTACGAAGCCACTCCTTCGTTGCCCGGGCAGTGTGTTTGGGATCATTGTCATGCTGAAAGACCCAGCCACGTTTCATCTTCAATGCCCTTGCTGATGGAAGGAGGTTTTCACTCAAAATCTCACGATACATGGCCCGATTCATTCTTTCCTTTACACGGATCAATCGTCCTGGTCCCTTTGGAGAAAAACATTTCCTAATAATTGCTCCCACAGTTGATTTCTTCAAACCAAGCTGCTTACCTATTGCAGATTCAGTCTTCCCAGCCTGGTGCAGGTCTACAATTTTGTTTCTGGTGTCCTTTGACAGCTCTTTGGTCTTGGCCATAGTGGAGTTTGGAGTGTGACTGTTTGAGGTTGTGGACAGGTGTCTTTTATACTGATAACAAGTTCAAACAGGTGCCATTAATACAGGTAACGAGTGGAGGACAGAGGAGCCTCTTAAAGAAGAAGTTACAGGTCTGTGAGAGCCAGAAATCTTGCTTGTTTGTAGGTGACCAAATACTTATTTTCCACCATAATTTGCAAATAAATTCATTAAAGATCCTACAATGTGATTTTCTGGATTTTTTTTCTCATTTTGTCTGTCATAGTTGAACTGTACCTATGATGAAAATTACAGGCCTCTCTCATCTTTTTAAGTAGGAGAACTTGCACAATTGGTGGCTGACTAAATACTTTTTTGCCCCACTGTATGTCAATTTCTATAATTTTGAATCTTGGGCACTCTTCCTCCTTGTTTTTATCGCTCTCTCCCACTTTTATCAGGTTGCTCCTCTTTTAACTAAGTCAGAGAGGGGCACAGGAAGAAGGGGAGGATGGGGTGGAGGAGAGAGGGCCGGCCACCCGACAGATGGTCCGTTTGTTCCTCTCTGGGACTGAAGCAATGCCCATTACCTCGGGACCAGAGCCAGACACACACTACAACTACAGCACAGTGCCAAGCCTCCCTCTAACAGGACAGAGAGAAATGGCGGGGGGTGGGGAGAAAGAAAGCGATAGAGAAAGGGACAGGATATTGAGATGAAAATATGAGATGGAGAGAAATAGAAGTCAAGGAAGATGCTACAACACAGAGAGAGTGCACTTGAGATAATATCAGAACATTGAGGAAGGGGAGAAAATAAGGAATGCATTCCACAACCAGGAACGAGCTGAGACATTTGGCTCCCGGTTGACTCTCCCCACCTTCATCCTTCAACCATTTTGAACTATCTGTTTAGCGCAGCGCCTAAAGCTGCCAACCATGATTAATGGTCATGTGCCCATCCGTTTAACCCTTCCCTATCCTCTCCTCCAATCACCAGTCACCACCCGGGACCTGTCGCCCCAAACATCCACATCATTGGCTTTCTTGGCTGCCATACAGGTCCTTTCAAGGTCAGCTGGCCTATAGGAAGAGAGAAGGTAGAGTGATGTGCTGTTGGACTTGGAGTCACCTCTCCTGTCCCTCTTGGGGCTTTTAGACAGGGAACTTAGACTTGAGTTATACCAACGCCACTGCAACTGGCCACACACGCACGCACGCACGCACACACACAAGGGTATAGAGAAGTGGATGGCAACCAAGCACAAACAACAGTGCTATTATCTTGATTGCATTGTGTTGGCTCGCTGTGTGTTTTTGTAGTGTGCTTTGTATAATTCATTAGCTTTAGTTTTGAATAAGATTAGTCTTACATTAACCATGAGGGCTGAATGCCTAGTCGTTAGTTTGAAATGTGTGTGTGTGTGTGTGTGTGTGTGTGTGTGTGTGTGTGTGTGTGTGTGTGTGTGTGTGTGTGTGTGTGTGTGTGTGTGTGTGTGTGTGTGTGTGTGTGTGTGTGTGTGTGTGTGTGTGTGGCACACTAACCTGCAGGCGGTTGGGGGTGAGCTGTCAACACTATTAGATCATTGTCTGCGAGTTAAAGTCCCTACAGGTGTAGGATCTTAATTTGACCAGTTTCTCACAGCAGGAAGATAATCCTGCAGCAACAGGAAATGTGAATTATTGATTAAAAAATGTTTAGGGGCAAATCTGAATTTAGAAGCATTTTAACCTTATTGCATTTCCTGCAACAACAGGGTGATCAAATTGAAATCCTACATTTGTACATCTTCCACTGTTGTAAGCAATTTCTAGCCCTTGTCTCGCTCTCAGCCTCCCAATGAAATTTTAATAGGCAATGTTCTCCCTGACCCACACTTATCGTCTTAAACACACACACGTGTGCACTACCTACACACTCACACACAATTACCAGTAGGCACGTACGCAATCACACACACACACATATGCACGTGCGAGTATACACACGCATGCACACACGCTCGCATACACACACACACACACACACACACACACACTTGCTAGTGTCAGCCCAGATTGCTGGTTACTGTTGAGTGCTCAGTATAAACCAAAGTAAGAGCCACAGAAGTTTGCAGACCCACTCTGGTTACTAAAGGTCTCTCCTTTTTCCTCCTCTAAACTCCCACACTGGTTCAAAAGGATCAGGGCCCATATTTTTAAAGGGTTTCAGATAGGAGTGCTGATCTATGATCAGTTTTGCCTTTTAGATCATGAATACGATTAAATGGATAGTGAGGACTCCTACCCTGAACTTGAAGCTGTCTACCTGCTCTACTGCTGCCCTGTCGATGTGGATAGGGGCGTGTCCACGATCAGCTTCTTGTTCTTGCTGACGTTGATGGAGAGGTTGTTGCTCCGGCACCACAGTGCCAGGTCACTGACCTCCTCTCTGTAGCCTGTCTCATCGTTGCCGGTGATCAGGCCTACCACCATCGCGTTGTCAGCGAACTTGATAATTGTGTTGGAGTCGTGCGTGGCCACACAGTCGTGGGTGTACAAGGAGTACAGGAGGGGACTAAGCACACACCCTTGTGGGGCCCCTGTGTTAAGCGTCAGCGTGGCGGAGATGATGTTGCCTACCCTCACCACCTTGGGTCGGCCCGTCAGGAAGTCCAGGATCCAGTTGCAGAGGGAGGTGTTCAGACCCAGAGTCCTAGGCTTGGTGACGAGCTTGGAGAGAACAATGCTTTTGAACGCTGAGCTGTATTCAATTTACAGCATTCTCACATAGGTATTCCTCTTATCTAGGTGGGTGAGAGCAATTGAGATTGCGTCATCTATGGATCTGTTGGGGCGGTATGCAAATTGGAGTGGGTCTAGGGTGGCTGGGATGGAGGAGTTAATGTGTTCCATAACCAGTCTCTCAAAGCACTTCATGATTACAGAACAGAGAGCTACAGGGCGGTAGTCATTGTGGCATGAAGCTTTAGAGATTTTAGGAACAACAATGATTGTGGTCATCTTAAAACATGTGGAGATTACAGACTGGGACCAGGAGAGGTTAAAAATTACAGTGAATACGCCTGCCAGCTGTTCTGTGCATGCTCTGAGAACATATAATCTAAAGCCATATATACACTAAGTATACAAAACATTAAGAACACCTGCTTTTTCCATGACTTAGACTGACCAGGTGAATCCAGGTGAACGCTATGATCCCTTATTGATGTCACTTGCTAAATCCACTTCAATCATTATGGTATTTGGTGCCAGGCGCACCGATTTGTGTCAAGAACAGGCAACACTGCTGGGTTTTTCATTCTTAACACTTTCCTGTGTGTAACAAGAAAGGTCCAACACCCAAAGGACATCAAGCCAACTTGACAGAACTGTGGGAAGCATTGGAGTCAACATGGCAGATGTTCTAGGCAGATGTTCATGTTGACTTACCTGGAAAGATTTGCTTTGGAACACCGAATATGAAGAGGCAAAGGCATTGTGCTTTGGTGCATGTACACCATGTTAACTGAGCCCTCTCTCTTGTTGCCAGGAAACAGACTCAGGGTCCTACACCTGTGTGGCTTCCAGCTCGAGCGGAGAGACGACATGGAGCGGAGTACTCACAGTGAAAGGTAAATGCACACGCATGCACACACACGTGTACACACACGCACACACACACGGTGAAAGGTAAATGTACTGTAGTAAACACCTCCCTACAGGCTATTAGATTGCCTCTATGACATTACATGTCCATATAAGATCATTATCAGCCGTAGGTGTGGCAGTGAAAGGAGAAATAAGGCAGAGGTCTTGTGAAATTGTGGATGTAATCGTACCGAGGGGCGTCGTTTGGCCCAAGGCGAAGCGGAAGGATGATGAGTTGGAAGAAGTAATGCCTGTTATGAAATGCTGCTGTTTGATGAAGCTTGATACGATGGTATTTAGTGCCTACAAATGCATCTTAAAAACAACCAAGCAGAAATTCACAACTAAACTCTTATTTTTAGATGTGAATTGTCAAAGTCAGTTACTGTGATCAGGGCTGGGCTCGGTTCCAATTCATTCCTTATTGAAGACAAATGTCACTTTTCAATTCGTGATTGATCGTATAACATTAATTATTTGTTGGTAACTCACAAAAGGACTAGTGCTAGTCTTCCAACAACAGTTAGAAATCGAGAATGGTTGCACTACCACTATACATAGGAGATCCACTACCATCCAGCTAACCTCTCATCCTCTGTCTGTTTCTTTTTAAATGCACTTCATACAAAGTTTGATTTGATTGTGATTTTCAGAGAGTGGAGGTTCGTCTGTCCCCCAGGCATCAGAACCTTTCCAGCTGCCAGGACCGCCCCAGAAGCCTGTGGTGACCGACGTGACCCGCAACAGTGTCACCCTCACCTGGCAGCCCAACGCCCACGAGGGAGGCGCCGCCGTCACCTCATACATCATCGAGGCCTTCAGGTGAGTGGAGTGGACAGTAGGACTTAGACCACGTTCAATAGGGCTCAACCTCGTGGAGCATTCTGTGGAACAGAGAGAAAGACAGATATGTCAGCTCTATTCATGCTACATTTTGGGGGGGTTAAAGTAACACGTAACATCTAAAGATACACTTGCACATACTGGTGACTTGAACATTTTAGAAGGATAGGAGACCCACGGTATAGGCGCGGGCCGCACAGAGACAACAAAGCGTGTTTCAAAAGTTGTCAAAGACAAATTATTTCAACCTAAAACATTTAAGGAATATATTTACAGTAAAATATTATGGGGAATGAGAAGTCTAGGGTTGGGAAGGAATCACAGCTGTGATTGAACGAGGGTATGAGGCATGAGTTGAGGTGTTCAGAGGCGTTCAGAGGCTTCAATCTGATGTGGGCAATGAAAGGGGTTCTTCAACAAAAAATCCACTACATTGTCATTAGTGTTAGCTAGTCATTCTGGCGGAGACGACTGCACTCTGGTAGCTAGCTAGCTACTTGCAACTGAAGTTAGCGGGAACATTTCTAATAAATGTCACTAACTTGACACAAAAATAAAGTTTTAAAACCAAGAAAGAAATATATAATCTACCTCCTCCATCTCCTGTGGTTTGAAGAAACTAATTTGAATTGAATAATATCCTAGAAATGCTCAACTATTCACTATCTCAATCTATCCGAAAATGTCCCCAACTCACCAAGCTTCAAAATCACACATGCAAAATCACACAAGTACTAGGATCATTGTCTGACAACATGTTCATACTGCCAAAGCTTTCACTGGTTGAAGTACGTCCCCCGGAAGTTGTCTTAATTACCATGTAGGTCTATGAAAGGGAGTGAGGCGCATAAGCCTTCTAGGTTTTGTATTGAAGTCAATGTAGCCAGAGAAGGACGGAAAATGACTGTCCTCTGGCTACACCATGGTGCTACCCTAGAGGGTGCTGTTGAGACTACTGTATACCTTCATTGCAAAACTGTGTGTTTTAATCAGGTATTTGGCGATGTGAATATATTTAGTATAGGTTTATCTTAACTCTTTTTTATTTGTATGAAATTCACTGAGTAGGATGGTCCTCCCCTTCCTCCTCTGAGGAGCCTCCACTGGCAGAACAGTGTTCTACCCTCCAGCCCCCAGCTCTCTCTCTCAAATCAAATTAAATCAAATTGTATTGGTCACATACACATATTTAGCAGTGTAGCGAAATGCTTGTGTTCCTAGCTCCAACAGTGCAGTAGTATCTAACAATTCACAACAATACACACAACTCTAAAAGTAAAATAATGGAATTAAGAAATATAGAAATATTAGGACAAGTAATGTCAGAGTGCCATTGACTAAAATACAGTAGAATAGAATACAGTATATACATATGAAAGGAGTAAAGCAGTATGTAAACATAATTAAAGTGACTAGTGTTCCATGTCAATGTATATGGGGCAGCAGCCTCTGAGGTGTAGGGTTGAGTAACCGGGTGGTAGCCGGCTAGTGATGGCTATTTAACAGTCTGATGGCCTTGAGATAGAAGCTGTTTTTCAGGCTCTCGGTCCCAGCGTTGATACAGCTGTTCTGACCTCACCTTCTGGATGATAGCGGGGTGAACAGGCCGTGGCTCGGGTGGTTGATGTCCTTGATGATCTTTTTGGCCTTCCTGTGACATTGGGTGCTGTACGTGTCCTGGAGGGCAGCCAGTGTGCCCCCGGTGATGCGTTGGGCAGACCGCACCACCCTTTGGAGAGCCCTGCGGTTGCGGACGGTGCAGTTGCCATACCAGGCGATGATACTGCTCTTAATTGTGTGTCTGTAAAAGTTTGTGAGGGTCTTAGGGGCCAAAACAAATTTCTTTAGCCTCCTGAGGTTGAAGAGGCACTATTGCGCCTTCTTCACCACACTGTCTGTTTGGGTGGACCATTTCTAGTCAGAGGTTGCTGTGGGCAGCCATCCCTCACCCTTTATTAATGGTGTCAGTACACACACACACACACACACACACACACACACACACACACACACACACACACACACACACACACACACGCCCTGTGGACACCCTGACCCTGACACATTTCACATTCTAATCAACCTCAGCTAGGTTGAAGGCTGGCCCATGCTAACCCACTCCCCAAACCTCCCAGCTGCCCCCCACTTTGACTTTAGCCCCCATCAAACGTCACACGAACACACACACACAGCTTAGTGCACCTCTGTGGCGCTAAAATGGTAATGTGTTCAAATGGGGCCGGCACAGACAGATAGACAGAGTCCTTGGGCTATTGTACACTGAGCGGAGCCGGGCTAGCTCTATTTACTGAGAGAGAGGTTCCTATGGGTCTCACAGTGGGCTGATAGGACGCAGAGGGATGGAGGGATGGAAAGATGAATATAGAGGGATGGAGGAATAAATGGATGGGGAAAGCAGGTCAGACACAGATAGACAGTGTTACGAGTAAACGACAAAGGCTCCGTAGGGTCTAATGGGCTGATAGGACGCAGAGGGATGGAGGGAGGAAGGGATGAGAAAGCAGGTCCAGACGTGGACAGACTGTGTTACGAGGAAATGCCCCCCTCCCCTTCCTTGTTCATTGAGGTGGGGACTATCTCATCCTGACTCACTAGCCCCCTCATCACTCTTCTCTCACCTTGCCCCCTGGGCAGTAGTTAGCACCGTGCCGAGTGGCCCAAATTGATTGTTTATAGAGTTGCTGTGGGGGCTGAATAGGTTAGTTTAGAATCACATTTCCTTGTCTGAGGTGCTGGGGGTCATTTGGGGGTTGAAGGGTAGGTGTGGCCAGGGGGAGAGGGGATGAGTGTGTGTGTGTGTGCGTGCGTGCAGGACAAGGTGGAGATAGAACCCTGACATGTTGTTACTGTATGAAGATGGGCCTGATTTATCATTGTCCTCTCTCCATTCTATAGGACACGGAGGTGAGGAACACTCGTTTTTTTCTCCCATTGCCATGTTTGTGGGGCGAGAGTGTATATTTACGTGTATTTGTGTGTTTCCTGTGTGTGTCCCAAGTTTCAGCCTCTCCTCGGACAAAGTGACCTTGGATTTATCACTATTGGGCGGTCCGCTGGAGGAATATTTACGGTTCACACAGCTTTTATCGCTGTCGCCTAATTGCGCAGGTCGGCTATAAAGTCACTCGTCTGCTACAGCAGTCACTGGTCCCGAGGGGGAAATGAAAAAGGAACGGGTTGAGGAAAAGATAAGAAAAAGCGGGTGATGAGGGGTGGAGGAGGGTGTCATGTAACTATGCCAGTAAACAATAAACAAGGTGTGACAGCAAATCTAAAGAAGACCAGGCAGGAGAGTAAAATGCAAACGGAACTGCCTTTATTAGATGCATTGTTCACAAGATTTATCACATTATTTATTAGAGGGCAAAACACGAATATTTAAGATGACAAACTTTTTTAAAAAACGAACAAAGAAACTTGTCATAAACACACAGCTGGCGTTGTTATTTACCAGATGCTCTGGCATGGTCTGATGGTGCGTCGTGGCTAAAAACCTGAGTGGGCTAAAAATAGCTCCGTCATCATTTCCTGGATCTGTCACTGGGCTCGGGAACGCAGTGCGTCAAATGAGCATGGGGGATAGCGAAGCATCGCTGAACACAGCACTTAATGACGAAGCAAACAGCTTCAGCCTGGGCTCTGCTATTCTAGTGGCTCCTATCTGATTCTCTGTAAAAAGACTGAGGAACCGTTTGTAGTCACTATTGAGTCATGACAATGTTTAGTGGAATGCTTTGCCAATAACCTGACGAAGTGGTATACCTAGTCAGTTGCACAACCAAAATGTGTCTTCCGCATTTAACCCAACCCCTCCGAATCAGAGAGTTGCTGCGGGCTGCCTAAAGGTCAATCTGTGTCTGAAGTGGCGTACAACATTTACTGTGAAGCAGCCTCCGCAGACATCAGGGCTTTCATATTTCTTGCCCTTGGCGGAGCAGAGCTATTGTAAAGGAAGTTGTCAAGTTTGTGTTTATTACCGGACGTACCGCCGCCACCTATTGTCAACCAATCATGCAAATGCAGAGATATCATGTCAATGCTGCTGCATGCCTCCACAATTGTTTCACACACGCCTCTGACCTTTCGGTTACTGGACCAACGCTCTTAACCGCTAGGCTACTTGCCGCTGAGTTTGATTCTCTGTGAAAAGATAGTGATAGTCACTATTGAGTAATATAGGAACAGCTGTCAATATAACATACGCTGTAAAGTATAACATTAAACAATAGCCATGCACAGTAACTTTACTAAGGTAATTGGAAATGACAAATAACATGACATCATTGTCTGTGGTCTCTTACTTTAGCCAATCAGCAGGCAGTACGTGGCAAACGGTGGCTGACCTGGTCAAGTTGGAGAAACACACGGTCAGTGGTCTCTTCCCCAACACCATCTACCTATTCATCGTCCGAGCGGTCAACGCTTATGGCCTGAGTGACCCCAGCCCCATCTCTGAGCCCGTCCGCACACAAGGTCAGTACCTAGGAGGGACACAACATAATTTAAAAAATTCAATAAGTACAGAGTGGTAGTTAGTGTAAAACAAGTGTAGGTAGTCAAAATTAAATTTCTCTAATTTTGAAAACTTGCTTCATGAAAGCATGAAGGTCTGAAGGCTTCACGCTTCATATAAAACAATTTAGGGTATGTCAATCAAGTGTGTACGTGAGTTAAGCATCCACTATCGTTTTACTGTGTATTTTGTGTCTTGAAGTTTGTTCATGATGTATTTGCAGATGTGAGTCCCACCGGTCAGGGAGTGGACCACAGGCAGGTCCAGAAAGAGCTGGGAGAGGTGGCCGTTCAGCTTCAGGATCCTGTCACACTCACTGCCTCCAGTGTTCAAGTATCATGGATGGTGAGTACCCTGACCTGAGTGTTTACATCATCTTTCACAGGAGAAAGGTTGGACTCACACTCTATGAATGTTTTATTGGATGTTTTACTGTATACCCATATTCAAGGGTAGTAGAACTGTATCTCTTTTCTTTCTATTTGTATCTCTCCCTTTTCTCTAATTGTGCCTCATTCTTTCTCTCTATTTCCCCACGTTCCCACGTTTTCCCTCCCCTGCCCAGGTGGACCGTCAGTCCCAGTACATCCAGGGCTACCGGATTCTTTACCGGCCCAGGGGTGGCACCTGGCAGCTGCAGGATGTCAAGGCCCCGTCGGAGCGCCTGGCCGTGGTCGCTGATCTGCTCAAAGGCACTGAGTATGAGATCAAGATCCGGCCCTATTTCGACGAGTTCCAGGGCATGGACAGCCGGCTGCTTCTGGTCAGAACACCAGAGGAAGGTAAGACTGGCTAGAAGCTACTGATACTGACCATGTAACGATAATCCTCCTCCTCTTCATCAGAAGAGGAGGAGCAGGGATTGAACCAAGGCGCAGCGGATTGTGAAGACATAATGATTTATTAAAGATAAGACGAAAACACGAACTTCACTATAAACTAACAAAATAACAAAACGAAAGTAGACAGACCTGAACGACGAACTTACATACAACGTGAAGAACGAAATGAACAAACCGTATACAGTCCCGTATGGTGCAAACATAGACACAGACACAGGAGACAACCACCCACAAACAAACACTGTGAACCGCCTACCTAAATATGACTCTCAATTAGAGGAACGCCAAACACCTGCCTCCAATTGAGAGCCATACCAGGCAACCCTAAACCAACATAGAAACAGATAACATAGAATGCCCACCCAACCTCACGTCCTGACCAACTAACACACAAAAACTAACATAAATAGGTCAGGAACGTGACAGTACCCCCCCCACAAGGTGCGAACTCCGGACGCACCAGCACAAAGTCTAGGGGAGGGTCTGGGTGGGCATCTAACCACGGTGGTGGCTCAGGCTCCGGGCGCGGTTCCCACCCCACCATAATCCATCCTAACTTCCTCCAACATAGAATGTCCACCCTCTTTCTTCCCCCACACAATTCTCTTAATAATATATTAAATAAGGATAACACCAGGACAGAGAGATAAATCAAGATAGAGGGATAGATAAGACTATAGAGATAGATGAAGATAGAGAGGGAGATTAGGATAGAGGGGCAACTCCGGACTGAAAGGCAGCTCCGGACAGAGAGACAGCTCTGGACTGATGGGCAGTTCTGGGTATCCAGCCTTTTCAGGCTGAAGGGCAGCTCATGGCTGACTGACGACTCTCGATGCTCATGGCTGGCTGACGGCTCTCGACGCTCATGGCAGGCTGACAGCTCTCGACGCTCATGGCAGGCTGACGGCTCTCGACGCTCATGGCAGGCTGACGGCTCTCGACGCTCATGGCAGGCTGACGGCTCTCGACGCTCATGGCAGGCTGACGGCTCTCGACGCTCATGGCAGGCTGACGGCTCTCGACGCTCATGGCAGGCTGACGGCTCACGACGCTCATGGCGCTCTGACGGCTCTGGCTGCTCATGGCTCTCTGACGGCTCTGGCTGCTCATGGCTCACTGACGGCTCTGGCTGCTCATGGCGCTCTGACGGCTCTGGCTGCTCATGGCTCGCTGGCGGCTCTGGCAGATCCTGTCTGGTTGGCGGCTCTGGCAGATCCTGTCTGGTTGGCGGCTCTGGCAGATCCTGTCTGGTTGGCGGCTCTGGCAGATCCTGTCTGGTTGGCGGCTCTGGCAGATCCTGTCTGGTTGGCGGCTCTGGCAGATCCTGTCTGGCTGACGGCTCTAGCGGCTCCTGTCTGGCTGATGGCTCTAGCGGCTCCTGTCTGGCTGACGGCTCTGTAGGCTCATGGCAGACGGGCGGCTTTGCAGGCTCATGGCAGACGGGCGGCTTTGCAGGCTCCTGGCAGACGGATGGCTCAGATGGCGCTGGGGAGACGGATGGCTCAGATGGCGCTGAGGAGACAGATGGCTCAGATGGCGCTGGGAAGACGGATGGCTCAGATGGCGCTGGGGAGACGGATGGCTCAGATGGCGCTGGGGAGACGGATGGCTCTGGCCGGATATGGCGCACTGTAGACCTGGTGCGTGGTGCCGGAACTGGAGGCACCGTGCTAATGATAAGCACCTTCCTACTAGTGCGGGGAGCAGGGACAGGGCACACTGTATTCTCAAAGCCTACTCTATTCCTGATGCGTGGTACCGGCACTGGTGACACCGGGCTGAGGACAAGCACATCAGGATTAGTAGGGGGAGAAGATACAGTGGGTTCAGGGCTCTGGATACGCACTGGTAGCTTAGTGCGTGGGACCGGAACTGGAGGCACCGGGCTAGATGCACGCACTACAGGGAGAGTGCGTGGAGGAGGAACAGGGCTCTGGAAATGTACTGGTAGCCTAGTGCGTAATGTAGGCACTGTAGGTACTAGGCTGGGGCGGGGAGGTGGCGCCGGAAATACCGGACCGTGCAGGCGTACTGGCTCTCTTGAGCATTGAGCCTGCCCAACCTTACCTGGTTGAATGCTCCCGGTCGCCCTGCCAGTGCGGCGAGGTGGAATAGCCCGCACTGGGCTATGCAGGCGAACCGGGGAAACCATGCGTAAGGCAGGTGCCATGTATGCCGGCCCGAGGAGACGCACTGGAGACCAGACGCGTTGAGCCGGCCTCATGACACCTGGCTCAATGCCCAATCTAGCCCTACCAGTGCGGGGAGGTGGAATAACCCGCACTGGGCTATGCACACGTACAGGAGACACCGTGCGCTCTACTGCGTAACACGGTGTCTGCCCGTACTCCCGCTCTCCACGGTTAGCCTGGGAAGTGGGCGCAGGTCTCCTACCTGCCCTTGGCCCACAACCCCTTAGCCCCCCCCCAAGAAATTTTTGGGAATTACTCACGGGCTTTTCGGGCTTCCGTGCAAGACGCGTCCCCTCATAACTCCGGTTCTTCACTCCAGTAGCCTCTGCTCTCCTCAGTGCCTCCACCTGTTCCCATGGGAGGCGATCCCTTCCAGCCAGGATCTCCTCCCATGTGTAGCAACCTTTACCGTCCAATACATCGTCCCAAGTCCATTCCTCCCTCTTGTGCTGTCCCTTACTCCGTTTAAACCGCTGCTTGGTTCTGGATTGGTGGGTGGTTCTGTAACGATAATCCTCCTCCTCTTCATCAGAAGAGGAGGAGCAGGGATTGAACCAAGGCGCAGCGGATTGTGAAGACATAATGATTTATTAAAGATAAGACGAAAACACGAACTTCACTATAAACTAACAAAATAACAAAACGAAAGTAGACAGACCTGAACGACGAACTTACATACAACGTGAAGAACGAAATGAACAAACCGTATACAGTCCCGTATGGTGCAAACATAGACACAGACACAGGAGACAACCACCCACAAACAAACACTGTGAACCGCCTACCTAAATATGACTCTCAATTAGAGGAACGCCAAACACCTGCCTCCAATTGAGAGCCATACCAGGCAACCCTAAACCAACATAGAAACAGATAACATAGAATGCCCACCCAACCTCACGTCCTGACCAACTAACACACAAAAACTAACATAAATAGGTCAGGAACGTGACAGACCACTTCAGATGAGACTGACACAAGCCTTGCTGAGACAGAGGCTGTCCTAATATGGACAGCGTATACTTAAGATAGCCTATGTCCATAATGGAGGGAATGGTGAGTAACAAGGTTTTAAAATAGTTTTTTTTACGATGGGAGTTCCAGGTTTAAATAAAGGTTTTGAAAGTGGCGATTGATTGGTCATACACAGTCGTTGCTTTTAAAGAGAATGTGCCCTCAGTCAATTTACCCAGCAAAGTAAGGGTGAAATGAAAAGTGGTCAATTTAACCTTTTTAGTATTTATCTTGGAGGGCACAAAGCAGAAACAGTTTGAGGTCTGACTTTTTAAAAATAGCTAGCTGTTAAGGAGCCTCTAGCAGTCACATCTCTGAGAAGTCAAAACCAATTCAGTCTCAATTGGATTGCAATTCCCAACACCTGTGTGACCTTCACATCCTGTTATGAAGGCAAAGAACTGTTTAGTCCAATAACCACTTCATGGCATTTGATGGCATTTCATGGAGTCTGCCATTTTCATCAAAATCTAATCATATTTTCGCTATCTTACCAAATGCCCCTATTTAATATTTTCTATGTCAACATGGAGTTGGGTTTTTTCACAACTTGATCTTCCCTCTTTCCCTGCAGTCCCGAGTGCCCCTCCCAAAGCAGTCACCGTGGTTACAGTGAAGCTGAGCAACAGCTCCAGCATCAGTGTCTCCTGGGAGCCTCCCCCCGCCGATATGCAGAATGGAATCATCCAGGAGTACAAGGTAGGCTGACTGAACCAGAGACGACATATCATGATTGGAACACTCCAATGACAACCATCCATATGGGTGGTATTTACTTAGATATAACATGGTAAAATAAAAAATGAAATAATAATAGTTACATAATTACAATGATTTCTTTGGGATTCATTAAAACAAGTCATTGGAAATAAGGAGTAGCTATGAATTGTTTTACATTTTTGAAAGCAAGTACCAGAACGCACCCATAGTTACCAAATACGTTTTTATTTACTAAATAACTAAATACCATGTAAACACCAGCTCAAACAGGACTGGAAAATAAATCGTGTCCATATTAGGACTGCCTCAAAGTCACAACAGGCAGTGCTAATATGGACACTGTAAATTTGACATCTTCCATCTCTTAAACCAACTCACCATCCTCCAACCAACAATAACAGGTGTGGTGTGTAGGCAACGACACCCAGACCCGCTACCACATCAACACCACCGTAGATGGCACCTTCCTCTCCACTGTGCTCAAGGGGCTGCTGCCAGGCATTCTGTACCAGGTGGAGGTGGCAGCAGTGACCAGCGCCGGAGTGGGCACCCACAGCCAGCCTGTGTCCATCCTCATTAGTGAGTCCCCGCAGAACCACAAGCTAACAGAATTAGACATTTCAGTTCCGGCATATCAAGGATATAGTATAAGACTGAGCGGAACTGTAATAAGGGAAGCAAAAATGACTGAAATGATCGTTAAGTGTTACAGCAGCGTCATATTCATGTGTTAAGCATGCTTAGAGTCTGTGTACAACATGCTTAGAGTCTGTGTACAACATGCTTAGAGTCTGTGTACAACATGCTTAGAGTCTGTGTACAACATGCTTAGAGTCTGTGTACAACATGCTTAGAGTCTGTGTACAACATGCTTAGAGTCTGTGTACAACATGCTTAGAGTCTGTGTACAACATGCTTAGAGTCTGTGTACAACTTAGAATCAAATGTTGTATTGTTGCCATGAGGCCAACAAGCATGATTCTAACTTTACATACAGTTCTGAGGTGTGGAAGATTAAATGTTTTGCCATTCGTCATTTGGTTTATAACATATACCATTTTGTCATACACAGTACTCAAACCATGCAGTATTACTTGGGAAATGATGGTTATAATACAGTACTTACATGGCAAAAGTTGTCTGAAAATCGAAATATCAACCAATCTCCTTACTTCCTTGCGCTCTCCCTCAGAGCTGCCAGCGGAGGCACCTTCGGTGCCCAGCGAGGACAGTGATGAAGGCAGCGTGAGCCTGGCCGAGCAGATCACTGACGTGGTGAAGCAGCCGGCGTTCATCGCTGGGATCGGCGGGGCCTGCTGGGTCATCCTCATGAGTTTCAGCGTCTGGATCTACTGCCGCCGCAAGAAGAGGAAGGAGCTGAGTCACTATACCGCATCGTTCAACTACACGCCTGCAGGTACTTAACACGCCTTATTTTATGCACTCTTTATACAAGACTTAATGTTACTTTACCACTTGTCAAAGAAGCATGTTGTAATATAACCAACCTTACCATATCAAGTATTCTACTGCACTTTACAATAGGCTGCTATTTTCACTTAAAATACTTCAGGATTTTGGCAATGAGGCTCTTTATCTACTTCCCCAGAGTCAGATGAACTTTTGGATACCAGTTCTATGTCTCTGTGTCCAGTATGAAGGAAGTTAGAGGTAGTTTCCCGAGCCAATGCCAATGACTGGAATTCTATGGGTATCAGTGCAATGGAGCAGAATGTTCTCTTTTCTCTTTTCAAAACTGGTTGAATGGCTATGTTTACCCTGTAGGCACCTGCTACCTACTACAGGTGAGATAAATTACACACAGTGAACGAGAATCACCTGCCTCCAACCAAATTCATTAGAATTCTTCTGAATTCTGAATAATTTAGTACAGGACATTTTTATTTATTTTTTACTTTGAAGTGAAGTTTCTTGGTCCTGTGCAGTTATAAATCAATACACGTGTGAACACCAAAAGCTCTGTTAATGAAAAAATAGTAACGTGCAAGGGTGCCAATATATTAGAGTGCAACTGTGACATTATGGCCACCACTCATGCTTTACTGTATTTTACCTTTCCATTCAGACCTGAATGCATATTTCCTTTTTTCTGCAGTTGGCTTTCCACATGGAGAGGCATCTGGACTCAATGGAAGGTAAGGATCCCTGTTTCTGTTATTTCAAGGAGACTTTCCCATTCTTATTACTAGTCTTCTTTTAGTAAATTGATGAGAACAAAGCTGTGGATTGGCATCAGATATGATCATAGTGTGTGTTTTATGATGTTTTAGGCCTGGCATGCTGGGTGGCAACATGGGCAATTACCCGTGGCTGGCAGACTCATGGCCCACCACCAACCTGGTCCATAGTGGCAAAGAGGTCGTCAACTGCTGCACCTCCAAACATGACACTGCAGAGAGATACTACAATGGTATGAGACACAGCATGATCCTGCTCACAGCGGTCAGTTTGTTTTGTACACAACCAGGGATTATCTCTTCAATGCCTTTTTTGTAGTCTCAGGGAGAATTTCAATTGCATACTCCTCGCGTCCTCTCTTCTCTCTCCTTGCCTCCTTGTGAAAACCCATTGGAGAAGAAGGTCAGAGGGGAGGGACCTCTGGCTTTCTCATCCAATGGGTTTTGAGAAAACAATGCGAGAGGAGAGAGGACATGAGGAGTATGCAATTGAGATCTTCCTTCAGTCTTTGAAGAAGTCTCAAAGTATAGTTTTCATCATCTCATGTGAAATCAACTTGTACGGCAGACTTGGGGCTGAATTCAAGCACTTCTGGAAAATCCAACAGGTTGAATTATTGTTAAATAAAATATATTTTGCCTTACCAAATAGTGTAACCTGCATATGTCATGGTAACTGTAGCTCACATAACAACTTTGACACTAACTCTGCAGTTAAGTATCTAGAAATCCTCTTATAACCATAAATCAAATGATAAAAGATGACCTCTCACTAGAATCTGACCTCTCACCTCTGACCCCCCTCGGCACCAGAAGCGGGCATATCCAACTACCTGAACCAGACAGAGAAGTACAGCACGGGCGATTCCACCGAAGGCCCTATCTACAGCACCATCGACCCCACTGCCGAGGACCTCCGCAGCTTTAACAGCCCCTACTCCTCCACCACACCCTATGCCAGCACTCCCATCATGCCCTTCACCAACCAGGGACTCCAGGGGTCTCACAGCCCCACAGAGCAAGATGGCGGCCACTGGATCACCCAGCCCGCCGGACCCTCCTCCCAGTACGCCCAGCCCGACCGCTGCAGGACGGACAGCGGTAAGACTACGTTTAAGATTGGTATGATTCAAGATGGGGCACCAAGAACCCCAAGCAACATTCACAAAAAAAGACTAAGTTAAATATAATAACTGGAGTCACTTTGACATTTTTGGAGCCATAGAACAGCATTATGGTACCTACTAGATAGCAACAAGAGACGTAGCGGTAGCTAACCTACTGGAAATTGGTGTAACACTGATTCATCTGGAGGCGGAAGAAACGCACACCTGGTAAGCGGAGTAGAACACTTGAAAAAGAAAAGCACACTATAGGATCTCAGATACAATGTTTCGACAGCCAAGCTGTCTTCAAATCAAATTGTATTTATCACATGCGCCGAATACAATAGGTGTAGACCTTACAGGGAAATGCTTACTTACAAGCCCTTAACCAACAAGGCGAGGGTATAATGACAAACACTGCGGGTCACTAGTTTATATAGAGTTTGAAAGGACACACACAGGTGTCTGTAATCATGGCCGGCTGTGGCTTTATTTCTTTGGTTGATTTACAAATGATGTACAATGGATATCAAAACCAATAATCACAAGAATGGCTTCATATCAGACTTTACATTGAGACCAAAGGGAGCAAGGGTCTTTAAATTAAAGATCCAGACAGCCTCTCGTTTTCACAATACATTTTCAAGGTCACCCCATCTTCTAAGGAGGGTGACGTGTTCCATGCCGATATAGCGAAGGGACGAAATAGGGGTTTGCTTCCAAAAAGTGGGCCGCAACTGGGTACATAAAGTTTTTGCACCTAATGGTGCTACGATGCGCAGAGATTCTTACTTTTAGTTGGCGCTTCGTTTTGCCCACATAGTTATTTTACCACAAGGACAAGTTATAATAGAAATAACTGCCTTAGTGGAGCACATGTTTTTGCTATCCATTGTATATAATGTTAGAATGCCTATGTAGCCAAATTGTATCTATGATTGCATGTAATCCATTCATGCTTTTTTATATGTTCTATTTATATCCGTAAATCAACCAATGAAATAAAGCCACAGCTGGCCATGATTACAGACACCTGTGTGTGTGCTTTCAAACCCTATATAAACTAGTGACCCGCAGTGTTTGTCATTATACCCTGATGAAGACTGCTTGGCTGTCGAAACGTTGTTATTCAATTATTGCATCTGAACTCCTTGAGTGTATGACTCTCCTTTTCTTTTTCAAGAACACTGATTCATGCCTCCGAAAATTACGAGGGACCTCGAGTTATGTTTGTGACATACATGTATACCCTTTCCAAGTGTATTAACGTGTATTTGGAGACCTTAGGACCAATCTTCCCACTGTACAGAACGAAAACAACTCGTTGTGTGTCTATGTGCAGGTAAACCCAAGCAGAAGTCCATGGGCAAAGCGGTGAAGACCCCCTCTATGAGCTGGACTGAAGTCCTGCCCGCGCCCCCCTCCTTTGGGGAGCTGGAGCAGTGTGTGGTGGAGGATTTGCCCCTAGATGACCATGAGGACATGGAGCTAGGGTGAGCACGCACGCACGCACGCACGCACGCACACACACACACACACACACACACACACACACACACACACACACACACACACACACACACACACACACACACACACACACACACACACACGAATATACATAACCGTGTACACATGCACACACACACACACACTATGCTGCTGCCTGGCACAACACACACCGATGATTACACCATCTTCTTGCGAACATGAAGGTAATATTCATTTATTAAGGTATAGTAGATCTCTTAAATAACCTCTGGACACTCTTTATAGGATCTGATGCGTCTCTGCTTGGCACTCAGTATTAAGGAGATAGATTAGGGGTAAGGCCCTGCGAAAGACTAGTTTCCTGTCCAGAGGGTGTACTTGTACATCAAGCTGCCTCATGCTACAGAAGCTTGAGCTCGTGCTCCTATGAGCCATTAAGGCTCGTGCAAGGCTACTTACTATACTGTCCTACAGACGTATGAGCCTCTGACTTCCTCTTTTTCTCCTGGCCCTTGTCTCTGCACTTATGTTAGCCTAACGTTGCCTCTCTGACCGGACAGGACAGACTTCCCTTTGGTCTCTCGCTCTGTTAACCCTGCTAGCTCTGGACCTCAATGCACCTTTTCTTCCAGTTCCCTGCTGAACCACATTACTGTCGCACTGCAAAATGAATACACACACACTTTGTAAACGATAATATTGTCAGTATTCATGGAGGTTTGGCAAGGGGACCATTCAGTTTATCGCTCCTGCCATTCACTCCCCCCGAATAGGCTAGGCTAGCAGCTCAACTGAAGCAGGCATGAGGCTTACGAACTTCTACCTCTAACCATTTCTGACAGCTACTGTAGGTTGTATTGGCTCTAGCCAAGACGCTAGCCGGCATTTAGCAATTTAGCCACTATTCCCAAGTCTCAACTAATAACACTAGCTAATAACATTAGTCTACTTTAGCCCGTTCCCATTCTCATGTTCTACTCTCCGGGTCAACAGAACAAAATAATCATTCAGCAGCTTTCTCATGCACCCCTCCACCTAGCCCCCTGCAGCTGTTAGCCGTTAGCAGAGATTGGTGATGAACCTCAGTTAAAATGTCGTTAACCTTTGAGTTAGTCCCTGTGGCTAGCTGAGAGGAACGTTGGCCTTATAACAGCTAGCTAACTCCCTGGCCTTGCCCATTTCCTCCATGGTGTACACAAACGCATGTATGCACACATACACACACATTACACACACATGACACACACACATGGCACACAGGCACAGGCACACAGCCCTCTCTCCACACATACCTCTCTACCAAACACAAATGTATGAAAACACCCTTTAAGTGATTCTATGCACACCCTGGTCTCCTTGCAAGACATGGCGCTCAGCAGACCCACAGGGAAGGCTGTCTAACGGCGCTGTAGAGCAGTGGAAATCGATACGCTACAGACCAATGCTGTAAGCATTATGAGCTAAAGAGGGAATTGTGAATGTGTTGTGATCGAGCTACCTACTGCTCCATAGCACCAACTGCACAAGCGGTGACTGTTTTATAATGCTCCAGGTAGAAGTTGCCCTTAGGCACAGATCTAGGAACAGTTTATCTTCCCCAATCCATTAAAAGGGATAATGCAAAAACGGACAATAGATCAGTGTTCCTAGGGGCCACGGCATCCTACTCTGTCTAAAGTGAACTCATGGAAAAAGTGACTCTCTCCTCCTTCCCAGGTCTGATGAGGAAGAGTGGTGCCCGCCCCTTCCAGACAGGACCTATCTGACCGAGGGTTGTGAGGATGGTCCCGCCCCTCCCCTCAGGGGTGGCGCCTCGTCCCCCACCACTTCCTACAGTCACCAGTCCACTGCTACTCTCACGCCATCGCCCCGAGAGGAGAGCCACCATCCACCCCACGACACAGCACACCTTCACCACCATGACGGGCAGCAGCTAGCACGGTATGACATGACACAGCCTAACAAAACCAAACATAGTCAAATTCTAAAAGTCACATCATGTATGTACAGGTAGACACTGTAGCCATACTAATGGTGATAGCATTGAATACTCTCTTGTTCAGATGAATGAGAGGGTAATAACACAGATTAATAAAGTAATGAACGCTTTGTTATGGTAATTGCCCAATGTCATTAACAACAGATAGCACAATACTCATATTTGCAGTAAAATCTCTCCCTCAAATGAACAAAACAATAGTTCAATTGTGTAACATAATAAAAGTAAGTAATTGCTATTGCTAAGCACCCTCTCTTTCTTTGCCATTATACAGTAGGTTACCTTGTGGTCCCGTCTCAGTGCCCCGGGCGCCCAGCCCTCCCCTCACCCAGTCCAACCCTAACCTCTCAGCCCAGCAGCACAGTGAGGACTCCGAGGGGGGCACACCGCTCCGCAATGGCTCGAATCATCGCCGTGACTTCAGCGAGGGGGAAACGCTGAGTGCCGACAACGTCAGCTCCACCACACCTGGTCAGTGATGCTTACCACTCTGCACAAACTCACACGAGTGAATGCTCCACACACAGATGTGCTTATACACATGGAAAGGGAACAGTGGGCAAACAAACCCATACAGATGCTGCATCCTAATTTAATCATCTGTTGTTGCAGAAATGTTCCTTCACAGCAGGAAATGCAAACTTGTAGTGTATTTGAGGTTTAAAAAGGCTTCTAAACTGAGCAATTTCCACTTTAAAATGTCAGACTTGATTTGTCACAACGAAAAATGTATCAACCCGTACAATTTTTTTAAATAATCCACATAATAATTCACATTTCCTGTTGCTGCAGGATTATTTACCTGCGTGAGACACTGGGTCATATTAAGATACAGTATCTGTACTTACTTGCACGCACACACAACATTAACAGAAATGTATTTTAATTTATGTCCGGTATGTAATTCGTAATACCTAAACAAAGAGCTGGAATTACATAAGACATTGCAATGTTGTTATTTGCAATGTTGTCCATGTACAGTGCTTCAAAGGACCCATAACCCCATTACCTTATAGTAATTTTTTTTCTTCTCTGGCTGACCTACAGTAAGAGCTCTGCCATCCCCAGCAGACAACACACAGACTCCCCCTGGCCAGAAATCGCGAGTGAAAAAGAAGACCTCCAAGGGCGGAGCTTACAGAAGAGAGGTGCTGAATCAAGGAGGTTAGTGTTTCAAGTGTAATTAACAATGCAGAAATAATAAAAGATAAATGGCTCAGTAGAATAGAAGTATAACACAGGAAGACACAATTTATAGTCCAATATTTACACATGTATTGGGGAAGGGGTGATTGGCAGGCAAGTGTTTAAATTGTAGAGTGTTTAACAATCAAAATAAGAGTCTGGTAGCAGCAGTTGTGATGTGTGTGTAGCATGAATGTACACTACCGGTCAAAAGTTTGGACACCTACTCATTCAAGGGTTTTTCTTAATTTTTACTATTTTCTACTTTATAGAATAATAGTGAATACATCAAAACTATGAAATAACACATATGGAATCATGTAGTAACCAAAAAAGTGTTAAACAAATCAAAATAGATTTTAGATTTTAGATTCTTCAAATTATCCAACCTTTGCCTTGATGACAGCTTTGCACACTCTTGGCATTCTCTCAACCAGCAATATGAGGTAGTCACCTGGAATGCATTTAAATTCACAACTGTGCCTTGCAAAAAGTCAATTTATTTCCTTCTTAATGTGTTTGAGCCAATCAGTTGTGTTGTGACAAGGTAGGGGTGGTATACAGAAGAGAGCCATATTTGTTAAAGACCAAGTCCATATTATGACAAGAACAACACAAATAAGCAAAAAGAAAAAACAGTCCATCATTACTTTCAGACATGAAGGTCAGTCAATGCGGAAAATTTCAAACAGTTTGAGCGTTTCAAGTGCAGTTGCAAAAATCATCAAGCGCAATGATGAAACTGGCTCTCATGAAGACCGCTGCAGAGGATAAGTTCATTAGAATTATCTGCACCTCAGATTGCAGCCACATAACAGACACATCTCAACAACAACTGTTCAGAGGAGCCTGCGTGAATCAGGCCTTTATGGTTCAATTGCTGCAAAGAAACCACTGCTAAAGGACATCAATAAGAAGAAGAGACTTGTTTGGGCCAAGAAACACAAGCAATGGACATTAGACCGGTGGAAATCTGACTTTTGGTCTGATGAGTCCAAATTTGAGATTTTTGGTTCCAACCATTGTGTCTTTGTGAGACACAGAATAGGTGAACGGATTATCTCCACGTGTGTGGTTCCCACCGTGAAGCATGGAGGAGGTGTGGGGGTGCTTTGCTGGTGACACTGTCTGTGATTTATTTAGAATTCAAGGCGCACTTAACCAGCTTGGCTAACACAGCATTCTGCAGCGATACGCCATCCCATCTCGTTTGCGCTTAGTGGGACTATCATTTGTTTTTCAACAGCATAATGGCCCAAAACACACCTCCAGGCTGTGTAAAGGCTATTTGACCAAGGAGAGTGATGGAGGGCTGCATCAGATGACCTTGCCTCCACAATCACCGACCTCAACCCAATTAAGATGGTTTGTGATGAGTTGAACCGCAGAGTAAAGGAAAAGCAGCCAACAAGTGCTCAGCATATGTGGGAACTCCTTCAAGACTGTTAGAAAAGCATTCTTCATGAAGCTGGTTGAGTGAATGCCAAGAGTGTGCAAAGCTGTCATCAAGGCAAAAGGTGGCTACTTTGAAGAATCTAAAATATATTTTGATTTGTTTAACCCTTTTTTGGTTGCTACATGATTCCATATGTGTTATTTCATAGTTTTGATGTCTTCACTATTATCACTATTATTAGAAAATAGTAAAAATAAAGAAAAACCCTTGAATGAGTAGGTGTGTCCAAACTTTTGACTGGTACTGTATATATGTTTGTTTGTATGTCTGTGTGGGTGTGTGGGTGCGTGAGTGAGTGCATGTTTGCTAAGGTGCAGTGGTCAGTCCAGTTTAGTGTTCAGCAGTCTGATGGTTTGTAGATAAAAACTGTCTGGTATCAGACCTCATGCTCCGATACCGTCTACCCCACGGTAAGGGAGTGAACATCTCGTGGTTGGGGTCTGCGTGCATACGTGTTTGGACGAATTAACAAACAAATCAATGAATGTGTGTTGGGCATGAGCATGTCTCTGTGTGTGTAAAGCCTACATTATGTATGTTTGCCTATATGCTTATATTTACTGTTCTTCCATTGCAGTGTAACCCTAACCCTGTTGTCCTTGTCTGTCTTCTCCTCCAGACCTCCCCCCTCCACCAGAGCCTCCACCAGAGAACGGAGCAGTTCGGGGCCCAGCAGGGACTGTAGAATGTGGCAACACGTCCCTGGACAGAGAGGGGGGCCCCGAGACCTTGTCCTCCATGGAGAGGAAAGAAGGAGAGCGGAGCACTCCCAACAGGAAGGGATCGGGACAGCGACGCCAAGACGGTGAGTGGTGCAGATACTGAAGTGTGGTGTTCACACACATGCTCAGTCTCATATTCACAACACACACACAAGCACAGCCAGAGCCTTTGCAGTAGCCTATTAGCACTCGCACCAAAACACAGTCACTCATTCACAGGGAAAATAGTAATTCACACAATAAATAATACATAGATCGATCATGCTAATGAACACGTTCTCTCACACACACTAACATATGAATACATTTCAATTCACAAATCCATCCATTAAAAACTCACGACGTAGTACTCCCTCCATCCTACAAGATCCTCTTATCAGTAGAATATAGCCACTTCTCTTACTCTCCATTCCCAACATGTACATCTCTGATCCCTGACCCTAACTCTCCCCTCTCAACCAATCCCATCTCCTCCACAGATGAGGACCTGATCTCATATGGCAAACCCAGCTACCTGGCGGGGCGGGGGGGTCATATGTCCAGCAACTGCTCCATCACAGGAAGCTCCTCATCGCGGGGCTCCACAGGGTCACGAGGGGGTCACTGCCCAGGCAGGAAACGCAACGAGGAGAGGTGATACAAGGTTTCTGGTTCTTGGCAGCCACAATATCTGCTGGTTTTCTCTTCTCTCTGGCATTTAGTTGAGCTATTCATATCAGGAAGCTGTTGAGCTATTCATATCAGGAAGCTGTTGAGCTGTTCATATCAGGAAGGGGGGCAAGAAGAGACACTATGGTTGTGGTAATAGTGGTAATAGAAGGGGATCATGGTGGGTTCTAGTTCTTGGGAGTTACAATGTCTACTGGTGTTCAGGGGTTATTTGGGGGCTGAGAAGAGATATAATACAGATGAGGTGACCTAGGGTAATGTCATGTTTTGTGTTTTAGCTAAGACAGGGACTCTTTTTTTTATTTATTTTTTTAGCTTTAATATTGTAAATAGATTGTGGTTTCTGTCATTGTAATTGTCTGCATCATTTACAATCCCCCATATATATATTTTAAAATATATTTCCTTTATTATTTTACCCTAACCCTATCTATCATCCCTCACCTAATTGGAGTAAATTAATGGACGACAACACTTAGGCTTCTACTTCCAGCTTATACATACCATAGGCAACTCTTTGTCCACTGGTCTCTTTTAAAAAGTTCACTAGTTAACGAGTGTCAGCTCAAGATCTTTCCCTGCAGCCACTGTATCTCACAAGGCCAAAAATGTTGCAGCTTTCATAGACCATGTGCTATGAAAATACATACATCAATTCATTCAAGCGTGCCCCTTTACCACGCATTGGTCTTTGTCAATAAAAGTACAGATCAGTATCCAGCAAATGTATTCCGTTTCTGTACACAGTTCAGGGCATAGATAATATAACAGTTAAATTGTCTATGGTTCAGTGCTAGTGTCATACGTGTGTAAATAATCATTCACTAGCATGGAAATGCTGACATGAGGGATAACTGAGCAAAATGACAAGCACTGTCAAGCGTATAGATATCTACTATTGCTCACAAATACTATATTTCTCTCTATAAAACACACACGCTCACAAATGATTTCTCTCGCCATAAAAAAATATGCATGCACGCACACACACAAAACACAAAATCCCCTGCACAGTGTGGGATAATGTCAAACTCAGCCCCCCCCCCCCACCCCACTCTCCCTCTGTAGTGCACTGACGGTACACTTCTTTGTGGGATCGCTGCTTTAAGTGCACTCTGAGCAGGCACCCTAGTGAGGGGGTAGAAGGCCTTTTAAGTGGGTACAAGCTGTGTAGTATGTCCCCCGGGCTAAAAAAGACTAGAAAAGAAACAACCACAACAACATTTTGACATCTTTTCAAAAATGACTTTAGTAGTCAAACTACTGTATAACCACTTACTGGTACATTGCATTTGCTCTGTGTGCCCATGGTGATTCCCAGTGGTAACTTGCTTTCAACTGCCACTGTTGCGACCATTGTACCTCGATCTAAACAGAAAATTGGTAATATTGGAGTATTAAGAATCTTAATGTTTGCCAAATATAAAATATACAGCATCTACCAACCTATCACCACGTCTAGCTTTGTCATTCATTCAGCTAGGCTATGCTCAGTAGAGCTTCAGGCAATTTGTACTAGATGACCTCGTTTATTAGGTGCAGAATTGGCTCTGTCGTTCCAGACACTGTCCTACAGATCTGCTGGTTCTCAGGCGATCGGTGACCCAATGATAGGTCGTTCCCCTTTGACCTGCATTAGAGATCTAACAAAAGCCTCACAGTATCCCCCCCCTCCCCCACATGTGGACTACCCAGGAACTCACTCTGATGCCTCCCTCATCTCCACTTCCCTTCGTGCTCCACCAGGAACATTAAAGCCAGGGCCTTACAATAGATGGGCTGTGTGTTTCACTGGGGAGACAGTTCCGTGTTACCCCTCTCCTGTCACGCTGCTGAGCGTTATCTTTCCACTTGGACAGAGCGGGTGAATGGGGGGCTTGGTTTGAATGGGGGGTAGGGGCGAGGGTCTTTACCCCCCCCAGTGGGGGATGTGTTTTGTGTGACTCCCTCAGATCTTGACTTCCTTGTTTAATAGCCAATCCCTCAAATGATTACTGAGTCAAGTAGTCTATGAAGGACGAACAAGAGCTGTTCCCATAGGGCGGTTGACCAGCGTTTGGGGTTACAGTGAGATAGAGCTGAAGAGGGTTTTTAGAAACATTCTATGGTTATTAGTCCAAATTTGTGTTTTATTCCAACATTTTATCGTTTATTATTTAGCCACCTGGGTTGTTAAGCTCCTCTGATTTAGTTGTATAGCTGGTTTCCGTTTTGAAAATGAATTGACAAATCAAATATATTTTGTTGTATTTAAATCAAGCGATGTAGACGAACTTTGTGATTTATGAGAATCATCCTCAATACATGCTTTGTTAGAGCTCCTACCTGTTATGTCCAGATAATAAACAAGCCTTGGCTTTCTGCTTTTTGTTCCTTTTTTCACATGTTTTCTGACACGTTTGTCTGTCTTTTTCAGGAAATGAGATAAGTGGAGACAGGAACATTCTCACGTAGAAACAAAACACGTTCCTTTGATGCCTCCCATTTTCCCTTTTTTCCCATCGACACAAACAGCTACAAAATAAAGAATATGATCACATTCTAAGGAACAATGCAAGAAGAACGGACTTTCATCCCTTTTTTTTGCTATTATTATGATTATTTATGACTCTTGGGCTCATCCCGCATTCATTTGTAAATAGCCATCTCTGTACTGTTTTTACGTGGGTTCTGGATACAGGGATAGAAAAAGTATATTGTATTTATAATGAAAAAAAGGTCCATTATTATAAACAGTTAATGTCTTGAATGTGCCAACCTCTTTTTGTAGAAATGCATACCGTTTCGAGAAGCATAAAGGCTATTGCACTTGTTGTGGCGGAGAAACAACAAAAAATATGGAGCACAATGTGTGTTGTCAGGCAGCCGGCCGGACAGATAAAACTGCAGGGGTTCGTCGTCCTCTCAGGACGCCTCTGCCTGTCTTCTCTGTCGTCTTTGGATCCCTATCGCCTGTCGTCCGATGAGAATGTTGTTCTTTTCTACGTTAGATTTTTTTTTTTACAGAGAGAGCTTGTTGTGAAAAGATTGTAACCGTCACTTTTGAAGGAGTGTTGCTGCAATTGTGTGATGACTTGCGTATTCTGTTAAAAAAAGACCTGTTCTGTCGACTAACTTTTTGGTAGTCTTGTTGTTTTGTAAAAATACAATAAAATACATTTGTTGAACAATAAATACACTTTTTTACTTTACTGCACTTCCTGATTTGGCCTCGTTTTGAAGATTGCACATTAAGAATTGCTAGCAGCCATGACTGAAGGCAATTTGAGTCTTGTCTTTGGGGGTGTGGTTTGACGTGGATGTGCTATGTCAGAGAGGACGAGGCGAAGCGAGTGGGATACCTGCTCCCAAAATCTGTCTTCTCTAACAGATTGGTTAACAAAAATATTCATGGCTTATTTGCTTTGTCTGGCTTATTTGACTGAATGGAAGTTTCGTAGTGCTTAGGTTGTTACGAGTACTGATATATGTAGGACACGTAACTTTGAGAAAATACACTTCATATCGGAGCTGTACCTGTTGTTCACACCCATATCTGCCCTCTCATTGGTCCCACCTGATCTTGCCTTCTCCCGACTGCCTTCCATTTTTTTTAAGACATTTGTTTTCATTGTTAGAGCAGCCACTTGAGTATTTGGTCAGTATAATGGATCATCTGTGGTTATGTTTGCATATCGTACCCTGGCAGGTACTTTTCTTTGACCATTCTGATTCACTGTAACAACAAAATAGCCACTTTATTAAAATAGTCAGAATGAATCTAAGATGAATCAGGAAATCTGTCATTAATTTAGACGTTTCTGCTGAGGTTTAAGTCGTGCAATTTTACATCTAGCTAAGGTCTTTAGTGCAGTAATTCCCGAGTAAAGATATTTGCCTGAAAAACGTGTCAGTGAACTTCATACAGTCTATCCAGTCAGGAAAGTCTGGCTGCACGCTTAGGACTGATTTCTTGGAACAATAACATGTCTACATCTGCAAGCTGTCAAACTATCGTAAATACTGTAAAGCACAAGCTACATGCTGTTCATCAGTGCCCGAAATCACTTTCTAGTTAGCTAACTCTGTGTTTGTCAATGAAGCTAGCAAGTGGTAGTTAGCAGGCACATTGAGCAGCTGGTCCACAATAAACTTATTAAGTCATTGGCGAGTGGCGACGTGTGTGCTTCAGTGCCATTTATTTGTTTACAACTTTCTCACTATCTATTACCAGAGTGTGTCTGTCTGGCAGTGTTTCATATGGAATCTGAGGTCTGAGGCACTGCTTAATGGGATGTCTGTCTCACTGTCTGCTGCTATGATTGAATAGAGCACGCACAGTTGATCAGCACAGCTGCTTCTCTTGTGTTAATGGGCACTGCGCAAGTGGGCATGATCGTAATCCCAACCCTCCAGTAAATTGTGACGAACTCACAAAACTGTTTTGGATGAGACTGACTTATTATCCTATTTACACTTTGTTGTCTATTTTGACAGTACAATTTATGTTTATGACTTATATTGATGCCACATAGGCCGTATAAAACCAGAAATGTTCGTTCTAAGGGGCAGTTGAACTTTAAAGTGTTTCATAAGAATGTCTTCTAATACATGTTTACAGTGTACAACTATAATAAAACAAAATGAGACAGATCCAAATTTATAGTTAGTTAGATTTGGCACCAAGACCGAACAATTTCTCCAACTGCAGAATAGCTTTCTGCTCTACACAACAGATTATGTAGAATTTACACTCAGCTTTAGGCAACTATGGAAACATCTGACAAACTTTTGGTTTGGGGGAGAACTGTCAGGTGGAGTGAAAGTGTAAAAGCTGAAGTCATGTTTTCATTATTTTCATCCTGAAGCCTCTGACTATTCACAGTACATTCCACATGGTTGGCTCTGCACGGAGAAGCATGACATTGCCAATGTGAGAGGCCTTTGCCTAGAGTTCAGAGTGAAAAAAAATAAAGTCTCCTCTGTCCACCTGAGACATCACCCACAACCCTGAGGTGCCTTATGTGCGCACACACACACAAACACACACACACGCCAAAGAGTGTCCTGCTAGTGCTACTGTAATTGTGCCCCAGCAGTGAACTGAAAAAGGACACGATGGGTTGTCTTTGCACTGTACTGTAGCCTACTGTTGTGCCCTCGAACAACGAGGCATGTTGCAGAGTTGACAGTGTTTTGGGTCTAGCTGGATCAAGGAAAATTCATAAGGAAGTGGGGATGGGACTACTCCATGAGGAGCTCCAATGCATTCCTTTGTAGTTAATCAGGATGCACTACTAAGTCACGTCACAAATACTACATTATACACATGCCCCGAATGAACACATTCAGACCAAATCATATACATATTATATCTGCGCTCGACAGAGACAACACAAAACTGTGATGTACAACTGATATAAAAGTACTTCTACCTTACTAGTGTACTGAGGTTCATGTACACCTAAACACTGCATCCACCCCGAGGACAAATATGCTGACATACTAGCTCACAGACCCTCTCGACACCCTCAAACCTCACCCCACTTACCTCCCACCCTCATGGGCATCCTGGAAGACCCTTTACTCCCTTAAACTTCCAAGTCCTCCCCCCTCCATCGCTCCCTTTCTCCCCTCTTGCCATAAATCATCCTGCTCATTCATTAGGCCAGTGTCAGGCTAGAAACGCCCACTAAAGAATGAGAGGGGGAATAGTCTGAGAAAGAGAGGGAGATGGAGGGATGAGGAGGAGGATGGGGAGTTGGGGATGGGGTGGAGTGGGTCATTGAAATCCCTGTCCTGTCCAAAATGTCACATTCCAATTTCCATGTTAATGGCACAGCCGAGAAGAGATTTACGCTTTTGTCTTTTGGGAAGACGTTTTATATGCAAAAGGGGTCGCAAACAAAGCCGTATGCAGTCAAGAGGATATTTGAGCAGAGTTAAAGGTCAACTTTGTGAATGAAAAACGGTCCAAATGTGCCTCTTTCTCAATTTTTACCATTCTGGTAATGCGCGCCGCAACCAACGAAGCTAGTTCATTTCCTAAGTTTGTCACAATAGATAGCCAGTAACTCCTCCAGTATGTGTTGACATAATTTCACAGGATTTGTTTTTGGACGGAAGCTGTAGCGATCGGTAAGAAATTGCACTTTTGTAGCCAAATATCGTAATCATCCATTTTCTTTTAAACATTAAATGGCCTGATATGATGGTGCACTGATCAGTTATAACGTGATTTTTGTGTTTTTGCCCAAACTCGACCTTTAATAGAGATGGGTAGGTTTGACTGTCTTTGAAAACTGAGAATGTGGCAAGGTGTTAAGTCAAAACATAGCATATGAAAACTGTACGTATGTATGAATGTAAACAAGAAGAGATGAGAAGAGAAAATGAGAAGAGAAGAGAAAATTAGGAAGGTGGAGGGTGGAGGGACCCTTCTGTCTAATCTGGTCCAGACCAGATCTGGGTCACAGAGGGCCAACAGAAGGCAGGCTCTGATGGGGGGTCTGACCAATCCACTATAGGCTCTGACCACACAATGCATAGGAAACACTACCAACCAAGGCCAAACACATCCAATATGACACCAGTACACAGCACTGAGAGTATGTGTGTGAGTAAGAGAGAGAGTTGTATATTATCTATCTCACTTGCTTTGGCAATGTTAACATATGTTTCCCATGCCAATAAAGCCCCTTGAATTGAATTGAGTGAGTATGTGAGTGATATATATATATATACACTGCTCAAAAAAATAAAGGGAACACTTAAACAACACAATGTAACTCCAAGTCAATCACACTTCTGTGAAATCAATCTGTCCACTTAGGAAGCAACACTGATTGACAATAAATGTCACATGCTGTTATGCAAAATGGAATAGACAAAATGTGGAAATTATAGGCAATTAGCAAGACTCCCCCAATAAAGGAGTGGTTCTGCAGGTGGTGACCACAGACCACTTCTCAGTTCCTATGCTTCCTGGCAGATGTTTTGGTCACTTTTGAATGCTGGCGGTGCTTTCACTCTAGTGGTAGCATGAGACGGAGTCTACAACCCACACAAGTGGCTCAGGTAGTGCAGCTCATCCAGGATGGCACATCAATGCGAGCTGTGGCAAGAAGGTTTGCTGTGTCTGTCAGCGTAATGTTCAGAGCATGGAGGCGCTACCAGGAGACAGGCCAGTACATCAGGAGACGTGGAGGAGGCCGTAGGAGGGCAACAACTCAGCAGCAGGATCGCTACAGCCGCCTTTGTGCAAGGAGGAGCACTGCCAGAGCCCTGCAAAATAACCTCCAGCAGGCCACAAATGTGCATGTGTCTAGATAGAGAGAGAGTGTATGTGAGTGACAGAGAAAATGTGTGAGTGAATGAGAGAGAGTGAGAGCGAGACTGAGGGTGTTTGAATAGTAAGGGGAAAGCAACCGACTGTAGAGGAAAGTCAAAGAGTGAAGTCGGGGGAGGTGCATCTTTGACAGCCGAAAGTCAGACACTAAGGTGGTTTCCCAACAGCAAGGCTCAACTCAACATGGCAGTTGCCATTGTTAATACACGTTTGTCTTTATATTGTTGAAATAAACTGCTCCAACCGTTATATCACACGCCCAAACTGAAATCATATGTGTGTACAGTGCATTCGGAAAGTATTCAGACCCCTTGACTTTTCCCACATTTTGTTACCTTACAGCCTTATTCTAAAATAGATTTTTTTTTTAATCCCTCATCAATCTATACACAATGCCCAATAATGACGAAGCAAAAACAGATTGTTAGAAACTGAAATATCACATTTACATAAGTATTCAGACCCATTACTCTGTTGCAGCACCATTGGCAGCAATTACAGCCTTGAATCTTCTTGGGTATTATGCTACACGCTTGGCACACCTGTATTTGGGTAGTGTCTCCCATTTTCTCTGCAGATCCTCTCAAGCTCTGTCAGGTTGGATGGGGTGCACAGCTATTTTCAGGTCTTTCCAGAAATGTTAAATCGGGTTCAAGGCCTGGTTCTGGCTGAGTCACTCAAGGACATTCAGAGACTTGTCCCGAAGCCACTCCTGTGTTGTCTTGGCTGTGTGCTTAGGGTTGTTTTCCTGTTGGAAGGTGAACGGTCGACCCAGTCTGAGGTCCTGAGTGCTCTGGAGCAGGTTTTCATCAAGGATCTCTCTGTACCTTGCTTCGTTCATTTTTCCCTCGATCCTGACTAGTCTCCCAGTCCCTGCCGCTAAAAAACATCCCCACAGCATGATGCTGCTACCACTAGGGCTGTTACGGTGACTGTATTATCGCCACACTGGCGGTCATGAGTCATGAAGACAGTCAAATTCCACGTCACCATTTAGTCGTGGTAATTAGGCTTCTCCAAGCTCTGATGCTGCTGATGGTCATTAGTAGCCTACCAAACTTGCTAACTGTCTGGTACTCAACACTCTATTGTCCCTCTAATCCTAATCAAACACTTCATGAGAGCTCATGAGCTCATGTTGCTCAACATTTCAATAGGCTATGCAATTGTGCGAGAAAACAGAGTTATGGCCTCTACTGAAAAGAGGAGGATCAGCTAGGCCTACTATATTTATTTTTAAACTTTCCTAATATTAAGCACATTGCTTATATTTACAACAGGAGTATAGCTTACCTGGCTGGCATGAGAAAAAAACATGGGGAAAAGCGTCCTCCATTTGCTATTTAAGTGCATAGATGACATGTATTTTTTCCGGCTGCCCCTGTTCCGATACAGGTGCATGATAATGGTTCATTCTAAATCAAAACAAATTTCACACATATATTACTTAGTATATGTAAAGACAAGATGAAATCAAGTATAGTTTGATGGGTGACAATATTAGCCTATTACTTGTGAATTATATATTATCACTTGTGAATGATGCCCAGCATAAGAAACAATGCCTCTTTTTCTCCCAACTTTTTCAAATCATATTCACACACCTCATGTAGCCTAGCCCATAGGCCTATATGTTTTAATAAGGTTTGTATCACAACTAAAGTGGCCAAATGCACATGAATCCGCTTTACAAGGGGTGTAGAGCCTAACTGGCACACATAAGCAGCATGTGAGTTTCAAGTTTGGGGAAGATCATTTTCACCATAAAAATGTACCTTTATAATAAAAGCATTACATGCATAATCGCTTTTGTGGTCACTTTGGATAATGGTGTTTTCTCGCTAATGGAACATTTGCGCTTATAGCCTACTGCCGTGTGGGCATTGCTGCGCTTATAATGTGAAGAAATAGTCTAATAGTTTATCAACATTTTAAGCTAAACAGTCTGATCTGTTGCCTCAGCCTCATTGCGTAAAAAATGTTTTTGATCCTAATGGTTGTATTAATTTGGGATCTATCGCATCCCACAACTGTCCCAGACTATGTTTGGAATATTTATTTCTCGCACAGAATAGAATAGGTAAACTTTTGTACTATGGGGGATAGTAGATTCACATAAGCTAGTGATTTTGCTGTTTGTTAGGCCTACTAATCTTGTTGGCTGACGAAAAGTAAATGTGGACAGTTCTTCCAAAATGTTCAATATGCACATCAGAATTAGATAAGGACACGTACAGTTGCGTCCCTGATGTGTCTGTCTTCACTTGTAGCCTGTGAGAAAGACCCGATCAGGTGATGGAGAGCTGTGTGAGAGAGGTGAGAGGTGCAGGCAGCATTTAGGGAGAAAGGCTGCAAAAAGCATAGATTTATTATCAAGTGCTTCTCAAATTGTGAATGAGAGACTGACGAAGTGTGTACAGCCAGCACACAAAAAAACTAAGCAGAGCTCATGCCTTTCAAGTGGCTTTTCTCAAATCATCATTAGAGTTGCATCATGCAGCCTTACAATGTATTAAAAATCTAAACATATAGCCTAACGTTTGTAGAACAACTAAATTTACATGAATAACTCTAAATTAAGCATATAGAATATCCTATTTCTTTGTTAACCACTCAACACAGAATAGCTGCATGTGCGCACTCCCTCAAGTCATTTGGAGAAAATATCCTTTCTATTTTTTTCAGCTTTGTTCAAATGTATTCTTCAAACTGTAAAATAATATTAAACAATGCCACAGAATTGTAAGCAAATCTTCTCTGCTAATTGAACTTGTGTAGTCCACAGCCAAGGACAACTCAGAGTATGCTATTCTGTTCTTTCTTCATATCATGCTTCTTTAGGCCTGTCTGAAATAAATCATGGATTTATTGTGGTGGAGGCTATTTTACATGGATTTATTAGACTTTTTAAAATGTAGATGTTCCAAAGGTCAGCATCAGTGACCTGTGTGGAAGCCAAGAGATGCTAAATGTTTTTGTTTTTTAATGTTACCTTTATTTAACAAGGCAAGTCAGTTAAGAACAAATCCTTATTTACAATGACAGCCTACCCCGGCGATGCTGGGCCAATTGTTCATGGATTTATTTATTGACTATGGGACTCCCAATCACAGCAGGATGTGATGCATCCTAGATTCAAACCAGGGACTGCAGTGACACCTCTTGCACTGAAATGCAGTGCCTTAGACCGCTGAGCCACTCGTGAGCCCAATTACCGTGAGTCCGAAAGTTATTTGCTTGATAATCACTGGCTGATGAAATTTCATGACCACCACAGCCCTAGCTGTCACCATGCTTCCTCGTAGGGATGGTGCCAGGTTTCATCCAGACATGACGCTTGGCATTCAGGCCAAAGATTTCAATCTTGGTTTGATCAGACCAGAGAATCTTGTTTCTCATGGTCTTAGGGTCCTTTAGGTGACTTTTGACAAACTCCAAGCAGGCTGTCATGTGCTTTTTATGTCATGGCTTCAGTCTGGCCACTCTACCATAAAGGCCTGATTGGTGGAGTGCTGCAAACATGGTTGTCTTTCTGGAAGGTTCTCCCATCTCCACAGATGAACTCTGGAGCACTGTCAGAATGACCATCGGGTTCTTGGTCCCCTCCCTGACCAAGGCCCTTCTGATTGTTCAGTTTGGCTGGGCAGCCAGCTCTAGGAAAAGTATTGTGTTGGTTCCAAACTTCTTCCTTTTAAGAATGATGGAGGCCACTGTGTTCTTGGGGACCTTCAATGCTGCAGAACATTTTTGGTACCCTTCCCCAGATCTGTGCCTCGACACAATCCTGTCTTGGAGCTCAACAGACAATTCCTTCGACCTCATAGCTTGGTTTTTGCTCTGACATGCACTATCAACTGTGGGAGCTTATATAGACAGGTGTGTGCCTTTCCAAATCATGTAACCTCTATGGGATCGGTGTACCTAAACGGGACAATTGTTGCTCAATATGCGATAATTTGACTAGAATGACATTGTAAACAACAGCCAACTTTCCGGGACATAGACATGTCTTATATGGGCAAAAAGCTTAAATTCTTGTTAATCTAACTGCACTGTCCAATTTACAGTAGCTATTACAGAAAAAATATACCATGCTATTGTTTGAGGATAGTGCACAACAACAAAACACTTTCATCATGACAACTGGTGTCACGTGTGCTCCCTCTCCGGCCTCTAGGTCACCAGGCTGCTCGTTAGGGTGCACACCTGTTACGCGCATAATGACACTCACCTGGACTCCATCACCTCCTTGATTACCTGCCCTATATACTGTATATATGTCACTCCTTTTGGTTTCTTCCCCAGTTGCCATTGTTGCTGTTTCATTTTGGTGCGTTGTTTGTGTTTTTTGTTTTGTTCATTTATTTAATGTATTCACTCCCTGAACTTGCTTCCCGATGCTCAGCGTACATCGTTACAACTGGTTTGATACATTCACCTCTGAAGGTAAATAATGTACGTACATTCAGTAATCTTTCTCTGATTTGTCATCCTGAGGATCCCAGAGATAAAATGTAGTATAGTTTTGTTTGATAAAATCCTTTTTTCAACTCAAATGTAGGAACTTGTAACGATCGTCCTGATGCGACATAGAATGCCCACCCTAACTCACGCCCTGACCAAACCAAAATAGAGACATAAAAGATATCTAAGGTCAGGGCGTGACAGAACTGGGTTCTACAGTTTGATCCCACCGCTGTCTCTGGCTCCACACCCACCCCGCCTGGCCATCCAGATGTGTGAAGGTTTGTGTATTTTCTGTAGGGAAGCTAATGATCCATGTATGACATTCCTGGGAGTGTGTAAACTAAAGAAAAGTATTACCATAGCATTTTTGTATGTTCTCTATAGTTATGTACTTGAAAATGTATAAATTGACCAATTCAGCACATTTGGGCAAACTCCTGGCAGACTTGATACAAAATATTGTGTAGTGATGTAATTCTTCACTGGATCAGTCTGAAACCTTGCACAGACACTGCTGTGATCGTGTGGATAACCTCTAAATATATGGCATTTCAAAGATGTTGAAAAATAAATAGAAAAAGCATGGTTTCTTTTTGTATTATCTTTTACCAGATCTAATGTGTTATTCTCCTATATTAATTTCACAATTCCACAAACTTAAGTGTTTCCTTTCAAATGGTATCAAGAATATGCATATCCTTGCTTCAGGTCCTGAGCTACAGGCAGTTAGATTTGAGTGTCATTTTAGAGGAATTTACCACTGGTGGACTCCAATCAAGTTGTAGAAACATCTCAAGGATGATCAATGGAAACACGATGCACCTGAGCTCAATTTCTAGTCTCATAGCATAGGGTCTGACTACTTATGTAATAAGGTATTTCAGTTTTTAATTAATAGATTGGCAAAAATCTCTACCTGTTTTCGCTTTGTCATAATGGGTTATTGTGTGTAGATTGAGGGGACAATGTGTGGACAAAGGAATGGGGTCTGAATACTTTCCGAATACACTGTATGTACAGGTAACAGCCAAAATAATGGAAACACTTGAGTGAATGAGGCATACAACATATTTTGAAAGCAGGTGCTTCCACAAGGTGTGGTTCCTGAGTTAAATAAGCATTTAACATCCCGTCATGCTTACGGCCCTGCTACACTACACCCATCGGGCATCCGGCATTGCCATCAGCCATTGGGGGAAAGCTTCCTTTGAAATCAGTGAACGTTGCTATACTGCCCGTGTCGCGTTCGCGTTGCGTCACGTCCAATGGCAAGAATTGCCAACAGTGCTTAATTTGAGCCGGATCCTGCAGGAACTGGAACCAGCACCTCTAAGATTTGACTTAGTTCGTTCCAGCACCTATTTTCCCTGCATGATTTATTGTTTCACTGTTCGCACTAAACATTAGACTAAAAGCGATCAGCCTTAAATTAAGTTGCCTCGTTATTTTTCCCGCTCACCAGAAAGGCCATCATGTAAAAGTGTGGTGATCTGTGTAATCATCCTATCCTGCCACAATGATTCCAGACCTGCTCTCTTATTTGTACATAGAGGTTATGGGAAGTGCCAGTGCGTTAAGTAACTGATCTTGACACAGGTGTTGGTAGTGGTGGTCAGCTAGTGAAGAGGTCCCTATGTAATCATGCCACGTAGCCTGAATTTGAAACGTGGTTAAACCAAATAAAAAATTGGATAAAAGGCAATTGAGTTTGATCATTTTTCCAGTCCAAAAATCCAGAGAAAGATGGTGAATCGGACCCAGAATGAGCCAGAGAACTGTCAGTGCCGGAGGAGAGGAATGAGGGGGCAACTGTTCCTAAGGCAATGCCTTAACTAGAAGCGCTGCTAATCCTGCCAGTTCAGCATCACCACCGGCACCTCCACTAGCTAGTGGGCCTACTAGCGAGTCAGACTCAGTGGGAAAGAGAGACGGGGGGCTGGGGGGAGCGACAGTGCATCCACCGACAAGCAGGTGCAATTTGCAGTTCAAAGAACAAGCAAAAGTATAAACCAATGGCTTGTCATACAGAATTCAAAGCTGGGCTGTACAGCATGCAAAAAGGTAGGGAGCTTGGGTCTAGAAATGACTGGAGGGATTAAACTAGCTAGCAAAAGAGTGGGTGGAATGTACAGTAACATCTTCAGCCTCTGACATAAAAACAACAACAAAAAGCCCTCAGAAAAAAAGGTTTTTGAACATGCCAGAACCAAGGCGCATTTGGTGGCAGCAAGCATTGTAGACAAGGATAAAGACACCAAGGTTGTAGTTAACAATAAAAAAAATGGACTTTACAGCCAGTCTTATGAACAGCCTTAGAAGGAGGCTAAATGTCACAGCCACTGGCTCGCTCATGGCTTTGAGCAAGAAATGGGCTGTCAGGAGTTAAATGGACTTGACATGGGGAGAGTCATTGTGGGAGGTTTTGAAAACGAAGGTGGAAACGTGTATTCCTTAACAAACTTGTTCTGTACTGTGAAGTTAATCTGAATATGTGCTTCATATTATCAAATAGGCGGCCTATATATTCTCATATGTGTGTTCTGCTGTAGCCTACATTGATTCATTTTATTTGAAATTATATTTTGATATTTGTTCTACTTCTACATTGACATCTTGAAAATGACATGAAATGCAGGTCTTGTAAGCCCCACAGCTGAGTATGTGTGCATATGCATATGACGGGTGTTCTGCAGTGTCATCTAAAAGGCTTTGAATGAATCAGCACCTTGGAGAGTACTGTCCATTTCACCACAATAGATAGGAGGCTACTTGGCTGTGTACTCTGTTGGCTGCGCTGCTACACTGTGGTTTGTCACAAATGAAGCACTGATTGCCAAGGTTCAACTCTTGATGGCTGACGCACATTCATTCTATCTTGTGAATTGAAATCATGAGAATAAAGTTGATTTTGGCTGCAGATGGCCTCGACTAAACACCACTGGTTATTTTACTAAGATTTATGAAGCCAAGAAGCAGAAACTCTAGCTAGCTACATGTTCAATGTAAACAAAAGCAACTTGTGCCATTTGAATAAAGACGCTCTTCCCCTCTACTGCTCTCCACTCTCAAAACAACACGCTCTGTGTAGCTGGTAGACATCAAATCAAACTTTATTTGTCACACGCGCCGAATACAAGTGTGACCTTACCGTGAAATGCTTACTTACAAGCCCTTAACCAACAGTGCAGTTCAAAAAGAGTTAAGGAAATATTTACCAAATAAACCAAAGTAACACAATAAAATAACAATAATGAGGCTATATACAGGGGGTACCGGTACCGAGTCAGTGTGCGGGTAGATGTTAGTTGATGTAATTTGTACATGTAGGTAGGGGTGAACATCACATTGAAGTGACGCTGATGGTAACACGACGTGTATAGTGTCAGGGTCAGGTATAGAAATGCTGTGCATGCCATTATTTTGGCTACCATGGCTATCCCCCATAGGATGACAATGCCTCCATCCACAGGGCATGGCTGGTCAATGAATGGTTTTTATGAGCATCTGTCTCCAGATCTCAACCCAATTGAACCCTTATGGGAGATTCTGGAGCGGTGCATGAGGAAGTGTTTTCCACCACCATCAACAAACCTCCAAATTATAGAATTTCTTGTGGAAGAATGGTGTTGCATCCCTCCAATAGACTTCCAGACACTTGTAGAATCTATGCCAAGGTGCATTGAAGCTGTTCTGGCTCATGGTGGCCCAATGCCCTATGTAGATGTTTCCTTTATTTTGGCAATTACCTGTACATTGTACAATCCATCAGTGAGAGAGAGCCTCAAATGTCACATTAATTTGTATATATCCACAGTGTACATGGCAAAGTTGGTTCCTGTTTCAGTCATGTTTTTGGTCACATTCGCGTTGGTCAAGCAAAAACTTTACTAAAGTGTAGACTTTACAGTGAAATGATTACTTACAAGCCCTTTCCCAACAATGCAGAGTTAAAAAGTAACACAAATTTGCCAAAGGAAATAGTAACAATAAAATAACAATAACGAGACTACATACAAGGAGTACCACTACCGAGTCAATGTACAGAGGTAAGAGGTAGTTGAGGTAATTGAGATATGTAAAAGTGACTAGGCAATCAGGATAGATAATAAACGGAGTAGCAGCAGCGTATGTGAAAGAGTGTCTATATCTGAGTGTATGTGTGTGGAATCAATATGCATGTGTGTGTACGTTTTGTATGTGTGAGCGTATGTAGTGGGTGTGTGTGTCACAGGAGGTTGGTGGCACCTTAATTGGGGAGGACATGCTCATAGTAAGGGCTGGAACAGAATAAATGAAATGGTATCTAACTCATCAAACGTGGTTTCCATGTGTTTGATACGATTCCTTTAACTCCATTCCAGCCATTATTATGAGCCGTCCTCCCCTAAACAGCCTCCTGTGTTGTGTATGTTGGAGTGTCAGTATAGTGTGTGAGTGTGTGGGTAGATTCCAGTGAGTGTGCATAGAGCCGGTGCAAGAGAGTCCGTGCAAATAAAAAGGGGGTCAGGGCAGCCTTTTGATGAACTGTTCCGCAGTCTTATGGCTTGTGCGCTCTGTCACTGCTGTGCAATAGCAGAGAGAACAGTCTATGGACTTGGATGGTTGGAGACTTCTTCTGACACCGCCTGATATAGATGTCCTGGATGGCACGGAGCTCAGGCCCAGTAATGTACTGGGCCATACGCACTAGCCTCTGTAGCGGCTTATGGTCAGATGCCAAGCAGTTGCCATACCAGGCGGTGATGTCAAGACGCTCCACATGGTGTAGCTGTAGAACTTTTGAGGATCTGAGGGCCCATGCAAAATCTTTTCAGCCTACTCAGTAGGAAGATTCGTTGTCGTATCCTCTTCACAATTGTGTTGGTGTGTTTGGACCATGATACATCCTTAGCGATGTGGACGTCGAGGAACTTGAAGCTCTAGACCCGCTCCCCTACAGCCCTGTCGATATGAATGGCGGTAAAGAGCAACTGCAGAAACTTTCAATTGACTGCAGTCAAAACTTCATGACCTTAGATCACATGATTTTTGTGAAGTTCATGCAGTGGACACCGCAGGAGGTTGGTGGCACCTTAATTGGGGAGGACAGGCTTGTGGTAATGGCTGGAGCGGAATAGGTGGAATGGTATCAAACACATGGTCTCAATGCTGGTTTCCATGCTCCGTTCCAGCCATTGTTATGAGCCGTCCTGTCCTCAGCAGCCTCCACTGGTGGACATGTAGGTGCAAGTCAGACAATTTTTAACCCAATAATGCGACACACTTTGAATGATCCGCTCGAACCCTCACTGTGTCTGCGCGTGAATGTGGAAGTGTGTGTGATGAAGGGGGTAAACTGGTAACTTACATCGTATTGACATACATGGTAGAGTGGATATGGATTGCCCATGTGTGCCACATTGATATCCAATTAATGAAATAATTGTCACTGTTCAGTGTGCAATTTTTAATTGCAATTTTACCTCTGCCCAGATGGTTATGGGTATACTTTGAAGTCAAGGAATCCCACAAAAATGCTATTCAGTTAATCTATTCAGCTAGGCAGCATTACCTGTCCAGAGAGGTGGAATGTAAGAAAATGGCTTGCCATAAATTCTGCAAAAGCAGAGCCTCTGAATATTATTGTCAAAAAATCCAGGCATATCTAAACGGCCAACCCAGTCCAAATACAGGAGGAAGCATTGAATTACTTCTCTCTAATTAAAAGCAAGTTCTACTCTCTAGCGATAGCCGCGACCAAAATGCATAATCCCCCTGGTGAAATGGCAGCTATGATGTAAAAAAAAAAAAAAAACATTTAAAATAAAAAACGGGATTAAAGCGGGGGAAAAAATGTATAAAACAAGCGTCAAAGCAGACCTGGGTTCAAATAGTATTTGAAATAATTTCAGGCGGTGTTTGGTTGAGCCGCAAGGGAAGCAACAGAATACTCCCGAGTGTAAACCTCACATTTGTCACTCCAGGCAGGCTAAAGCAAATCAAGTATTTGAAAGATTTAAAATAGTATTTGAGCCCAAGTCTACTTGGCAGATATTGGCATATAGTTTCTGTGCTCTCTCTCCAGGCCAATGTGGGTCAGTGGATTACCAACAGGCTATAAAAAACTGCCATCTTGGCACGGGTCTAACGCAGTGAAACAGATCCCTCTAGTACTATTTGTGTGTGTAGGGGGATGTAGTGTGTGTGTGTATATATATATATACCGTGCATGAATTAAGTGTTTTCATGCTTTTGTGTGTGTGGAGTGGGAGCTGGTGTTGGCTTTTCATGTTGAGCATATGGCCGTGGGGTAGTGAACACTGTGAGATAAGCGCTAAACCATCTGGATGTGTAGCCTACACAAACGAGGCAAGATGAGGACACTGTTGTCTAATGTCATTTCTGTCTGTTTGTTCATGGTAGTGGCGAATAACACTATGTAACAACTCAATACAAACTAATGGAGTAACCTCTGGCCAAGGAAGCCATTGACCAAACTAACATTTACAGACACATATCCGCACGCACACGCACACACACACACAGCTGACCAAATATGAGGAGAGGCAATACAGTGATCCGAGACCAGAGTGGGCAAAATGCTTGACACATCAAGAGATTGTTTTCCTTTTGTTTGATTTTCTATGATTTATATAAGACTAACAGGTTGTCCTGTTGTTCATCCTCTACAAGTACATGAATTGTTGAAAGTGCCACTGGATTACACATTTCATTAAAAAGGTTTAGTGTCACATTTGGATTGAACGGGATGTAGTTGGAGTTAGATACCAGTTGGTTTAAAAATAATTGCAGGAGATCATCCTGAGCCACAGAATGAGATTAGTAGTCTCAAAGTATCAATAATTTAGCTTGGTTGCCGGTCTGTTTTTGCTTTAGAAAAATACTGGTAGTCTTACCAAACAACGGGAAAGTTTGGCAAGGATGAAACTCTCAGGAAAGGTACTGTACCTAGGCTAATGTCCACTGCTACTTTAGAAAGACTTCCTAGAATAAGCATTCATAACTAAGAACTTACCAGACTGTGACTTATATGTTTTATTATCATTATCAAAGGCCACAGTAGAAGATATTGGGTTAGTTAAGCTTCAAATGATATTAAGTAATGCATGAAAATGTATATACAAGGAAGAATTATTCCTCATCTCGGGTGAGACATATTAGTCCAGTCCTACTGAAGCTATTCTTATAAAAGGAAGACCTTTACAGTATGTGAAAAACATATTCTACTTATTGCTCAACGTGCACATTTCAGCAGGTACATAGGGCCAAATCCTAACTTCAGACACATAGGATATTTACACAAGTCATGTATTGATGTCAAGGGGAGATTTGCGAAAACCTTTAGTCCTGCACAAACATCTGTTGTGTTGATGATTCAGCCCTCAATGTTAAGTTTCATGTTAAAAGGAAGAGAAATTAAACAAACTACATCTTCCAAATTCTAGTCAAAAAACAAATGTTTAGCGCTCATAAAAATAAATGTATAGAGACAAATGCACATTTAATAATAATAAAAAACTGAATAAAACGGTCTTGTGTGAACAAAGTATGATGAAAAGAAGCAGAGAATGGGTTGGGAAGTCACAGTGTTCATGGTTCATTAAATTAAATCAGTCGTAGATATTTACATTCTATTGCAAGTAAATGGTCTGTACAAATTCGCTCCTGAAGTTTTCAATATGCTGTAATTAATATGAAACCAGACTGAATGCTGCGCTCACCAGTGTGCATTCAGTCTGTTTTAACCAGGCTAGTAGGATCATAGCGCTTGGAAGATTCTGGAAGACAAAAATAGTGCTGTAGTACAGTAACAGTGCCGCTTTTGACCCCCCCCCCCCTTAAAAGATCTTGATGTACTATTGTAAAGTGGCTGTTCCACTGGATGTCATAAGGTGAATGCACCAATTTGTAAGTCGCTCTGGATAAGAGCGTCTGCTAAATGACTTAAATGTAAATGTAAATGCTAAAAGCATAACACTCTCTAAATATTTGTTTTGGAACAACCTATGACATGACAGAATTTTGACAAACTTTTTAGAGTTGTTTTGGCACGGCGGTTCATCTCTTGGAAAGCCCAACCCAGGTCATATGAGAACACAAAACAGAGGACACACCATAGAAGATGTCCATTCTAGGAATTCTATTTTCATGGGAGAGACTGCCCTGAGGTATTGTGGGAAACCTAGTTCAGGTAACCAATAGTGGTCTGGACAGGAGACATTGAATGGTCATTTCAACCCCAGTTACACTTCTACTGATGACTTGTAAAGCACTCACAGAGAAACAAAGACCACTTAAAAAATAATGAATGAAACCCAAGTCGAAATGTAATCGTTTTTTTCTCATGCTTAACAAATCAAGAGTCAATTCAATTCAAGTCTTGGCATTGAAATGGATTTGACCAAAAATCATCATCAAACAGATCATCGGTGTGGGGTCGTCCTCACCCCCCCTCGTCCTTCGCCCCTACTCCCTCCTGTGGCTCGGCGGTTGTCATAGTGAAGATCGTCACGGCAACGCCCCCAGGTGTTGCAAGCGGGGGTTGCTGCTGCCTGAGAGGGGTACTGTGCACGGTACTGCGCCTCCATCTCCTCCACCCAGGCTGTGCTCCAGTCCCAAACGGGCATGGGGTCCAGCTCCCCGAAACACTCCTCTTCTTCCCCTCGAGCTGGAGGGAACAGGGCACTGAGGGGCGACGCCGGGGGAGAGAAGTCTGGAGAGGAGACAGTAGAACACAACTAGAGTTAAAACACACACTGATACATGACACCATGTCACACCATCGGACATCACAATAGAGATACTATATATTACAAAATACATGAGATATGACACCATGATACAAAGAGAGATATGACAATTGACACCATGATACAAAGAGAGATATGACACAATTGACACCGTGATACAAAGAGAGATATGATACGACAACTGACGTCATGATAAAAGAGATGTACAGAAGGGACACATTTTTACAGTGTCAGATAGTCTCTTTGTACCATATCAACAGTAAAAGAAAAACAGATGCACGATCACCCTGCCAACTTCTTCATTGGAAGTGTTCCCTTGGCCAGTAATTAAAGAGGAAAATGACTTTTAAAGAGGAAAATGACATTGACGTGAATGGCACCCTATTCCCAACAACAGATTCAGCCGCGGGCCGAATTTTTCTTATTCGGATGGTCGGGGGGCCCGGAATATATTTACAAATAATTAGTAGACTGCAAATTGAGCACAAGAAGCCCAAACAGATATAATATTTGACTAAAACAATTTCAAACCTTGCTTACATTTGTATATGATCATTTTTCTCCCTATTATGCATGGGAATTCTTGGGAACAGATTTACAAAATTAAAATAATTTTGGAGCTGATTTCCTGGTGTTTTTACAGTCTTTTGTCTAAAAATTTAAAAAATACATTTTATATTTTTTTTTTCTCAGAAAACTTGGGGGGCCAAATAAAACCACCCATAAAACCAGCCAGTTGGGGAACCCTGACCTACAAAAGCACTACTTTTAACCGGAGACGTATGTGCCCTGGTCAAAAGTAGTGCACTATATAGGGTAATATGTGGATACCCCTGCCCTATGAGGTCCGGAGCCTGCTGGTTTTCTGTTCTACCTGGGACAGTCCAATTGAGATTTTTTTTTAATCACTAATTGGTCATTTGACCAATCAGATCAGCTCTGAAAAAGGTCTGATGTGATTGGTCAAAAGAACAATAAATGGAAAAAATATCAGAATTGGGCTGCCTGTGTAAACAGCCCTGGTGTCCCAGGTCTAAATGAGTCCCTGATTTAGAGGGGAAGAATAAAGAAATTTGGCTGCGTTTACACAGGCAGTCCAATTCCAAAACTTTTTCCACTAATTGGCATTTTTCAGCATTTGGTCAACAGACCAAATACTGAAAATAAAAAATCTGACCAAATAAACAGACCAAATAAATCATAAGGAATAAGGTTTGAAGTGCGTGTCCTATATCTAGGAGATAAGAAATCTCAGAAAATATATATTGTTTTGACATATTTTGGCACAAAACTACTTCCATATTTCCATTAATTGTTTAATCTGGTACCAGGTAACCGTCAGATGAGTCCCGGGACACTTGTGGGGGTCGTAGAGCAAAACGGAGAACACCATCGTTTTTGTGAGTCTTTCCTTAGTGGTGTCAAAAGTTTGTACCCCAGACCTTTCGGACACAACGGACGTTTTCATGAGACCGATTAAAAAAATATATATATATTTTAAGAACAATTGGGCAAATCGAGTAAAATTGAATCGGACATCTGCATATTTGGAAAAAGGACAGAGTTATTGATTAAGTAACAGTCTGAGAATGCTGGCTCGCTAGCCCCTTTAATTTGCTGAGAGGTCTTAAGTAATCACCTATTGCCATCCCCCGAATCCTGAGCTAACCCCCTGCCCAACACACACACACACAAACACACACTTTCTCTTTACATTGTGTGTGTCTGTGAGATACACTCTCAACTCAATCACATCTATCTGTCCCATAGGTCAGCTTCAGGGGCCACACAAGCACTGCCAATTCCCACATGTAGCCCATCTATGCATCCTCAAATACAAGACCACTGCTTAAATCTAGGTAAGGCTACATCCCCAATGGATACAGAGCATGCCGATAAGCTACACAAATGAAAACTGGTGACACCTGATTGTGTGGTCAATTCTATTTTTCCACCAGCTACTGGAATACACTAATTCCATTTATGAGTTGTAAAATGTTTGTTATTTGCTAAATACTGTGGACAACGTTAAATTAATGAATAATACATAACCCTGATGTAGCCTGGCGCATCCATCCAGAAATCTTCATACACAAGTATATGATGACCAACCTATAGAGGCTAGTGGAATCAGATTGAATGTCTGATGTAAATCTGACTCCAAGGCACCATTTTAGGATTGTCTTGTAATAGTGCACCATCTAGTGCCAGTTGGTGGAAAGACAACACAATCTCAAGGAATAACATATATGAATAACCTGTCTAAAGTATGATGATTGGCTACATTTGGGCAACCATATTAAAACATGCATTAACTATCATTAACGCTTTAATAATGTTTATCCAGCAGTCTTGCCTGAGAAGGAGGCTTCACTCATGGACTCGGCGGCCACAGTGGCGAGCACGCGGGCAAAGTTGGCGTCGTTCATGAATGAGCCATCCGACGAGCTGATGAAGCTGTTGCGGGTGCTGTTCGCCATGTTTCCCTCTGACACCGAGCCCCAGCCGTTCCACAGCGAACCCTCCCATTCGCTGCAGAGCGACGAGGGCGTGCTCTGAAACCGGGCCCGTCGGGGGCCCATTGGCTCCTGTTCGTCAGTCATCCCGTCCTCCAGTTGGTCGGAGGGGAGGGGCCCATAGATATAGCCCAGGGTGGGAGTGGGGGAAAAGGTGCGAGACAGGGAGGAGGCGGGAGGATTCTCCAACGTGGTGCTGGAAACAGGAAGTGAGGTAAGGTAAGAGGTGAATAAAGTAAAGACTTACAACACCTGTAAAGCAATACTGTAGTAACATAACAGAATTATTCTTGTAATATCAAACATTTTACTGATAAAGAGACTGGCTACTGGCTTTGGAGAAAAGTCCGATTAAATATTACTCACAATATGTTTGGTTGTCTAAGTTTAAAAGCCCTTATCAAATCGACGTAGTGGAATAGATAGCGTGAAAGCCTTTCAATCAATGACTCTGACAGTAAGCCTCTCGCCCTCCCTTAGTCGCCACCCTTAGGTTTCCATGGCAACCCTACCTTTGCTTCTCGGCCCTGGGGCTGAGTTCCAGGTACTGGGCGACTTCCTGTGAGGTCATCGTTGCGTCTTGCTCCTCATCCAATGACATGCAGTAGGAGGCAGTGGACAGGCGGCTATAGGAGGGGCAGCCAGTGGTGTTGGTGTTAGTGTTGGTGGGGGGGCCATGGCGACCAGACGCAGCACACACAGACTGAAGAGACCCGGCATCTACAGTCAGCTTAGTGGACCTGCTGGACCTAGGTGTGATGAATAATGGTCAGATGGTCATTTCCAATAATTAAAAATACATTCATAAGTGATATTCTTCAAGAATCAATAGGTATATCATTAAATAATTAATAAAATGGCTATATCACAGCCAAAATATTAGTTTGATATTACAGCAGCTAATGTCCCCCACGATGAAATCAGGGAGGGGACTGTGGATCTGTCTGTCTGCACGTTCGTCACGCTTAGTTGTCTAAATGTACTATAGTTACAAGATATTCCAATTTTGTTTCTAACAAAAGTGCTATTCCTTGCAAGAGGATAGTCATACTGTAACTAGAATTGAGCAGTTTCCTTTGTTTAAACTGTGGTTAGGTTTCATTCATGGGCAAGTAAATTGGCATTTGATTGCTGGGTGTTGGCTCCCGTTCTCTGAGCCGTGTCGAGGCCCTGTCGTCGGGGCTAAGAGCAGGGAGGAAGTACAATCATTTTCTCCAGCAGTAGACAGGAAACCACTTCAGGCCATAGGGTTTTACTATAATGGCCAAGGAAATGGAGGGAAGCAGAGCGCAGTGGCTCATTAGAGAGTGGGGAATGGGAGAAGTTATGGATAAATTGGTGTCAGGAAGTAGTCAACAGGAAGTTCCTCACCCTTCCTCTGAGGTGAGGCTGTGTGTGTCAGTGGTGTCGCCCATGGGCAGCGGGGGTGGCAGCATGTCCTCCAGGTGCAGTGAGGCAGAGTAGTGCAGGAAGCGGGGCGACGCCAGGGGCTTGAAGCACTCCGAGCGCCCACCTGGAGGACGAATACACACAGGCACCAAGGTTAACACAACAAAAACAATACTGTCAAGGACAGGGGATCTGACTGTACCATCCATTCCTGGGGGAACCCCCAGGGGTGCACATATTTGTTCTAGCCCAACACTAACACACCTGATTTAAGATAACTAAATACGAAGCCCTTGATAAGATCAATTAGGTGTGCTTGGGGTAGAACAAAAAGGTAAACACCCTGGGGGGCAGTAAATAAACTGTTTAATTGTTCCTGAGCATTAAAATCCTTTACAGTATGAGTGGTATAAGATGACTGTACAGTACAGTACAGTACCTGGTGGGAGGTGGCTGAGCCTCTGTTTGTAAGGCATTCCCCTCATAGCCAGCGCCTGGCTCCTCGACGACAGCAAGGGGGCGCTGTTCACCGCATGGAGATCTGAGAAAGGAGACACAGTCTGTGACTCAAAAGTAACTACAGATCGACGTTCACCAATAGCAAGGACATCAAAACCATGCAAGGAAGACACCACATTGACAATCACCTTGCTTGTAATTATTTTCCCACGACTCCTTGAGCACACCCATCTTGGGCTGCGAGGGCAAGGCCTGTTTCCATGGCAATGCCTGGCCATCCTGGACAACTGTGGCAGGCTGGGAGATGCCCACCGTCGCTGCGCCGTGCTGCGAGGAGGTGGTGGTGTGGCAGTGGGGCCGCTTGGGGCATCGGGCAGGGCTGTTGAAGGTCTTGAGGCCATTACCCGTCAGGTCCACGTAGAACGTCCCGTAGACACCACAGCTGTCGGGCACAATGGGGACAGCTACGTCCAGAGAGCTGGGGTCCTTCTTGGCTGTGATGGGCAACGCTGGGAATAAGAAGAGGACCATTATTTGTCCCCCATGATGGTGTTAAATGTTGTGCATCCACTTGTGTGAATTTGAAATGCTATGCATCCACTTGTGTGGCTGGAATTGTATTTTTAAGTTGTCAAATAAATTATATCTATCGATCTAAGATTGGAGAAATTCTGAGGCAGAATGGATCAAGTGTATTGCTTACGTAGCAGAGGTTCTGAGCTTCCATGATGACTAGCAGAGTTAGTTGCATAATCAACTGGTCCAGGACCAGTCTTTGTTATCCAGGGCATACTGGTCACAGTAAGAAATGCGGTAGGAGGAACTTTTTTGTTGTTGATTTTTTAAACCTTTATTTAACTAGGCAAGTCAGTTAAGAACAATGTCTTATTTACAATGACGGCCTACCAAAAGGCCTCCAAGGGGACAGGGGTTGCGATTAAAAATAAAATACAAATATAAGACAAAACACACATCACGACAAGAGCGACACCACAACACTACATAAAGAGAGACCTAAGACAACAACATAGCAACACATGACAAAACAGCATGGTAGCAACACAACATGACAAAAACATGGTAGAACTGATTCTAGACCAGCTTTAAAGCAGAACTCACTAGTCCTTCTGAAGCCGGGGTTCTCCTGGCTCTGAGCCCACAGTCCCTGGTACTTCTCGTCACTCAGGGTCGGTCTCCACACACCCGAGATCCATGGAGAGTCTGGGGCTGCCATTCTGCAGAGACACAGATCAATCAATCAGTCAGCCAATCAAACAATCAATCCCATGTAATGGGTATGGTTAAAATGGCAAAACTAGGAGGCACATATAGTGGATCAGATCATATTACACATGAGCATACACGGAGTGTACAAAACATTAGGAATACCTTCCCCGTTTTGCCCTCAGAACAGCCTCAATTGATCGGCTATGAAAAGCCAACTGACATTTAAACCTGAGGTGCTGACCTGTTGCACCCTCTACAACCACTGTGATTATTATTTTCATCTGACCCTGCTATGAACATTTGAACGTCTTGGCCATGTTCTGTTATAATCTCCACCTGGCACAGCCAGAAGAGGACTGGCCACCCCTCATAGCCTGGTTCCTCTCTAGGTTTCTTCCTAGGTTTTGGCCTTTCTAGGGAGTTTTTCCTAGCCACTGTGCTTCTACACCTGCATTGCTCGCACTTTGGGGTTTTAGGCTGGGTTTCTGTACAGCACTTTGTGACATCAGCTGATGTAAGAAGGCCTTTATGAATAAATGTAATTGAATTTGTTGAGGCATGGGCTCTACAAGCTGTCAAAAGCATTCCACAGGGATGCTGGCCCATGTTGCCTCCAATGCTTCCCACAGTTGTCAAGTTGTCTGGATGTCCTCTGGGTGGTGGAACATTCTTGATACACGGAAACGGTGTGCCTGGCACCTACTACCATACCCCGTTCAAAGGCACTTAAATATTTTGTTTTGCCCATTCACCCTCTGAATGGCGCACATACACAATCCGTCTCAATTGTTTCAAGGCTTAAAAATCCTTCTTTAACCTGTCTCCTCCCATTCATCTTCACTGATTGAAGTGGATTTAGCAAGTGACATCAATAAGGGATATAGCTTTCACCTGGATTGACCTGGTCAGTCTGTCAGGGAAAGAGTGTTCCTCATGTTTTGTCCACTTTGTGTTTAACGAAACAAAAGGTAGTGACATTGTCAATGAGCCACACTGTTTGACTTCCACCTACCTGTGTTTTATGATGAGGTCCTCACTGGCCAACCTGTACAAACCTGCAAAATCCAGAGTCATAGTAATTTTATAGTCTCGTTGATTTCCCAATGAGGGAACACACCTTATACAGGAACACTGGAGATGGTAATGTTAATTCCGTCCTTGATATATTTTATCATAAGCATTTGACCTTGAATGATGAGTCCAAATCAACCTATGGAATGCATGCCCACTATAATACAACCCTGTGAGGGGTGAAACCTTCAGTTACACATCAAATAACCAGAATATCTTGTTTTAGCTAAATAAAAAACCTGAATAGTTGCTAACGCTAATTATGTAACCATAATGGCACAGTGGACTAGCGTACCATGACATATCCATGCTCCAAATATCCTATGCCAAGCTAATACTAATGATACAACATATAAGCTATCCCCCAATTTCTGCCCAGACAGACCTTTAGCCTTGGTGTGGCCTTGTCCCAGGTGGTCGCCAGGCCGGGTGTGGCGGCGGTACAGGCAGACGGCCGTTATCACCAGGATGCACCACAGGAGGGCGCCAACACTCCCAATGAACACTGGGCCCCTCAGCACGGCCAGGACCTGAGTGAGGTCCCTACTGGGGCTGTCCAACTGGGGGGCCCCGGACCTCTGGGAGTCTGGAATAGGGAGGGACGGGAAAGTCAAAAACAAGACAAAAATGAAGAGAAAAATGAGAGAGAGAGATTTCAGGCTCTGTTGTGTGGAGGTTTATATAATATTTTAGATTCTTCAAAGTAGCGACCCTTTGCCTTGATGACAGCTTTGCACAATCTTGGCATTCTGTTATCCAGCTTCACCTGGAATGCGTTTCTGACATGAAGAAACGTTCAAAGATCTTAATGATGGACTGTCATCTCTCTTTGCTTAATTGAGCTGTTCTTGCCATAATACGGACTTGGTCTTTTACCAAATAGGGATATCTTCTGTATACCACCCTTACCATGTCACAACAAAACTTGCTCAAAATCAATATTGGCTCAAAAGCAATAAGAAGGAAAGAAATTCCACAAATTAACTTTTAACAAGGCACACCTGTTAATTGAAATGCATTCCAGGTGACTACCTCATGAAGCTGGTTGAGAGAATGTCAAGAGTGTGCAAAGCTGTCATCAAGGCAAAGGGTGGCTACTTTGAAGAATCTCAAATAGAACATATATTTTGATTTGTATAATTTTTGGGGGGTTACTACATGATTCCATATGTGTTATTTCATAGTTTTGATGTCTTAACTATTATTCTACAATGTAGAAAATAGTAAAATTAAAGAAAAACCCTTGAATGAGTAGGTGTGTCCAAACTTTTGACAGGTACTGTGTCCAAATTTTTCCCTAAAAAACAACAACAAATAAAACACTGAAATATCACATTTACATTAGTATTCTGACCCTTTACTCAGTACTTTGTTGAAGCACCTTTACAACAATTACAGCCTTGAATCTTATTGGGTATGACGCTACAAGCTTGGCACAACTGTATTTGGGGAGTGTCTCCCATTCTTCTCTTCAGATCCCTTCAAGCTCTGTCAGGTTGGATGAGGAGCGTCGCTGCACAGCTATTTTTAGGTCTCTCCAGAGATGTTAGATCGGGTTCAAGTACGGGCTCTGGCTAGGCCACTCAAAGACATTCAGAGACTTGTCTCGAAGCCACTCCAGAGTTGTCTTGGCTGTGTGCTTAGGGTCGTTGTTCTGTTGGAAGGTAAACTTTTGCCCCAGTCTGATGTCCTGAGATCTCTGGAGCAGGTTTTCATCAAGGATCTCTCTGTACTTTGCTCCGTTCATCTTTCACTCGATCCTGACTAGTCCCCCAGTCCTTGCTGCTGAAAAGCATCCCACAGCATGATGCTGCCACCACCATGCTTCACCGTAGGGATGTTGCCAGGATTCCTTCAGACGTGACGCTTGGCATTCAGGGCAAAGAGTTCAATCTTGGTTTCATCAGACCAGAGAATCTTGTTTCTCATGGTATGAGAGTCCTGTAGGTGCCTTTTCAAACTCCAAGTGGGCTGTCATGTGCCTTTTACTGAGGAGTGGCTTCCGTCTGGCCACTCTACCATAAAGGCCTGATTAGTGGAGTTCTGCAGAGATGGGAGAACCTTCCAGAAGGACAACCACCTCCACAGAGGAACTCTGGAACTCTGTCAGAGTGACCATTGGGTTCTTGGTCACCTCCCTGACCAATGCCCTTCTCCCCAGATTGCTCAGTTTAGCCTAAAGGCCAGCTCTAGGAAGAGTCTTGTTGGTTCCAAACTTCTTCCATTTAAGAATGATGGCCACTGTGTTCTTGGGGACCTTCAATGCTGCAGACATTTTTTGGTACCCTTCCCCAGATCTGTGCCTCGACACAATCCTGTCTCAGAGTTCTACGAACAATTACTTCAACCTCTTGGCTTGGTTTCATAACCTTTTGGCGTTCGGTTGACCATAGATAACCGTTGCATGTTGTCACTGACCTATGACCACTCTATGGGGGTCACTCTGTACCCCGACACCAGCTCCGTTGACCGTTGCCACCCGGACCCAGTACTGCTTCCCTGGGTAGAGAGGGGTTATTTCCAGACTGTAGGTCCCACCGTCCACTGTCCAGTTCAGGTACTGCTGCTCTTCCGACTGCACACACCACACCTGGACAGGACACACGGACACACACCCAGAGATCAAAGAGGGAACCAGGGAAGCATTACAGTTTGTGTGTGTGTGTGTGTGTGCTTTCAGGTGATTTATTCTTCAGCAGGAGTAATAGGCAACTCTGGTCCTGGAGAGCTGGCTTTTGTACCAGATCAGCACACCATTGATTAAACTTATCATGGTCTTCTTCCAGAAGTTCAACCACTTCTATCAAGACTGATTAGTTGAATCAGGTATTTCGCACTTGAACAAAAGCCTGCAAGCCAGGGTTGCATAGGACACCCTGTCAATACGATGTCTCATTAGAATGTGTGAATGTATTATGTCAGGTACTGAACATAGAGGAAAGAAAACTCACACTGGAATTTCTTGCATTCTCACAAATGTTTCATAAAACACATTGTGGAGCATACAAGAATGCCAGTGTGCTTGAGCAACTTCTTCAAGCATAGATACAAGAAGGTAAAAGGGGTTTTAAGTCATCTTGTTCTTACCTGGTATCCCTTGATGATGCCGTTGTGAGATTCATGGGGGGGAGGCTTCCAGGTCACATGGACCGTGTCATTATGGTCAGGGGTCATCGTTATGGAGATGGCCTGAGGTGGGGCACTAGGCACTGTGGGAGGATGGAGTGTCATGAAAATAACAACACGTGTAAAAACCCCAGACACACAACCCATCTTGATTCAAAACATCGTTTTTAATCTTCATAGTGCAAAATAGCACTGTAAAGTTGGACTACTCCTGAGCTACAGTATCCAAAGAAACACCTATATTTTCATAAATGTTTCTTTAGAGTTGATAACAACCAACTCTAACGGTTTTGAACCCTTACCTGTCTCAGGTACACCTAGGTGCCTGGTGTTGCTCTCCCGGCCGTACAGGCTGCTGCCGTAGGGACGCACTTTGAACTCATACTTGTAGCCCCTCTTCAGCGGGCCGACCAGTGTTTGGAAGTTTGGTAGTACAACCCTCTTAGCCGCCCAGTCCGAACTGGCGGGCAGGAGTGAGCGATAGAGGACCTCAAAACCATCCAGGTAGTGTGGCTGGGTTGGGAAAGACTGGAGCTGTAAGGAACAAAACAAAAGGAAAGCCAGAGTTAGAAGATTTGCCTTTCTGGAGTAGAAACCCAAAAAAGACAACCTTAAATCCGCATTATTTGAACGTTCTCTGTGACACGAAAATAATGTTCTGAACAAACGGGAAAAATGGCAGACCTCAATCTTAGTTCAGCAAAAGGTTAATACCTAACAGTTTTCATAATAATACATGCACCTTCATGTGACGTCTGATCTCCGTACCTTCCACTGCACTTGGGACATGTTGGAGTTTGGAGTCAGCACCGTCACATTCTCCAGAGCCACGCGCAGGGCCGACAACTCTCTGTGAAGGTCCCTCTGTCTGGTACTTGCGGCTTCTGTGAAGGAGGGAGAAAAATCTTCAGAGAAAATAATATTTTCTGTTCATAAATGGAAGTTCCCTACTGGCACTGAAATTGACACAAACTAAACTCCATATACATTTCCATAGTGATCCTAAAAACGGTTTACTTTAGATTCACACTCAATTCCGCCGCCAATTCAAGGACATCGTAAAAAAGTCTGTGCCTAATAGGGTCTTTGTTGTGCATTCCAGTTTGCTGTGTTCCCTGAGGAGAAATAGATATAGACTCAGCAAAAAAAGAAATGTCCTCTCACTGTCAACTGCATTTCTTTTCAGTGTAAATATCGTAAATAATGTGTGTAAATATTTGTATGAACATAACAAGATTCAACAACTGAGACATAAACTGAACAAGTTCCACAGACACATGACAAACAGAAATGGAATAAGGTTCCTGAACAAAGGGGGGTCAAAATCAAAAGTCAGTATCTGGTGTGGCCACCAGCTGCAATAAGTACTGTAGCGCATCTCCTCCTCATGGACTGCACCAGATTTGCTAGTTCTTGCTGTGAGATGTTACCCCACTCTTCCACCAAGGCACCTGCAAGTTCCCAGACATTTCTGCGGGGGAATGGCCCTAGCAATCACCCTCCGATCCAACAGGTCCCAGACGTGCTCAATGGGATTGAGATCCGGGATCTTCGCTGGCCATGGCAGAACACTGACATTCCTGTCTTGCAGGAAATCACGCACAGAACGAGCAGTATGGCTGGTGGCATCGTCATGCTGGAGGGTCATGTCAGGATGAGCCTGCAGGAAGGGTACCACATGAGGGAGGTGGATGTCTTCCCAAAACCGCAACTCATCAGTGAAGAGCACTTTTTGACAGTCCTGTCTGGTCCAGCGACGGTGGGTTTGTGCCCACAGGCAATGTTATTGCCGGTGATATTTGGTGAGGACCTGCCTTACAACAGGCATTCAAGCCCTCAGTCCAGCCTCTCTCAGCCTACTGTGGACAGTCTGAGCACTGATGGAGGGATTGTGTGTTTCTGGTGTAACTCATGCAGTTGTTGTTGTCATCCTGTACCTGTCCCGCAGGTGTGCTGTTCGGATGTACCGATCCTGTGCAGGTGTTGTTACACATGGTCTGCCACTGCGAGGACGATCAGCTGTCCGTCCTGTCTCCCTGTGGTGCTGCCTTAGGCGTCTCACAGTACGGACATTGCAATTCATTGCCCTGGCCACATCTGAAGTCCTCATGCCTCCTTGCAGCATGCCTAAGGCACGTTCACACAGATAAGCAGGGACCCTGGGCAGTAGAAGGGCATCTTTAGTGTCCTAAGTTTTAATAACTGTGACCTTAATTGCATACCGTCTGTAAGCTGTTAGTGTCTTAAAGACCGTTCCACGGGTGCATGTTCATTAATTGTTTATGGTTCATTGAACAAGCATGGGAAACAGTGTTCAAAACCTTTACAATGAAGATCTGTAAAGTTATTTGGATTTTTACGAATTATCTTTGAAAGACAGGGTCCTGAAAAAGGACAGTTTCTTTTCTTGCTGAGTTGATTACATTTGGCTGTAAGGAAATAGGGTACGATAGGATAAACTTTGATTTCACCGAGGCGAAACTGGCTTAGACACACAGTCCAGCTGTACACAACATAAACACTGTACATTACATATTCAACCGATACACAACACATAAACGTAGCGTTGAAGGCCCCAGCTAAGCGCTCTTACCCTCCACCACTAGCTGTGCGCTGGCGGTGACCACCCCCACATCGTTGACAGCTGTGCAGGTGTACCTCCCAGAATCCAGTGACGTCACATAGTGGATTTGGAGGCTCTGGTCAGGATTCACTAGATACCTACAGACATAACACAGAAATCACTACAACATTCACTCTAGCAACTGCATGCAATTATTAGAAATCAAAGAATGACATATTATTGAACGGTATACTAAGTATGGCCTGTCATGACATATGTACTGACTGTGCTGTGGAGCAGCTGAGAGACTGTTTTTTAATGTTACATATACACCTCATGTCAATGACAGTTTTTAGTCTAATGTACAGTTAATGGACAAAGCTTTTGTAGTTGAATGCAGGAATCAGACCTGCCATTGGGCAGAGGGCCCTGCTCGCGGCTCCACTCCACAGCAGGCATGGGATCTCCTTTAGCCTCGCAGTAGAACTGGGCAGACTCCCCCATCCCCACCGACATATCCTGAGGCTTTAGCACCAACACTGGCTTGGCTGGGTATTGAGAAAGCACGGACAAATATGAAAAGTATGGTTAGTCATATCACACCTCTATGCATTTTATTGCATTCAATTCCATGCTATCCCTTTTATCAATAGCAAACATTCTTAGCAGCATGACATACCTTTTCCACAATGTTGTGCAGAGCCAAACTGTACTGTGCTGACTCAGATCTTTCATATTGTCATTTCCAGCAACTATGGTGGATGCATAATCAGGCCAGCGCTGTACAGCTTGGCTCAGTAGTGCGAAAAGGTTCTTGCTAAAATGCCGAAGTACTATATATGGGGTCAGGGTTTATCTTACCTAGGACAGAAAGGCGTGCGGCCCTGCTCTCTCTTACTCCCACAGTGTTGGAAGCCACACAAATGTACACGCCAGAGTCATTCTTCTGGGCTGGGGCAATGATCAACTTCCCATTCAGCGCCTATAGGTCACATGGGTAGCAATCACATATAGTTAAAAAAAAAAAGTTTCTTGCAGAGGATAAATAGCATGGTACGAGCCTTGGCTTGTGTGAGCCGAAATGGTTCATAGGAGCAGGAGCCTATCTCCTGTTTCTGTAGAGTGAACAGCTTGATGTACAATTACACCCCCTGGACAGGATGCTAGTCTATCACAGGGCCTTACCCCCAATCTATCTCCTTAATGCTGAGTGCCAAACAGAGATGCATTGGGTCCCATTTGTTTTGTTTTTGGTATGACTCAGCCAGGGATTGAACTCTCAACAGTCAAATCTCAGGGCTGACCCTCTAACCAGAAGGTCAATGAATTTGCCATTGCAGAGGATAAATTATCATCCTTTTTGGTCCAAGATGATAGGTCCTCTTTTATTAACGAAGAAGGAAAATGAATGAAGCAGCCTGTGGTTTTAATCAAACTTTTGTACAACAATGCCCTCTATTGGTAAAAGGATGATACCACATCAGGATTGGAGAAATAAGTAATCAAACAAAACAGTATGATGAACCCCCCAGGTTGGTGTGGAATAAATTTCAGCTCCTGCCACCTCGGGGAATTAACTAAAGTTAGAAAAATTCATTAAAATATGGAAAAAGCTACATGTTTTGAAAATACATTTTCTGCAGACTGACTACTGTCCCAGTGTTAATTTCCAATTTCCAAACCCCTAAAAAGAATGTAGCTATTGTTAAGGAGGTCTCACAGTGTAATGCGGGTCAGTGTTGTTGATGGGGACCCCGTCTTTCTTCCAGGTGACGTTGGGCTCGGGGTGTCCCACCGGCGGGCTGCAGTTCATCACCGCCACCTCCTCCACAGCCACCTCCACATCAATGGGCTGCACCCGGAAGTCTTCACGGAGAGCTGGAAGAAGACACGACAGAGGAGGTCCATTCATAACCAGTGAGTCTGAGACTAGCTGGTGCACACTGCCATAACAGTACATTGTACGAAAACGTCAAAGTTAGTCTACAAGCCTGTAGTTCATTAACATTTCCTGGGAAACGTGCCGAGCACAACACACATCACTGCCTGCTTGAATTGTCTTCCCGCAAATGAGAGTTTTGAGCACCAAAAACAAGCAAGGCTTACAATAACCTCATCTAATGATTTTTTTTAACAAAACCATTATCATACATCACACAGCTCCAAATATCCAGATATTCTGTATACGGAATACATAGTGCCTTTGTCCAGTTTTGCCCCATCAACAACCACATGCACTACCAGTCAAAAGTTTGGACACCCCTACTCATTCAAATGGTTTTCTTTATTTTTTACATTGCATTGTAGAATAATAGTGAAGACATCAAAACTATGAAATAACATATGGAATCATATAGTAACCAAAAAAAGTGTTAAACAAATCCAAATATATTTTAGATTCTTCAAAGAAGCCACCCTTTGCCTTGGCAGCTTTGCACACTCTTGGCATTCTCTCAACCAGCTTCACCTGGAATGCTTTTCCAACAATCTTAAAGGAGTTCCCACATATGTTGAGCACTTGTTGGCTGCTTTTCCTTCACTCTGTGGTCCAACACATCCCAAACCATCTCAACTGGGTTGAGGTTGGGTGATTTTTGTATTTGTATTTATTATGGATCCCCATTAGCTGCTGCCAAAGCAGCAGCTACTCTTCCTGGGGTCCAGCAGAATTAAGGCAGTTTATACAATTTTAAAACATTACAATACATTCACAGATTTCACAACACACTGTGTGCCCTCAGGCCCCTACTCCACCACTACCGTATATCTACAGTACTAAATCTGTGTGTGTGTGTGTATGCATGTGTTTGTGCCAATGTTTGTGTTGCTTCACAGTCCCCGCTGTTCCATGAGGTGTTTTTTAAATCTGTGTTTTAAATCTAATTTTACTGCTTCCGTCAGTTTCTTGATGTGGAATAGAGTTCCATGTAGTCATGGCTCTATGTAGTACTGTGCACCTCCCATAGTCTGTTCTGGACTTGGGGACTGTGAAGAGACCTCTTGTGGCATGTCTTGTGGGGTATGCATGGGTGTCCGAGCTGTGTGCCAGTAGTTTACAGACAGCTCGGTGCATTCAATATGTCAATACCTCTCATAAATAAAAGTAGTGATGAAGTCAATCTCTCCTCCACTTTCAGCCAGGAGAGATTGACATGCATATTACTAATATTAGCTCTCTGTGTACATCAAAGGACCAGCCGTGCTGCCCTGTTCTGCGCCAATTGCAATTTTCCTAAGTCCTTTTTGTGGCACCTGACCACACGACTGAACAGTAGTCAAGGTGCGACAAAACTAGGGCCTGTAGGACCTGCCTTGTTGATAGTGTTGTTAAGAAGGCAGAGCATCGCTTTATTATAGACAGACTTCTCCCCATTTTAGCTACTACTGCATCAATATGTCTTGACCATGACCGTTTACAATCTAGTGTTATTCCAAGCAGTTTAGTCATGTCAACTTGCCCAATTTCCACATTATTTATTACAAGATTTAGTTGAGGTTTAGGGTTTAGTGAGTGATTTGTTTCAAATACAATGCTTTTAGTTTTAGAAGGGTTAGGGTGAGGTTGAGGGTTAGTAACTGTGATTGTGGAGGCCAGGTCATCTGATGCAGCACTCCATCACTCTCCTTCTTGGTCAAATAGCCCTTACACAGCCTGGAGGTGTTGGGTCATTGTCCTATTAAAAAACAAATGATAGCGCCACTAAGCACAAACCAGATGAGATGGCGTATCGCTGCAGAATGCTGTGTTAGCCAAGCTGGTTAAGTGTGCCTTGAATTCTAAATAAGTCACCGACAGTGTCACCAGCAAAGCGCCCCCCACCGTCACACCTCCTCCTCCATACTTCACAGTGGGAACCACACATTCGGAGATCATACGTTCACCTACTCTGAATCTCACAAAGACGCCAGACCAAAGGACATATTTCTACCTGTCTAATGTCCATTGCTCATGTTAATGAACTTATCCTCTGCAGCAGTAAACTCTGGGTCTTCCTTTCCTGTGGCGGTCCTCATAGCGCTTGATGCCAGTTTCATCATAGCGCTTGATGGTTTTTGTGACTTCAAAAGTTAATGAAATTTTCCGGATTGACTGACCTTCATGTCTTAAATTAATGATGGACTATTTTCTCTCTTTGCTTATTTGAGCTGTTCTTGCCATAATATGGACTTGGTCTTTTACCAAACAGGGATATCTTCTGTATTCCATCTCTACCTTGCCACAACACAACTGATTGACTCAAAAGCATTAAGAGGAAAGAAATTCAACAAATCAACTTTTAACACGGCACACCTGTAAATTGAAATGCATTCCAGGTGACTATCTCATGAAGCTGGTTGAGAGAATGCCAAGAGTGTGCAAAGCTGTCCAGGGCAAAGCCTGGCTACTTTGAAGAATCTCAAATATAAAATATATTTTGATTTGTTTAACACTTTTTTGGTTACTACATGATTCCATATGTGTTATTTCATAGTTTTGATGTCTTCACTATTATTCTACAATGTAGAAAATAGTAAAAATAAAGAAAAATCCTTGAATGAGTAGGTGTGTCCAAACTTTTGACTGGTACTGTACGTTCCTCAGAGGTCTCAAACAATTCATAGAGCAAACTTGACCGGTCTACAGTGACATAACCACAAGTACATGACAGACAAGCCTGAACTCTTGACAGGAACAAGTCATGTTTACTCAATCATTAAGAGTAACTGTGAACCATTTAGGTTGAAGGTCTAAGGAGCTTCCTCCCATTATATCCAAAAGAACAGAAACAATGGCCTTTCACCTTGAATGTATAAATTACAACATGTTTAGGATGCCTGTTTTAAATCCTCACTGATACCATTACATTGCAACACCAAATGGAATCATGAGACAAAACATTTTTGGACACATAATGGTCTAGTGCCATTAAGTACAAGTAGAATATCTCCAATCTTTTGTTCAGCAAAATATTAAGGAATGATCTTAAGCTGGAGTTCTTTAAAATGTAGATACGTGTATTCTTCGACTTAATAATTAGCCGGAAATGAACTTAGCCCAACTCTTGAATTAAAAGTGATGCATGGTTTATTGCTGTTTAGGCTACTTTTCCTAACCAGTTCAACTATACTGACAAAGGTCACGATTACACGATTATCTTAATGAAACTAACACAGATAAATAAAGATTAAATTCTAGATATACCACAATCCTCCTGCTACTGTTCTCTAAAGTACTGTCGATCTGCCAACTGAATCTAAATTAAGTACCACTGTCTATTGTCCCAATGGCTCCACCACCAAATGTACTGCTCCAGGGAAGTTCCCCCAACAAGTCAATCAGCCACTAATTATACCATCCAGCTCAGGAATCCAGTGGTCTCCGGGTGACCCTGTTTTGGGTGCAAACAGAGGCTGGGGGTCAGGGGTCATTTAGCAGTGTTTGTCCTGGAGAGGGGGTATTCATTGACATTGGACCCCCTTACTTATTCTCTGTAATCACAAAGACAATCTCGCGCTCTCTTCCTCTAGAGCAGGATTCTGTGGATCTGTGGATACTGGGGGCTTCCCGTTGACCTCAAGGATCATATATCAGCTTGATATAATGTTAAAGATCAGCATGGAGGTAGAGAGGAAGTGAATGGGACAGGATGTAGGAGAGAGCCATACAACAAAGACAATAGAATGTATTCTAAGACCACAGTTTCACATCCGTCAGGCATAGGGTTCTATAGTCTTGGTCCTGGAAAGCAGCCTTGTGTGGTTTTGGTTCCATCTCAGTATAAGCACACCTGATTCAGCTAATCAATATCTTGAGTGGTTTATTAGTTACCGCACACTGCGGCGACTGATACATAGTCTCTTCACTCACATGATCTATAACAGTGTGATGGTATCTCTCTTCATCCTAGTGTGCAATTAGTTTTGCATGGTATCTTGGCATTTACAGTGCCTTCAGAAAGTATTCGTACCCCTTGACACATTTTATGCCAATTTATTAAAAACAAAATACAGAAATAGCTCATTTACATAAGTATTCACACCCCTGAGATGTCAGAATCACCTTTGGCAGTGATTACGATCAGTCTTTCTGGGTAAATCTAAGAGCTTTGCACACCTCGGGCCTCATTTGACAATATTGGGAGGAACTATTCTAAAATACAACTTTAGAAAGGAATTTAGAATGTTAATACGCATAGAAAATGTTTGAGTTATCAAATAATCCTATGAGTGTACACCGGTAGGAGATCACCATTGCTAAATACAAATTGTTCCCAGCCTCAGTACACGACCGTGGCTATTTGCATTTCGAAATGTCCCTAATTAACCATATATGGTCCAAATTATTCCTTTAAAGCATGTGGGGGAAATAAAATGGCGTACCATGACATACAACGCCGCAAACAAAAAAAGCTTCGAAAAAAATAATGATCCAAGAATGAAATACAGGTGTTAGTGTCAGAGATTGAGTACAATCAAAATATTATATTTGGCTTGCTCAGTTGTGGCTTGACCAGTAAAAATAGCTACAAAGAGAGGACCATTGAGCCAATTAGTTACATTAGCAATGGCAAATATACTTCAAATGAGCAGGCAACACTCATCAATAAGCCATCCATCCTCAACAGCTCCTTCCTGTAGGCGTATAGGCCAACATTGCTGTTCTGCAGAATGAACGAGTTGTGCGTACCACCTGGCCACCACATTTAGCAGCATCTTTTGCGCACCACATAACCTATCGCCTGCACATTAAGAGTGGAAGCCTTTTCTGTTGACATAGTTGAAATCGTTTTAGGATGGTGCTTTTATGGTGATGTGGGTGCGTTCTACTCCTCCATTCGTATTTGTGAATCCATTGTTGGCAAAAAAAAAAAAACTCTTGACTTCAACCCGTAGTGCGATGGTGTATGAAAATTGTATGTTACAGTTTGTTTTGCTGATGATTGTATCCAAAACATTACCTCATCGAGGGTTGTGAGCAGTGGCGGTTCTAGCTTGTATGGCTCCCTGAGCGAACGCCCCCCCCCCCCCCCCCCGCCAACAAAAAAAAGCACCGTTCTGCACTAACTAATTTTTATTCAGACATTTGGAACAGCACAAATAAATAATCATAACTTTAAAAACGATATAAATATGAAAATATACGCAAAAATAAGACTCAAAAATATCAAAGAAGTAACAAAGACAAATAAAAACGAATTGTAGTATATAAATACAAATAAAAAAGATTATCAAATTATTACACTATTACCCTATTGCTAACAAAAACAACACAAATAAAACTAAATTGCACAAATCCTATATCACACAAATAGAATAACACACTTATAAAGAGAACCTGATTATTACACTACTGTCACGCCCTGGCCTTAGTATTCTTTGTTTTCTTTATTATTTTAGTTAGGTCAGGGTGTGACATGGGGAATGTTTGTGTTTTGTTGGTTTTGGGTGTTTTTTATGGTAAAGGGGTTGTTGGGTATAGTATATGGGTTTGTGTTGAGTACATGTGTCTAGCGTTGTCTATGTATGTTTAGTTGTCTAGGAGAGTCTATGGTTACCTGAATGAGTTCCCAATTAGAGACAGCTGATTTCGGTTGTCTCTGATTGGGAGCCTTATTTAGGGTAGCCATAGGCTTTCATTGGTTGTGAGTAGTTGTCTATGTCAGAACGTTTGTAGCCTGTGTGTGTGCACGACGTTTATTAGCTTCACGATCGTTTGTTGTTTTGTTAGTTTGTATTAAGTGTTTCGTGTTTATTTTTCGTCGTCTTTAAAATAAAAGAAGATGGCTTATTTTCCAAATGCTGCGTTTTGGTCCGTCAATCCGCCACACGATCGTGACAGAACTACTCACCATTACAGGACCAAGCGGCATGGAAAGCGGCAACAGGACCCACCTACACAGGATTCGTGGACATGGGAGGAGATACTGGATGGTAAGGGGCCGTGGGCACAACCGGGAGAATATCGCCTTCCTCGTGAAGAGCTGGAGGCAGCTAAAGCCGAGAGGAGGCAATATGAGGAGGCAGCACGGAGACAAGGCTGGAAGCCCGTGAGTACAACCCAAAAATTTCTCGGGGGGGGGCCTTAAAGGGAGTGTGGCGAAGTCAGGTAGGAAACCTGTGCCTACTCCCTGTACTTACCGTGGAGAGCGAGAGTACGGGCAGACACCGTGTTACGCAGTAGAGCGCACGGTGTCTCCTGTACGCGTGCATAGCCCGGTTCGGTACATTTCAGCTCCACGTATCGGCCGGGCTAGACTGAGCGTTGAGCCGTATGTCATGAAGCCGGCCCAACGCATCTGGTCACCAGTGCGTCTCCTCGGGCCGGCGTACATGGCACCAGCCTTACGCATGGTGTCCCCGGTTCGCCTACATAGGCCGGTGCGGGTTATTCCACCTCCCCGCACTGGTCAGGCGACGGGGAGCATACAACCAGGTAGGGTTGGGCAGGCTCGGCGTTCAAGGGAGCCAGTACGCCTGCACGGTCCGGTATTTCCGGCGCCACCTCCCCGCCCCAACCCAGTACCACCAGTGCCTCCTCCACGCACTAGCTATATGGTGCGTGTCTCCAGCCCTTTACCACCAGTGCCGAAACCACGCACCAAGCCTCCTGTGTGTCCCCAGAGTCCTGTGCGTCCTGTTGCTGCTCCCCGCACTAGCCCTGAGATGCGTGTCCCCAGCCCGGTGCCACCAGTCCCGGCACCACGCACCAGGCCTACAGTGCGCCTCAGCCGGCAGGAGTCTGCCGTCTGCACAGCGATGACTGAACTGCCCGTCTGCCAAGCGCCATCTGAGCCATCCGTCTCCCCGGCGCCATCTGAGCCATCCGTCTCCCCGGCGCCATCTGAGCCATCCGTCTCCCCAGCGCCATCTGAGCCATCCGTCTGCAATGAGCCTGCAAAGCCGCCCGTCTGCCATGAGCCTGCAAAGCCGCCCGTCTGCCATGAGCCTACTGAGCCGTCCGCCAGACAGGAGCCGCTAGAGCCGCCAGCCAGACAGGAGCCGCTAGAGCCGCCAGCCAGACAGGAGCCGCTAGAGCCGCCAGCCAGACAGGAGCCGCTAGAGCCGCCAGCCAGACAGGAGCCGCTAGAGCCGCCAGCCAGACAGGAGCCGCTAGAGCCGCCAGCCAGACAGGAGCCGCCAGAGCCGCCAACCAGACAGGAGCCGCCAGAGCCGCCAACCAGACAGGATCCGCCAGAGCCGCCAACCAGACAGGATCTGCCAGAGCCGCCAACCAGACAGGATCTGCCAGAGCCGCCAACCAGACAGGAGCAGCCAGATCAGTCAGCCAGCCATGAGCAGCCAGATCCGTCAGCCAGCCATGAGCAGCCAGATCCGTCAGCTAGCCATGAGCAGCCAGATCCGTCAGCTAGCCATGAGCAGCCAGATCCGTCAGCTAGCCATGAGCAGCCAGATCCGTCAGCTAGCCATGAGCAGCCAGATCCGTCAGCTAGCCATGAGCAGCCAGATCCGTCAGCTAGCCATGAGCAGCCAGATCCGTCAGCTAGCCATGAGCAGCCAGATCCGTCAGCCAGCCATGGGCCATCCCTCAGTCCGGAGCTGCAGTCCCTCAGTCCGGAGCTGCAGTCCCTCAGTCCGGAGCTGCCATTCCTCAGTCCGGAGCTGCCCCTTATCCTGGTGCTGCCCCTTATCCTGGTGCTGCCCCTTATCCTGGTGCTGCCCCTTACCCTGGTGCTGCCCCTGACCCTGGTGCTGCCCCTGACCCTGGTGCTGCCCCTGACCCTGGTACTGCCCCTGACCCTGGTACTGCCCCTGGTACTGCCCCTGACCCTGGTACTGCCCCTGACCCTGGTACTGCCCCTTACCCTGGTACTGCCCCTTACCCTGGTACTGCCCCTTACCCTGGTACTGCCCCTTAGTCCGGAGCTGCCCCTTAGTCCAGAACTGCCCCTTAATGCAATGGGGTTAATGTGGAGGGGGGTCATTTGGAGGAAGTTAAGGAGGCGGTTAGGGACTGTGGTGACGTGGGGACTACGACCAGAGCCGGAGCCGCCACCATGGATGGAAGCCCACCCAGACCCTCCCCTAGACTGGTTAATGGTGCGCCCGGAGTTCGCACCTTAAGGGGGGGGTTATGTCACGCCCTGGCCTTAGTATTCTTTGTTTTCTTTATTATTTTAGTTAGGTCAGGGTGTGACATGGGGAATGTTTGTGTTTTGTTGGTTTTGGGTGTTTTTTATGGTAAAGGGGTTGTTGGGTATAGTATATGGGTTTGTGTTGAGTACATGTGTCTAGCGTTGTCTATGTATGTTTAGTTGTCTAGGAGAGTCTATGGTTACCTGAATGAGTTCCCAATTAGAGACAGCTGATTTCGGTTGTCTCTGATTGGGAGCCTTATTTAGGGTAGCCATAGGCTTTCATTGGTTGTGAGTAGTTGTCTATGTCAGAACGTTTGTAGCCTGTGTGTGTGCACGACGTTTATTAGCTTCACGATCGTTTGTTGTTTTGTTAGTTTGTATTAAGTGTTTCGTGTTTATTTTTCGTCGTCTTTAAAATAAAAGAAGATGGCTTATTTTCCAAATGCTGCGTTTTGGTCCGTCAATCCGCCACACGATCGTGACAACTACTGCACTTCAAACAAGAAACACAAACGAAATTGCTCAACTGCCATCTGAACCCTGACCTTTCTTGCCTTGATGCAAAGTCATCAATTACATCATCATAAGAAATCTGCTCAGCAATTGCATGGTTAATACTGATGACAGCAAGGCTACTAAGGCATTCCTGTGACATGGTGGACCTCAGGTAGAATTTGATTAACTTCAGCTTTGAAAAGCGCCTCTCTGTTTGAGCTACGGTCACTGGAAGAGCAAGACAAATTCTGAGAGCAGTCCACAAATTTGGATACATTTGGACTGGTTTTATATTATTCTTAACGATTAGGCACAAACCAGAACAAAATGCAACAATATGTCTGTGAAACTATATATTCACAGTATTATGAATTAATTGTGATTTTATTTGGTAGCATTTCGTAGTGTGACTGATTTTACTAATTGCATTAGTACTGTACAAAGTTAGAGGTGCACTATTTGATGGAGTCCCCTGGTCCCCTACCTCTGGCTTCCAGTGGGGAGACCTGAGGTCAACCTCCCCATCTCGTACTTCTGAGTGGGAGACCTTCCCAGGCAGTAGCCTGCCTAACTCACAAACTCAAATCAGGGCGCCCACTCCGACAAGGTTAATTGACCCACAGTCCCACACGGTGACATGATATCATTGACGTGATGTGCAAATGAGCGATGGAAAACCGATTGCACAAATGTCACCATCACACATTTTTTGGGGAGGGCCCATGCCCTGGGCGGTGCCCATGTCGCCTATACCGAAATCCGCTACTGGTTGTGAGACACTGATTGGCAAGCTCCCGCTGAAAAGTGCATGTTGCCAAAAACCTGAGGGTGGATAGCACTTGGATTTGCACTGGAATGGCATGCATTTGTCTTTTTAAAGTAGGTCTTAAATCCTCGCAAATTGGTTCATCAGATAATTTCCCAAAACCAATATGTACTTTCTGCCAAAAACAATCCCACCTGTCTCTATAAACACGTTTTCTGCTAAATGCAGCGTGCCAAATCTTCAAATAGAGCGAGATCAGCCTCGTGACATTTCCCAATATCTCAGTCTTTTATAGTATTTCAACAATGGTTTCACTTTCACACGTAACTCTAATTTAACAAATTACTGTATTTTATAAGGATTATTATTGGAACAAATTCACTAATGTAGTCAAGTTATATGACTGTCAAGATATGTTTAATGAATTCACAATGGAAATACAACTATTATTACCCTAAATTTTTCTTAATGTTCAACATATATTTTCCCCATTCTATGCTTGACAAGAAGTTCCCTTATTCCACCACTTGGCATTGAGCATTATGCATGGTCATAGCTGTGCGTAAAGTTACTAACACTCTCAAGCAAACGTGCATATTGATAAATCTCACACTTTGCATGGAAATGATCCCACGCATGGTTTATGCACAGATGTGCCTACACATGATTGATAAATGAGGCCCCTAGATTGTACAATATTTGCACTTTGTTCTTTTTAAAATTCTTCAAGCTTTGTCAAATTGGTTGCTGATCATTGCTAGACAGCCATTTTCAAGTCTGGCCATAGATTTTCAAGCCAATTTAAGTAAATAAATGTAACCAGGCCACTCAGGAACATCCAATGTTGCCTTGGTAAGCAACTCCAGTGTATATTTGGCCTTGTGTTTTAGGTTATTGTCCTGCTGAAAGGTGAATTTGTCTCCCAGTGTCTGTTGGAAAGCAGACAACCAGGTTTTACTCTAGGATTTTGCCTGTGATTAGCTCTATTCTGTTTCTTTTTATCCTAAAAAACTCCCTAGTCCTTGCTGATGACAAGCTTACCCATAACATGATGCAGCCACCACCACCTGCTTGAAAATATGAAGAGTGGTACTCAGTGATGTGTTGTGTTGGATTTGCCCCAAACATAACACATAACGCTTTGAATTCAGAACAGCGTTAATTTATTTGCCATGTCTTTTGCAGTTTTACTAGTGCCTTATTGCAAACAGAATGCATGTTTGGAATATTTGTATTTTGTACAGGCTTCTTTTCACTCTTTCATTTAGGGTAGCATTTCTGGAGTAACTACAATGTTGTTGATCCATCCTCAGTTTTCTTCTATCACAGACATTCAACTCTGTAACTGTATTAAAGTCCAAGTTGGCTCATGGTGAAATCCTTGAGTGCTTTCCTTTCTCTCAGGGAACTGAGTTAGGAAGGATGCCTGTATCTTTGTAGTGACTGGGTGTATTGATACACCATCCAAAGTGTAATTAATAACTTCACCTTGCTCTAAGCTAAGGGATATTCAATGTCTGCTATTTATTTTACAAATCTACCAATAGGTGCCCACTTCTTTGCGAGGTACTGGAAAACCTGTGTTTGAAATGTACTGCTGTGGGATACAGAGATGAGGTAGTCGTTCAAAAATCATGTTAAACACTATTATTGCACATAGAGTGAGTCCATGCAACTTATTATGTGACTTGTTAAGCAAATTGTTTACATCTGAAATTATTTAGGCTTGCCATAACAAAGGGGTTGAATACTTATTGACTCAAGATATTTCAGCTTTTCATGTTTTATTAAATTGTTAAAATTTCTAAAAACATAATTCCACTTTGACATTATGGGGTATTGTGTGTAGGCCAGTGACACAAAATCAAAATATAATCCATTTGAAATTCAGGCTGTAACACACCAAAATGTGGAAAAGGCAAGGGGTGTTAATACTTTCTGAAGGCATTGTATGACAAGATAAATGCATGTCCATCTAGTTTGAAAGACTTCCCCATAGTCTTACCTGCGATATAGAGAGAGGCATTGCGGCTGGTGGCCTTGCCTGCGCTGTTCTTTGCCACGCACGCGTACACACCCTGTGTCTGACTCCGCCTCCCAGGGACCACCCTGAGGAAGAACAGGCTGCCCTCTGACAGAACGATGGGCCGCGATTGGCTGTCCAGCTTGTCCATCTCCAGGGGCTGGCCATTGTGGAGCCACTCGATGGAGGGCTCGGGTGTGCCTTCGGCACGGCAGGAGAGGGTGGCAGGGCTGCCTACCTTGACCACCACGTCTGAGGGGTGGTGGACGATCAGCGGGGTTACCTCCACTACCTCCGCCCTCAGTCTGGAACCTGCAGGGAACAAAAACAGTGGATGGAGGAACGATGGAGAAACTAAGGTTCTGTCAAAGGTTCTGCTATTGCATCTGTTAATTCACAGTAGCTCTGGCAATAGTTTATTACTATTACTATGCATACTATTCATTTAGCAATGAATGGGGTGAAGAGGACGAGATCGGGTGTATTCAGGCTGGTATGGCCGTAAGCCATGGAACAAGAGTTGGATAAACTATTTCAAGTTCATGTAACTCAAAAAACTTTGAGGAACTAGAATATCCATTCCATTTTAAAATGGCCCTGATATTATTACTGTGTTTATAAGAGAATACTCTAGTGAGCAAAAAGCTTACAGCATCTGATATTCCCAAGCGGTCTTCCAACCAAATAGTAACCAGTTCTGACCCTGCTTAACTTCCGAGATCGGGCATATTCAGGCTGGTCTGGCCGTAAGCCATGGAAGGAGAGGTGGATAGACTATTTCAAGTCTCATGGACAGTCCAAAAACTAACTTTACATTAATATTCCTTTCCTACAATCAGGTCCCAAGGGATGTACTGATTCATACACCCATTCTAGTAATATCACAAACAAACACAAGTCATGGATGACCTTCCATTCCTAACTCACGTAACGGGAGGCCCTGTACAATCTGATCTTGAGTCAGTCTTTTAGGCTACATACGTCAACAAGCATCTCCTTTGGGAGTCTCGCCAATGCTTTTCACACCATAAGCAACTCCCACCTTCAAAAACAAGTTTTACTGTGTTGGAGAGCAACAATGTAGTACAGTATGACTCAAAGGCTAATGACAGATGGAGAGGTAGTGCGGAAAACATGTTTGTCCCAAAGTGGTCTCAAACAAAGTCTGACTGAAGTAGTCTGAAGTGTGTGGTCCTCTTTTCAAAGTGGAACAAGGGTATACTTAAGAGTCAGTAATAGTGGGCTTTTACAGTAGAGACACCACACCCAGAGAGTAGCCCCTAGTTCAGGGTCAGCTCACACACTCAAGTAAAAGCATCCACCACAAACAAGCATAGACACCGGCTACCAACAAACAATGCCTATTCTTAGGCCAGCAGCATTGGAATTCCATTGTTCGGCCCGTGGTATTGGATGACTCCAAGTTGGAGGAAGTGGGGGGATTCTGCTGTACTTCCTGTATGGGACAGGAAGCTAAACCAGTCGCAAGGCCGTTTGCCCCCCCACCCCCTAAACAATAGAACAACATTCCTTCACGCAAACACAATCAAGAGGGCTCAAAGGGAAATCTGTCACCTGTGCACTGAGTGTGTGGCAGTGGACCCCTGCTATTATTGCCCCGGCGACAATGCCTTTATTGAGTGGCAATGTCAAAACACTATTGATGCTAAGGCTTATACTGGCGCTATGTACTATTGGATAAAAATTGGACTCTGGCCATTGAGCTGTGGTAGGCTATATTTGGTTGTGTTGATATTGATAATGAACATTGCAACTGGAACAGCTATCTGATGGATGCTTTCATCATGTACGAGACGACATGCTTTCAAAGACTGTCAAGATTATTTTTGATAGGATTTCAGATGTGTTACAATCAGCTAATCTTGCAAATGTCATTTGCAACACTAGGCTAGCCATAGGTCTACCCCTGATTGTGAGGTAAGACATTTTTGTCAGTGGCTTGCAAAGTTTATATTGTTTCAGACAAAGCTATTTCCTGAGGGAGAGCCCACACTTAAGTCATACAATGATTTTGAAAAATGTAAAGCAGTTTCAATTAAATATTTGCATAATATGCATATTATTTACAAAACCTATAGAGTAGACTAATATTATTTTCTAAATGGTCACTTCCATAAAGATTGGAATAACAATAGCCTAGTACTGTGTCAAACAGATGGGCTGACTAGGCAGGTGCTGTAGGCTACATCAACTGTTAATTATTTACTGAACAACAAAGAAAAGTAGGAAGATGATTTGAAACAAGCAGGGGAAACAAACAAAAATCACCAACAGGAGAGAACTCTATTTGCTATGTATCACATATGGCTAAAGCCTGGTGTTAAAAAGCTTAGCCTATCAATAAACAAATGGTGCCTGATACCACTAGAAACTTATTTTGAGAATGAGCTCAATTCATTCAAATATGCCTCACAAACCAGGCCATAATAACAGAGCCATTGAAAAAAAAGGGTGGAAATATAGGCAGGGGAAACTTTTATAATTAACTTTATTTACTCAAATTGCTAGCAATAGTAATAATTAAATAAACTATAAATGCATTAGCTGATATGTTTACCATAGGCCTACAGTACATTACATGTATCATATACAAATAACAGCCTTACCTGCAAGGTTTCCAAGAGCTGCGAAAACTACCAACATTCTTATAAACACCTGTTCCGTCATTTTATGTTAGGTCTCCGAAGTATGTAAACAAATCGTTATTGCATCGTTCACCTATCTGGTGCATATTACTTCACTTGAGGAGGCGCGTTTCCTGTTTTACGCACAAATCAAAGTACCATTTGAGGAGGTTTCTTCTCCAGATTGATTAAGATTTTCCAGATAATTCCATTGGTGTTTTGTTTGCCATTCCATCACACATTGATGACCCCCTTATCTAAATCCAAGAGAGCACCAATGCAATTAGCAACAGTCCCAAGTGACTGCCATGTGAACAGAAGAGGCAGGCAAAGTGGCAACAGGTCGCCGCCTAAAAAATGCGACACTCCCCCGTTTTAACGCCCTGGCTGAAAATGTGTCTTTCGTCGCATGAGGGGCTTAAGCCACCGTTTTAATCACCAACACATCATTGGGATAGTTGCAGAGGAATAAAAGCGCTGCCACACAGTCTACACAGGATATAGGCTATTGTGGGTTAATTTGAACATCGTTTCCTCAAATGCAACACTTTTTCATAGAATAATAAGATCATTTGCATTTGGGGTACGTTGAAGCCTGTTTACATCTATTTCAATGTTCCCTCATTTGAAGTGCCAATTTGAGGTTATCACTTTGGGTAGCCTACAGCAATATTGATCCTCATAAGCTACTGTATATTGGTTGCCTTTATATTTGGTTGCCTGGGTCCTTTGAATGATTATACACTGAGTGTACAAAACTTTAGGAACACCTGCTCTTTCCATGGCATAGACTGACCAGGTGAATCCAGATGAAAGCTATGATCCGTTATTGATGTCGCCTGTTAAATCTACTTCAAATCAGTGTAGATGAAGGGGAGGAGACAGGTTAAAGAAGGATTTTTAAGCCATGAGACATGGATTGTGTATGTGTGCCTTCAGAGGGTGAATGGGCAAGACAAAATATTGAAGTGCCTTTGAACAGGGTATGGTGGTAGATGCCAGACACACTGGTTTGAGTGTATCAAGAACTGCAACGTTTCTGGGTTTTCACACTCAACAGTTTCCATGTGTATCAAGAATGGTCCACCACCCAAAGGACATCCATCCAACCTGACACAACTGTGGGAAGCATTGGCATCAACATGGGCCAGCATTCCTTTGGAACGCTTTCGACACCTTGTAGAGTCCATGAGGTTCTGAGAGCAAGAGTGGGTGCACCTGAATATTATGAAGGTGTTTCTAATGTTTTGTACACTCAGTGTAATACAGCCAGAAATGTAGGATGGTCGTCTTTTTTTGTTGAAAACAATTTGTAGCAGCAGTTCTGTCAACACTGCATGGAAAGACAGGAAATGAGGAGGCTCCCATGCTTCTAAACAATACATGGAAATGCCTTAATCTTATATTTCATGAACTGGTGACATTCTACAGTTCTTGCAATCATATCTCATGGTTAATCATGGTAGAATTTAATCTAAAAATAAGAAGTTGCAGAGCAAAAAATGAGAAATGCTAAGAATTGTTTTGTAGATAGAAGCAATCACAATAGCATCGGCTAATGTCAATAGCCTTTTTCCACTGATTTAAATGTCTTATGGAGAGGTTTGACTTGCTCTAGCCTACAGATGCATGCAGAGTAGGCCTTAAGAATAACAGATGCATTCTGATGTTTTCTTTTAGCGTTTAGAGTTTTAATTGAGGCATTTTAATTGAACCAAAATGGATACATCTCTCTTTTACACCCTGCTACAAAGACACTCAGATGTCATCACCTAGTGATCCATTACAGCAGAAACAAGGAGGCCCGGCTAGAGCATAGCCGTGAGGAGAAAAGAAAAACGACTTTAGGAGCTAATAGTTACTTATCCCAATTACCCCAAATCCTGTAAAAACAGGGCTCCCGGAGGGAGATGGTGAGAAGAGAAAGGGAGAACTACCAATGGTAGTCCATTCCCTCCAAACAAACACATAAATAAAGTGTTGTTTAGTGAACCGGCAATTGTTTCGGTCTAAAAAGGCCCAGTCGAGGTGACGGAAGCTTATATTGATCCAACAACTCGGGTTAGATGGGCCCCGGCCAGCTTCCAGACATTTTCAAAAGGTTTAGAGAGGCTGAAGAAGGATGGCTCGCTCTAAACACATGGCATGGAAATGATGTTGGGTTAAATATGTGCTAAAGGATGGCTTTAAAGAATTTACACAGTAGGTATTTTATAAACATGAAGAAGTTCTAAGTCAACTGTTTGAGCCACAATTGTTCCTAAAGACAAGTTGAAAGAAGAATGCCATGGAACAAACCTATTGGCTGCAGGTCTTCAACAATTTTGATGCCAATACAGGAACAAGAGTACACTCGGATGAATCTGACCCAAGTCTACTTATACTGGTTTTCTATCAATCGTCCAATGCATTTTCTTTTGTGTTTTCCATCTTCAAGATGTCACACATTGGTCCACACACTGGGACACATAATGAGTGCAATGTTTCTCATAACAGCTTGGGGCAGGCATAGCCGTCTCACTCTACAAAGAAATCATGCACTTCATATGCAAATGACAAGCTTGCATAATTCATATAGAACTGATCATTTATGTATTTAACTTTTCATAAGTAGTTAATTGGATACAAAATATGTATGGGACCAACATTCTTTAGACTTTGATTGCCAACTTGGTGATGTCATTCTGTACTATTTTTTGATACACCGACAGTCGATCAGATATACATTACCTAATCAGTAATGCATTATCAATAAGACGCCTAATTGCAAGAAAGCATTATTAATTCACGATATAGCCTAACTCCACAACTTCTATACTGCAATGAACTGCACCTAAGATGGATATAGTGGAGCATGGAGAACCGTCTGGGCTAATAGCATTAGCACTCCACAACACTATTGAGCTCATCAATCCTTCGTTACTATGGTACAGGTTTCCCTCAAAAGACATTTGAGTAAGGTCAGGGGGGAAGGAAGGGTGGTGCTTACCTTTTCTCCGGTGTGGCCTGTCCCTATGAGGCCGATGCTGCTGGTGCTCCAATCGATGACGGACATGCTCCTTGACCTGTGTCTTTGACCCCTCGGCCAATCCCAGCTCAGGTAGACATGTGCATTGGCATTGAAGTGACCCTTCCGCCCAGGTATAGATCCAGGTCGCCCAGAGCAGACACATTCCAACCTGCATCTTCTAGCCTCTGCGTCTTCCCTATCTGGATGACAGCTCTACGCCAAAGCTCCGTGCCTAGCGCACAATCTCTGCCCCTGGTAGAGCCCCAACAGGCACATCTCAGCTAGTCTCTCCCCAGACAACTCTTAGACCTCCCTGCGTTAAATTATTTGGAGATTGTTATAAAGAATGTTTTTTCTTTATATTCCTTGCACCCTGGCTTTTGTGCTCTCCTTCCTTCTCTCCCTCCCTCTTTCTTTTTTTTGCCTCTCTCCTTGCTCTCTCACTTCTCTTTCTCTGTGCCTCTTTTTTCTTTGGGGGGGGGGGGGGGGGGGGGTAAAATATGTTGGGGGGGAAAACAATGATTGAAAAACAAGTTCAGGCCCCATACTGGGAGAGGAGCGCAGAGAAGGGGACCAAGGGGTCCTGTCTCCTCCAACAGCATATGTGTCATTCGTTCTGCACGGAGCAGGGGGACAGAAAACAAGGCCTGGAGGGGGAGGAGAAAGGGAAGAGAGTTTGGGGCAGGGGGAGGATACAGAGAAGCCTGTTTTACCAAAGCTAGGTCAGTTCCATTAATCAAGTGTCTACCAGCTGACTGATCAAGTCCAGCACAATACCACTTTCTCCACTCCGCAACATCAAAGGGATTGGATATGCATCACGCCTCCCCACCCATTGGTTTGTGTTCTGAGATAATTTTTTCAAGGGAGACTGACTAAAGTAGGCAGGCGGTATCTGTTACTGTGTGCCCCCCTTTTCTGCCCATAGAGCTTTAGACCAAGGATTGGACAGGGAGTGTTTCTAACCCTCTCCGAAAACTCTAAATGCATCAATGCAAGAAAGGGTAAGCCTTTGTTGGAGGATATTCATGCTTTTCCAACAAGGAATATTACAATATGCCATGAAAAGCCAAATGAAAGATGGAACAAAACTAGACATCAAGGCCGGTGCATTCTCATTTGTTGAGGTGTAGATAATTCATTTTCACTGGTGACAATTTCAATTTTCGGAGCTCACGTATCAATTATCTGGCCAGAAGAACGCCAGTTCCCTTTGATAAGAAGGGAAAGGGAAAAAAAGGGCCACAAAGGGTTATTTTTTTCACTCGCGGTCTTCCTTTAACGAGGCAACTCAAATACCCGTTGCCCACCCCCCACTAGTGCAACTAGCAAGGCAAATTTGTAGCCGCCTGCTCGCACAGTAGGAGCCCTCGTACATCATCTTAGATCAGCGATCACAATCAGACAAAAGTTTTTTACAACGACCTTGTCGAAACGTTCTGGTCCGATGTTTCAACAATCGCTATCCAGTCCAGCTGGTTGGAGACTAGAGGACTTGGGGGAACAGAGGTAACAGAGGTACCATGCTGGGCTAACACATCAGACCTGATCATGGGTTTTATCCCAACAACCTCTTGACAACTTTCTCTTTGTGCTCAGCAACCGCTAATGGACAATGACAGACTTGACGTTGATGTACTAAAAGTCACTATGGGGCAGGGAGATGCATACAGCAGAGGGAAAACTTCTGCTGTATGCATCTATTCAGCAGTGAGCAGTACACATTACAATACATAGCTAACCAAACTGTAAACCTCATAAAACCACCCTGATTTTCATATCTGATTGGGTACATCATCTTTCCAATGTGAATTCAGCTCCGAAGTCTAATTATTGAGTTCAATGAGCTATCACTATTCCATTTCAGGAACATGTCTGTGCCAAGTCAATAGTACAAACACATCTTGCATCGTTAACCCTTTCTTCAACACTTCATTGAGCTATTCCATTGAAAATCACTCTGAATCCAATTGATACAAAGAGCAAGACCAACAGGTGTGTCCTGTCCTCCCTGTGTATGAACTGACCAGACCACCAAACACACACAGATCTTTCCTTTGGACCACAGTGACCATCTCCCACAGACAACCCATCTCTCACTCCGTCATTACGACCACAGTCTTTTTAAAGCCTGACACCATAACCCCTTCCCCGGGAGGTGGCCCATGTTCGGACACCTCTCCCCACAATCACAGAGGGATCCCCGAAGAGCCACGCTTTGCCCCGTGATGGGCCGTCGGGTCTGAGCTGACAGGAGGCCATTGGAGAGCACTCTGACCTCTAAATTGGGCCTTCATCTTCACCCAGGGAGGAGGTAATCCCCTCCTGAGAGAGGGCTAAGAGGAAAGAGGCGACGCCGGCTCCTGGGACTCTGGATTTGTCCTAGAGTGTGTGGGGCACTGACAGCACCCTCTGGCCTCGCACAAAGGGCGTAATGGAGCGAGACCGGGGCGGCAGTGAGAAAATCCACAGTCCTCTGCCCCAAAAATACATCGGCAGTTGCCAGGGCAACACTGCACCAAGCAAATTTCTACCCCCCAAAACAACTAATTTCCCAGCTATGGTGAAGCAGCCAGCCAAGCCAGGGTAGTGAGGGGACTCACTGGAGGTTTGGATGTTCCCAGTTCCACTCGTTGGACAGGGAGCCTTAATCAAATTCAGGCTTTGAGGGATTTAGAAGCAGCTCACCCATTTTTGGTGGGCTTTTCCCCTGTATAAGCCCTCAACAAAAAATGTATAGTTTTGAAACCTATAACAAATTGGGAACGGAGGCCTGCTGAAAACTTGCCAGCCGAGTGGATCAAAGATCCATCGTCAATACCGGCAGTGCTAAACCAATGGCTCGTCTCCTGTCAAAAAGCATGGAAGGGATGCTCTAACTATGGGTCAGGGTGTTGGAGCACTGATAGAGGATCTTCAGGGTTAGCTTGGATGAGAGGGGAAAGGCTTGATGACACTGGCCATATTACACCAGGAACGGAAGATGAAGGATAGGGTGCGGGGGGCAAGGCAGGAGTTCTGCTTCAATGCATCTCACAACAGGCTCTAGTGAGGAGGAGCACACTCCCCTTCCCCTCCTTTTCCCCCTCCCCTGCTTCAAAACCAAGCACCACTCCCACATCCTAGGCTTTGCACACCTCTTTGCCCCCACATCTCTCTCTCCCTCTCTTTTTCTCTCTCTCCAGTCCCCCCACCCATCTCTTTGTATGTCCAGCTGGCTGCTCCACAAAGGCTCTGGATCGAGGTTCCAAAAGAGCTTCAAACCCCCAGACGCTTTGTTCTGCCCATTTTCCCACTCCCTAGAGGGAGTTTGGTAACAAAAATGATAATAAAAAAAGGGATAAAGCAAAAGAAAGAGTGAGAAAGAGTTGGATCGGCTGGAGCAAAGAACTTTGAGCGTGCGTCTTGCGCAGGCCCTAAACTGTCAGATTTGGAGCCTGAGGCAGCTGAAAGATGTGGTAATCGGTGGCATCTGCTGCATGGCGACTGTTGTTGCAGGAAAAACATTTTAAAAAAAGTACATTTCAACGACAACCCCCTACATATTTGCAAAGTAATTAGTCTCTGATAACATTTCAATGCATAGGCCACATTCGCTTTCTCCACCTCCCAGGTAAATCCTATCCAACAAGTGTCACTACGCTTCAAAACATTCTACCACTCTATGGCGAAGATCATGTTTCATGGTAATCACATGCTCTATTACAGGCAAGGAGCCCCCCCCACCCCCCACCTATACCCCTTGTGTTGAATGATCTCAGATCCATCCCATGCCAGGCTGCACCACCCATTTCCAAGACTGTGTGAGAGGGACCTGTGGTGGTGGATTGGCCTGACCGTGTAGAAAAGGCCAGTGTGTGGAGATGTGGGCCGGAACTAATAGGATTGGTTTTGATTCATTAGATTCTCTTTCATCATCCTGGTTGGAATTTCACTGCACGTCCCGTCGGGCTTTGCACTTTAAATAGGGGGCTGCAAGGAGCCAAGAGAGGGGCTGAGCAGTGGAAATTGAGCCCCTAGATTGCAAAAAGCATCATACTCTGTGGAATCATTGGTGATACTATCCTAACCACGCCACTGTGCAACAGAATGGTATGATTAGAGATAAATGATTGATGACATAAAGGAGAGCAGACATCCATCTTATAGGTTACTTACTATCCTCTAAGGGGCAAAAGGAAACCTGTTTGTTTCATGGTACTATGTTACCAATAATGTACCCCTGCTGTACCCCTACTGCTTGTCACTGGATTCCTTTTAGAATAGATTTTTTTTGTGTGATGTCTTTCACGATACTTCTACAGGCCTGGCCTCCCAGTATCACATTTTTTGCCGTCTGAGTAATATAGGGAAACTTGATATACCGTATGATTACAGTTTGTTGTCCTGGAGATTACATGTCATTTTAGAATTAGTGAAGATGCGTGTGAACGCTACACAATGCACACTTCTGATGAACATTTATGCAATTTTATCTGAGAGTTGAAATGACAAAATAACTTAAAAACAATAGCGCCCATTGTTCAAGGAAAGAAATGCTGCATTAAGTTTTTTGTGGGACAACAGCAAAACCAGAATTTGTGCTTTCCCACTTAGTTTTATTGTTTGGGGGTATGAGACCGAGAAAGACGGCATCAGTCAGTTGAAAAATTTACATTTCAATGTAGTCGAGTGCAGATCCAATCTATCTGGTTTAAATGCCGGCAAATGTGACAGAACACAGGATGCATCTGGAGTTAATGAACACAATCACTCCATTTAACTATGTGAGAGGGCTACTACTTCACATCATAGTATGTCACAGCATTGCTACTGACAGTTCTCTCTTCATTCAATTTACTTGACTGACTTGAGAGGCTTCATGAATCAGACAGCTATGAGAAGTGTAATCAAAGAAGATATCTTAATTAACCAAACTCACTCAAAAAGCCACCTGGCTGCATCTGAACGTAGACAAACAGCACTCTGCATATTCTTAACAGGGCCTGCTACAGCAGGACTAGGCCTGACTTCTTTAGTGGCATTTTGATGCTGGATGATTTTGCTAGAAGGAATTCGTTTTCAGTAGGCGGGATAACCAACAATGAAATGTTTAATGAAGTTGTCTTATAAAATATTTGTATTGTAAAAAAAAATAATAATACAAGTTCAGTAAAAAAAAGGGAATGTCAAAAATATACATACAGTTAAATTACAGCTATCAGTCTTATCCTCTGAACTTCAAAGGCCCAAGAGATAAATCCATTCCATTAATGCAACTGCTACCCCACCACTACAATTCAAACTAATAGCTATCCATATACAAAACATCAAAACATATAATCTATGTTAGGGTGAGATACCAGGCAACATTTTAGCCTATCTTTAATGATGGTTGGCCCAAAACAAACACAACAGTTGACCGCAGAGAAAACATTGGCCCTGCCTGTGTTTTGGTTCAGGTGCCAACCTGTCCGGTGCTCCATTTAACTAGGGCCCCTCTTAGTTGGCCTTTTCTCATCTCCAGTGCTGCACATACGGCCCTGGCCACCAGTCTAACGGGTCAACTTGGCCTGGCCGCTCCGCTCCGCTCTAATGGGTTCTCAAGGGCTTGGCATAGACGGCTTCCAGGAAATGCAGTGGCAGCAGGCCAAACAGAGCAACCAGGAAGCCCACACTGGCCACTGACAACAGGACGTATCGGCCGATGAAGAAAGTGTCTACGATCTGCGGGAGTAGAGAGATAGGGTTGTTATGTTCATACAGTTATCAGTTCATTGGTTGACCAAATATACTGAACAAAAATATAAAACGCAACATGCAACAATTTCAAAGATGTTACTGAGTTACAGTTCATATAAGGAAATCAGTCAATTGAAATAAATAAATGAGACCCTAAACTATGGATTTCACGACTGGGCAGGGGAACAGCCATGGGTGGGCCTGGGAGGGCATAGGCCCACCCACTTGGGAGCCAGGCCGACCCACTGGGGAGCCAGGCCCAACCAATCAGAATGAGTTATTCACTACAAAAGGGCTTTATTACAGACAAAGCCAAACTAACAGAACTCTTCTCATATTATGAGCCCCCCCCTCAACACTTTACATGTTGCCTTTATATTTTGGTTCAGTGTAGATCCAAGTCCAAATGGATGATGAATGAGTTAGTTAGGATAGATGATGGTCTGTGTATATCCGATAAATGTGTAACTTGTGTTTTAATTATCCTAATTCCTCTTTCTTCCAACAGATGTCACAAGTGAGCCACTGTAATCAGTGCTGTAGGAAAATGGGAAGGGAAGGCAGGCTCTCTCCTCACACTTACTTCACTAGAAGCCAAATGTTTATAAGCCAAATGTTAACATGGACTTTGGTAAATGTATTACAGTGTCTGACTTAACTTAGTAGATCATGACCCATGTTGCTCTATAAATGCACACGTTTCAGGCAGTTACTATATTGTACTCAAGCAAACATGGCCTCATTCAATAGACTTGTTAATAATGATGTGAGTAATAACAGGCCTTATTTTAAAAGATAATGATCACTCTCAATGTATACAATATGATCACGTGTTGCATCATCCACGTGAATTGGCTCAAAAAACTAAACACTTTGGTAAGTTGAAACAATCGCAAAAATACAAATGATTCAAATCACACAAAAAAAAGATTGAATGCATTATGACCAACCTTCCTCAAGGAGACACTAACTAGGCTTAATATGATTCATTTAATATAATACATGATTCACTAAATCACAGAAGAGTCAATAGTACTGTGTTCCATCATCTTGGTCAATACAATTCCCAGCCAGTGTGTTAACTGGCGGTCCCTATGACTTAGATACAAGGTTACACTTGGACAGTTGTTGGTTATACTGCGTTGCCCGTTGGAACAAAACAGAAGGACCTGGGGGAGGAGTGGAAGAGATGACTAACCAAGAGACCCAACTCCCTGAAGACCTGCTCCACCGTACAGATGCCAAATATTACAGGCGGCAACAACCTACTGCTGACTAAAGATAGGATACTGGGGCCTTGGTGGGAGCTTCGGGGCAGGGGTGGAGGGGCATTGTCTCTGGCGGATGCAGTGTTCTCTCATTTAACGCATCTCATTTTCTAATTTGCCAATTAGCCAGCAAGCGGAGCCCAGAGCTGGGGCCCATGTTTTATTAATGTGGCATCGAGCCGTTCGGTACGGAGGCCCTGTCTGGGGCCGGCCTAATTGGCGCTGTGATATTTTGTTTTTGTTTAACAGCAAGAGGTTAGCCGTTTCTTACACACACACACATGCATACACAGTCACACATTATCGTGGTCGGTCACGCACACACTCTCTTAGTAACACACACACAGTAGCTAGTTATTCAGAGGTAAGTCACATGTAATTTAATAGGATCTCTGTGGTAAGGAATAGCTGGTTGAGCCTCTTCTATAAGACCACCTTCTAAAAGCAAATTGCATGTGTAATAGGTCTACCCTTGTGTGTTTCAATAGGCTACATCATACCGAACTGTATGGTTTTTGATGTAAGGATAGTTTAGTACACCAGTTGTAGACTATTGACACAACTAATTACAATGTGCAATCAGCCGAATTAAAACTATTTTAGCTACGCTTGTTTATTTTTATTTGAATATGGCCTAGAAATTATGCACCCCACCGGTCATCTTTTAAATCAATAAAAATATATTTTTGTTTTACACATTCCTAAGATTTGAAACTCATTTAAAAGTCAATTAATATTTCACTACATAAACCCAAATACATTAACACTTTCTGTGGAAAAATTGATTTTTAAAGTATCATTACAGAACAGCAAATAGTGAATTTATTCACATAAAAAACAGAATGCATAATGAATGCATCGTTGAAAATAGATTGCCTGAATCATCGGGTCTGTGTGTCACCTGATCTTGCACATTGGCCTAAACTAACAGGAAAACAGGCACAGAACCATGTTACGGCCTAAATGGCACCCTATTACCTATATAGTGCAGTACTTTTGACCAGAGCTTATCAAAAGTAGTCCACTAAATAGGGAATAGGGTGTCATTTGAGACTAGGTTGCAAATTTCAATAAATTCCCTGGTATTTCCGAGATCCCGGTTGGAGGTGTTCTGGAATAGAGAGGGAATAAGCAGGAAATCCGGAGTCATCCAACCAGGGTTTCTGGAAAACCAGGGAATTTATGGAAAGTTCCCGTAATTTTGCAACCCTATGAGACACAGCCCATGCCTCTTTGTACTTCTGGTTTTCCCATGCACAGACAGCGCAGCAGGAAAGGCAAGCGCTGTAGTCTGTCTGTGCTGCGCTGCCTTTGGGGAAAGATAAACCAGACCAGATCTTTATGACAAACACACCGCCACATGTTCTGACTGCAGCTCTGCAGCCAGGGCCAACAGGCCACTCTGCTAGGCCTACATAATGTACATGGGCCAGAAAACAAAACAAAAGCCACCATGACAAAAAAAAAAATGGGTTGCAGTTTACTTGTTTGGGACAAATCCCTCTGTGTTGTTCAGGGGAATCATTTGATGAGCGCAATATGCTATTCATATTCCATAGATGGGTTAGCTAATAATGACACGAATATTATGCGCATGATTCAATGGGGCAGTTGTCTGTAGCTGTGCTCGAATACTCATACTAACCATACTATTTGTGACGTGAATTGAGTATATAGTATGCTTATTGGTCATAGTATGGATATAGTTAGTATACCAAAAGTTACCGGATGAGGTACAAAATTCGCCAAAATATGAAGTATACACACAAAGGACACTATTTCCGTACCTTAGGGCCCATAATGCAATTCTTCAGGAAATGTGCGTGGCTTCACATTGTTTTCAGATTTGAAGAAAATGGTGGAAAATATGCAGCCGAAGTACAACAAGAGCAGATACAAATTAATTGCATTAACTAATTATAACAAATGTTAAGAAAATGTTGAGCAATGTAGTAAAGTAATGACTTTTCAAATAAGCTACATTACATGTTATGTTGGCTGACAATTTGTTAGCTACTCTGTCCTTACGACCCACATAGCATATCATTACAGCAGTAAGTACCTGTATGTTCGTTGGCTACTTATATATCAAACTTGCCAGTATTCTAACTATAGGCTAACTACCCAACGTTTATTGACTTGATTATTCCAGTTATTCTTTGCTTAACTAAATGGTATAGTCGTTGTGCGTTCTCAATGGACATTCGGGTGCTTTCGTAAATTCGCTCTGGCTATCTACTCCGATGTCAGAGCACTCTTGTCTGAGTGTATTAGAGCCCAGAATAATGAATTTACGAGCGCTCAACACCCGTTGAATACGGCCAGTGTCAGTAAACGTTGGCAAAAAAGCATATTTAAATTGTTGCCAGCAGCACAGTTAGTCACCAACGCTTTGGAAAAAATAAAAACAGCCTACCCAGCTCTGCTATGGCAAGTAAAAGTGTGGTCTCATTTGTGTCTGGAAGTAGCTAGCAAGCTAGCCAACGTTAGCTTGGGTCCTTGACTGCTGTTGTAAATTCAGAATGCTCAAATCAACTCTACCTCTCGGCCCAAACGTCCAGTGTGCGCCCCGAGAGTGAAACACTCTGAATTTACAAAACGGACAATCTGACAACGCTCTGAATTTACGAGCGCACTCCACATTGAACACACCCAAAGTTGTAAAATGTCTAACTAGTCATTTGTTATGCTAACTAGTTAGCAAAAGGTTGTATAGCAACAGCATCAACTTGTTGTCTTGAAGAGTAAGCTAATTTGCGTTGACTCTAGTGTTCTATTTGAACATGTGCATTTACGGGGCACCACCAACAACAAAAAAATAGCCCAGCATCACACAGTTCTTCTCCCTAAATTCTCTTTCAAGCTCTCGTTAGGCTTACAGAAATAGATGCCTATAAAAATGTATCCAGCTGATGGGATACACACGCAACTTTCCTTGCAAAATGACAACAGTTTTATCACAAATTCAAAATGGACTGATATGTTCCAACAAGCTGCAGTTTTGGAACGATTGTGTCCCGTCTATTTTCGCTTTGGCTAATTTGTGAACCACTAGTGCCGTTTAGAATTGTTTAGCCTAAACTATAACCCCACTAAACATAGACAAGTTCCAAAAATGAAACTACGCAAAAATATTCATTTGATAAACACAAAGAGCATATTTATTAGAATCATTAAGCCTAGACCTATTCAAACAGATGTCGTGATTGTACTTCATCACCACGCAGTGTTCAATGTGAAATTGTTCATCCATTTAGAAAACTCCAAAGAACAGGCAAAATAAACAAAATCGAACATCGGAATATCAAAAATACAGATTTTGTTTTGTAACCCTGAAAAAAATGTCTTTCAACTCGCCTAATAGAGCCCCGTTTCAAATGATCACTGAGAATAACTGTTCCAGACGTGAGATGCTCATCACTTCGCAGTGGCAACTTTTATCATTTGGAAAAATATTATATTTTATTCTTTTATATCACATCTTTTTTTTTTTTTTTTACTATAAAATAGGTGTCTAGACTGTGATAAGGGCTCGGGAAATAAGAGTGTCTTGTCTGCTAAATGAATTAGGATTTGTTATCTATAATGGTTATAACAAATTAGCCATTGTCGCGCACTGTTGGCATAGGCCTATAGATAAATACACACATATTTCTTTCCAGTGCGGGCCTAAAAAATATATGTTTTTTTTCAGTCGAGTACTCAAGTAAAAATCTGAAATGCCCATCCCTAGTTGAGTATCAATATTAGAAAACACATGATACCAGTGGCTCCCACTTCTACAGAGAACCTTTGACACCCAAGAGCCTTCTGCAGCTGGCTGCCTCTACGCTGGAGTACACTTGCGCGTGCGTGTGTGTGCATTACAATTGTATTACAGTTATATTACTTACCTCGATGTCTTTGAATGGTGACGGAGTCTCTGAGCTGCGGGGGAAGAACACCAGGATAAGAGTGGCAATGAAGGCCAGCAGGAAGACAGGGATGACGCCTAGCCTGTTAAAAAAAATACAAATATCATTAATATCATATGGGGTCAAATTGTATTCTTCAAATATTTCGACTGGTAATCACTTTTGATTGTGTGTTCTTTAGGACTAATGCAAATTAGGCCAAGGTCATTGCAATCAACATCAATCAGCCCAATCAAATATGTATAACCAGTAAACTAACCCCGTTTTACACGTTTTAGTGAATCAATTCATTTTCTCAGAGTAAAATCTTGACATAACCATTTCAGTAGCAGTCAGAAACATGTGACCTAGCCAGTAACAGTGCAAATAGCAGGCTGGTCTAAAGTCGAATGACAGTAGACCGTCAACGGCCCTGGGCTAGCCTAAGTGCAATAGCCATACACCTGTATAAAACATGTAGGGCCTAACTATTTGATATAATCTCTGAAATACATTATAATCCCTCTGAAATACTTGATAATGTACAGTATAGTCCACACAAGTGTTGGCCAGGGATTTGATGTGGAACAGCCAGTACAGCATACACCTATGATCCTGTGATTTCACCTCTTGGCATGGCGGTTGTAGAAGCAGGCTATTCGGGGCAATGCAAATGTACAGTGTGGTATCATGTCTGCACAAGATAATGTGTAAAAACTGTGTTTAGGTAGCCTATTTAGCTAGGCCTGCATGTGTGTATGTATTCACAACTACCGGTAACTTACTTAGCTGGTCCAGTAGCTCTCAAAAGGATCATCCCGAGCACGAGAGCCACAATCCAGATAAGAGCAATGAGGAAAACCCCAGTGCCCACGCCCATTACCGTGCCAGCCATTCTTCACCAAAGGGTTAACGTAGCTAGCTGCTCACAGTCACGTCTTGAGGAGATTCAAGTGAGCTAGCTAACTAACGTAGCTATATGCGTTAGCTAGTGCTGTTGTTCAGCTCAAGCAAAGCTATTTGCGTTAAATTGAGTTTCTGCAAAACAAGTTGCACCCTAGAATGCGAATTGCATCGTTTAGAACTCTAGACGTCGCATTTTGCACCCGCTGATGACAGTAAAGTTAGCTACCTAGCTAGCTAAATAGCTAGCTCGTACACTCAACACAACACAACGTGAGCGCGTGCTGATTCAATAACTTCCTTTCCAAATAACTCAAAGTTTGAGACCGCTCGTGATAACCCACAACACTAAAAAATTGATTACTGAACGGAAACAGAACTTGCACGAAATCACTTCTGTACTATCACCTGCGTGCAAACTGTAACAACTACCAGCTGGATCCATTGGTTGCAAATAAACTTCAATTTCATAGGATAGACCATAAGCAGCCTTACAAAGTGGTTGTTACTATTACCGAATAGAGTGCTGGGAAGTGTAGTGTATTCCAAGAAGAAGCAGCATCTGAAATTGTGTACGCTCTCTTGTTTGCCGTAAACAACAAACAATGATGCTTTAACTTGAATGTTTAACCACAATAAATCCAACTAACGTGATGATGATTTTATCAGTGGGCAACTAGATGATTTTATCAATGGGCTACTAGAATGCTTTTCAGACGTTTTCCCAGTCACTGATCTTACAACTAATAAGCCCTTTCAAAAAAAATATTTTACCATTATTTAACTAGGCAAGTTAGTTAAAAACACATTCTTATTTACAATGACGGCCTAGGAACAGTGCCTTGTTCATGGGCAGAACGACAGATTTTTACCTTGTCAGCTCGCGGATTCGATCTAGCAACCTTTCAGTTACTGACTCAAGCCGCCTTTTGCCACTGTTACATTGGGATAATAGATCTTTGTGAATAGTTTTTATAAATAAAGCACTTTTTTCACTGGTGTGTTATCATTGCAGTGGTGGAAAAAGTATCCAATTGTCACACTAAGATGCCTTAATAGACAATGAGGTAAAAGGTAAACGTGAAAGGCACCCAGTAAAAGACTACTTGAGTAAAAGTTACTTGAGTAAAAGTTTTAAACATACATAACTATCAAAAGTAAATGTATAGTTCATTTAAAACTCCTTATATTAAGTAAACCCAGACATTATTTATACTAACGAATAATTTGTGTTTCGTGAGTCCGCCAGATCATAGGCAGTAGAGATGATGACCAGGGATGTTCTCTTGATAGGTATCCTGCTAAGCATTAAAAATGTAACGGGTACTTTTGGGTGCCAGGGAAAATGTATGGAGTAAAAAGTACATTATTTTCTTTAGGACTGTAGTGAAGTAAAAGTAAACGTTAACTTTATATAAATAATAAAGTAAAGTACAGATACCCCCCAAAAACGACTTAAGTAAGTATTTTTACTTAAGTACTTTACACCACTGCATCATTGGGAAGTGACAGAATGTATCCGTCCTCATACTGGATAACTGGAATGTCTGCTAATGTTTCCAATGAATGTAGCATATCAGTTGCTTGTCTGACGGTAATTTTTAATATGAGCCGACAGGGGGCTGGCAGACTCCACGATTTGAATAGATGCGCATTGCTGGGGTTTGTGTGGTAATACTGGAGGGAGAGTAGTGGAGGTGATGGGAGGGGGGATACGAGGAGCCGGTGGGGTGGTGTGTGGGGGGGTGGGAGGGGTCTTACATGGCAGACGTCACAGTTTGTGCAAGGGAGTATAGGCTGTGTTGTCAGCCTAGTGTCAGTCTGATGAAGATTGGCATTCAGGTAAGCTGTCATTCATTTTCAATGTCAGAGCATGGAGCAGGCTAACACTCCAGCGTCTTTTTTCCCCCCTCGCCCTCATTACAAAAGGCAGCACATTATTCATACAGACAGGGCCATGCTAGGGAGAGAGAGCGGGAGAGAGATAGAGCAAGATAGACAGGGAGAGAGGGGAGGAGGGAGAACGTGTGTGAAAGGGAGGGAGGAGAGGAAAAGAAAGAAACAGAGAAGAGAGATACATTTTTGTACTGGATGGGAAGACTGGATGTTTTTTTCTTGATGCAGCGTATGGATTAATAAAATATGTTGGTTATGTTTCTGATAATGGCATTTAGAGCACGTTTTGCGAGGTGTTTGCGAGGTGTTTGTAAGGGATATGGAGAATAGAACAATGTTTTGGTTGGAGAAAATAATCGAAGGACTGCACAAGACAATTTTAGACACTGCGCACGTGAACGCGCTTTCCACGCGTGACAGTGTATCATGCTTATTGAATAATGATTTATTAATAAGTTATTATGCATTTATATATTTGTTTGTTTAATTAATTGTATTTGCAAATATGTTTTGACTGACATAGCCTATATGATAGGCCTTTTTCATGTATATGGATTTGTATATTCTTCATTGATTTTGCAGTATATTCTTCATTGATTTTGCACCTGGATGATTGTCTTGAAATTGCATTGTATCCGGTCTTATCCTTCTCATAAGCGTTTTGTTATTGATGGGCTATAGGTAGAACTAATGTGTCCTCTTGTTTAAGACAAACAAACGCTTTGCTGTCAGACTACGTTAGGTAAAGTAAGTAATAGTCTACGACTAACTTTAGGTTATACTGTGCTGTTTTGCACCACTTACAGGCTATCCAAAATCCACTGTAAATAACTGCTAATGTATGTGAAAGAAATATAGGTGTATGAAAGGATGTCAACAAAATGGTTTATGTGTGTCAAATGGGCTACATTAAAATTATATTTCAGTGAAGACCATTGGGGTACATTATTTTGCGTTAATGGCACACATGGTGGTTAAGCTCTATCCTACTGGGCACAGACATCACTTCAATGTCTATTCCACGTTGGTTCAACATAATTTCATTGAAATGAAGTGGAAGCAACGTTGATTAAAACAGTGTGTGCCCAGTGGGATGCTAGTCAGTCTTTGTAGCCTAATCATTCGCAATTGGTCTAAAATACAAATGCCATAGTTAAGCAGGTAGACTGGTAATGATTTGTCAGTCAAATCTTGTAATAGCCTGAGCATGGCAAAACGTTTTTAAAGGTCCAGTGCAATAAAAAAAAATGTTTTTCCGTGTTTTCTATACCCGTGTTTGTTATATATGTTTCCACACTATGAGGTTGGAATAGTACTGTGCCCTTTTAATGTAAGAGCTGTTTGAAAAGATGGCCTGAAATTTCAGCCTGTTTTGGTGGGACGGAATTTTGGCCTGCCTGGTGACATCAGCATGCTGTAAAGTTAATAGACCAATAAGAAAGAGAGTTGCAAACCTCTCTGCCAATAACAGCAAGTTTTCAATTTCCCCCTCCCAAATCAGACAACTTCCAGACAGTCTTAGCAAAATTCTTGCTCGAGAAATTGCTCTTTGCTAAGAAGCAATTTTTGTTTATTTTTTACTATTTTAATTGAAAACAATCACAGTAAGGTACTTCATTGTTACCGAGAACATTTTTGATATTGAGATAAAAACGACTGCATTGGACCTTTTAGATTTTATCTGATTAGATTTGATTATACTTTAAAAAATGAATTGTACTATAAGTGTTTGGGTTTGCATTAATCTGAAATTGCATAATATAATATACTGTAATATACATGTCATTGCCCTTGTCAGCATGTAATCCATGTCTATCAAAAATAGATTCAGTTTGGCACTTTATTATTTCTATCTTTTTAAATAGGGATACAGAGGGTGATTTGTCTAAAGTGAATGGCTTGTGGCTGTCAGCATCACAGTGACTCCAATGTTTGTTTTTCAATCCTGAGGCATAGCATGCAAGACTTCTCCAGACTGAACATTGGCTCTCTTTGTGTGGCACGATTCATTGCCCAGTCGCTACTTTCTATTTTAGATTACTTGTTTATTCCAGAATTGGGCTTTTAGTGGGCTAGGCATTTGACAAGAACACACTCAAAGTTTTTCCACATAATTTGGAACTCACTTCAGTCATGTATCCTATATTTATTGCCATGTAGACTATAAAGAGTTAAGCTTTTTTGTCTTTCCCTCATGAAATTTCAATGTATAAAAAGGCATAGGGATTTCTGATTCACTATCATGTCATGCCATATTAATGAGTTCAATATGTATCCATTTGCAATGTTTGGACATCTATTATTATTTTATTTAGTCAAAGTAGTTGAGGCATTCTTTTCGTAAAACCCTGCATCTGATATCAACAATTTGTTTTGTTTTGTCTTTTTTTCAGAGTTTGGTTTACAGTTACAAAAAATACAATCAACAAAATGTATACAAAGATAACCCCAACCCATCCCCCCTCAGTCGCCATCCACCCGCCGTATCCTCCCTCCCACCCCTTTGCATCCAACTCAGCAGCCCCCCCCCCCACACACCTGAAGAAAGCATACCTCCCGCCCCTTCCCATCCCATCCTGCAACTGATGTTGCCATCAGTCCCCCTACGAACTATCCATCAACTGAGCCCCCCTCCGCTCCCCCCAATCCCCACCCCCACCCCACCAGAACAATTACATTTTATTCATGTATATATAAACAAAACTGATATATACATATTCAATGTATTACCACAAAAGTGATGATATAAACTCAATTTGAATGAACTTATTCAATACAACCTTTCAAATTCTGATTAGAAAAATCTGAATCTGCATCTTATTTTTTAAGTGGTGTTAGAAATTAATTAATGTACATGCCAAGTAATTATAGACATGGCACATATAATATATGTGCTGTAAAGATAACTGCCAAAATAATGGAAACACTTGAGTAAATAAGGGATACAAAGTATATTTTAAGCAGGTGCTTCCACACAGGTGTGATTCCTGAGTTAATGAAGCAATGAACATCCCATTGTGCTTAGGGTCATGTATAAAAATGCTGGGCAGGCCATTATTTTGGCTACCATGGGTATGCCACCATAGGAGGACAATTCCCCCATCCACAGGGCATGACTGGCAACTGAATGGTTTGATGAGCATGATGTAAACCATATGCCATTGAGATCAGTGACCAGATCTCAACCCAATTTAACACTTATGGGAGATTCTGGAGACAGCGTTTACCACCACCGTCAACAAAACACCAAATTATGGAATTTCTCATGGAAGAAAGGTGTTGCATCCCTCCAATAGAGTTACAGACACATTGAAGCTGTTCACACACACACACAATTTAGATGCTCCAAAGCCCTGCTGGGATCCTAATTGATGATTTGTGTCATGGGACAAGCAGCCCAGGGGCAAAACTGCAGATACCGAACACCCATACATTATTTGCATATTCCCATTCCCCAGTTTATGGGTAAATTACATTATTAGGTGCGATGCTGTGCTCTCCTGCAGCTTTTAGAGGATAATCACTAATAAAGTGATTCAGTTGCACTAAATGAATGAAATAAACAGAGCAAGAACAGCATCTGTTATTAACCAATTTGTGCATTTATGTATGGCCATAAAGCGTTTGAGAAAATTGAAGCGATATGCAAATGGCTGCTCTTTCCTTGCCGTAGCGCCTAATACCACCTCCTTCATATTGCCAAAGTAACAAATACATAATTTTCTCTGTGAATATCATCAATGTATTTCAGGTCTCGTTCTAATAGTCCCAGGGCCGGCTCTACTCTTTTGGGGGCCCTAAGCGAGATTTGGTTGGGGCACCCCCATCCCGCAGCAAAATACGTTAGTGTTTTAAAGCAAGTTTTCTGCAATTCTACACATTTTGCCATAGGGTGGAGAGAAAACATTGCAATTTTATAACACATTTCATGCAATTCTACTCATTTTACTATTGGTCAGAGAGAGCAAATTTGCAGTTTTACAGAAAATAACCTGCAATTCTACCCTATTTGCCATGGGATAGAGAGAATGTTTTGCAGATTTAAATAACATTTCCTGCAATTCTACACATTTTGTAATGACTTATGCCATGTTAATATGATATATGAGTGAGAATGACTAACAAAATCAATGGGGGCCCCCATTCGGCCATGATAACTACAAGTTTAGATAGCTGGCAAGACTAACTACCAATCAAAAAAAATGTTAGCTAACATCGATAATTGAGTAACTGTCTGTGACTGACATAACAAGAGAAAAACCGCTGATGCACAACCAAATTCCGAAAAATTGCACCTCGTGTATTCTACTGTTTTTACTCTCAATAGTAAGTTGAAACCCTGACTGAGTCGTCCCCCCCCCCCCCCTATTTTGTTCACAACGCTTATGTTGCTTATGCCTGGAACCGGCCCTGAAAAGTCCCATTTCATCTTCTTGTTAGCAGTCAGATGAAGAGATAGAAAGAGAGAAATCCTAAAGTATGCATGTTGTTTGGAATAATTCATGAGGCCTTAGTCTGCTGGGTAGGTACAGTATATCCCTTTGGAGCGCACTAAGGTCTTGTTCTATCCCTGGGAACAAGTTGGGCCTTTTTCTCTGCAGCACAGGCCTCAAAAGTGAAGCACACCAGCACACCTCAAGCAGTTGGGATGCATTTTGTGGCCCCTACATCAGAGGCCCTCACCGGCCAGGCACTAAGCCTGCTTGATCCCTATTGCTCTCCTGAGGAATGACGAGGCCTGCTTTAGCTGTCCGATGGCTCAGTGTAAGGAGGACCCTGCATGCTTTTATACTTTACCCCTCGCCTCATTCTCCCACTACTGCAGCATGGGCATCGCTCTTACTCGAAGTCCGTCACCGGGGACTGACACGGAGAGGAAACGGATTTGCTTGATTTATGCTCCGAGAGGAGCGATGGGCGTATTTAACGATCCGCAATATTGTTTGTGTCATGTGCTATTGGTTGATCTTTTGCTGCAACTTGCTCAGTCTGCAGAAGGACAGAAAGTAGACATTGTCATGAAAATGCATTAGAACTCTCCAAGACGTTTTCCAGGATGTTTCCAATGCCACTACTGCTGAATAGTAACCAGCAGATTTTGTTCCTATGACTTTAACTACATGCTTTCCAAAATCAACAGATCACCAAATACTAGGCCAGATCTATATGGTTCTATAGAGGTTGTCCAGACAACCCTCATGGTTGGAGATCTGTATAACTAGAAAACAGCACAGCATAATATAACATTGAACAGAGGTTTTAGTCATTTGCTAATGCTTTTAGCATCAGCACTTTGATTTTATTGCCCTTTTTTTAGAATGATGAAGTAGCAACAGGGAGACATTCTGGAAACTAAACAAAACTCACAAAACAGAATGCTGATGTTTTAATTGTGTTTAGCTGAAGCAAAGGTAATTATAGTTTGGTAGATTACAGTCAATGTTATATTATACCATTCAAAACAAAGTTAATTTCAAGTAAATGTAAACATCTTTATAATATTATTGTTATTATTGTTATTATTATTATTATTATTATTATTATTATTCAAAACAAAAATCAACATTGTATTTAGACTGCAATGATTATTATTATTCAAGGATCAAAAGTTAAATAAATTAGCAGCAGCTTATTATTTATTCTGTGTTTAAAGACAGGACTGCAAACTTGAAACTTATTTGATTCTTATCTCTGGTGGAATGCAGATAATCCTAATAGATGAATACAGTCTTACAGAGAGAAATATGAAGTCTGCCACTAAATCCAGAATGTGTTTTATTCTAGTAACAGCTGAGCAGGGTGAGGTAAAACCACTATGGCTGCTGCATATTTGTGTTCTCCGTTCTCAAAAAACACATAAATGTATGGGCAAAAATGGTAAACCTAAAGTTTCTTAAAAATCTTATACCCTTAGTGGGAGACTCTTGGAAAGTAGGTTCAAACTGCAGCTAGAGCAACCATTCACATTCCCTCAATTAGTTTTGGGGTGTGAAGTGTCATTGTCGAGTTTGCTGGAAATTTCGACCAGTTGTGTTACACAACGTTGGCTAAGACACAGACAACATGGAGAGAGTTTCTCCATAGTGGTTGTAGCCACGTGCCAAAATAGGGAGTTTCTTCTGAAATTGTCTTGATGGAATCCATTGTCCATTGCCTCATGTTGATGATTGGCACCATACAGTAGTAGACTGTACTTGGAAAAACAGTATAAAGCTCCATTGAATGGATGCAATCGCTTAAGTGCTATTTTGTCCTAAAAAGTGCCATCTTTCACAGTTTACTGGAATGACATCACTCATTCCTTTCTGCCATTTCTAGTTCCTGTGTATTTCTCAAAACATTGTTCTACAGGATATCATTGGTTTGGAGGACAACAATTTCCCTCTGTACCCCCACCTCCTAGCTTTTTAACATTAGTCGATATTTAAGTTTCCTTTCCTGCAAATCTATTTGTGCACCTTGTTTTTGTTCTCCCTACGGGGTCCACAGAGGTTTCTTATCAAAAGCCAGATGCAACGTCTGACATAGGAAATCAAGGACGTTTTTCTCATGGGCTTTGTTATAGCAGAAGCACTGCATCAATGGACTGAAAGCATTGCTTAAACGGTGACATCAGAATCATTTATTGTAATGAGTTTTAGTGGTAATACCACAAATGATTTCCTCAATGTGTCCAACCCCTTACTGTAAAAGCGCAATGATTTTATATGAACGTCGACTACTGGAAGTGCATTTCTCCCTGGTAATGTTATGTCTTATGTTTTACTAGACTTTGACTCTCCAAAATACTTTAAGGAGTACCATTTTATCACTGTAATATAATGCATTAAGGCATTTTGGCCGCAGGGAGACTGTAAAGCTTCCAGCTTCTCTCAGCTTTGACATAGGTGATTTAGGGGTTCTAGGCAAACACATATAGGCCCCTCTATAGCTACCTCTTCTAGAATTTGAGCCAATGATTCCATGGTTTTGTGCATTGTGCAAGCTGAACTCGTTGACTCAGTCTATTTTAGGGATGGAAGTGAGCTATTCTCGAAATCCAGCTTGTCAATATATACAGTGCCTCGTGAAAGTACACCCCTTGCACAGCTATCACATTTTGCTGCCTTAAAATTTAATCTATAAAGGATTCATTTAGATTTTTTCCCAACAGATCAACACAGCCTGCTTCACATTTTCAAAGTGAAAGAAAAAGTATAGAACATTTTCGAAATTAATAATGATAAAATACGAAGCTGTTTTGATTGTGTATGTCTTCACACCCCAAAGTTAATACTTGGTGGAAGCCCCGTTGGCAGCAATTACAGCTGTACATTTTTTTGAGTAAGATTCTACCAACTCTGCACAACTCTCAGGGAAACATACTGTATATCCAGCTCATAAAATGTTGTTATGGACAGTAATGTTCAACTCAAGCAGATTTAAAGTTAGTATTGGGACTGGACCCATGGGAACACTCAACACCTCTTGGAAAACCATTCTGGTGTGTCTTTGGCATTACAATGTGTTATTGTTGTACTGAAAAATATATCTATATCCCAGGGTTAGGTATTCAGAAGACTGAGGCAGGTTTTCATCTAACATCTTACTCAGTCCTGGTTTGAATATTGCTGTGCATCAATGATTCCCAACCAAATTGAATGATCTTGAGCACTTTTGACAAAAACAATGGATATACAGTGCCTTCTCAAAGTCTTCACCCCCCGTGTCTTTTTCCACATTTTGATGTGTTGCAGCCTGAATTTAAAATGGAATAAATTGAGATTTGGGTCAATGGCCTAAACCCAATAGTCCATCATGTCAAAGTGGAATTGTGCTTTTAAATTCTTTTTTATAAATTAATTTAAGATGAAAAGCTGAAATGTCTTGAGTCAATAAGTAGTCAACCCCTTTGTTATGGCAAGCCTAAATAATTTCCGGAGTAAAATATTGGATTAGCAAGACACAATCAGTTGCATGGACTCACTCTGTGTTCAGTAATAGGGTTTAACATGATTTTTGAATGACTAGCTCATCTCTGTACCCCACACATACAATTATCTGTAATGCCCCTGAACCGAGCAGTGAATTTCAAATGCAGATTCAACCACAAAGACTAGGTACTGTAGGCTTTCCAATGCCTCGCAAAGAAGGGCACCTATTGGTAGATGGGTAAAAAAAAAAGCAGACATTGAATATCCCTTTGAGCATGGTGAAGTTATTAATTACACTTTGGATGGTGTATCAATTCACCCAGTCACTACAAAGATACAGGCGTCCATCCTAACTCAGTTGCCGGAGAGGAAGGAAACATTTCAGGGATTTCACCATGAGGCCAATGGTGACTTTAAAACAGTGACAGATTGTAATGGCTGTGATAGGAGAAAACTGACGATGGGATCAACAAAATGGATCAACAACATTGTAGTTACTCCACAATACTAACCTAATTGACAGAGTACAGAATACAAATATTCCAAAACATTCATCCTGTTTCCAAATCCAATACAACTGTGACAATAGTGCTAGTACAAACTTGAACCCAGGTGCAGAGAAACACAGCAGGCAGAGGTAAGGGTAAATCCAGTATATTTACTTAAGGTCTTTATAGCAAAACAACACAGCAAGGGCACACGAGAACACTGAACAAAACATGAGGCCTGAGCACCTGGCCCAGTCCATTCAACAGGTGATCCCAATAAGCCCAATAAGCCCAATCAGGGTCACCTGTATACTAGAGGAAACCCACGGGTGCTCTCCAGTGGCAGCCACAGGTAGTACACTCCAGGAAGAAACCCTGACCTGTGACAGGACACACACACCCCCCCCCGCCCCTTAAGGAACGGCTCCCGGTGTGCCACCAGGGATAGCTGAACATCGACAGAAGTCCCAAATGAGTCCAGGGTCCAAAATGTCCTGGGCCGGAACCCAGGAACGTTCCTCAGGCCCGTAACCCTTCCAGTCCATGAGATTCTGAGTCCCTCGCTGGAACTGATGACTGGAGAGGATGCGTCGCACCGTGTAGGCTGTCTGTCCCGCTATCAAGCGAGGCGGAGGTGGAGGCCAGAACCAGACTAGAGGAAACCCACGGGTGCTCTCCAGTGGCAGCCACAGGTAGTACACTCCAGGAAGAAACCCTGACCTGTGACAGGACACCCCCCCCCCCCCCCCCCTTAAGGAACGGCTCCCGGTGTGCCACCAGGGATAGCTGAACATCGACAGAAGTCCCAAATGAGTCCAGGGTCCAAAATGTCCTGGGCCGGAACCCAGGAACGTTCCTCAGGCCCGTAACCCTTCCAGTCCATGAGATTCTGAGTCCCTCGCCGGAACTGACGACTGGAGAGGATGCGTCGCACCGTGTAGGCTGGCTGTCCCGCTATCAAGCGAGGCGGAGGTGGAGGCCAGAACCAGAGGACTGAACACCACAAGCTTGAGTCTGGAGATGTGGAAGGTGGGATGAACCCTCGTGGACCGGGGAAGACGAAGACGATAGGCCGCTGGATTGGTGCACCGTAGAACCTTGAATGGCCCAACGTACCGGGGAGCCAACTTCCTAGATTCCACGTGTAGAGGCAAATTCCTAGTAGATAACCAGACCATCTGGCCTGGATGCAGGAGGGGACTCGGGCGGCGATGACGGTTGGCCTGTCGTTGTACCCGAGCTGAAGACCTTAGGAGCACTGACCAAGCCCTCTTCCAGGTCCGGCGGCAACGAGAGATGAGGCGTTGAGCGGAAGGAACCGTCACTTCAATCTCCTGATCTGGAAACAGGGGGGGCTGGTAACTGTACAACACCTGGAATGGTGACAGGCCAGTGGAGGAACACTGGAGAGTGTTGTGTGCATACTCCACCCAGGAAGGTGCTGACTCCAAGTAGCGGGGTTGGCGGACACACAACACCGTAAGGCGGTCTCCAGATCCTGGTTCCCACTCAGTTTGACCATTTGACTGAGGGTGATAACCCTAGGACAGACTGGCTGATGACCTCAGAAGAGTACAGAATGTCCTCTAAAATCTGGAGGCAAACTGGGGAACCCGGTCAGAGGAAGTCCGTGAAGGCGGAAAACATGCTGAATGACTAGCTGAGCAGTGTCACAGGCAGATGGAAGCTTAGGCAGTGGAAGGAAATGTGCCGCCTTGGAAAAGTGGTATACAATGACCAGGATGACCGTGTGTCCCTCTTTGGATGGAAGGCCCGTGATGACATCCATAGAGAGATGGGACCAGGGCCGAGAAGGTGTTGGCAGTGGATGAAGAAGCTCCAGAGGCTGCTGACGAGGAGTCTTGTTCCGGGCGCATGTCGGACAGTCAGACACAAAGGTCCGACTGTCCGCCTCTGCCGAGGGCCACCAAAACCTCCTCAAAAACTCTAGCGTTCGCTGCCCTCCCAGATGAGAGGTGAGACGCGACGAGTGAGCCCACTGAAATACCTTGGACCGTGCCCCAAGAGGAACAACATGTCTGTTAGGTGGACAGCCATCTGGAACTGCCTTCCTACCTTGCGCCTCCCTCACTACAGTCTCTATACCCCAGGACACCGGCGTGAGAATGAGTGACCTGAGGATGATGGATTCAAGCGGCCGATCCTCACTGTAGCTGGAGAGCTGGCGAGAAAGGGCATCCGGCTTAAAACCTGTTATGGCTGCAGCCCGACGCCGGTACACCTATGACAACATCCCCCCACCCCCCCCCACACTGATTAGCATCGCTAGCATAGCGTCACAATTAAATAGTAGCATCTAAATATCATTAAATCACAAGTCCAAGACACCTAATGAAAGATACAGATCTTGTGAATAAAGCCACCATTTCAGATTTGTAAAATGTTTTACAGGGAAGACAAAATATGTAAATCTATTAGCTAACCATGTTAGCAAAAGACACCTTTTTTCTTTGTCCACCATTTTTTCTCTCCACCAGTAGCTATCACCAATTCGGCTAAACTAAGATATTGATAGCCACTAACCAAGAAAAAACCTCATCAGATGACAGTCTGATAACATATTTATTGTATAGGATAGGTTTTGTTAGAAAAATGTGCATATTTCAGGTATAAATCATAGTTTACAATTGCACCCACCATCACAACTCGACTAGAATAAATACACAGAGCAACGTGTATTACCAATTTACTCATCATAAAACATTTCTTAAAAATACACAGCACATAGCAATGGAAAGACACAGATCTTGTGAATTCAGACAATATTTCAGATGTTCTAAGTGTTTTACAGCGAAAACACAATAAATCGCCCGACCATTGATTTAAGCCAAAGAGAGCGATATCGTTATCATCGCCAAAATATATTAATTTTTTCACTAACCTTCTCAGAATTCTTCCGATGACACTCCTGTAACATCATATTACAACATACATATAGAGTTTGTTCGAAAATGTGCATATTTAGCCACAAAAAAACGTGGTTATACAATGACAATACTAGCAAAACTAGCCTGAAAATGTCGGACGCCATCTTTCACAGTGATCTTGTCTCACGGATAACTATTCATAAACTTGACTAAAAAATAATAAGTTGGACAGCTATCGAAAGACAAATTAGTTCTTAATGCAATCGCTGAATTACATTTCTAAAATTATCCTTACTGTGCAATACAGGGTTCGCCAAGCAAAGCTATACCAAACAAAATGGCGGAATATGCGTTTAAAACTTTGACAGAACAACGATTTATCATCTTAAATATTTCTTACTATGAGGTGATCTTCCATCAGAATCTTGGGCAATGTATCCTTTCTTGGGTCTAATCTTCTTTTGGTCGAAAGATGTCCTCTGTCCGTCGAAATGCCCACTAACGTTCAACCGGGACCCCGAAACGTGCCCAAAGCTTCAAAGAGCATCACATAGAAATGCCTCAAAATCGCACTAAACGGATATAAATTGCTATAAAACGGTTTAAATTAACTACCTTATGATGTTTTTAACACCTATAACGAGTAAAAACATGACCGGCGCTATATTACTGGCTAAACCAAGGCTTGGAAAAAGCCAAGTCCGACATCCTTCTTGCGTTGAGCGCAGGGTCCAAAAGAACGCTACTTCCGGTATTTGGTGATTTATAGAGGCACTGATTGCGCAATCGGCTCCATTCAAATTGTCACCACTTACTGACATCTAGAGGAAGGCGTGGGCAGTGTTTGTATCCTCATAGGATTTACAGCGGCTTTAAAACTGATCTGGAACCAGAGGCCAAGATTTCTGAAAACTCACTCACTGGGAGGAAAAGTGCTGTAGAATGAGTTCTGTTTCACTCAGAGATATAATTCAAACGGCTATAGAAACTAGAGAGTGTTTTCTATCCAATAATAACAATAATATGCATATTGTACGAGCAAGAATTGAGTACGAGGCCGTTTGAAATGGCCACGATTTAGCTGGCTACTCAGTAACTCCCCTGCAGCCATAAGAAGTTAACTTCTTATGGCTGCAAGGGGCAGCACTGAGTAACCTGAAAATAGGTGGCCATTTCAAACGGCCTCCTACTCAATTCTTGCTCGTACAATATGCATATTATTGTTATTATTGGATAGAAAACACTCTCTAGTTTCTTAAACCGTTTGAATTATTTCTCTAAGTGAACCAGAACTCTTTCTGCAGCCCATTTCCTATCCGGAAGTGAGATTTCCAAATGCGAGGTCTCTTTTCAAGAGCTTGTCTATAAAAGGGCATGTCACTTGGGACCATAGAAACACGTCATACGCCTTCCCCTGGGTGTCATGCGGAAGTGAGAGCAGAAAGGACTTGAATATCTCGTTCAGGGATTGAATACAGCCTCTTGGAGTGAGAGGACCGCCATAATTTTTTTTCTCCAAGACGCGAAATTGGACTTGTATTGCCTCCTGGAAAACTGTCGTTATACGTGAATATAACCTCCGGCTTCGATTTGACTTGATACATGTCACAATATCATCCTAAAGTAAGTTTTTTCAATATAGTTTAATTATATTATTTAAATTTATTCGGGACTTTAGACGTGATGCTTTGGAAGAATTGTTTCAAGAAGGAGAGGTTAGCGCCGCACGGCCAGTGTGCTTGCTAATTCAAGAGGGAAATAGTTCGTTCTGGATCCAAAAAAAAGACGGTACTGGACAATGGACCCCTTTACAACATTCTGATGGAAGATCAACAAAGATAAGGACCCAATTTGGGATGCTATTTAATATATCTGTCGAGCTGTGCTATCGCTACCGATTACTTGGAATCAATGTTGTTGTGTGTTAGCCATTGCAGTAAGCTAATATAACGATATATTGTGTTTTCGCTGTAAAACACTTAAAAAATCGGAAATATTGTCTGTATTCACAAGATCTTTGTCTTTCATTTAGCTATACACCATATATTTTTCTGGAATGTTTTATGATGAGTAATTAGGTTGTTGACGTTGGTGTCTGTATTTACTCTGGCTACTCCCGTGCGATTTCTGACTGTAGCTATGATGGTAGCAGTAATGTAAAACTGATTTATAGCTAAAATATGCAAAATTTTTGAACAAACCATAGATTTATTGTGTAACATGTTATAGGACTGTCATCTGAGGTAGTTTTTTTTAGGTTATTTAGGTTGGTTCTAGGTTAGTTAGGTTGGCTTGTGCATGCTACTTGCATCCTACTTGTGCTGTGAAAAATGTCTGTCCTCTTTTTTATTTGGTGGTGAGCTAACATAAATATATGTGGTGTTTTCTCTGTAAAACATTTAAAAAATCGGACATGTTGGCTGGATTGACAAGATGTTTATCTTTCAAATGCTGTATTGGACTTGTTAATGTGTGAAAGTTAAATGTTAAAAAAAAATAGATTTTGAATTTCGCGCCCTGCACTTGAGCTGGATGTTGTCATAGGTGTACCGGCGTCGGGCTGCAGCCATAAAAGGTTCATGTTCTTAGGGTTAACGTAAGATAACATAAATCTGAACCGGGTGAAGTGGAGAGCCCAACGATCCTGTCGAGGGTTGAGGCGTTTAGTCTCCTGGATGTAGGCCAGGTTCTTGTGGTCAGTCCAAACCTTAAAGGGATGTTCCGAGCCCTCCAACCAGTGCCGTCCCTCCTCCAAAGCCAGTTTGACCGCAAGAAGCTCCCGATTGTCGACATAATAGTTATTCGCCGCTGGAGTGAGATGCCTGGAGAAGAAGGCACAGGGATGGAGCTTTTGGTCTTTAGCCAAGTGCTGTGACAGAACCACCCCACGCCAACGTCAGAGGCATCCACCTCTACCACGAAAGGGAGAGAAGGGTCCGCATGAACGAGAATGGGTGCAGAAGAAAACCAACGTTTCAGGTCCTGGAACGCCTTCTGCATCAGGGGTCCAGCATACATGCCCAGCCGAGCCCTTGGTGAGCGTTGTCAATGGCGCCGCCACAGCACTAAAGTTCCTCACAAATCTCCGGTAGAAATTAGCAAAACCCAAAAAACACTGAACTTGCTTGACCGTGCTGGTTTGTGGCCAGTTGACCAGCGCTCTTACCTTTTTTTCGGAGTCCATCAGTACACAGCCCTGAGACACGATGTACCCTAGGAAGGAGATCTGAGGAACGTGAAACTACCACTTTTCGGCCTTCATGAACAAGTGATGAGCGAGGAGTCTTTGACGAACCTGGCGGACATGTTGGACGTGTTGGACTTGGAGAAGATGAGGATGTCATCCAGGTACACAAACACAAACGGGGTGAAGGAAGTCGCGCAGCACATCATTGACCAGGGCCTGGAAAACGGCTGGAGCATTAGTAAGTCCAAACGGCATGACCCGATACTCATAATGTCCATTAGGAGTGTTGAACGCTGTCTTCCACTCTTCTCCCTGTCTGATGCGCACCAGATTGTGTGTGTTCCGTAAATCCAATTTAGAGAAAACCGTAGCTCCCTGGAGTCTCTCAAAAGCTGATGACATAAGAGGAAGGGGGTAACGGTTCTTGATTGTAATGTTATTTAAACCCCAGTAATCGATACAGAGGCGTAATCCCCCATCCTTCTTCCCAACAAAGAAAAACCCCGATCCTGCAGGTGGATGCAGGTGGATGGCCAAATAAAATCAGCCGCCAGCGCCTCTTCAATACAACTGTTCATGGTTGCAGTCTCTGGACCTGAGAGAGAATACAGCCCTCCTCTCTGCGGAGTGGTGCCGGACAGGTCAATGGCACAATCGTAGGGCCTGTGAGGAGTTAGTTTGCAGGCCATTTGTTTGCTGAAGACCGGACTCAAATCCCAATAATCCCGAGGTCCGCGGGAAAGATCGGGCTTGTCATTCCCAGCCAGCAGAACAGGAGGATCGGAAGTCTCCAGACGAGCAGGACCGGAAAGGTGTGGAGAGAGTGGCTGGCAGGTGAACTGGCATGAAGGATTACATCCCAGAACTCTTCCCGAAGGCCAGTCAATTTGAGGATTATGGGTGGAAAGCCAGGGAAGTCCAAGAACCAGGGGAAGCTCAGGAGAGTCCAACAGATGTAACTGGATAAGCTCCACATGGTCATCCAGAACTCGTAGCTCGATAGGCATGGTGAGTTGCTTGACCTTCCCAGACCCCAGGGTTTGACCATTCAGTGCAGTGACCGACAACGGAGTGTCCAGCTTAATGAGTGGCAGACTCTGTTGGCGAGCTAATGTGCGATCCAGAAAACAGCCAGTAGCCCTAGAGTCTATGAAAGCCGGAATATCCAACTGTTCCTTGTCCCACCACAGGCTGTCCAGAAGCAAGGTGTGTACCGTATTGGCCGCAGGAGACTGTATCTGACTCTCCAGAGCGGAAAGTCTGGTGCCTCCCAATTGCATCGGCTCCTCTGTAGGATATGAAGGAGGACCATAGCCGAATTAAGAACCCTGAAGGGGTACAGGACAAGCAGGCCCAGCATACGGCAGTGAAGAGTCGACTCCCTCAGCATGGCCCGAAACACTGGAACCAACTCAGGACCCCTCCGTCCTCTCATGACGATATTCCCGAAGCCGGTTGTCAATCCGGATGGCCAGAACGATAAGCTCTTCCAGAGTGTCAGGGTTGTCCCGGGTGCCAGTTCATTCTTGAGAACCTCGCTGAGTCCGTTCAGAAAGACTGAGTGAAGTGCCTGTATATTCCAACCGCTCTCAGCGGCGAGCATCCGAAAGTCAATGGCGTAATCAGCTACGTTACAGCTGCCCTGTCTTTAAAAAAAAATATATATATATTTTAAATTTTACCCCCTTTTCTCCCCAATTTTCGTGGTATCCAATCGCTAGTAATTACTATCTTGTCTCATCGCTACAACTCCCGTACGGGCTCGGGAGAGACGAAGGTCGAAAGCCATGCGTCCTCCGAAGCACAACCCAACCAAGCCGCACTGCTTCTTAACACAGCGCGCCTCCAACCCGGAAGCCAGTCGCACCAATGTGTCGGAGGAAACACCGTGCACCTGGCCCCCTTGGTTAGCGCGCACTGCGCCCGGCCCGCCACAGGAGTCGCTGGAGCGCGATGAGACAAGGATATCCCTACCGGCCAAACCCTCCCTAACCCGGACGACCCTAGGCCAATTGTGCGTCGCCCCACGGACCTCCCGGTTGCGGCCGGCTGCGACAGAGCCTGGGCGCGAACCCAGAGACTCTGGTGGCGCAGCTAGCGCTGCGATGCAGTGCCATAGACCACTGCGCCACCCGGGAGGCCAGCTGCCCTGTCTTTGAGTAGCATTTCTGCCACTGATGGGGTGATCAAAAACCCTCATCTCCTGGGTGAAGCTTTGCCAATTGAAACAGATGTCTGATTGCTGCTCCCAGATGGCCATGGCCCAGGCCAGAGCCCGTCCTGAGAGCAAGGAGAAGACCAGCGAACATTGGAGCAGGAACCCACGACACCTCCCAGGATGCCCCTCATAGCACTCCGGTGATGGGAGATGAGGCTCCCGAGGGGAGGGAGATGATGAGCTGGTAGGAAGTGGAGGGTTAGAAACCGCCACAGGTGCAGCAGCAGTTGCTCCCGTCTGTCGCGTCTACAGAGTGAACACAAGAGTTCCTAAATCCTCTGACAAAGTCTTCAGCCGCGCCCCCTGGCGACCAATCACTGTTCCATGGTTAGTGAGAGCCGACCGTAAGTGGTGGAGCTCGGAGTCTCCCTCGGACGATTGAAGAATCTCTGCTGGGTCCATTTTGCAGCTCAGGTCTACTGTGACAATAGTGCTAGTACAAACTTTGACCCAGGCACAGAGAAACACAGCAGGCAGCGGTAAGGGTAAATCCAGAATATTTACTTAAGGTCTTCATAGCAAAACAACAAGCAAGGGCACACGAGAACACTGAACAAAACATGAGACCTAAGCAACTGGCCCAGTCCACAGAGGAACCTAAATAGTCATCCAGCAGGTGATCCCAATAAGCCCAATCAGGGTCACCTGGATACTAGAGGAAACCCACGGATGCTCTCCAGTGACCCTGACCTGTGACAACAACATATTACTGAGTACCACCCTCCATATTTTCAAGCATAGTTGTGGCTGCATCATGTTTTGGATCTGCTTGTAATCGTTAAGGACTTCAGGATAAAAGAAACAGAATGGAGATAAGCACAGGCTTATGGTAGAATCTTGGTAGAATCTTATTCAAAATGATTTACAGAAAGAATTTCAGCCAAAAGTATTAACTGTGAGGTATGAAGACACTTTTTCTTTCACTTTGAAAAGGTGGAGGAAAAAAATATAATTCAATCAATTTTTAAGGCAGCAAAATGTGACAAGAGTACAAGGGGTGTGTAGACTTTCACTACACTTGATAGTTGATACTATCCTTATTTGACATATTGTTCAACCTTTAAGTATCTGAAATATACTGTTGTACAACGTGAAGTTTGTGTACCTTTTCCCATGCTGTTACGTAATCTTAAAACAGAGAAGTTAATACCCTTTGAAGGTGTGTCTCTTTCTGCCATAACTAACATTGGTTTACTGTATAGGTTGGAGAAATGCATCATCAGATAACTGCTGGCTATTCATACACAGTTTTCCTTTGTTTTATTAACCTTTATTTAACTAAGTAAGTCAGTTAAGAACAAACTCTATTTTACAATGACGGCCTACCCATCCCCTAACCTGGATGACACTGGGCCGATTGTGCACCGCCCTATGTGACTCGCCATCATGGCCAGTTGTGATACAGCCCGGGATCGAACCAGGGTCTGTAGTGACACCTCTAGCACTGAGATGCAGTGCCTTAGACCTCTGCACCACTCGGGGGAGCCCGAGTTCCTCAAATTACTTTAACTGTCTTTGAGGAATTTTAAAAACAAAATTGAGAAGCTGTCAACTTGAAAAGTGCACAGTTCATCCAGACGGCCATATCTGCTGTAATTCCCAGTCATTGCTTTCCCCTCTCCTGTTCTCACCCCATTAGTTTCATAAAATTATGAGTGGCACTCTGAGGGTGTGTGAGTAAAAAATCTGTGCTAAAAAAAAATGTTGATGTTATACCGTAACTTTAAAGCTACAGGATTGCATTGAGAGTCAACCCCTTAGCACTTAACTTTTAGTCACTTAGGCTCGATTCGGTTCTTCATTACAGTTTTTTTTATTTTGTCTGGAATTTTCCGCAGCTGCTTCCCTTGTTAAGACACAGAGTATTCTTCCAAGATTCCTCTTTAAATAACCATTTCTTGTAGAGGATCGAAGTAGGTTTGTTGTGACATGACTAATGTGTGTAAGGGCGACTTTTACACAGTGCAGGTTTTCACTCCTCAACAGGAAATGCTTAGTGACATGTTTATGGAGATCCCATTGAACTTTGTGTCCAGGAATTTCATTCGGGCTTGAAATATAGTAAAGTCGGGGATTTAATATGAACTCCAAACCTTAAATGCAGTCAAAGGTAAATTAAATTACTGTGTATGGATGTGGGGATTTTTATGCCTAGAATTCGTAGTGGCACACACACACACAAGATGTTTTAGGCTAACCATATTTCAGTTCTGAAATGGTTGCGTTTTTATGACTCAACTCACATCTAACTTCCCAGTGGCTGTTCCAAACAACACATGCCACTTCTTATTTTATATCCTTTCACATTTGTTACGTTTGAGGGGCCCAGGGCATCAAGTTGTTGCCTTTCAAGTCACATTGTAAACAAGAACATGGCAGATTTATCAAGTGGATGCAGAGGCTCTGGGAAGTAGTGTGTGTTCTTGGGATTATCATATCAGACTCTAAAGGAATCTGCACACAGAGCAATTAGCGACAAAAGAATGCTAGTAGTTTCATTGTACATGTTACCCATTGTACCAAGAGATAAAGAGAACACTATTGATTCAACTCAGTCTTTATGTGTCTTAAAACAATGGCCCCAGTTCCTATTTTCCAGTTATTCAGTAATTATCAACATACAATAAAATGAACTATTTCATATTAAAATGAATAGACATTTACTATTGTCTTTAAATACCAAAAATAAAACATCTTATCAGGGTTGCTTTATAGTAATACATTAACCCTTTAAAGCCAAATGTTACATATACACTGACTGTACAAAGCATTCAGAACACCTGCTTTTTCCATAAAATAGACTGACCAGGTGAAATCTATGATCCCTTATTGACGTCTTTTATTAAATCCACTTCAATCAGTTATATAATAATAATATATGCCATTTAGTAGACACTTTTATCCAAAGCAATTTACAGTCATTTTACATATGGGTGGCCACAGGAAACAAACCCACAACCCTAGCGGTTCAAGCTCCATGCTCTACTAACTGAGCCGTACACGACCACAATCATTGTAGATGAAGGGGAGGAGACAGGTTAAAGAAGGATGTTTTAAGAACTTTGAGACAATTGAGACATGGATTGTGTATGTGTGCCAAGAACTGCAATGCTGCTGGGTTTTTCATGCTAAGCAGTTTCTCGTGTGTATCAAGAATAGTCCACCACCCAAAGGACATGAAGACAAATTGACACAACTGTGGGAAGCAATGGAGTCAACATGGGCCAGCATCCATGTGGAATGAGTATCGTGGTACAGACATTTTCTAGACGTTAATTCAGGCTCGGTAGTCCATTATCTATAGTAGTATGTAGACAGCCCAGAAAAACAAAATTGGTTTTGTGAAAGTTCCCAGAACATTCGTTAGGTTGCGGCAAATATTCTCATAACACAAAAACTGTCCAGTTGTGCTGATGATTATAGAATGTTTGTATAAAACAATTGCCTGATGTTGCAAAAATGTTCCTAGAACGGATTTCATTTGTTTTTTAAAGATTCCCAGAATGTTTCCAGTTTGTGGAAACAGTCTGGTGGGAGCATTGTGGGGACATCACAAAAGAAATGTCCCCAGTACTCCAAAACTGTCTAGTTGAGCGGTGGATTTTACTATGTTTCTATTAGGGTGCAAAAAACATTCCCTTGATGTTGCAAGAACTTTTCTAGAACACATTTAATCCTATCTTTAAAGGTTCCCAGAATGGTTCATTAGGTAGTCGGAACAGTCTGGTGAGAACATTGTGGGGATATCACTGTCACGCCCTGACCTTAGAGATCCTTTTTATTCTCTATTTGGTAGGTCAGGGTGTGACTAGGGTGGGAAATCTATGTTTATATTGTTGGCTGAGTATGGTTCCCAATCAGAGGCAGCTGTATATCGTTGTCTCTGATTGGGGATCATACTTAGGCAGCCCATTTTCCCCACCTTCTGTTGTGGGATCTTGTCTTTTTGTGTTGCAGGTGTTGCACTCCTAGCTTTACGTTCGTTGAGTTTATTTTAGGGTGCAAAAAACATTCACCCAATGTTACAAGAATGTTCCCAGAACACATTTCATCTGCTTCTTAAAAGGTTCCCAGAATGTTTCTTTGTGTTGTGGGAACATTTTGGGGATATGACAAGAGATAGGTTCTCAAAACACTAAAACTGTCTAGTTGTGCTGACATTCAGATAATGTTTGTTTCAGGGTGCACAAAACATTCCTTTGATGTAGCAAGAATGTTGAAAGAGCAACCTTTCTGAGTTCATTAAAAGTTCCCAGAACATTTAATTCGGTGTGGGTACATTACAAGAGATAGGTTCCCAAAACATGAAATATGCTTAGTTGTGATGACATTCATACAATGTTTAAGTTTGGTTGCACAGGACATTCCTATAATGTTCACAGAACCAAGTTTGTTTTGATGGGAAAACATTACTGGTACATTGTGTTATTACATTACCTGGAAACCTAATGAGAGCATTTGAGGAATGTTCTGTGGTGATTGTTACAGATTTTGTGTAGAACATTTTAGTGAATGTTAGAACATTCCAAGGATATTTCATTTTAAATGTTTTTGTGATGTCATCCTAATGTTAACAAAACCCCTAACTACAACTTATTGGGAATCGAGCTAATGTTCTGGGAATGTTCTGTGTTTGGTGGGAGTACTCATTTTCAACCTAGTCTTTCATTGAGCATTTCTTCACTACAACTACTAATCCCATTTGGTATCGTTTGTCTATAATTTGTTACCACTCTTTTGTCTTATTATGTGTGCACATAATTATTGCAGTCATCACATTAGATTATTTCATGCATAATAAACAGATTCAAACTGTGTGCCGGGTAATTAGTATGTTAGGATATGTGCTGCGATATGAGCTTTGCTTTTCTAATGATCCTATTGTTCCCCCTGTCCCTGAAAAGTGAGAGTTACTGATACAGATTTAGCTCAGTTAAATAGCAATGTTTTTCATCATACCATTTTCTTTCTCTATACTTTGTTATTTTTGGAAGATCCAGCAAATACAAAAAGATGCTAAAGAAATACTGCAGAGAGCATAAGTAGCGATAGACATGATTTAATTCTTGTTTCTGGTAGATAGATCTTAGTCGATTTAAATCACAGATGTGCTACACTCCATTCACAAGGAAAGAGTCCTTTGATCTTTTATGTATTGATAGCTCCGCTCTGGCCTGTGGAAGTTGCGATGCAAAGAACTATATGGTTTTGATACAGGTTTGGAACTTCTTGCCAAGTTAAGGCCCAGTGGCTTAACACTAAACTGACTTTTTAAAGCAGACATGTTCATGTTTTTAGGAAGGGAAGAGTACAGTTCTCTGTAGAGGTCTATCAGACCAAGACATTTTGGGATTTTGGAGCTGCTGATAACAGCTTTCGTCAATAGAATTGAATCTACTGTTTTCTATTTTCTGATCTCTCTGCACTGTCCTCATCTTGTCATGAATGACTGGATTAATCCTGTACAGGAATAAACAGAGTCCAGAAATGTTTTTCACCCTCTATTGTGGTAAATCGTCCTTGTTCCCCAGGGTTTGGGGCAATTATAATTACAGGCAGTCAATTCAGAAAGTAAACTGAAATTACAATTCAATAATTGAAAAAAATGCATTGATTTCCAATTACTTCACAACAAACTGAAAAGTAGAAGGTATTTATTTCAATATTTTTCAATTCGGAATTTTGTATTCAAATCACTTCATGAACTGACAGCCTTTAATTCGAATTGACCCCAACCCTGCTTTTCCCCAATGAATAATACAGAAAAACACTGATAACCAGATGACTGTGGAGGTTTTTGCTGCTCCCGCTCCCCCTCCTTGGCGCTCGAAGGCGCCAGGCACCCCAGCATTACGCACTCCTGCCACCATCATTACGCACACCTGCCTTCCACCCGTCACGCACATCACCTGGACTCAATCATCTCTGTCATTACCTCTCATATATCTGTCTGGTTCCCCACTCTGTTCCCTGCTTCAGCATTAATTGTTGCTTGTCGTTTTGTAGCCGTGTGCTGACGCTGTTCTTTTCTTGGTCTTTGTCTGTTTCCTGATTAAATGTTGACTCCCCGTACCTGATTCTCAGCTCCGGCGTTGGTCCTTACAATTTGTCTGTCACAAGAGAGTAGTCACATCAGAACGTTAACATAATGCCATTGGCTGATCCAGTGAGCTTACCAGAGTCATAACCACATAACCGCCAGTCTCTGCCACCATATCATTTTAAAGACAGTGACCAACCAATCAACCTGCTTCCCCAACCATCGTAAGGTCAGAGTTGAAACACAACACCTATAAGGAGCCACGGCGGGCTAAAAAAAGGCACCATTGTGCGGCACTAGAGAACACCAGCTATGTCACCTAATGGTGAACCCCCGACTTCCATCTTCCACTTGACCTCAATTCCTCCCGTTTCTATAACTTTATAATGGTGTCCCTGAAAAGGTTGATGACAGCTCTGTTCTAAAAGATAGATGTAAACAGCTGCTGTGTAGTGTAGAGCGACTGGTGTGAGGCTGAACACAGCAGCTAGAGTGTCTGTGGCCTGCTGCCATGTCTGTGCTAGAATGACAAGGCCTAGCAGCGGGGCCAGATTACTGGACGGGCATGAAGGGCACGTGCCTCGGACTCCCGACCTCCAGGGGGCCGCCAGATAGCATATGATAGTAAAATGGGTAGAATTGCATGAAGTTACCTTTAAAACTGCAACATTTTCTCTCAGCCTCATAGCAAAGTGTGTAGAATAGCAGAACATTTGCTTTCAAACTGCACAAATGGGGAAATTTGAACAACAGATGAGCTATAAAACAGCAAAAAAAATAAAGTGCCCCATGCCCTCAAAGATGAAAGGCAGGCGGCAGGAGGCGAGATCAGGTGGGAACATTCTAGCCAATGAGAGGCCCCAAATGCTTTAGTCTTGCCCTGTCTAGCAGGGTGAGGAGAGAAGCGTTTCACACAGACAGCAGTTATATCTGGTACTCGGCGTCTGTCTGGTCAAGGTCCCTTCTCTGTGGCGAGTACCTGGCCCTCTCCATGGGTTCGGCGGGCCAGAGTCAGTATGGTGTAAATAGACATTGTAGCCCCTGAGTGCTGATCTGGGGTCAGGTGTATTTGTTCAATAGTAATGGGTATGTTTAGGTAACTGGGAAAATAAAACTGATCTGAGACCAGTGCTTAGGTGGAGCTGTGGAACTGTCTGTCAGTGCAGCTTTACTGGAGGTGAAATGTCCCCAGTAAAGAGCAGAATGGTGGAGGATCACTTGTACCTTCCTCTTGAGTTCCCTGGTGTGTGTGTGTGCGTGTGTGTGTGCATGTGCGTGTGTGTGTGTGCGTGTGTGCGTGTGTGTAGCAGCCATTTAACAGGCTGGCTGCTGTCCCTGGTTCCACTGACGCCCTGCTGTGGTAGTATTTATAAACTGTTATAGACATTTAATACAGATTTGAGCGCACCTCTCAGCTTTCCCTGCTCTCTTAAATACATCATGTCCTCAGAAACAAACAGACAAGCACATTCATGATACATCTACCCAGAGTTTGAATTGAGTCGGCACCTCAAAGTTTCTAATGTTTGAGTACCAGCATCTCTTATAAAATATTCATTCTAAAATATTGACCCCTGTACAGAAAAACGAAAGAGCATCAACACCTTATCAAGCCACTTCAAGAACTGCCTCTAAACAGAATATTCAGACGTAGAAAACTGATGAAGTTGGCTAGATCATGCATGCACGTCATGCATAGAAACTAGATTATGCACACACATCTATTCTGTACATACAAATGCCTGGCGAAGCCCCCGATTGCAATGTGCCTCAGAAAGGGTTAACCTTTTCTTTTCCACTTGAAGAGAGAGAGAGAGAGGAAAAAACAGGCTAAAGGTCAGCCAGCAAGTCTGATTTCAGACACTGACGGGGAATTCCGCACTGTCTTGACTTTTCAGGATCTTGCCCTTCTTCTGCCAAGTTCATTATGTTCCCTCTTCCCTCCGCTCGCTCTCCCTTCTGCGAGACAGAGTGACAACAAATGAACTTCTGGGAGAAATTGTGGGCTCATCAGAGGCCCAATGGAGGAATATGAAACAGGCATGTCTGTCTCTGACCCTCCGAAAAGAGGGAAGACTCCACCAGGGGAAGATAGTTTTAGTGTCCCCCTACGTGCGTTAGATCAGCCAGCCTACTGTGCGCTACAGGAGGGTCCGTCCACCATCCACCCAATCCATCCCCAAGCCTGAGGAATCTGCTGAAAGCTCAGTGCCTCAGTCTTTTCCCCTCCGTTACCCCTATCCCCTCCTTTCCTCTCCCTCAGCTCCACCACCCCCCACCCCCAGATCTCATTCCCATAGTCCTTAGACAGGATGCTTGTCTCTAGATTTCTGAGCAGGGGGGAGTGTTGGTTGACCTGGGCTGGGCTGACAGGTTGGAGTTGGGACTAGGACTAGGGATTGGGCTGGGGCTATTGGGCTGGGACTATGGGGCTGAGGATAGGGCTCATTGGACTGGGGCTTTTGGGATGGGGATGGGTCTGGTAGCTATGTTCTAGGGCTGAGACTGGAGCTACGTCTATGGAGCTGAGGCTGAGGGACTGGGGATAGGGCTGGGGCCTGGGCTGCCTGGCCGGCAGCCAGGTTGCTCTGGTGCTCAGCTCCAGTGTAAGCGAAAGAGCATATGATGCATAAGAGGCCGACCCAACAAGGCCCATGGGGACCGAGGAGCATGGTTCAGATCATATGAGTTATGTGCGGTAGCAAGTGAGCTCCTTCAGTTTTATTACATTGGGGAGGGAGTGATGGAATAGAATAAACTGCATAGATGCCTTAGGACATGTCATATCATGTGGCATTTTAATAGTATTTTCATATCATGAAATAGGATTGACACAGATTGTAAAATGGACATGTATCATCTGGGACTAAAGGGTCAAGTTGTTTGGTCTTATTAGCCAAAAGGCCTTAGTTGTGGCTAGTGTAAACAGTATTTCTAAACACTAGATTGAGGAATGATTTAGTTCTCCTCATATGTAATATAACAGTCCATTTTTTAGAGGCAAATCATTTAGAAAATATAGAATGGAAGTAATTTACAGTTGCACTGCATTAGGGCATACTGACTGACCAGTGACCACACCCCAAAGCTCATATCTCTCAAACTTGACTTTCAAATGGTTCATCCTTGCACCTTTTGCTTTACCCTCTACATCTGCACATGCACCATTGAAAATAAGGATATCAATTTGCTAACACTTTAGTATAGTCGATATGCTGCAAAGAAACCACTACTAAAGTACACCAATACGAATATGAGACTTGCTTGGGTCAAGAAACATGATGGAACATCCGATGGAAATCTGTCCTTTTGTCTGATGAGTACAAATGAGAGATTTTTGGTTCCAAACGCCTTGTCTTTGTGAGACGCCGAGTAGGTGAACGGATGATCTCTGCGTGTGTGGTTCCCACCGTGAAGCATGTAGTAGGAGGTGTGATGGTGTGGGGGTGCTTTGCTGGTGACACCGTCTGTGATTTATTTAGAATTTAATGCACACTTAACCAGCATGGCTACCACAGCATTCTGCAGCGATACGCCATCCCATCTGGTTTGTGCTTTGGGGTAATTTGTTTTTCAACAGGACAATGACTCAAAACACACATCCAGGCTGAGTAAGGGCTATTTGATCAAGGAGAGTGATGGAGTGCTGCATCAGATGACCTGGCTGCCACAATCACCTGACCTCAACTCAATTGAGATGGTTTGGGATGAGTTGGACCACAGAGTGAAGGAAAAGCAGCCAACAAGTGCTCAGCATATGTGGGAACTCTGGCAAGACTGTTGGAAAAGCATTCCTCATGAAGCTGGTTGAGAGAATGCCAAGAGTGTTCAAAGTTGTCATCAAGGAAAAGGTGGTAACTTTGAAGACTTTGTTTAAAACTTGTTGGGTTACTACATGATTCCATATGTCTTATTTAATATTTTTTATTCTACAATGTAGAAAATAGTAAAAATAAAGAAAAACCCTTGAATGAATAGTTGAGTCCAAACTTTTTACAGGTGCTGTATGTGTTATTTGGTGTTCACTCACATTTGTTTGTAGATATAAAGTATAGATAGTGGATAGTGCTTAGTGAAAGTCTACTCACCCCTTGCACAGCTTGCTTTCAACGTAAAAAAAAATATTATAGAAAATGTTCCACATTAATACATTTTTTTAAACAAAGATGTATTGATTGCGTATGTCTTCACACCCCAGAGTTAATACTTGGTGGAAGCACCTTTGGCAGCCATTACAGCTGTGAATAATTTTGAATATGATTCAACAAACTTTGCAAAACTCTTAGGGCAACATATATCCATTGTTTTTGTCAAAATTGCACAAGCTCAGTACATTTTGTTGGGAATCATTGATGGACAGCAATATTCAAACATTGTCTAGTTATGTGTAGTGAATGCAATGTTATTGATCCTCTGTATTTTTGTTGTGGAATTTGCCACGATCAAAATAAATATGAAAGGAAAAACTGCCTCAGTCTTCTGAAAACCTAACCCTGGGGTAAAGTTTTATTTTTCCAGTGGGACACTTACACACATTTTCATGGCAAAGACACTCCAGAATGGCTTTCCAAGAGTGGTCATGAGTAGTCCAGTCTCAGTCCTGACTTAAATTTGCTTGAAAATCAGAGACACGGTTTGAATATTGCTGTCCATCTTTTGTAGGGGCCCTTAAGAGTTGTGAAAAGTTGATAGAATCTTGTTCAAAATTATTCATAGCTGTAATGGCTGCCAAAGGAGCTTCCACCAAGTTTTAACTCTGGGGTGTGAAGACATACAAATGTATATATTTTTTTAATTTGAAACATTTTCTATTATTTTTCTTTCACTTTGAAAATGTGAAATAGGTTGTAGGGAAAAAATTGAATGTAATCCCTTTTTATATGTAATTTTAAGGCAGCAAAATGTGAACACTGTGCAAGGGTTGTGTAGACTTTCCCTAGCAACTGTATATGGATCAGTGTCTGTGTGTGTTTGAATACACATGTGTGTATTGTTTTGTGTGTGCATTTAAGGGTGGATATGGTGTCGGGCGGTGTATGTATATTATGTGTGTGTCCTGTGCTTTGTCTGCCACATCTGCCTATTATTAGCTGCTTGCTCGTTAAACGTTGGGGTAAACCCCTCGTGATGCCAAGGAGTGTACTGTTACCCCTATGGGAATACCTACCATTGTCATCAAAAGCTCCCTGGAATTGTATAGTTGTTACCCTTAAACAACACAGTCTTAGCCATACTGACCTAGTAATAGTCCCCAATATTGAGCTTAGAATAACTCCTAAACACATGCAAATGTATTCTGTGCTGTTCCAAATGTTAAGTACATAGTGCGTTTCAAAATAACCCGTGTGTGTGATGGTGAAAGAGTATATATTTTGCACGGTCTTATGTCAGAATTCTTGATTATTGCTATTGATTGTGGCCAAAATAAGTTCCATCCCAGAAATAATGACTAAGTAAATAGTTACGCTATATTACCTTCTGAAAGGTGGTAGAGACATATTGGTATAATAGCTTTTAATAAAAGACAGTTGAAAGAGTTGAATTGTTTATGTCATCTATAGGCTTTATACTGTAAATGTGGAAGTACTATTCTGCATTTCTTATAGCATCAGCACCCTATAGAAATCCCCGGTGAAGATGGCCAAATGACCTCACTTCCTGTTTGGCCAGTGGAAAGAAAATTGTATCATTGTTGTACATCCTGTTTGACAGTAATCTGTGTGATATTCTGTACAGCTGTAGGGCATGACAGAATATTTAGGTCCCATTGTGTGTGTGTGGAAACCACCGTAAGGATTTTATATATTGTTAGTTCTATAGATACAGTTACATTCTGTTTGGTGTTTATTGCAAGTTTGGGGTGTGAAGTTTGTGGGGCATGGGTTTTTGAGTTTGGGTGCATGTGCTATAGAACTCCAAAATGAATCCAAAATGAATTAGCTTCTTCATGCCCTGCATCTTTGTGTAGAAAAACCTTGCTCGCCTTTCTTGTGTTTTATGGAAATGAAATTATGGCATAATGTCACTTTCGTTATTAGAACAGAGAGACTGTGCATATGAATCAGTCCACTGTTGTCATAGTAACATGAAGCACTAAACCTCTGAGCAGCTGTTATTGCAGGCTTTGAACAGCTGGGGGGCTATTGCTGGCAAGGGATTGTGGGAAATGAGTCCTTTGGTCCACCCTGCTCACCTTGACCTTCCTCTTCCGAAGAGGAGAGTTTGTGGATCTTAAAGAGGTCCATCTGGACTATACCAATGTGTACTGAGTCTGTGTACGATTATAGGATATTTAGTAAATATTCATTACCTACATTAACGCTATATCTTCTCTGAACATGTTTGCCTGAAACTAAAATAAACTGCCTGTACTCCACTTGAATTTAAAAAAAACAAATTGAGCAAATGAGCTGAATTGTTTTGTAACGCATGGCCGAAAACAAGTTCGAAGCAGCCGAGCGCATCCCATTATTCGAGAACAAATATTGTACAGGGCTACGATAAAAACTCCAGGAAGCACAAGAACTTGTCATGGGGTAGCACTACTGCCGTGTCCAATTCCTTCAGCTTTAATCAAGTCAAAATGTAACCCGAGAGCAGTGCCCCATCCTCCCACTGTTCAATTTAATGAAGAATTCCTAGACTGGGGGACTGTGTGTGCATGTGTGTGAGTGTGTGTGTGCTAGGCCTGGACTGTTTGCACAAGGCGACATGCCAGACTACTTGAGACTCTGAGACCAAGACAGTGACTGAATGTGGGAAAAATCTAATGCTCTCCACCTCCCCCTCTCCCAAGTCAGAGAGGCCCACTCTCTCCTCTCCGTGTCTGTTTGGGGGCCCAGCCAGCCGACCAGGCTGACTTGGGAGAGGGGGAGGTGGTCTGCTGTGGTGGTCTGCTGCTCCAGGAATGCTAATGCTTCCTCTGTGGTTTGCGAGGAACACAGTGATTAGCCCTCCAGCCCCCCGGGGGGAGCCGCTGCTGCTTCGGCCCGCTTTAATTCACTTTGACGTCAACAGGAAGGCCAGCCCGGGTTGAGCGGCTGGAGAGGAAGGCCACTGCTGGTCCCGGAGATTAGGGGGAAGCTTCCAGAGGGATTACAGACCAGGCTAAAATGTTTTCTTTGTAGCTGGAGGAAACCTTAGAAATGCCTCCCCTGATCTTCCTTGGGTGACTGTTGTGTTGGTGAAGTGAACAACCCAGGCTAGAGGATAGCCCCCCCCCCCCAAAAAAAAGCCTACTCTCCTTATTTACTTTCATGAGCACTGGTCTGAAATGAGTTTATACATTGAAGCAAAAGGGTGTATGGTGGAATCCTATCCAGTCCTTTAATTAACTTGTTAGTGGTCTTGAAGTGAAGGAAACGAAAAAGCCATGTAACTGCTGCAGTATGTATATCCCCCCTCCCCCTGTCTGTTAAATATCCCGTCTCCAAGCTCCCTAGCCTATACCTCACACACAGTCCCAATTGAGCAGTGCAGGTCTTGGTAAACATTCGCTGTTCAGAGCTCCAGTGTTAGCAGGTAGCAGCTGGAGTTGCTAGCCTGCTGGGAAGCCCAGCACACACCCACTGACAGGATACATGACTAGCCGGTCAAGCGAAAGATCAGGTGTCCAATCCTAAATGGAAGATTGAACTTAAATCGGTTACATGTGCATACTGACTTCCTGCACTGCACCAGAACTCCTCGAAATGAGTCCAAGAGCCTATGGAGGTACTAGGCACAAAGGAATATGTCTAAAAGAGACTAAGGCTACTTGCAGCCAAGATATTCTATATTCGACATATAGAGTGGTGAGACAGAGGAAGACTAACGTGGACCCTTCGTGGCCAGAAGTAATTAACCCATTCATTGTAGCCATTGGTGCTCTGTAGAGTTGCTATTTTCTCAAGTTTTCTCTTGTCAATTTACTCGTGACATTTCTGGATTACTCATTCTACTAATAAAGTCAGATCATTTTTAAAATTGAACCTTTATTAAACTAGGCAAGTCAGTTAAGAACAACATCTTATTCACAATGATGGCCTAAATCAACAAATCCGATAGTTAGTTTAATAAAGATTAAGGGTACAAGACTGTGTACATATCTGTCTGTGTTGGCAAAATCACTACATCTTCCATCGAGCCTAGCGAGGAGAGGCTGCCCATTGTCACAGTTCCAAGATCAGTCAGAAATGTCTAGCTAACCCTATGCCACTGAAACCGGTGGATCTCAAAACTGAACTTGGATACTCGTTAAGTAGCAATGGTATCTTTTGCCACAATTGATAGGTCGAACCAGTCATGACTATTCAACAAAACAATAAATCAAGTTTCTTTCCAGCGATTTTCTTAGTTACATGATTGTATAACTAGCAAAGGAGTTTTGAAGTTGAGGGTGCAGTATTTATGAAGTTTGACACGGATTGCAAAAACTAGCTCAAGTACTCATACTAACCGTACTAACCATACTATTTGTGACACTAACCATACTATTTGTGACATGAATTGAGTATATAGTATGTTTATTGGTCATAGTATGGATATAGATAGTATGCCAAAACTTCCCGGATGTTGTTCTAGAATTCGTCAAAATATGAAGTATACATGCAGTGGACACTTTTTCCGTACTTTTAAGGCCCGTAATGCAATTCTTCAGAAATGGGCATGGCTTCACAACGTTTTTTAAATTTGAAGAAAATGTTGGAAAATATGCCGAAGTCCAACGAGAGCTGATACAAATTCATTGCTTTAAGTGATTATGACAAATGTTAACAAAATGTTGAGCAATGTAATAAGTTACGTTACAGGTTATGTTGGCTAACGAACCGCATAGCAGTACAGCAGTATGTTAGCTAGTTACCTAACGTTAGTTGACTACTACTACAGTACATCGAATTTGCCAGGCAGTATATTAACTTCATGCTATCTAACTAGCTACCCAACGTTTATTGACTTGATTATTCACATCATTCTTAGCTAAGTGGTCATTGTACGTTTCAATGGACATTGTTAATTCTGGCTATCTACTCTGATTTCAGAGCATTCTCTCGCAGAATAACTGCGAGAGAATGGCCCGTGTCAGTACACGTCAGCAAAAAAAGCGTAATTAAATTGTTGCCAGCAGCACAGTTAAAGTCACTAATGCTCTGGATAACATGAAAACAGCCTAACCAGCTCTGCTAGGGCGAGTAAAATTGTCGGAGTGAGGTGTTCTCTCATTTGTGTCTAGAAGTATCTAGCCAACATTAGCCAGTAGTGTAAAGTACTTAAGTAAAACTACTTTAAAGTACTACTTAAGTAGTTGTTAGGGGTTTCTGTACTTTAATTTACTATTTATATTTTTGACAACTTTTACTTTTACTTCAATACATTCCTAAGAAAATAATGTACTTTTTACATACATTTTCCCTGACACCCAAAATTAAATTTTGAATGCTTAGCAGGACAGAAAAATGGTCCAATTCACGAACTTATCAAGAGAATATCCCTGGTCATCCATACTGCCTCTGATCTGGCGGACTCACTAAACACACATATTTCATTTGGAAATTATGTCTGAGTGTTGGAGTGTGCTCCTGACTATCTGTAAATTAAAAAAAAAAAAAATATGATTCCGTCTGGTTGGCTTAATATAAGGAATTTGAAATTAGTTATACTTTTACTTTTGATACTTAAGTATATTCTAGCAATTACCTTTACTTTTGATACTTGAGTATATTTAAAACCAAATACTTTTAGACTTTTACTCAAGTAGTATTTTACTGGGTGACTCACTTTTACTTGAGTCATTTTCTATTAAGGTATCTTTACTTTTTCTCAAGTATGACAATTGGGTACTTTTTCCACCACTGCAGTTAGCTTGGATGCTTGACTATCCTTGAACACTCAGATCAACCCTACTCCTCGGCCAGTGTCCAGTGTGCGCTCTGGCACTCCGGATTGAATTCACGAACACACCCAAAATCATAAAATGTTTAGCTAGTCATTTGTTATGCTAACAAGCTAGCAAGAGGTTGCATAGCAACAGCTTCAACTAGACAGGCGAAGCTCTAGTAAGCTCAACTGAAACGATACCGTTCGTTTACAGTATACTAAAATGAAATATTAGTATGTAGTATATACTCATTAAGTATGTAGTATACAGTATGGTGGTATGGGTTTTTCGAACACAGCTATAGTTCAGCTAGCCAGCTATTTTAGCAAGGGAAAACAAGCTCGGGACAGGATATAGGGTCCGTGCTGCCCGGGCTCCTTGGGACGTCCCTACCCCATTGAAGTTGACATTTTAAATGGTTGCGTTTAGGGTTAAGTAATGGTTATGGTTAGGGTAAGGGTAGGGGTTAAGGTTAGGATTAGGTTAGGGACGTCCCACGTATCCCAGATAGCACTTACTCATGATATAGCTGGGCGCACATGCGCACTAGGCTAATTCAAGACATAGATGATAGTTTTTATGCCCTGATATCTGGAGCTCGCGGCGAAATGTTTAATTAAACAATTCAGAGACTGAAACAAAGAAATCAGATGACAAATATTTAAAGAGAGAGAATCGATATACAATTCCGAAATCAGCTGTAACTGTCAGTAGTAAAACAAAGCTTAAAACGATGTTTGAGTGAACCTGAATGTAGAAAATGAATGATGATGTCGCTTCTGGACACTGATTCTCCTCACCACTCTATTCACACCCATTATATGGCGGTATTTTAATGCCAATAATACTGTAAACATAAGAAAACAACCCAGACCACTATCATTGTGAAATTACAACTACTTTTCTGATGTTGCCTTCTTTTGTGTACAGTAAGTGGGATATGTTAAAAATTGACTTTATACATACATGTTTACTCACACAGCAACATGTCCCTGTTTTTTGCAGACTTTGTGTGGAGGACCGGACACTAAGGCGTGGAAGAGCAGACGACAACAACATTGACTGCTGCTGTGTTGCTGAGGGCAAACTAACTGTGAGTTCTCCCATCACCTTTTCACAGTCCTGAAATAGGGAAGTAAGACTTTAAGACTTCTTCACTAGAGTTACTGTTTACATACTGTCTGTTTGTTTACAGCACCATTAAACAAGAGGTGTATTTAGCGAGGGCCTAAGTGTAGTCTTTGGGCATGTGTTTTATACATGTACGCATGACTAACTAATGGGGTGTTAACAACACATCTTAGCAGCACATCTGGTGCATCTAATACTGTCAAGCTGCTTCTTCAGATCCAACTCCAAGTGTTTTTATCGTTCCATGATGAAGGCTAAGACTAAGAGCACACAATTAAGTGTAACTCCTACCTTAAAAACTACCATGCAAGAGTAGTTACTGTAAGTCTCTTTGATTGACTCAACTCCGTTGCGTTTCGGTTGACCTAGATCGACATCAATCATTTAAGGCCTCTTCCTAATTCCGCAGACTAAGTTGTATTTCCCAATTTGACTTTTTAAGTTGACTTTACTTCTCGCAGGGAGTTTATTTCCCAAAGTTTGGATGCTGCTTTTCCCCCTTCATGTTTTTAATAGCAGTTAGATTCACTCTAAAAACACTATTTGTGTCTTTAATGGTTGAGCTGGCCAGGATGGAATTGACTGGAGTTGATGAGTTCTAAGTGAAGCTGTGGGGAGAGTTCGAGACGAGGGCTTTACTGTGACACTATAATGACAGGCAACAGGGAGGTGAACTCATTTTTTAGTAGGAATAGGATGAGAAGGGGGGGTTGGAGGGCAGAAAGAGAGGGAAGTCTCTTTAATTGAGTGCAAAAGCAGCTGGATATTCCAAGCCATTTCCCGCCACAACAACGGTGCACTGGCACTGCCTGTCTCCATATCCTCCTGGCCCTAATCACTCCCAGCCGCTGCATCCTCCCTCCCTCCTCTCCTCTCCTGTATGGATTCTTCGGAGCCCTGCCGAGGATTGTTTTACACTTAATTTTGTTAGACCTAACGAGATTTCGCTAATTAAATCTCCTCCTGGCTGGAGCCGCCATCTCACACTGTCGCGCGGAGTGTTTGTTTGTATAGATCTTTTTAGACTAATAAACATTTTCATTCCAAAGTCGTGGGGAGAGGAGAGAAGGGTTGTGTTGAGTGGATGAGGCTTGTGTTGCTCCTGCACTTCTGATAATCCTTATAGGTTTTAACCTAGCATTCTGTGATAGGGAAGTGGCAGCCATCCGCACCAGGTACCACTGTCTCTCCTCAATGGAAAGGCATCCATGAGGTGATAGTCTCTTATGAAAACTGTCCATGGCTACCTAGCTCTTTCCCTTCCTTCACAGCATCTTGTTATTGTATCAATGAATGGGCAGCGATCATGCAGCTACAGTATATGATCCTGATAAACACAGCTGTCCCTTCACAGGAGGCTGCTGAGAGGAGGATGGCTCATAATAATGGCTGGAATGGAGTGAATGGAATGGTATCAAACGCATGGAAATCGTGTGTTTAAGTTTGATAAACATTCCATTTATTGTGTTCCAGCCATCACTATGAACCAGTCCTCCCCAATTACGGTAACACCAACCTCCTGTGCTGTCCACCCAATCTACACCAGTCTGGATGGATTAATGTGAAACCTTTAGACATTGCTATATGCTTTCCCAGTATCATGACCAATGATAGAACAATTTATGATGGATAGACACATACAAATACAAACATTGTCTTCCTCTCTAGGTCCCTTTGTCGTCATTCCTAACAAAGATAGAGCCTGTTAAACTACATGCAATAAAAATGGGTTTCAATAACCAAAATGTCCCTGTAAGTCCCAGTGTTTCATCTCAAGAAGTCTACCTGCATTGTATATCTGTGTGTTGTGGGGTTTTAGGGGAAGTGTCACCAGGTGGGGCCAGGTCTAAACATAGGCGATGCCTGGGAGGGGCCCTGCCTGGGAGGGGCCCTGCTATGGTGGATGCCCCCTCAGGAGACACTCCCCGACTATTGTAGGAGCACACCGCCCACAATAGACTTGTAGTCTCTCTGCATTGTTGCTTGCCAAAGGCTCCATTGTAACCACCTCCTTCCTCCATTCTCCCACTCCCTGCCTGCATCCCTCTAACTCCCTCTTGGGTTTGGTTCTATCCAGTCCTCTGCCACCTCTACCTCCATTGTGGAGGGTGTGGGTAGGCTGTTCGGTTCTGGCGGAGGTGCCCCTGGTGAAGGCCTGTGCTTGGTGATCAGGTTTCTGCCACCTGTCGATCAGCTTAGGGAGGGAGGGGGAGGGAGGGAGCCAGGGGAGATGCCCAGGCATCTGGCACCAAGAGGGGCTCGCCATGTGCCAAGAGTACTGGATCCCAATGTTCTCGATCTTTCATTTCATTCAATTCATTTCATTTCTCCAGTGTGAAGTCCGCTTTCTCATTTCTTCCCTTTTTTATCAAGGAGGACAACATAAATGGTGGTAGGGAATTGTATTTTTAGCTTTCGCATTAGCATGTGGCCAATGACAAGCATCTCAAAGGTAGATGTTAGTTACAGATAATTTAGTATTGTTGGAATCAAAGCTTTGTGTTTTATGTTTAGATGTGTCCTTACAACTGTTTAAGAAATGCCATTAGGACTCCCATGAGTTCCTTGTGTACAGTATCCTGTTGACCAAATGGTATCTAACATATGAAGTATCTTACACATGCATAGCAAGGTTAGCATAGAAATTCAGAGATGGAAGCCAACCTCATTAAACAGACTACATCTGAAATGCTCGCTCTCAGATGAGGCAACTAAGGTATTTTAGGTTGAAGCACCTGACACCTCCCACTGTCTTTACAGACAATTAAATAATAAGGCTGACATTTCCAATCCCACAAGGAAATCCAATGTACAGTGCATTCGGAAAGTATTCAGACCCCTCGACCTTTTCCACATTTTGTTACGTTACAGCCTTATTCTAAAATGTATTAAATCGTTTTTTCCTCATCAATCTACACACAATACCCCAAAATGACAAAGCAAAAAACAGGTTTGTAGAAATTTTTGCAAATGTATAAAAAAAAATAAACAGAAATATCACATTTACGTAAGTATTCAGACCCTTTACTCAGTACTTTGTTGAAGCGCCTTTGGCAGCGATTAAAGCCTCGAGGCTTCTTGGGTATGACGCTACAAGCTTGGCACACCTGTATTTGGGGAGTTTCTCCAATTTTTCTCTGCATATCTTCTCAAGCTCTGTCAGGCAAGATGGGGAGCGTCGCTGCACAGGTATTTTCAGGTCTCTCCAGAGATGTTTGATCGGGTCCGGGCTCTGGTCGGGCCACTCAAGGACATTCCGAGACTTGTCCCGAAGGTACACCTGCATTGTCTTGGCTGTGTGCTTAGGGTCGCTGTCCTGTTCGCACCAGTCTGAGGTCCTGAGTGCTCCGGAACAGGTTTTCATCAAGAATCTCTCTGTACTTTGCTCCGTTCATATTTCCCTCGATCCTGATGAGTCTCCCAGTTCCTGCTGCTAAAAAACAGCATGACGCTGCCACCACCATGCTTTACCGTAGGGATGGTGCCACCTCCCTGAACAAGGCCCTTCTCCCCCAATTGCTCAGTTTGGCCGGGCGGCCAGCTCTAGGAAGAGTGTTGGTGGTTCCAAACTTCTTCCATTTAAGAATGATGGAGGCCACTGTGTTCTTCAGGACCTTCAATGCTGCAGATATTTTTTGGTACCCTTCCCCAGATCTGTGCCTAGACACAATCCTATCTCGGATCTCTACGGACAATTCCTTCGACCTCATGGCTTGTTTTTTATCTCTGACATGCTGTGAATTGGGGAACCTTATATAGACCGGTGTGTGCCTTTCCAAATAATGGCCAATCAATTGAATTTACCACATGTGGACTCCAATAAAGTTGTAGAAACACCCATTGATGAGGGAAAACGTTTTATTTAATACATTTTAGACTAATGCTGTAACGTAACAAAGTTTGGAAAAAGTCAAGGGGTCTAAATACTTTCCGAATGCACTGTATGCCCTAGAGAAAGCAATTGAACCTGCACCTCTGTAAATATCATGCCGTATTAGTGAATAGAGAATCTGTGACACACTGAGCCTAGGGTGCCGCCTGGGATAAGGGCATTTTCCTAAGAAATTAAACGATTTAGCTGTCATTTTGATAATGGAACGAAAAAATATAATATTTAGACAAAACGGAAAAAGAAAACGAATTGACGTACGCCTATAATATATACTCTTGCATCCTTTTTGCCAGTCAATTTCGAGTTCACCTGTATGCGCTTCATCATTAGCGTTAGCAGCACGCTAGCTACCCCTCCATCTCCCATCCCATCGTTCTTGCCATCTCAACCATCATCCCTTAGTGAAACCCCTTCATCTCCTCACCCTGCTAGCTACCCAACCCTGCTCTCGTTTCCCCACCAACCCAGCAACCCTAATTATGTTGATTTAACTTAGCCACAACCCCTTCCTTCCTCCATACCACCATCTGAATGGAAGCTTATTAGTTTGAATATTTTTTATTTATTTATTCCCCATTTCTTGGGGCCCCTGTCGGCATATCCAATTACTCTCGCCGCGCGGCTGTAATTGCCTCCATGCCAATGGCCGCCAGACAATCGTGCTAAATGAGGTGAGGCCGAGAGGCTGCGAGCACGACTTCATTAAGAGCTAATGGGATTTTATTGGGGGGACTGAAGACCCAGCTCATCAAAAAGGGACCATGGAAAGAAAACAAAACAGATGGAGAGGAAGAGCCAAAAGACTCTGCAACGGAGCTCCCTGCGTAGGCTGCATGCACTTTTTTTTTACCCTGGTAAGAAAAAAGAAGCAGCAAAACTCTCTATAACTCGAACCTTGCCATCAAACCCCTACCCCATCCCTGTAAAACATACATACAAGAGAAAGAGACAAATGTTGGAGCGTTGTTGAAAGATAAGGCAGGCCTGAAGGGTGGAAGGTTTTATAGGAAGTCTGTGGGCTTCTAGACTTGTTGTAGTATTTAGAATTATAGACTTGAATTCTTCTAGACTTGAATTATGGTCAAATGTTTGTTTTCTTCAGAATGTTTGTATGTCTTTGTTTTTTAAAATGTATTCTATGCTTGAATTATGTAGCACTTAACAATAATTTTAAAAAACATTTCACTTGCAATCTATCTCTGGGATGTTAAGCAGATCAATACCAAGTCTAATATTACAGTTTATGTTTTCATCACCTATGTGTACAATAGATACTAACTAATATATTAACTCATTTCAAAAAGAGTACTGGTGAAACTAACAGACAGATGATATACCCAGTTGAAGCATTCAAAGTGCTGCGCTGAGATTGGGGTAGTATTCATGCTTCTGTGCAGTGTGGGATACGGCAGTACTTGATGCACTCAGAAACAAGGAAAGTACTCAACTCAAGAAGAGGGCATGCAAAGTGCTACGAGAATAGCTTTTTCAGCAGCAATGAATGGAGTGGAGATGAGTGAGAGCCAATCACTGCTGATATACAGCAATGCGATGCATCATGTGTTGAGATGTTTTCCAACTCAGACATGTACAGTATACAGGATGTATGTATTTGGTAGTGATGCCCATGCAATAGATATGAACATGCCCTCGTCTGTCATCAGTCTGCCCTTGGTATGCATGTGAAGCTGGTCCACCATTTTGGAGAACCACTTTAGGAATAGCTACATTGCAGCTTGCAGGTGAGGATCAGTTGCCTATACTTTAATCCTCTGCACCATCTTAATGCCGCTACGGTTGTCCTGCTGTGGGATTCAGCTCAATGTGCCTTTTGACTCCTCTGTAAGAGGGTCCTGCCAAAATCTATTACACAGTGAATTGTGTTCACCTACAGGAGCATTTAGTCCCAGTGTGTAATGTATACTGTGAACTGAACATTAGCTTCTAATCTGACTTTGCTCCATTCTGTCGCCATTGAGTATTAAGGCTACTAAGTCCATTCACAGAGAAATTGTGATTTGCACAAAAGACAACAACATTACAAGATGCATCTGTTTTTTGTAAAAAACGACACTTTTCATCCTCAAAAGACAATTGAACATTTCAATGTTTCAAATCAAATCAAATAGTATTTGTCACATGCACCGAATAGAACAGGTGTAGACCTTACTGTGAAATGCTTACTTACAAGCCCTTAACCAACAATGCAGTTTTAAGAAAATAGGATTAAGAAAAGATTTACTACGTCAACACAAGACAGTGTACTCAGTGTGTGTACCCAGTGTTTGTTGTGGGTGGTTGTAGGCCTGGAGCCGATTGACGCCTGGCCCTGGCAGTAACAGCTGTCCTCCAGCTGCCAGAATCTCCTGCTTGGAGGAAAACAGACCCAAACCTCCAGGGTCAGTGCTGTGGTATGGAGGTCTCCACGGCAACCGGAGGAGGATCTAGAGCCCTGAGAACAATCCTGCCACTGAGAGGAGAGTTGCGCTCCGGCTCGCCTCTGAGCTCAACACAGGGGAATGCGACTCTCCCCAAGTGGGGAGACGGAGAGAGGGAAAAAGAGTGAGAGCTGAATAGGAAGGAGAGAGTGAGAGATAGGGAGAGGAAGGAGGAAAAGAGGATGAGGAGAGAAGGGAGGGGTGAGAGAGAAGCTTGGTTTTATCCCGGCCAAAACAGCGGTTGTCATGTTAACCCAACCCCCTCCTCCTTCCCACCCTTCTTTCTCTCTTTCTCTCTCTCTTCAACCCCTCACCTAGCTCAGGCATTCCCCACAAGCAGTGGGGTAGTGTTTGAATGACTGAAACACTATATGCAGAACGTAACAAATTGTACTTATTGGGTGCCGGCTTGTATACAACACTCTGACCAGTGGTGATTAGAACAAAAACCTGACCCCTTTGCCAAAACGTATTTTTGTTTTATTAAACACTGTACTGAGCAAGCTCTATTCCAAGAAAAGTCATGCTCTTTCATAATACGTTGTAGTTCAATAAACATAGCTTTTTATGTAAGTACGTTTATTTTGTTTGAATTCAGCTGGTTCAGATAAGTTCGTTGCTCTAACAGTTACACTGTAGTCTCAAACTGCAGACCTCATCAAAGCTATTTACACTGTGGTAGGCAATGGCCATCAACCTGTGAATTTGAGTCTATGTTTGTGGTCATCCAAAAACTTTTGAATAAAACTTCCACACACCATTCTTACATACAACATCTCTAAGTAGGGTTTTGTTTAATAGAGTTACGATTCAAATCAGCAGAGGAGACAATAGAAACAGTAACAGAAAGAGTAACAGGTGTTAACCAAGATGTGGTGCCACATGAGCCACTGTATCTGGTAATCAGGGCTTCACTTTAACTGAAAGGAGAAACACTTGGCATGGACATTCTGATAATCAGAAATCAGTTTAAGACAAAAGGAAATTGCGAATCCAATCATCTATTGTTATGGTACATGAACAATTGTCAGAAGATTGTTGTTCTGTTCTAAATGAAGAGCCCCTCACGCGTCACCTGCAGCTCGATATGGAAAGTAAGACACACAAACAACACTTGATTTAGACGAGGGGAACAGAATGCTCGTTATTTACCTTAAGGTCACCACTTTTGCCTAAATGGTGACAGAAATTCACAAAGAATGGAGGGGTTTCTATGGTAACAGGCTCCCTGCAAAAAGGTCACCGTCAGAGGCAGCCTCAGAAAGAAACAACAGGATTATGGGGGATTTGGAGGGGGAATAAAATCAGTTTTATTCTCTCTTTTTTTTGTATAAATACATTTCTTCTATAGAATATCTGAACGATGATAAAAACATTGGATTTGAATAGTGCAATTACATGGCTCCAAACGGCAAGGGCCTCTCTTTTTTATTATGATTTCTTTATTTTCTTTTGATGTCAGAATTGAAAAGGGAGTGTGGTCGGCAGTCGCCCGACGCCCAAGCTTTGTGCTCGCCGCTGATACATACCCGCCTTGCCCCCTCAATCACTGGCGGCTCCTTTCGCTCCCCTCCCTCTCAAGTCATTTTAATTAAGTCAGTCTCGCTGGCGTGGCTGGCAAAGATAATTGGAGAGGGTTTTGGATGCCATTTACTCTAAATGTCGCCTGTTTCTTCCCTTTCTTTTCGGTCTGTCTCGGTCTGCCTCTCCCCCATCTTCTGGCATGGAGGCTGATCTCCCCCCCCCGCCTTCTCTCTCTCTTTCGTTTCCATCTTATATTCAAACGTGAAATATGGATCAACCTCGTCTGTGTGGTGTGTGGCACGCCACTGAGAAGTTCCTGTGAATTGGGCCGATGCTGCAATTGATTTGAAATGGCAAATCAAGTGATGGCAATTTCTTTGAAATGAGGGGATCCTTTTGAACTTTTTGAAAAAATTATTATTTTCTCACTGTCAAGAATACTGAAAACGTATAGGGAAGACATATACACAGTATATTAAATATAGCTTAAGAATAACTAACATAAATTATGCTTAAAGCAATGCTTTGATGATCTGGAAGTGAAGCAATTGTATGTTGTTTCTCAACATCATTTCACATTGCTTCCATATGGAGAGAATGATGATCCCCCAAGTTCTAGTCAAGAGTATAGACCCATTTCTCGGCCTCATTGTTAAAAGACATCAGAAAGGAGCTTGTTTACATTGGATTGAATACAACTTCAGATGCAGCTTATCCCTTACAGAAAAAAACACATTATTTCACATGCGGAAAATTCATTTCATGTGAATTTCACCTGATTTCACGTTAAATCAATCAATCTGAAATCAGGTGAATATATCTGTTTTTGGAACACTTCACAAGTCATCCCGTTTTCACTTGTAGTTTCTATCACATTAACTTCACATAAGATCATGTGATCAAATGGAAACATGTTTTTTTGGAACACTTCCCATGTGTTCACGTGAAATGCATGTTTTTTCTGCAAGGGCTGCAAGTTAACAAATACGTAGTCAGATGGTTAGCGCCTACAACATGGCAGCTGTCATCGGAGGGTTGATTAGCTAGCAAGATAGCGAGGCAAGGTAAAATATCACCAATAGAGCTAGAATAATATACTTATTGAGCATAGCTATACCCATCAGTCTTGTGTGTTTTCATAGTTATCATTCACTCATTGTTAAGTTTGTCAAGTTCCCGACATCAGTGTATAACTATACTGCTACAGGGCTTTTGATGTGAGGATACGCATGCATCACTTAAACCTGATGTTTGCTTGTAAACAGAAAATGTCTCTATGTGCAGTATAATTTAGATTAAGACTGCCAAATGAAGTGTAGCAACTTTGTGAAGAATCTGTCGAATCATTTTTATAATAACACTGTCAAATTCTTTCAAGTTATTTGTGTTGTAGTGCGTGCATGAGTTCTGAGAGTTCAGGAATCTGGCAATGAGTGATATGTGCAACACTCTAAAAGTGTTAACTGTGTGCAATGTGCCCATGAGTATTAACTTCACACTTTCTGACATTTGCAGTGTTCACTTATGTGAGTGATAAATATAATACTACATTTACACTACATGTATGAACCCTACAACATATAATGTGGCGTATGAGGTATGTTGTACTTGAGTGTTTAGTGTGTGCAGTGTGTGGCATGTGCGGTGTGTGTGAGTGTTAAGTGTGCAGGGACTCCTCCAGGCAGGCCCCCTATCAATCACAAAGGGTCGGGCCTGTTGCTAAAATGGAGGAGCGGGCCACCCATCCAGTCTTGCCGCTCGGGGGAGATCCAATGTCCTCAGAGCTCTAATGCACTCCAGATGTCCTTTTGGCTGGGGCTGATTTTTCCATGTGGTCTATATTAAAGGGAACTTTATTTGATATAACAGGCTTTTAAAATGCTACATTTGTGCACAATTTCTACTTAAAATATCAAAGGGACTTGTTGATGCACCTGCAGCAACTTGCCTGTTCAGTTCTAATCGCTGGCTCATGATAGCTGTGCATTTTCTATTTTTTCCCATTTTAAAACAGCATTGGTAATACTGAGTCCCCAATGTCTCTGTTCTCTCTGGTGTTGGCTGCTCTCTCCTCTCTCTCTCTATATCTCCATCTGGCTCCTTTCATCTCTTACCTTCTCTCTCTTTCTTAATCTACTTGTGTCTCTTCCTTTCTCACACTCCCTTTCTCTCTTTTTCTCTAGTTCTTGCTTTCTCACTCCCCCTCTCTCCCTCATCACCCCACATATGCTCCCCTCTGCTCCCTGTGGCATTTGAGAGAGGAAATGTAATATTGGATTGTTTGGTGTTTCCAAGGATTCCATTCGGCTGGGCTCCTTCCCCGACACAAAGACAAACATCAGCTGTCGGTGCCAAGAGCAGCAAACACCAGCGTCTCCCTCATTATTTGCCCCTCTCATTTCAGAGCTCTGGCCTACTTTTTATTGTCTCTTTCTTCCCCACTGCCTGGTTTGTGTTCTAGACGGCTCTCCATGCTCTCCAAGTGCCCCTGACACTGTTTTTTCCCCCTAACTTTATGGCATACCCACTGTGATCGTTTGAATTGTGTGTTTTTTTGTTGGTATCAGCAATTGATATCGTAATTACCAGGCCCTTGGGAATGGTTGTGGACAGTTATCAGATTTCCATTTTACAGGAAAAATACATCTGGATTAAGAGAGAAAATGAGGGGAGTGGTTCATTGTTGCAGGGAATGAAACTGTATATAGGGATAATAGTTGTTCACTTTTCAATCATTTTGAAGGGAGCATGCATGAATTGGATCTCAATTAGCTAGCATATTCAGTAGCCTAGCTATCTTTCAGAGTTTTTAGACTTTGTGGACCAATCTCTCATTATGCTCAACCAAGTATTGGTTACCCTTCGGTTTCCTCATGGGTCCAACCACACATTGCCTACGAACACCCTTATGGGGTGAAGGTCTTTCTCCCTACCGCCTCCACACGTCATCCACCTTGTCCTGGTTCCTCCACCTGCTATAATAGTCTGACCCCCCTCGGCGGCTCATCCAGACCCTGACGAGGGGGCCTCAAACCCTCTCCACCAGGAATCTGCTGACAATCAAAGCTGCGCATCCCAACCATTCTACCTTCTCTACATCCCCCCACACACCTGATAACCCCCCCCACTCATTAGCCCCCTGCCGCTCTCCTCAAATATTCCCCGTCGCTTGTCCTTTGTAGGGGGAGGGATAGAGGGATGGAAGGAGGATAGAGAGATGGAATCCTCTGCATGCAGATGACTAGGTGCTCTTAATCTTCCCCTCCACATGCCTGCCAATACCTCTACACAATGTGCCCTCACCCTCCGGTGGCACCAAGCAGGGCATGGCATGGCATGGCACTGGCCGTTCATTTAACTCATGTCAACCTTGCAAACTCTTGATTTAACCTCGGTGTCAATGTTAGGTGTTGTATACCTAATATTCACTCTAAAAGCTGTTGTCTAAAGTTGTTTGAAGTTGAACTAAGGGCACGGGACACAGAGTCATGCTCCCCTTAAAGTAATGCTCCAGAGATTGTGTAATTTCCGCCAGGAGTTTTGAAAGTACTGCTCAAGGCAAAACGGGTCCCAGAAAATTCTGCACAATTGTGTACTACATCATCCATTTTGTACAATATGTTACTGCAAAAATATATATATTTTATGATAAGTTACAAATTCCAATGTTATGAATTTGTAAGTGCTTAAGATCCCGACTGATTTTTTTAATCCAGTGGATAAGCCGGGGTGTTGGGAAAATAGCAATTTTTATCGTGAATAAAAAAGTTAAACAAGTGAAACATTAAAAAACCTAGGAGACCTCTTCCATAAACTTACACAGTAGTTATGACAACTTCCAGAGGACTTCTTCCAAACTATCAGAGCTCTTGCAGCTTGAACTGACACGTTGTCCACCCAATCAAAAGGTCAGAAATTATATCTTGTACTGAAAGCATAAGCTACAGCTAGCACTGCAGTGCATAACATGTGGTGAGTAGTTGACAGAAAAACGAATTAAAGACACAGAGAGCTAACTATATTTCGTAGCATATATATCTTTTACTTTCACTTTCAATTACTTAACTAACTAGTTTAGCCTACTCAAATACCCAGTTAAAACAGAGAGGGATGCTATCCAACGCTAGCTGTCTAATGCTATCCAACACTGGAACTCTTCCAAGTCAAGGTAAGCTTTTGGCTTTATTAATTTATTGCCACTGAGGCCCGCCGGTGTAACTGCTAAATTGCTTGCTGTATACTGTACTGCATGATTGTATCGGGTTTACTAGTGCGTTAGATCTAGTAGCTACTATATGTTGACTATGACCTTAATATGGTGACAACGATGTAGGCTGTGGTTAGCGGTTATGGTATGAAAGTTTGGCTTGGAAAGTTTTTTTTGCCTGGTCACAGACAGCTGTTGTATTGTGCACTGAAGTCCACAAGTGAAGGGAAAAGGTGAGAGGAGGAGAGAGCGTAGATGCGAGAAGGAATTATATATACAATGAGCAAAGTGATCATGCGGTTTATATTTGGCTGCTAGTTCTGTGTTTGCGTGTGATCAGGAGTGTTTTGATTCTGTTGAAAAACGTTTCTTAAACAGAAGCAAACGGAACGAAACGGGGATAAACATACCTGAATTTGTCCAATAGAAACTTGTTTGCAACTGTTGGACTAATGATTACACCCTAGATCAGGTAGATTCAGGCAAGAGTGTACAAGGCGGTATTGAATGTGTCACTGTCTGTCACCTTAATTACTCTAATTTCTCTCGACCTGTGCACCTACGTTGTAAACTTTTATTTGTAGGCTAGACTGTAGCAACCTCATGATGGGTAAAGGGAAAATTTGAGTATCATCTAGTGGGCTAAACCTATGGATGTTAATTTGAGCTGGGTGAATGGAATATGAATGACAGTCATCTAATATGATGTAATAGAAATAAGGCCCATATATTTTTTTTATATCTTAATAAATGACACCGACCGCCACTGGTTGAATCACATTCAATGTTAAAAATGTATATGATGGATATTTTTTAAATTCAATTATTAAGCTTGAACAGCAGGACAGGCTTGTACATGATTCATCTGAGGTAGGGCCCACGTGTATTACACCATCCATGTCACTTAGTTACAGTATTTGTCATGTACCACAACCATCACCTAAAGTTGTGGCCTCGCTCACACACACGTCCACCGATAAGGAGGTATCCATTTTAAAACGGCCTTGCAGATGCAATAGCAGATAAGCCACACAATGTTACAACCGGCGTATCGCCTGTGAGCATGAGAGTAGAAGAAGAAGAGAGAGAGGGCCACGGAAACGATTTGAAGACAGCAAACTTTTGAAGATTATGCTCCTCTCGCCGAGCTCAGGAGTTCCAATTTCAGGCAGAATTTTCAGCCTTAAATATTCCGATTTTTATCAGCTTAGGGAGGAAATGCGACTGCTGTGTGTCAACCGCGGGACACGCTGCCTGCTCGGCCCTGCATCGGGCTAATAACATCAAGATGCTGGTACATTCAGAGCCGGCTTAGCACAACTCACAGAATGAAAGCTATGTGGTGTGTAGGAGGATGCACTGAAGATCTCCAAATGGAAGTCCCTCAAAGTGTTGTTTGACTGGATTTGAAAGTCTATAAGGGAGGAAGGGAGAGAGGAAAAAACATGCCTGAATGTTTCAAAACAGAAAGGAACATATAGGTTGAATGTTTTCCAATTCACCTGGAAAATAATGTCAATACACAAAGAACACCATCTAGATGGTCTTTATTAGGCTGGCTAATGCATTAATGTATTTCGGTGCACAGTAAGTTTGATTGAAAATGGCAATCTACTCTGAAATAATCTGCCTATTTTTATTGGTGTCATCAACAGAGCTCTGGAATTAAATTACTCTTATACCGTAGTTCACCTGCTAGATATTCCAATATTATATTATATTTTCCCTATAAGCTTTGCCACTGAAGTAACAAATAGACCTTTGATCTACTGTATCTGTCAAATAACAGTGGCAAACCTTTTTAGGTTAACCCTGCAACCTACTGCTGGCTTGCCTCTGTAGTTAAGCAGAGTCGATCCTGGATGGGAGACCAGATGCTGCTGGAAGTGGTGTTCAAATAAAATAATCTAACTTTATTTGTCACATGCTCCGAATACAACAGGTGTAGACCTTACCGTGAAATGCTTACTTACAAGCCCTTAACCAAAAGTGCAGTTCAAAAAAGAGTTCAGAAAATATTTACCAAAATAAACTAAAGTAAAAAAGAATAAAAAGTAACACAATAAAATTACAATAACAAGGCTATATACAGGGGGTACCGGTACCGAGTCAATGTGCGGTGGTACAGGTTAGTCGAGGTAATTTGTACATGTAGGTAGGGGTGAAGTGGCAATGCATAGATAATAAACAGCGAGAAGCAGCAGTGTACAAAACAAATAGATGGGGGGGGGTGTCAATGTAAATAGTCCGATGGCCATTTGATTAATTGTTCAGCAGTCTTATGGTTTGGGGGTAGAAGCTGTTAAGGAGCCTTTTGGTCCTAGACTTGGTGCTCCGGTATTGCTTGCCGTGCGGTAGCAGAGAAAACCGTCTATGACTTGGGTGACTGGAGTCTCTGACAATTTTTTGGGCTTTCCTCTGACACTGCCTAGTATATAGGTCCTGGATGACAGGAAGCTTGGCCCCAGTGATGTACTGGGCCGTACGAACTACCCTCTGTAGCGCCTTTCGGGCAGATGCTGAGCAGTTGCCATACCAGGCGGTGATGTAACCGGTCAGGATTCTCTTGATGGTGCAGCTGTAGAACTTTTTTGAGGATCTGGGGACCTATGGAAAATCTAATTCAGTCTCCTTTGTCGTGCCCTCTTCACGACTGTCTTGGTGTGTTTAGACCATGATAGTTTGTTGGTGATGTGGACTTGGTGTCCACATCACCAATAAGGAAACTCTTGACCCGCTCCACTACAGCCCTGTCGATGGTAATGGGGGCTTGTTCGGCCAGCCTTTTCCTGTAGTCCATGATCAGCTCCTTTGTCTTGCTCACATTGAGGGAGAGGTTGTTGTCCTGGCACCACACTGTCTCATCGTTGTTGGTGATCAGGCCTTCCACTGTTGTGTCGTCAGCAAACTTAATGATGGTGTTGGAGTCCTGTTTGGCCACGTAGTCATGGGTGAACAGGGAGTACAGGAGGGAACTAAGTACACACCCCTGAGGGGCCCCAGTGTTGAGGATCAGCGTGGCAGACGTGTTGTTGCCAGTAGGGGGACCTCATCCCTCTGGTCTAAGGAGATCTCAATGCCCCAGGGCAGTGAAGGGGAAATTGCCCTGCGTAGGGTGCCTTCTTTCGGATGGGATGTTAAATGGGTGTCCTGACTCTCTGTGGTCATACAAAATCCCATGGCACTTATTGTAAGAGTATGGGTGTTAACCCCGGTGTCATTGCTAAATTTCAAACCTGGCCCCATTCCATCATGGCCACCTAATCACCCCCTCATTCTTAATAAACATATATAACTCCACCATGATAGCTGGTGTGTGGTGAGCTTTTTGGCACAAAAAATGGCTGTCGTGCATCACCCAAGTGAGTGCTACATATTGGTGTTGGAAGAGGTGAGTGTTTCACCTCAGACTATGTAAAGCACTTTGAGCACCTACTGTAGGTGGAAAGGCGCTATATAAATCCGATAAATTATTATTATTAATGTTAGCTAACGTTCGTGAATTATTTCCCCTGTTGAACGCGCGTCTGCACTTTATCCAGATTTTATACAGTTTATACAGTTTTTAGGTTTTGCAATTTTCTGTGAAACATGTATATTCCTCTCTTTTTCATCCCAGGGTAACGTGTTCCCTATTTAGAAAAAAACAACCTAATTATAATAAGAGCTTTTAGATATGCTAATAAGGTTATTTGCATGCGAACCATTCGCCTTCAGGGAATTACACAAATTTCACCACACTGTAGTAGTCTCATCAACATCCATAGTCGAATCTTTAATCTAATTTTAAAAAGCAGGACAGAATGCAATCACATCTGAATCTGTAATATCCAAACAATCATTTGCATAAATACAAAGAAAACAAGAATTGGAGTCAGATTGGGCGACTGATGCTGTTGTATATGGACGGAAAATACTCCTGGGAAATGGTAGGGTGTTTTTTATGTTTATGTGGCACATTTAAATGCATGAAGGACATTATCACAAAATCTACTAAAGAACTATGTCACTAGGAAGTAGCATTTATCATTCAAGGTCATTTTGTCTGGTTTGTATGAAAGGGTGGGAAGTGAACATTCAGAAACACTTTCTGTGAGTCACCTGACTTATAACTGCATTATATGCACTCATGCATTCATATAGGGTCTTATAAGGAACTATTCGTCTTTATAATGCATTATGCTTTTTGTTTGATGCATGAATGAATCTATAGCCTTAATGCGTTCATAAAAGGTGTTCAAATGAGCTGTGAGCTATTATGAATGCTTATAAGAAGCCTTATATTGCACTATGTGGCATTATAAACAGGTGGTTCATAGATAGTGTTTCCCAAAATTCAATGGACATTATTGCACTGTGCAAACTTGTCAGACATGAGTTAATTAACTTCTACAGTTCTTTGCTGGATTCATCGATACAATTTCACCATCGGGGGTGAAGACAAAACAAATCAATCTGCAAACAAAGTCTCTCCCTCAGCAGTATCTGTGCAGTGACCTCTGCTGAACTTATGTCTTTAACAATGTCTATGATCGTCCTTCACCAAGCGACAGCATCAAAACCATCCACATTGGGCTTCTGAGGTATTACCCCCACATTGTGTGTGTGTGTGCGTGTGTATGAGTGTGTGCGTGTGTGTGAATGTCGATGTGTGTGTGTGTCTTTCGAATGGTAATAGGATGAATGCTAAGTAAGGAGACTGGGAGAGATTGAAGAAGGCTTGGCCCCGTGATGTGAGCCTCTTCCTAGCCCGGGGGCTATGAGGCCGGAGGACCGCTGTTGGGCCCACCCGCCTCGGGCTGTACGGTGTGGGGTATGTGTGTGTGGTGCCCACTTATATGTCATGACGTTGGTTATACCGAAGGGATGTGTGTTTGTGTGCGTGTGTGTGTGTGTGCGCAAAAGTGTGTGTGGTGCCCCCTTCCCCAACCTCATTACCTCCTGCCAAGCCCTTCTCTCTCACATGGTGAATACCCACCAAGGCCTCCTCTCCTCTTACCTTTTGCATTGCAAATCTACCTCTAAGAATGAGCAGTAATTGAATACCCATATTCATCTGTGTTATTGCTATGACTTAGGACATTAAGATGCATGATATTTGGGCTACGTGTCACCTCCGAAGCAAATGTTATTCATTGCATTTCCAGGTCATGTCCGTAACCAGGAAACTCGGTAACGGGATGGAGAAAATGGAAAGGGGGGGGGGGGGCAGCCCTTTGGCTCAAGCAAATGTTGTGGTTGTAGTCTCTCAGTGGTTTTCTCCTTCATGATCCTCAATGCGCAATTGAAATCAGAACTCCAAAATCAATATTAAACTGCCACATTCCGACATGCTCTTAACATCGGACGCTGAGAAAACCAACGGGGGTCAGTCTCTAAGTCAGGCATTATGCAGCATGAAGCAATCATATGTGGCATCGATCTTGAAGTCAACCTGTGTTATGCTGTTGATAGTTTATCAGTATAATAACACACACACTGTGTGCTGTAAACACTCATCTGACCACATTCCCTTGACTGCAGGCATCACCTGTTTTCTGGGAAACCTAGCAGAGCTGTGTTCAAGAGTGCCCAATCGCTGTGTGTCAGATGTGTCACTGGAGAGGTCTTTGCACTTCAAAGATTCTGGCTAATTTCTTACTAACACTTCTTATTTAACTGTTTGTTTTTGGTGGGGGAGCTAATTGTTTAAATACCGCGGCTGACATTTGGTAGAAAGCTGACTCAGTCTTATCAAAAGAGGAACAGGAACGTGTGTGTGTGTATGTGTGTGTACGTGTTTGGGCGCAAGTGTTCGAGAAAACGAGATAGTGAGAGAGTGACAATATTTTCTTTTTGCAGAAACCGAGAAATTCAGAGCCAGCCAGCTACATGAGCAGCTTTGACACTGTAATGCTTTCCCCCTCCCCAGCCAGCCGCATCAATAGCCTGGACCCAGGAGCTAACGATTGTTGTCCGAGGTCATGTCAAGAATTATCGATGACATCTTTTACCTTTCCTCAGCCAAGGCTCTCAAGGAGCAGTAGGCCTCCTGTTAAGGCTCATCGATCGAACGTAACGTTCGTGCCACACAGTTAGACATGGGCCCTGTTCGAATACCTCAGAAATGCACCCTTCTTTCGTTCCTTCCTACCTTCCTTTAAGTAATCACAGATCTGAACGGGTTGGATTGGAGAAGGTGTGGATGGTATACAGTAAGATGTGATGTGATTAAGTTAAGTGTGGATGGTACAGGACTTAATCACATCAAATGTGACCGGATATGGATTTTCTATCAATACTAAGGGTAATGGTGTCGAACTGTGGTTAGGCCACTGACAGGCTTTGTGTCAATATGATGTAGGCCAATTGTACGCTTTAGAATGGACATATTTGTGGTGTGCTCTTTGTTAAACACATAACATTTCCTACATTGGGTCCTCAAACAACTGGCACGTACTTAGTGGTTTATGGTGTAGCCATATTTCTCATAGTTGGTCCAGTGAGGGTCTTAAAGTGGAATTACTTACTGGTACTGACCAGTGGTGCTTTGGGAAAGAGGAAAATGTGTCCCTACCATTCTACAAGGAATGTTTTGTTGTCCATTTGGGTGTTATATTTGACCTGATAAAAATATAGGTCTTGTTAATTGACCACTTGGTTGTCCCCCAGAGAGTGTGTGTTTGTGCGTACATGTACGTGTGTGTGTGTATTTACGGGTGCATGTAATGTGGTTGTGTTAGGTAGCCTACTGCATTCGTTGAGTAATGGGAGACTTGATAGACCACTTAAAAACCTGTGCAATAATTGGAATTGATTTATCTTTTAGTCTTTAAATGTTTTTTTATTTTTTATATTTAAACCTTTATTTAACTAGGAAAGTCCGTTAAGAACAAATTATTATTTTACAATGACGGCCTACCGGGAAACAGTGGGTTAATTGCCTTGTTCAGGGAGAGAACGACAGATTTTTACCTTGTCAGCTTAGGGATTCGATCCAGCAACCTTTCGGTTACTGGCCCAATGCTCTAACCAGTAGGTAACCCTCATTATAATCCACATAATAATTCACATTTCCTGCTGCTTCGAGATTATGTTCCTACTGTGTCATTTTCCGTTTAATTACCAACCCTGCATTTGCAATTAAAATGAGGACCAATAAAAGGGGACATACCTTTCAGGTGACACCACTTGGAATGAGAACACAAGCCAGGAAGAGAAATCAGTATAATCACACTCACACACACCCATCATCCTCAATTTGTATGATTTGGACCAGAGCTCGTCAGATTAACTAAAATGTGCAATTTCAGAGCCAGGATCCATTCTGGGGGTGGTTGTACAAAAAGGCATTAGAAGATGTGAGGTGAGATGCGAACCATTTGGAGGACATAGGTGTCGATAGTGGGTTAATAATATCATTAGCAAGATGTTGTGTTGAGTTATGTGGGGGGCTGGCTGAGTTGACGGGTGGTTGTGTTTTAGAGCCTCCCGGGGCACTTTTCCACACACGTTGGTGCCAGGCCGGGTCCTAGGATAGGATGGGATGAGCTCACTGGTGGAGCACGCCCGTCATCTGTGTCTCCTTGTCTGTGTCTGGGGGAGAGATGAGAAGCCGTTCGCACCACTTCCTCTCTTGTCTGGCTGTCTGGGTCCTTGTGCTGTCTTGTGCACTTGTGTCCCCTCAAACTCAAAGACACTGTTCCTATTCAGAGTAGAGCAGGGGAATTCTTTATGGAAATGGTGACTGGGTATAATATACAGATGTAGGATCTAAATTTGACCACCCTGTTGCAGAATATCTTTCCTGTAATGCAGGACATTTTAAACTTGTAGTGTATTTGAAGTTTAAAAATGCTTCTGAAGTTTGTAATTTATTTGATTTTCCCTTAGGAAACATGTATCAACCCCTACAAAAATGTCCATTAGGCGTAATTATAATCCACATAATAATTCACATGTCCTGCTGCTGCAAGATTATGTTCCTAATGTGGCAAACTGGCTAAAATTGAGATCCTACATCTGATATTTTACAATGTCTCAGTTATTTGCATGGAAGCATGGGTATTTGTGCCCTGTTTTTGCCCTTTCTGCCTGTAAAATAGAGTTGAAATGGTTCAGTCCAATGCGACTCCCTGTGTCTAGCCTTGTTTTGGTATGACTCACAATCTCAATCTGATTTAACTCCTAGACCTCTCTGGCTGTTAACAATTATACCTGCCAAGTTCAGACTTCTTAGTAAGCATGACAGATACTGTATCATCTATTCCACAGTACCGCTCCCAATCTTCCTGTAACCACACCAGCAATTAATGTGATTCATACCCTACCATCCAAAGGGACCTTCATGCTCATGACTATACATGCTGTTCCACTGATGCTGTGTCATACATGGGAATAGTGTCTGTGTGTGTGTGTGTGTGTGTGTGTGTGTGTGTGTGTGTGTGTGTGTGTGTGTGTGTGTGTGTGTGTGCGCACGTGTATGTGTTTTCTTGCATGTGCATGTGTGTGTGTTAACTCCAGAGACCCTATAACTCCATCAGGTACAGTACACAACCCTGCGGGACTCCTCCAGGTCTGGACAATAGCAATTAGTCCACTGACTGGAGCTTTAATTGGACACTGGTTGGCTTGGTTTCATAACTACAACCTACCATCCACTACATGAGGAAAACAAGGGCACTGATCCCTTATCGTGTGTTATCTTGTTAAGTGTTACTATAATGTCACCTGTTCTGTAATGTTGCATCTGTTGTAGGTCCATTTCTGCATTGCTTTTGCACTTTGTGAGGTGCTTTGTAGTTTAGCATTTTACAAGAGAGAGAGAGAGAGAGAGAGAGAGAGAGAGAGAGAGAAATATCATAGCAGCACCTGGCGGTTGTCTGGTGCAGTAACAAACATGACAACTGCTGCGCACTCATTTTCAACACAAGATGCATTTTACATACTGTACAGCAAGTTAATCATTTTCTGGATCAACTGTATGCGAAGGAGATGTGTCATGCTGCACGAGGCAAATGGTTGTCACACCAGATACTGCTTTTCTGATCCACGCACTCTCCCTCAACCTGATCAAGACAAAGGAGATGATTGTGGACTACAGGAAAAGGATGACTGAGCACGCCCCCATTCTCATCGACGGGGCTGTAGTGGAGCAGGTTGAGAGCTTCAAGCTCCTTGGTGTCCACATCACAAACAAACTAACATGGTCCAAGCACACCAAGACAGTCGTGAAGAGGGCACGACAAAACCTATTCCCCCTCAGGAGACTGAATAGATTTACCATAGGTCCTCAGATCCTCAAAAGGTTCTACAGCTGCACCATTGAGATCATCCTGACTGGTTGCATCACTGCCTGGTATGGCAACTGCTCGGCCTCTGACCACAAAGCACTACAGAGGGTAGTGCGAATGGCCCAGTACATCACTGGGGCCAAGCTTCCTGCCATCCAGGACCTCTATACCAGGTGGTGTCAGAGGAAGGCCCTAAAAATTGTCAAGGACTCCATCCACCCAAGTCATAGACTGTTCTCTCTGCTACCGCACAGCAAGTAGTACCGGAGTGCCAGTCTATGTCCAAGAGGCTTCTAAACAGCTTCTACACCCAAGCCGTAAGACTCCAGAACATCTAATCAAATAGCTACCCAGACTATTTGCATTACCCCCCCCCCCCTACCCCTCTTTTACGCTGCTGCTACTCTCTGTTATTATCTATGCATAGTCACTTTAATAACTCTACCTACATGTACATATTACCTCAATTACCTCGACACCGGTGCCCCTGCACATTGACTCTGTACCGGTACCCCCTGTATATTGTTATTTTATTGCTGCTCTTTAATTACTTGTTCCTTTTATTTCTTATTCTTTTTCATATTTTTTAAACTACATTGTTGGTTAGGGACTTGTAATTAAGTATTTTACTGTAAGCTATTGTTGTATTCGGCACATGTGACTAATAACATTTGATTTGATTTGATGGATTTTTAAAGTATCTGTGACCAACAGATGCATATCTGTATTCTCAGTCATGTGAAATCAATAGATTAGGGCCTAATTTATTTATTTCAATTGACTGATTTCCTTACATGAACTGTACCTCAGTAAAATCTTAGAAATTGTTGCATGTTGCATTTATATTTTTGTTCAGTGTACATAGAAACGCACCAAGCATGGTAAAAGTGAAAGTAGCACGGATAAACCACCCACTAAAGCTGATTAGGTAAATACCTGGGTGTTCATAACACTTCCCAGAGTAGGAGTGTTGATCTAGGATCATGTCCCCCCCTGTCAATGTAGTCTTATTCATCATGGTCTAAAAAGCACAACTGTAGCTCTCCTACTCTGAGATGCTTTATGAATACAGGGCCTGACCCTGGACCAGCAATTAGCCACTTCTTATATATATATATATATATATATATATATATATATATATATATATATATATATATATATTTGAACTAGGCAAGTCAGTTAAGAGCAAATTCTTATTTACAATGTCAGCCTACCCCAGCCAAACCCGGACGACACTGGGCCAATTGTGCGCCACCCTATGGGACTCCCAATCACAGCCGGATGTGATACAGCCTGGATTCAAACCAGGGACTGTAGTGAAACCTCTTGCACTCAGAGTGCCTTAGACCACTGCGCCACTCAGGAGACAAACACCTGATGTTTAAATGATAATGTACTCATTTATTTATTATACATTTTTTTACCTCTTTTTCACCCCAATTTCATGGTATCCAATTGGTAGTTACAGTCTTGTCTCATCGATGAGGTCAAGAGCCGTCTGTCCTCCGAAACACAACCCAACCAAGCCGCACTGCTTCTTGACACAGTGCCCACTTAACCCAGACGCCAGCCGCATCAATGTGTCGGAGGAAACACCGTACACCTGGCGACTGTGTCAGCATGCACTGCGCCTGGCCCGCCACAGGAGTCACTAGCATGCGATGGGACAAGGACATCCCTGCCGGCCAAACCCTCCCCTAACCCGGACGACGCTGGGCCAATTGTATGCCGCCCCATGGGTTTCCCGGTCGCGGCCAACTGCGACAGAGTCTGGACTCGAACCCCGAATCTTTAGTGGCACAGCCTTAGACCACTGCGCCACTCGTGAGGCGATAATGTACTCTTAACACTATGTGTGTTTGTCCCCCTGCAGGTCTCCATGTGAATCTGTCCCATGATGCAACATGTGTCCCCAGCACTAACAATGATGGCCACTCAGAGCGTTCCTCCACCATCGTACCAGGAGAGCCAACAGGTCAGTACACCACTAGTAGTCAGCTCAGGGTTGGGGTCAAAGCAGTTTTTATTTCAGCCAATTAAGGAAATTGATTAGAATGTAAATAATCAATTGAAAATTTCTTGCAGAAAACATTCTAGAGTATTTTATTTGTCTTAAGTCAAATACACTTCCAAACAAACATTGTTATAAGAGCCTAACTCTTATAAACATTGTTATAAGAGTTAGGCCAGACCTAACTGCAGATATAGGAGCAGTTTACCCTACCTCAATGTCAACCTGAAAATCCACCACTTTTCAACTTCATTTTCATTATCTCCAACACAATAACAGTGTGAAAACTCAGCTTTTTTAAGTTTTGTAGAAAAAATATGTAAAGTAAATAATTATACCCGATGACATCACCCAAAGTTAAAACATTTCAAAAACAAATGCTATGAGATTTTTGTATTTATTAGGGATCCCTTTTAGCTGCTGCCAAGGCATTTAAAAAAAACTTTTCCTTGTATCTTTTTAATCACTGTTCATAGCAACGCGCCATTTTCACATACACTACCGTTCAAAAGTTTGGGGTCACTTAGAAATGTCCTTGTTTTTGAAAGAAATGCAAAAAAAAATTGTCCATTAAAATAACATCACATTGATCAGAAAAACAGTGTAGACATTGTTAATGTTGTAAATGACTATTGTAGCTGGATACGGCAGAATTGTTATGGAATATCTACATTATCAGCAACCATCACTCCTGTATTCCAATGGCACGTTGTGTTAGCTAATCCAGGTTTAAAATTTTAAAAGGCTAATTGATCATTAGAAAACCCTTTTGCAATTATGTTAGCACAGCTGACAACTGTTGTTCTGATTAAAGAAGCAACAAAATGACCAGAAACAAATAACTTTCTTCTGAAACTCGTCAGTCTATTCTTGTTCTGAGAAATGAAGGCTATTCCATGCGAGAAATTGCCAAGTGTTATATAGTGTTATACCAGACACAGTGTTATACCAGATCTTCAGTTTCTTGGCAAGAACAAGAATAGACTGACACATTTCAGAATAAAGTTATTTGTTTCTGGCCATTTTGAGCCTGTAATCTAACCCACAAATGCTGATGCTCCAGATACTCAACTAGTCTAAAGAAGGACAGTTTTATTGCTTCTTTAATCAGGACAACAGTTTTCAACTGTGCTAACATAATTGCAAATGTGTTTTCTAATGATCAACTAGTCTTTTAAAACAGACAGGTTCTACACTGTTGACATCTAGTGGAAGCCATAGGAAGTGCAAACTCATCCATATTTCGCTGTGATTTCAATAGGATCTTGGTTGAAAATCGACCATCCTCAGAATTTCCACTTCCTGTTTGGATTTTTTCTCAGGTTTTTGCCTGCCATATGAGTTCTGTTATACTCACAGACATACTTAAAACAGTTTTGGAAACTTCAGAGTGTTTTCTATCCAATACTACTAATAATATGCATATATTAGCAACTATGACTGAGGAGCAGGCCGTTTACTCTGGGCACCTCTGTGCACCTTTCATCCAAGCTACTCAATACTGCCCCTGCAGCCATAAGAAGTTAAGCCATGTAGCTAGCTAGCTAGGTAAACAATGAACCATTATCCCAAATCATGACGTTACTACCCTGCATGAATCTGAAGGTAGCTAACCAACCAGGGTCAATGTTAGCTAGCTAACATTAGGCTATAACTAGCAACACAAATGTATCTGAGATATGAATAATAAGATCATACACGTAACGTTAGCTAGCGAGCCAGCCAGCTAACTTTAGCTAGCTAGCTAACAGTACACTTTAACTTGAAAGGAAAAATACTTTCTGTCAAATTAGAAACGTGTCATATCTGAAAATGTAGCTAGCTAGGCATCAAGAATGGACGCTTCACCCTGTCAGAGATGCCATGGTTGCCCTTAGTTTGAAGATGTAATCCGGAGACAGATGTTTTCTCCATCTCCTTAGCTATTATCCTCTAATTCCACTGATTTCTAAACTTGATCCTCCAGAAAGTGGAGAGCAACACTTATGCAGTTCTACGACGTGATATATTTTCAAAATAGACGTATTAGGCAGGAATACCTAAACATACTGACCAGCTCAAATAGCCAGAAGCGTGCTATATGGCTGACCAATCCGAACTGATCTCTCGGCATGTCCAGCCCACTTATTATCTCAGCCAATCATAGCTAGCTGGAAGGTTGCTCACTTTTTCTGTTGCTTAACAAATGGCATACAAGTTTGTTATTAAGGCACATGAAAGTTCACATGTTCCAGAGGGCATTTCTGCCAGAAAAAACACATTTTGATAATAATAAAAAGTTTACTTTCAAATGGCTTTCCTGTGAAGTAGTGACCCGCGACATACGCCTAGTTTCCTGACACGAGCCACATATGAGGTTGAAAAGTGGCAGAATTGCCCTTTAACCTTATCCTAGCTAAGCAGTATCCTAGAGAAGGAAGTAGAGCAGGTTCAATCAGAGCCTCACCATCCCCCTCCCTGTCTCCACTCTACCACTGTCTCCTTCCGCCCAGAGGATTAGTGTCAGGGGAGAGCTCCCAAGCCACAGTCAGTGCAGGCAACAAAATGCAAATGAGAGCTAGTTAAGTGTGAAGAAGCTAATTTATTTCCCATTTGGAGCCGAGATTAAGATGCTTCCTCCCCAAACCAACACAGGGGGGATGGAGGACCCATTTCCTTCTCTCCAAAGACTGAGGGGGAAAGGAGACGAGAGGAGGGGGTGGGAGAAGGAGAAAGAGGTGGAGGATCGACACGATTGAAGAGATGCATTGTACACATCCAGACCATCACATCAAAATAACACGCCCATCTTTCATAGGCCATGCGGAAAGATCAAGCTGGTTGTCTATCCACTCATGTAGTTCACAGAATCTGATAATGTGTGTGTGTGTGTGCCTGCTAGAGATGAGATAGAAAACTGGTTTTGTGTTCCACTAAGTAGAAAGCCCAGCCAGAAGAGGGCTAATGCACATACAGATCTGGGACCAGGCTACCGGTGTATGTAGTTGACTGTGGTTCTGAATGCATGAACAGATCTGGGACCAGGCTACCAGTCTATGCAGTTAACTGTGGTTCTGAGTTAGCTAATGCACAGACAGATCTGGGACCAGGGCTACCGTTCTATGTATTGAAGTTCACTGTGGTTCTGTTTGCTCTGCCCTCAGATGACGGGCACCACCCAACAGAACTCCAAGGCCCAACAGGTCCACATCTCAGCATCCTCGGAGGCTGGGAATACCCCCATTAGTGTCACCCTTGACCCCCAGGCCCAGCTGGAGTCAGATAAGCGGGCCGTTTACAGGTAAGACGTGGTCTCAAAGCATACATTTGTGCAATATACTGTACATTTTCTGTGCTATATACTGTAAATTCTCTCTGTTAGTTCATTCACACTAAGCTCTCCAAAAAGTGTTAAGGCAAAACTCCCTTGAGGAGATTTTGAGAACCATCAGGCATTTAAAGGACACCTGTAAACAGACGCACGCACCCACTCCTGCATGGACACACACACACACACACACACACACACACACACACACACACACACACACACACACACACACACACACACACACATATTCAGTACACACTCCCAATGCCAAGGTAAGATTGAGCACGATGGTGGTTGGTTTTCTCTATTTTCTCCAGGGTACTGGGTTTTGTGTAACCTATTGTGTGGTACATAACGTGTAAGGAATTATCTTTTAAAGTGCAGTATCACAATTAGGAAATCCTTGTAAGAGTAATTAAGTGAATAGACAGTTGAAAACTGAAAACTAAACATACATTTTGAAAAACATCCTCCTCTCCCAACTCATCACTTGAATATTAATGTACTTTCATAATGGGCTTTTATTATCTGTTAATGAAGAAAATGATTCACAGAACACAGAAATGTGTAATATGTTCAGCAATCTCCCAATGAGAAATCATGCTCCAGCAACAAACTGCTATTTTTGTGCTTCCAAGAAAAATACATCTTCTCCCCAATACCGTCTTCAGCAAACTCTATGATGACACTGCATGCTCTTTGTTCGGCTCACTGCTCTGGCTCCTTGGCTCTCCCCTAGTGTGGTTATCCACTGCTCTTGTCTGAGTGTACTCTTGGACCCATGGTTGGCCGGCTCAGGCCCCTTAGGCGAGTGCTGTGAAGGCCTCGCCAAGCCTGGGGCAGAATTTCTAAGCTCCTCTGAGATACAAGGCTTCTCTTTGATGGGAGCAGCCAGCCTGAGAGGGGCTGTGGGCGCTGGAAAAGACACTCAGCCCCAGGCCCACGCTGCCTGTTCACTCATTATCGTCCCTCCTGAAAACACACTCACAGGCGGGCTTGCAGCCATGCTCACACACACATGAACTCACACACAAATGAACACACACACACACACAAACGTATGTACAGTATATTCATGCACACATACACACACAAGCACACAGACCGCTAACCCTACCACTTGAAGGGTATGAAACTGAAAGCAAAAAAGGGGCTTAAAAACGTTGCCTTTTCTTCCTCTTTGACACTTCCAAATGTCCTTAAAACATTCTAAACATCCACAGGCAGAGGAGACAGCTTCCGGTCTCCCACTTTATTGATCATCTCCTGTAGTGTGCTCACACCATGCAGCAGCACAACACACAACACATGCTGCTGCAATGCCAAAAGCTAACTCGACAGATATATTGTGGGTCAAATCAAATCAGAAATTAACATATTCTGTTTGTGCCAATTGATGAACACATTTTGGAAACCTTCTTGGATTAAAGACAGAATGCTTGTTTTTATATTTGGATGGCCTTGATGACAAAATGCTGTGTTACAATCAATAAAAGACTGATACGCAACTTTAAAGCATGCGTTCAATGAGTCAAATATAGCCTCCAAAGCCATTGTCTCGACTCCCTCCCACTACTGTCAATGATGCAAGGGAAAGTTATACTGTACATTCTCAATCCCAAAAAAGCTGCTCCTCCCCTGTTCCGCACTGTTCCAATTCTCTGCCGCCATTTGGGGGTTGGAACGTTTTCAAAGTGATACCAGAGTTTGAATTAGCATCCCTGTAATTTATCCAGGAAGTTTGCAGCATCTCTCCCTTATTAATGTTTGTGCACACGTCAGTTCTTTCGCTAATGGCCTGGATAGTGAGTTTGTTGTGCGCGGAGGACCTGTCTAGCTCCTCTATTCTCTTTGACGAGTCGTCACTTAATTATTACAGGCGGAATCAACTTGTGATAGCTGTAATTAGCCTAACGAGTTACGAAGCTCCCGATGAAGAAGCGCTAGATTGGGCTTGTCCTATTAGCGAGCTAGCAGGCAGTATGTTTTCCAGAGGTCGCTCCACTATGCCCAACTGATGGAGGCTGAACGAGAGATATTTATTTATTTATTGTGTACGTCTTTGTAAGTGAAATGTTGGTTGGGGAGATTTTAGCTACTTTGTTTTGATATGAAAAACAGTAGTAAAACTTCGATGAACTGTTTGTTTGCTTGTTTCACAAGGAAAACAGGAACACACAGTATCTCACAGAAGCAATGTGCCAACTATTTCCGCCTTCATGGGTGGGTATATTGAGAAAAAGTTCTGTACATTAAGAAGTTAAAATACATGCAGTGAACTTGAAATCTACAGTGCTTTTCCACATTGTGTTGTGTTAGAGCCTGAATTTAAAATATATTTATGTTGCTTGCCTGCACACAAGACCCCATAATGTCAAAGTGGAATTATGTTTTTAGAAAATCTTACAAATTAATAAAAAATGAAAAGCTGAAATTTCTTGATTCAATAAGTATTATGGTGTTATGGCAAGTCTGAAAGTTCAGGAGTAATAATGTGCTTCACAAGTCATATAATAAGTTGCATGGACTCACTCTGTGTGCAATAATAGTGTTTAACATGATTTTTGACTGACTACCTCATCTCTGTACCACACATACAATTATCTTTAAGGTCCCTCAGTCGAGCAGTGAATTTCAAATACAGATTCAACCACAAAGACCAGGGAGGTTTTCCAATGCCTCGCAAAGAAGTCCACCTATTGATAGATGGGTAAAATTGAAAAAAAAGCAGACATTGAATATCCCTTTGAGCATGGTGAAGTTATTAATTACCCTTAAAATACACCCAGTCACTACAAAGATATGGGCGTCCTTCCTAACTCAGTTGTTGGAGAGGAAGGAAACTGCTCAAGGATTTCACCATGAGGCTGTCATGGAAATTCTTACACAGGGATACTCAAAGTCAATCTTAAATTAATCCTCCTTTATTTGTCAGTGCGCTGGAGAGGTTCCAACCAACTCAATGCACCCCCTGGGAAGTACCAGCAGTTGTCTTATATATGCCTATACACAGACAAGTTATATTTGCATGATTTAGCATAAATAATGAATCCTTACCATTTTGTTTCATTCATGTGATTGACCAATACTGGTTCATAACATGTCACAGACCAATACCTCACGAGGCTTCTTCTCTCTAATGCTGAGACCTTGAAACTGAGATATCTTTCATTCGTTCTCAAAACAAGGTCTGGGCGTACTTCCAAATTGTAGATACTGATAAGTGATGATTCGTTAAGTCAGTCACTTGCATGAACACAGAAATTGGTTATTAGAACAGCACACGAATAGAACACAGAAACTAGTTATAAGAAAAGCACATACATTACAATTCCCATTACAAGACCAATGGTGACTTTAAAACAGTTACAGTTTAATGGCTGTGATAGGAAAAACTGAGGATGGATCAACAACATTGTAGCTACTCCACAATACTAACCTAATTGACAGAATGAAAAGAAGGAAGTCTGTACAGAATAAAAACAGAGTGAAAAGAAGCAAGCCTGTACAAAATACCTGTTTGCAATAAGGCAATAAAGTAAAACTGCAAACAAATTGGCAAACAAATTAACTTTATGTCCTGAATACAAAGTGTTATGTTTGGGGCAAATCCAACACAACACATCAATGAGCACCACTCTCAATATTTTTATAAGGATGGTGGTGGCTGTTAATCAGTTAATGGATACGCTTGTCATCGGCAAGGACTAGGGAGTTTTTTTTAGGATAAAAAGAAACAGAATAGAGCTAATCACAGGCAAAGTCCTACAGGAAAACCTGGTTCAGTCTGCTTTTCAACAGACATTGGGAGACAAATTAATATTTCAGCAGGAAGGTAATATATAACACAAGGCCAAATATACACCAGAATTCCTTACCAAGACGACAGACTTAAGTCGGCATGAAACTTGAAAATGGCTGTATAGCAATGATCAACAATCATCTTGAAAGTGCTTGAAGAATTTAAAAAATAATAATGTGCAAATATTGTACAATCCAGGTGTACAAAGCTCTTAGAGACTTACCCCAAAGGTGATTCTAAGATGTATTGACTCAGGGGTGTGAATACTTATGTAAATAACATATTTCTGGATTTCATTTTCAATACATTTGCAAAAAGTTGTAAAAAAATATTTTCACTTTATCATTATGGGGTATTTGTTTGTAGATGGGTGACAAAAAAACAAAATTTTAATTCATTTTGAATTCAGGCTATAACACAACAAAATGTAGAATAAGTCAAGGGGGATGAATACTTTCTGAAGGCACAGTACAGAATGGTTGAAAAAATGAACCACAACTCTGTTTCACACAAAAGTCCCATATTTGCCATACATCCTCAATCTCAAAATGGAAAGCAAACAGCGTTACATGCTATAACACTTTTATTTTGAAACTTTGACATTGGTGCCATCCTTTTTCTAATGGGCCCAAATTGCAGTCCAAAGCCCTGTATGTGGTGTGTCACTCAACACCGTAGTGGGTCTTGGCTGAAACCATCTAATGCTGATCCGCCCGAGACATAGCCTCGTTATTGTTATTTATTGTGTTACTATTCTTCTATTTTTGTTTGTTCATTTTCTTAATTTTTAACTCTGTGTTGTAGGGACAGGGCTAGTAAGTAAGCATTTCATGGCAAAGACTACACCATGTGACAAATGCAATTTGAAGTGTGTGTTTGCTGCCACTTATTGAACTCCAGTGGATGGACGGATTCACAGGGAAGCGAGGAATGAGAGAGTATGTGTGTGTTTGTGTGTTAGCGAGCACACACGTGTGTGCATCCATAGAGCAAAGAGGTGCAGCGGCGAGGCAAAGACATCCCGTATCATACACTATGGGAACACTTTTAATTTGACAGTGCCCTGGAATGGGGGGCGCCATGCAGGATGTCTGCTCACAGACTTCAGTAATGCACCATAAAGTCTGTTTACCTTCACCGCTGTGAAGCTCTCGCCGCTATTTTGTCTCCCATCTGACCGCTCCCACATTCCTTAACGACCAGCGCTGTTTGATGGCGCAAAGCTAGCCACCCGTGTTCCTTAGAAAAGGCTTCCCTTCGAGAGTTCAGCGGGCTGGCTGAAAGGTGTTTGTGTCAGAGCCCAGTGGTTTATTGGCATGGTCAGTCTGATCTCTGGTTGGTTCCTCACCGTTTGACTTGACTGAGAAGGTTGAGAGAGGAAGGGCTGCAGGACATTCGTGGGGGAGTTTGTCAAGCGATTTTAACTTTGATATTGTTACGGATGCAGAGAACTGGGTGCTTGTGGAAGTAAGCATCTTTCGATAATGTTAGTCACAGGAACATTAACAACCACAGCTGATATGACTGAATAGATTTAAACAGCCTGGACAGTTTGAATGGTGAATACGAACTATAACTTGAAATGAGTAACATGAAAAGATTACACTGGCTTAACTGGATCAATGAAAGTGTCACGCTCTGATGATAGGAAGGTGACACACCAGCCCATCTGCCTCCGTCTCCCATGGGCCCACTTGCGCTCTACAACTGGACTGTGACAGAGACAGAGAATACAAGCACGCAGGCAGATATGTGCACACGCACGCACGCACACTTCAGATCTCACATACCCCAGACACTACACCAGGTGCCGGCTTTGCCCATCTATCCCGCATTGCAGGTGATGGAGGGAGGATGGACCAACAATGATTGTGTATATGAATGGATAAATCAAATCAAATCAAATTGGTCACATACAGATGGTTAGCAGATGTTATTGTGAAATGCTTATGCTTCTAGATCCGACAGTGCAGCAGTATCTAAGAGGTCATGTCTAACAATTCCACAACAAAATCTCATATCTAACAAATTCCACAGCAAAACCTAATATCTAACAAATTCCACAGCAAAACCTAAAATCTAACAAATTCCACAGCAAAACCTAATATCTAACAAATTCCACAGAAAAACCTAATACACACTAGTAAAGGAATGGGATGAGAATATATAAGTATAAAATATATGTGTGAGCAGTGAAAGAGCGGCTAAGATAAAATAAATATTAAAGAATAGATAGTGAAGGATACAGTACACATTATATACATATGAGATGATGTAAGTAATGCGTGACATGTAAACATTCTTAAAGTGGCATTATTAAAGTGACTAGTGTTCCATTTATTAAAGTGGCCAATGATATCAAGTCTGTAGGTAGGCAGCCACCTCTCTGTGCTAGTGGTGGCTATTTAACAATCTGATGGCCTTGAGATAGAAGCTGTTTTTTAATCTCTCTGTCCCAGCTTTGATGCACCTGTACTGACCTCGCCTTCTGGATGGAAGCGGGTTGAACAGGCAGTGGCTCGAGTGGTTATTGTCCTTGATGATCTTTTTTACCTTCCTGTGACATCGGGTGTTGTAGGTGGCCTGGAGGGCAGGTAGTTTGCCCGCGGTGATGCGTTGTGCAGACCGCTCCACACTCTGAAGAGCCTTGCGGTTGTGGGCGGTGCAGTTGCCTTACCAGGCGGTGATACAGCCCGACACGATGCTCTCAATTGTGCACCTGTAAGTTAGTGAGTGTTTTCGGTGACAAACCAAATTTTTTCAGCCTTCTGAGGTTTTTCAGCCTTCATCACACTGTCTGTGTGCATGAACCATTTCAGTTTGTCGGTGATATGTACACCAAGGAACTTAAAACGTCCCACCTTCTCCACTGTTGTCCCGTCGATGTGGATAGGGGGGTGCTCCCTTTGCTGTTTCCTGAAGTCCACGATCATCTCTTTTGTTTTGCTGACATTAAGTGAGAGGTTATTTTCCTGACACCACACTCCCAGGGCCCTCACCTCCTCCCTGTAGGCTGTCTCATCGTTGTTGGTAATCAAGCCTTCCACTGTTGTGTCGTCTGCAAACTTGATGGTTGAGTTGGAGGCGTGCATGGCCACGCAGTCGCAGGTGAACAGGGAGTACAGGAGGGGGCTGAGAACGCACCCTTGTGGGGCCCCAGTGTTGAGGATCAGCGGAGTGGAGATATTGTTTCCTACCTCCACCACCTGGGGGCGGCGCGTCAGGAAGTCCAGGACCCAGTTGCACAGGGCGGGGTCGAGACCCAGGGTCTCAAGCTTAATGATGAGATTGGAGGGTACTATGGTGTTGAATGCTGAGCTGTAGTTAATGAACAGCTTTCTTACATAGGTATTCCTCTTGTCCACATGGGATAGGGCAGTGTGATAGCGATTGTATCGTCTGTGGACCTATTAGGGAGGTAAGCAAATTGAAGTGGGTCTAGGGTGACAGGTAGGGTGGAGGTGATATGATCCTTGACTAGTCTCTCAAAGCACTTCATGATGACAGAAGTGAGTGCTACGGGGCGATAGTAATTTGTTCAGTTACCTTAGCTTTCTTGGGAACAGAAACAATGGTGGCCATCTTGAAGCATGTGGGGACAGCAGACTGGGATAGGGATTGATTGAATATGTCCGTAAACACACCTGCCAGCTGGTCTACGCATGCTCTGAGGACGCGGCTATGGATGCCGTCTGGGCCGGCAGCCTTGTGAGGGTTAACACGTGTAAAATGTTTTACTCACGTCGGCCACGGAGAAGGAGAGCCCACAGTCTTTGGTACCGGGCCGCGTCAGTGGCACTGTATTGTCCTCAAAGCGCGCAAAGAAGTTGTTTAATTTGTCTGGAAGCAAGATGTCGATGTCCTTCGACAGGGCTGGTTTTCTTTTTGTAATTCGTGATTGTCTGTAGACCCTGCCACATACGTCTCGTGTTTGAGCCTTTGAATTGCGACTCCACTTTGTCTCTATACTGACACTTTGCTTGTTTGATTGCCTTACATGATTAAATACTGTGGTACGTGCTTTCAGTTTTGCTCTAATTGTAACGGCTTTCGTCTGGTGAAGGAGAAGAGGACCAAGGTGCAGCGTGGTAAGTATTCATTTTAATATAAAAAATAAACTGAACACTGAAATTACAAAAATAATAAAGAGCGAGAACAAAAACGAAACAGTTCTGTAAGGAATACGCACAAAACAGAAAACAATCACCCACCACCAAAATGGGGAAAACAGCTTACCTAAGTATGATTCTCAATCAGAGACAACGATCGACAGCTGCCTCTGATTGTGAACCATACCAGGCCAAACACATAAATTGAAAACATAGAAAAACAACATAGAATGCCCACCCCAACTCACGCCCTGACCAAACCAAAATAAAGACATAAAAAAGGAACTAATGTTCTCACTATGTGAGACGAATACTGCCATCAATCCATGGTTTCTGGTTAGGCAGGTTTTTAATGGTCACAGTGGGTACAACATCTCCTATACACTTCCTTATAAACTTGCTCACCGAGTCAGCATATACGTCAATATTATTATCTGAGGCTACCCGGAACATATCCCAGTCCACGTGATCGAAGCCATCTTGAAGCGTGGGATCCAATTGGTCAGACCAGAGTTGGATAGACCTAAGCCCGGGCGCTTCCTTTTTAGTTTCTGCCTATAGGAGGGGAGCAACAAGATGGAGTCATTGTCAGATTTTCTAAAAGGAGGGCAGGGGAGGGCCTTGTAGGATTGTGGAAGTTAGAGTCGCAATGGTCAAGCGTGTTACTCGCTTGTGTACAGCAATCGATATTCTGATAGAATTTAGGTAGCCTTGTTCTCAAATTATCTTTGTTAAAATCCCCAGCTACATTAACTGCAGCCTCAAGATATATGGTTTCCAGTTTGCATAAAGTCCAGTGAAGTTCCTTGATGGCTGTCTTGGTATCCGCTTGCGGGGGGATATACATGGCTGTGAACGAGGAGAGTTCTCTTGGGAGATAATTTGGTTGGTATTTGATTGTGAGGCATTCTAGGTCAGGTGAACAAAAGGAGTTGAGTTCCTGTATGTTGTTACAATTACACCATGAGTCGTTAATGTCAGGGTTTGTGTGCAGAGATGTAGCGGAGTCAAGCGCAGGACACAGGTGTTGAGTAAAACAACGGCGTTTACTCAAAATACAAGCAAAAATTCCTCATAGGGAATATAACAAACACACATGCACCAACAACAACCACTAACGAAAACAAACAATCACGGACAGAACAGAAATGTATGCCAGAGGGTTAAACAGGGAACATGATAGGGGAATTGAAACCAGGTGTGTGTAATACAGACTAAACAAAACGAAACTGAAAAATGGATCGGTGGTGACTAGAAAGCTGGTGACGTCGACTGCCGAACACCACCCGAACAAGGAGAAGGGCCGACTTTGGCGGAAGTCGTTACAGTTAATCACGAAACGTACACCCCCGCCGTTCTTCTTACCGGAGAGATGTTTATTCCTGTCGGTGTGATGCACTGAAAATCCCGTTGGCTGTATGGACTCCGACAGCATGTCCCCAGCTAGCCATGTTTCTGTGAAACAGAGCATGTTACAATCCTGGATATCTCTTTGGAATGCAACTCTTGCCCTGATTTCGTCGACTTTGTTAAATAGGGACTGGACTTTAGCGAGTAATATACTCGGAAGCGGTGGGTGGTGTACGCGCATCCGAAGCCTCACTAGAAGACCGCTCTGGCACCTTCTCCTCCAGCGGTGTTTTGGGTCGGCCTCTGGAATCAGTTCAAATGTCCTGGGAGGCGCAGACAAAGGATCCGCTTTGGGACAGTCATATTCCTGATCGTAGTGCTGGTTGTGCTGGTAAGTTGACGTCTCTCTGATATCCAATAGTTCTTCTCGGTTGTATGTAATAACACTTAAATAACACATCGATCACGTGACACCATTCATTCTTATGTGAAGACTCAATAGGACATTGAAGCCAAATGAAGTTGGTTAAGAAGGCGTCTCATGGAGACATAACATGTGTAGTTGGGGCTACTCCAGGAAGTGACGTTTACAGGCTAGCTCAGTGCTGCTCCCTCTCATTGAGTATCTCAAGTTGAAGGTCAACCGGGATACTGCAGGCTGCCATTAGCAACTAAATTATCCTTATATCCTCTGTGTGCGATCTGAAAATAATCAGTTATAGAACATGCATCGGTGTATTTGAAGCAATTATTGGTAACATGATTGTCTTTGAATTTGTTATTTATTTACCGAAAGGTTAACCCTGAAGATCGACATTTTTCTATTCACTATGGAAAATGAGGAGATCCTGTTTTCTGCTAACAATGCCTGCAGTACCGCGGCCGGCCTTGAACTTCCAGTCGTTCTCCCCTGGGATGGACAAGGGAAGAAAGAGAGCGAAAGAGAGAATAGGAGAGACCGAGAAATAAATAAGGGGAAGAAATACAGAAGGGAGGTGGGAGGACAAGACAGAAGGAAGGAAGTAAAAGAGAAAAAGGAGGAGGCCGAGAGATGGGCTAAAACTCACTGTGTGTGTGTGTGCATGCTTGCGTGTGTGTGCGTTTCCTTGTGCGTGTGCATGCTCGCTTGCATACATGTACGTGCATGTGTGTGTGTGTGTGCACGTGTATGTGTGCCCCCTGCACAGGGTGTGCTTCAGACATGTAGCCTGGGGGAGAGGGCCTTGTCGAGAGCACACACAGCGTGGTTCCTGCCACAAACTGGGTCCTAATAAAGCGCCCGGCATATGGCAGGACTGATTAGAATGGCAAACACGGTGAACACACAGATAGAGCCCCCCCCCCCCACACCCCCCACCCCCTCCTCTAACGTTCTTCATCCCCTGGGTGGGTTGCCAAAAGCTCCCCAACAAAAACAGTGGCAGAGAAAAAATTGGAATAGCAAAACATGGTTGCTCTTGAGGTTCGGCACCTTTTGTCCAATTACGGAAATACTTACATTTTACATGGTTTTTCTGAACAAGTGTTTTTTTCTACCACAGGTACTACAGGTATTTATGCTTACAGATTTACTCCCATTGTATATGGAGAAAGAACTGAAAAATGACCTTATGAATAAATAAGTCCCCACAATTATCGGTACAGATCGATAAGCCAAGGTATATAAACTCAGAAGGCACACATCCTTGCTAGTGACAGCAAGGCCACAAACCTGTATGCAATTAGTATCACACCATGGGTGCGTTCGATACGGCACCCTATTTCCTATGTGCACCACTTTGGACCAAAACATAGTGAATAGGGTGCCAATATAGTCAATTGAGTGCCGTTTCAGATGCACCCCATGCCTTTGATTCACGTATGATACTGCAGAACAAGGGTATGTTTTTCATAACCATTCCCCAACCTTAATGTTTAAGTGAACACGTATCGTGCGAGTGTGATTCATGGAGGACCGTTTCGGTGGGGTGTTTTGTCGTGGCTCAGTTGGTGCAGGAGGAGAGACTTTGTGCTGACTGACTCCACGCTCACTCCCTCCGTCCTGTAAATGGCTCTTTTATGGCCCGGGTAACGATCCCCCCGTCGGCCGTCTCCATTCCGTCGCACTGCAGATAGAGACTGGCTGTTTTTTTGGTGTCCGATGTGGGGCTAAATGGTGTCCATATTAGGACAGCCTTAGTATCAGAAAGACTTATACAGGTAAGGTGTGCATTCACCTCAGTCTGATCCACTCCCTGATCTACCACTGTCTGTTCCCTAAGCATGAAACCGTGTAGCCTCCATTCAAGCTATGAGTATAAGAAATGAAATGCTCACAATTTGCACAGCTTAGGTTAAGGCATACAGCAGTACCAAGATAGTGACCATTAAATCAAGGGAAACAAAATGTGACACATTATTCAATAGAACTAAAAAAATACTTTCATGTTTATTACTTGGGAGGCCTACATTTATTTGCACCGACCTGAGCAGCTGATTGAACGTAGAACCATGTAAATGTCCAAAACCAGGAAAAATATCCTAAACCAGGCAAAGGTCCATAAATGTTATGTGCCTGGAGCCTTACCGTTTAATAAATACATATAAAATAAGGATTACATTGTGTAATTACTGCTATTGTTTATTTGCCTGACAACTCACCTTGAATTTAATTCCGCTGCTCTATCAATCGCTACATACATTCAGTCTGCAACTGCCATCCTAGAAGTCGTTTGTGTGACTTCAAAATGAGGGGTGTCTTACAAAACAAATTAATCAGCGATTGGATCGTCTCTAACAAGTCTAACCAATCAGAGTATCAAAGTTGATCATGTAGGCCAGCTCTGGCCCAACCCATCAGATTCTGGGACCAATCAGAATGGTCAGAATATGTTCGCATTCTATGGATTGTCGGCAAGGGATGCAAATCCAGACTCATTGTGGAGAAGAAACGTTTTTCTCTTACTGTGGTGTTGTAGGTGTGGGCCAGTCGGCCAATAAAACCTATTGTGTACCCATAATGCCCCGGGGTTATGAGAAGAAGCCCCGCGGCATCATATCTCCATTTCATCAGTTGTGTGTGTGTGCGTGTGCGTGTGCGGCTGTCTGTGTGTTTACAGAAAGCACTACTGAGGAAGGGGGAACAAACATTTCACTCCAGAGCTGGAAACCATCACCAGTGAGAAGGGCTATTGGAATCAATAACATGATAAATTCCTATATTTATCTGGGTTTTCATTTGAGATTAGTTCAATACGTGGACCTATTTTTACTCTCATAAGACAATAACTGTCTACAACACTTAGATATCTTAGCCCTAGTTCACCGCTCCATCGCCTCACCGGACTAAAAAATACCTCACTTTCTCTTTGGAATAGCGTGGATAGAGTGCTGTCTGAAACCATGCAGGGGTAGTTCGCCTCGTCAGACCTTTGACAATAGTTCGGCAGGCTCTGCCGCTCTTTGGGCGTGGTATGGGTTAAGCACGCCTCTGTTTCATACAGCGCGCCAGAGCAGTTCTTCCAGTGTCGGTTGAAATGGTAATGCATATTAATATATGTTAATTGCATGCAAATAAAGGTTGCTTCGCTACAACACCCACAACGGAAGCACAATCATGGCCTCGGATTGGGACAAACTCTTTTCACTCCGTGGGCGGTGGTATACATTACAGTGGCCGTGGTTTTTAAAGTGCAAGGACTGTCCGATGCACATGCACTTTCAACTGGAAAACCCTCCGCCTGGGACCTCATTCATAACTTAAACTATGGTGGGTTACTACGTATAATTACAATTGCACTTTCATATTAGTACATACTTTTGCTTGATTTCCTCTTCATCTATTGGTTAATATTCTCCACTCCCCTTTCATTTCTTGTCATTCATTTCACCTGTCACTGCTGTGCACTCTGAAGAAGGCCTGTGAGCCGCACCGTGTTGGTGTATTTTCTTTACATTTTTACTATTCAATAGCCACTAAAATAAAGGCTTTTAACATTTCCACAAGAGTGCATTGGTTTTTTGAAGTAGGATGTTTTTACCCAGCTACAACTTACTTTGTCCTGGTCAGTCCCTGGATGGGAGACCAGATGCTGCTGGAAGTGGTGTTGGAGGGCCAGTAGGAGGCACTCTTTCCTCTGGTCTAAAAAATATCCCAATGCCCCAGGGCAGTGATTGGGGACACTGCCCTGTGTAGGGTGCCGTCTTTCGGATGGGACGTGAAACGGGTGTCCTGACTCTCTGAGGTCATTAAAGATCCCATGGCACTTATCGTAAGAGTAGGGGTGTTAACCCCGGTGTCCTGGCTAAATTCCCAATCTGGCCCTCAAACCATCATGGTCACCTAATAATCCCCAGTTTACAATTGGCTCATTCATCCCCCTCCTCTCCCCTGTAACTACTCCCCAGGTCGTTGCTGCAAATGAGAACGTGTTCTCAGTCAACTTACCTGGTAAAATAACGGTAAAATAAAATAAATTTTAAAAAACTTTGGTCACTATAAATTATACCCCATTCTCCGATTACATGTTTTATTTAACTAGGCAAGTCAGAACAAATTCTTATTTACAATGACAGCCTACCCCGGCTCAACCTGGACTATACTGGGCCAATTGTGCGCCACCCTATGGGACTCCCAATCCAAATCGGACAAACCAAGGACTGAAATGACACCTCTTGCACTGAGATGCAGTGCCTTAGACTGCTGCACCACTCGGAATCACCTCTCTTTCTATCTTCATTTGATGCCAAAACAGCGGTCCCTATTTTTTTGCATTTTTCATTGCCAAAATGAAAGATGTGTAATGAAAAGCTTTGATTGCTAGCCAACAAACAATGTCAATCTACTAAATTTACCTGAATGAAATATCGGAAACTGATCGCACGTGTGTGACCAGTGTGACCATAAAAGACAGATAGTAACAATGTAGGTGAGATTTAATCAAATTTCACTGCGATTGGTTAGTCAACATGCAATAATACCTGTCAATCGCTGAGATTAATTATTTTTATTGCTGGCTTCATTAAAAACTGTTAATCGGATGGATTTTTTTTTTCTTATTTATTTTTTGGGGTCCTATACATGAGACCAACTTTACCATGCTATCCTGGAGGCATACTTACCCAACCAGTCTCGTTACTTTGCGTGAATGATATCTCTCAACTTCAAACAATGTGAAATTTGAAAACAAATTCCTTTGTTTAGCTTCTTTCTGTTCTGTGACTCCATGCAATAGCAAACATAATGTGAATTCAGCGATTTACATTTGTTTACTTCATCTTTGGGGCTCCCTGATGAAACTGTAACATCCATTACTGTAGTTAAGTTGAGCCAAACTGTACTTTATGGCTTAGCAGTGCGTTAAAAAGATTCCACGATCTGAACATGAGCGAATTATTGGCTTGTTCTCGATACTGTGTGGATTCCACTGAAATCTACACCCACCGTTATGTATAGCACCGCCCACCGACCAGAAGGGCATGAAAAGAGTATCCCCCCTTCGATTCACACGTGGACGCGTTAGAACAGACCCAGGGTCTGTTTCTGTGGCGGCAGAATTGCTAAAAGGCTTATTCATGGTTAGTATAGTTTTTGGTGCTCTTTGAACCAGCAATAAAAACATGACTTCTCAACACAGAGGTTGAAGCATTCATAACGGATGGACACTACATCAACATATGAATTACTTTGCCATCTCGGGAGAAAATAGAACGTGTACGCTGCACAGTAATATCGCTATCGCTAACATACCTCATGGTTTATTTTAGGGAGGAGAAGACGCTTTGTGATTCCTTAGTTAAAGAGAGTTATGAAATCTGAAGACACGTTACCTTAACCGAGACACAGTAAACCGATCACATTCACTGTTTCAAACATTAACTTCTGTGCTGCACAGGAATGTGATTGGTCTTTGCCTTTTTAGTGCAATAAACTTTGTAGTTTCTTTAGCACAGAAGAGGTCGCTCTTATGCCTGAATTCGACCCGAAACCAACTGTAGTGTTGAGATCGGTTGTATGAAACCAATCAGTATGTCATGAAAAGCTCTCAACCGTGCCAGCCCGCTCTTCATTTCTATTCACTTCCACTCACCAAAAGTTCGGCATCTGAACTGTACGTTAGATCACCAGCAAGTTAAATAATTGAACACCTGCCATAGCATAGGACCTGAAAAACAAGCCATGATGAACATATTACTCCTTTGCAGCCAGCCCCTCTCCCTTGCCCCCCCCCTCCACTCCTATCCTCTATCTTCTCTTTCGTTCATCCCCTTCCTCTGTGTGCGGTTTCAGAGGGAGGAAGTAGTTGGCACTTATAGTGAACCCCTCTCTCTCTCTCTCTCTCTTTCTCTCTCTCTCTCGCACGCCCCGTGAATGAGGCAGGGGGGACTGCAGCTCAGCGCTCTGCGCATGGCCGCCTGTTTAGTATTCGTCTCACGTCTGGCCGAGGGAGCCGCATTAAATTGGGATCAGGCAGATTAGAGTCTAATATAGTGGGCTATTAAAGGCTGCGAGCCATGGGTTAGAGCCAGAGCAGGGGCCCACTCTCCCAGCATCCTAGAGTAGCCCTGTGTGCTACATGCCCACTTCCCCCCTACCTACCTACTCTCTCACGCCACATATACACACTCGCACGCGTGCACGTTCGCAGATGGATGTATGCTTACACGTAGGCACAGACCAACGCACACACACACACAAACACACACACACCACTTTAGTACAGAGACGGATGCAGGGAGGTCATGTTTTTGGGGGAGATTTTAATTAATTGTCATGTTGTTTCATGTTATGAGGTGCCTCTGCTATTTTGGGTTTTACAACATGAAATACGCAAAGCTATAAAGGTTATTGGTACTATAGTGTGCTTGATGAAGTGCTTCTTAGTGTTTGAATAGTTTTGTGATACATGCACATTCAAAGGCTTTTTCCTGGCGTTTGTATGATTATTAAGGAGTGATTAAGATGTTTTTATCTTCTATTCTATTTGATTTGCTATTGTTTTCTGTTTTAGTCTTGTCCAGTTAATTCTACACAAGTATCCATAAACTTTGTCCAACTCTGTGAATTCTGCCAAAACATTGATACTCATTGATATACTGTATATTCTCTCCTTAACATTGAACAGGCATTATTGCCTGAGTTGCAGAAGTTGGAACTACTATATTAAACAGAGGGGGATTTGCAGATGGATCATTGGACCATATTACTGAGTGGTCTGACCTTTGTGACATTGGCCATAAAAGACAGATGGTAACAATGTAGGTGACATTCCCTGTTATCGCAATGGACCATATCTTCACTACTTAACGTCATCTTCATATTGATTCATACCAGAACTAAATGTCCTAGGGAATATGAGAAAACTATCCAAACTAGGGTTGTGAAATTCCAAGAACTCTCCCAAAAGCCCCAGGTTTTCAGAATTCATGGTTTGAGGATTTACAGAATCAGAAGGGAATAAGCAAGAATTTTTGGACTTTTGCAACACTAATCCAAACTATTGATAACACAGTGATATGAGGTTGCGTCAAACAGTTTGTTCATTGTTTTGTTTTGCTTGTCAGGAGGTGAAAAAGGAGTTTGCGTGCACTTCAATCAGACGCTATTTCAGACGCTATTTCAGATGCTATTTCAGACGCTATTTCAGACGCTATTTCAGACGCTATTTCAGACGCTATTTCAGACGCTATTTCAGATGCTATTTCAGCGTTTTAATTGCATCCGATTGAAGTGTGTGGAGGCTCCTTTTTCACTCAATCATATGCATTTCCCACTTGGCACCGACATCAATTCAACATTTATTCCACGTAATTTCATTGACAACGTTTATTCAACCAGTGTGTGCCCAGTGGATTACTCCTGCACCTTTACTGAGCTTGGCGACTGGGTGTGCAGTAGATCCTCTCAGTGCCTACTGTTCGCTTTGTCTGTTGCATTTGTCAGTGGAGTTAACAATCAAGTTGACTTGCTTATGCGGTTCCTGGTTGTAAGACATAGAGCATTGTTGCAGTACAACAATACTGTATCAAGAACACAATGCACAACAAAACCTCAAACTTCAGTCTTCCCGTTTAATGGTCATTTCGGATTGAGCCTTTACTGTGAATGTGGTTTCAGAGAACGCAGGAACATTGCATTTAAAAGGAGCATTGTCGACCTCAGACTGTAAACATGATACATATACCACAAATACCGATACAGCGAGAGCAGTTTCCATAACAAACAACATTTCCTCTTCTCAAACAGAGTTTAAAAAAACTTTGCACCTCAAACTACTTCTTATATGGCAATCAAGATACAGCTAGAGCAGTTATAAAGTCTAACTACGTCCTTTTTTCTCCTATCCTTCCAGACATCCCCTATTCCCACTGCTGGCCCTGCTGTTTGAGAAGTGTGAGCAGGCCACCCAGGGCTCTGAGTGCATCACCTCTGCCAGCTTCGATGTGGACATTGAGAATTTTGTGCACCAGCAGGAGCAGGACCACAAGCCATTCTTCAGCGAGGACCCCGACCTGGACAACCTGGTTAGTACCCTGCCTGGGAGGCATCTCAATAGTCTAGCGTGACTTCTTCATTAAGGAGGCATCTCAATAGTCTAACGCGGCTTTGAAGTATCTCAATAGTCTAGCGTGACTTCTTCATTAAGGAGGCATCTCAATAGTCTTAACGGCTTCCTCATGTTGAGGAAGTATCTCAATAGTCTAACGTAGCTTACTAATGTTGAGGATGATTTGCTTCCTCTACTGGTGGAGGCAGTCATTACATATCCCTTTCACATACGTCCTGTTTTATTTCCCACTCATATCAATTTGTCTTATTTCCTCTCTCACCCTTTCGCATGTACATGGTTCTCTCTTCTAGACTATCAATTATCTCTTTCTCTCTCTCTCTCTCTCTCTCTCTCTCTCTCTCTCTCTCTCTCTCTCTCTCTCTCTCTCTCTCTCACACACACATGCAGACACGTCTACCCCTTTCCCTTCCATCTCCTTTGTCTCTCTAAATATTTATTTATATTCACCCTTTCTCTCTCTCTTCCCCTTTCCCACTCTCCCCCCTCATGATCTTTCCCTCCCACCCTTCCATGACAGCTAGCAGTAATTAGAAATGAGGAGAAATAGGGAAGGTGGCTGGGGAGAGAGAGAGATGGAAGGTCGGCTCTCATCATTATGGGGGTACTCGGCCGACAAGTGGTGCGGCAGTCAATTAACCCCGCATCTGTGTGCTTTACGAGGTGCCGGCCGCGGACTGGCCCTGGCACACACTAACTCTTCCACAGGACAGTAATGCTGAAGCTGACTGGCCGAGATGGCACTTGGCTCCCGATTAAACAAGCGGCAGTAATTGGCAGATTTATCTCCTCCTTGGCCAAGCACTTTTCCGCCCCATTCTGGTGCCCTTGAGTGCTGACTTTGAGGGAGTGAGCACTGGGAAGAGAAGCCTGGTTGGAAAAAGGACAAAGTTTGGATCATGGTGAAGGATTTTGAGAGGGCTCATGAATTAGCAGGTGTTATGTCAAGGGCTATCTTAGAACGTTCAGAGACTGACTAGGGCTAGCACATCATTTGTAAGGCACATGAGGGGGCTGTCCAGAAACAACCAATAGCCCCTGGGCACATCATTGCCAATATTATTATTTACCTTTGGTTCAAACTGGAGAAGGCAACCATGGAGCTAGCCAATGTTGAGCGATCATAGCATTCAGGCTAGCATGTAGCCTACTTCCCTAGTCATTGAGCCCGCTGGCTTTGCCTCTCTCTTCTCAGATGGTGAAGGCCGTCCAGGTGATCAGGTTCAGCCCTGGGTTCAAATACTATTTCAAATATCTCAATTACTTTCACATACAATTGAAATACGTGTTCAGATATATTTTTATTTGAAAAGACAAGAAGTAAAAACGTTTATGTATTTGGAAATACACTTGGAATGTATTTGAACAATTCAAATACACTGCCTCAAATACACTCCCATGCATTTATCCAGATATTTGAAAATAGTATTTGAACTATCTGAAAATCCTCTTAACCTGTCTAGGATCAGCGTGGCGCTAGCGCCCCCCCCCCCCCCCCCCCCCACTGAAAAACCAGTGCCGCGAAATTCAAAAAAAATATTTTTTAAAAATATTTAACTTTCACACATTAAAGTCCAATACAGCTAATGAAAGACACAGATCTTGTGAATCCAGTCAACATGTCCGATTTTTAAAATGTTTTACAGGGAAGACACAATATGTAAAGATGTACATCTATTACCTAAAAACACATTAGCATAATCCACCATCTTTTATTTGTCCACCAACACCAGTAGCCATCACCAATTCGGCTAAACTAAGATATTTATAGCCCCTAACCAACAAAAAAACTCATTAGATGACAGTCTGATAACATATTTATGGTATGGGATAGGTTTTGTTAGAAAAAAGTGCATATTTCAGGTAGATGGCATAGGTTACAATTGCACCCACCGTCACAAATGGAATAGAAAAACTACTTAGAGCAACGTGTTTACCTACTTACTAATCATCAAACATTTCGTAAAAATACACAGCATACACGAATCGAAAGACACAGATCCTGTGAATACAGACAATATTTCAGATTTTCTAAGTGTCTTACAGCGAAAACACAATAAATCGTTATATTAGCATAGCACATAGCACATAGCAGCCCAGCATTGATTCTAGCCAAAGTGAGCGATAAAAGTCAACATCGCCAAAAGATATTAATTTTTTCACTAACCTTCTCAGAATTCTTCCGATGACACTCCTGTAACATCATATTACACAATCCATATAGAGTTTGATCGCAAATGTTTATATTTAGCCACCAAAATCATGGTTAGACAATGTGAAATGTAGACAAGCTGGTCAGAAAATGTCCTTGCGCCACTTAGACAGTGATCTACTCTTATACATAAATACTCATAAACGTGACTAAAAAATATAGGGTGGACAGGGATTGATAGACAATTTAATTCTTAATACAATTGCGGAATTACATTTTTTAATTTATCCTTACTTTTCAATACAGTTTGCGCCAAGCGAAGCTACGTCAAAAAACATGGCGTCCTAATCCACTAAAATGTTTCGACAGAAACACGATTTATCATAATAAAAATGTCCTACCTTGAGCTGTTCTTCCATCAGTATCTTGGGCAAAGGATCCTTTCTTGGGAGTAATCGTCTTTTGGTGGAAAGCTGTCCTCTTGCCATGTGGAAATGCCAACTGCGTTCGGGATGAACTGAAAAGCGTGCCCAGCTATTCACATCGTTTCAAAAATAAATGTCCCAAAATCGCACTAAACGGATATAAATTGCTATAAAACGCTTTAAATTAACTACCTTATGATGTTTTTAACTCCTATAACGAGTGAAAAGATGACCGGAGAAATATAACAGGCTAAACTAACGCTTGGAACAGGAGAGGGTCGGTGTCCTCCACGCGCGTGACGCACCAAGAAAAGACTTGCTAGCTACAGGGTTTTTTGATTTATAGGGCCTGTGAACGCGCAATCGACCCCATTGGAATCGTCATCACGTAAAGGCATCCAGGGGAAGACGTAAGAAGTGTCCGTATAGTCATAGCAATATCAGTGCCCTTTTAACTGACTTCAGAACAGTGGCCAACATTTCTGAAATCTGAATCCATGTCAGGGAAATTGCTGTAGAATGGGCTCTGTTCCACTTAGAGACAAAATTTCAACTCCTATAGAAACTATAGACTGTTTTCTATCCAATAATAATAATAATATGCATATTGTACGATCAAGGATTTTGTGGGAAGCCGTTTCAAAAATTACCCAATTAGCATAAATAGTCTAAACAGCGCCCCCATCCCCAACAGGTTAAATACAATTTATCAAATAACCATTCAAATACTAAAATAAAAGTACATGTTTTTGGCTGTGTGTTTGTAAATACTCAAATACACACCAATTATTTTATTTTTTTACAAGATACTCAAATACAAATGCATTTGAACACAGGTCTGTTAAGGTTGCACCATTCTAAAACTGGAGAAATCAACACGAGAGCTAGCTAAAGTTGAGCCAATCTAGACTAGCATTCAGGCTAGCATGTAGCGTCCTTCCTTCCCCAATCATTGAGCTTGCATATATTCCTCTCTCTCTCTCCCTCCCGAGATGGTGAAGGCCATCCAGGTGCTGAGGATCCATCTTCTGGAGCTGGAGAAGGTTAACGAGCTCTGCAAGGACTTCTGCAACCGCTACATCACCTGCCTCAAGACCAAGATGCACAGCGACAACCTGCTTCGCAATGACCTGGGCGGGCCCTACTCGCCCTCGCACACCTCGCTCAGCCTGCAGCAGGTAAGGCGGACACTTACACATATGTTGCATGCACATACGTACAAACTCTAAACATAGTGTATCTGGTATGCACTTTCAAGGAGCCAACTACGTTAATGTTTTCGTGTTTTTCTGAAAGACCATTATACTTGTGTCCAAACATCTGAGCCGTATTCATTAGTCTAATACATTGTGTAACGTTTGGATAGAACGTTTTGAAGAACAGATATGTCTCCTACATGTAGTACTAAGGAATCATCAGCTCTGTTCATGGCATTTTTATCCGCAACATTCTGTACTTTCATGTTTCAAATTGTATTAGTCGTATGTACATCCTGAACGGCCCTTCTCAACCCCCTTACTGGTTCCTTCTCTTCCTATGACCTCTGACCTCACCAGGACCTCCTCCAGACATCCTCTCCGTCCATGACATCAGTCTCCAGCTCCGTCAACTCCTCGGGCATCATGGTGCACACCGGGACCCTGCAACAGGGTAACATTGCCATGACTACCATCAACTCCCAGGTGGTGTCAGGTGAGAAGCCTTTCCACCTTCCTCAACCCAGTTCTATGGGTACCTCACCTTCCCTGATATTACATCATACAACAAGTGTCCCTTATACCTCTACATTGTAGTGACATGGGCAGAAACAGTGTTTGTACAAATTGTACAAAGTGTTCTACTCTGCATGCACAACATTTAAAATTAAAACAACATTAGAGTGAGAGAAGGTTTAGCCACAATGTTTTGCATTAAGTATTTATCAATTATTATTTCAGCAACTGCTTGCTGGTAGGTCACATCATATCCTACGTCAAATGGAGGCTGTTGACATATAATTATGAAAATACATTTTGTGTTAATGGTGTTCTACACTATATACACAAAAGTATGTGGACACCCCTTCAAATTTGCCACACCCGTTGCTGACAAGTTTTTAAAATCGAGCACATAGCCATGCAATCTCCATAGACAAACATTGGCAGTAGAATGGCACGTACTGAAGAGCTCAGTGACTTTTAACGTGGCACCGTCATTAGATGACAACTTTCCAACAAGTCAGTTCGTAAAATTTCTCCTCTGCTAGAGCTGCCCCGGTAAGTGCTGTTATTGTGAAGTGGAAACTTCTAGGAGCAACAATGGCTCAGCCGTGAAGTGGTAGGCAACACAAGCTCACAGAACGGGACTGCCGAGTGCTGAAGCGCATAAAAATTCTCTGTCCTGGGTTGCAACACTCGCTACTGTGTTCCAAACTTCCTGTGGAAGCAAAGTCAGCACAAGAACTGTTCGTTGGAAGCTTCATGAAAGGGATTTCCATGGCCTAGCAGCTGCACACAAGCCTAAGATCACTATGCCCAATGCCAAGCCTCGGCTGGTGTGGTGTAAAGATCACCGCCATTGGACTCGCATTGGACTCGGGAATGCGTTGGAGCAGTGGAAACACGTTCTATGGAGTGATGAATCGAGCACAAAGCGAAAGCGAGGTACATACAGAAATGGTTTGTCGAGATTGGTGTGGAAGAACTTGACTGGCCTGCACAGAGCCCTGACCTCAACCCTATCAAACACCTTTGGGATGATTTGGAACGCTGACTGCGAGCCAGCCCTAATCACCCAACATCAGTGCCCAACTTCACTAATGCTCTTGTGGATGAATGGAAGCAAATCCCTGCAGAAATGTTCCAACATCTTGTGGAAATCCTTCCCAGAAGAGTGGAGGCTGTCATAGCAGCAAAGGGGGACCAACTCCATATTAATGCCCATGATTTTGGAACGAGATGTTCGACGAGCAGGTGTCCACATACATTTGGTAATGTAGTGTATATCACTCAAAAGTGTGGCTGGGTTTCTTGTTATTATGCACAGCAAAAAGTTATCCCTGCCCTCCGGAAATCCCTTTCAACTTAGAATGATAATCTCATTCCATCTTTCTCTTTGATCGCAAGACATTCAAAGCTCAAATTAATACCCATGATTAGAGAATCTAAATTAGTGCTAATTAGTAGCAAAAGAACAACTCATGAAAGAATACAGCTTTTTTTTTTCGTGCTTCATTCGCACCGACGTGCTTTTGCCTTCCTTGTTTACATGCTGTTGTTGTTGTTATTGTTTTGGTAGGGTTAGATAATAGAGCTCTCGAGCCGAAATGGTGCAAGGCCGACTGCTTTTCACAGAAGAAGAAGCCACTCGACTCTTATGACCGCAAATTATCCCCTCAGGTGGCACCTTGTATCAGCCGGTTGCCATGGTGACATCGCAAGGGCAGGTGTTAACCCAGGGACTCCCCCAGGGGCCCATCCAGATCCAGAATTCCCAGGTGAGGCCGTCAGCTGCTCTTCTAGCATATACCTGCCTCTCCTGCCATAAGATGTAGAGATGGATAATGTCTAACAACTCCAAATAATCTCACTGTCATGCATACCATTGTTTTTGCTTGCCATTAGCTGTCATCAAGTGGTGGGCCTCTCTGTTATGAACATGAAAGGACAGTGTGAAATGAATATTAGAGTAATAGTGTAATAGCTAGTGTCATTGGTAAACTTATGACATTTCAGCACACTGTTTTTGCAAGGTATCACTTGTTTATTATGCTAATGTTTCAGCCTTTAGCCTATGTGCTAACGTTTCCTCCTTGACAAAATGTTAGTACAATAAACAAGTGACTTGTTTCTTTTAATTTGAAGTCCAACACACCTGCAAAGAAAGCTCTAAATGTCAGAGTTTGCGAGTGCATGTCCCTTTAAACTCCTGCAATCCCCATGGCCTGAAAAACCTCACATAGGTGGTCAATATTTGAGTCAGACTGTCAGACCACCCGTATGCTCGCCTACGGAGCAGACTGTGGGGTGCTCTGCTCTGCAGGCGTATTAGAAAGCCACAGTGTCAGCCAGGCAGGTAATTCTGTGTTTGACAGACAGCGGCGGCCTCAGTGAATACCCAGGACCCAGCTGAGGCGGCACTCTACACGTGGTCTGGGAATAGAGTGCAGCCCCGTAGCTACATCACCGACAAGCTCCCGGTAATGATACCCCGGCTTGGTGCCGCCAATTAATTCAACCCCGCTTTTCCGGAACACAAATTCCCAGTGCCGAGGGGGATAGGGGGAGGGATTTCCACGTGACACCCCAGCTGCACCTGTAATAAGGCTTATTTTATGCTGTGTGTGTGTGTGTGTTTGTGTTTCATATATTTACAGTGCCTTTAGAAAGTATTCACACCCCTTGACTTTTTCAAAATTTTGTTGTGTTACAGACAGAATTTTAAATTAATTACATTTTTTTGAAGTGTCACTGGCCTACATACAATACCCCATAATGTCAAAGTTGAATTATGTTTTTATATTTTTTTACAAATTAATTAAAAATGAATACCTGAAATGTCATGAGTCCATAAGTATTCAACCCCTTTATTATGGCAATCCTAAATAAGTTCAGGAGTAAACATGTGCTTAACAAGTCACATAAAATGCATGGACTATCTGTGTGCAATAATAGTGGTAAACATGACTACATCATCTGTGTACCCCACATATACATTTATCTGTAAGGTCCTTCAGTTGAGCAGTGAATTTCAAACAAAGATTCAACCACAAAGACCAGGGAGGTTCTCCAATGCCTCACAAAGAATGGCACCTATTGGTAGATGGATAAAAAAAGAAGCAGACATTGAATATCCCTATGAGCATGGTGAATTTATTTATTACGCTTTAAATGGTGTAACAATACACCCAGTCACTACAGGCGTCCTTCTTAACTCAGTTGCCGGAGAGGAAGGAAACCGCTCAGAGATTTCACCATAAGGCCAATGGTGACTTTAAAACAGTTACTGAGTTTAATATCTGTGATATGAGAAAACTTTGGATGGATCAACAATATTGTAGTTAGTCCACAATAATAACCTAAATGACAGAGCGAAAAGAAGGAAGCCTGTACAGAATAGAAATATAATAAAGTCACATAATTAGTTAAATAAAGTCCACCTGCGTGCAATCTAAGTGTCACATGATCTGTCACATCATATCAGTATATATACTCCTGTTCTGAAAGACCCCAGAGTCTGCAACACCACTAAGCAAGGGGCACCACCAAGTAAGTGGCACCATGAAGACCAAGGAGCTCTCCAAACAGGTCAGGGACAACGTTGTGGAGAAGTACAGATCAGGGTTGGGTTATAAAAAAATATCTGAAACTTTGAACATCCCACGGAGCACCATTAAATCCGTTATTAAAACACAAACCTGCCAAGAGAAGGCTGCCCACCAAAACTCACGGACCAGGCAAGGAGGGCATTAATCAGAGAGGCAACAAAGAGACCAAAGATAACCCTGAAGGAGTTCCACAGCGGAGATTGGAGTATCTGTCCATAGGACCACTTTAAGCCGTACACTCCACAGAGCTGGGCTTTACGGAAGAATGGACAGAAAAAAAGCCATTGCTTAAAGAAAAAATAAGCAAACATGTTTGGTGTTCTCCAAAAGGCATGTCAGAGAATACCCAAACATATGTAAGAAGGTACTCTGGTCAGATGATACTAAAACTTAGTTTTTTGGCTATCAAGGAAAACGCTATGTCTGGCACAAACCCAACACCTCTCATCACCCTGAGAACACCATGTTTTTCATCGGCAGGGACTGGGAAACTGGTCAGAATTGAAGGAATGATGGATGATGCTAAATACGGGGAATTTCTTGAGGGAAACCTGTTTCACTCTTCCAGAGATTTGAGACTGGGACGGAGGTTCACCTTCCAGCAGGAAAATGACCCTAAGCATACTGCTAAAGCAACACTCAAGTGGTTTAAAGGGAAACATTTAAATGTCTTGGAATGGCCTCTCAATCCAATTGAGAATCTGTGGTATGACTTAAGATTGCTGTACACCAGCGGAACCCATCCAACTTGAAGGAGCTGTAGCAGTTTTGCCTTTAAGAATGGGCAAAAATCCCAGTGGCTAGATGTGCCAAGCTTATAGAGCCATATCTTAAGAGACTTGCAGCTGTAATTGCTGCAATAGGTGGCTCTACAAAGTATTGACTTTGGGGGGGAGTGAATAGTTATGCACGCTCAAGTTTTCTGTTCTTTTGTCTTATTTCTTGTTTGTTTCACAATAAAAAATATTTTGCATCTTCAAAGTGGTAGGCATGTTGTGTAAATCAAATGATACAAACCCCCCCAAAATACATTTTAATTCCACTAAGTAAAACTGCAAAAAATGTGGCAAAGAAATGGTTGCATCATGTTATGGGTTTCTTTGTCATTGGCAAGGGAGTTTTTTATGATAAAAATAATCTGATTAGAGCTAAACACAATCCTAGAGGAAAACCTGGTTCAGTCTGCTTTCCAAAAGACACTGGGAGAAAATTCACCTTTCAACACGACAATAACCTAAAACGCAAGGCCAGATATACACTGGAATTGCTTACAAAGACGACATTTAATGGCCTAGTTACAGTTTGACTAAAATCAGCTAGAAATTTTATCACAATATTTAATGTCTGTCTAACAATGATCAACAACTAAGTTGACAGATCTTGAAGAATTTTGTAAAGAATAATGTGCAAAATATTGTACAATCCAGGTGTGCAAAGCTCTTAAAGACTTACCCAGAAAGAGTCACAGGTGATTCTAACATGTTTTGACTCAGGGGATTGAATACTTATCTAATCAAAATACTGTATATTTGTGTTTTATATTTCATGTTTTCTTTTACAAAAACCTTTTTCTTCCACCATCAAATTAGAGTATTTTGTGTAGATCATTGACAAAAAATGATGATTAAATACCTTTTTATCCTTTTTATACCTTCTGAAGGCACTGTATATCAGAATCAGTTGGGAGCCATTCCATTTTCATGACTTTCCAATGCCTGCATAAAATTATGAAGAATATTTTTTAGCTGAGTATATTTATTGATCTATTCAGACATTTTGTACTGCCAATTTATGCGTGGTGCAGAAGAAATCTTCATATTTTTGCCTCAAAAGTGTTTTAGCCATTGCAAATGGGTTGTTAAATATGAATGAAGGATCCTCACTTTGATACTGTTTTCGCCAATGCCATAGGAAATATTTATTTTGTGTGTGGACCAGAGGTGAATTTTTTTAGATTAAAGACATTTTGGAATTCATGCATAGTGATCTCATGCCACTGTATATGCCTTTTTTTAAATTTTGTATGCCATTTAGCTGACGCATTGCAAGTGCCATCCTCTACTAACTGAGCTATAGAGGACCATTGGACTCTGTGTGTGTGTGTGTGTGTGTGTGTGTGTGTGTGTGTGTGTGTGTGTGTGTGTGTGTGTGTGTGTGTGTGTGTGTGTGTGTGTGTGTGTGTGTGTGTGTGTGTGTGTGTGTGTGTGTGTGTGTGTGTGTGTGTGTGTGTGTGTGTGTTTGTGTGTGTGCGTGCGTGCGTGCGCGCACATGCATGTGTTTTCTTGACGCCAGTGTGAGCATGGACATGGTTTAAACTAGTTAATTGCCACTGAGTACTCCCCACCCAACTATACTGTAAAATAGAAATCGGAGATTTCTTGAATAAGTGCTTTTTCATAATTTTCTCAACCACCCACGGAGTTGGAACAAAACTCTTATTAAAGCCAAAGTTTTAGTTACAAGCTATCTACTTGTACTGTCTTGTTTTTGCACAATTTGCCAGGTTTTTTAGGCACATTTCTCATCGTAGTTCTTTCAGCTAGATCAGACCGGCCTCCTAGATTTCTCTGAGTCAAGGGTGTTGTGAATCGACGTTCCTTTCTCGCCTTTTTATTTTAAGTATCATTACTCAAATTGGGTTGCTATGGCGATGGTGAAGAGGGCGGTTCTGCCCTTGCCAAAGAGACGGATAATTGGCACTGTCTCTTTGTTACCGTGGCAACAATAACACCCCATCCCTCTCTCCATCCCTCTCTTCCATCCAAGGTAAACCTGGACTTGGCTTCACTCTTGGACAGTGATGACAAGAAGCACAAGAACAAGAGAGGGGTCCTGCCCAAGCACGCTACCAACATCATGCGCTCCTGGCTCTTCCAGCATCTCATGGTGAGCTAGCAACATTAGTGTTCACATCAATGTTAATATGTTGGAGTTACAGTAGCCACAGAGCTAATATTCATCCCTATTCCTTTGGTTAAGCTATTGAGGAAGTTATTGAGAAGAGTCAAGCTATGGAGGAAAATTAGGGTGAAGGGTTTAGAGCTAATGATGTCAGGGTTGTAGCTGTGTATGACTGAAGGCCTCATCCAGAAACAACCCACATAGCTTCTACCTAGTAGGCACTTGTAGTGATCTGAAATAATGAATTGCATATCTCCATGAATTAATTGAATAGGTATAAGCAATATGGTAGTTCCACTCCCTCAGATAGGCTATGAAGAATTAGATTTATGGGCTAAGGATTGTTTCTGGCCAAGGCCTGAGAATACAAGGTGTTGGGGCATGGGTCAAAGGTTTAGGGAAGTTGAGAGTTTAGGGGTGAGGGGAGGGTTTGAACTATTCATTCACAAAACTACTAATTGAAATGGATTAAACTTTACTGATGGCATCCTAAATATCTTAAATCTGTCCCTTTTGTAGCATCCCTACCCAACAGAGGACGAGAAAAGACAGATTGCAGGACAAACAAATCTGACCTTATTACAGGTCAACAACTGGTAAGATTGTAATACTACTACTGCAAATGCACTAGGAGATGAAAATCAGCTGGCTAAAAGTATGGATGAAATCAATAGAAATGTTGAATGTTCAGAGTGAATGTTGATGAGTTCAAACTTCAGTGCTATGCTTTATCACCTGATTGTGATTCACAACATAGTGGCGCCATCTACTGGTCTACAAATGTTCTCAGTATCATAGAGTACGACATTCTTACAGAGAAAAAAGGTCTGTCTATGTTTCTCTCACACTGGTCTTTTTCCCTTTACCTCTCCAATTCCCTCTCCCCCTGCATCTCTCTCTCCCCCCTCTCTCTCTCTCTCTCTAGGTTTATCAACGCTCGCAGGCGCATCCTCCAGCCCATGCTGGATGCCAGTAACCCAGACCCAGCTCCCAAGGCTAAGAAGATGAAGTCCCAACACCGTCCAACCCAGCGCTTCTGGCCAGACTCCATTGTTGCTGGTGTCTTGCAGACACATGGACCTCACTCTAACAACGCTGACAGTACGTCACGAAACCATTAAAACGCTCTGTCAATGTCTACTTGTCTGTTTCAAAACTCTGGCTAAAGATTGGTTGAGTCATCATGATTCTCTTGATATTTCAACATAGTTTCCTTGTTATTTCAACCTACTTTATAAGGGTAATCATTTTGCATCAATGTGCATAGATAGTGTACACTTGCACACTCATCCTCATGGATTTAAAAGCAATGGATCAGTGAATACAATACATTGAATATTGGCATGGGCTATAGTGATCCCACCACATTACACCAGTTCATTCTTTTTAATCTCAGTAGGGGGGGTGAATGAGTGCACACTTTGATGAGAAGGATATAGAATTGGAGGCAGTTATAATGTCATGTTTGTGTTTCTTAGTGTGTAAACCCTGTGTTGCCTGCTTCTCCTTCTTCTCATACAGACCCCCTAGGCTTGGACAGCCTCCAGCCCCTGTCCTCTGACTCAGCCACCCTGGCCATGCAGCAAGCAATGCTGGGTGGAACCGACGACTCCATGGATGGCACAGAGGAAGAGGAGGAGGAGGAGGAGGAGGAAGAGGAAGTTATGGAGGAGGACGAGGAAGATGAGGAGGAGGAAGAGAGCGAGGGAGGGAGACGTATATCCGGCGGCGGAGGAAGGAGAGATCTGGGCATGGAGCATAGAGAGGGGCTAGAGTAATGAGATGTGTTAAAGGACAACGTGACCTTTTGACACCTGGGTTGTGTTCAGTAGTCACCAAAACAGAAGAAAACAGACTGAGACAGAAAGGGACTACCTGGATTTCTCCACTAAGAAATTTGTTTTGTTATGGGTGCTCTAATGAACACAATTCAGACCATACTTTCCCTCCACAAACCACACCTCCATTCAATCTTAACCCCTGCCCAGCCCCTAGATTCAGGCAACAGTCACACCTTGAATGGGCCTTTTGTTTTTTCTACCATGGATTTCTGTCTAGAAACTACAGATTCGTCCCATCAGAACTCTTAAGAAGGAAGATCCTATATGAGGATTAGGGGTCTGAAGGTGTCCTAAAATGGTCACCATAAATTGTGTGTCCTAGAATGGACACCATACTCTGTGGACTAGTGGGTCACCCCAAACCTCTTACGTTTTATTACTGACAAAACAATGACAACTATGAGTTGCTGTATGTGAGTTGATTGTGAACTTGTACTGTAGGTCTATACCTGGCCGTCACGTTGGGTTCCATGCTTTGGAATCATCCAAGCCTTAGTCCGTTTCAGATTGACTCCATGAACATGATGTTGTCATTATGTTTTCCGCCCACATTTTCATAATGTTGATGACGAGCGATTTTTCACTGCAACAAAATTGATGTTTTCGGGCATGATTAAAAAAACGTTTAATTCTTTGAGGCCAAGAGCAAAAACTGCACAAAGTATGTATATTAGATGTTTTGACGTTTGCGTTACATTGCTGAAGGCTTGCATATTTATAAACAATTTTCTTCGAGCTTTCAGAAGACGGTTCAAATGGCACCTTTGTAGAAGGCACAAAGTAACTGCTGTGATGTTCTGGAGGTCTTGCAATTGAGAAAACGCTTGAGTGAATCTGAGTTATCGAAGTTACAGATGGCCAATCAAGGTTCCAAAATCTCAAGACTGGAAAGAAATACTCTGTCACATTGAGGATTCAGATTACAAACAAAACACTGCCTTGGTAACAGTGTCTCAATGAGTTAAAGAAAAACATTCCGACATGAAGAGAAATGGAATTGAATCCTCAATTTAAAGAACTAACATCTTTAAGTGAAAATTTTTGCAAGAAAAAGACAATTTAAGGGGAAAGCCTGCATATTTAAAGGGAAGAGTTCAATTCCTGAAACGATTCTCTATGTTTCACGTTAAGGATTTGAAGAAACTGTGAAAACTAAGTTCAGCCCTCTTTTTGTGCTAAATGAAATCCACAAAATTAAGCCACCCGTTTTCTAATGTGATGTCTAGAAAAGAAAAGAAAAACCTGTTCTTGAATGTTCATTGAGATTGGTCTTTGTGAATTATGTTCTTCATTATAAACTGGGTGGTTCGAGCCCTGAATGCTGATTTGCTGACAACCGTGGTATACCACGGGTATGACAAAGCATTTCTTTTTACTGCTCTAATTACGTTGTTAACCAGTTTATAATAGCAATAAGGCACCACGGGGGTTTGTGGTATATGGCCAATATACCACGGCTAAGGGCTGTGTCCAGCCACCTAAGAACAGCACTTAGCCGTGGTATATTTGCCATATACCACACACCCTCGTGCCTTATTGCTTAATTATACATTTTCTTGATTGCTTATTTTTTTTTAAATGGTTCTTCCAGAGCAAGTGACTAGGGATTTCATTTTTTGGGTTTGTGCACATTGTTGTCATAATCTATTGTTTCAATAGACAATTTTTATAATTAAAATAGATAAAGCTTCAAGTTTGAGTATCCTTTCTGAGGCAGGAAGGTGTGTGCATATGACAGTTGTCACACACAGTGTGTATATTAGGGCAGCCTCAGTCAGCTTACTATAGACACTTTTGTGAGTATCGTGACAGGCCTACCTCTCCTCCCTGTGGCCAGATTGGGTATTACAATCAAAATAGTACAAATTACATCAAAAACAACTGCACACTGTTAAAGGGCTAAAGATACCCCACATAAATTGTCATGAATCTGTGTTTAATCTTACGCCATTGCTCCTGTCAGAAAAGTTCACCCAAGCCACACTACCTGTTGCATGCTGACAGTAACCCAACACTGGGCCTCTGCTTTTCAAACAAGAAAGACCACTTCTGTATTAGACAATAACCACAGTTCTCCACAAATTACAGATGAAGCTCAGACTAAACGGCCTCAATGTAGAGCAACCTCCCACATTTCCTTGTCATGTATTTTATATCACACCCTCTGGTTGTTAATCAAACCTGTGATTTGGTATTGCTGGAGTACCACCCCCATGTCTTCCCACCTTTAAATTTGGGTGACCCATGTACTGTAAGTAGAGAGTATCAAAAAACATTTGCTGAATATGATACAAGTCTGGGATCTTCTGTAGATGGCCGTTATACATTGATTTCAGACATTCACACACGCACACATATATACACACTTGTATCCTTGACCTACTTCATTGTAGATGGCCACCGCACGCACGCACACACACACACACACACACACACACACACACACACACACACACACACACACACACACACACACACACACACACACACACACACACACACACACACACACACACACACACACACACACACACACACACACACACACACACACGTAATAAAATACCCCAAATTCCTAAAATCATTGTATCTGTATTTGGACTACATATGACCAAGCATTCCATGATTGCCATTAGGGTAGTTGTGGTATGGCAAGTTGTTCTACATTGCACTAGTTACCAGTCATTCAGTTCCTCTGAAGTTATCCATCCTAGCAGCAGCACTGAAATAGCTGTAGCAGACAGGGCCTAACTCTAACTACCATTCTCAATACTGTATGCTAGCAGCAGCAGCAGCAGTTCTGGAGCCAACCTTAGGTATAAATAAGAGGATAAATTACAGAGACAGGAAAAGCCACTGGTGCTTGGGTCTTGTTTGAAGTGGGCTGCTGCCATGGCAGTCGAGCATGGTTGGGACCTCAGTGAAGAGGCTGGGCAGTGGGTCATATGCACACACACAAGCGTGAACACACACACGTAAGTACAGACACACACACACACAGTCGCCACTCCCTCCTCCCACCCCAGACACACCTCACCACACAGCAGCCAGGACTGTAGGTCTGTGGAGTTGCGGAGACACCACTGCCATCTGGGCACTAACATACAGCAGCAGTAATTAGATCCATAGACCCAGGACCCAGGCCCAGTCCAGCCCAGTCCCAGCCTGTCATATAGCAGGGCCCTCACGGACAACTTAAGGGCCTCGCCAACACAGCTCTGGTCTTCAGAGAGGCGTTTGGCTCAGTTGTCTCACTGCATTTCCTTACTGGATTTCCATCCTGCAGTCACTGGTCACTGGAAAGAGCAAGCGGATTGAAGGTAACATGGAAGCTGTTTATCATTGTATTGTAGAAGATGTGTAATGGAAATGATTGAAAGGCTGTTGACATTTAGGGAGATAGAGATGTGTAGAATAAGTGGTACTTATACCAAGGGTTTAAAGTACTTTGATGCTTGTTTGGTATTTACGGTATTGTCAATTGAAGAAAAATATCTGAGAAACTATTTTCTCTTCTCATCCTTTGACATAGTTTTGCATACTGTTTTGATGATTACTTCACACATTGAATACCAGTTTTATTTGGGGCTCCCGAGTGGCGCAGCGGTCTCAGGCACTGCATCTCAGTGCTAGAGGCGTCACTACAGACACCCTGGTTTGAATCCAGGCTGTCTCACAACCGACTGTGATTGGGAGTCCCATAGGGCGGCGCACAATTGGCCCAGCGTCGTCCGGGTTTGGCCGGTGTAGGCCGACATTGTAAATAAGAATTTGTTCTTAACTGGCTTGCCTAGTTAAATTTAAACAGTCTATTTCTCAGATTGGATATCAAGACTATAATACTAGTGGTTTAATACGATGACATAGTAAATCTGAAATCTGTATCAATAGAAAAAAGAAACAACTGAATACAAAGTACATTCTAATACTCTACAGGGTAGGACAAATGTATTTCCCCTAGCTAACCCAGAAACTCCTGGTTGCCAGTTGGGACGGGACCCCGCCCCAGGCTAAAATCCTTCATGCTCTACTAGGGCTCAGTGCTATAAAGTCTCAGTGGACTCCGCTTGCCAGTTTGGATTTAATCTGGTCCATGCAACAACGAAAAACTTTCTCTACTAGTGTAAAACTCAGTTCTCCCAGGTCTCAGTGGGCTCAGTTGGGAGTAAATCCAACATTTCCCTGTAGATCACTAGGTGTCAAGATGTCCATCGCTAATGCAGCCGCGCAGGCCATGCTGTCGGACGCCTTGCTCCGGGACGGCGCCGGGGGCAACCATATCGGTCACCTGGAGCTGGAGCTGCCGCTCGACAGGGTCATCAAGTTTGTGTCCGTGGGGCTGCCCTTGCTGCTGGTGTCCATGGCCTTCGCTCGCGAAATCTCCATCGGTCAGTCTGTCTCTCTCTGTCTGTCTCTGTCTGTCTCTCCGTCTCTCTCGCTCTCTTTTAGTTCTTGTTTCGCTGCAAATCACATTTGTTACATTCTCTGCTATTATTTCCTTCCCTCTCTTTCCCTTTCTGTGTTTATTTTTGGATTTTTCTCATGCCTCTTTTGTCCGCTGTATCATTGGGTCAATATTCCTCCATTTTCTTTTTCTGTCTCACATTTCTCTCTCTAGTCTCTTCTCATTTGCCTCTTTCCCTTTACTGTACGGGAGTGAGAATCTGTGTTTAGGCAAGGGAGTTAGTGATTCAGATTCAGGCACAAACCATTGTTTGCACAGCACTTTTGTGAATGGAGGGTACATGGGGGCACTGGATGTTATAACGGTCCTGGTTGTAGTTTAAGGGTTAAGGAGACAATTCTATCAACTATTCAAAAGGTTAATTGTAACGTTTTCATGAATTATAAGGTCTCTTTCAATTTATTCATATCATTTCCATTTGTTTTCTGACTTGAGTTGACATGTACTGGACCCCAACCGTGGTCAACTGCAACAATAACACTAACACAACCATGTGTGTGATAGTGGCACACAGAACAGGGTACATACAGGCAAGTATATTTCCTTGTTTCATTGACATTGAGCTAACGATCGTCTTCCCGTCGAGATGGACTATAATCAGCCGTTACAGAGGTTAATTGGGAGGAGGATGACTGAGAGCAGTGTTCGCAGGTGCCGTGTTGCTTGATAATTACTGGCAACCTACTCCTTTTGCAGTTCTCTATCGAAGTCAAATTAAATTCTATGCTAATTAACTGGGAGATGTTGCAAAATGAGGGACAGTCTAGGAACGGTTGATGGCTCTTGGTCCTCCTTATCTAGCTTGGTTTGTTGTCTGCTTCCTCTTTTGTCTGGTTGGTGGTGTCTCCGTTGTCTCTGTTGCGTGCACCTGCTGCAGCAGCCAATAATTCTGCCCACAGCTACAAATAGCTGGGTGAGAAGGATCCCTTGTTGTACAATGGGTAACAAGCAAGATAGGGATGGCAATAGGGGTTCTTTGTCAAACTGTCGCCCATTGGTAGAAGGAACATGCTTTGTTGCTGTCTGTGTTCCCTTGTAACCTGACGGTCTTGTAGTACATAGTCCATTTTGGATACAGCATGTCCCCAGCTATCTCAATGTCACGTACACACACACACACACACAAACGCACGCACGCACATCATGTAACATGTAACCCATCCATGTACAGTTATCTGTAATACCATAACACTGGTGGTGCGGCTCAAGCCTACTGCATGCCCAGTCAGCAACTGAATGGTTGGGTGTACTTATTTTAGAAGACTCTCACAGATGTGGAGATTTGGAGTCTGTGTATAAAAATAGGGTGTCCTGTGTTATTCTCAGAGTTTTCTCTGAAGTGGCCCTTTGCCTGTCGCCCTGCCCTGCTCTCCCAGCACTGCTGTAGAGGAGATGGGCTGAACGGAAGGGTGTGGACCCTTGGCTCTGTGGTTAAGCCATCTGTATGGTGGAACGGGCAGGGCTTGTTCTGAAAAGGACCCACACATTAGGAGGTTAACACCACCCTGTTTAAAAACGCAAGTTTCCATTTAGAAGCATATGATTTAGATTTGTTAGGGCTAACCTTTCTGCTTCTGGAAAAGGGAACCTTCTGAAAAGCTTTAAGGCACATTATGGAAACTCTCTCTCTCTCTCTCTCTCTCTCTCTCTCTCTCTCTCTCTCTCTCTCTCTCTCTCTCTCTCTCTCTCTCTCTCTCTGTGGTGTGTGTTTATGCCTATGCATGCACGTATGTTGTGTGTGTGCACATGCATCTTTATGTCACTGTAATACTTTTACAAACTGGACCAGTGCAATTGTTGAGCTCAAAATAGTTCCAATCTATATTTGTTTTTCCTCTAGGCCCACAGATCAGCTGTTTCCCACCTAACAACTTCACAGCCAGGCAGGCAGCCTATGTGGACACGTACTGCTGGGACTCCCTTATGCACCATGAGTTTGACACAGATGGAAACTTCGAGGAGCGATCCCTCTGGGTGCACAAGGTATGGCCTGCTGTGTTCTGTCATGCTGGAACGAGAGACAATTGCACACACCTTAATGTGGCACAGGAATTGGACAAAAAAGGTCATAAAACTACTGTAAATAGTTGCTCTTTGTCAGGTGATAAATGACATCAGTGTAAAATAAGTGGGTGAAGAGTCAATGGTATACTGGAGGGATTTTGTGGGCTGTACCTGTATTTGGCAATGTTGTTGGAAGATTCCCAATTCATGCATTCATATGCCCAATTCCCAATTCATATGCACCGACAATACATTCTTAAGAGAGAAACCGAATGTCTTTTTAAAAGGGACATTTAAAGATTTCTCCAGACATAACACTGTTAAACTTTGACAAGACATTAACAACCTGAGGTTTCTGTTACTGAGGACATTAACAACTCCTTTGAAAGCTCAGACATGCACTTTTAGATGGGCTTTCAAAATATGTATTAAGCAGTTCTATCAGTACTGGGCTGTCCAAGTAAGACATGGACCTCATGCTCATGGGTATAATGATGGAGTTAGCCATGTGCTGTGTCCATTGGTATATTTTGATGTGTATTTTGGTGGGCAGTCTGTTCAGAAGCGGCTGATGAGGAGCTGTGTCACAAGCTTGTGAGGGTGTGTGTGTGTGTGTGTGTTTCTGATGTAGCACAGTACACAGTTTTAGGTGTTCATTGTGGGAAATTGTAGTTTAATGGAAATTCCCATGCAACTGGATGGGTCACCATTTGTAACGGGTGTGGAAATGATCCAACCAATATGTAGAAATGATGCTGAATATAATAAGACACTACATTCATCAATCTGACTCCAATATTATGTGAATAAAGGCAACAGGTACGTTTCTGGAGGACTCTAGTCAAGATAGCAAGCTTTACATCACCTCTCAGTATGACTACAATGAACATGTGTCTAACTTGCACCGTTATATCATTTTTAAGAGATTAGATACAAACAGCTAATCCTGGCAACCAATGTTCTAGCATTAATGTATTGAGGCAAGCAGATCAGAGATGTCAAGGCGGTACCCAATCATGTGTAGTGTATAGTGTAAATAACAATTACCAATAGATGTACTAAATTATAAGTGTATAGTCAATCAAATAATTACTCCTTAAAACGAGGAATGCATTTACTCAATTCAACTAATCCTAATAGGATTAATAGGACATGTACAATTACAGTGTACATGAAATAAATTATACATTTATTAAGTGATACACACAGGAGTTTGGTAGCAAGTTCTCAGATTCGGACGAAGAGGAGGAGTAGGGATTGGACCAAAGCGCAGCGTTGTTATATGACATAATGAATTTATTAAAGTAATGACGAAACACGAAAATACTTCAACAAACTACAAAAACAAAATAAACGATGTAGACAGACCTGAACTAGAGAACTTACATAAACACGAAGAACGCATGAACAGGTACAGACTACACAAACGAACGAACAAACGAAACAGTCCCGTGTGGTGCACAGACACAAACACAGGAGACAACCACCCACCAACAAACAGTGTGAACAACCTACCTTAATATGGTTCTCAATCAGAGGAAAAGTAAAACACCTGTTCCTGATTGAGAACCATATCAGGCTAAATGACAATGAACCTAAACATAGAAACACATAACATAGAATGCCCACCCCAACTCACGCCCTGACCAACTAAACACATACAAAAACAAGAGAAAACAGGTCAGGAACGTGACAACAGGAACAAACCCAGATTCAAATTTGACCAACTCCATTTAAATGATAGGAGCGCTCCTCTTAAAACAATCTGCCATCAGATGAACAAAATAACACAGTTTGCTTCCCTGTAACAATAAATCCATAGCACTTACAGTACAATGAAACATATCAAAATGTGTAGTTCTTTATGAACTCTTGAAACAATCCAAACATGACAATGGAGCCTGGAAGTCACCAGTCGCGAGTATCACCTTCTCTCATTCTTCCACAACAAAATTAAGCTAGGTTGTGAGTAGATATGGAGATAGATAGGGAGCACCATTACTTTGTACACTAACCATCATTACTTTTTAATGGAAAGTGCCTCTTGCTTCCTTAATGTCACATTAAAGAGCATCCATTAAAAGTAATTAATCTTTCTCATTAAACATTTAAAATGTAGTCTGTAAATTACTTTTCTTCTCTCCCTCCTGCTCTTTCCCTTTCTCCTTCTCTTCTCTTCATCTCACTCTCTCTCACTCTTTATCCTTTCTCTGTCATCATTTCTTACCCTCTACCTCTCCGATCCATTCCCTTTCTCTTCGTTTCTTTCTCACCTTCCCTCCCTCCCTCGCAGATTTTCCCGTACTCTCTGTTGGCTATGACCATGATGATGTACCTGCCTGCCCTCATCTGGCGTTTCCTCGTGATGCCATCGCTGGGCTCTGACCTGCTCTTCATCATCGATGAGCTGGACAAGTCCTACAACCGCTCCATACGATTGGCTCAGAGCATCCTGGAGATGCGCCAGAACACCCAGAACCCCCTCACCTTCCAAGCCGAGCTTGAGAGGTGAGAGTGGGTGTGGCAGAGATTTGTTGAGGCAGGTAGAGGGAGGAGTTTGGACTGGGGAAGAGGGGAAGTCAACAGGCTTAAGGTGTTAGCATGCTTCAGTTTGGCTGGTTTGGTGTGTGCTTGCATACTCCTTTAAAATATATTTTCTTGAAAATGAGAAAAAAACAGTAATAGTACTATTTGTCCATTTTGAGAAGCCGTTGCCAGTATACACATCCTTAAAATAGTCAGAATTAATGTAAGATGCCTCAAGAAGTCTGTCATAAATGTTGCTGTTTTTGCCAAGGAGATCTTAGTCGCACAATTTTACATCTAACTAAGATGTTTGGTCCAGTATTTATCAATGAAAAAATGTGAATCAAAAAAGAGTTCTCGTTGAATGACAACAAAGACTTTATTGAAGAATCCCTACTGTTGACCAATCACTGACAAAGGGGCATAGACTTTGTCTCTGGCTTGCCTCCAGAACAGATTTTGTGAGCCCGAACAGCCGAAAAATCCCAAAACGAACAAGATGTGGTCATGATATATTCAAAACTTTACCTGCTGGGAAGCACACCTTTAGATTGATGTCTACAATGATTATGAAGACGTTTGAGTAGCAATCACATTCCCGGGTGTTTGTCATTCCCATGGAAACTGAAAACAAGACACTAGTTTAGCTTCAACTACAGTCTGTGACTGACTAAATCTTGAATACTATAAATGCCTTAGATGCTCATACAACTTCCATTATCATACAACAGAGCCAATAACATGAAAGCATGCTAGAGCCATCTGTCCTCTAACCCGATCTCCTTCATGGTCTCTTTCAGGGCCAAGAGGAAGCGCTACTTCGAGTACCCCCTGCTGGAGAGGTACATGCAGAGCAAGCAAAGCTCCTACTTCCTGGTCAGCATGCTCTTTCTTCGCGGCTTCCTCTTGCTCACCTTCATGTCGGCCGCCTGCCTCTACCTCGTCTATTTCCACATGTCCGCCTTCCTCCAGGACGAGTTCAGCTGCTTCGTCCGCACGGGCCTGCTGCGTGACCAAAACTGGGTTCCCGAGCTGGTCCAGTGCAAGATGACCGGCCAACTGGTCTTCCAGGTGATTAGCGTGGCTAACGGCGCTATCTATGTCCTGCTGGTGCCTATCGTGCTGTTCAGCTTGGTCCGCCTCTTCTGCTGGGATACGACTCTATTGTCGGTGTATGAGGTTCTCCCCGCATTGGGCCTCAACAGGGGTCGCAAGCTGGGCTGCCCGCTCAACGACCTCAACGTTCTTTTACTGTTTCTGCGCGCTAACGTGGTGCACCTGCAGTCTTATGGCAGGCTGAGGGCTATATGCTCGCTGGCGCCCCCGCAGATCGGGAAGGGGAATGGCATGAAGGATGTGAGGATGCTGACGGCGGAGGAGATCGAGGAGAGGGCCGAGATGGCGCAGGAGTTGGAGGAGGACGTGGAGGAGCTGCAGGAGGAAGGGAAGCTCAACCTGGTGGACATCATGACCATCTTAGGAGCAGCCCGGGGAAACGCTGTCAACTGCACCGAGTCCAGGCCACTGGTGGAGGAGAATATGAGTCTGGGTACCCATAACTCTTATCTACACTCTCAAACGTATTCTGTTAGTGGTCTTGTTCGTCTATATCGTTTTGCAAGTTGAGAAAATTATAAAGTGAGGAATCGCTGCAAGACTGCAGATGAAGCTGAAATTAAATAGTCTGCTCCAGTACTTTGACTGAGTACCGGCTGGTGGTGTAAGCAGTTTTCATTGAATAGCCACTATACTCTTATTGAATATTAAATGAGGCAAAAGTAATAATGGACTTGAATTGAGATAGCAGGTTTAATATAAACTTTTCCATCCACACTTAGGGAACATTAGAATATACCATATGTTCTCAGTAGCTTTGATACAGAAATGCTTTGCACAAATATTAATTGTACACGTAAAATGGTTAAAATAAAATGGTAAAATGGTTTATTTTAATTGTCAAACTACTATGCCAGTAGGCCTAATATAAATAACTATTATGTGTTAGAGTTTTTCCCATGACCGGACAGCCTATTACTTCTAAAAGAGGCTTTTATTAGGAAATACTGCAAGAGATCAGGTACAATTTGTGTTTTTTTCCACTCCTAACTCCCCTCTCTGTCTCCTTACAGAGCCAAACCACCAGGGGTACCATGAGTTGAAGGAGACTGCATCATGTAAAAATGACTGAATCACCAATGGACTGGACCATCAATGTGACACCAATCAATGTGGATGAAAGAAAAATATACTGAACAAAAATATAAACGCAACATGCAACAATTTCAATGATTTTACTGAGTTACAGTTCATATAAGGAAATCAGTTAATTTAAATACATTTTTAGGCCCTAATCTATGTATTTCAAATGCCTGGGCAGGTGTGCAGCCATGGGTAAGCCAGGCCCAGCTAATCAGAATTCGTTTCCCCCCCAAAAAAGGGCTTTATTACTGACAGAAAAACTCCTCAGTTTCATCAGCTGTCTGGGTGGCTGGTCTCAGACAATTCCCGCAGGTGAATAAGCCGGATGTGGAGGTCCTGGGCTGGAGTGGTTACACGTGATCTGCAGTTGTAAGGCCGGTTGGAATTACTGCCAAATTCTCTAAAACAATGTTGGAGGCGGCTTATGGTAGAGAAAATAGCATTTAATTCTCTGGCAACAGCTCTGGTGGGCATTCCTGCAGTCAGCATGCCAATTACATGCTCCTTCAAAACTTGAGACATCTGTGACGTGTTGTGTAATGAAATTGCATTTTGGAGTGGCTTTCTTCGTGTAATAATCATGCTGTTTAATCAGCTTCATGATATGCCACACCTGTCAGGTGGATGGATTATCTAGGCAAAGTAGAAATGCTCACTAACAGGGATGTGCATATCATTTGAGAGAAATAAGCTTGTTTGTGACTCTGAAACATTTCTGGGATATTTTATTTTAGCTCATAAAACATGGGAACTACACTTTACATGTTGCATTTATATTTTTGTTCAGTATGTCGCAATGTCATTTTGTATGACTGAGCTTTTGGGTCGTTGGGACTCAACTTAATTTCAACCTCAGATTTCCTATTTGTCCTTTATGGATATGCTATGTACTGTACTTGTTAGATTTTGTGATTTGTCAAAAGGTAAAGTTCTATCTGTTAAACGTCTACAGGTAACATTTGATATGCTTTATGTCAGATACAATTGTAATGAATAAAGTTATTTTTATGACTGTTGTGTTAAACAGCTCGTGTGAGAGTGAAACATTTCTTGTCCAACTGCTGTAGCACATTCTGATGTTCGGTGGATCACTAATGAGGTGGAAACCTTTCCTTACCACTAGTGAATCATATTGTAAATTAATTGCCTCATAAATAGAAAAACTGTGAGTAGTTACAGAAGTAGGATCTTAATTTGTGGCAGTTTGCTCAAGCAGGAAAAGAAACAGGAAATGTGAATTATTATGTGGATTATAAGGAACGATTATAATGAATTGACATTTTTGTAGGGTTTGATAGGGACACTTAAACATCAAATTCACTAGATTTTGCATTGCAGGAAAGTTCTCCTGCAACAGGGTGTTCAAATGAAGATCCTACATCTGTAATTAAATGCGCTCACTCTCCAAAAAATGCTTGACTTAGTCGCAAAAGCAAAGGTGCAAATGTAAACAATTTGCGCAGAAATATTTGCTGCACCTGAGCACCTTTTGTAATTAAAAAGTAGAAACATTTGTCGAGCTCGTCTTCCCTGACGTTTTGAATGCTTAAACTTTTGAACTCTATACTTGATTTTTTCTCCTCTTACACACCACACATATATTTATTGTCATACAATTATATTCAATTAATGTTATCTTCCTATACCCAATCCTGACTGTGATTCAAAACCAAAATTTGCACATTCCACATTCACTCATTTATAGGCAGTGGGGTTAAGAATGGATAAATACCAGGGTTGGGAAACCAGGAGTGATATTTTAGGGGTTGAATAAAGTATCATATTGTCACTGCCCAATGTGGTTTGGAGGGAGGAGTGCTGCGATGGCATTTTGCGCTGCAATGTCAGATGTCCTGCAGAGACTCTGTCATAGGTTGTGTCACAAATGGCACCCCATTCCCTATATAGCGCATTACTTTTGACCAGGCCCCACAGGGTCAGTTGGGACTCAGCCAATATGTCAATATGTTAGTTGTGCAGCCATAGCCGCAGGAGTATGATCCCTAAAGATCCTTATTGCCTTTTGGTACTGACACTTTGTGACTGTCACACCATGGGCCGCACAGTGAAAACCCCTGCATAATAAACATCCTTATCATTTATGCACGTTAACAATCCCTTTACACTATACACATGGTGATACACTCGACTAGAATAGCTTGCTGGACGTTAGACTATTCGAAGAGGGACGCAAGCTCTTTTTTAGCTGAATGTTAAATACAGCAGCCAAATAAAACTCACGTCTAGTTTGAAAGAAGAGCGAACGTGCGATGGCGGTAGGCTAGCAGTTATATATTTAGACTCATAACCATTCAATCTTGGTGAAGAAAATAAGTGAAAGCCTTCTGCATATAATTATAGTCCTATTTTATTCAAGGATGTCATTAGAATGACAGACAACTAAACGTATTTTGTTTTAATAAACTAATTGTATTTTATTTATTTATGCTAGGAAGGAATGAAGCAACAATACATAAGGTCCCACAGTTGACAGTGCTTGTCAGAGCAAAAGCCAAGCAATGAGGTCGAAGAAATTGACCGTAGAGCTCCGAGACAGGATTGTGGCAAGGCACAGATCTGTGGAAGGGTACCAAAACATTTCTGCAGCATTGAATGTCCCCAAGAACACAGTGGCCTCCATCATTCTTAAATGGAAGAAGTAGGGAACCACCAAGACTATTCCTAGAGCTGGCCGCCTGGCCAAACTGAGCAATCGGGAGAGAAGGGCCTTGGTCAGGGAGGTAACCAAGAACCCGATGGTCACTCTGTCAGAGTTCCAGAGTTCCTCTGTGGCAATGGGACCATGAGAAACAAGATTCTCTGTTCTGATGAAACCAAGATTGAACTCTTTGGCCTGAATGCCAAGCGTCATGTCTGGAGGAAACCTGGCACCATCCCTACGGTGAAGCATGGTGGTGGAAGCATCATGCTGTGGGGATGTTTTTCAGCGGCAGGGACTCGCAGACCTGTCAGGATCGAGGGAAAGATGAACGGAGAAAAGTACAGAGAGATCCTTGATGAAAACCTGCCTCAGACTGGGGCGAAGGTTCACCTTCCAATAAGAAAATGACCCTAAGCATACAGCCAAGACAATGCAGGAATGGCTTCTGGACAATTCTCTGAATGTCCTTGAGTGGCCAGTCCAGAGCCCAGACTTGAACCCGATCAAGCATCTCTGGACAGACCTGAAAATAGCTGTACAGCGACGCTCCCCATCCAGCCTGGCAGAGCTTGAGAGGATCTGCAGAGAATAATGGGCGAAACTCCCTGAGCATAGGTGTGTCAAGCTTGTAGCGTCATACCCAAGAAGACTTGCGGCTGTAATTGCTGAAAAAGGATATTCAACAAAGTATTGAGTAAAGGGTCTGAATACTTATGTAAATGTGATTGAATATTTTTTTATTCATTTGCAAAAATGTTTAAAAAAATTATAAATAATCTTTGTGATTATGTGCCCCATAATATGGGGTATTGTGTGTAGACTGATGAGGGGAAAAAACAAATCAATTTTAGAATAAGGCTGTAACTTAACAAAATATGGAAAAAGTCAAGGGATCTGAATATTTTCTGAATGCTGTACACTCTGCTATCTTTACCATTATGCACTTAGGTACATGTAAGAGATAATCAACGAGGGGCTATGTGTTCAATAGAAAACAATGAAAAACGTGGAAGATGTGTTCCACGAAGCGCTAGCGGAGTGCAACTGACCTTCCACAGAATTGCATTATTTTCCAGAGAATGCGTAGAGCCCGGAGTTGATTTTCCCTTTTATACCATGGTTATAATTTAGCACATTTGCCGCTAGAAACATCCACTGAAGTAGCTAGCAAGTTTATTCACACAACACCATGCCCACACCGCCGTGGCGCCATGCACTGGCACGCCACCTTTTGTCCCTTATTTGGTGGTGAGAAAGTTGTCAACTCTAATAGCAACCCTAGATTTGTGTCGGGACTATATCTTGTGGAAGGATAAAATAGTATGAATAAATTCATCAAACTAACATTTTTTATGAAAATATGTCAATCATTATTTTGAATATGTTGGTAACCCATTGTATAAAAGTGACAATGCCCTCGAAGCCGGTGTTTGGAGGTTATATTTGCACGGTTTGCATGCCCTAGACCACATATGTCAGAGTCAAGGCCCGCGGGCCACATCCGGCCCGCGAGAAGGTTTTTTACGGCCCCTGGGATGATCTTGATTTATTATTAGAACCGGCCCGCAGACCGCAGCAAGCCGGCAGCCCGCAGATCTTTTACACGCACCAATACTACATTTCCCACAATGCAACGGTGACGCACCGAGCAGTAGGCTGCTTCATTTCAATATTTATTGGCACAGCAGTCGTCAGCATCACAGTAAAATTAACTTTCAGATACCCATCAAAAATGGCAAAACGGAAGGTGGACACTGAGAACCGGGGGTTTCAAACAAGGTGGGAGTCGGAGTATATGTTCACGGAGGTAGCTGGAAAACCTGTGTGTCTTCTGTGTGGAGAAAGTGTGGCGGTACTGAAAGAGTATAATCTGAGACGACATTATGAAACGAAACACGCGGACAAAAACAAGAATATGGACATGGAACAAAGGCTACAAAAGGCAGAGGAATTAAAACGAGGCCTCAAATCTCGACAGGCTCTGTTCAAAAAAGCCAAATCACAAGGCCAGGCTGCTGTCAAGGCCAGTTTTATTTTGGCAGAAGAGATCGCTAAATCAGCCCGGCCATTTACGGAGGGGGATTTCATCAAAAACTGCATGATTAAAGTTTGTGACGAAGTTTGCCCAGAAAAAAGGCAACTCTTTTTAAATGTGAGTCTGAGCAGAAACACCATTGCCGAGAGAGTAGACCAGTTGTCCATCAATCTAAAAGAGCAGCTTGTGAAAAAGGGAAAAGATTTCATTGCATATTCCTTGGCTGTGGATGAGAGCACCGACATTTCTGACATTGCCCAGTTGTCAATTTTCATCCGCGGAGTGGACTCCAGCCTAAGCTTTTGGCTTTACGTCCTATGCATGGCACAACTACGGGGCATGATTTGTATGAAGAGGTGTCAAGATGTGTAAATGAGATGGAGCTGCCTTGGGAAAAACTCGTGGGTTTGACAACCGACGGAGCACCTGCGATGTGTGGACACAGGAGCGGACTGGTGGCGAAGATACGGGAAAAGATGCAAGAGGAAAACGCGACAGGTGAGCTGACAGCTTATCATTGTATCATACACCAGGAAGCGTTGTGCGGTAAAGCCTTGAAAATGGAGCATGTAATGAGCATCATCACGCGCACAGTTAACTTTATCAGAGCCAAAGGTTTGAATCACCGCCAGTTCAAGGCATTTCTGACGGAGTTAGAAACGGAGCATGGTGATTTGCCTTATCACACAGAGGTGCGATGGCTAAGCCAGGGAAAGGTGCTTCAAAGATGTTTCGAGCTTCGTGAGGAGATTTGTCTGTTCTTGGACAGCAAAGGGAAAGACACAACACAACTCCGAGACGAAATGTTTCTGTGTGAAATGGCTTTTCTGTGTGACATTACGAGTCATCTGAATGCAATGAACTTGCAGCTGCAGGGTCGGGATCATGTCATCTCTGATATGTACAGTACAGTGAAGGCATTTAAAACCAAACTGACTCTGTGGGAGACGCAGATGCGGAAAGAAAATTTGAGCCACTTTCCCAGCTGCCAGACCATGAAAGAGAAGCTCTCTACCAGTGCGTTCCCGAGCGCACAGTTGGCTGATAAAATAGGTATGCTTGCCGCTGACTTTCGACGCCGATTTGCTGACTTTGAAGCACAAAAAAGCAGGTTGGAACTGCTCGGTAACCCATTTGCTGTTGACGTGGAAAGCTCACCACCAAACCTCCAAATGGAGTTGATTGACCTCCAATGCAATGATGCACTGAGGGCAAAATATGCGGCAGTGGGTGCTGCGGAGTTCGCCCGTTTCCTCCCCGACACAATGCCCCAGCTGCGCATCCAGGCTGCTCAAACGTTGTCTATGTTTGGCAGCACATACCTGTGTGAACAACTGTTTTCTTTGATGAACCTGAACAAAACATCACACAGAAGTCGACTTACTGCTGAACACCTCCACTCAATTCTGAGGATTTCCTCAGCTCAGAGCCTTACCCCGAACATTGATGAACTTGTGGAAAAGATGGGACACCACCAAGTATCACCCTCAACCTCAAACAAGTGAACATTACTGTGCAATCACATATTTAGAGTTTTTACTCAGTTCAAGTTTAAAAGTTAAAGTTTAATATTTGTTTTCACTGCATGTTACTTCTCCTTAAACAAAGTGTTGTTTTTGATTAATAGATTTTTGCACTTTATTTTATTGTATTTCAATCCAATTATATTTTAAAAATATTTCAGTTGAGTGGATGATAGAAAATTGCTATTATTGTTTTTTTCTTTGAAGTAAATTTAGCCCACTTTTGCTAAAATAGAAAATATAGGCTACTGATGGTGCCTTGAATACCGGTTTCTTTCATTTAATGTTCATGTTATGGGGATTTTTATATAAAGGAAATTTGTCTTTTGTGTCTGTTGAAAATTAAAGATTACTGACAGAGCCATAAGAAAATATTGCTTTATTTATCTGATCATATTGGAATATATTTGTTAGGTTTTCAGTAGGTTCAATTAGGTTCACTAGACTATATGCGTCATTTAAAATTTTTTCAATGAACATTCGAACAGTCCGGCCCTCGGCTTGTAGCTAAATTTTTTATTTGGCCCTCCGTCCATTTGACTTTGACACCCCTGCCCTAGACGAACAACAACAGTGCCACAAGCTATAGCAAGAATGATGCTTTAGTAAGCTCAACTAGCAAGTCCGTTTGTTTGGTTACCACGGCAACTACTGTAGCTATATATAAACAGTGTTCATATTCCTATTCAATTGGAAAGGCAAAACATTTGTATATTCAATTTAGTCTATGGCTTTACTAAAACTGTATCATTTTGTAAACTTATGTGAATAAACCTCAAAATAAATGATCAAAGAAATCACAATTTGGACCTTTACGGCAAAAAAAAATAACATTTGAAATGCATAAGTGGAAAAGAGGAGCATGAGTCCCTCACCAAGTCTACTATTTTTTTGCTGCTCTTGACTGATTCAAGCAGTCCTTTGTCCTTTTGCATAGTCAGAGAGAAGTCATTGCATGACAAATCACAGTTCACTGATATTTGAAGTTCATTTTTGATCAGCTCTGTTTCTTGAGTCTGACCATTTAATGGTCATCAGAGAGAAAATCCTCTCTACAAAGGCAGAGCCAGGCACCCTGAGGACAAATGAGACACTCCTGAACATGTTGATCAAGTTGGCTTTCCCTAGGTTTTGGAACACTGCCACCCACTTCTCACTGGTTGATTTTCTGGTATCCTGTCTGGCTTTCTGTATTTCCTCCCTGCTAGCACAAAACTCTTCATAGACTTGGTCCATATTGACACTCTGTCATTTTGAGGGCAACCCCACCTGCTCCAGGTCAGTGAAGGAGAGCTCCTCATAGAAGCCGATCGGTTTCAGTTTCACCATTACATTTTTTGGTGAGAAATCAAACCACTTGTCAATGTATGTAATGACAGTGTCATAGAACTTCACAAAGTCCTGTTGCTGCTTGGACCTTTGTGCTGACAATTGTGTGTCCATCAGCTGCTTGGTCTGGTATCCCAAAAAGCTGTCCTGTTTCCGCTGAAGCATCTTCCTTTTGAACTTTTGGACTTCCTCGTAAACATCTGTGATGCAGAGCGTTGTTTCCTCCAGCTTTTTACGAGTTGGTCAAAAACACACCCCACGTTGTGGAAAAGGCACAGATATCAGCAGCTTCCGTTTTTTCTTCATACTCAAAAATACTCTTCAGTGCCACAGGACAGGTCTCCCCAAGGGACCTGAAGTATGAAGTAAGAGCTGGCCAGCTTTGCAGGAGACGATCGACAGCTGGATGAAGAGAGAGCCATCATGTACAAACATGTCGCAGAATTTCACGCCACTCAATGTCAACAAAGGCAAAAAAATGCACGCAGTTCCTCTCTTCGGGAAGCAGATACTGAGAAGTGGCTGTAGATCTTTAAAACAATTGTCTCAATATCCACTGACAGCTGATCGCAGGCGAGCTTCCAGGCATTATGAACCATGAGCTTGGCAATTAGCTTTCAGAATGTGATTGTTGGCACTACTCAATAACTGGTAAACAAAGTAGTGTTTTCCAATTTTGTCAGTTTCCGCAGTAGACGTCACGAAAAATGCACCGATATTGCTTGCACCTTTAGCTAGCGTGGCCTTCTTGTGCATTTCTGTGGATGCTCCCTGAGTTAGGTCATTCTCCCCTACATGGCCAATTGAGAATTCCCGACGGCATAAAGTACAGAAAGCTTTCGTCGAGTCACCACTGATGGGCTTACCCATGTCTTTTTTGCTTTACATTGTTTGTTGTAGCTGCACAGTCTTTTATTTTTTAGAGGTTTATCCATATTTCCTTGATATGCCAAACTGACTGAACAACAACATAAATTACTTTGCAGGAAATGGCGCGTTTACGCTATACTGTGATTGGGTGTATATATGGGACAAGGGAGGTCCCATATGGGACAAACCAATTTAGCGCAATATAAGGGACATCACGGCTAATACGGGACAGTTGGCAACCCTAGGCTAGACACGCTTTTTGATCTGCATCTATGGATGTGACCCAGTCGTTCAGTTTTTTTGTTCTGTATCTATAGAGGCGACCCAGTCGTTAGTTCTAAATGTTTCATTGCCGTACTGGCTGGCAACGTTCTTATCCCTTGCTTGCTAGCTAGCCAACTACGGCTAACTTACAGTCACATCAAAAGGTGCAGCCAGAATAACAGCAAAGTAGCTGCATTTGCATTTGTTTAAGCTGTTTTCTGGTTCGATGCATTTGCATACATCCATAACAATGAGCTTATGATGCACAGCTTTGCCTGGCAGAGAAAATGTGCTCTCTTTTCAGGACACTGTTCAGACAAAGAAAGACAATCCATGACATTCATATGAGCTGATTTTAGTAAATGAAACCGCACATTCACTCTGTTATCCACCACAGCTGACATAGCTTTAGGTACTTATTGTATGTCACATTTATCTGTACATTCCCCTGGAATTCCATTGGTCTGAAATATCCGATACACTCTCCTCTCCTTGGGTGGAGATAAAATGCAACGGTGTTCTCCGGGCATTTTGATAGATATTTCTCCAGTGATGCCACCGGGCATAGTGGGTTCCCTGGCTGCTCGAAACATGAACCCCCTCTTGGACTCCCTGCCCCTCTCCCTTGGGTCTAGATGATTCTTTGTGGCCTCGTTATATGCGAGAGTGGCGTATCTGAGAGAGAGAATGCGTTGTTATAATATTGTTTTCCAGTAGCCTAATTACGAGTGCAACTTAGAAATAATACAAACTGGCTATGAACAACATACCTTAGACCGTTCTCGTCTGTTTTTACGAGGAATGAGGTTGGCTTTTGTTGTCTGTTCCCCTCTTTTCTTCTTCGACCCAGATGTAACTGGAGGTCGAACCACACTTTCTGGACCAGACCACTTGGTGTACCGGGATTCAGAGATTGTGAGTTTTGGAGCTGGGCCATGTCCTTATCGGTGATGGGAGGGTGGCTGTTTGTGATATCTTTTCCTTGCCACCTTAGCTGTGGTGGTGGTCGCAGCTGGTGCCTTCATAAGGCACCAGCTGCGACCAATGGGTCGGTCATTTAGAAACCGGTTGAGCCTACTCCGGAGTGCCATGTAGCTACTTATGCTGTACTGCTCCCCCTTCCCATGTCGTTCATTTCCATAAACTGTCGGAGAAGGATGTTCAACTTTGTGACAGTTTTGAAGTCAACAACTTTTTTATTCTCTGCTAGCCAGCCCTCGAAGCACCACACAACCCAGTTTGCATTCTTAGTTGTCTTTTTTGTTGTTGTGGGTTTTCTCTAGGTCATTCAATTCAGTATACCCCAAATCTCATGTCTGGGTATTATTGCCATCTCTTTTCCCCATTCATCCATAGTCATGTTCCACTCATCCATTTTAGTTTTCGCAACAAAGTATCAATTCAGCCAGTCAACTTAAAAAAGATGTGTATGTTGCTATGAACAACCAGCTCAATTTGATGTCTGTCTCGTTCAGACAGCAAGGTTTATACATATCTCTGCTGTTGAAAACCAAAGGCTAGTCTAAAAGAAATGGGAGATAATGTCTGTATGCTTTTTATAGTGAAGATCAAGTTTATACATTTCTTGGCAGGGTTGATGAGACAGTGGATTGCACAGTGAGATGGAACAGAGTAAATAGCTATTTCAATGTCATAAATGTAACCGGCGGTAACTTGTGAAATAGACACCGGCTGAATGAATCAGCATTCAGGATGAGACCCACCTGTTGTATGAAGGAAAATAATGCATGCTATAGAATGCCCTTCAAGCCAATCAGAAACAAGTATTCAACAATGCCTTGGTATACATAATAATAAGAACATTTGTATAGCGCTTATATATATATATATATATATATATATATATATATATATATATATATATATATATATATATATATATATACACTACCGTTCAAAAGTTTGGGGTCTACTTAGAAATGTCCTTGTTTTGAAGAGTACCCACAAAACACCAACGTCAACAGTGAAGAGGCGACCTTCTTGGCAGAGTTGCAAAGAAAAAGCCATATCTCAGGCTGGCCAATAAAAATAAAAGATTAAGATGGGCAAAAGAACACAGACACTGGACAGAGATATTGCTTTTTCTTTGCAACTCTACCCAGAAGGCCAGCATCCCGGAGTCGCCTCTTCACTGTTGACGTTGAGACTGGTGTTTTGTGGGTACTATTTAATGAAGCTGCCAGTTGAGGACTTGTGAGGCGTCTATTTCTCAAACTAGACACTCTAATGTACATGTCCTCTTGTTCAGTTGTGCACCGGGGCCTCCCACTCCTCTTTCTATTCTGGTTAGAGACAGTTTGTGCTGTTCTGTGAAGGGAGTAGTACACAGCGTTGTATGAGATCTTCAGTTTCTTGGCAATTCTCGCATGAAATAACCTTAATTTCTCAGAACAAGAATAGACTGATGAGTTTCAGAAGAAAGTTCTTTGTTTCTTGCCCTTTTGAGCCTGTAATCAAACCCACAAATGCTCATGGTCTAGATACTCAACTAGTCTAAAAAATTACAGTTTTATTGCTTCTTTAATGAGCACAACAGTTTTCAGCTGTGCTAACATAATTTCAAAAGGGTTTTCTAATGATCAATTAGCCTTTTAAAATTATTAACTTGGATTAGCTAACACAATGTGGCATTGGAACACAGGAGTGATGGTTGCTGATAATGGGCCTCTGTACGCCTTTGTGGATATTCCATAAAACATCTGCCGTTTCCAGGTGCAATAGTCATTTACAATATTAACAATGTATTTTCTTTAAAAAAACAAGGACATTTCTAAAAAAAAAAAACTTTTGAACGGTGGTGTATATATATATATGGCAGATCTAAGTAAAAGATCAAATGTGGCCAACATGTGAAAAGTCAAATAATGTAATAGTTATCAGTCTAACAATAAAATCAAAGCACACAGTCTATTGAAAGTGAGGTGGACAAAAATATGGTCACACTTTATTTGGATCGTCCCATATACAGTAGATTCGTCACAATTCCGATGGTGAAATGAAGGAGTCAGGTGCAGAGTGCAGGGTAATAATGAGCAAGTGGAAATGTATTATTTCACCCAGAAATAATCTCTGAAGCGGCTACGCCACACAACAACGGGCGCGTCAAAAATACTGTCCAACATAAATAGGACCGAATCCACTATACAATAACACCACCACAACAAACAGAATAACAAGCCCGCACAAAAGTCGGCGGGCCATCTGAGTTTAAATAACACCCTACCCTAAACACAAAACAGGTGATACCAATTAGACAACCCTAAATGAAAACAGAAAAGGGGATCGGTGGCAGCTTGTAGACCGGAGACGACGACCGCCGAGCGCCGCCCGAACGGGAAGAGGCACCATCCTCGGCGGGATTCGTAACAAGATTATTTAAAGATGGTCATACTATCTGTTGATAACAACTGCTTGCTAAGGTTACAGTTAGGGTTTGGTTTAGAATAAGCATCAGATTAATTAAGGTAAGGGTTAGGGCTAGGGGTTAAGTTTAGGGTTAGGATAAGGGTTAAGGTCAGTAGTTAGTTGAAATGTAGTTGACAGTTATTGAACATCTACAAACCATCTACTTGGGACTACAGTGAAATCATTCCCTTTTCTGGGCAACACATGTAACAACCTTACAAATGGTGACAGGTTAAGGCAAGGGTGTCAAACTAATTCTGCCCCGGGGGCTGCATTCGGTCTTCAACAAAGTCAGAAGGGACGCAATAAAAATTGGTTATATTTCCTATTGCCGTCAAAATTTGCAAAAAATTGTATTCTATCCACCTTTATGGAGAGATATCTGTCTGAAGAGTACTTTTGCCCTAGGTCTGGGATTTCTAAGACTAGAGGGAAAGAGGAATTAACTATAACCTTTGCATTCAAAATTCTGCTTTAATCAAAGTAACTTTTGATCCCATGTTGTCAACCAAATTTAACACATTCACCCCACCACACTCCTTCAAAAACATATTAACTGAGCATGTTATGTGATCAATCTACCTGCTGATCATTAAATCTGCTGTGTTGCTTTGGACTTCTCTGCTCTAACCTACTGTAAATATTTCTCATTTTTGTATATTTGATGAATTTGTACCTTTCCTCCGTAGGCCTACATAGTGTATTTTATTTCATTTTTTTGTGTAATTTTGTTTTGTCCTGTTCACTTTTGCAAAGTTATGCCTCTTGGCCAGGTTGTTATTGAACATGAGAATTGTTTCTCAATTGACTTGTTTGGTTAAAAAAGGTTAAAAAAAGGTTAAATCAAATCAAATACCCCCCCCTTCTTTTACCGATATATCTACACAGATCATATGTGCAAATATGTATTTATTGTGTATTCTCCTTCTTTCTAGGACTGAATTTAATCTGAGCAATAAGAAAAAAGTATAAGTTATCCTTCCTTTCTCAAACACACACGGTCCTTCCCCTTCTCACAGGGAGGTTAGAGTCAATAAAAAACAACAACAAAGAAAGGTCATGTCTAAAGCGTTCTTGACAGTCGCGGGGTTTGCTGGTTTTTGCTCTAGACATCTAAATAAGCGACTGATATGGACTTTGGAAACCAGTTTTGGGCACTCTCTGGTCCAACAGTTGCACTAATTGATCAATTAAGTGTCAGGAAGGAACAAAACCATGCAGAATTACAACCCCTGAAAGACTGACATTGTGCACTGCTGAGGCAGATCGAGCAAAAGAAAGAAAGAGAGCAAAGATAGAAATTCATGACATTTTCGTCTTCCATTCCAACTGGGTCTGCGGAACATGGATCGCAATACACAACGCTGAAGACGGCAAAGCAAGCTGAGCTCATCCAGATGCCAGTCACAGCATTGGATGCCAGTCACACAGCTATGAAGGAACACATATCAGGGCAGCACAGCAAATAACATCATTCGTTTCATGGAAGACAAAAAGTGAAACAGGTTGCCTGGAGGCTTTTTGACATAATGGGTCTCTTTTGGAGTTAAGTGGGTGAATAACTAATGCAACATCAACCGTGGACAAGTGCACCTGTGAAAATCCAATTATAAAAGATGGATCATTAGGAGTGTCTTCTCCGAAACACCAGGTGGGGAGTCTCAGTGCGCTACAGGAGAGGAGGAGATAGAAGACTTTTTTTCATTCATCCAAATGGACAAAGATATGGTCATTATGGGTATTTCTGTTTTGTATTACTTACGGCATCAGCTGTTTGACACCATTCCAATGGGGGGCACAGTTGAGTGTAATAGGGAGGATGATGCAAGTTGGTTTCTAAGGCTCCAGGATTGCAACTTGCATCACGGATAAGCTTGTTTTGATATTTATCCAAACAAAATAAGAATAACTTGTGAGGAACAACATGCAATGTGTCATGTTACTGTGTGTGTGTGTGTGTGTGTGTGTGTGTGTGTGTGTGTGTGTGTGTGTGTGTGTGTGTGTGTGTGTGTGTGTGTGTGTGTGTGTGTGTGTGTGTGTGTGTGTGTGTGTGTGTGTGTAAATGTAATACATTTACAAGCATTATTATTACAGAGCCAGATCCCACTGAGCACAAACATAAATTATCATTCAGTTGATTATTTTCTGACGATGTAGCAGCACATACTCTATTACAGCTTGCAGTATACCAGCGCAACCACATTGTACCAAACACTTGCTTGAAACACATTTGATTGAATGTGTGCCATTAGACAATTAATGTTAGGCCAAATCTCTCTGGCCTACCCTTCCTCCCTCAACACAGAGCAAGCGATCCATCGACGCTGAGAGGGGATAATGCTGGCCAATTATTTTCTCTCATCGTCTGTTTGTTGCTTTTGTGTGTGGCAATGATCTATGGTTTATGGGGGCGAGCGTCGCAAGCGGTCACGCTAATATCCAATTAAGATTGATGTTTTAGGTCGGCAGTGAGAGCGGGATAATAACGAGCATATGGGAATGATGGATGCTGCCTTCATGTTGAATGAGGATTCCAATGGCGAATGCACTCGGTCACTGTTTTCTGTTGCTACAGCTAGATCGCTGTAACAGTCCCTTAATCCGCTATTATAACAGTTGGGGTGTGGAAGGGAAAGAGGATGGGGGAACCGGAGTGACCTCCAGCTCCAGCTCCTGACCAAATCGTTACAGCTCACCTTGTTCCCAGGAAACTGCTAAATTAAGACAGATCCCCAAGTTAAAGGAGTAATCGGGGTACTCACAAAACACCCTTCAATGTATCAGAGAGGAGTTTGTTGTACATTTGCCAATAACTCAGTTGCCCTAAGGGACAAAGTAAAAATTCCCCTCTAAATGTCTAATCTTAAGGCCTATACTACCCCCGATCTCACCTCACCTGCCAGAACACCAGACACTTTGTGACTCAAGCATTAGCGTGCGGCAGCTGAAGTAAGTGTCAAAGCAAAGCACGTCAGTTATTGGTTAGTGTGTAAGAAAATAATCTGACCTTGCAGTCAGTCAACAGTTGACAACCGTGACTCAAATACCACAAGCTGTTTAGCACGACTCTGAAAGGTGAGAATGTTTCCCTCTCCCCTCTTTCGGCGTTCGCCTGACCCCCATTGATTGATAACAGAACAGGAGCTCTAAAGGACATTAAGCAGGTGCCATGTAAGGGCAAGGACCCGGTTAAGGTCATGTCAAAAAATCTGGGTTCGACAAGTTCGACATGTAACAATCAGAGTTGGTTTATTAGGAAACACTGGTGTATTCATGAGCCCGACTCCTGTTTCATATTATGCCTTTACCAGTGTTTAGAGGCAAAAAGGTGTGAGAAATTGGAATTGTGACATCAATCACTTCTTGATGAAAGTATAACACATGTATAACAATCAGTCATAATGGAATCTACTTTATATGTGGTTTGGACACTTGTTTTCTGTGAGTTCCGGTAAGACGAGGGGGGGGTGGGGGGGGTGTGTCTGTGCATATTTGTAATTAACAGCTGGATCACGAAATCTAAGGAAGTCTCTGGATTTTGCTCGCCTGAAGTAGAGTATCTTGTGATAAAATGCAGACCACACTATTTTCCTAGAGGGTTTTCAGCTATACTTTTTGTGGCTGTTTATTTACCACCACAAACAGATGCTGGCACTAAGACCGCACTCAGTCAGCTGTATAAGGAAATAAACAAACAGGAAACCGCTCACCCAGAGGCGGCGCTCCTAGTGGTCAGAGACTTTAATGCAGGGAAACTTAAATAATTTCCACCTAATTTCTAACAACATGTTAAATGAGCAACCAGAGGGAAAGAAATTCTAGATCACCTGTACTCCACACACAGTGTCACGTTCGTCATTATGAATGGACCAAGGTGCAGCGTGGTAGGCGTACATTTTCCTTTAATAAATGAACACCGAACAAAAACAACACACTACCAAACAAAACGTGAAGCTAACAATAGTGCTGACATGCAACTATCCATAGACAAGATCCCACAAAGCACAAAGGGGAAATGGCTGCCTAAATATGATCCCCAATCAGAGACAACAATAAACAGCTGCCTGATTGGGAACCATAACAGGCCAACATAGATAAACAAACACCAAGATGACCCACCCTAGTCACACCCCGACCCAACCAAAATAGAGAATAAAAAGCTCTCTATGGTCAGGGCCTGACACACAGAGACATGTACAAAGCTCTCTCTCACCCTCCATTTGGTAAATCCAACCACAATTCTGTCCTCCTGATTCCTAATTACAAGAAAAAATTAAAGCAGGAAGCACCAGTGACTTGGTCTATAAAAAAGTGGTCAGATGAAGCAGATGATAAACTACAAGACTGTTTTGCAATCACAGACTGGAACATGTTTCCGGGATTCTTCCGATGGCATTGAGGAGCACAACACATCAGTCACTGGCTTTATCAATAAGTGCATAGAGGACGTCGTCCCCACAGTGACTGTACGGACATACCCCAACCATTATCCATGGATTACAGGCAACATTCTCTCTGAGCTAAAAGTGTAGAGTTGCCACTTTTAAGAAGCGGGACTCTAACCAGGAAGCTTATAAGAAATCCTGCTATGCCCTCCGACGAACCATCAAACAGGCAAAGCGTCAATACAGGGCTAAGATGGAATCGTACTACACCGGCTCCGATGCTCATCTTATGTGGCAGGGCTTGCAAACTATTGCAGACTATAAAGGGAAGCACAGCCGTGAGCTGCCCAGTGACACAAGCCTACCAGACGAGCTAAATCACTTCTATGCTAGATTCGAGGCAAGCTAAACTGAATCAAGCAATCCCTCAACGTAACCAAGACTAAGGAGATGATTGTGGACTACAGGAAAGGAGGACCGAGCACGCACCCATTCTCATCGACAGGGCTGTAGTGGAGCTGGTTGAGAGCTTCTAGTTCCTTGGTGTCCACATCACCAACAAACTAGAATGGTCCAAACACACCAAGACAGTCATGAAGAGGGCTTGACAAAGCCTATTCCCCCTCAGGAAACGAAAAAGATTTGGCATTGGTCCTCAGATCCTCAAAAGGTTCTAGAGCTGCAACATCGAGAGCATCCTGACTGGTTGCATCACCACCGACTAACCGGTGCCTGCACTAGAGGGTGGGTAATGTGAGGGTAATGTGAATGGGCCAGTACAGCACTGGGGCTAAGCTGCCTGCCATCCAGGACCTCTACACCAGGCGGTGTCAGAGGAAGGCCCTAAAAATTGTAAAAGACCCCAGCTACCCCAGTCATAGACTGTTCTCTCTACTACCGCATAGCAAGCGGTACCGGAGTGCCAAGTCTAGGACAAAAAGGCTTCTCAACAGTGTTTACCCCCAAGCCATAAGACAAATGGCTACCCGGACTATTTGCATTGTGTGCCCCCCCCAACCCCTCTTTTACGCTGCTGATACTCTCTGTTTATCATATATGCATAGTCACTTTAACTATACAATCGTGTACATACTACCTCAATTAGCCCGACCAACCGGTGCCCTCGCACATTTTCTACCCGGGCTATCTGCATTGTGTCCCACCACCCACCACCCACCACCCGCCAACCCCACTTTTAGGCTACTGCTACTCTCTGTTTATCATAAATGCATAGTCACTTTAACCATAACAACATGTACATACTTCCTCAATCAGCCCGACTAACCCGGTGCCTGTATGTAGCCTCGCTACTGTTATTTTTATTACTTTACTTACCTATTGTTCACTTAATATAAAAAAAAGAAAAAAAAGTTGGTTAGCCTATTCCCTAAATCTCACAGTATTTCACCTGTTGTATTTGGCACAAGTGACAAATAAACTTTGATTTGATTTGATAACACATGTAAAACAATCAGTCATAATGGAATCCACTTTATATGTGGTTTGGACACTTTTTTCGGTGCGCTCTAGGGCAACCCTTTTCAGACCTCTCCTCAGAGACCCCCAAAATGTGAAACATCTGGGCGTCCCTAATGAGAGGTTTGAAAAGACTGCTCTAGGTTATTCCAATGCAGTAGGCCTATAGAGTAGAAATACATTAGGAACCTTCCTAATATTGAGTTGCACCCCCTATTGCCCCCAGAACAACCTAATTTTGTCGGGGAACGGACTCTACAAGGCGTCGAAAGCATTCCACAGTGATTCTGGCCCATGTTGACTCCAATGCTTCCCACTGTTGTGTCAAGTTGGCTGGATGTCCTTTGGGTAGTGGACCATTCTTGATACACATGGGAAACTGTTGAGCAGTTCTTGACACACTCAATTGGCACCTACTACCATACCCCGTTCAAAGGCACTTCAATTTTTTGTCTTGTCACCATCCAGTGGTGTAAAGTATTTAAGTAAAACTACTTTAAAGTACTACTTAAGTAGTTTTTGGGGATATGTGTACTTTATTCATATTTTTGACTACTTCATTACATTCCTTAAGAAAATATTGTACTTTTTACTCCATACATTTTCATTGACTCCAAAAAGTACTTTTTGAATAGTCAGCAGGACAGGAAAATAGTCAAATTCACACACTTATCAACCAAACATCCCTGGTCATCCCTATTGCCTCTGATCTGGCGGACTCACTAAACACAAATTCTTTGTTTGTAAATTATGTCTTGGAGTATGCCCCTGGCTTTCCGGGAATAAAAAAAACTATTAAATTGTGCCATCTGGTTTGCTTATTAGAAGGAATTTGAAATTATTTATACTTTTACTTTTGATACTCAAGTATATTTTAAAACAAATATTTTGGGATTTTTACCCAAGTAGAATTTTACTGGGTGACTTTTACTTGAGTCATTTTCTATTAAGGTATCTTTACTTTTACTCAAGTATGACAGTTGGATACTTTTTCCACCACTGGCAATACTTATTTTACATAAGTATTCACACCCCTGAGTCAATACTTTGTAGAAGCACCTTGGTGGCGATTACAGCTGTGAGTCTATTTGGGTAAGTCTCTAAGAGCTTTGCACACTTGGATTGTACAATATTTGCCAATAATTCTTTTTTAAATTCTTCAAGCTCTGCCACATTGATTGATTTTCATTGCTAGACAGCCATTTTCAAGTCTTGCCATAGATTTAAGCCGGTTTAAGTCAAAACTAACTAGGTCGCTCAGGAACATTCACTGTCTTCTTGGTAAGCAACTCCAATGAAGATTTAGCCTTGTGTTTTAGGTTATTGTCCTCCGGAAAAGTGAATTCATATCCCAGTGTCACATTGGTATAAAGGGATCGGGAGTCAGGCACAGGAATGCATAATTCGGGTTTTTATGGACCCAAATTATAGCCTGCCATGTAAACGAAGACCAAACAAACACTATACAAAACACAGGAGGCAGATGGTTGGAGTCTTACAATGTTTATTCATCTAAAAAGGGGTAGGGAAGAGAATGGTCGTGTACAGGCAAAAGGTCAAAACCAGTTCAGAGTCCAATAGGTACCAATGGGCAGGCAAATTCAAGGTCAGTGCAGGCAGGATGATCAGGCAGGTGGATAAGTAGTCCAGAGTCAGGCAGTGGTCAAAACCGGGAAGACTGGCAAAAGGGAATAGAAAGGAGTACGGGGAAACCACGCCTGTTGACTTGACTAAACATACAAGACAAACTGGCACAGAGAGACAGGAAACACAGGGATAAATACACTGGGGAAAATAAGCGACACCTGGAGGGGCTGGAGACAATCATAGGGAAAGGTGAAACAGATCAGGGAGTGACAGTTGAAACCCAAACAAAAGAGCGAGGAGTACCTTGAATAAATAACACAAGCGAATACAGAATAATGAATTACACACGGGACGAGACCCGTAATCATCTGCGCAATCCACAATGGCACGAAAGCCAAAACACACAGCACAGATTCTCACACGCACCAATGGACATTGTCACAATAGGACACTGGTAGACCAAGGGCACACTTATACAATTACTAATCACTGGGAATAGGGGCCAGGTGTGCATAATGAAAGTTCCGGAGGGATCCATGACACCCAGTGTCTGGTGGAAAGCAGACTGAACCAGGTTTTCCTCTAGGATTTTGCCTGTGCTTAGCTCCATTACATACATTTTTTATCCCAAAAAACTGCCCAGTCCTTGTCGATGACAAGCTTACCCATAACATGATGCAGCCACTATTATGCTTGAAAACATGGAGAGTGGTACTCAGTAATGTGTTGTATTGGATTGGCCCCAAACATATCACTTTGTATCCAGGACAAAGTTAATTGCTTTGCTATATTTTTTTGCAGTATTACAGTACTTTAGTGACATTTTGTAAAAAGGATGCATGTTTTGGAATAGTTTTATTCTGTATAGGCTTCCTTCTTTTCACTCGGTCAATTAGGTTAGTATTGCGAAGTAACTACAATGTTATTGATCCATCCTCAGTTTTTTCCTGACACAATCATTAAACTCTGTAACTGTTTTAAAGTCACCATTGTGCTTATGGTAAAATCCCCGAGCGGTATCCTTTATCTTCGGCAACTGATTTAGGAAGAATGCCTGTCTCTTTGTAGTGACTGGGTGTATTGATACACCATCTAAAGTGTAATTAATAACTTTACCATGCTCAAAGGGCTTTTTTTATATATACATCTACGATTAAGAGCCCTTTGTGAGGCATTGGAACACCTCCCTGGTCTTTGTAGTTGGAACTGTGTTTGAAATTCACTGCTCAACTGAGGGACCTAAAGATAATTGTATGTGTGGGGTACAGAAATGAGGTAGTCATTCAAAAATCATGTTAAACACTATTATTGCACACAGAGTCCATGCAATTTATGTGACTTGTCATGCAAATTTTTACTCCTGAACTTTAAGCTTGCCATAACAAAGGGGTTGAAAACTTATTGACTCAAGACATTTCAGCTTTTCATTTTTAATGAATTTGTTTAATAAAATGAAAAATATCATTCCACATTAATATTCTGGGGTATTGTGTGTAGACTAGTGAAAAAAACGAATCTAAACGTAATCCATTTTAAATTCAGGCTGTAACACAACAAATGTGGGAAATTTAAGGGGTGTGAATACTTTTTTTTTGTATAGTCAGGCAGTTTCTTGACTGTCCAGCTCGCTAAAAATCACTCAACGGTCAGGGAGCATCGAATATTCCATAAAGAATGGATAGAGAACTATTTTTTGCCAATTTTGATGGCAAGAAAATATAACCAATTATCAGTGCGGCCCTCCGGACCATGTTGAAGACCGAATGCGGTCAGAAATATGCAAAATGTTCCCATTGACTGCAATGTATTGGCATAAGCATTAACCCTGTGACACTCATATTTTACCATTGAATCCAATGTATTAAAATAAGCATCAATTGGTTGTGCCAGGCTATGATCAGAGACACCAGGGACTGTCCTCTTCAAGCTAAATTACATTGATTCAACAAAAAACATAGTTGTCCTAAAATGATTTCGCCTCTGTCCAACAGTAATGCTTTCTTGAAAAATATTCTACATTGATAGGGGCTTTGCAAAGTATGCCTGTAATGGTTGTGATATTGTCCTCTGAGAGGCATGCTCGCATTCGGTCATTCTAGCCTGACAGGATTCATTTTAAAGGTTGCCATTATTGTTTTTTTCAACCATTTCAAATACTCCCCATTGCTATCTATCAGACATTCATACATTTTATTGTGAGTTTTGGGACAGAACTTAATCCCTGTGTAAAGCAAGCTCTCGGTAAAGCACATATTAAAGAGGGTCAACAGGTGACATTTTCAAGCTGATAAAGGGAGACAGACACGTTGGCTAACACTTTGCCTCTCTCACTGTTGCTGCAAGTCTTTCTGATGCGTGTGAACGTCAAAGTTGAGTGTTTCCAATGTACAATAATGCTTTATTGAAGTCATTGCGTAAAGCCATAATATTTTAGTATCCAATTTAATCAGGAACTCTTCCTCTTTTATTTACAGCAATAGGCATTTCATGACCTTATTATGGGACTGAATTCTAACTTGAAATGTGCATGCAGAATTTTGATATTTGCATAAATCCTGCATTGGTGTCAATGGAAGATTTGGGCACCAATCTCAAGTTAGGATACAGACATGTCTTACAAACAGTTTGACTTTTTAGTTATAATATTGACTCACTCACACACTCTCTCTCCAACAATTATGGGACATAGCGCTTTATGATAAATGCATTTCTCCTCCTCACCACCAGAGAGGGGTGTTCCACATGGAAAAAGGTCACTTCTGCACACACTGCCATACTACCACGCCACCATTGACTAAGGACCTGCCACCCTAACGGGACCTTGGCCATACACTGACTTTGTTGTGCTGAGACTAAGGCTTTACAGTGCCTTGTAAAAGTATTCATCCCCATTGGTGTTTTTCCTATTTTGTTGCATTACAACCTGTCATTTAAATTGATTTTTATTTGGATTTCATATAATGGACATAGTCCAAATTGGTGATGTGAAATGAAAAAAATTACTTGTTTCAAAAAATTCTAAAAAATAAAAAACTGAAAAGTGGTGCGTGTATATGTATTCATCCCCTTTGCTATGAAGCCCCTAAATAAGATCTGGTGCAACCAATTACCTTCAGAAGTCACATAATTAGTTAAATAAAGTCCACATGTGTGCAATCTAAGTATCACATGATCTCAGTATATATACTCCTGTTCTGAAAGGCCCAGAGGCTGCAACACCACTAAGCAAGGGGCACCACCAAGCAAGCGGCACCACGAAGACCAAGGAGCTCGCCAAACAGGTCAGGGACAAAGTTGTGGAGAAGTACAGATCAGGGTTGAGTTCTAAAAAATATTAGAAACTTTGAACATCCCACAGAGCACCATTAAATACATTATTAGAAAATGGAAAGACTATGGCATGACAACAGACCTGCCAAGAGAGGGCCGCCAACCAAAACTCATGGACCAGGCAAAGAGGGCATTAATCAGAGAGGCAGCAAAGAGACCAAAGATAACCCTGAAGGAGCTGCAAAGCTCCACAGCGGATATTGGAGTATCTGTCCATAGGACCACTTTAAGCCGTACACTCCACAGAGCTGGGATTTACAGAAGAGTGTCCAGAAAAAAAACGTTGCTTAAAGAAAAAAATAAGCAAACACGTTTGGTGTTTGCCAAAGGGCATGTGGGAGACTCCCCAAACACATGTAAGAAGGTACTCTGGTCAGATGAGACTAAAATTGAGCTTTTCACCATTAAGGAAAATGCTATGTCTGACGCAAACCCAACACCTCTCATCACCCCGAGAACACCCACAGCATCATGCTGTGGGGATGTTTTTCATCGGCAGGGACTGGGAAACTGGTCAGAATTTAAGGAATGATGAATGTCGCTAAATACAGGGAAATTCTTGAGGGAAACCTGTTTGTCTTCCAGAGATTTGAGACTGGGACGGATGTTCACCTTCCAGCAAGGCAATGACCCTAAGCATACTGCTAAAGAAACACTCAAGTGGTTTAAATGTCTTTAAACCTAGTCTAAGCCCAGACCGCAATCCAATTGAGAATCTGTGATATGACTTAAAGATTGCTGTACACCAGCGAAACCTATCCAACTTGAAGGAGCTGGAGCAGTTTTGCCTTGGCAAAAATCCCAGTTGCTAGATGTGCCAAGCTTATAGAGACATACCCCACAAGACTTGCAGCTGTAATTGCTGCAAAATGTGGCTCTACAAAGTATTGACTTTGGGGGGGTGAATAGTTATGCACACTGAAGTTATCTGTTTTTTTGTCTAATTTCTTGTTTGTTTCACAATAAAAAATATTTTGCATCTTCAAAGTGGTAGGGATGTTGTGTAAATCAAATGATACAAACCCCCTAAAAATCTATTTTAATTCTAGGTTGTAAGGCAACAAAATAGGAAAAATGCCAAGGGGGTGAATACTTTCACAAGTCACTGTACCTCACACATTGCAGACGGTGGATTTTCTGCACTGCGCTTCCAGAAGTGTGTTTGATGTGCACATCTGCATGTCCTTGAGGAAGGGAAGTTATATCCCACTGTTAACACAAATCAACGTTGTTTGAACATCATTTGTCATCCTATTGTGAGGTGAAATCTATGTTGAAAACACATTTGGATTTACAAACTGTCATCAACCAGTACTGTTTTCATCTCATTTTAACCAGCGTTGCAAATATCGAAATTAGGGTAAAACTTTAACTTAAAATCAAATCAAATTTCAAATCAGATCTAATTTATTTATGAAGCGCTTTTTACATCAGCAGATGTCACCAAGTGCTTATACAGAAACCCAGCCTAAAACCTCAAATAGCAAGCAATGACAACCTTGGTAACAGGTTGTTACATCAATTGAAATTCAACATAGTCATCAGAACTATGTATACATTGACATTGCAAAGTAAAATATTTTTTTTTAAATCTTATATTGCTTTTTCCATCACATAGACTGACCGTGTGGATTCAGATGAAAGCTATGGTCCTTTATTGATGTAACCTGTTAAATCCGCTTCAGTTAGGGTCAAAGAAAGATTTAAAAGCTTTAACACAATTTACACATGGAGTGTGTATTTGTGCCATTCAGAGGGTAAAGCAAGACAAAATATTTAAGTGCCTGTGAATGGGGTATGGTAGTAGGTTTCAAGTGCACCGGTTTCAGTGTGTCAAGAACTACAATGCTGGGTTCTTCACGCTCAACAGTTTCCCATGTGTATCAAGAATGGTTCACCATCCAAAGGACATCCAGCCAACTTGACACAACAGTGGGGAGCACTGGAGTCAACATGGTCCAGTATCCCTGTGGAATGCTTTCGACACCTTGTAGAGTCCATGGCCTGACGAATTGAAGCTGTTCTGAAGGCAAAAGGGAATACAACTCAATGTTACCTTTACAAAAATGTACCATGGTACTACCATAGTATGAATCATGGAAATGTACCATGGTTTTAGCTTTGAAGTTTGATGATACTACCATGGTACTGCCATTGTACCTAAATATTACCATGGTATTGTATCATTCACACCATGGTATAAATCTGAATCTTGGAAATGTACCATGGTTTTAGTTTTGAAGTACGAGGGTACTGCTATGCACCTAAATAATACTATGGTATTGCATAATTTATACCATGGTAGATGTGGATCATGGAAATACCATGGTTTTAACCTGCATTATACATTCTACCATGGTAATGCACAATTATGTTAAATGGTACCAATAATTATCATATGATACCATATTCATTAATTGTGCGTTACCATAGTATAATGCATTAAATAAATAAACACCCCCATGGTCAAAAGAGGTTGGTTGACAATGACACTACACCGACCGACAACAACACATCAACAACCAAAGACACGGTGAGCAATGGGTCAACATGCAGCACCCCTGGTTACAGAACAGGTATCTGGGTTGATGGGGGTTACTGATGTAGCAACACTGTTTCCCCGGAGAGAATTTAACATATAGGTTAATTGGGCTCAAACAGAGTGTACAGTTCACATCACAGCAGATTGGTGATGAGTTTGACTATGACAAGCTGGTACAGGGTGTGTTCCTTCACACACTTTACCTAGGGCTCAGTGAAAAATATACTAAAATCAGAGATGACCTCTAGAAATATACCTCTGATTGTAGTGTGACTGACGACTTAATCCTCGAGCAGAGAACACAATCAGCCAGTGAGGAAGCAGATAGACAGAAACGTCTAGGGCGCAGTGCTAGACAGAGACCAGTATATGTCAACTCAGCAACAAGGGGACAGTGACCATTGTGACCAGTCTTCCCCCACTCAGGTTGATGGTGACGTGAAGGCCAATCGCACAGCCATCCAGGAGCTGACCGCAACAGTGTATGCACTGGCTTAAAACCTGTAGAAAAATATTAAACCTGCTGCAGGTGAGGCCCAGGGGTACACACATCCCCCACCCTCCGGAGGTCAGACAAGAGGTGAGGCCCAGGGGTACACACATCCCCCACCCTCCGGAGGTCAGACAAGAGGTGAGGCCCAGGGGTACACACATCCCCCACCCTCCGGAGGTTAGACAAGAGGTGAGGCCCAGGGGTACACACATCCCCCACCCTCCGGAGGTTAGACAAGAGGTGAGGCCCAGGGGTACACACATCCCCCACCCTCCGGAGGTCAGACAAGAGGTGAGGCCCAGGGGTACACACATCCCCCACCCTCCGGAGGTCAGACAAGAGGTGAGGCCCAGGGGTACACACATCCCCCACCCTCCGGAGGTCAGACAAGAGGTGAGGCCCAGGGGTACACACATCCCCCACCGTCCGGAGGTCAGACAAGAGGTGAGGCCCAGGGATATGCCCATCACCTATCCTCCAGAGCACCGACAAGAGAGGCACCGAGATATGCCTCTTTACCACCATCCAGAGCAACGACGACAGCCAGGGCCCACACTAAGGGTAAATGTCAAGACTGTGTCCAGCAGGGAATTGAAAGCTGCCCTCACTGCTTACGTTGTGGACAAGGACACAGAGCTGTCGGCTGCCTAACGAGACAGACGTTGGGAAACGGGTCCAGGTCGCTGGCGAGGGACAGACAGTGAACGCTGCAAACAAAACATCCCTACTCCAAATCAACTGTGTGAAGACAAAGAAACCAGCTACACGTCCACACACAGGAACATCAACACACACTCAACAGGTTAACACTGTATTGAGGGCCTGGGTAGAGAATGCGTTGCCAAGTGTTGAGATCCAACCCCTTGAGACTTTGTTAACTGAAGGCCAGCTCCACATGACTGTAGCAAACGGCACTACTGTTCCCTTTGAAAGATGGATCGAAGTGTCCCTGGAGCTTCTGAGTAGTAAAGATGGGAACATGGCCATACAACTGGCTATGCTAGTTAGTCAGAGCTGTGTAGATTGTCCACTACTAGGCTTGAATGTCTTAGAGGAACTCATCAGAGAAAACAGTGAACAGACTGATGGTGTCAATCTCAGTGCGCTGCTGAGTGATGAAATGACTGTAAAAGAAAAAGCTGTCAAAACCATGGTCTCTGCCATTAAAGTGATGACCCATGAAGAAATGTCAGTGAGCTGTACAGGGCACGATGCAACAGGATACTCACAATTTTTCCTCCAGTATGGCAGAGCCGCACGCCTTCCTATCGACCTACTTTTCAACCTCGAACCAGAAACGGTGACAAGAAGCCAACAAACATTCGCAGAGAAGTGGGCAACAAAGGTGCAAGATGTTGTGCTAGTACAGCAGCAAGAGGTCAATGGAAAGGAAGACTTACCTGTGAGAAGGTCCACGTGCACTGGAAGGCCCAGAGAAATGTTTAACAATAAGAGTCTGGGACAACCGTCATACCAGTCATGGAGACAAGGAGCAAATGCAGTTGTGCTTAATTCTTACATGATGCCTGGAAACATGATGACGTATCTAATGTTACAAGGAGGTTACTGGCACGAAGGAACACCACTTGTCTGGACATGCTAGACACTGACTAGAAATTGACTTGACCATAGACAGACAAACAAATCGATGCCAGGAGTCATCAAAAAGAGGAGGGGAGAGTGTTGAAAACAAAGTCACTAAAAACAGACACCCCTTTATAATTATGTTTTTTTTAAACCAATTTGTGTATGTATCTGTCTGAATGAAACTAAAATCGCATAGTCTACATGCTTTAGCATTAGTAGTCCATCAGACCAATAGATTGTGGTGTTAGGAGAAACAGCAAATTCTGGCCAAGCGCATCCAGCAGAATAAAGAAAGCGCCAGAACTTTGCAGACGTAAACTTGTGTCCGTTCATTTTACTATTACTGTAACAGAACTTTCAATAACATTCTATTTAGCAACTTTGTCAAGGTTTTATCACATTAGGAAAGGTTTTGTGTTATTTTTGTGTCGAACTGAGTGAGAGAAGAATGTGATTTATAATGAGTGAGAGTATATGCTCGCTTGATGCTAGCTGACGATTTACAAGTCACAGAGACTATGTTTACTGAGTAGTTTACTTGTACTGAATTTTGTCTTGGAGAATTTATAAAGAATCCAGTTGTTAGGGATTTCTGAGTTTGTTTTTCAAGTCACAGAGACTATGTTTACTGAGTAGCTTACTTTTGTGTCAAATTGTGCTCATGAGCTGGTAAACTGGCTGAGCATTCTCAGTCTGGAGCATGGATTTTGAGTGCAGACAGTGCGGGTGCATGAGAGAGAGACAATTTTATGGAGGTGCTACTATCTCGAAGCTGAATATATTGTTGTCAGTTTTCTATATTGGTAGCCGTATATAGAAACACATTCAGTTGTTTTTGTCTTCATATATGTGTTTCTATTGTATGAATGTGAAATACATTGTGGTTTTCATGTGAAATCATCCAGTAAGACATGGTTATTTGTGAAACATTTTTGAATTACGCTTTAGGTAAAGTGCATTTATGTTGTGTAATTTAAAATGTGCACTTGTTTGATGTGAATGTTAAAAAAGTGGGAACAAGAAAATAGACAATTGAACAAGAGAAAAAAAATACATTCTTCAGAATAAAGAAAGCAGCAGTACTTTGCAGACGTAAACTTGTCTGTTCTTTTTACTATTATAGGCCAGACTGAGGCCGGTAAGAGATGCATTGCGATTGTATGTTTCAGGACCTGTGGAGAGGTATTCACCATGTGGTGAATGAACACACATGGACACTGTGACATTGTGAACATGACTGCCTGGGGGACAACTACACCAAGGAATGAATCAAAAATGTCTCAGGCTCTCACACACATCGTCCTCAACACACGGTGGCTGAAGGATCTTCATAAATACCTGAACTTCAGGTGGGTTACATACTTTCTCAAGAATCCTTCCCCCTTTTTAGGAATCCATTATCCATTACTGCAGTACTGTCCTCGGGGACCACCAGAACATGTATAAAAATATTGGTCTATTGGTCACAGAGGAGATGGTTGGTAAACCCTGCATCTTTTTTTCCTTCTTTTTTTTTTTTTTTTTTACAGATCAACAGCTGATCTTGAGCGCTACCAGAGCCATATTCTGCTGTACGCCAGCAAGTGTTTTTCCTTTTCACCACCAGTCTGAGGCCAGAACACTGCTGGCAGCACTTGATTACAACTTTCACAGGGACAGACCAGCCAGGCAGAACGCAGATGGAACCAAGATGTAAGTCCCCACTCTATTTGAAGTCGAAAGGTTAGAGAAGGAAGTTTAGAACAACATAACTTTTCAAGTCTGCCCCACGCACCTGTTCGCACTCACACATCGGCCAAACACAGAGTCTTTCTAAATGAATATTTCCTGAATTGCTTACAACCTCTCTCCTTGCCTCCTTTGAAAAACCTATTGGAGAAGAGGGTCCGATGGGAGTGACCCTGGACCTTCTTCTACCATACGATTGAGAAGTAGACAAGGACATGGGATGCAATAAAAATGTAGTTATTGAATATAAAACTTTATTAAAAAAAATTGCATAACGTTGGAGTGTCTACTCACTAAAGACTAAGAAGACATTTGGATACATTCCGGACCTCCAATGCAAGATTGAGGAAGCGGCTGGGATCTGGTGGCGAGATGCCAAGGAGAAGAACCCTAAGGGCTGAAGACCGTAAAAGACTTGGACACCTACCCCTTATTCTTCGACCAACCACTGAGGGACTTGTGCAATCACAAGTGAGAAGAGGCCTAGGTAAGTAAAAAACTGAAGGCAGGAATATCAGGTAGATATCAGACCTCAGAGTGAGTTAGAACAAAGCCTGTAGGAGATGATACCTATGCAGTCAACGAATAGTTGTTTTTTTATAATTTCACAGTATCGGTATAATAAACATTCACATTCCTCATTCTTTCCCAACCCCCTAGCTTTGGGTGAAATTTGAGACTATCCAGGAGCTCCAGAAACCTCCTCCAGCTCAGCAACCCTGTGAGAAAGCCAGGTAACGACCCACAGACATACCGTTATACGCCAAGCACATAACAATTACAGAATTTGAAAGTGGTTTCATTTAGTTTTTGCACAACATGATTCTTTGCCCCTCATAGTAAGAATTATATTTTTTCTGACTTATCTGTTGGAATACATCTCTAGATTAACAGTAAAGCCCCCAATGGACCAAGACCCCTACGGCTGGACCTCTAAAGACCCCTCTGAAGCCTCCACTATCAACCAACTAGAGGGAGACCTCCCTGGCTGCTCTGTAAACATGGCCTTACTTTCGAGAGTACATTACTTAATCAATTAAAGCCCCACCATCATCACATGATTGCCCCATTCAATTTGCCAAGCAGTTTCTCCTAAAAGGCTCTTCACAAAAAGTGACATCACACATCCCAACTTGCCAACAAATCATTGGGTTAGAAGACAAAATAAGAGAGTTGCAACCTGATTCTAGCCTATTGAAACAGCACAGAGCATACCATCCCCCTCCTCAAACCCCTTGCTTCAAACCTGTACCTTATTTTGATTTAGATTGTGATCAGTGGTGTACATGTGAGGTTATTTGAATGGGGGTGATCATGTGAAGACAGTGGGCCTTTAAACAGTTCAGATTAAATCTACAGAGGTCTTTAGATCCATTGATCCACCTATGCTGCTACATCTTACCCGGACCACCTGTCAGCCATAGTTCTATTAAAATATATTGTTGGCCTCTTTACCCTCCTCTAATCCTCCCATACCTGTGTTCATGGGGCTCTACCTGTCTCTAGGGGTGTATATTATGTCTGGGCTGACACACACATCTTTTATTTCTTGTTAGGTGATAAGTGAAAAGGTTCTCGATCATAGATGTTTTTGATCTGGTTATATTCTGAGTTTCTGTTTTAGCCATTTCTCAGTTCACCATTTTCTTGGTAGCTAAGGTTTAACTTGCATTTGATCATGTTCACATTGCATCTTAACTCCTCAGGCTGGAATCAGCAAGTCGTCTGCGACCCCTTACACTTACCTGTTTTTCTCTTTTCGGGTCGAGTTGATCCAGATCCAATACTAATGATGATGATGCTTGTTCAGTAGAACATTTGTAAAAAAAAGTTGTCCCTGATACCGCAACTGTTTATCTACAAATAGCTAGCAGCTGACTACTCTGCTGTTTACAGTCTAGCTCTCTGACGCACGCTCCCTCATGCCCAAGCGCTCTCTCTTGTCCCTGATTCTCCAAACACAGGACCTGGGGATGACAACTCTGTTTCCTGCACCAAGGGCAACATGTGAGTGTGACACCCCTGTTTCCTGCACCAACGGCACCATGCTGCCACATCACAGACTCACACCACTGCCAACACGTCAACCCCATATCGCATGTGCAAATGTAAATATCCATTGTCTAAGCAGCAACGGGCGAAATGTGGCAGCTGGCTTACACAGAGGTTTGGTCCCTGACCGCAACACTTCCTCTCTCTGTCTGAAGGTATCTCCCTGCAGTTGCCACAGGTGCACTAAGTTGCATGTGCGAGTGGTGGATCATCATTCCGTCACCGGTAAGTATCTTGGATATCAAAAAACAGCGTAAGCCTCACCATCTCCCTGTTGTCTGCATCATCCAGCTCCCTGATGAGGAATTTGTGAATGAACAGATGCACACATAGCCTATTATCATTAAGGCAGAATGGGATATTTCTCATATGTATGGTCAAGGTATACGGTTAATTCAAAGCAAATTCAAACACTACTTTTTATTGCAAATTGGATGAAATTAGACCATGTTTCTGTTGCTAGCTGTAGCTGCAATTGTGTCAAACTAGCTTTGGTTTATGAAACGTTAGCAAGGCTAGCAAGGGGACCGACAGAACACATCATGGACACTTGACAAATTGCACAACGTTGCCATATGGTATTACAATACAAATACTTTTGTGAGTTTAACGTTATATTTCACCTCATCACTCAACATTATATGTGTCCAGTGGTTAGCTAGTAGACTCTTGCTGTAGCTGTATGAAATGGCTATGCCTATGTAAACAAATCCACACGTTTTAGAATGAAAGGGAGAGAGCATGCAAAGGGGAGTGACTTTAGGCTTGTTGAGAAAGGGGGCGGGGGTGGGAAAGGGGGAGAGTTGTTTGAGAGCTGTGTGCGTGCGCCATCGTGTGCCATCGTGCATAAATGTATTTTGTCCCCCTACACCAAAAGCAATCATGACACGCAGGTTAAAATATCAAAACAAACTCTGAACCAATTACATTAATTTGGGAACAGGTTGGGAACAGGTCGAAAAGCATTAAACATTTATGGCAATTTAGCTAGTTAGCTTGCACTTGCTAGCTAATTTGTCCTATTTAGCTTGCTTGCTGTTGTTAGCTAATTTGTCCTGGGATATAAACATTGAGTTGTTATTTTGCCTGAAATGCACAAGTTCCTCTACTCCGACAATTAATCCACACATAAAACGGTCAACCGAATAATTTCTAGTCATCTTTCCTCCTTCAAGTCTTTTTCATATTTGAACTTATATGGTGATTGGCATCTAAACTTTCATAGTATTACTACACCGACCGACAACACAGTTCGTCTTTCAATCACCCACGTGGGGATAACCAATGAGGAGATGGCACGTGGGTACCTGCTTCTATAAACCAATGAGGAGATGGGAGAGGCAGGACTTGCAGCGGGAGCTGCGGCAGAAATAGAAAGGGGTTCTATTTTAGCCCTTGGCAACGCAGATGCTCGTTAATGCACGCGAGCAGTGTGGGTGCAATAATTGAATAACATAGATTTCTACATTTATTTTGCAACTCACGCGCACGCGATGCGAGTGGTGTGGTCAGCCTATAACTGTTGTTGTAATACCCTGAGCTTCCGCGACATGGGAGAAAAATAGGGATATCTCCTTTAAAAAACAAGTCGTTAGGTGTAGGCAGGGCCATAAGCAAATAGGTAAACTGGGATATGACTAAAGAGTTAATCAGGGTGATTTTTCCACAAATAGACAAGGATTTTCCTTTCCATGGTAGTGTAATGGGAATTTTTATGTTTGTGCTTTTCTTATGTGCTTTTCTTATGCTTTTCTTATGTTTCTACAGTGGCAAGAAGAATTATGTGAACCCTTTGGAATTACTTAGATTTCTGCATAAATTTGACATACAATTTGATCTAATCTTCATCTAAGTCACAACAATAGACAAACACAGTGTGCTTAAACTAATAACACACAAATTATTGTATTTTTCTTGTCTATATTGAATACATAATTTAAACATTCACAGTATAGGTTGGAAAACGTATGTGAACCCCTAGGCTAATGACTTCTCCAAAAGCTGATTGGAGTCAGGAGTCAACTAACTGGAGTCGAATCAATGAGACGAGATTGGAGATTTTGGTTAGAGCTGCCCTGCCCCATAAAAAACACTCACGAAATGTGTTATTCACAAGAAGCATTGCCAGGGTTACAAAAGTATCTCTAAAAAACAGTTCATGGTAAGACAAATTGTCTATAAATGTAGAGATCTCAGCACTGTTGCTACTCTCCCTTCCTGCAAAGATGACTGGAAGATCGCAGCACAGAATGCTCAAAGAGGTTAAGAAGAATCCTAGAGTGTCAGCTAAAGACTTACATAAATCTCAGGAAGATGCTAACATCTCTGTTGACGAGTCTACAATACGTAAAACACTAAACAAGAATGGTGTTCATGTGAGGACACCATGGAAGAAGCAACTGCTGTCCAAAAAAAAACATTGCTGTCACGACTTCCGCCGAAGTCGGTTCCTCTCCTTTTTCGGGCGGCGTTTGGCGGTCCACGTCACCGGTCTTCTAGTCATCGCCGATCCACCTTTCATTTTCCATTTGTTTTGTCTTGTTTTCCCACACACCTGGTTTACATTCCCTTATTACTTGTCGTGTATTTACCCTCTGTTCCCCCCATGTCTGTGTCTGTGTGTGTAATTGTTTGTTGTAAAGTGTTTGTGCACTCTGACTGGTTCGCGACGGGTTATTTAGTACCCATATTTTGTTGTTCTGGGTGCTGTTGGTTTTTCCATATTAATTAAACTGTTCCGGTTATTACCCAGTTTCTGCTCTCCTGCGCCTGACTTCCCTGCAGCCAGTCACGCACCCCTTACAAAATTTCACACCCGACTCTGGAGTCAGCAGGAGCAGGTGCCCCCAGGTATAGGGGTTGAGGAGCGCGTCCGGGAGCACGCGGCGATGCTCCACCATCTCGGCGCCGCCATGGACCGTGTCGTCCAAACCATGGACCACTGGGAGAGACAGGGAGTTCCTCCAGCTCCTCCAGCAGCACAACCGGGGTCTCCACTACTCGCCCCCCTTGCACCCGGTCCCAGTGGGATTCGTCTCGCCTTTCCCCGGGAGTACGATGGGACGGCTGCACGCTGCCAGGATTTCCTGTTGCAGCTGGTTCTCCACCTGGCAACCGTCCACTCGGCCGTGAGAAGGTGTCCGCCCTCATCTCGTGTCTCTCGGGGAAAGCCCTGGAGTGGGCCAACGCCGTGTGGGGAGAAGGAGATGCGGACCATTTCGAGAATGTTTCTTCCATCTGAGGCAGGGAACGAGGAGCGCCCAGGAGTTTGCGATGGACTTTCGGACTCTGGCCGCCGGCACGGGATGGAACGACAGGGCCCTGATCGACCACTATCCCTGCAGTTTGCGTGAGGACGTCCATCGAGAGTTGGCTTGCAGGGACACCATCATCACCTTCGACCAGCTGGTCAATAACCTGCTGGCTACCCGCGGACGTCCAGAGCGGGGTCAGTTGGTTCCATCCCCCAGCACTACCGCTCCGATGCCCATGGAGCTGGGAGGTGCTGAGCTCAGGGAGACCGGAAGAGGTTCCGTCTCATGCACCATCTGTGGCCACCGAGGTCACACTGCCGGTCTGTGCCGGTTTGGTTCCTCTGGGGATCGAGGCAGCAGGCAGGGCACTCTTGCATCACCCCAGGTGAGCCGGCACCATTCTCACCCAGAGCCCTCTGTTGCACACATGTTTTTGTTTGTTACTTTTCCTGAGTTTTCCCCGCATAAGGCGCTCGTCGATTCAGGTGTGGCTGGGAATTTTATAGACAGATCATTCGCCCATAATTTAGGGATCCCCATTGTTCCAGTGGCTATACACTTCCCAGTTCACGCCTTAGAAAGTCGACCATTAGGATCAGGGTTGATTAGGGAGGCCACCGCTCCTCTGGGCATGGTGACGCAGAGGGTTCACAAGGAGAGAATCAGTCTCGTCCTCATTGACTCTCCTGCGTTTCCCATGGTGCTAGGCCTACTCTGGTTAGCTTGTCATGACCCCACTGTTTCATGGCAACGGAGGGCTCTCACGGGGTGGTCGCGAGATTGCTCGGGGAGGTGTTTAGGGGTTTCCGTTGGTACTACTACGGTGGAAAGTCCTGACCAGGTCTCCACCGTGCGCATTCCCCCTGAATATTCCGACTTGGGTCTCGCCTTCTCCAAAAAGAGAGTGACTCAATTACCACCTCATCGTCGGGGGGATTGTGCGATAAATCTCCTGGTAGACGCCGCACTTCCCAGGAGTCACGTATCCCCTGTCACAGGCGGAGACGGTGGCTATGGAAACATATGTCTCCAAATCCCTGCGTCAGGGGTTCATTCGGTCCTAAACCTAACCTGCATCCCCAAGGTTGTTATTTGTGAAGAAGAAGGAGGGAGGTCTGCGCCCATGTATTGACTAACGAGTCCTATATCAGATCACTGTGAGGTACAGTTACCCACTACCGCTCATAGCCACAGCGATTGAGTCAATGCACGGGGCGCGCTTCTTCACCAAACTAGATCTCAGGAGTGCTTACAACCTGGTGCGTATCCGGGAGGGAGACGAGTGGAAGATGGCGTTCAGTACTACCTCAGGGCACTATGAATACCTCGTCATGCCGTACGGGTTGATGAATGCTCCATCAGTCTTTCCAGCCTTTGTAGACGAGATTTTCAGGGACTTGCACGGGCAAGGTGTAGTGGTGTATATTGATGCCATTCTGATATACTCCGCTGCACACGCCAAGCATGTGTCCCTGGTGCGCAGGGTGCTTGGTCGACTGTTGGAGCATGACCTGTACGTCAAGGCTGAGAAATGCCTGTTCTTCCAGCAGCCCGTCTCCTTCCTAGGGTACCGCATTTCCACCTCAGGGGTGGAGATGGAGAGTGACTGCATTTCAGCCGTGCGTAATTGGCCGACTCCCACCACGGTAAAGGAGGTGCATTGGTTTCTAGGGTTTGCCAATTACTACCGGAGGTTTATCCAGGGTTTTGGTCAGGTAGCGGCTCCCATTACCTCACTGCTGAAGGAACATCATAGTTCCTCTATGTAGGAGAGCTTTTTTAGTTATATGCAGATGGATACAATTTCTGTGGATTACCTTGCCGTTGGGACAGGACAGCCCCCACACCTAATTCTGAAGAGTCCACCTCCACCACAAAGGGCAGCATAGGATGTAAATGTTTAAGCAATGGGGCGGAAGTGAAACAACCCTTCAGCAGGTGGACGGCTTTGTCAGCTGAATAATTCCATCCCAATTTCCGGGGACCACCCTTGAGGAGAGAAGTGAGAGAAGAGGCGATCAAGCTAAAATTCTTAATGAATCGGCGCTAGAAGTTGGCAAATCCCAAAAAACGTTGTAACTTCTATATGGTGCTATATGGTGGTTGGGACTGGCCATGACCTGACAGCATCCATCTTCCTCTCATCTATCGTGACTCCTTGCGGGCCTATCTGGTAACCCAAAAAGGAGACCTCATCCTGATGAAATTGGCATTTCTCCGCCTTGACGTAAAGGTGGTTGGCCAGGAGGCGTTCCAGGAATACTCGGACGTGAGCAATGTGCTCCTCAAGGTAGCCGAGTAAACCAAGATGTCAGCGATATACACGACCACCTGGCGCCCAAGCATGTTCCAGAACACCTCGTTGACGAATGCTTGGAACACTGACGGAGCATTGAGACTCGAAATTGAGCTCAGGTGCATCCTGTTTCCATTGATCATCCTCAAGATGTTTCTACAACTTGCTTTGGAGTCCACCTGCGGTAAATTCAATTGATTAGACATGATTTGGAAAGGGGCACACATGTCTATTTTAGGTCCCACAGTTGACAATGCATGTCAGAGCAAAAACCAAGCCATGAGGTCGAAACAATTGTCCGTAGAGCTCAGAGACAGGATTGTGTTGAAGGCACAGATCTGGGGAAGGGTAAAAACATCTGCAGCATTGAAGGTCCCCAAGAACACAGTGGCCTCCATCATTCTTAAATGGAAGAAGTTTGGAACCACCAAGACTCTTCCTAGAGCTGTCCGCCCGGCCAAACTGAGCAATCGGGGGAGGAGGGCCTTGCTCAGGGAGGTGACCAAGAACCCGATGGTCACTCTGACAGAGCTGTAGATTTACTCTGTGGAGATGGGAGAAACTTCCAGAAGGACAACCATCTCTGCAGCACTCCACCAATCAGGCCTTTATTGTAGTGGCCAGACGAAAGCCAGTCCTCAGTAAAAGGCACATTACAGCCCCCTTGGAGTTTACTAAAAGGCACCGCAAGACTCCCAGACCATGAGAAACAAGATTCTCTGGTCTGATGAAACCAAGTTGATCTCTTTGGCCTGAATGCCAAGCGTCACGTCTGGATGAAACCTGGCACCATCCCTACAGTGAAGCATGGTGGAAGCAACATCATGCCGACGGGATGTTTTTCAGCAGCAGGGACTGGGAGACTAGTCAGGATCGAGGGAAAGATAAACAGAGCAAAGTACAGAGAGATCCCTGATGAAAACCTGCTCAAGTGCTCAGGACCTCAGACTGGGGCGAAGGTTCACCTTCCAACAGGAGAATGACCCTGAGCACACAGCCAAGTCTCTGAATGTCCTCCAGCCAGAACCCGGACTTGAACCCGATTGAACATCTCTGGAGAGAGCTGAAAATAGCTGTGTAACAACGTTCCCCATCCAACCTGACAGAGCTTGAGATGATCTACAGAGAAGAATGAGAGAAACTCCCCAAATACAGGTGTGTCAAGCTTGTAGCGCCATACCCAAGAAGACTCGAGGCTGTAATCGCTGCCAAAGGTGCTTCAACAAAGTACTGAGTAAAGGGTCTGAATACTTATGTAAATGTGATATTTCAGTTTTGTATTTTTAATCAATTTGCAAAAATGTATAAAAAACTGTTTTTTTAAGGGGGGGGGGGGTCTGAATACTTTCCGAATGCACTGCAGCTATCTAGGTAGTCCATATGTCAAGCTATGTCTCAGCTAGCTAGTTGCTAGAAATGGTAGAGAAGTAATTAGGTAAATCCACCTTGTAACGGCTTTCTTCCTGGGATGAAGGAGAGGACCAAAATGCAGCGCAGTTAGTGTTCAACATGTTTAATTAAACAATAAACGATGAACATTAACAAATAACAAACGTGAAAGCCGAGACAGTCCTATCTGGTGCAGAACACAAACACAGAGACAGGAAACAACCACCCACAATCCCCAACACAAAACAAGCCACCTATATATGATTCTCAATCAGGGACAAGGATTGACAGCTGTCTCTGATTGAGAACCATATCAGGCTGAACATAGAAACAGACGAACTAGACACACAAAATAGAATTCCCACCCAGCTCACGTCCTGACCAACACTAAACAAGCAAAACACATAAGAACTCTGGTCAGGACGTTACACACCTCCACATTCAAATTTCCCAGTCAGATCTTGAGCACTCCAGTTTTTGTTGTGCATAGCTAGCCATGCTATCAAATCAGCCAAATGTCCCTGTTGTTTGAAATATTCTTAGCCAAGTATAGACATAATACAGATATCCCTGGGTGCTCCTGGAGTTAAGCAATCATCTTGTTGCCATGTAAAAATATGTTTTAAAATAAATGTGGAGTTAGCTGTCCAGCCAGCTCCCACTAGCCAGTCAATTTGATTGTGATGTATTATAGCTAACGTTGCCATTAATCTCAGTCAGGTAAAACGAAATAAAAGAATGTCATCAGGTGTTCCCGGAATAAAAAACTATTTAATAAACATTGCTTTCATGTGAAAAGTAAAATCCAAATGGATATCATGAAAATCAGTCCATTGCCAGCCAGCCACATAGTCCTCCCGCCATGGCTAGCCAGTCTGACCGCTAGCCTTCCTCGATCAACTTTACTCGATGTGTCTGACATAGAATGTTTTAACCTCGGCCAGTGTGTCAAAAATTAGGGGCACTTCCTCGTAAAAGACGTGAAGACGGACAGGGTGTAGGAGCTGAAACTTTATCCCCTTCATCTACAGACAGGTTTTGATGTCCTTGAATTCAGCTCATTTCTTCACGAGGTTGGCACTCAGGTCCGGGTAGAACGTATATCTTGGCCATGGAATTTTTGTTGCGCCCAGCGCATTGCATGTTCCTTGTCGTGGTGAAGATGAAAGCGGGCTATGATCATCCCAGGCCGCTCCCCTGAGTTGGGTTTGAGGGCGAGGGATCTGTGCGCTCGGTCAAGCTCTGTCGGCTTGTCAGGCACCGTTGCCCATCACTTCCACCAGCATGTCGGGGACAAATTTTACAGGGTTGACTCCCGTCTCTATTCCCTCCATGACGCCAACGATCCGGATGTTTTCCCTTCCGGTATGATTCTCCAACAATTTTTTCATAGTGGTCTGTTGTTTCCATTACTTGTCTTATATTATCTCCAATGCATCGTCCATGTAAAAAACTTGACGGATTAGGATGAATAACATCGAACAGTACCTTTTTAATTCCATGCGCTATGCATTATGCTAGTATTTACTGTACACTGAAGTGTAATGGGCCTCCAATTTTTTTTATGGACTGGATCTTTATACACTGCTCAAAAAAATAAAGGGAACACTTAAACAACACAATGTAACTCCAAGTCAATCACACTTCTGTGAAATCAAAATGTCCACTTAGGAAGCAACACTGATTGACAATAAATTTCACATGCTGTTGTGCAAATTGAATAGACAACAGGTGGAAATTATAGGCAATTAGCAAGACACCCCCAATAAAGGAGTGATTCTGCAGGTGGTGACCACAGACCACTTCTCAGTTCCTATGCTTCCTGGCTGATGTTTTGATCACTTTTGAATGCTGGCGGTGCTCTCACTCTAGTGGTAGCATGAGACGGAGTCTAGAACCCACACAAGTGGCTCAGGTAGTGCAGTTCATCCAGGATGGCACATCAATGCGAGCTGTGGCAAAAAGGTTTGCTGTGTCTGTCAGCGTAGTGTCCAGAGCATGGAGGCGCTACCAGGAGACAGGCCAGTACATCAGGAGACGTGGAGGAGGCCGTAGGAGGGCAACAACCCAGCAGCAGGACCGCTACCTCCGCCTTTGTGCAAGGAGGTGCACTGCCAGCGCCCTGCAAAATGACCTCCAGCAGGCCACAAATGTGCATATGTGCAAAAAACAATCCTTACAATTAACTTCGATTAGTGGAGATGGAGAAAACTGAAACGACATATGCTTAAAGTACTTTGCTTCCTCTTTCAAAATATAGTTTGGTGAATCATTGTAACGGTTTTCCTCCTCCTCTTCATCAGAAAAGGAGGAGTAGTGATGGAACCAAGATGCAGCGGATTGTGAAGACATAATTTATTAAAGAAAACACGAAAACACGAAAACGAAATACACTTGACTAAACAAAATAACAAACGGTGTAGACAGACCTGGACGACGAACTCACATAAACACTAAGAACGCACGAACAGGGAAAATAGCCTACACATAAAAATGACGATTAACAAACAAACCGAACAGTCCCGTATGGTGCGACAAACACTGACACAGGAGACAACCACCCACCACGAACACTGTGAAACAACCTACCTAAATATGACTCTTAATTAGAGGAATGCCAAACACCTGCCTCTAATTAAGAGCCATACCAGGCAACCCATAAACCAACATAGAAACAGAAAACATAGAATGCCCACCCAAACTCACGTCCTGACCAACTAACACATACAACAAACTAACAGAAATAGGTCAGGAACGTGACAATCATGAGTGACTCATTTGTAGCATTTCTATGTTGAAGATCCAAAAATTATTTGGTGCATTTTCCCCCATATTCCATCCAGTTCGCTTTATTGTTATAATATATTACACTTGATCTTTTTAGAAGAAGTTCCTCCAGTTCTTTTAGCTTTTCCTCTAATTTATTCTGTGGCTCTCTGGTACAGTATTTATTGATATCAATTTGTACTGTTAGTCCCTCTATTTCCTTTGTTAATATGATCTCCTTTGACCTGAATTGCTTTCGTTTTAAAAATGAGTATTGAATTAAATGTCCTCTAAAGGCACATTTAAACATGTCCCATACAATAAGGGGATCTGCTATACCTATGTTATGTTGGGGGAAAAATAGGCTATTGATTAAATTTCCAATATCCTTGGGCACATGGAATTCTATAAGAGTAATGTGTATATCAATTATTTGATGGTCTGACCGCATTCTGTCCCCTATCAACACTTGTTTAACTTTTGGTGCCAGAGAGAATGACATAAGAAAGTAGTGTCGTGTCTGGACTATCATTAAATGTGAAGACTGTATATTATCAAATCAATTCTCTAGGTTTAATTATTACGTGATTACTCTCTAGAGACAGCAGGAGCGGCAGAGATACTCTGAATGATCTAATATGAAAAGCCAACTGACATTTACTCCTGAGGTGCTGACCTATTGCACCCTCGACAACCACTGTGATTATTATTATTTGACCCTGCTGGTCATCTATGAACATTTGGACATCTTGGCCATGTTCTGTTATAATCTCCACCCGGCACAGCCAGAAGAGGACTGGCTACCCCTCATAGCCTGGTTCCTCTCCAGGTTTTGGCCTTTCTAGGGAGTTTTTCCTAGCCACCATGCTTCTACACCTGCATTGCTTGCTGTTTGGGGTTTTATGCTGGGTTTCTGTACAGCACTTTGTGACATCAGCTGCTGGAAGAATGGCTTTATAAATACATTTGATTGATTAGTTTAATCAATCAATCAATCATGTAAACATTAATTAACTAGGAAGTCAGGGCACCACGGAAAATGTTGAGGATTTACAGAGTTATATTAAGATTAATCTTATTAAGATTAAGATGGGCAAAAGAACACAGACACTGGACAGAGGAACTCTGCCTAGAAGGCCAGTATCCCGGAGTTGCCTCTTCACTGTTGACGCTGAGACTGGTGTTTGTGGGTACTATTTAATGAAGCTGCCAGTTGAGGACTTGTGAGGAGTCTGTTTTTCAAACTAGACACTCTAATGTACTTGTCCTCTTGCTCAGTTGTGCACCGGGGCCTCCCACTCTTTCTATTCTGGTTAGACCCAGTTTGCACTGTTCTGTGAAGGGAGTAGGACACAGCATTGTACGAGATCTTCAGTTTCTTGGCAATTTCTCGCATGGAATAGCCTTCATTTCACAGAACAAGAATAGACTGACGAGTTTCAGAAGAAAGTGCTTTGTTTCTGGCCCTTTTGAGCCTGTAATTAAACCCACAAATGCTGATGCTCCAGATACGCAACTACGGCCATGTGAATAGCGATGGAAATGGCATCTTCCGTGGCTCTGTTGGAGGGGTAGGCAAATTGGTGGGGGTGGGAGATGGTCTTTGTACCAGCATATTTCGGGCCAGCATGTTTTTTCTTGTCCGGATTGAGCTGATATTTTGGAAACAATTGTTTTAAACGTACTTGGTTGAAATGACCCACGAAATAAAAGACTGCTTCCGGGTGAGAGGATTCTTGCTGGCTAATGATCTAAAAAACCATTCCACTACTGGAGTATCCCCAGCATCATTCAGGCTAAGTTAACATTCCAGTTAGTCAATGGATGCAAGCTATATCTATTATATTATATATCTATCTATTATATATCTATCTATCTATTAGCATGCATGCTATATCTGCTGAGTGTCTGCACCCAACTGTTGCAGAGATGGAAAATGATAACCACATAGCCCGGAATACCCTTCCAGTAATACAGCAAGGATACTGCCCTTGTCGCTGCAGCTTGCCCAGAATCACCAGTTAGCTGTGCAACCTGGTCAGGCACCAGAACTATAACCACTGTCGTGTATGTGACTGTCATTAAATGTGAAGACTGTTTTTTATCAAATAAATTATCTGTGTAATTATTATTACGTAATTAAACTAATCATGTAAACTTGAATTAACTAGGAAGTTGTGAGGCACCACGGAACAATTTTTATAGAGTCTCTATTTCTCAAATCAACTCTTCTAATATTTTCATATCTTATCAATTAGTCTTCCATTAATGATTATTAACTGTTACCTCAATCTCATTGCAAATGACGTAAAATTATTGGTTATCTGCAAAAACCGTATTTTCCATAATGAATCAGCAATATTGTAACGGCTTTCTTCCAGGGGTGAAGGAGAAAACCAAAGTGCAGCGCGGCTAGTGTTCAACATGTTTAATAAAAGAACAAGTGAAACACTACAAACAACATACAAAATAACAAACCGTGAAAACCGATACAGACCTATCTGGTGCAGAACACAAACACAGAGACAGGTAGCAAACACTCACCAAATCCCAACACAAAACAAGCCTCCTATATATGATTCTCAATCAGAGACAAAGATTACCATCTGCCTCTGATTGAGAACCCACACTAGGCTGACATAGAAACAGACAAACATAGAATTCCCACCCAGCTCACGTCCTGACCAACTAAACACATACAAAACAACAGAAAACAGGTCAGGAACGTGACAGAACCCCCCCCCCCCTCAAGGTGCGAACTCCGGGCGCACCCCTAAAACTCAAGGGGAGGGTCTGGGTGAGCATCTGTCCGCGGTGGCGGCTCCGGCGCAGGACGAGGACACCACTCCTCCACTGTCTTTGTCCCTCTCCTTAGCGTCCTTAGAGTGGCGACCCTCGCCCACTACCTTGGCCTAAGAATCCCCCCCAAGGCCCCCACATGATTTAGGAGGTAGCTCAGGACAGAGAGGTAGCTCAGGACAGAGAGGTAGCTCAGGACAGAGAGGTAGCTCCGGACAGAGAGGTAGCTCCGGACAGAGAGGTAGCTCCGGACAGAGAGGTAGCTCATGACTGAGTGGCAGCTCATGACTGGAGGGCAGCTCATGACTGGAGGGCAGCTCATGACTGGAGGGCAGCTCATGACTGGAGGGCAGCTCATGACTGGAGGGCAGCTCATGACTGGAGGGCAGCTCATGACTGGAGGGCAGCTCATGACTGTAGGGCAGCTCATGACTGTAGGGCAGCTCTGGCAGCTCCTGACTGGCTGGCGTCTCTGGCAGCTCCTGACTGGCTGGCGTCTCTGGCAGCTCCTGACTGGCTGGCGTCTCTGGCAGCTCCTGACTGACGGACGGCTCTAGCGGCTCCTGACTGACGGACGGCTCTAATGGCTCGGGACAGACGGGCGGCACTAATGGCTCGTGGCAGACGGATGGCTCAGATGGCGCTAGGCAGACGGATGGCTCAGACGGCGCTGGGCAGATGGATGGCTCAGACGGCGCTGGGCAGACGGATGGCTCAGACGGCGCTGGGCAGACGGATGGCTCAGACGGCGCTGGGCAGACGGACAGTTCAGAGGGCGCTAGGCAGACGGACAGTTCAGATGGCGTTGGGCAGACGGACAGTTCAGGCACCGCTGGGCAGACGGCAGACTCTGGCCGGCTGAGACGCACTATAGGCCTGATGCGTGGTGCCGGAACTGGAGGTACCGGGCTGAGGGCACACACCTCAGGGCGAGTGCGGGGAGGAGGAACAGGGCTCTGGAGATGCACTGGAAGCCTGGTGCGTGGTGTAGGCACTGGTGGTACTGGGCTGGGGCAGGAAGGTGGCGCCGTATATACCGGACCGTGAAGGAGGACACGCGCTCTTGAGCACCGAGCCTCTCCAACCTTACCAGGTTGAATGGTCCCCGTAGCCCTGCCAGTGCGGCGAGGTGGAACAACCCGCACTGGGCTATGCAGGCGAACCGGGGACACCACCTGTAAGGCTGGTGCCATGTACGCCGGCCCGAGGAGACGTACTGGAGGCCAGATACGTTGGGCCGGCTTCATGACATCCAGCTCGATGCCCAACCTAGCCCTCCCAGTGCGGCAAGGTGGAATAGCCCGCACTGGGCTAAGCATGCGTACTGGGGACACCGTGCGCTTTACCGCATAACACGGTGTCTGACCAGTACGACGCCCTCTCACTCCACGGTAAGCCCAGGGAGTTGGCTCAGGTATCCAACCCGGCTTCGCCACGCTCCCCTTTAGCCCCCCCCCCCCTTCCCAAGAAATTTTTGTGTGAGCCTCTCGGGCTTCCAGCCTCTCTTACGTGCTGCCTCCTCAATCCACCGCTCCTGGGCTGTGGCTGCCTCCTTCTCCTCCCGAGAGCGGCGATTCTCTCCAACCTTTGCCCAGGGTCCTTTTCCGTTCATGATTTCCTCCCATGACCATTCCTCCTGATACCGCTGCTGCTATTGCTGCTGCCCGTTGCCACGCTGCTTGGTCCGGGTTTGGTGGGTGTTTCTGTAACGGCTTTCTTCCAGGGGTGAAGGAGAGGACCAAAGTGCAGCGCGGCTAGTGTTCAACATGTTTAATAAAAGAACAAGTGAAACACTACAAACAACATACAAAATAACAAACCGTGAAAACCGATACAGACCTATCTGGTGCAGAACACAAACACAGAGACAGGTAACAAACACCCACCAAATCCCAACACAAAACAAGCCTCCTATATATGATTCTCAATCAGAGACAAAGATTATCATCTGCCTCTGATTGAGAATCCACACTAGGCTGACATAGAAACAGACAAACTAGACACACAACATAGAATTCCCACCCAGCTCACGTCCTGACCAACTAAACACATACAAAACAACAGAAAACAGGTCAGGAACGTGACAAATTAACAAATTGGCTTAGTTAGTAAATAAATCATTAAATAAAGGTGAAATATTTCTTTTTTTAAAGGGTAGGATTTAATTGTCACAGTGGGTACAACATCTCCTATGCACTTCCTTATAATCTCACTCACTGAATCAGCGTATAAATCTATATTATTCTCTGAGGCTACCTGGAACATGTCCCAGTCCGCGTGATCAAAACAATCTTGAACCGTGGATCCCGTTTTGTCTGACCAGCATTGAATAGTCCTTATCTCGGGTACATCCTGTTTGAATTTCTGCCTAAAGGAAGGGAGGAGCAAAATGGAGTCGTATTATAAGCCAATGGTCATCTAAGGCATTAATTCAGTGATTTTCACACAGCTCGAAAACGATGTTAGAGGCAGCTTATGGTAGAGACATGAACATTCAATTCTATGGCAACAGATCTGGTGGACATTCCTGCAGTCAGCATGCCAATTGCACACTCCCTCAAAACTTAAGACATCTGTGGTATTGTGTTGTGTGACAGAACTGCACATTTTACAGTGGCCTTTTATTGTCCCCAGCACAAAGTGCACCTGTGTAATGATCATGCCGTTTAAAAAGCTTCTTGATATGCCACACTTGTCAGGTGGATAGATTATCTTGGCAAAGGAGAAATGCTCACTAACAGGGATGTAAACAAATGTATGCCCAAAATTTGATATTTTATTTAAACTCATGAAACATGGGACCAACACCTTACATGTTGCATCTATATTTTTGTTCAGTACAGTTAGGCTTTCATAAGATATTATGACCCAATGGTCATCTATTAGCCATTTATTCAGTAACCTTTATTCTTGATCTAATAAATGTGTTTATTCATTCACAACACAGGCAATGTGGTCCCCTAATCTTTTGGTACCAGGGAAAGGACGCTAGCAGAGATAGCTCAGATGTGAGTGCAGTGGAGGTAGGAAGAAAACAGAGGGACACAGATGTATTGTCTCTCTCTCTCTCTCTCGCTCTCTCTCTCTTGCTCTCTCTGAAAATAATAGGAATCGAAATTGTCAACAGTAACCAAGGGTCAAAATAAGCATACAGTAGAGGACATGTGCAGGTTGATTGGTCTGTCAGATACTGTCCCTCATCTTTTGTCAGGCCGCAATGTCGTGCACTGCCAGCCCACAGCTCTCTACGGTAGCCTACTCTCATCAGAGAGGTCTTTCTTCCTCTACAGGGAGCCAGGTTTTCCTGTGTCTACCCTTCTCAATGACAAGGCTGTGCTCACTGAGCCTGTACTTTGTCAAGGTTTTTCTAAGGTTTAAATCAGTAACCATGGTCAAATAGTTTGCAATGGTGTACTGACGATTTAGGGCCAGATAGCACTGTATTTGTCTTTGCGCTTGTGCTTGTGTTTCCCACTAAGCATTGTAGTTTTGTTTTGATTGTGTTGTAATTTGATTTATTCTGATTGATTGGATGTTCTGGTCCTGAGGCTTCAGTGTGTTAGTAGAACAGGTTTGTGAACTCAGCCCCAGGATCAGCTTTATGACCTCTCTCATATATGACAGGTCATAAATATCTGGTAGTGTTACGTTCCTGACCTGTTTTCTGTTATTTTTGTATGTGTTTAGTTGGTCAGGGCGTGAGTTGGGGTGGGCATTCTATGTTTTGTGTTTCTATGTTTAGGTCATTTGTAAGTAGCCTTATATGGTTCTCAATCAGAGACAGGTGTTTGACTTTTCCTCTGATTGAGAATCATATAAAGGTAGGCTGTTCACACTGTTTGTTTGTGGGTGGTTGTCTTCTGTGTCTGTGTATGTTGCACCACACGGGACTGTTTCGGTTTGTTTGTTCGTTCGTTTGATATAGTCTGTTCCTGTTCGTGAGTTCTTCGTGTATTTATGTAAGTTCCATGTTCAGGTCTGTCTACGTCGTTTTGTTATTTTGTAGTTTGTTGAAGTGTTTTCGGTTTTCGTCTTTAGTTTTATAAACTTCATTATGTCAAATCATCACGCTGCGCTTTGGTCCAATCCCTACTCCTCCTCTTCGTCAGAAGAGGAGGACGACCGTTACAGGTAGACACTGCTATTAAGTACTGAGAGAATCTACCAGAACAAAGAGAGACTTGGCCAAACTCCTAAATCCCCAAAATGGGAGAATTATACAATATTTCCACTTTAGAGAATGTGGGAATGGTCCGTGGACACTTAAGGGACAGTCATGTCGACTGTGTTTCATTTGGTGATCTCATGAAGGACAGGAAACACACATAACGGTATCTCTTAAAGTGTACATTTCTCAGCTGCCAGGTTTATATCTAAATATTGTGAAACGTATGTGATTAAACATGGAACTATTTGTGAAAGGATGTAGTGTGATATTAACCTTCTAAATTAGAGTATGGCTTTTCATATAAACATGTTGAAATAGTTGGTACTACAACTCTACCAATGGACAAGACCATACCACGTGGCGCATTGGCTACACGGCTGGAAATGGTTAAACTCTGAGACTATCGATCACTACAGAATAATAGTAAATCTTAGACGTATACTTAATAGTCTGCAGCTAGAAATTACATAAGTCTAGAACAAAAATACCGCCAACCGCCGAAGCATCTGTTCTATGAGAACATTCCCGAATGGTACTCTGAATTATCCATTCCAACCGCCTACAATCACGAAAGACATTGTGACTTCTGGGAAAGTTAACCAGACTCTGATGAACCATAGAGGACGATCGATGATTCCAACAGAGAAGACAACAACGGCATACGACATAACTATATAAATTGCAATTAGTCTCAAATGAGTGGCCGTTCATGTGCAAAGGATTAGCATTTCAATGACTATAATTATAGACCGTGTGTAGTAAATCCATTTTGTCTTTCCGCTCTCAGTCCCCACCCCTTTCCTTTTTGTCTACCAAGCCGTCATATCGGCTTAGCCCACTAGGGACTTTTATCAATCATTGTTAGTAACCAATATCTACTGTTTGCTTGTTATGTATTTCTGTGACTATTTAGTTAACCAGGTAGGCTAGTTGAGAACAAGTTCTCATTTACAACTGCGACCTGGCCAAGATAAAGCAAAGCAGTGCGACACAAACAACAACACAGAGTTACACATGGAATAAACAAACATACAGTCAATAATACAATAGAAAAAGTCTATATACAGTATGTGCAAATGAGGTAGGTTAAGGGAGGTAAGGCATTAAATAGGCCATAGTGGCAAAATAATTACAATATAGCAATTAAACACTGGAGTGATAGATGTGCAGAAGAGGAATGTGCAAGTAGAGATACTGGGGTGCAAAAGAGCAAAATAAATAAAATAAATAACAGTATGGGGATGAGGTAGTTGGATCGGCTATTTACAGATGGGCTATGTACAGGGGCTATGTACAGGTGCAGTGATCTGTAAGCTGCTCTGACAGCTGGTGCTTAAAGTTAGTGAGGGAGATATGAGTCTCCAGCTTCAGTGATTTTTGCAGTTCGTTCCAGTCATTGGCAGCAGAGAACTGGAAGGAAAGGCGGCCAATAGAGGAATTGGCTTTGGGGGTGACCAGTGAAATATACCTGCTGGAGCGCGTGCTACGGGTGGGTGTTGACCAGTGGGCTGAGATAAGGCGGGGCTTTACCTAGCAAAGACTTGTAGATGACCTGGAGCCAGTGGGTTTGGCGACGAATATGAAGCGAGGGCCAGCCAACGAGAGGATACAGGTCGCAGTGGTGGGTAGTATATGGGGCTTTGGTGACAAAACGGATGGCACTGTGAACCAAAAACGAGAAACCGTGGATAGATAGTGGCATTCACGCAAAACTGAAAGTGCAAACCACCGCATTTAACCATGGGACGGTGACTGGGAATTTGGCCGAATACAAGCAGTGTAGTTATTCCCTCCGCAAGGAAATCAAACAAGCAAAATGTCAGTATAAAGACTGTACTGGGACTGTATCTATAAGCGACTTGCCAGCTTATATTGTTGCATAGGTGTCGATCACTTGACACACTCTTTTCCATGTACATATGAAGCGGTATTGGTGAATCTCTGCTTGGCCAGATCTGTGGCTGTGTGGATAACCTGAAGTTTGATCCTTAAGGATAGTAAAGATATGACAAGAATCAAAAAATTTTGGGCTAAGGCCTATAAGGCCAGTAGATAAAGGAGGAATCTCTATGACTGGACAGGTGCAATCAATACAACTTTATTATGTACCTACCAATTAAGCGTACAAAAAAGGGTTTCGCATTTGTGCACATTTGTAGGAGGCCTGGATAATCGTGCATTCTGTGTACAATGGCAGGGAAGACAGTGAGAGACAAAAGCTGTTATTTGAACATGCTGGAGTTCCCTCTGTATAAATCTGCATTGCTAATAGATTTTTCAGCCAGTGTTCTGTAGGAATGTCCTGCCTTGCGGAGCCTAATGTACCACATCTGACAGTCTCTGCAGTCACACTGCCATATTACCCGAGCGGTAGTATGGCAGTTCTGTGTTTGCTTTAGGTACCTTCTGCTTAAAATGAGATTTTCTGGAAACATAAAAGCGTCCGCATATATAGGTTCAGTTTGCTCCTAGCAGACCTCGGTTAGGCAAAGTGAACATCTGTGCTCGCATACTTCCTAAAGACCTTCACTTGAAAAACAAGACAAAAGCGGCAATATTACTGTTGTTTGTCCCTCTTGAGCCACCAAAGCAACAACAGACATAACACTTCCTCAAATTAGATCAAGAAACATGTCATTAATTTTTGCCAAGGAGGTCTTAGTCACGCAAATTTACATCTAAGATGTTTGGAGTATTTCTCGAGTGAAGAAAATTGCATGAAATCTAGTTGTCTCTCATTGAACGACTACAAACACTTCATTGAAGAATCCCGTCCGTAGTTCCGACTGAGGGGATTCCGATTCATCTGGATTGAGTGCCTGAGTAGGTGTGTTTTGCACCGCGTGAAAGTTGATTGCATTCCTTTTGAACCGGCCTGCCCGCCCCGTTCAAAACCCAAGGCAAAGTCATCTCAAAACAAAATTGACGTAATTAAGCACTTGGAGTAATGAGTAGGATTCTGTGTTTTCACATGCAAAAGTGATTTGCTTTTTAGAAATCACTTTATCTGCTTTCCAAATGAATACCAGTTTGAAAGTTCAAACATATTTTATGGAAAATATATCTTGTATGTTTCTGGACGATGCTGCCATGTTGAAAACATGACCGAGCGGCGTAGATTGCTATTCCATTTGCCCATTGACGTCACGGGCTATAGACCAGTGTCTGGCCACTCAGCATAATCGAATCCACCCATTCCTGCTAGGAATAGTACTGTTGACCAATCACCGATGAAGGCACGTAGACTTGCCTCAACAAAAAGATTTGTGTGCACGAAGAGCCAAAGACCAAAATAAACTACATTTTGTCATAATATATGTGCAGAGTGTTTTGACTGGGAAGTATATGCTAAGCTTTAGGGAATCAAAATTGTACTAATTGGTCACAGCAACTCAATATTTTATATACTACCTGATCTGAAATCCCTTGTCAAGTTAAATAAGTTTGACAGAAGGCTAGATATATAGGCTGGGTGGAGTTGCCACCATATTGCCTGTCCTTCATCATATTGTTTTTGAGTTGAAGGAAACCAGTATTTTGACTTGTTTCCGGTTCACTCTATCAGTCTGCTCTTGGTGACACAACTCAGTTGTTCTACCGCAGGCATTAGCAACCAAATACGGCTTTATCTCGATGGGTAAGATTCCAAAAGCCATTTGCAGAAGTAATTAATATGTTTAATTATTCCTTCTTATTATGCTTTGTTCACATCTCTCCTCCTGGTACTATTAGTTCTGGAAACTTTGGCACAGCACAAAGTTTCACAATATTTGTGGGGCCTTCCATTTCTTGTAAAGCACATCGTTGAGGACTTCCAATGAGAAGGAAATGGAAAATAACAATAGTGTAAATTAACATATTTGACTAGAAGAACTGGGTGGAAATGTCAACACTAAGTGGTTTGTTAGTGAATGGAATATGAGCGAACGGCAGCTCCTCAGTATTTGCTCTAAGAACAGAGGCCATTGTTCCACGTGAGTTATCAAAGCCAAGAGAAGGGGGAATTAGCATGGTTGCTAATAAAAGGCACCAATAATTTATTTAAATCACGCTGATAGACTATTGATTTAGATTAATGTCCGGGCTTTTGGGAGTAAGCCATAAAACAATAACCTATTACATGGGGTAATTGATCATTTGAGAAATAGATTGCATTTCTTTCCCACGGCCAGAATGAATGACTCTGTAATATTTAGCAGAACTCTCTAGACCATTATTTATTCATTGGCAAAGTAGTTGAAGTTCTTCCAGGGCAAAAAGGAAAGTTAGAAGTACGTGGAGAAAAGTGGTCATTAGTTTTTCCAAGACATCCCCTCCCACTCTGCACTTCTACAAGTCCTCCACATTAATTTTGGATGAGCACAATCAACAAGAAATAACACCCTGAAGAAATGCCTACTAACCGTAGTTTAAAGTCAGCCCCCATATAGTACATGCATACAGCCAGGTTCATCAACAGAGAGAGGTTAAGTAAGGCTGAATTCAATACATACCGCTGAGGACCTGTGCTACAGCATGACAGAAATGTAAAGTCAATGTTCCTGCATTCGCAGAGACTGCATTTACAGTGAACATCAATCGGAAATTTCAATTGCTCTACAGAGCAGATCATCAACGCTACGGATTAAATTGAGGCATGCTAGCGAGTTGTCAGGATTGGGGTATAGGTTTAGTCGAGGCCTGCTAGAGAATGGTTAGGGTTGCGGTATAGGATAAGTTTAGGCATGCTAGCTAATGGTTAGGATTAGGTTTTGGTTTGTTAAGTAAACTCAACTATGTCCATATATACAGTACAGTGCCTTCAGAGAGTATTCACACCGCCTTGAATTTCCTAACTTTGTTGTGTTACAGCCTGAAAATGTATTAAATTGTGAATTTTTTGTCACTGGCCTACACACCCCATAATGGCAAAGTGGAATAATGTTTTTAGATTATGTTTTACAAATTAATAAAAAATGAAAGCTGAAATGTCTTGAGTCAATAAGTATTCAACCCCTTTGTTATGGCAAGCATAAATAAGTTGTCACACCCTGGCCTTAGTATTCTTTGTTTCTGTAATATTTTGGTTAGGTCAGGGTGTGACAGGGGGGATGTTTTGTATGTTTTGTCTCATCTTGGGTGGTTGTATTGTATTGGGGTTTTGTTGAGTATATGGGGTTGGATTTAGTATCGTTGTCTAGGCAAGTCTATGGTTGCCTGAATGGTTCTCAGAGACAGCTGTCATTCATTGTCTCTGATTGGGAGCCATATTTAAGGCAGCCATAGAGAGTAGGCTTTCGTGGGTAATTGTCTATGTCTATGTTGCATGTGTGCACTTAGTTAGTTTTAGCTTCACGTTATTTTGTTCGTTTAGTAAGTGTTTGTTTTTCTTCATTAAAAGAAGATGTCTTTTTTCCACGCTGCGCCTTGGTCCACTCATTCGTCTTATAACAATCGTGACATAAGTTCCAGAGTAAAAATGTGCTTAACTCACATAATAAGTTGCATGGACTCACACTGTGTTCAATAATAGTGTTTAACATGTTTTGGAATTGTATGTGTACCCCACACATACAATTATCTGTAAGGTCCCTCAGTTGAGCAGTGAATTTCAAACACAGACCACAAAGACCATGGAGGAATTCCAAGGCCTCGCAAAGAAGGCCACCTATTGGTAGATGGGTACAAATAAAGAAAAGCAGACAATAAATATCCCTTTGAGTATGGTGAAGTTATTAAATACGCTTTGGATGGTGTATCAATACACCCAGTCACTATAAAAACACAGACGTCCTTCCTAACTCAATTGCCGGACAGGAATTAAACCGCTCAGGGATTTCAGTCGCCTGATGGTGACTTTGGAAGGATCAACAACATTGTACAGAATAAAAATATGCCAAAACATGCTACCTGTTTGCAATAAGGTACTAAAGTAAAAAAATCTGGCAAAGAAATGAACATCATGCCCTGAATAAAAAGCGTTACGTTTGGGGCAAATCCAACACAACAAATCACTGAAAACCACTCTTCATATTTTCAAGAATGGTGGTGGCTGCATCCTGATATGAGTATGCGAATCATTGGCAAGGACTAGGGAGTTTATTATTATAAAAATACATGGAATAGAGCTAAGCACAGGCAAAGTCCTAGAGGAAAACCTGGTTCAGTCTTCTTTCCAACAGACACTGGGAGATTGATTCACCTTTTAGCAGGACAATAACCTAAAACACAAGGCCAAATATACACTGGAGTTGCTTACCAAGGTGGCCTAGCTGCAGTTTTGACTTAAATCGTCTTGAAAATATATGGCAAGAATTGAAAATGTCAGTCTAGCAATAATTAACACCCAACTTGACAGAGCTTTAAGAAATTCAGCAAGATTAATGTGCAAATATTGTACAATCCAAGTGTGCAAAGCTCTTACAGACTTACCCAGAAAGTCTCACAGCTGTGATTGCTGCCAAAGGTGATTCTAACATGTATTGACTCAGGGTGTTGAATACTAATTGTATTGAATCTAATCAAGATATATTAGTGTTCTATTTTTCATAATTATTTCCACTTTCACATGACTGAGTATTTTGTGTAGATCGTTGACAAAAAATGACAATTAAATCCATTTTAATCCCACTTTGTAACACAACAAAATGTGGAAAAAGTAAAGGGGTGTAAATACTTTCTGATGGCACTGTTCATCCCTACTGAGATGCGAGGAGTGTCGGCAAAGAGTACCACAGACTACATTGAGTCACTATCAATCGATTAATTATTAATTATGGTGCTTTCAAGACAACTGGGAACTCAAAAAAAACAAGAACAAATTATGATGTCAGTGATCTTCAGGTCAGAAAGTTATAGCTCTAGAAAGATGCCTGAGTTTCCGACTTGAAATTCCGAGTTGGATGACCTTTCAAAAGATTTTTCCTAGTCAAGCTCGTTTTTTTCCCAGAGTTCCCAGTTGTCTTGAACACACTGAAGTGGAAAGTCAGAGATTTCCGATTTTGCACTTCCCTGTTGTTCTGAACCTGGATGTCACACCCTGATCTGTTTCACATGTCTTTGGGATTGTCTCCACCCCCCTCAAGGTGTCACCCATGTTTCCCATTATCCCCTGAGTATTTATACCTGTGTTCTCTGCTACCAGTTCGTCTTGTTTGTCAAGTCAGCCAGCGTTTTTGTTTCCCAGTCTCTCTTTTTCTCTCCCTCCTGGTTTTGACCCTTGCCTGTCCTGACTCTGAGCCCGCCTGCCTGACCACTCTGCCTGCCCCTGAGCTTGCCTGCCGACCTGTACCTTTGCCCACCTCTGGATTATTGATCTCTGCCTTCCCTGACCCTGAGCCTGCTTGCTGTCCAGTACCTTTGCCCCACCTCTGGATTATTGATCGCTGCCTTCCCTGACCCTGAGCCTGCTTGCTGTCCAGTACCATTGCCCCACCTCTGGTTTACTGATCCCTGCCTGCCTTGACCTTTCTATTGCCAGCACCTGTTCGATTATTAAACCATTGTTAATTCAACGTTGTCTGCATCTGGGTCTTACCTTCAAACCTGATACTGGCATTATTAACGCCTACCTTGTACCTATGTTTACCCTGTGTAACTGGAAGCTTTTCTTTGGGTGCTGAAATCTATGTTGAGCTATATAGATTGTTTATTTGCAGTGGCGATGTTAGCATGTAAATCTTGGTGGGGCAAAGATTTTTTGTTAGTTTTTTATGCATGCCAGCAAAGCCACTACACAACACTAAACAATACATGCATTACTCTATAACAGTGGCAAACAGTGCCCACAAACTGTTAGTGTCACGCCCTGACCTTAGTTCCTTGTTTATGTCTCTATTTTGGTTTGGTCAGGGCGTGAGTTGGGGTGGGCATTCTATGTTTTGTTCTATGTTTTGTATTTCTATGTGTTTGGCCTGGTATGGTTCCCAATCAGAGGCAGCTGTCAATCGTTGTCTCTGATTGAGAACCATACTTAGGTAACCTGTTCCCACCTGTGTTTGTGGGTAGTTGTTTTCTGTTTAGTGTTTTTCACCTTTCAGGACTGTTTCGGTTATTCCCTTTTGTTATTATTGTATTTAGTGTCAATAAACAAACATGAACATTTACGACGCTGCGCTTTGGTCCTCACCTTCTTCCACCAACAGCCGTTACAGTTATGGCCTACATAAAGCTGTCTCAACAGCAGAGCAGCAGAGCTTCCTTTTTAGCAGCATGGAGTGTATCCTTATTACCGCTACACCTGGTTGTCAGCGTAGCCTTGTCTGGCAGCGAAACAGTTCATTCAGCCTCATTTACTGCCTTTAAAAAAAACACAGTACCAGTCAAGTTTTACATTGGAGAATAATAGTGAAGACATCGAACTATGAAGTGACATATATGGAATCATGTAGTAAGCCAAAAAGTGTTTAACAAATCAAAATACATTTTATATTTGAGATTCTTCAAAGTAGCCACCCTTTGCCTTGACAACTATGCACACACTGGGTATTCTCTCAATCAGCTTCACCTGGAATGCTTTTCCAACAGTCTTGAATGAGTTACCACATATGCTGAGCACTTGTTGGCTGCTTTTCCTTCACCAAACCATCTCAATTGGATTGAGATCGGGTGATTGTGGAGGCCAGGTCATCTGATGCAGCTCTCCATCACTCATCACAATCCCTCAATTGACTGGTCTACTGGTGCTATCGTGGGCTGGAGCCTGTTCTGCCACACTCATGGCCTGAAGTCAGCTTTGCCTGCCCTGGGACATTTTCCTGGGGGCATGGAAATTGTCCCGGACCTCTCCGCCAGCCCCGCGGAGTACCAGGACCTCCGGGAGGGGTTCACTAAGGCCCGGGCCTCTTCGCTTCCTCAGCACCAAAAGGTATCCAAGAAGGTCAAGCCAGATGTGCTGGTGTGATGCTATAGCCCCACGGCTACACCCCTGAAGCTGAGACCTTTCCCACCCGCTCCAAGATCATTAGCCCCTCTGCTGTTCGTCCTCTGTTGCCCCGTACCCTCTGTATACTTCCTACCTTTCCTGTGTCTGGAATTAAAACCATATCTCACAGCCCTTTGTCTCTTGTTTCCAATTCACTGTATTACAATTCCAGTGGGTCAGAGGTTTACATACACTAAGTTGACTGTGCCTTTAAACAGCTTGGAAAATTCCAGAAAATTATGTCATGGCTTTAGAAGCTTCTGATAGGCTAATTGACATAATTTGAGTCAATTGGAGGTGTACCTGTGGATGTAGTATTTCAAGGCCTACTTTCAAACTCAGTGCCTCTTTGCTTGACATCATGGGAAAATCAAAAGATATCAGCCAAGACCTCAGAAAAGAAAATGTAGACCTCCACAAGTCTGGTTCTTCCTGAGTTTAAATGTATTTGGCTAAGGTGTACTGTATGTAAACATCTGACTTCAACTGTATACCTGTGTTTTCTGTCTGTCTGTGCCAGTTTGTTTTATTCGTTCTAACCTACCAGCGTTTTCCCTTGCTCCTGTGTTTACTTTAGTCCCTGTTTTCTAATTTCCCGGTTTTGACCATTCCTACCTGCCCTGACGCTGAGCCTGCCTGCACCTTTGCCTCCACTCTGGATTACAGACCTCTGCCTGACCTGACTCTGAGCCCTTCTGCTGTTCCGGTGCCATACACCCTGTCTGGATTATTGATCCCTGCCTGCCTTGACTTGTCCTTTGCCTGCCGCTGTTTCAAGAATAAACTTCTGTTTCTTCAACACTGTCTGCACCTGGGTCATACCTTAAAATGTGATACGGCTTCATAGACATGAAAGACTCTTTACATTTACGTGTCCTAGAGATGACATTTTTAAGCTTCCTTTTTGACCCATTACCCTATTCATTCAACCGGGTGCGCGTTTTCTGTCATTTACCTTTTAGTGCCCCACACAGGTGCAACAATTCCTGTGTCAGTTTAACAAATGATGTAACCAGGCAAGGTCAGGCCTCTGATGCAACATTAACATAATCTTGGGTCACCGTGGCCATGTTTTGCCCTGCAGTGATGAGGCATTTATATGATACACTGCCCTAAAATGTCACTGGCTGAAATGATTCTCCTCGCAATTATAGTATAACTAATGGTTTTGATGTATAGCACAAGGTTAAATATGATATGTGTAATCAAATATGAAATTCAACATACATTTTATATTGGGTGGTTGAAATTAAGTTTAAATGTCACATGCACAAGTACAGTGAAATGCCTTTCTTGCCAGCTCTAAATCCATCAATGCAGTAATCAATACATAGGTAATACCTGACTCGCTGGCACGAAAATAGGCATGAATGATCAGTTCCCGAATGAAATTGCAGAACGGCGCAAAGCTCTGCACCGACTCTTCAAAGTGAATAGACTAAAAGGGAAACGTGTAGCTCCCCTGGCTGATAAAATGTACATTGATAACCAACTGTTCCGAGACACCAAGACTACGCCACGGATATTCTAAATAATACAAAGTTCCCATAGAGAAGTCAAGTAATGGAACACCCAATACTATCCATAGTAGGGAATGTAATAAAAAACAGGAAAACAATAAAATACAAGAATTGATGAAGGAATTAACTACATATACACTACACCATTCAAGATAGTATTTAACAATTTCTATTTATAGTACTTATATATAGATAAGAGAGCTTTAGAAGAAAGGACAATTATTGAAATGATATATTTTCCAATATAAGGAACAGGAACACAAAAGTACTCAAAAGCCCGAAATTAGGTAGAAATCAACATGGTAGAGATAAAAACAGAGAACATAGAAGGCACAGTATGTATGTATGAGCGGGTGAATATGTCGGGGGTGTGTGATTTTCTGATTGGAATAGTGTGGTGAGTTGATGGTTGCAAATGCCAGAGCCCATGTGTGTCTGTGAGCAGGGGTTGTGTCTGTGAGCAGAGTTTTCAACTTGGTGCAGATATGGGAAATACATTTTAAAATGCATTACAAATCGAGTCTATTTATTTATTGTCCTATCATGATGGAACGGTCCCCAACCCTATACCCTAGACACACACCTGAGCGACCCACACACTAAAGGCCTACTGCAACTAGCCTATTTTTCAGCCAAGACAGAAAGAAAAACATGGTCAGAGACCCACTAAAGCAGCACCGCCCCCTCAAGAGTCTGACAATGCCTGGCAGAGTTGGTCACCCCGGGTGGGTGAGCATAATATACAAGGAATTTCTGAAAGCTGCTAATGAGAACCTTGTACGTAGCCTGTGGGAATTCCGGTATAGACCCCCACCCAGGTAATGGCAGTGCTGGCAACACTAGCTGCAGTAACGCATGGGGAGGTGGTCACACACTGCCAATCAGAGAAGGGGGCAAATTATTGTGGCCTTGGCGGAACAAAATAATAAAAAATATGACTGCCCAGAGATGCTTGGGAAAATGGTCACGACGGGGGACCAGCGTGTGTGTGTTTCAGGGAAGTGGGGTGTATCTGAGCTCCATCAGCTAGGACTTGACATTGGTTAAGCAGATCTCCCCATTCTTGCTCAATTTTGCATGCCTTCTCAAACAGCTACAACTGTATACGCATTCGCACATGATAGGGCGCTGGTTCGGGTCCCCGTCTTTGACTTGGTGCGAGATCTGTTGACGTGCTCTTGGGCGGGGCGCTTGACCCTGGTTGCTCCTGTAGGTTGCGCTGGATGGGGGTCTGTTAGATGATTGAATTTAATGGAAATGTTGAGCAGCTTCACTGCAGATAGATTGTATGTTTTAGTATTTATTTTATTTATATACAAATGATTTTTAAGTGCCTACATTATTATGCATATTATTCGCTAATTGTGGAAATAAATGAAGATATATAAATGTAAAAAAATCGTGCATTTTTATTTACATAACAGTAAACATTACAATCGAGGTGAGGGCGTTGGAAATGCTTTTGGGTGTTAATCTGCTTGTGTTCTTTAGGTGGCACTGTGTGCTCTTTTTAAAGGACTGGTCCCAATATCTCAAAGGCTCTAGGATCCAGGTTGACAGGCGTTGTCTGCCAGTCACTGGGACGACAACCCAACTTGGGATGGGGGGATGTTTTAGCGGGTAGAATAGTGGAGAACAATTAAAGGTTTACTCAGTAGCAGTGCAAATATCATGGTACAGCTATATGGACACTCAATCATCATGGTACTTTAATGGTAAGTTTACAAATAAATAATGATAAATAGAATTGAAACTTGTATCTCATTATGGTAAATTGTAAAATAAGTATAGCCAGTTATAATTGTAATGGCTTAGCAGATAAGAAAAGACAATCAGTATTTACCTGGCTAAAAGAGAAGGAATATAATATCTATCGTTTACAGGAAACTCATTCAACAATTTTAGATGAAGTTGTGGGGAAAAGGGACTGGGGGTGAAATATATTTCTCCCATGGGCGAAGAAACTAAAAAGGGGTGATGATATTAATTAACAATAATTTTGATCCAATGTGCAAATTGTCCAAACAGATCTGCAAGGTAGATGGATTCTTTTAAATACTGTTCATTATTGGACCATAAACATATTTAGCTTATTAATCTATAAAGTCCAAATAATGATGATCCACGCTTCTTTGAAAATATCCACTACCGTTCAAAAGTTTGGGGTCACTTCGAAAAAATGTCCTTGTTTTTGAAAGAAAAGCAATTTTTTTGTGCGTTAACATAACATTGATCAGAAATACAGTGTAGACATTGTTGTAAATGTTGTAAATGACTTGTAGCTGGAAATGGCAGATTTTCTATGGAATATCTACATAGGCGTACAGAGGCTCATCAGCAACCATCACTCCTGTGTTCCAATGGCATGTTGTATTAGCTAATCCAAGCTTATCATCTAAAAGGCTAATTGATCATTAGAAAACCCTTTTGCAATTATGTTAGCACAGCTGAAAACTGTTGTGATGATTAACACCATTGTTCCCTCCAAGTTCGACACCAAGCTCAGAGCCTTGCATCTTGACACACCCTCTCTCTGCAACTGGGTCCTGGACTTCCTGACAGGCAGAACATAGGCTGTGAGGGTTGGCAATAACACATCCTCCACACTGACTCTTAAAAAATCTATATATATTTAACCTTTATTCATACAGGTTTTTCTCATTGAGATGACATCTCTTTTCCAAGGGAGACCTGGTCCAATAGCAGCAGAGGGAACAACGTTTCAGACAAAACAACTTGCATACACTAACACAACATTAAACAAAACTATAAACTCACACAGTACAACAATTACATATTACGTGAAAAAAGTAAGTCTTGACTAAAAAACAGCTGTCCTGAAGACAATTACACTCTTCTATGATATATACATCGATCAACTGTTTAAACTTCACCAACGAAACTAGATCATCACATTTTAAAATGTTCTGGAGAGAATTCCAGGACCACGGAGGTAAGTAACTATTTCTACCATGACCTGTTCTAATTTTTGGTACTGTTAGAAGCAAATGAGAATGGGACCGTAATTGATATTTATTTACCGACCTGATTAAAAAAGAACAGAGATAAAATGGCATTTTACCCAATATGGCCTTATAAATCAGTGTATATGAGTGTTTAAGCCTACGCAAGGTCAATGACGACCAGCCAACAGCACTGTAGAGATCACAATGATGTGTTAGACATTTCTGATTTGCAATGAACCTGAGGGCTGCATGATACACTGAATTAAGTACTCACAGGGTAGTGGTTGAGGCCTGCATATATATAACATCACTAAAATTTAAAACTGCCGGTAATGTACATCGTACCAGCTCCTTCCTGGCCTCCAAAGATAAACAAGCCTTGTGCTGGTAACAAAAACCTATTCTCAGCTTGAGCTTCCTTATCAAGTTCTCTACATGCACAGTGAAGCTCAGCTTATCATCAACCCACACACCCAAATATTTGTACACTTTGACTTGCTCTATAGTATGTCCAGCCAATGTAGCAATGACATGCTTGGTAACATGTCTGGCATTTGAAAATACCATGCATTTTGTTTTACCTGAATTTAGAACCAGCTTAAATCATACAGATTCTGTTGTATGATGTTAAATGCTATTTGGGAATTTTCAAAAGCTAAAGATAAACTACTACCACTTGAATAAAGAACAGTATCATCTGCATAAAAATGAACATCCGCTGTTTCAGTAAGATCCCCAATGTTGTTGACATACAAAATTAACAACAGTGGGCCCAAAATAGAACCTTGCGGAACACCTGAGCACACCTCTATGGACTCATATTTACAACCATCCACCATTACACATTGTGTACGATTTGATAGGTAATTTATAAACCAATCTAGAGCATGACCAGTAATTCCACAACATTTTAACCTTTGCACGAACACAGCATGGTCCACGGTGTCAAATGCCTTCGACAAATCAATAAAGACAGAAACACAATGTATCTTCTCAAGAGCACAGCGGATGACATTTAAAACCTCCAATGTTGCTTAAACAATGCTGTGGCCAGACCTAAAACCTGATTGCATTCCATTTAAGATGTTGTTTTCTTGGAATTAGGCCTTTAGCTGCTGACTAACTAAGGACTAACTAAGGAGTACCTTTGACAGTACAGACAATTTTGATATGGGTCGATAGTTGTAGCGAAGGATCTCCACCTTTCAGGAGAGGCAGTACAAAAGCAGATTTCCATAACTTGGGGATTTCCTTAACATCAAGCGTGAGGTTAGAAATACATGTTAAGGGGGGAGCAATGATGTCTGCAGCTAGGTGTAGGAAGCGGGGGTCTAGTTCATCAGGGCCAGGGGATTTTTTCCCATCAATTTCTTTCAGGGCTTTACACACTTCTGAAACAGAGAAGGATGAAAAGGAGAACCTGGTGAAGGAGTGTACAGGGGTGTCAGGTAAATTCATAGGGGGCTCAATTATACCTTTGACCTTTTCAAATAAATTGCCTGCATCTAAAAAATGCTGATTCAAGGCTTTCAGAATGGATGTTCTCTCAGTTACAATCTGTGTGTCTCCCAACAATTGTTTGGGAAGCGGTGTATCTTTTTTTGCACTCCAAACCTTTCACTACTTGCCAAAATTTGGATGGATTATTTAAATTTTGTGAAGTAGATTTCAGGTAGTGGTCTGCTTTCAATTTACGAATCATAGCCACACCCATATTTCAAATACGTGTAAAAGCCATCCAATCATCTGCCCAACCTGTCCCTCTTTCTTTAGCCCACATAACATTTTGTTTCCTTATGATTTTAGTAAGTTCCTTAGTAAACCAAGGATTCTCTCTGCCCTTAATCCTGAATTTTTTTAAAGGGGCATGCCTATTGCATACATCCTGGAATGCGTTGTGGAAGTAAGAAAAGGCTAGTTCAACATCAGGGATTAATTCCCTTCTATTCCATTCAATGCTAGATACATAATGTAAAACCTTGAATATCAAACCGCTTCCAGTTTCTTTTCGTAATAACACGTGGAGATTTCTTAGGAATTTTACCATCTCTCACACAGTGATCACTTATGTCATTTGCAAAAATAATACCAGAAGCATTAAAACGATGAGGAGTATTGGTTAAGATCAAATCAATTAAAGAGGGTTTCAGAGGATATTTTACATTAAACCTAGTTACACTGTTGACAATCTGAGTGAGATTAAAGGTATTGCATAGAATTTAGAGTTGATCAGTGCTAGATGTTAACCAGTCCTGATTCAGATCACCCATCAGAACAAACTCAGAATTGACATTCTGTGATAACAATTCGAAAATACAATCCAAAGAGCCAACAGTAGCAGGTGGAGGTCTGTAACAACAAGATACAACAATATTTAAAAATGAGCCAAGGTTTAGGTTCAGAGACAGATATTCAAATTGCTGAGGTTTAGTAACAGAAGTCAGAACGATCACCGAGAACTCGTCTTTTACGTATACAGAAACCCCACCACCCTTAGATTTACGATCTGTACGAAAAACATTTGAACCATTTATGTCAATATTTTTGTCTGTAATAGATTTTTTGAGCCTGGTTTCAGAAAACATAAATAAATCAGGGTCGGCAGTTTTTATCCGCAAAAACAGAAACGTCCCTTTTTCAGGACCCTGTCTTTCAAAGATAATTCATAAAAATCCAAATAACTTTACAAGTCTTCATTGGAATGGGTACACGTTAGACTACATATAATTCAATTGAAGAAAACAAAATAGAGAGAGCAAGAGAGAGAGAGAGAGAGAGAGCGAGAGAGCGAGACTGACAGTTCCTGAATGTTTTGGCTGTAGCCATTGGCTACATTAAGGAACTGTCGGTCTCGCTCTCTTTCTGTTATATGAATTCAATATACAACCTGTGTTTGTCAAAGAACAATGTTGGGACTAGTGTATGTGGATGTGGATAGATTTCCAGCATTGTGCTTCGTTTGAGAGTGTTGTGCACATGTGCTCACGTATGCGTATATTTCTGCCAAGATGTAAAGTGCCTTTTAGCCAATAAAATAAGCAGGAGATAGGCAGGACTTTCCAGCCTTCAGTGCAGTGGCTATGTAATGTAATCTGACACCAGAGTCACTTGTTTCTACAGCTCAAACTCACTGCCTGGGCTGAAGAGACAGATTCAGAAGCGAATAAATATTGATAAAATACTTAAAATAGACAGACAGTCCCCGAATTGACCTTAATTGTAATACATGGTGTTGGCTAAAGACAATTGTGAAACAATCTGTTGAAAATAGAAAGGTTTAAAACTTTTGTGAAACATCACAGCGGAAAAATATATGGCTAGAAATCAAAACTGGATGGTCTTCAGAAATAGATGGGAAGGGTTGAGGGTAGCTGAAGGATGGGACTTAAAGCAAACAAAATGAGAACTAATGTAAAATATACTGTGTCCGTAAAATGTATAAAGTATGTATAAGCTGGAAGTACGGTCAGGGGAAAATAATATGGGGGATTGGAAATTATGCAGACAATTACACTGGTAGAAGCCACAATCTATCTGCAATATTAAAGCTGATCTACCCCCTAATAATAATAATTTAAAAAATAATCATAATAAAATGTTATTAGTCACATACACATGGTTAGCAGACAATGCGAGTGTAGCGAAATGCTTGTGCTTCTGGGTTCCGACAGTGCAGTAATATCTAACAAGTAATCTAACAATTCCCCAAGAACTACTTAATATACACACATTTAAAGGGGTGAATGAGAATATGTACATATAATTATATGGATGAGCGATGGCCGAGCGGCATAAGCAAGGTGCAATAGATGGTATAAAATACAGTATATACATAGGATATGAGTAATGTAAGATATGTAAACATTATTAAAGTGGCATTGTTTAAAGGGACTAGTGATCCATTTATTAAAGTGGCCAGTGATTGGGTCTCAATGTAGGCAGCAGCCTCTCTGAGTTAGTGATTGCTGTTTAGCAGTCTGATGGCCTTGAGATATAAGCTGTTTTTCAGTCTCTCGGTCCCAGCTTTGACACACCTGTATTGACCTGCCTTCTGGATGATAGTGGGGTGAACAGGCAGTGGCTCATGTGGTTGTTGTCCTTGATGATCTTTTTGGCCTTCCTGTGACATCGGGTGCTGTAGGTGTCCTGGAGGGCAGGTAGTTTGCCCCTAGTGATGCGTTGTGCAGATCGCACCAGCCTCTGGAGAGCCTTGCAGTTGACTTGTGATGACAAGTCTAGTAGATGGCTATTGCCTTAACTATGTGTTATGAAAGCCAGTCTAACGACTTGCTAAATTGTAAGTAGCCTAGTGTCTAAATGTTCCCCCTTCCATAATTATACAACATGCAGACAAAATATTAGTTCTAACAGGCAGTAGTAGGCTACATGATCTTTGTCAGTGTGCAGGAGTGTCTTTCTCTGTTTTCTTCTTACAGTACCTTGACTACATCACAGCAGATGATCTGTCATTTATCACAGACACAGCACTCGGAGCAGCCGAACCAGAACTTTTAGCAAATAAATTTGTTAATTTCAAACATTTAGTAGTGACGACCTTAACGGCCTTTTTTAGTCTCTCTAACTTATTCGGCAACAACCAAATGCTTTTTTGTTTTGAGTGTCTGACAGAGTCAGAGCGGGTCTAACTCTTTGATGATGTGCGTGTGACGTTTAATGTGAATTTGTGCCACCTCAGCTCAGCCAATCAGAAAACCGGGGGCCAGCCGTTGACCCCTGGTCAGCCTAATGCTCATGAGCTGCCTGCCGGCTGTGCCCAGTGGAAAGTGCATTCGAAAAGTATTCAGACACCTTTACTTTTTCCACATTTTATTAAATAATCATTTTTCCTCATTAGTATACTCACAATACCCCATAATGACAAAGCGAAAACAGGTTTTTAGAAATGTTTCCAAAAATAAGTATTCAGACCCTTTGCTATGAGACTTGAAATTGAGCTCAGGTGCATCCTGTTTCCATTGATCATCCTTGAGATGTTTCTACAACTTGGAGTCCACCTGTGGTAAATTCAATTGATTGGACATGATTTGGAAAGGCACACACCTGGCAGTATAAGGTCCCACAGTTGACGTCAGAGCAAAAACGAAGCCATGAGGTCGAAGGAATTGTCAGTAAGGCTCCGAGACAGAATTGTGTCGAGGCACAGATCTGGGGAAGGGTACAAAAAAATGTATTCAATGTTGAAGGTCCCCAAGAACACAGATGTGCTCCATCATTCTTACGTGGAAGAAGTTTGGAAACTACCAAGACTCTTCCTAGAGCTGGCTCCCCGGCCAAACTGAGCAATCGTGGGAGAAGGTCCTTGCTCATAGAGGTGACCGAGAACCTGATGGTCACTCTGACAGAGCTCCAGGGTTCCTCTGTGGAGATGGCAGAACCTTCCCGAAGGACAACCATCTCTGCAGCACTCCACCAATCAGACCTTTATGGTAGAGTGGCCAGAGGGAAGCCAGTCCTCAGTAAAATGCACATGACAGCCCGTTTGGAGTTTGCCAAAAGGCACCTAAAGAACTTAGACCAGTGAAACATGGTGGTGGCAGCATCATGCTGTGGGGATGTTTTTCAGTGGCAGGGGCCGGGAGACTAGTCAGGATCAAGGCAAAGATGAACGGAGCAAAGTACAGAAAGATCATTGATGAAAACCTGATCCAGAGCACTCAGGACCTCAAACTGAGGCGAACACTCCCCTTCCAACAGGACAACGACCCTAAGCACACAGCAAAGACAATGCAGGAGTGGCTTCGGGACAAGTCTCTGAATGTCCTTGAGTGGCCCGGACATGAACCCAATCAAACATCTCTGGAGAGACCTGGAAATAGCTGTGCAGCAACACTCCCCATCCAACCTGACAGAGCTTGAGAGAATTTGCAGAGAAGAATGTGAGAAACTCTCCAAATACAGCTGTGTCAATCATGTAGCGTCATACCAAAGAAGAGTTGAGGCTGTAATCACTGCCAAAGGTGCTGCAACAAAATACTGAGTAAATGGTCTGAATACTTATGTATATTTGATATTTCAGTAGTTTCTTTTATACATATGCAAAAAAAAATCTTAACTGTTTTTGCTTAGTAATTATGGGGTATTGATGAAGAAAATTTGATGAAGAAAATGTTTTATTTCATCAAGTTTAGAATAAGGCCGTAACGTAACAAAATGTGGAAGTTAAGGGGTCTGAATTATTTCCGAATGCACTGTATATTTTTATATACACAGAACAAAAATATAAACTCAACATGCAACAATTTCAAAGATTTACAGTTACAGTTCATATAAGGAAATCAGTCAATTTAAATAAATAAATTAGTCTTTGGATTTCACATGACTGGGACTACAGATATGAATATGTTTGTCACAGATACCTAAAAACAAGTTAGGGGTGTGGATCATAAAACCAGTCAGTATCTAGTGTGACCACCATTTGCCTCATGCAGCACGTCACATCTCATTCGCATAGAGTTGATCATGCTGTTGATTGTGGCCTGTGGAATGTTGTCCCACTCCTCTTCAATGGCTGTGCGAAGCTGTTGGATATTGTCGGGAATTGAAATACGCTGTCGTACACTTAGATCCAGAGCATCCCAAACATGCCCAATGGGTGATATGTCTTGTGAGTATGCAGGCCATGGAAGAATTGGGACATTTTCAGCTGCCAGATCCTTACGACATGAGGCCGTGCATTATCATGCTGAAACATGAAGTGATGGCGGAGGATGAATTGTACGAGAATGGGCCTCAGGATCTTGTCACGCTATCTCTGTGCATTCAAATTGCTATCGATAAAATGCAATTGTGCTCGTTGTCCTGCCGGTGTGAAATTCACTCAACATTTCTCTTTACTATGGGAATTGTGATCGAATCAACGCAATGTAAGCCAGTTTCAATGCAACATACCGAAACAAAACGAACTATGCAAGACTTAATATACAAACCTAACTACGCAAGAGATTTTGTTGGAGGCAGACGCATTGGAGTATGATTCTATTGCATTGACAAATGACTCAGCCCTTACTCTATACAGACCGGTGCGACATAACCAATCATAGCTGCAGTAGGCCTACAGTATATGCAAATAAACCATTGCCATATGGATCTGTGCCATTCACTTTGAACTGTACACTGTTTACAGCATGAGCAGTGGTGAGTAGATGCGCTTGTTTTGAAATCAACGTGAGAGCTGCATGTACACATTTGTTCATATCCTTTGCTAGTTAGTGAGTTATTAGCCCAGTTATATATAATTTGTAATCAGCAATGGGGGAGTGGTTTCTTCCTACTAGAGCACAAAACGTGTACATTTTGAAAAGCAAGTCAGGTAACAAGCTTTTTTTGTCTAAAAGGGGCAGTGTTGTATTTTGAGACAGGCTCGATTAAGCGAAGTAGCCAATAGGCAGAGGATAGCATAATTTGTCTGATTCTCTGTAACAATGGTATTGGAATAATAATGCATTTTATTTTGTAAAGTGTTTTTTTGCATCAAACAACACAATATTTTCAACATTTTGTCTGAAGGACAAGTGGATCAAGAGGTTAATGTCAAACCCTGCATGTTTTTTATTTTATTTATTTTTTTCTCATGGAATGAAGGCCTACATTGGACACCACACATTGTCTGCTACTGTAGGCTGAATGATAGAACAGCAATTTCCATATTAAAATGTTTTTGATGGTAGGTCACTCTGGTATGATCAAATAGCCACAGTAGCCTACTTGACCAATGTCTGAGTGTTCACAGTGTTCAAGTTTGTGCTCAGCAGACACAAATTAGAGAGAACATTTTTGCTTGACGCTAGCTAAAATAGGCTGGTTCTCGGTAGAAAAGACGAGGCAATAAACACAGATTGCATTGAAATTTGACTCCTTTGGAATGACAATGATGTGATATTCACCCTATCTCGCTTGTGTATCCTTACACACAATGTCAGTGTCAAGTGTCAAATTAACTGGGGCTGCAAATTAACAAGCATGAACTGTGTGTTTGTGTGTGGGAAATAAAGAGAGAGCGAGAGAACAAGCATGAAGTGTGAGTGAGTGCAAAAAGTGACAGCATCTGACACACTGGCATACTGTAAATGTTTATTGCACTTGTTGGTAGTGATTAGTACATCGCTTTGTGCTGTGTTCAGATGGGGTTGCTGGAGCAGCCATCTGCCAGGGCTCTACCAGGACTAAATGGTGCACCTCTGCCCATTATTTGTCTGGATTATAAATGGCTGTGGTCGCTGATTTAAGCATCTGGGGCCCATGCTCTGCCTTTACAATGGAAACCTCTCTTCAATCTAACAGGGATTCAGGTGGACTCGGGTCCAGTCTACAACCAATTGGCTAGCTGGCTAGCTTTAGTGCTACACACTCAATTATTAGCCATAGCTCTGTAAAGAGACGTGTCAAATTTTTAAGGCGGCAGGTAGCCTAGTGGTTAGAGCATTGGGCCAGTAACTGAAAGGTTGCTGGATCGAATCTCTGAGCTGAAAAGGTAAGAATCTGTCGTTCTGTCCCTGAACAAGGCAGTTAACCCACTGTTCCCCGGTAGGCTGTCTTTGTAAATAAGAATTTGTTCTTAAATGACTTGCCTAGTTGAAAAAAGGTTAAATAAAAAATTAAAAAATGTTTACCATTTAAGGTAGCTGTACCGGTAGACTTACAATCATTGTGCTAGCACTAGTTAGCATTGACTCATGAAACTTCCTTTGAACTGCATGCAGAGACATCCATGAGTTCATCTGACTCAGGTAAGAAGAACTTGACAGAATTTCTCATTATTCCATTACATGCGAGGGGGTTCATTTCCTGGGTTAGTGTTAGGGTTGAGATTAGGTTTGGGGATAGTTAAAACAACTATTAAAAGTGATGGAAACAAGGGCCTCCCGAGTGGCGCAGTGTTGCGGCGTCACTACATCCCAGGCTGTGTCATTACCGGCCGTGACCGTGAGTCCCATAGGGCGACGCACAATTGGCGCATTGTCGTCTGGGTTTGGGGAGGGTTTGGCTGGGGGGGGCTTTTCTTGGCTCACCACGCTCTAGCAACTCCTTGTGGCGGGCCGGGCACCTGCAGACTGACTTCAGTCGTCAGTTGAAAGGTGTTTCCTCCGACACATTGGTTAAGCGAGCAGGTGTTAAGAAGCTCTGTTTTGCCAGATAATGTTTCGGAGGACGCATGACTTGACATTCTCCCGAGCCCATTGGGGAGTTGCAGCAAGGAGACAAGATCGTAATCACGAAATTGGGGAGAAAAAGGGGGTAAAGAAATAATTATATTGATGGTAAGAGAAACGCTAAACCAAGAATTTAATTTGCTCCAATGGGAACGCAAACCTAGAAGTTTTCACTTTGCAGACTTGTGGTTAACAACCATCTCCCACCCCACCTACAAACCGGCTTGTGTATTTTTTGTTATCTACTTTCCAAACATTCAATATCACACGTAATACAAAATCACCCTACAGAATTGCATAATACAGTATCACCCTACTACAAAATCGCATTCATCGGCATAATTTCCCCATGTAACTGGGCTGCATAGCTACAATACTTGCAAAACACACCCTGTTAAGCTGTTATATGTACTGTTACTGAGAATTATGTGTAACACTACTTGACACCCAGTGTCATAACACGTTATGACACGGTCATAAGCATGTCATAATATTTCATAACTGAAATAATTGTCATAACCTGTTCTAATAGGGTCATACCACTGTCATGACAGTGTTGTGGCAGGACAACAACCTCTCCCTCAATGTGATCAAGACAAAGGAAATGATCATGGACTACAGTAAAAGGAGGGCCGAGCACAAACATTCACATCAACGGGGCTGTAGTGGAGCAGGTTGAGAGCTTCAAGTTCCTTGCTGTCTACATCACCAACAAACTGTCATGGTCCAAACACACCAAGATAGTTGTGAAGAGGGCACAACAATGCCTATTCGCCCTCAGGAGACATGAGGCATGGGTCCTCAGATCTTCAAACAGTTCTATAGCTGCACCATCGAGAGCATCCTGACTGGTTGCATCACCACCTGGTATGGCAACTGCTCGGCATTCAACCGCAAGGCACTACAGAGGGTAGTGCGTATGGCGGCCCAGTACATCACTGGGTCCAAACTTCCTGCCATCCAGGACCTCTGTACCAGGCGGTGTCAGAGGAAGGCCCTAAAAATATAAAATACTCCAGAAACCCTAGTCATAGACTGTTCTCTCTGTTACAGAAAGTGATACTGGAGCGCCAAGTCTCGTTCCAAAAGGCTCCTTAACAGCTTCTATCCCCAAGCTATAAGACGGCTGAACAGTTAATCAAATGTCTACCCAGAATATTTGCATTGACCCTCCTCTATTTTTACGCTGCTGCTACTCGCTGTTTATTATCTATGTATAGTCACTTTACCCCTACCTACATGTACCCTACATATTACCTCAATTACTTTGACTAACCTGTACCCCCGCACATTGACTTGGTACCAGTACCCCCTGTATATTTTTTACTTCTGTTTATTTAGTAAATATTTTCTAAACTCTTATTTTTCTTTAAACTGCAGTGTTGGTTAAGGGCTTGTAAGTACGCATGTCACAGTAAGGTCAACACCTGTTGTATTCGGCTCATGTGACAAATGCACTTTGATTTGATGACCTATTTAGACCTGTTTTGACATATATTGCTTTATTTTATGGCTGGTTATGACGCCTAAATAAGAGTGTATAAACCACAAACCCTGCCATGGTAGTTATTTTATGGCTGGTTATGACATCTACGAAAGTGTCAAAACCCACAAAACCTACCACCGTAGTCATTTTATGACTGGTTATTACACTTGCAAAAATGTAACCCATAAAACCTACCACATAAGGCAAAACATTACACCATAACCTACGTGTCAACAGTATGTTTATGTTACAGTAAAAAAATTTTTTTTTTAATTAACCATGTAGAATTATCACTGTAATTGCGAACATATTGATGTCAGACATGCACTTCCCACAATGCTCTGCTACAGATGACTGAGATGAAAGCAGAAGCAGATTTCAGGAGCAGGAAAAGGCACCCTTTATTTTTAAAATGTAATTGAACCTTTATTTAACTAGGCAAGTCAGTTAAGAACAAATTATTATTTACAATGAGGGCCTACCCCGGCCAAACCCTAACCCGGACGACGCTGGGCCATTTGTGCGCCACACCATGGGACTCCCAATCACGGCCGGTTGTGATACAGCCTTGAACGAACCAGGGTCTGTAATGCAGTGCCTTAGACTGCTGCGCCACTCGGGAGCCCCCAGTTAAGACTGATATAAGGGCATGTACGTGATAGGCCTATCTGGCATTATGATGGTCATAATGCTTCTTTACATTGTCATAAAGTGTATTGTCTTAGTCTAAGTAAAGTGGCACAGGGTCGTCATAATGCTTCATGACAGTCATAAAGTGTATTTTCTTAGTCCAAGTAAAGTGGCACAGGGTCGTCATAATGCTTCATGACAGTGTCATAAAGTGTATTTTCTACAAGTTGATGAAAAAAAGCTTGACTGTAAAGAATTGATTAGAACGACAAAGGATTTGTTTCTTTACAGTCTTTACAGTCATGCTTTTTTTATCTACCAACATAGACAGGGCTCTAACTCCTCTAGCTCCACAATGAAATAGGGTGCAGGCCAGGCAGCAGGTTGTTAGCCAGCCTGCCAGCTTAGTGGAGTATGCCACTAGCATAGTCAGTGTAGTCAGCTCAGCTATCCCCATTGAGACCTTGTCTGTGCCTCGACCTTGGTTGGGCAAAACTAAACATGGCGGTGTTCGCCTTAGCTATCTCACTAGGATAAAGACCTCCTCCATTCCTGCCATTATTGAAAGAGATCGTGATACCTCACATCTCAAAATAGGGCTACTTAATGTTAGATCCCTCACTTCAAAGGCAGTTATTGTCAATGAACTAATCACTGATCATAATCTTGATGTGATTGGCCTGACTGAAACATGGCTTAAGCCTGATGAATTTACTGTGTTAAATGAAGCCTCACCTCCTGGTTACACTAGTGATCATATCCCCCGAGCATTGCTAATGCTCGGGGGTGTTACTAACATTTACGATAGCACATTTCAATTGACCAAAAAAAGACGTTTTCATCTTTGAGCTTCTAGTCATGAAATCTATGCAGCCTACTCAATCCCTTTTTATAGCTACTGTTTACAGGCCTCCTGGGCCAAATACAGTGTTCCTCACTGAGTTCCCTGAATTCCTATCGGACCTTGTAGTCATAGCAGATAATATTCAAATTTTTGGTGATTTTAATATTCACATGGTAAAGTCCACAGACCCACTCCAAAAGGCTTTCAGAGCCATCATCGACTCAGTGGGTTTTGTCCAACATGTCTCTGGACCTACTCACTGCCACAGTCATACTCTGGACCTAGTTTTGTCCCATGGAATAAATGTTGTAGATCTTAATGTTTTTCCTCATAATGCTGGACTATCGGACCACCATTTTATTACGTTTGCAATCGCAACAAATAATCTGCTCAGACCCCAACCAAGGAGCATCAAAAGTTGTGCTATACATTCTCAGACAACACAAAGATTCCTTGATGCCCTTCCAGACTCCTTCTGCTCACCCAAGGACGTCAGAGGACAAAAATCAGTTAACCACCTAACTGAGGAACTCAATTTAACCTTGCGCAATACCCTAGATGCAGTTGCACACCTAAAAACATTTGTCATAAGAAACTAGCTCCCTGGTGTACAGAAAATACCCGAGCTCTGAAGCAAGCTTCCAGAAAATTGGAACGGAAATGGCGCCACTGTAACGCTCATCGTTGGAATGAGAAGAGATGTCGGACCAATACGCAGCGTGGAAAGTGTCCATATTCGGTTTATTAACTGAACACTAAGAAATACCAAAATTACAACGTGAAATACAAAATGAAAATGAAACAGTCCCGTATGGTGATAACACAGACACAGGAAACAACCACCCACAAAACCCAAAGGAAAACAGGCTACCTAAATATGGCTCCCAATCAGAAACAACGACTGACACCTGCCTCTGATTGGGAACCATACTCGGCCAAACACATAGAAATAAGACAACCTAGACATACAACATAGAATGCCCACCCACATCACACCCTGACCAAACAAAACATAGAAACATACAAAGCAATCTATGGTCAGGGCGTGACAGCCACACCAAACTGGAAGTCTTCCGACTAGCTTGGAAAGACAGTACCGTGCAGTATCGAAGAGCCCTCACTGCTGCTCGATCATCCTATTTTTCCAAATTAATTGAGGAAAATAAGAACAATCCAAAATTTCTTTTTGATACTGTCGCAAAGCTAACTAAAAAACAGCATTCCCCAAGTGAGGATGGCTTTCACTTCAGCAGTAATAAATTCATGAACTTCTTTGAGGAAAAGATCATGATCATTAGAAAGCAAATTACAGACTCCTCTTTAAATCTGCGTATTCCTCCAAAGCTGTCCTGAGTCTGCATAACTCTGCCAGGACCTAGGATCAAGAGAGACACTTAAAACCTGTTTGGGGTGCAAGCCCGACCTCGGACCGAAAATGACACCCCTGCAGAGCGCGAAATTCAAAATCTATTTTTTAAAAATATTTAACTTTTACACATTAACAAGTCCAATACAGCATTTGAAAGATAAACATCTTGTCAATCCAGCCAACATGTCCGATTTTTTAAATGTTTTACAGAGAAAACACCACATATATTTATGTTAGCTCACCACCAAATACAAAAGTGGACAGACACGTATGAATTATGATTATGAAGTATGAATTATGATTGAAGTAGCATGCACAACCAACCGAAATAAACTAAAACCAACCTAAAGAGCCCAGAAAAAACGACCTCAGATGACAGTCATATAACATGTTACACAATAAATCTATGTTTTGTTCATAAAAAGTGCATATTTTAGCTATAAATCAGTTTTACATTGATGCTACCCAAAAATGCTAATACATAGCTACAGTCTGAATCCAGCCGGGAGTAGCCAGAGAAAATACATACACCAACGTCGGCTACTAATTACACCTCATAAAACATTTCAGAAAAACATATGGTGGATAACTAATGAAAGACAGATATCTTGTGAATACAGACAACATTTCCGATTTTTGAAGTGTTTTACAGCGAAAACACAATATATCGTTATATTAGCTAACATCATAAGCTAGCATAAGGCAGCATTGATTCTAGTCAAGCGCTAGCCTAGCATAGTTAGCAGAGTTAGCATTCAACAGTTCGACATATATATGAAAAAGCATCCCAAATTGGGTCTTATCTTTCTTGGTACTCCATCAGAATGTTGTAACGGGGTCCAATGTCCAGTAGAGTCTTTAGTTGGGTTCCAGAACGAATTATTTCCCTCTTTGGTTAGCTAGCACGGTAGCATTGCTGCGCCAGAAAGCGTTTCTTCAAAAAATTCTTCCGTCGTTTCACATCTAAAGTCCAGAATAAATTGCAATAATATAATTAAAGTATATTGAAAAAACATACTTTAGGATGATTTTGTGACATGTAGCAAATAATATCGTAGTCAGGCATCATATTCAACGTTAACTACCTTGTTCCAGAAGCCGAGATCAAATTATCCTTCGCGCCCGGATTTTTATTTTAACTGCGCAGGTCTCACAAGAAGTTGTGTTATTCAGTCCAGGGACGAGATATTCGACTCCTTTCAATTCTCACTTCCGCATTACAGTCTGACGAACGCCTCTGACGTGTTTATATGGTCCCAAGTCAAATGGCCTTTTATAGAGAAGGTCTTAAAGAGACACATCGCATTTTGGGAAACTCAATTCGGCTGGGAAAATGGCTGTAAAAATATTTCTGTTCGACTTAGAGAAACAATTCAAACCTTTTTAGAAACTACAGACTGTTATCTATCCAACAGTAGTAAATATATGCATATTGGAAAATAAAAAGTTTCTTAGGAGGCCGTTTGAAAATGTGCACACATTTTCCAGTTTTTTCAATATTCAGCGTGCAGCCATAACAGGTGTTTTAGTACTATATCTCTTGACACAATAATGAAAATAATCATGGCCTCTTAACCTTCAAGCTGCATACTGGACCCTATTCCAACTAAACTACTTAAAGAGCTGCTTCATGTGCTTGGCCCTCCTATGGTGAACATAATAAACGCCTCTCTATCCACCGGATATGTACCAAACTCACTAAAAGTGGCAGTAATAAAGCCTCTTGAAAAAGCCAAACCTTGACCCAGAAAATATAAAAAACTATCGGCCTATAACGAACTATCGGCCTATAACGAAATGCTTCAGTCTGGTTTTAGACCCCATCATAGCACTGAGACTGCGCCTGTGAAGGTGGTAAATTACCTTTTAATGGCGTCAGACCGAGGCTCTGCATGTGTCCTCGTGCTACTAGACCTTAATGCTGCCTTTGATACCATCGATCACCACATTCTTTTGGAGAGATTGGAAACCCAAATTGGTCTACACGGACAAGTTCTGGCCTGGTTTAGATCTTATCTGTCAGAAAGATATCAGTGTTTCTCTGTGAATGTTTTGTCCTCTGACAAATCAACTGTACATTTCAGTGTTCCTCAAGGTTCCGTTTTAGGACCACTATTGTTTTCACTATATATTTTACCTCTTGGGGATGTAATTCGAAAACATAATGTTAACTTTCACTGCTATGCGGATGACACACAGCTGTACATTTCAATGAAACATGGTGAAGCCCCAAAATTGCCCTCGCTAGAAGCCTGTGTTTCAGACATAAGGAAGTGGATGGATGAAAACGTTCTACTTTTAAACTCGGACAAAACAGAGATGCTTGTTCTAGGTCCCAAGAAACAAAGAGATCTTCTGTTAAATCTGACAATTAATCTTGATGGTTGTAAAGTCGTCTCAAATAAAACTGTGAAGGACCTCGGCGTTACTCTGAACCCTGATCTCTCTTTTGACGAACATATCAAGACTGTTTCAAGGACAGCCTTTTTCCATCTACGCAAAAATCTGAAACTTTCTGTCCAAAAATGATGCAGAAAAGTTAATCCATGCTTTTGTTGCTTCTAGGTTGGACTACTGCAATGCTCTACTTTCCGGCTACCCGGATAAAGCACTAAATAAACGTCAGTTAGTGCTAAATACGGCTGCTAGAATCCTGACTAGAACCAAAACATTTGATCATATTACTCCAGTGCTAGCCTCCCTACACTGGCTTCCTGTTAAGGCAAGGGCTGATTTCAAGGTTTTACTGGTAACCTACAAAGCGTTACATGGGCTTGCTCCTACCTATCTTTCCGAGTTGGTCCTGCCGTACATACCTACACGTACGCTACGGTCACAAGGAGCAGGCCTCCTAATTGTCCCTAGAATTTCTAAGCTAACAGCTGGAGGCAGGGCTTTCTCCTATAGATCTCCATTTTTATGGAATGGTCTGCCTACCCATGTGAGAGACGCAGACTCGTTCTCAACTTTTAAGTCTTTACTGAAGACTCATCTCTTCAATGGGTCATATGATTAAGTGTAGTCTGGCCCAGGAGTGTGAAGGTGAACGGAAAGGCTCTGGAGCAACGAACCGCCCTTGCTGTCTCTGCCTGGCCGGTTCCCCTCTCTCCACTGGGATTCTCTGCCTCTAACCCTACAGGGGCCGAGTCACTGGCTTACTGGTGCTCTTTCATGCCGTCCCTAGGAGGGGTGCGTCACTTGAGTGGGTTGAGTCACTGACGTGATCTTCCTGTCTGGGTTGGCGCCCCCCCTGATTGGGTTGAGTCACTGACGTGATCTTCCTGTCTGGGTTGGCGCCCCCCCCCTTGGGTTGTGCCGTGGCGGAGATCTTTGTGGGCTATACTCGGCCTTGTCTCAGGGTGGTAAGTTGGTGGTTGAAGATATCCCTCTAGTGGTGTGGGGGCTGTGCCTTGGCAAAGTGGGTGGGGTTATATACTTCCTTTTTGGCCCTGTCCGGGGGTATCATCGGATGGGGCCATAGTGTCTCCTGACCCCTCCTGTCTCAGCCTCCAGTATTTATGCTGCATTAGTTTGTGTTGGGGGGCTAGGGTCAGTTTGTTATATCTGGAGTACTTCTGTCTTATCCGGTGTCCTGTGTGAATTTAAGTATGCTCTCTCTAATTCTCTTTCTTTCTCTCTCTCGGAGGACCTGAGCCCTAGGACCATGCCTCAGGACGACCTGACATGATGACTCCTTGCTGTCCCCAATCCACCTGGCCGTGCTGCTGCTCCAGTTTCAACTTTTATGCCTGCGGCTATGGAACCCTGACCTGTTCACCGGACGTGCTACCTGTCCCAGACCTGCTGTTTTCAACTCTCTAGAGACCGCAGGAGAGGTAGAGATACTCTTAATGATCGGCTATGAAAAGCCAACTGACATTTACTCCTGAGGTACTGTGATTATTATTATTTGACCATGCTGGTCATTTATGAACATTTGAACATCTTGGCCATGTTCTGTTATAATCTCCACCCGGCACAGCCAGAAGAGGACTGGCCACCCCTCATTGCCTGGTTCCTCTCTAGGTTTCTTCCTAGGTTTTGGCCTTTCTAGGGAGTTTTTCCTAGCCACCGTGCTTCTACACCTGCATGGCTTGCCGTTTGGGGTTTTAGGCTGGGTTTCTGTACAGCACTTTGAGATATCAGCTGATGTACTTGACAGTTTGAATAAATGTGGGTTTTGACACTCTTATATAGGTTTCATAACCAGTCCTAAAATAATGTAATATATGTCACAACAGGGATAAATATGGGTCATGAGAGTGGTTTGACCATATTATGACAAGTTGTCAGTTATTATATATTATGTCATGGTTAATACTGTTTCAAGTAAAGTGTTACCGAATTATGCATATTGACCCAAGTAGTTAGCGTACTCTAAATTATACAGCAGGAAATATATCCCCCCATCAGATCGCACTCTGTTTCCACCTGGCCAATGTGATGAAAGCCTTGTAAACAGCCCACCCAATTTACCTACCTCATCCCCTTACTGTTTTTATTTATTTACTTTTCTGCTCTTTTGCACACCAGTATCTCTACTTGCACATGATCATCTGATGATTTATCACTCCAGTGTTAATCTGCTAAACTGTAATTATTCGCTCCTATAGCCTATTTATTGCCTACCTCCTCATGCCTTTTGCACACAATGTATATAGACTCATTGATTTATTTTTCCTACTGTGTTATTGACTTGTTTATTGTTTACTCCATGTGTAACTCTGTGTTGTTGTCTGTTCACACTGCTGTGCTTTATCTTGGCCAGGTCGCAGTTGTAAATGAGAACTTGTTCTCAACTAGCCTACCTGGTTAAATAATGGTGAAACAAAAATAAAAATAAATAAATTATATTAGATGTTGCCAAATGAGTAAGTGGAAAATTCCATTACGACTGAGGGAGGAGGCCCTTATTTGAATTTGCCTTTCCTCCAAATGAAACGTTCGGCTCTCTGTAATAAGCTCCAAATGTAGTTGTTAAGCAAAGTGTTGTAATGGTATCATCAACACATGTAATATTAATGACATAAACTCTATCCAGACATGATGGCATGTCCATTTTCCTGAGTCTGTAGTGAATTGACAAGGTCTGGGACTATGTTTGCTTGTGGCTGTCGACTGAAGTAATTCTGTAAGTGTGCAGGAGACCATCCATCAATACTTATAATACAGACATCAAATAATAATAACTAAGCAGGTCAAAAAACACCCCTGAAGCAATTTCTTTCACAAAACATGCCCCAGGTGTTTTAACAACAAATACATGGAATTTAGCTAGGAATGCAATTAGACACCTTTTGAGAATGTTTGTAGAAAATACCAGATAATGCATGAAAAAAATTACCTTTCCTCAGACATAAAAATCTATTGCTAAGTCCTGTGTCACACATGGTGGTCTAAGCAATTATCACTTTGAAATCAAAATATGAAACGTTAGTGATTAAGAATGTAGTGATTAAGAATGTCCTCATTATACTAATTTACAGTATAATGAACAAGAACAAATGCACCCAGCTATTACGTTGCCTAAAAGTCAAGGTTTTGTTCTATAACATTAACATAATGGTATCACTTTCTTTCAACCATCTTCTAAATAAGTCAATAAGAAGTCAATCATACTGTACAGCTGATACAAACCCGCACAAAGTAGTTGTTTGACATATAGTATGGTGGCAGCGTTGGGATCTTGTCACAAGACAACATGCTAACACTATGTCAGCTCAATTGGAAATGACCTTTTACATTTCAAATCATGCCACACGCCGGATTAAATCTATCCCTATATCTTTGATAAAGTAATGGGTTAGCAAAAGGGCTAACCATGTGCCCTTTTGTGAAATCAGTGGTGAAAAAAGTACCCAATTGTCCTACTTGAGTAACAGTAAAGATACCTTAATAAAAAACGACTTAGGTGAAAGTCACCCAGTAAAATACTACGTGAGTAAAAGTCTAAAAGTATTTGGTTTTAAAGATACTTAAGTATCAAAAGTAAATGTATTTGCTGAAATATACTTAAGTATCAAAAGTAAAAGTACAAGTATAAATCATTTCAAATTCCTTATACTGTATTAAGCAAAGCAGACAGACACATTTTCTACTTTTTATTTTATTTAGAGATAGCCAGGGGCTCAATCCAACACTCAGACATCATTTACAAACTAGGCATGTGTTTAGTGAGTTCGCCAGATCAGAGGTATTAGGGATGACCATGGGTGTTCTCTTGATAAATGTGTGAATTAGAACATTTTCCTGTACTGCTAAGCATTCAAAATGTAGTAGTACTTTTGGGTGTCAGGGAAAATGTTTGGAGTAAAAAGTACATATTCCTCCTTAGGAATGTAGTGAAGTAAAAGTAAAAGTTGTAAAAATATAAATAGTGAAATAAAGTACAGATACTACAAAAAAATGACTTAAGTAGTACTTTTTACATAAGTACTTTACACCACTGCGTGAAATTATATGGGACAACAGAACAGATTGGACATGTGCCAGAACAGAGCAATCTCCATGTTTGTGAAAATGTATCAATTTGGCCATGTTTTCTTGGAAACAGATTAAGCAGCCATATTGTTCTCTGATTTGGATGAATCGGTATGAACCTGAAAGGAGGAAGAAACATACAGTGCATTTGTTTAGACACCTTGTGTTATGATGAATTCTCAGAGTGATATATTTATTCCAATTAAACCCTTGGCAACGACTAATAGGTCTATATGAAATCAATCAAAAAAGGGCTGGTTGATTTAATATGTAATGAGTCAATTGTGAGTTACAGTGGAATCTACCTTTTGCTAAATATGTGTATGTGACCAATACAATTGGATTTGACACATGGAACAGGTCAGCAGTTGACGGAAAGCTTTCACTACTCAGTTAGCAAAGACTACTGTGCATGTCCCATTAAAGTACACCTCTATGAAAACGATATTAAGGAAAACAACCTTTTTTCTACAATGATGTTAGCCGTTGCGTTCACATCGCCATATCCAATACGTGAGAACAGCTCTTGCCTCCCAGAGCAAATCCCTAGGTTTAGCCAAATACACTGTCTGGGCTGACAACCTAGATTCAATGCCCAGTGGGTTAATAAAACAGGCAAAAAAAAAAAAACTTGCTAGCTCCATAAACAAATAATAATAATGTTTGGTGGTTATACTCTGTTTACCTTGTAATTTACCCTCCAAATGGTGACAAAGTGTAAGCGATGTGACACAGATTTTCTCCTCAATGTCCTTGTACGTGCTGTTGATTTCAGGCCGGATCACTGCATCCTTGTTTTATATTGAATCTGTTAACACTTTAAATTAACTTTAAGGAATGCACAATCGATCAATTACAGCATTGAATTTACCATATTTAAGCATTTATACACCTACATAAAGTACAATAATTCATCTCCCACGAGCGAACACTAGGTCCTCTGAACAAATGACCGACTCCTCGTTTGTACATTTTGTTATATTACCTAAAATTAAATCAATCAAATGTATTTTTAAAGCCCTGTTTAAAGCAGCAGATGTCACAAAGTGCTTATACAGAAACCCAGGCTAACACCTCAATGAGCAAGCTATGCAGATATTGCATCCATGCAATGTAAGCATACTTACAGTTGAAGTCGGAAGTTTACATACACCTTAGCCAAATACATTTAAACTCCGTTTTTCACAATTCCCTATCTTAGGTCAATTAGGATCACCACCTTATTTTAAGAATGTGAAATATCAGAATAATAGAAGAGAGAATTATTTATTTCAGCTTTTATTTCTTTCATCACATTCCCAGTGGGTAAGATGTTTACATTTAAGTCATTTAGCAGACGCTCTTATCCAGCGCGATTTACAAATTAGAAAGTTCATACATATTCATCCTGGTCCCCCCGTGGGAATTGAACCCACAACCCTGGCGTTGCAAGCGCCATGCTCTACCAACTGAGCCACACGGGACCACATACACTCAATTAGTATTTGGTAGCATAGCGGAACTCCCACATTCCACTGAAAAGGCAGAGCGCGAAATTCAAAAAATATTTGAGAAATATTTAACTTTCACACATTAACAAGTCCAATACAGCAAATGAAAGGTACACATCTTGTGAATCCAGTCAACATGTCCGATTTTTAAAATGTTTTACAGCGAAAACACCAAATATATTTGTTAGCTCACCACCAAATACAAAAAAGGACAGACATTTTTCACAGCACAGGTAGCATGCACAAAGCCAACCTAACTAACCAAGAACCAACCAAACTAACCAAGAAACAACTTCATCAGATGACAGTCTTATAACATGTTATACAACAAATCTATGTTTTGTTCGAAAAATGTGCATATTTGAGGTATAAATCAGTTTTACATTGCAGCTACCATCACAGCTACCGTCAGAAATAGCACCGAAGCAGCCAGAGTAATTACAGACACCAACGTCAAATACCTAAATACTCATCATAAAACATTTCTGAAAAATACATGGTGTACAGCAAATTAAAGACAAACATCTTGTGAATCCAGCCAATATTTACGATTTTTTAAGTGTTTTACAGCGAAAACCCAATATACCATTATATTAGCTTACTACAATAGCCTACCACACTACCGCATTCATTCATCAAGGCACGTTAGCAATAGCAATAGGCACGTTAGCGATAGGGAATTAACCAGCAAAAGATATTCATTTTCACTAACCTTCATAAACCTTCATCAGATGACAGTCCTATAACATCAGGTTATACATACACTTATGTTTTGTTCGAAAATGTGCATATTTAGAGCTGAAATCAGTGGTTAGACATTGTGCTAACGTAGCATCTTTTTCCCAGAATGTGCGGATATTTTTATGACAACTATTCTGACCAAATAACTATTCATAAACGTTACTAGAAAATACATGTTGTATAGGAAATGATAGATACACTAGTTCTTAATGCAATCGCCATGTTAGAATTCTAAAAATAACTTCATTACGACATCCAGCTTAGTTATAGCGAGAGAGTGCCCAAAATCTGGGCGCAAACTACTATTTCACATGTTCGACAGATATATGAAATAGCATCATAAAATGGGTCCTACTTTTGATGATCTTCCATCAGAATGTTGTACAAGGGGTCCTTTGTCCAGAACAAATCGTTGTTTGGTTTAAGAATATCCTCTTCTCCAGTCAATTAGCACGGAAAGCTAGCAAAGTAGCGCAAAGCTCTCCTTCCTGAACAAAGGCACACAACGCAACACGCCTAACGTCCCGAATAAATGTCAATAATCTAATAAAACTATATCGAAAAAACATACTTTACGATGATATTGTCACATTTATCAAATAAAATCAAAGCCGGAGATATTAGTCATCTATAACGACAGCTTTTCAGAAGGCAATACCAGGTCCCTTCTCGCACGCTCCAGAAAACAGGAAACTGGTGACACGTCATGCCAAGAGCTTTTATTCGACCACAGATCAAGTTATACACTCCATTTCTTCTCTCACTGCCTGTGGACATCTAGTGGAAGATGTTGCTCGCACAGGCTTTTTCAGTTCTGCCCACAGATTTTCTATAGGATTGAGGTCAGGGCTTTGTGATGGCCAGTCAATATGAGCGCTTCAATATATCCACATAATTTTCCTGCCTCATGAAGCCATCTATTTTGTGAAGTGCACCAGTCCGTCCTGCAGCAAAGCACCCCCACAACATGATGCTGCCACCCCCGTGCTTCACGGTTGGGATGGTGTTCTTCGGCTTGCAAGCCTCCTCCCCCTTTTTCCTCCAAACATAACGATGGTTATTATGGCCAAACAGTTCTATTTTTGTTTCATCAGACCAGAGGACATTTCTCCAAAAAGTACGATCTTTGTTCACATGTGCAGATGCAAACCATAGTCTGGCTTTTTTATGGTGGTTTTGGAGCAGTGGCTTCTTCCTTGCTGAGCGGCCTTTCAGGTTTTGTCGATATAGGACTCGTTTTACTGTGGATATAGATGCTTTTGTACCTGTTTCCTCCAGCATCTTCACAAGGTCCTTTGCTGTTGTTCTGGGATTGATTTGCACTTTTCGCACCAAAGTACGTTCATCACTAGGAGACAGAACGCATATCCTTCCTGAGCGGCATGACGGCTGCGTGGTCCCATGGTGTTTATACTTGCATACTATTGTTTGTACAGATGAGCATGGTACCTTCAGGCATTTGGAAATGGCTCCCAAGGATGAACCAAACTTGTGGAGGTCTACCATTTTTCTTCTGAGGTCTTGGCTGATTTCTTTTGATTTTCCCATTATGTCAAGCAAAGATGCACTGAGTTTATAGGTAGGCATTGAAATACATCCACAGGTACACCTGCAGTTGACTCAAATTATGTCAATTAGCATATCAGAAGCTTCTAAAGTCATGACATAATTTTCTGGAATTTTCCAAGATGTTTAAAGGCACAGTCAACTTAGTGTATGTAAACTTCTCGCCCACTTGAATTTTGATACAGCGAATTATAAGTGAAATAATCTGTCTGTAAACAATCGTTGGAAAAATGACTTGTGTCGTGCACAAAGTAGAAGTCCTAACCGAGATGGCAAAACTATAGTTTGTTAACAAGAAATTTGTGAAGTGGTTGAAAAACAAGTTTTAATCCCAGAAAAAAAATTGTAAACCTCTGAAAAAGTGTGTGCGAGCAAGGATGCCTACAAACCTGACTCAGTTACACCAGCTCTGTCAGTAAGAATTGGCCAAAAACGTATTTTGGGAAGCTTGTGGAAGGCTACCCGAAACTAAACAATTTAAAGGCAATGCTACCAAATACTAAATGAGTGTAACGGCTCTCATTTGTGGAATGACCGGACCAAAGTGCAGCGTGGTAGGCGTTCTTTTTATTGATGACACCAAAAGCAAAATAACAATGACAAAAACGAAAGCGCACAGTTCTGTAAGGCAAATAAACTATACAGAAAACAAGATCCCACAAAACCCAAAAGGAAAATGACAACTTATATATCAGAGACAACGATAGACAGCTGCCTCTGATTGGGAACCATACTCAGCCAAAAACACAAAGAAATAGAAAACATAGATTTTCCCACCCGAGTCACACCCTGACCTAACCAAACATAGAGAATAATAAGGATCTCTAAGGTCAGGGCGTGACAATGAGTGTATTTAAATATCTGACCCACTGGGAATATGTTGAAAGAAATAAAAGCTGAAATAATGAATTCTCTCTATTATTATTCTGACATTTTCAATTCTTAACATAAAGTAGTGATCCTATCTGACCTAGGACAGTGCATTTTTACTAGGATTAAATGACAGGAATTGTGAAAAACGGAGTTTAAATGTATTTGGCTAAGGTGTATGTAAACTTCTGACTTCAACTGTATATACAGGGAGTACCGGTACCGAGTCAATGTGCGAGGGTATAGGTTAGTGGAGGTAATTTGTACATATAGGTAAAGTGACTATGCATGTATAATAAACAGAGAGTAGTAGCAGTGTAAAAACAAATGGGGGTCAATGTGAATTGAAGGGGTGGCCATTTGATAAATTATTCAGCAGTCTTATAGCTTGGGGGTAAATGCTGTTAAGGAGCCTTTTGGACCTTGTTCTCGAAGCGCAAGGTCTGTCTAAGACTTGGGTGACTGGATGACAGGAAGCTTTGACCCAGTGATGTACTGGGCCGTACGCACTACCCTCTGTAGCGCCTTACGGTCGAATGCAGAGCAATTGCCATACCAGGCGGTGATGCAACCTGTCAGGATGCTCACGATGGTGCAGCTGTAGAACTGTTTGAAGATCTGAGGACCCATGACAAATCTTTTCAGTCTCCTGAAGGGGAAAAGGTGTTGTCATGCCCACTTCACGACTGTCTTGGTGTGTTTGGACAATGATAGTTTATTGGTGATGTAGACACCAAGGAACTTGAAATTCTCGACCCGCTCCAGAACAGCCCCGTCGATGTGAATGGGGGCGTGCTCGGCCCTCCTTTTCCTGTAGTCCACGATCAGCTCATTTGTCTTGCTCTCATTGAGGGAGAAGTAGTTGTCCTTGCACGACACTGCCAGGTCTCTGACTTCCTACCAATAGGCAGTCTCATTGTTGTCATCGTTGTCTGCTGTGTCATCCGCAAACTTAATGATGGTGTTGGAGTCATGCTTGGCCGAACAGGGAGTAGAGGAAGAGACTAAGCACATACCCCTGAGGGGCCCCCGTGTTGAGGATCAGCATGGCAGATGTGTTGTTGCCTACCCTTACCACCTGGTGGCGGCCCGTCAGGAAGTCCAGGATCCAATTGCAGAGGGAAGTTTTTAGTCCCAGTGTCCTTAGCTTAGTGTTGTGGGCACTATGGTGTTGAACGCTGAGCTGTAGTCAATGAACAGCATTCTCACATTGGTGTTCCTTTTGACCAGGTGGGAAAGGGCAGTGTGGAGTGCGATTGAGATTGTGTCATTAGTGGAAAAGTTGGGGCGGTATGCTAATTGGAGTGGGGCTAGGGTTTCTGTGATGATGGTGTTGATGTGAGCCATGACCAGCCTTTCAAAGCACTTCCTGGCTATCAACATAAGTGCTACGGGGTTGTAGTCATTTAGGCAGGTTACCTTCATTTTCTAGGGTGGTCTGCTTGAAACATGTAGGTATTACAGACTCGGTCAGGGAGAGGTTGAAAATGTCAGTGAAGACACTTACCAGGTGGTCCACACGTGCTCTGAGTACACGTCCTGGTAATCCGTCTGGCCCCGTGGCCTTGTCAATGTTGACCTGTTTAAAGGTCTTGCTCACATCGGCTACGGAGAGCGTGATCATCTGGAACAGCTGGTGCTCTCATGCATGCTTCAGTGATGCTTGCCTCGAAGTGTACATAATAGGCATTTCGCTTGTCTGGTAGGCTCGCTTCACTGGGCAGCTCGCGACTGGGTTTCCCTTTTGTAGACAGTAATAGTTTGCAAGCCCTGCCACATCCGACAATTGTCAAAGCTGGTGTAGTACGATTCAACCTTAGTCCTGTATTGTCGCTTTGCCTGTGATGGCTTGTCTGAGGGCAGAGCATGAGTAGTGTCCCACTCCTTGAAAGTGTTACCTCTAGGCTTTAGCTTGGTGCGGATGTTGCCTGTAATCCATGGCTTCTGGTTGGGATATGTACATACGGTCAATGTGGGGACGTTGTCGTCAATGCACTTATTGATGAAGCCGGTGACTGATGTGGTATACTCCTCAATGCCATTGGATAAATCCCGGAAGATGTTCGAGTTTGTGCTAGCAAAACAGTCCTGTAGGGTAGCATCTGCATCATCTGACCACTTCCCTATTGAGCAAGTCACTGGTACATCCTGATTTAATTTTATCTTATAAGCAAGAATCAGGAGGATAGAATTATGATCAGATTTTCCAAATCGAGGGTGAAGGAGAGCATTGTATGCGTCTCTGTGTTTATAGTTTTTTCTCGCTCTGGTTGCACATGTGACATGCTGGTAAAAATGTGGTAAAATGGATTTAAGTTTGCCTGCATTAAAGACCCCGGCCACTAAAAGCAACATTTCTGGATGAGCATTTTCTTTTTTGCTTATGGCCTTATACAGTAAATAGACAGCTACGAAACATATAGATGAAAACTTTCTTGGTAGATAGTGTGGTCTACAGTTTATCCTGAGGTACTCTACCTCAGGCGAGCAATACCTCGAGACCTCCTTAATATTAAACGTTGCGCACCAGCTGTTATTGACAAATAGACACACACACCCCCACCCCTTGTCTTACCAGACATAGCTGTTCTGTCCTGCCGATGCACGTAAAACCCAGCCAACTGTGTATTATCCGTGTCGTCGTTCAGCCACGACTCGTGAAACATAAGACATTACAGTTTTTAATGTCCCGTTGGTAGGTTAGTCTCGAACGGAGATCCAGTGACTGCATGTTGGCCAATAGAGCGGATGGTAGGAGTGTTACCCACTTGCTGACGAATTCTCACAAGGCACTCCGATCTCCGCCCCCTGTATTTCTTAAATTGTCTTAGGTCTCGGAGAAGCAGTATATCCTTTGCGTCGGACTCATTTAAGAAAAACTCTTTGTCCAGTTCGAGGGGAGTAATCGCTGTTCTGATATCCAAAAGCTCTTTTTCGGTCATAAGAGACGGTAGCAGCAACATTATGTACAAAGAAGTTACAAACAATACCAACAAACACACAAAATCGCACAGTTGGTTAGGAGCCCGTAAAACGGCAGCCATCTCCTCCGGAGACATTATCCTGACGTTAGGGTTTAGATTGTTACACACCTTCCTTTCTGCCACTAACCACCTTTCTGTGGACTGTCATGTGCTCACCATCTTGATACCCTAAGCACTCATTTTGATTTATTTGCAACAATGCCACTAATATGCTGACTTTATCTAAAAAAACAGACGCCAAAAGTGACTAAACTCATGGGGCCTGTTTTAAATGACATTTTAGAAAGTTAAGACTTTATTTCATAGTCTGGCTACATTTGTAAGGCGATGAGGCTGAGCCGTCAGAAAGAGAGACATTATCCTCATTTCAATTTAGAGCCATCACTCAAACACATGCAAATTAACTGGAAGGGGCAACGTGGTAATGCTAACGTGTTTTCAATGTTTGAGATGGCAGATGTCTAGCGCTGCCAACAATGAGGCACGTGTGAACAAACGACACTCGAATGCTAAGGGTCTCCAACAAGGAGAAAATTCTCTCACTAGATGAGACATCACATCGCAGTAATCAAAGCAAGAAAGAAAGCGAGAGAGGGTGGGGAGTGAGGAGCATTAACAGAGGGCTGAAAGCAGACACTATACCCCCCAGGGAGGGAGCAGCAGTCTATGCAGTATGCTCAGTGTATGTGAATACTCCCAACACATCTGCAGTACACTGAAAAAGGAAAATAAGGTGGCACTAGGCAGTGTCAGTCAACTTTACTGACAAAATGAGGGTTGATACGACTCAGAATCTCATGTAGACACTGCTCAAAACTCAATGTCTTGTATAGTCTCTGTACTATGCCATTAGTAACACTAACAGTGTTTGAGTAATGTTTCAGTGTCAGTGTGCAATATAACCATCCCAGACTGCTACCGCCACAATCATAACAAGCTCCTAATTAAAAGATGGGAATGAGAACTTCGAGCAAATTATGCAAATGTGTGGGCGAACATGGGCGGATTGGCCGTCTGGAAATTCTGGAAAATGCCATAATTTATTAGGGTGGGCTTGTCAAAATTGACACACACAAAAATAATAAAAATAAAAATATATTCACCACCGTTCAAAAGTTTGGGGTCACTGAGATATGTCCTTGTTTTTGAAAGAAGGCCAAAAAAATAGGTTATGAAAATAACATCAAATTGATAATAAATTACAGTGTAGACATTGTTAATGTTGTAAATGACTATTGTAGCTGGAAAAGGCAGATTTTTTTTATGGAACATCTGATTGATTGGCTGAACTGAGGTGGCGCAAATTCACAATCAAAGTAAAACTCACATCATCAAAGAGAGTGAGACCCGCTCTGACTGTCAGAGTGGGTCTGACAGAGTGGTGAAAAAGTTAGTGCAAAAAAAGGCTTGAGGTCGACCCTTCTAAATGTGTGAAATTAACCGACTTATTGTCACACCCTGACCTTAGTATTCTATGTTTTCTGTGTTATTTTGGTCAGGGTGTGACGAGGGTGGATATTATTGTTTTGTATTGTCTAGGGTTTTTGTATGTCTAGGTGTGTGTGTGTGTAGTCTAGGCATATGTAGGTCTATGGTGGCCTAGATTGGTTCCCAATCAGAGGCAGCTGTTTATTGTTGTCTCTGATTGGGGATCCTATTTAGGTTGCCATGTGATGTTGCATGTTTGCACTCGTGTCATTTAGCGTCCTCGTTCGTTTTGTTATTTTGTATAGTTTGTTCAGTCTTCTTCGTTATTAAAAAGATGTATTATCATCACGCTGCGCCTTGGTCTCCTCACTACGATGATCGTGACACTTATTTGCTAAAAGTGATGGTTCTGCTTGTCCGAGTGTCTGTGAGAACTGACAGATCATCTGCTGTGGTGCAGTCGAGGTAGGAAGAAAACAGAGAAAGACACTCATGCACACTCACTCAGATCATGTAGCCTGTTAGGCCTAATATTTTGGCTGGACTGTGTACTGCATGAAATATATTTCATACCTACTATAGTAGGCTAATTAGGGAAGGGGGATTCGGTGAAACAATTAGACAATAGGCTACTTGAAACATAGCCTAACAAGTCATTAGATTGGCTTTAATAACACATAGGTAATACTAGACATTTATACAGTGCTTTTTACTAAACACAAGTCATCATGTATTAAAATGAAGGTCAATTCTGTCTGTGTAATTTAATTGTTTTATCGCTTCTGAGTCTAAGTCTCTTCAGCCCAGTGAGTGAGTTTTTGAGTTGTAGTAAGAATTGACTCTGGTGTCAGATTACATTACATAGCCACTGCACTGAAGGCTGGAAAGTCCGCCTATCTTCCCCTTATTTAATTCGCTGAAAGCCCTGTCACTACTTGGCAGAAAAATACGCATACGCACACAGCCATTTCAAACTAAGCACAACACTGGAACTCTATCAACCTAAACTAGTCCCGGCATCGTTCTTTGACAAACACAGATGGTTGTATATTGAATTAAATAGAAGAAAACCGAGACAGGGAGAGACCGCCAGTTCCATAATGTAGCCATTGGCTACGGCCAAAACAGTACCCATTGGCTTATATAATACCATATATTACCTTATAACAACCTAACGACATATTTAAAATTTGTGCATTTCAAGTGTTCCACCCTGTCCATTTTAGATAAGTATTCAAATATTAGGCTACATACAATTCAATTGAAGAAACCCGAGCTAGAAGGAGAGAGAGAGAATGACTGCCAGCTTGTTCATGTTTTGCCGGTAACACTTTATTTTAAGGGTAATTAATAAACCATTTATAAATTGTGTGTTCACCATTTATGACCCATGTTGTGGCTGAATTTTTTTGTCCCAGTCCACCCTTGGTAGGGGTTATACTGTAGTTCTGGCGCCTGACCAGGTTGCACAGCTAACTGGTCATTCTGGGCAAGCTGCAGCGACAAGGGACGTATCCTTCCTGTATTACTGGCAGGATATTCCAGGCTGTGTGGTGATCAGTTCCCAACATTTGGGTGCAGGCACCCAAAGGTTGGGGGGATGTGGGCAGGTGTAGCTGAAATGCCAAGGCTGAATTTTTGTCAAAGTCTGCTGCTGTGGGCGAAACTGTGATTCAAATGACAATAGTACTGTTTCAAAGATGGGCTTGGTTCAGACTGGGCCCGTTTCCCAAAGCCTCCTTTCCCAGATGGCCTGCCCTGCTGTATCCCAGAGGGCCTTGCCAGGGAATGTGTGTGATTATAGGCAGTCTGTCATTCCATACGCCTACTAATTACCATCTCTGTTTGATGGGCGGCTGACATGTGCTTACGAGGGACAGTATTTCGCAAAGATCCTTTATGCGCTGGACCCGGACATCCTGGTGCTCCTCTTCACCTACGCTGTAGCTACCAACGGTTCCTTCCTCCATAAAGCCAAGCCCTCAGTCACCTAGCTGATTCCATTCCATTCACAATTTGGGCCTATAAAGAGCAATTGAATAGGAGAGATTCCGAGCGGTTGCAGATGTTTAAGATAAATGGTTCATGTCCCAATTGTCTGCCTTAATTACGTTTTTTTTTTTTCCTGTGAGAGGCTGTTGGGCGCGTTAACAAAACATTACATTGAGTGCCTCTCATCTTTCATAAAAGGCCCACATAATTGGGTTTGTTTGCCTTTTATTTATCCAATGGCCGGAACCATCATTATTCCCCCCTCTTCAAAGTGAAAATAGCTTATTATCGCATTATCTCAATGTCATTCAGCATTTATAAATGTTTTGCTGAATCCAATGCTGCTTTCACTTGCTATCAGAGTTATTGCAAGTTCCTAGTTACGACTGGGACATTTCCATTGAACAACTCTCTAAATCGGAATTACATTTTGGAAACTGACCGTTTACCTTTTCAACCAAAAGATGACAAATAGATTTTTGATATTTTACAATAATGTAGCTAGTTTGTGCATATTGTCAATGTTAAGCAAACTAGCTTAATTTGTTATTAGCAACTTCTCAAGCTCTCTTAAATGTTATTGGTTGAAGAATTTTTCTGACCAAAAAACACATGAAATGAAGTCGTATTTCAGATATCAAAATGGGTTGAGATAATCTTTGATTCAGAGGTGTGACTGAGATGATGTTAGGCTGTTTAGGATAATATACTTATATTGGGGCTACAGTGATCACAAATCACTGACTGCCTTTTTGTTTGTTTTTTTACACAGCAAACGAGTCTAGGCCCAATCCTAATCCAACCCTTTTTAGAGATGTTTATGGTCCTGTAGGGCGAAGTTCGTGATAGAAGGAAACCTCTTAAATATATATATATACGTTTGTTGTTTATTTTCCTACTCCTGTCACATTTCAATTTCACAATGTCTAACCTAGGGCCATGTTAAATGTGGTAGGTGGAAATCTGTACCTCGTTGGCAAATCCCCTTAATTCATTATTCTCTGGGAGAGACAATTTAAGAACTGCACAGCTGAAAATAATTGCATCTGCAATGCTCATTCAATCACCCTTGGGCTGAAATGACTCTGTCATAGCAATCCTTCTGCATGTGCCAAATTGAGACTAGAGCTATATCCCAAAGTAGCAAAGTTATCTCCTAAACACCCATTATAATTGAACTCCATCATTCTAATAATGAGTTTTGTATGAACAGGTTGTTGTCGAAGGATCTGAGTGATTTCCTTGAGTAGAGTAACGCTTTGATGGCTTCCATAGCGCTCTACAATGTATGCAAATAAGCTGTTTTGCACATCTCTGTAGAAATTGACCTACTTCTCACATGTTGCAATAGACACAGTATGCTGCAACATTGGAATATTCTCAACCAGCTAAAGCATATCACCAATTTGTAAAACTGCAGAATAAATCATTTCAGAAATCAGAACTGGGACACGTTGCTTATCCATCGGCAGCAGATACGTCTGGACTCGTGAGGCTGAGGATCATTGACTCGTGCCGAGTGCTAAAATTAGTGGTCAATAACCTGCCACTTCATTGACTGATCTACTAAGTGCGAGTCAAGATTATTTATTTCCACAATATATATATTTAATTGGGATGAATCTTGTCTTGGAGGCAAAGCTGAGCGATTTCCACTAGATGGGCAAGCTGCAAAGTCAAAATAGGTTATGTATTGTAAAAAAAAACTGAAAACAAAAATGAACTTTTTAGTCTTAATTTAAGGTTAGGGTTAGGCATAATGTCAGTAGTGTGGTTAAGGTTAATGTCGGGCCGTGACTGTGGCTGTGCAATCTAGTGACTACCCTGTAAAGCTGCCTCCAGTACATGAGTCATCCCAATAAATGCCAAATTGCTTGAAAAACACTGCTGAAGTGTTGTGAGGGTAAAGTGTTGAAAAACATTATTCATTGTACAGTATACACGAGGCAGTAGTTTGCACTCATTACAATAGATGTACTGCACTGTTGATGTACTTCACCTGAACACGTTCCAAAATGAATGCACCCTCTATCATTAGGCTAATACTTCACGCATTACTGCAAATACTTTGTTTTTAGAGGAGGATACATGCACATTCTTTAACCATTGCATTACAGTTGTATTTCAGTTGATAGATGAAACATTGACAATGACAACAGTTTTGTTCCAATGTTGTTCCAATCAATGTTTTTTCAGGTGACCGTAAAATCTATCGACATGTCTGTCTCAGATAATAGACATCCTCATTTGCCGTCAAACAATTAGCATAATTATGTGCCATAATGCACCAAAGCTGTTTTCTTAGTACCATCACCATAAATCATACGCTTAAAAGAGAATCCCTCCAGTCATTGTGGAACTAGCAAACCAATGAGTATTATGGAAGAAAGGGATATTATTGGGGAGTCCAAATAATCTTTATTGGCTGTGGGAATAATTCCAATTTTTATTTATTAAACATTCTATTGAATCTGCCAAATCACTGCCTTTACAATTTATTGCTCTGTCTGCCTCCCTTTCTGTGGCCAAATGAATTATGGCTACTTGTGCTTTTGCATAAACCATTCATTGGCCAAACTAGCCCCAACAAATTATGTAAGGACCCATCAGATCCACCCCAGCATATGGGTGATTCTGCAACTTTGGGCACTTTGGCCCTGAAAAGTTTTCAGAAATGAAAACTTACTGAAACACCATTTTCCCAGAAGTATTATAATTGTCTTTGATTTGTCTAGTAACAATATCTAATAATGACTGCTATCATACTATTCAAGAAAGTATATATTTTTGTCATTTTTCTCAGACAGCCATAGACAAATGATATTTTCTCACGTCATTAAACATCCATTTATAACACATTTATTATACATTTGTACATTAACACGAATATAATATTATTTTAAGTGAAGGTTTTCCTAATATTAATAATTGAACACGACGCCTGAATGTATAAACTTGCCTTGGTGACAGCTGAAGACATTTATCATGAAAAAATATATATTTCCACCCAACCTTTTGGTGAGATTATGATAACAACCATGTGATTTCCCTATCTAAAACAAATCAATCAATGTAAATTATACATAATATACTAACTTACCTAAAGAATATGGGTAGTGATAGAAGTGACACGGTGTGGTGGAAATTACATCTATTTAAAAAAAAAAAACGTATGAAAACAATATTTTATTGCAAACATTTTGAACAACCATTGTTAAACATTTAGTAAATATACTGTAAGACAAAGTAAGATTCCAAAACACTGGAACTGGCACCTTTTCAAAACGAAAATACCCAGGTAGCTGGCCCACATCTGGCCTGATTCACGCAAGCCAGATCTTAAACTGCTGGCCCGGGTCTGGCAGCCGTATCCAGCCCGAGTCCGAAATGAATGACAGTACAGACAACCATGTCATTCGGTCCAGATCTGGCAGCCTGAACTGAGCCAAAGCTGCCATTTTAGGGCCAGAATCCACCCCCTCCTTCTCCCCCACTACACCAAAAAAAGATGTATTGGTAAGAAAAGACATGCCATTCTCATTTGAAAACTATTTAAATAGATGAAATTGACTGTGTGGGTGTCATCCCTCAACAGGCACTATGTAGGTACGTGTATCCAAATAAATGTCACTAGAAAAGAGCTTAAACAAATGCAAATGCAGCTACTTTGATGTTATTCTATCTGCAGAGTTGACGCGACAGTGTTAGCCAGTAGTGTATGTCAACCAAAAAGTTATCCTTTTGAATCATCTGTTCATAGAACATTCTCCCAAGTGTATTGATGATCATCCAGGTGCTTCTTGGCAAACTTGAGGCAACGTTTCAGACGAGATTGGTTTTCGCCAGACAGAATGGAATCAAACACTGCATTCCACAGTAAGCCACAGTAAGAACCTCAGACCAACACTCAAACATGGTAGTGATAGTGTGATGGTTTGGGGATGCATTGCTGCCTCAGGACCTGAATGACTTGCTTTAATAGAAGGAACCATGAATTCTGCACTGTATCAGATAATTCTACAGGAGAATGTTAGTCCATCCGTCTGTGAGCTAAAGCTGAAGTGCAGCTGGGTCATGCAGCAAGATAATGATACAAAAACACATAATCAAGACTACATGAAAATGATTTAAATGCAACACATTGAAGTTTTGGAATGGCCTAATCAAAGTCCAGATCTAATACCAATTGAGATGTGGTGGTAGGACATGAAATGAGCAGTTCATACTTGAAAACCCACAAATGTTGATGAGGCAAAGTAGTTTTGCATGCAAGAATGGGCTAAAATTCCTCCACAGCAATGTGAGAGACTGATCAACAACTACAGGAAGCATTTGGTTGCAGTCATTGCAGCTAAAGGTGGCACAACCAGTTAGTGTAAGAGGCCAATTATTTTTTCACACAGAGGAATTGGGTGTTGCATAACTTAGTTTATTAAATAAAATAACTATCCATTTTTTTGTTATTTGTAAACTCAGATTCCCTTTATCAAATATTAGGTTTAGGTTGAAGATCTGACAACATTCAGTATCAAAAGAGAAAATCAGAAAGGTGGCCAATACTTTTTCATGGCAGCCTGTGGTTAGAGCGCTGGGCCAGTAACCAGGAGGTTGCTGGATTAAATCACCGAGCTGACAAGGTAAAAATCTCTTGTTCTGAGCAAGGCAGTTAACCCACTGTTCCCGGGTGCCGAAGACGTAGATGTCGATTATGGCAGCCCCTCTGAATCAGAGGGGTTCGGTTAAATGCGGAAGACACATTTCAATTGAATACATTCAGTTTGACAACTGACTAGGTATCCCCCTTTCCCTAATGTAAAGCTGCACATTTCTCACATCTCACCTGCCACCTCCGGAGGTAGTGCATGACAATCGCCCAAGAGTTGCCCCCCTCTGAGCATTGCTGTGTAAACAGACTTGTTGTTGTGCCAAATGCTCCCATAGTAAAATCCTTTAAATCAAAGCAATGCTTGAGGAACAGCTGAAATGTATAGGCATTTTCCTTTTATTAAAGACTTGTTTTATTGACATTTTCCTTGAAATTTCAGTAGAAGCCAGTTACTCTGAAATTGATGCTGTAGCTTCAAAGGGAAATGTAACAATTTTTCTACTTCATATTGATCATCTCCAACACCCCCCAAACATGTGAAAATGGTGCGTTTCTATGTTTTGTAGTAAAACGTAAAGATAAGGGCTTCCAACATCAACCAATTAGTAGGCAATGCCTGCTGTTAACCTCTCTGGGATATAGGGGGTGCTGTTTCGACTTAGGGAAAATTGGTCTCCAAATTAAACTGCCTAGTACTCAATTCTTGCTCATACAATATGCATATTATTGTTATTATTGGATAGAAAACACTCTCTAGTTTCTATAGCCGTTTGAATTATGTCTCTGAGTGGAACAGAACTCATTCTACAGCACTTTTCCTGATATGGAGTGAGATTTCAGAAATCTTGGCCTCTGGTCCCAGGTCAGTTTTAATGTCCCTGTAAATGCTATGAGTGTCAACGTCGTGTGTATAGGTGGCAGGGAAGTCAGACGCAGGAGAGTAAACGAAGTGTATATGGAGACTTTTAATAAACGTCCATGAAATGCTCCAAACACGAGTAATATACATATATCAAAATAAAATGGGTACAAGGACCCGTCGCACACCTATACACTAATAAAACAACACTTGACATACAACAATCTCTGACAAACACATGAAGGGAAACAGAGGGTTAAATACACAACAGGTAATGAATGGGATTGACAACAGGTGTGTGGAAAGACAAGACAAAACCAATGGAAAATGAAAAATGGATCGATGATGGCTAGAAGACCGGTGAAGTCGACCGCCGAACACCGCCCGGACAAGGAGAGGCAACGACTTCGGCAGAAGTCGTGACAATGAGGATACAAACACTGCCCACGCCTTCCTCTAGATGTCAGTAAGTGGTGACAATTTGAATGGAGTCGATTGCGCAATCAGGGCCTGTTTAACTAGTCAGAAATCGCACGGGAGTAGCCAGAGTAAATAGACACCAACGTCAACTACCTAATTACTCATCATAAAACATTTCAGAAAAATATATGGTGTATAGCAAAATGAAAGACAAAGATCTTGTGAATACAGACAATATTTCCGATTTTTTAAGTGTTTTACAGCGAAAACACAATATATTGTTATAATAGCTTACTGCAATGGCTAACACACAACAACATTGATTCCAAGTAATCGGTAGCGATAGCACAGCTCGACAGATATATTAAATAGCATCCCAAATTGGGTCCTTATCTTTGTTGATCTTCCATCAGAATGTTGTAAAGGGGTCAATTGTCCAGTACAGTCTTTGTTTGGGATCCAGAACGAACTATTTCCCTCTTGAATTAGCAATCTCACTGGCCGTGCGGCGCTAACCTCTCCTTCTTCAAACAATTCTTCCAAAGCATCACGTCTAAAGTCCCGAATAAATTTCAATAATATAATTAAACTATATTGAAAAAACATACTTTAGGATGATATTGTGACATGTATCAAGTCAAATCGAAGCCGGAGACTATATTCACGTATAACGACAGTTTTCCAGGAGGCAATACAAAGTCCAACTTCGCGCCTGGGAGAAAAAAATTATGGCAGTCCTCTCACTCCAAGAGGCTGTATTCAAGCCCTGAACGAGATATTCAAGTCCTTTCTGCTCTCACTTCCGCATGACACCCAGGGGAAGGCGTATGACGTGTTTCTATGGTCCCAAGTGACATGCCCTTTTATAGACAAGGTCTTGAAGAGAGATATTGATTTTGGAAATCTCAATTCCGGATAGGAAATGGGCTGTAAAAATAGTTCTGTTCCAATTAGAGAAATAATTCAAACGTTTTTAGAAACTAGAGACTGTTTTCTATCCAATAGTAGTAATAATATGCATATTGTAAGAGCAAAAATTGATTAAGAGGCCGTTTGAAATGGGCACATATTTTCCAGTTTTTCAATACGCCCCCTGCAGCCATAAGAAGGTAAAAGGCCAAAGACCAGTGTAACGGTCCTGACCTGTTTTATGTTGTTTTTTGTATGTGTTTAGGTCAGGGCATGTGTTTTGGGTGGGCAGTCTATGTTATCTGTTTCTATGTTGGTTTTGGTTGCCTGGTATGGCTCTTAATTAGAGGCAGGTGTTTTGCGTTCTCCTCTAATTAAGAGTCATATTTAGGTAGGGTGTTCTCACTGTTTGTTTGTGGGTGATTGTCTCCTGTGTCGTCGAATGTATGTACCATACGGGACTGTTTGGCTGTTCGTTTATTTTGATGTCGTCTGTTTCCTGTCCGTGAGTTTACGTTTAGTTATGTAAGTTTATGTTCAGGTTTCGTCAACGTCGTTTTCTTGTTTTGTATATTTGAAAGTGTTTTGTTTTTCGTGTTGCCATCGTCGTTGTAAATAAAAAGATGGCTTATTTCCCGAAAGCTGCATTTTGGTCTGATGATCCTTCTCTCCTCTCCTCGTCCGAGGATGAGGAGAGAGACAGCCCTTACAACCAGATGTACCGTTCTTTTGCTCCCTGCGCCTGACGCACGATGGATGTCGGACCTGCTCTCTTTCCAAGCTGTTGTTTAGCCAGTAATATATCACTGGTCATGTTTTTACTCGTTATAGGTGTTAAAAACATCATAAGGTAGTTAATTTAAACCGTTTTATAGCAATTTATATCCGTTTAGTGCGATTTTGAGGCATTGCTTTGTGATGCACTTTCAAGCGCCGGGCACGTTTCGGGGTCCCGGTCGAACGTTAGTGGGCATTTCGACGGACAAGAGGACATCTTTCGACCAAAAGAAGATTAGACCCAAGAAAGGATACATTGCCCAAGATTCTGATGGAAGATCACCTCATAGTAAGAAATATTTAAGATGATAAATCGTTGTTCTGTCGAAAAATGTCAAACGCATATTCCGCCATTTTTTTGGTATAGTGTCGCTTGGCGAACCCTGTATTGCACAGTAAGGATAATTTTAGAAATGTAATTCAGCGATTGCATTAAGAACTAATTTGTCTTTCGATAGCTGTCCAACTTATATATTTTTTAGTCAAGTTTATGAATAGTTATTCATGAGACAAGATCACTGTCAAATATGGCGCCCGACATTTTCAGGCTAATTTTGCTAGTATTGTCATTGTATAACCACGTTTTTTTGTGGCTAAATATGCACATTTTCGAACAAACTCTATATGTATGTTGTAATATGATGTTACAGGAGTGTCATCGGACGAATTCTGAGAAGGTTAGTGAAAAAATTTATATTTTGGCGATGATTCCGTTATCGCTCTCTTTGGCTTGAATCAATGCTCGGGTAACGTTTGCACATGTGGTATGCTAATATAACGATTTATTGTGTTTTCGCTGTAAAACACTTAGACATCTGAAATATTGTCTGAATTCACAAGATCTGTGTCTTTCCATTGCTGTGAGCTGTGTATTTAAAAAAAATGTTTTATGATTAGTAATTAGGTAATACACGTTGCTCTCTGTATTTATTATAGTCGAGTTGTGATGGTGGGTGCAATTGTAAACTATGATTTATACCTGAAATATGCACATTTTTCTAACAAACCTATCCTATACAATAAATTTGTTATCAGACTGTCATCTGATGAGGTTTTTTCTTGGTTAGTGGCTATCAATATCTTTATTTGGCCGAATTGGTGATAGCTACTGGTGGAGAGAAAATGGTGGACAAAGACAAATGGTGTCTTTTGCTAACGTGGTTAGCTAATAGATTTACATATTTTGTCTTCCCTGTAAAACATTTTAAAATCTGAAATGGTGGCTTTATTCACAAGATCTGTATCTTTCATTTGGTGTCTTGGACTTGTGATTTTATGATATTTAGATTTTCCTTTTCATTGTGACGCGATGCTAATCAGTGAGGGTGGGGGTTGGGGGTGCTTGTCAGTTGGGACGCTAGCGCTAACTATCCCAGAGAAGTTAAGTTCCCCAGCAAGAGTACCAAATAATTTCACTCAAACTGAAGCGGGAACTAACAAAGATTCAGTGACAACTAAAAGAAACAAGTAGGGTTTTAGGAGGGGTTGTAACGGCTTTCCTCCTCCTCTTCATCAGAAGAGGAGGAGCAGGGATCGAACCAAAATGCAGCTGAGTTTGTAGGCATGATTTATTACGAAAAAACACGAACTCGACTAATACACTAACAAAACAAATAAACGGTGTAGACAGATCTGAACGACGGACTCACAATAACACACGAGAACGCACGAACAGGGAAAAAGCCTACACATAAATGACACTGAACAAAACAAACCGAAACCAGTCCCGTGTGGCATAACGACATACACAAACACAGGAAACAATCACCCACAACGAACACTGTGAAAACACCTACCTAAATATGACTCTTAATTAGAGGAACGCCAAACACCTGCCTCTAAGAGCCATACCAGGCAACCCATAAACCAACATAGAAACAGAAAACATAGAATGCCCACCCAAACTCACGTCCTGACCAACTAACACATATAACAAACTAACAGAAATAGGTCAGGAACGTGACATAACCCCCCCCATAAGGTGCGAACTCCGGGCGCACCAGCACAAAGTCTAGGGGAGGGTCTGGGTGGGCATCTGACCACGGTGGTGGCTCAGGCTCCGGGCGAGGTCCCCACCCCACCATAGTCAATCCCAGCTTCCATCTCCCCCTATGAATGTCCACCCTCATCTTACCCCCACAAAATCCTCTTGGTAACATCAACAACAGGGGCAGCACCGGGACAGAGGGATAGATCAAGACAGAGGGATAGCTCAAGACAGAGGGATAGATCAGGATATAGAGGTAGCTCAGGATAGAGAGGGAGATCAGGATAGAGGGGCAACTCCGGACTGAAAGGCAGCTCCGGACAGAGAGACAGCTCTGGACTGAGGGGCAGTTCTGGGTAAATAGCCTCTCCGGGCTAAGGGACAGCTCATGACTGTCTAACGGCTCTGGACGCTCATGGCTGGCTGACGGCTCTCGACGCTCATGGCTGGCTGACGGCTCTCGACGCTCATGGCTGGCTGACGGCTCTCGACGCTCATGGCTGGCTGACGGCTCTCGACGCTCATGGCTGGCTGACGGCTCTCGACGCTCATGGCTGGCTGACGGCTCTCGACGCTCATGGCTGGCTGACGGCTCTCGACGCTCATGGCTGGCTGACGGCTCTCGACGCTCATGGCTGGCTGACGGCTCTCGACGCTCATGGCTGGCTGACGGCTCTCGACGCTCATGGCTCGCTGACGGCTCTCGACGCTCATGGCTCGCTGACGGCTCTCGACGCTCATGGCTCACTGACGGCTCTGGCAGATCCTGTCTGGTTGGCGGCTCTGGCAGATCCTGTCTGGTTGGCGGCTCTGGCAGATCCTGTCTGGTTGGCGGCTCTGGCAGATCCTGTCTGGTTGGCGGCTCTGGCAGATCCTGTCTGGTTGGCGGCTCTGGCAGATCCTGTCTGGTTGGCGGCTCTGGCAGATCCTGTCTGGTTGGCGGCTCTGGCAGATCCTGTCTGGTTGGCGGCTCTGGCAGATCCTGTCTGGTTGGCGGCTCTGGCAGATCCTGACTGATAACTGGCTCTAGCGGCTCCTGACTGACTATCGGCTCTGACGGCTCGGGACAGACGGGCGGCTCTAATGGCTCAGGACAGACGGATGGCTCAGGCGGCGCTGGGGAGACGGATGGCTCAGACGGCGCTGGGGAGACGGATGGCTCAGATGGCGCTGCGGAGACGGATGGCTCAGACTGCACCTGTCTGGCGGAAGGCTCTGGCTGCTCCTGTCTGGCGGAAGGCTCTGTAGGCTCATGGCAGACGGGCAGCTTTGCAGGCTCATGGCAGACAGGCAGTTCATGCGCCGTTGGGCAGACGGCAGACTCTGGCCGGCTGAGACGCACTGTAGGCTTGGTGCGTGGTGCCGTAACTGGAGGCACCTGACTGAGGACACGCACTTCAAGCCTAGTGCGGGGAGCAGGGACAGGACACACTGACCTCTCGAAGCGCACTATATTCCTGGTGCGTGGTACCGGACTGAGGGCACGCACCTCAGGACGAGTGCGGGGGGAAACAGTGTGCACAGGACTTAGGAGACGCACATGTGGCTTAGTGCGCGGTGCCGGAACTGGAGGCACTGGGCTGGAGACACGCACCATAGGGAGAGTGCGTGGAGGAGGCACAGGGCTCTGAAAACGCACTGGAAGCCTGGTGCGTGGTGTAGGCACTGGTGGTACTGGGCTGGGGCGGGGAGGTAGTGCCGGAAATACCGGACCGTGAAGGCGTACTGGCTCCCTTGAGCACGAGCCTGCCCAACCTTACCTGGTTGAATGCTCCCCGTCGCCCGACCAGTGCGGGGAGGTGGAATAACCCGCACCGGGCTATGTAGGCGAACCGGGGACACCATGCGTAAGGCTGGTGCCATGTAAGCCGGCCCGAGGAGACGCACTGGAGACCAGACGCGTTGAGCCGGCCTCATGACACCTGGCTCAATGCCCAATCTAGCCCTACCAGTGCGGGGAGGTGGAATAACCCGCACTGGGCTATGCACTCGTACAGGAGACACCGTGCGCTCTACTGCGTAACACGGCGCCTGCCCGTACTCCCGCTCTCCACGGTAAGCCTGGGAAGTGGGCGCAGGTCTCCTACCTGCCCTTGGCCCACTACCTCTTAGCCTCCCCCCCCCCCCAAGAAATTTTTGGGGTCTCCTCTCGGGCTTCCAGCCACGTCTCCTTGCTGCCTCCTCATACCACCGCCTCTCTGCTTTCGCTGCCTCCAGCTCAGCTTTGGGACGGCGATATTCTCCCGGCTGTGCCCATGGACCTTTCCCGTCCAATATTTCCTCCCAAGTCCATGATACCTGTGTAGTCTCATGCTCGAACTCACGCCGCTTGGTTCTGGATTGGTGGGTGATTCTGTAACGGCTTTCCTCCTCCTCTTCATCAGAAGAGGAGGAGCAGGGATCGAACCAAAATGCAGCTGAGTTTGTAGACATGATTTATTAACGAAAAAACACGAACTCGACTAATACACTAACAAAACAAATAAACGGTGTAGACAGATCTGAACGACGGACTCACAATAACACACGAGAACACACGAACAGGGAAAAAGTCTACACATAAATGACACTGAACAAAACAAACCGAAACCAGTCCCGTGTGGCATAACGACATACACAAACACAGGAGACAATCACCCACAACGAACACTGTGAAAACACCTACCTAAATATGACTCTTAATTAGAGGAACGCCAAACACCTGCCTCTAATTAAGAGCCATACCAGGCAACATAGAAACAGAAAACATAGAATGCCCACCCAAACTCACGTCCTGACCAACTAACACATATAACAAACTAACAGAAATAGGTCAGGAACGTGACAGGGGTTCTGAAAGACACTCATGGGGGTGTCCACAAAGTTGAATAGCAACAACGACTGGAACCTAAAAGACACATACCATGAGCGCCCACAAATTTTGCCCAAGAAGAGGCAAACAAAAGAAAAACCCATACCAGACTTTATTGAATTTTTAATTTAACTAGGCAAATCAGTTAATTAAGAACTAATTCTTATTTTACAATGACGGCATACCTCGGCCAAACCCTCTCTTAACCCGGATGACGCAAGGGCAAATTATGCGCCGCCCTATGGTACTCCCGATCACGGCCGGTTGTGATACAGCCCAGGATGGAACCAGGGTCTGTAGTGACGCCTTTAGCACTCAGATGCAGTGCCTTAGACCGCTGCGCCACTAATGGCAGGAAACAAACCAAAAAAGGTGGCACAGATAAAGGTTTGTTTGTCTGAAACTCATAATAGGGAGAACCAACTTAAGGTATTAACTCTCCACGTCTATCAAGACCACTGGAGCACTGGGCCAGCCACTCTTAAATAACACCTGGGCCAGCACAGGTGAAACACCTTCCCACTAACGAGATGGCAACCAGCACAGGTGTAACACACACTGCCTAATGAGGTGACACCAATCGGTGCACCCTACATGCTAAAGTCCAACCTCAAAACATAAATGAAAAACCAAAGTTTTTAACAAAGCCTGAGAAACTTCCCTTTTAAGGAACGCAAGCGGCAGCTTCTCAGTGAATTAACATATTTTTCAGTCACGATTCTATTTTTGTCATGTAATGACTTGCATGATCTTGATGAAGTGAAGCATGGTTTGTTCTAAGGTAAATTCAATACAGTGGGCTGAAATGCAATCTAGCTATGGTTCAGCTAATGTTAGCTGCTGTAGCATTCAGCTAACTAACTTAGTAGGTAAGTTAGCAGCAGTAGTTAGCTAGTAGTATGTGAGGAGGGTGCAGACATTTTGTTTAGCTTGCTAGCTAGCTCTGTATAATATGAATGGCACTGATAATTGATAATGTCAAATTTTATATTTGTATGATGGGGTGAACATTTATTTTTGCTATGCTGAAGTTACTTGACTAAACATATGTTAACTAGCTGTGTCACTTCGACTGTGTCTTGCAGATAAATTAATGTGTATGGATGAGAAAATAAACCATTTAGTTGTCTGCACATGCTTGTGAATTGCTTTTTTTTAACCTTTATTTTACTAGGCAAGTCAGTTAATTAAGAACAAATTTGTATTTACAATGACGGCCTGCCCCGCCAAACACTGGGCCAATTGTGCGCCGCCCTATGGGACTCCCAATCATGGCCGGATGTGATGCAGCCTGGATTCGAACCAGGGACTGTGGTGATGCCTCTTGCACTGAGATGCAGTGGTGGCTCGGGAGCCCGAGCTGCATTATTGAAGAGTGTAATATGGTTGATGAAAAGTTGCTCGCATAGCTAGTTGAATAGTGTGCATGCTTAGTGGTTACTGTGATATTTAAGGTAAATTTGAGCTGTGGAGCAAGAACGTCATGTTGCCTCTCTCGACATGTGACACTCCATTGCTAATGTAAATTGAAAAATGTATATGCATATTATGTCCTGTACATTGACATTTTGTTGCTTCAACTCTGTCTGAATAGGCTTTATGTGCTTTGATTCCCATCTAGTCAGGGAGTCAGACTTGGGACACCAGAGGAATCCAAGGCCAATTGGTGACAATCAATCAATTAACTGCCTTGGAGAAAAGAACAAGCAATAAAGTGCACATCGATTGTTGGATTTGAGTATTCCTGTTATAGGTGGTGAATACTATGCAACATTATACAATAACCACAGTAAGGCACATGCAACATCACTTGACTTGTTCCAGTCATCAACAACGGTACAGTTTCTTAGTAAGTTGTTTCTGTTTTTAATTGCGCTATAACAAATCAAATTTTGTTGGTCATGTGCCAAATACAACACATGCAGACTTGACAGTGAAACGCTTACTTACGAGCCCATTCCCAACTGTGCAGAGTTCAAAAGTAAGACAAATATTTGCTCAAAAAATAGTAACACAATAATGAGGCTCTATAGGAGTACCAGTATCGAGTAAATGTCTAGGGGAATGAAAGGTAGTTGAGAGAATACAGTATGTACATGTGGGTAGGGGTAAAAGTGACTAGGCAACCAGAGAATAGTAACAGAAAATGCAACACAATAACAAGGCTATATACAAGGAGTACCAGTACAACGCACTATATTTGATTTATATAATCTTGGAAGGAGACTTATGTGAAAAGCAAGCTTATTGCTTCATACTTCTCATCTGTTGAGTTTTCCTTGTGTGTGTAATCCTTAATGAAGCGATCCTCTCAGATGTTCCAAGTCTAATAAGCTGGGTCTCAGACAAGTCTGGAGATCGGTTTGAGGCCCAATTAATAGTCTAGTCCCAGTTACATTATTCACAAAGTGATGCGAAGGATAAGAAACAGAAATCTTTACTTGCCATATAGAGAACCCAGAATGAGACATTTATTTTTGTTATGCTCTTTAATTTACTTGCAGACGACATGCCGCTACTGTTCTGTTGCTAATTTTCTATCAAAACAGTGAATGTTAATGACCCTTCCACCCAATGTGGAGTGTTTTATTTCTCAATTGGAATGAGATGTATTTGAAAGCCTCTCTATTCTCCATGACAACCTGAGGATTCCCAAGCTGAATCGCTAATGGATTTGTGTGTGATATATATTTTGGATATTCTCACCATGGCTAGCAATGGAGGGAGAGAATGGGGAAGCAGGGAGTTTTGCACCATCTTATGAATCTAAAGGGACACCACAAGCAAACTGTCGCAAATTCAAAGGAAACAAAGTGTTGGAAATGTAAGAATAAAACAAATGAATTTGATATCAGAAATGTTGTCGTTTTGTATGTAACAGGTTGCATATTAAACACCCACTTTCTGAATTAATCACCCACTTTATGAATTAAAGTATTTTGGATTGACAACCCAGGATTGCAGATAGAACCTTTATAGCAGTTAAAAGGGGTTTGCACTGATAGAACTTTCAGATTTAAAAAAATGTTATTGTAAATGTACTTTAAAAAAATCTGACATCTCACACGTAAAGGACCACCTCAAGAGCAACTCTATTCGAATAACTTGACCAAAATGTCAAATAGAACCTTATAGTCCCAAGGTCACACCATGGCGTCATCATCAACATAGCAACTGGCCCTCCACCTCCTGCGTCCACAAGAACACAAACATTCTAAAAACATGATTCCACTTTGACATTATGGGGTATTGTGTGTAGGTCAGTGACAATTCAGGCTGTAACACAACAAAATGTGGAAAAGGTAATGAGGTGTGAATACTTTCTAAAAGCGCAACATACACATACATACAGTGCATTTGGAAAGTATTCAGACCCCTTGACTTCTTCCACATTTTGTTACGTTACAACCTTATTCTAAAATCAATTAAATCGTTTTCCCCCCATCAATCTACACACAATACCCCATAATGACAAAGCAAAAACTGTTTTTTTTTTTACAAAACAGAAATATAAGATATTAGATAAGAATTCAGACCCTTTACTCAGTACTTTGTTGAAGCACCTTTGACAGCGATTACAGCCTTGAGTCTTATTGGGTATGATGCTAAGCTTGGCACACCTGTATTTGGTGAGTTTCTCCCATTTTCTCTGCAGATCCTCGGAAGCTCTGTCAGGTTGGATGTGGAGGTGAAGCTGCACAGTTATTTTCAGATCTCTCCAGAGATGTTCGATCGGGTTCAAGTCCGGGCTCTGGCTGGGCCACTCAAGGACATTCTGAGAGTTGTCCCGAGGCCACTCATGCATTGTCTTGGCTGTGTGCTCAGGGTCGTTGTCCTGTTGGAAGGTGAACCTTCATCCCAGTCTGAGGTCCTGAGTGCTCTGGAGTAGGTTTTCATCAAGGATATCTTTGTACTTTGCTCTGTTGATCTTTCCCTCGATCCTGACTAGTCTCTCAGTCCATGCCGCTGAAAACATCCCCACAGCATGATGCTGCCACCACCATGCTTCACTGTAAGGTTTCTTCAGACCAGAGAATCGTGTTTCTCATGGTCTGAGAGTCTTTAGGTGCCTTTTAATAAACTCCAAACAGGCTGTCATGTGCTTTTTACTGAGGAGTAGCTTCCATCTGGCCATTCTACCATGGAGGCCTGATTGGTGGCATGCTGCAGAGATGGTTGTCCTTCTGGAAGGTTCTCCCATCTCCACAGAGGAGCTCTCTCAGACTGACCATTGGGTTCTTGGTCACCTCCATGACCAAGGCCCTTCTCCCCGATTGCTCAGTTTGGCCGGGCAGCCAGCTCTAGGAAGAGTCTTGGTGGTTCTAAAGTTTTTCCATTTAAGAATGATGGAGGCCACTGTGTTCTTTGGGACGTTCAAAGCTGCAGAAATGTGTTGGTACCCTTCCCCAGATCTGTGCCTCGACACATTCCTGTCTTGGAGCTTTACGGACAATTCCTTTGACCTCAAGGCTTGGTTTTTGCTCTGACATGCACTGTCAACTGTGGTACCTTATATAGACAGGTGTGTGCTTTTTTTTTTTTTTTTTTTTTTGAGCGTGTGTGTGTGTTTGTGAGGGTGTGGGCAGAGTCCTGTGAGTGTGCGTAGAGACATTTCAATAGTCAGTCAGCGGGAAAAAAGGGGGTCAATTCAAATAGTTCAGGGTAGCCGTTTGATTAACTGTTCAGCAGTCTTATGGCTTGGAGATAAGCAGTTCAGGAGCCTTTTGGTCCCAGACTTGGCATCCGGTAACGTTTGCTGTGCGTTAGCAGAGAACAGTCTTTGACTTGGGTGGCTGGAGTCTTTGACAAGTCTTCCTCTGACACCGCCTGGTACAGTATAGAGGTCCTGGATGGCAGGGAGCTCGGCCCAGTGATGTTCTGGACCGTACGCACTACATTCTACAGCGCCTTACGGTCGAATGCCAAGCAGTTGCCCTACCAAGCGGTAATGCAGCCAGTAAAGATGCTCTCAATGATGCAGCTGTAGTACTTTTTGAGGATCTGAGGGCCCATGCCAAATCATTTCAGCCTCCTGAGGGGGAAGAAGCATTGTCATGCCCTCTTCACAACTGTGTTGGTGTGTTTGGAACATGATAGACCTTAGTGATGTACCTTAGTGATGTGGATACAGAGGAACTTGAATTTCTCGACCCACTCCACTACAGTCTCATCGACGTGAATGGGGAAGTGCTCAGTGTTGTTGTTGGTTTCCTTGTACCTTTTCAATCATTGCCTCATTGGTGAAATTAGCAATATGACAATATATTTAATTAACTTCTCTATGGTAGGGGGCAGCATTGGGAATTTTGGATGAAAGCATGCCCAAATTAAACTGCCTGCTACTCAGCCATAAAAGCTAGAATATGCCTATAATTAGTATATTTGGATAGAAAACACTCTGACGTTTCTAAAACTGTTTGAATGATGTCTGTGAGTATAACAGAACGCATATGGCAGGCAAAAACCTGAGAAAAAATCCAACCAGGAAGTGGGAAATCTGAGGTTTGTAGTTTTTCAACTCTTGGCCTATCGAATACACTGTGTCTATGGGGTCAAATTGCACTTCCTAAGGCTTCCACTAGATGTCAACAGTCTTTAGAACCTTGTTTGACGATTCTACTGTGAAGTGGGGGCGAATGAGAGGGGAATGAGTCATAGGTCTGCCAGAGAGCAACGAGCTCAGTCTCGCGCGTTCACATGAGAGCGAGATCTATTCCATTGCAATTCTACAGACAAAGGAATTCTCCGGTTGGAACATAATTGAAGATTTATGTTAAAAACATCCTAAAGATTGATTCTATACTTCGTTTGACATGTTTCTACAGACTGTAATATAACTTTTTAGACTTTTTGTCCGTACTTTCCGCTGGACTTGCACGTGCGTCGTGAGTTTAGATTGTGTACTGAACGCGCGAAAAACAAGGAGGTATTTGGACATAAATGATGGACATTATCGAATAAAACAAACATTTATTGTCAAACTGGGATTCCTGGGAGTGCATTCTGATGAAGATCATCAAAGGTAAGTTAATATTTATAATGCTATTTCTGACTTCTGTTGACTCCAACATGGCGGATATCTGTTTGGCTTGATTTGTCGTCTGAGCGCCGTACTCAGATTATTGCATGGTTTGCTTTTCCATAAAGTTTTTTTGAAATCTGACACAGCGGTTGCATTAAGGAGAAGTGGATCTAAATTTCCATGCATAACCGTTATATGTTTATTGTGAGTATTTCTGTAAATTGATGTGGCTCTCTGCAAAATCACCGGATGTTTTGGAACTACTGAACACAACGAGCCAATGTAATCTCAGATTTTTGGATATAAATATGAACTTTACCAAAAACAAAACATACATGTTTTGTGTAACATGAAGTCCTATGAGTGTCATCTGATGAAGATCATCAAAGGTTAGTGATTCATTTTATCTCTATTTCTGTTTTTTGTGACTCCTCTCTTTGGCTGGAAAAATGGCTGTGTTTTTCTGTGACTTGGCTCTGACCTAACTTAATCGTTTGGTTTGCTTTCGTCGTAAAGCCTTTTTGAAGTCGGACACTGTGGCTGGATTTACAACAAGAGTATCGTTGTAATTGTAATTAATTTCTGTTGTTTTGAATTTGGCGCCCTGCAGTTTCACTGGCTGACGAGGTGGGATGCTGCCGTCCCACATACCCTAGTGAGGCTAAATCATTCAAAAACCCTTAGTAACCTCTCTAGGGTAGGTGGGACGCAATCGTCCCACCTGGCCAACAGCCAGGGAAAATACAGAGCGCCATATTCAAATAAAATTATATAAAAATCAAACTTTCATTAAATCACACATGTAAAATTAAAATTAAAACTACACTCGTGAATCCAGCCAACATGTCAGGTTTCAAAAAGGCTTTTCAGCGAAAGCATAAGATGCTATTATCTGATGATAGCACAACAGTAAACAAAGAGAGTAGCATATTTCAACACTGCAGGCACGACACAAAACGCAGAAATAAAAATATAATTCATGCCTTACCTTTGACAAACTTCTTTTGTTGGCACTCCAATATGTCCCATAAACATCACAAATGGTCCTTTTGTTCGATTAATTCCGTCGATATATATCCGCGTTTCATCCAGAAAAACACAGCTTCCAACTTGCGCAACGTCACTACAAGATATCTCAAGTTACATGTAAACTTTACCAAAACATTTCAAACTACTTTTGTAATACAATGTTAGGTATTTCTAAACGTTAATAACCGATCAAATTGAAGACGGGATGATCTGTGTTCAATACAAAAAGAAAACAAACTGACACAACCTTTCTGGTAATGTGCCTCTCTCAAACAATTTACTTCAAGTGACTCTCATTTAAGATGGCCGTACTTCTTCATTACACAAAGGAAAAACCTCAACCAATTTCCAAAGACTGGTGACATCCAGTGGAAGCGGTAGGAACTGCAAACAAGTCCCTTAGAAATCTGGTGTCCCAATGAAACCTCATTGAAAAGACAGTGACCTCAAAAAAAATTACATCTGAATGGTTTGTCCTCGGGGTTTAGCCTGCTACATAAGTTCTGTTATACTCACAGACATGATTCAAGCAGTTTTAGAAAACTCTGAAGTTTCTATCCAAATCTACTAATATTATGCACATCTTATATTCTGGGGATGAGTAGCAGGCAGATGAATTTGGGCATGCTATTTATCCAAAAGTGAAAATGCTGCCCCCTACCCCGAAGAAGTTAATGCAATTGCAGACAGAAGTTGACATCAGGAACATAATGCATGTTTCCGAGTAAGTTCTGCATCAAAGAAAAGGTCACAAGTTATTTTATTAAACCTGAAGTCCAGCCCTAGTGACTGCCTACGTCATTATCTTCTACTTATGAGATCAAAACCATGCCTACTCAACATTAAAACTCTTGTTTATATAGCTATCTAAAAGCTTAGCAGTACATGTCCAATTTGATTTATAGTGGGATGTCTGACTAATCTCGTATCTCTTACACTCCCCTGCAGAGTTCTGTCTTCACAGTCACACATTTCTCAGACAGTTTCTTCATAATAGGCAGAGAGACTAGAAAGGTACTGTGGAACAATATTAAACCTAATAATGTATATATATATATATTGTTAATCTGTAGTCTAGGACCTTATATATGTAAGGAGTGAGGGGTCTTATAAGCCCTCCCCTTCCATTAATACAACATAAGCATAATCAATTATTATAACACATCAAAAAATTTGGTACAGCCCCTATCATGACCCCTAAATGAACCACTTTCATTTCCCCCTTTGAGACTAATTAGTCTCACAGCTTCAATCATAGTATTCTCATCTGAAATTAAATAGATTAGGCAAATCCCCCGTATCCATTTGATCCCAGGGATGGCCTTCTAAAGGGAGAAACAACTCCTGAGGTTCCTGGAATGCTAGTGGGGGTGGATGAGTCTGGTTATACTCCCATTTCCTCTTGAGTCCTGGGAAGAACCACACAAGTTGAATAAACAATGGGATTAAGAGAAACCAGAAATGCACCAGTATCACCTTCAGCACGATTTGTATCCGCTTCCACCAACACCATCATTTCAGCATGTTCAAGAGCAGTTAGTCATTTTCTTACAAATATAAACGGTAACCAAAACCACCAAACCTCCTACAAGTATAGGAGTAAACTATGAAAACAAAGTCAACATAACTTTTCCCATCACATTTCCAAATGTAGCATTAAACCAGTCACCAATTTTGTCAAACAGATTTTTCAGACATTGAGAGAGTTTAACTAAGATCAGCAATCTTATCAATTATTGCAGTCATATTCTCAGAGGAGTCAGGGAGGATCATAACACAATTTTCAGGATCAACAATACCTAGTACGTTACAGTGTCCTCCTTCCTTCACCAAAAGATCATCTAAAGCCAAATCATGGCGGCTGACGACTGCTTTCAGATTTTGGACATCTAATGAGAGTTGGCTAAATCCTTGGATTGTTAAATTCATATGGGCCTGTAAAGAATAGGTTAAATCGTTTACCCACTTTCCTAGGACACCCACACCCCAGGAGGGTATGAATGACATACCAAAAATCTCATCGTAATCGGTGATCAGGCCTACCACCAGTATGTCATCGGTAAACTTAATGATGGGGGGAGTAGACCCACATAATGAGCACCTAACAATACCTCCCTTCAGGCCTGGTCTTCCAAATCCTCCCTCACGCATCTGTTTCCTTCACAGAAACCCATGGTGCCCACAGTGCTGCAGAGACATGACGTATTTTACCCGCTCCTCAAGCTGTTCACTCACACACACACACATTCGTACATACATGGACAGAGGGACAACAGATTAGGTATACAACATGGCAGTTCATCCATTTGAGATACAAACACTACACAAACCATGCAGTAATGTTGTCCATTTAAAACAAGCAAATTGCACCAACCTAATGGTGGCTCCTACTGCTGCTGCTCTACTTTGGACATGTTTCCAGACTTGTACCCAGTGCCCTCTCTTGCCAACTACGCCAGATGTAATGCCCACCAGTTGCAAGGATAGGGTAGAGCCAATGTTGACTTGAACTGGGTGCATGGCCACACAAACACAATATAAATACTCAAAATGACTACGTGTGGCTAACCAGGGGTGGGATAATGTCAATGAGGCTTTGATCAGATAGTAGCCGGGAGCTTGAGGTATCTGATATTTGTTTATGACAGTTTGCAGGTGAAAACGTGTAAAATGTATGTACTTTCAGAATTGTTTGGCGAGCTACTCATAGGTGGGCTGCAAGCTGCTAGTAGCTTGCAATCAACCTGTTGGTGATCCCTGCACTAGAGCCTGAATTCCTGTTAATACTATGGTTGTGTTTCAAATGACACCATATAAAGGGCCCAAAGTGGAGTGTAGTGGAGCTGCATAAGTGTTGCTGTCCACTTTCTGGAGGATCAAGTTTTGAAATCAGTGGAATTAGTGCATAAGAGCGAAAGAGATGGAGAAAACAGCTGTCTCCGGATTACATCTTCAAACTAAGGACAACCGTGGCATGGCATCCGTGACAGGGAGACACGTCCATTATGCATGATGATGTATACAGGGAAGATAGTCTAGCGTCAGTTTCTAATTTTGACAGGAAGTGGTTTCATTTAAAGCTAAAGTGAACTGTTAGCTAGCTAGCTAACATTAGCTGGCTGGCTCCCTAGCTGACGTTATTATTCGTATCCCAGAGCTGTTTGCTTTTCTAGTTAGAGCCGAATGTTAGCTAGCTAACATTGAACCTGGTTGAATGTTAGCTAGCTAACATTGAACCTGGTTGGTTAGCTCCCAGCATATTCATGCAGGGTAGCAACAACATGATTTTGCACTATGTTCATTGTTGTTTAACTAGGCAACGTTAGCTGGCTGGGTCGTTGGCTAACGTTAGGTGACTTGTGTGGTCTTACACGTTGTTTACCTAGCTAGGTTAATTGTTTACCTAGCTAGCTAGCTACATGTCTTAAGCTAAAGTGTACTGTTAGCTAGCTGGCTCCTTAGCTGACGTTATTATTCGTATCCCAGAGCCGTTTGCTTTCCTAGTTAGAGCCTAATGTTAGCTAGCTAACCCTGAACCTAGTTGGTTAACTCCCAGCATATTCATGCAGGGTAGTAACATGATTTGGCACTATGTTCATTGTTGTTTAACTAGCTAATGTTAGCTGGCTGGCTCGTTAGCTAACGTTCCGTTACGTGTGTGAGTTTACACATTGTTTACCTAGCTAGGTTCATTGTTTACCTAGCTAGCTAGCTACATGTCTTGAGCTAAAGTGTACAACACCCGTTGAATATGGCCGGTGTCAGTAAACGTCTGCGTAATGAAATTGTTGCCTGCAGAGCTGGTTAGGTTGTTTTCATGTTATCTATAGGTAAACAAATCATCGACCAGAGCGTCAAGTGTGCACTCGGAGGGTGAAACGAGATGGGTGGGTCTAAAGCTTACGATGCTGAATGGGTGTAGACAAAGAAGAGCTCTTTACTAGATACCAAAGCATTCAAAGGCAATTTTCTCAAAAGTGAGTTTACAAGTTTATCAACTTTCAAAGCAGAATTACTCTCCCATTGTTCCTCAAATATGTAGAGTGTGATATACCATTCTGTAGCTCTGAGTCTCTACTTTTATCAGATTTAGAAAACACATTTTCAAATGTTGCTACGTGAGACCGAATCCAGCTGGAGAGTCACATATTTCTGATCCAATTACATAATCTGATGTTATTTCCAAAACTGGAGCTTTCATTCTCCCTATAGGGGTGATTGGATCCTGAATAGAGTCACTCCCCAGCCCTGACAGATCAGTCTTCAATTAGCAGTTCAGCTTGCAATTATCTTAAGGGCAGACAAACCCCCCTTCCATTTCTCTCACCCTGTTGATTTGGTGGTCTAATTTCCAATCGGCACTCCCTGCGCAAAGAAAGGACTCACTTAGACAACTGTAGTTTTTCTGCAATCCATTGTGGATCTCTATTACTTGAATAAGGTGGAGTAAGACAAGACGTTGGCGATAGAAAGAGCAAAACGGTAGGGTTAATACATGCACAATAGCAATTTTATTAAATTCTGTACTCATCCTATTAGACAACGAATGATTTTGACCTACACAGAGGCATTGTTCTCAAAGCAAGAACAACAAAGTATTAAGACAAAGCATGACATCAACACATTTGGCACCTTACTCCCTCTCCGTCGGTTCAAAGATTATTAATGGTGGAGAACAGCAAACCGAGGCCGGAGGGGGAAACAAAAGGGTGGAACATGGAATTATCTCCGTGTGTGAATAGCAGAAGAAAATAACTGTCTCCTCTGCTGCTCGCAGTAACCTGCCCACAGCCATAAGTGATGCAGCAATTCCATATATAAACCATCCTCTCCTCCTCATTCATCCACCCCCATTCTTCCCTTTAGGAAAACAAAACAACTCGACAGACATCCTCTCACACCACCACCTCCCCTGGCTGCCTGGGAAAAATAACGACGCAAATCAAGAGGACTGGCCATGTCCACTCCATTGTTAATTAAAAGGTCAGATATGAATAGAGCTCCTATGATGATTTTCTAAATCTCCTGATCTGCCAACGGCCGTGTGTTTTTCAATCAAACTTTTTGTCAGGACCTGACATTACAGTGCCGCTCATATTATTGTGGGGGTGATTTCTAAGCTAATATGACACCATCAGATTGTTACAGGCTTTGGTTTTCCATGTATATTTCGAGGTTGGACAATAGCACATGGAGCGCACCGATTGGTGTCACCTCGTTAGTCATTATGTAGGAAGGTGTTTCACCTGTGCTGGCCCAGTGCACCAGTTATCGTGAGATATGTGGAAGGTTAACACCTTTAATTGTCTCTCCCTATTTGATTTCTAGACTAACAATCCTCTATCTTCCCTATTTTCATTTTGCTTCACTTTTTGGTTTGCTTCCTGTCTAAGTTTGGTGTGGGTTTTAATGTTGTTTGCCTGTTCTTGGGCAAATTTAGTGGGCGGTCATGGTGGGTGTCTTTTAGGTCCAAGTTGCTGTTGCTAGTCAACTTTCAGTGGACACCCCCATGAGTGTCTTTCAGAACCCTTCCTAAAACCCCATCTGTTTCATTATGGTTGTGGTCAGTGACTGTTTGTTAGTTGCCCCTTCTGTGAGTGACATTATTTGATTTTCTTGCTGGGGAACGTAACAATATCTAAGCCAATATGACACCCTGGTCGATGGAAATTGCAAAAATTGCCTCTCGTAATGAGCCGTCTGGCCGTTAGCAAGAACCACATGCCGATTTTTAACAGGGTCTTTAGTAATTTAATATTTTACAGTCCCACCTAGTTTAATTTCTAGACGTCGGATTAGAAGGTGACTATAGCGTCCATAAAGTGTCCATTGGACTTGGAGCTAAGTTCAACAGTTATCGAATGTATAATTTATCACTCTCACGTGCTCTTTTCTGTCCATCAAGAACCAACAATGTGCTACCTTTTACAGGCAATGTTGACAATGCTAACATATTTTTCAGCCGAAGCTCAGTGTTCTAACACTGGGTCAAGCAATTCAGTTGCTCGGCAACAACACAGCTGCTGCTGCACCAGGCTGCCAGTCATAAGTGGATAAGAAAAAACCTAAGTTACTGTAGAGCATGCTCGCTAGCATCAGAAAAACTCACCAGTTTCAAACATCCTAAATAAATTCCAGTACGCTCCTTCTCCTGTCTTCTTGCTCTTTCAATCCAAACGTGTGCTGATCAACAGTGACAAACAAACAACTCTGCCATTTGACCGTTTTGATTGTATTTACAGCTCCAATCTGGATGCTGGACTAGCCTATGTGTTGGATATTTGCAGTAGTGGTATGTAAGTAAAATCACTGGGGAAACCAAGCCAGGAAAATAAAGGCAAGACCGAGTTTGGGATAATGTGTCCCTGAACAAAAGGGGGGGTCAAAATCAAAAGTAACAGTCAGTATCTGGTGTGGCCACCAGCTGCATTAAGTACTGCAGTGCATCTCCTCCTCATGGACTGCACCAGATTTGCCAGTTCTTGCTGTGAGATGTTACCCCACTCTTCCACCAAGGCACCTGCAAGTTCCCGGACATTTCTGGGGGGAATGGCCCTAGCCCTCACCCTCCGATTCAACAGGTCCCAGACGTGCTCAATGGGATTGAGATCCAATGCCAAACATCCTGCACGGTGTTGGGCTGTAAGCACAACCCCCACCTGTGGATGTCGGGCCCTCATACCACCCTCATGGAGTCTGTTTTTGACCGTTTGAGCAGACACATGCACATTTGTGGCCTGCTGGAGGTCATTTTGCAGGGCTCTGGCAGTGCTCCTCCTTGCACAAAGGCGGAGGTAGCGGTCCTGCTTCTGGGTTGTTGCCCTCCTACGGCCTCCTCCACATCTCCTGATGTACTGGCCTGTCTCCTGGTAGCGCCTCCATGCTCTGGACACTACACTGACAGACACAGCAAACCTTCTTGCCACAGCTCGCATTGATGTGCCATCCTGGATGAGCTGCACTACCTGAGCCACTTGTGTGGGTTGTAGACTCCGTCTCATGCTACCACTAGAGTGAAAGCACCGCCAGCGTTCAAAAGTGACCAAAACATCAGCCAGGAAGCATAGGAACTGAGAAGTGGTCTGTGGTCACCACCTGCAGAACCACTCCTTTATTGGGGGTGTCTTGCTAATTGCCTATAATTTCCACCTTTTGTCTATTCCATTTGCACAACAGCATGTGAAATTTATTGTCAATCAGTGTTGCTTCCTAAGTGGACAGTTTGATTTTACAGAAGTGTGATTGACTTGGAGTTACATTGTGTTGTTTAAGTGTTCCCTTTATTTTTTTTGAGCAGTGTATATGGCACATGGAAACCAAATTAGGGTGGTCTATGGTGATAGGTGGGATGGGCTGACAGTGGCTGAGTGGTGGGATTAAGGAGCTTATGTTCAGTAATTTATTATTGTTAAGTGATTGCTGTATATAAAAGTGCCATGTAGAGGTAAAATGTATGTATACAGTGCTGCTTGAAAGTATGTGAAATCCTTGTGCAATTACATATTTTTACCATGAAATCTTCATTTAATCAGATGCACGTAGTAGAAAAACTAAATTAAAAAGGAATTGGTGCAGGTGAAAAAATAAGTGAGCCCCAAATTGCATTGGTTAAATCAAGTTGTTACAGTTGAAGTCAGAAGTTTACATACACTTAGGTTGGAGTCGTTAACATACTATAGTTTTGGCAAGTAAATTAGGACATCTACTTTGTGCATGACACAAGTAATGTTTCCTACCTTCAAACTCAGTGCCTCTTTGCTTGACATCATGGGAAAATCAAAAGAAATCAGCCAAGACCTCAGAAAAAAAATTGTAGACCTCCACAAGTCTGGTTCATCCTTGGGAGTAATTTCCAAACACCTGAAGGTACCACGTTCATCTGTACAAACAATAGTACGCAAGTATAAACGCCATGGGACCACGCAGCCGTCACACCGCTCAGGAAGGAGACACGTTCTATCTCCTAGAGATGAACGTGCTTTGGTGTGAAAAGTGCAAATCAATCCCAGAACAACAGCAAAGGACCTTGTGAAGATGCTGGAGGAAACATGTACAAAAGTATCTATATCCATAGTAAAACGAGTACTATATCGACATAACCTGAAAGGCCGCTCAGCAAGGAAGAAGAGACTGCTCTAAAACCACCATTAAAAAGCCAGACTACGGTTTGCAACTGCACATGGGGACAAAGATCATACTTTTTGGAGAAATGTCCTCTGGTCTGATGAAACAAAAATAGAACTGTTTAGCCATAATGACCATCATTATGTTTGGAGGAGAAAGGAGGAAGCCGAAGAACACCATCCCAACCGTGAAGCAGCATCATGTTGTGTGGGTGCTTTGCTACAGGAAGGACTGGCGCACTTCATAAAATAGATGGCATCAGGAGGATGGAAAATTGAGGATGGAAAATTATGAAGATATATTTAAGACACATCTCAAGACATCAGTCAGGAAGTTAAAGTTTGGACGCAAATGGGTCTTCCAAATGGACAATGACCCCAATCATAGAAAGTTGTGGCAAAATGGCGGACAACAAAGTCAAGGTATTGGAGTGGCCATCACAAAACTGCAGTACTGAGGGAATCTACCAGAACAAAGAGAAACTTGGCCAAACTCCTAAATCCCCAAAATGGGAGAATTACACAATATTTCCACTTTTGAGAATGTGGGAATGGTCCATGGACACTTAAGGGACAGTCATGTTGAGTGTGTTTCATTTGGTGATCTCTTGAAGGACAGGAAACACACACAACTGTATCTCTTAAAGTGTACATTTCCCAGCTGTCAGGTTTGCATCTAAATATTGTGAAACGTATGTGATTAAACATGGAACTATTTGTCAAAAGATGTATTGTGATATTAACCTTCTAAATGAGACTATGGATTTTCATATAAAGATTAACTAGTCAGTGGCTACACCCCCGTGAACCCAGACATCACAATAGCCGTCATAAATCTGCCCCTTCTTTGACAGAGGATAAAACCCACTGCTGAAGAAATTCACACCAGACAGCTGACGCGACATGTTGAACTAGTTGGCACTACAACTCTACCAAAGGACAAGACCATACCACGTGGAGCATTGGCTACATGGCTGGAAATGGTTAAACTCTGAGACTATCGATCACTACAGAATAATAGAAAATCTTAGACGTATAATTACGTAAGTCTAGAATGAGAATACCGACAACTGCCGAAGCATCTATTCATTTGAGAACATTTCCGAATGATACTCTGAAGTATCCATTCTTACCACCTACAACCACGAAAGACATTGTGACTTATGGGAAAGTTACTCCAACAGAGAAGACAACAATGACATACCGGTGTAAAAATATATACATTGCAATTATTCTCGAATGAGCGGCCACTCATGTGCAAAGGATTAGCATTTCAATTAATATAATTATAGACCATGTGTAGTGAATCCATTTTGTCTTTCCCGCTCTTTCTCAGTCCCCACCCCTTTCCTTTGACTTCCAAGCCTTCATAACGGTTTAGCCCACTTGGGACTTTTCTATCATTGTTAGTAACCAATATCTACTGTTTATTTGATGTATTTCTGTGATTATTTAGTTAGTTAGTAAATACATAATTAAGCCAATTTGTATATTTCTTCAGTGCGCATCCACAGCCCGGTGCGTGCTGTGCCAGCTCCCCGCACTTGCCGTGCGAAAGTGGGCATCTGTCCAGGACGAGTGGTGCCGGCTAAGCGCGCCTGGTCTCCAGTGCGCCTCCTCGGTCCAGGATATCCTGCGCCGGCTCTATGCGCTGTATCTCCGGTGCGCCTTCACAGCACAGTGCGTCCTGTGCCAGCTCCCCGCACTTGCCGTGCGAAGGTGGTCCCTTGTCCAGGACGCGTCAAATCAAATCAAATCAAATTTTATTAGTCACATACACATGGTTAGCAGATGTTAAATGCGAGTGTAGCGAAATGCTTGTGCTTCTAGTTCCGACAATGCAGTAATAACAACAAGTAATCTAACCTAACAATTCCACAACTACTACCTTATACACGCAAGTGTAAAGGGATAAAGAATATGTACATAAAGATATATGAATGAGTGATGGTACAGAACGGCATAGGCAAGATGCAGTACATGGTATAGAGTACGGTATATACCTATGAGATGAGTACTGTAGGGTATGTAAACATAAAGTGGCATAGTATAAAGTGGCTAGTGGTCCATGTATTACATAAGATGGCAAGATGCAGTAGATGATATAGAGTACAGTATATACATATACATAAGAGATGTGTAATGTAGGCTATGTAAACATTATATTAGGTGGCATTGTTTAAAGTGGCTGGTGGTACGTTTTTACATAATTTCCATCAATTCACATTTTTAAAGTGGCTGGAGTTGAGTCAGTATGTTGGCAGCGGCCGCTAAATGTTAGTGGTGGCTGTTTAACAGTCTGATGGCCTTGAGATAGAAGCTGTTTTTCAGTCTCTCGGTCCCTGCATTGATGCACCTGTACTGACCTCGCCTTCTGGATGATAGCGGGGTGAACAGGCAGTGGCTTGGGTGGTTGTTGTCCTTGATGATCTTTATGGCCTTCCTGTGACATCGGGTGGTGTAGGTGTCCTGGAGGGCAGGTAGTTTGCCCCGGGTGATGCGTTCTGCAGACCTCACTACCCTCTGGAGAGCCTTACGGTTGTGGGCGGAGCAGTTGCCGTACCAGGCGGTGATACAGCCCGACAGGATGCTCTCGATTGTGCATCTGTAGAAGTTTGTGAGTGCTTTTGGTGACAAGCCGAATTTCTTCAGCCTCCTGAGGTTGAAGAGGCGCTGCTGCGCCTTCTTCACAACGCTGTCTGTGTGGGTGGACCAATTCAGTTTGTCCGTGATGTGTACACCGAGGAACTTAAAACGTTCCACCTTCTCCACTACTGACCCGTCGATGTGGATAGGGGGGTGCTCCCTCTGCTGTTTCCTGAAGTCCACAATCATCTCCTTTGTTTTGTTGACGTTGAGTGTGAGGTTATTTTCCTGACACCACACTCCGAGGGCCCTCACCTCCTCCCTGTAGGCCGTCTCGTCGTTGTTGGTAATCAAGCCTACCACTGTAGTGTCGTCCGCAAACTTGATGATTTAGTTGGAGGTGTGCATGGTCACGCAGTCGTGGGTGAACAAGGAGTACAGGAGAGGGCTCAGAACGCACCCTTGTGGGGCCCCAGTGTTGAGGATCAGCGGGGTGGAGATGTTACCTACCCTCACCACCTGGGGGCGGCCCGTCAGGAAGTCCAGGACCCGGTTGCACAGGGCGGGGTCGAGACCCAGGGTCTCGAGCTTGATGACGAGTTTGGAGGGTACTATGGTGTTAAATGCTGAGCTGTAGTCGATGAACAGCATTCTCACATAGGTATTCCTCTTGTCCAGATGGGTTAGGGCAGTGTGCAGTGTGGTTGCGATTGCGTCGTCTGTGGACCTATTGGTTCGGTAAGCAAATTGGAGTGGGTCTAGGGTGTCCGGTAGGGTGGAGGTGATATGGTCCTTGACTAGTCTCTCAAAGCACTTCATGATGACGGAAGTGAGTGCTACGGGGCGGTAGTCGTTTAGCTCAGTTACCTTAGCTTTCTTGGGAACAGGAACAATGGTGGCCCTCTTGAAGCATGTGGGAACAGCAGACTGGGATAAGGATTGATTGAATATGTCCGTAAACACACCAGCCAGCTGGTCTGCGCATGCTCTGAGGACGCGGCTGGGAATGCCGTCTGGGCCTGCAGCCTTGCGAGGGTTAACACGTTTAAATGTTTTACTCACCTCGGCTGCAGTGAAGGAGAGCCCGCAGGTTTTGGTAGCGGGCCGTGTCAGTGGCACTGTATTGTCCTCAAAGCGGGCAAAAAAGATATTTAGCCTGTCTGGGAGCAAGACATCCTGGTCCGCGACGGGGCTGGTTTTCTTTTTGTAATCCGTGATAGACTGTAGACCCTGCCACATACCTCTTGTGTCTGAGCTGTTGAATTGCGATTCTATTTTGTCTCTGTACTGGGACTTTGCCTGTTTGATAGCCTTGCGGAGAGAATAGCTACACTGTGTGTATTCGGTCATGTTTCTGGTCACCTTGCCCTGGTTAAAAGCAGTGGTTCGCGCTTTCAGTTTCACGCGAATGCTGCCGTCAATCCACGGTTTCTGGTTTGGGAATGTTTTAATCGTTGCTGTGGGTACGACATCGTCAATGCACTTCCTAATGAACTCGCTCACCGAATCAGCATATTCTTCAATGTTGTTGTTGGACGCAATGCGGAACATATTCCAATCCGCGTGATCGAAGCAGTCTTGAAGCGTGGAATCAGATTGGTCGGACCAGCGTTGAACAGACCTGAGTGCGGGAGCTTGTTGTTTTAATTTCTGTTTGTAGGCTAGAATCAACAAAATGGAGTCGTTGTCAGCTTTTCCGAAAGGGGGGCGGGGGAGGGCCTTATATGCGTCGCGGAAGTTAGTATAACAGTGATCCAGAGTTTTGCCAGCCCTGGTAGGACAATCGATGTGCTGATAGAATTTAGGGAGTTTTGTTTTTAGATTAGCCTTGTTAAAATCCCCAGCTACGATGAATGCAGCCTCAGGGTGTGTGGTTTCCAGTTTACAGAGAGTCAGATAGAGTTCGTTCAGGGCCATCGATGTGTCTGCTTGGGGGGGAATATATACGGCTGTGATTATGACCGAAGAGAATTCCCTTGGTAGATAATGCGGTCGACATTTGATTGTGAGGAGTTCTAGATCAGGTGAACAGAATGACTTGAGTTCCTGAGTGTTGTTATGATGATCACACCACGTCTCGTTAATCATGAGGCATACCCCCCCGCCCCTCTTCTTACCAGAAAGATGTTTGTTTCTGTCTGCGCGATGCGTGAAGAAACCAGCTGGCTGCACCGACTCCGTTAGCGTCTTTTGAGTTAGCCATGTTTCCGTGAAGCAGAGCACGTTGCAATCCCTGATGTCTCTCTGGAATCTTACCCGTGCTCGGATTTCATCGACCTTATTGTCAAGAGACTGGACATTGGCGAGTAGTATGCTAGGGAGTGGAGCGCGATGTGCCCGTCTCCGAAGCCTGACCAGGAGACCGCTACGTTTGCCCCTTTTACGGCGTCGCGTAGGCTCCCCGGCTGGGATCAGGTCCATTGTATTGGGTGGAAGGCAAAACACTGGATCCGTTTCGGGAAAGTCATATTCCTGGTAGGAACGGTGGTTAGTTGACGTTACTCGTATATTCAGTAGTTCCTCCCGACTGTATGTAATGAAATCTAAGATCACCTGGGGTACCAATGTAAGAAATAACACATAAAAAAACAAAATACTGCATATTTTCCAAGGAACGTGAAGCGAGGCTGCCATCTCGCTCGGCGCCGGAAGACTCTCTGCGTTGTGCCAGCTCTATGCTCCCGACCTCCAGTGTGCCTCCACGGTCCAGTATATCCTGTGCCAGCTCCATGCACACGGCCTCCAGTGCGTGTTCCAGCCTGGTACGTCCTGTGCCTGCTCCACGCATGAAGCCTCCAGTGATGATCCATGGTCCGAAGCCTCCAGTGATGATCCATGGCCCGACGCCTCCAGTGATGATCCATGGCCCTGAGCCTCCACTGATGATCCATGGCCTGGAGCCTCCAGTGATGATCCATGGCCCAGAGCTTCCAGTGAAGATCCATGGCCCGGAGCCTCCAGAGACGGTCTGCAGTCCGGAGTCTCCAGCAACGGTAGGCAGTCCAGAGCCTCCCAGTCCGGAGCCTCCAGCGGGGGTTCCCAGTCCGGAGCCTCCAGCGGGGGTTCCCAGTCTGGAGCCTCCAGCGGGGGTTCCCAGTTCGGAGCCTCCAGCGGGGGTTCCCAGTTCGGAGCCTCCAGCGGGGGTTCCCAGTCCGGAGCCTCCAGCGGGGGTTCCCAGTCCGGAGCCTCCAGTGGGGGTTCCCAGTCCGGAGCCTCCAGTGGGGGTTCCCAGTCCGGAGCCTCCAGCGGGGGTTCCCAGTCCGGAGCCTTCTGCGACGATCTACGGTCCGGAGTCCCCGGCGACGATCTACGGTCCGGAGTCCCCGGCGACGATGATCTAGGGTTCGATTCCTCCGGCGATGATTCATGTTCCGGAGCTTCCGGCGACGATCCTCGCACCAGAGGTGCCACCGAAGTTGGCGGAGCGGGGTCTGCGTCCCGCACCGGAGCCGCCATCGAGGATAGATGCCCACCCGGACCCTCCCCTGTAGGTTCAGGTTTGTGGCCGGAGTCCGCACCTTTGGGGGGGGGGGGGGGGGGGGGGGGGGGGTACTGTCACGCCCTGACCTTACAGATCCTTGTAATTCTCTATTTGGTTAGGTCAGGGTGTGACTAGGGTGGGCAATCCATGTTTTCTATTTCTTTGTTGGTCGGGTATGGTTCCCAATCAGAGGCAGCTGTCTATCGTTGTCTCTGATTGGGGATCATACTTAGGCAGCCTTTTTACCACCTGTAGTTTGTGGGATCTTGTTTTTGGTACTGTGCTGGGTAGCCCTACTAGACGTTATGTTTCGTTTAGTATTTCTTGTTTTTTCGGTGTTCATTTAATAAATTAAAATGTAAGCTTACCACGCTGCACCTTACGAACGTACCTTACGAACGTAACAATAAGGGTGTTTTATGTCAGTTGTTTTTGTTTTATAGTATAGCACATCAAGCAGCTAATACTGAAAATAAGTTTACGTAAATAACTACTATCTATCTATCTACATATCTGTTGTATCTATATTAATTGACGTTCAATTTGCAGATGCCTTTATCAAGCAAATGCCTTTATCATCAGGACACAGGTTACTGCTGACTCAGTTGAAAATTGGCCACAGAAATCCAGGTGTTCCACTTTGGGTGGAGCAGACAGCAGACTAAGATCCATACAAGTGTTGTGTACACATCAGAAGGAAGCCAGTCCTACGCCACCATATCTGACTCCCGTAGACATGATGAGAGAGTAGTATGGGCTCACCTGGAGTTTGTCCTAAGAGATGTCAAGAACAAGAATCCAAAATCATTACAATCCACATGATGAGCGATGGTCCCATCACCCAATACAGAAACAAGAAGAACATGTACCTACTCAGCACTCTACCATATATTTACTGATTCAAACAAATCACCTGGAACCTTTCTGAAAAGGCCCACGGGAAGGGTGCACCAGATGGTGTGGGTGGGGCTGTGAAACGTTGTGCAGACAAACACATTCAATGGGGGGAGGATGTGCAGACTCCCAAGGAGCTCTTCGAACTATTTGAGAAGAGTGGATCGAGCATCAAGTTATTTTGGATTACAGATGTTACTAAGCACAATAAAGCTGTGCCAAACAACCTTTCTGGAGTCAAAGGAACCATGAAACGGCAACAGGTCACCTCCACAGTGGCAGGGAACATAAAACACTGAAGTGTCTTGATTCTGCAGCAGACCAAGAACACCATCACTGAGGAAGAGCAAGATGAAGCTGCAGCTGTGGCCAAGTCAACACTTGCTGAAAGTTTAGGCAGTTTTGTCATTGTCAGCTACGGAGACTGCCCCTTTGTAGGCCAGGTGCTGAATGTGATTGGGGAAAAATGCAGATCACTTGTAAGTAGCAGCATGGCGTGACGAATGTTTTTGTTTGGCCCTCTGTGCCAGACATGACCTTCTACTATGAAGAAGATGTGAAGTCAATGAACAGTGAGCCCGAGCCCTTCAGCTCAAGAGCATCTCAGTTGTCCGACACAGATCATCATCATCAGCAAATCATCATCAGCGAACACTGGACGATCACCAATCGTATCGAGTGGTTCCTATGACGAATTTGACACTGCGACTCAACTCTGGAGACTTTTCAGCAAATATAACTGACAAATACTAGGATGGAAGCAAATGTAAGTAATTTTAACGTCATAACGAATATTGCAAAAAATGTACATTTAAAAGGAAGATGTTAGTTAATTAATGTAGAGACAAACAATTATATATAAAAATCTATAATTGAAATTATATGAATGAATTATATATTATATATGAAATTGTAATTTCTGGTGTTTCAGAGACTTCTGAGAAAACCAGCAAACCAGGCTGCCACCTTCTGAAACAGTGGATGTAAAGAATCTAAAGCATTTGCAGTGCAGCTGAAGTAATATAGCTAGGCCACTGTGTTCTTGAGGACCTTTAACGTTGCAAACATTTTATGATACTCTTCCCCAGATCTGTGCCTCGACATAATCCTGTCTCGGTGCTCTACGGACAATTACTTCGACCTCATGCCTTGGCTTTTGCTCTGACGTGCAATGTCAACTGTGGGACCTTATATAGACAGGTGTATGCCTTTCCAAATCATGCCCAATCAATTGAATTTACCACAGGTGGACTCCAATCAAGTTGAAGAAACATCTCAAGGATGATCAATGGAAACAGGATGCATCTGAGCTCAATATCTAGTCTCATAGCAAAGGGTCTGAATACTTATGTAAATAAGATATTTATGATATTTTATTTTGTGCACAAATTCTAAAAACCTGTTGTCGCTTTTTCATTATGGGGTATTGTGTGTAGATTGATAAGGAAACAAATAAATGTAATCGGTTTTAGAAAAAGGCTGTAACGTAACAAAATGTGGAAAAAGTCAAGGGGTCTGAATACTTTCCGAATGCACTGTACACTCAGGACATTAATTTAAACCTCAATGTTAACCACACTGGGCAAAAACTGGTTAAATCAACGTTTTTTCCACGTCCTTTCAACAAATAAATTCTAATGCGCTTTGAATCAATGTGGAAAACTGATTGGATTTGCAATAAGTCATCAACGTAACGGAATTTCATTTTTTTTTCACCCACCTTTTAACCTAAATCCAATGGCATGGTGACATTTTTTGGTTGATTTCACATTGAATTCATGTTAGCTGACAACTCAACCAAAAGTCAATCAAAACTAGATGTTGAAATGACATCTGTGCCCAGTGGGACCCCATTTTGGCACGAGTAGCCTAATATTCTTTGCAGATGAAAAGTCTCCCGCTTCAGGCTTCAATTCGCTCCAGCCTTGTTTCATTTCAAATACTTCCCCTTATGCTATATCCCCTTGAGGACAGCTCTCGCCTCCCCAGAGGAAAACCATTCTCCAAGGTGCACCACTTCCTGTGCTTGCCCTTGGCAAAACCCAAGGCAGGAAAGTGTCTCAAAACAAAGTTTGTATTTGTCATTATGCTAACCCAGCTTGTAGACTATGTAATCATGTTCGTCGCTATTCAACAAGACAAGGCACTGTCGCACGTTTCCAATGGCCCCATTTCAAATTGTCACTTTGGTTCCTCTGTCATGTGTATTGACACCACTGTATTGCCGCCGCCATTCCCTAATTTGTCATGATCATTAATGCTATGAGCCAAGTTAATGAACTGTTAGAAAACTACTGGACATTCATCAGATAATAGTTTAGAGTGTTGTCAGCATTAACATAGTGTATGTTTGATACGCAAACACATCTGTCAAAATGATGACAACAAGATTTCCCGCATCTCTATGAGCACAGTAATCCTACAAGCATTTTCAAATACACCTTTAAAGGCCCAGTGCAGTCAAAGAATGTGATTTTCCAGTGTTTTAGATATATTTCCACACCACGAGGTCCACACTATGAGGTAGAAATAACACTGTGAAATTGTGAAAATTATGATAATGTCCTTTTAGTGTAAGAGCTGTTTGAAAAGACTGCCTGAAATTTCTGCCTATTTTGGTGCGATGGCATTTTGGCCTTTCATGGTTCCAAACCTCTCTGTTAATAACCCCACTCAGACCACTCCCACACAGTCCTGGCTACATTTTTGCTTGAGAAATTGTCCTTTGCGAAGAAGCTATTTTTGTTTATTTTTTGACAATTATTTACCTTAACAAAAATCACAGTAATGTACTTAATTGTTACTTAGACATGATTTGATAAACACACCTGCATTGGTTTTTTAAAAAATGTAAAAGGTCTGACCATCAATCACCATTAATCAACTTCAGCTTTATACAACGGGATCCAAAACCTCCCTGAAATCAATCAAATCAAATCAATTGGTTACATGCTTCGTAGACAACAGGTGTAGACTAACAGGGAAATGCTTACTTACAGGTCCTTTTAATGCAGAGTTAAAGATAAGACAAAACATTTAATAAATAATATACATATTGGCACAGTAAATAACAAATGAAAATAATGAGTAAAAACAACATGACTATATATAGGGAGTAGAAAACAACATGGCTATGAACAGGGAGTACCAGAACCAAGTCGATGTGCAGGGGTAAGAGGTAATTGAGTTAGCTATGTACTGTACATATTTTTTCTTTTATTTTATTTCACCTTTATTTAACCAAGTAGGCAAGTTGAGAACAAGTTCTCATTTACAATTGCGATCTGGCCAAGATAAAGCAAAGCAGTTCGACACATACAACAACACCGAGTTACACATGGAGTAAAACAAACATACAGTCAATAATACAGTACAAAAATAAGTCTATATAAGTCTATATACAATGTGAGCAAATGTGGTGAGATAAGGGAGGTAAAGGCAAAAAAAGGCCAGGGTGGCGAAGTAAATACAATATAGCAAGTATAACACTGGAATGGTAGATTTGTAGTGGAAGAATGTGCAAAGTAATAATAGAAATAACCTCCTCCATATAGGCTGTTGAGGGTCAGTGTGGCGGATGTGTTGTTGCCTACCCTCACCACCTGGGGGACGGCCCGTCAGGAATTCCAGGATCCAGTTGCAGAGGGAGGCGTTTAGTCCCAGGGTCCTTAGCTTAGTGATGAGCTTTGTGGGCAAATGTTGAAATGCTGAAATGTAGTCAATGAACAGAATTCTCACGTGGGTGTTCCTTGTGTCAAAGTGGGAAAGGGCAGTGTGGAGTGCAATGGAGATTGTGTCATCTGTGGATCTGTTGGGGTGGTATGTGAATTGGAGTGGGTCCTGGGTGTCTGGGATGATAGTGCTGATGTGAGCCATGACCAGCCTTTCAAAGAATTACATGGCTACAGATAATTGGGAGCTGACACTGTAGATTTGCTCCCTTGTCTGAGAAATAAAAAGGAGACAGTATAGTACCGGCGAAATTGAACAGACAAGACAGAGAATACTAAGCGACAAGATGAAAACAATTTGGAAATGAACACGTGTAACAACAATCCTCTCTTGCTTTCATATTTTATTTGTTTTCCTTTCTGATCCTTCATGTGTGAAAACTGTTCGACTGCGTGTAATGTAACATCAAAGACATCTTGACAGTTTGAGCAAAAACGAGCACCGTCTTCGTGCAAACTTGATGAGAAATGAGAAGTGCTTCGCTGATTAGATACACTGTCCATCTACAGCTTAGTCACATGTTGGTTTGTATGACCCAGAAAAGCAATCAGATGAATAAATACACTATGCAAATTATACAAATGTCTGCCAACTTGTTTAGTGATGAATTAGATAGGATTCTGCCCATTTAATGAGTAATCAGCCCATATTCTCTCATCTAAGGTGCACGCCGATCTTTCCGCATGATTAGTAATGATACATTTCTCTCAACGCAGTCCTGCAATCATCTTGAACTGCTTACTGATAGATTTCCCTTGCCTCTTTTCTGATACTATGAAAGGTCCAATGCAGCCATTTGTATCTCTATATCAAATATTTTCTGGGTAACAATGAAGTACCTTACTGTGATTGTATTAAAATAAAAAAATAAATACAGTACCAGTTAAACGTTTGGACAGACCTACTCATTCAAGGGCTTTTCCTTATTTTTACTATTTTCTACATTGCAGAATAATAGTGAAGACATCAAAATTATGACATAACACATATGGAATCATGTAACCAAAAGAGTTAAACAAATCATAATATATTTTAGATTTTAGATTCTTCAAAGAAGCCAACCTTTGTCTTGATGACAGATTTGCACATTCTTTACATTCTCTCACCAGCTTCACCTGGAATGCTTTTCCAACAGTCTTGAGGGAGTTCCCACATATGCTGAGCACTTGTTGGCTGCTTTTCCTTCACTCTGCGGTCCAACTCATCCCAAACCATCTCAATTGGGTTGAGGTCGGGTGATTGTGGGAGCCAGGTCATCTGATGCAGTACTCCATCACTCTCCTTCTTGGTCAAATAGCCCTTACTCAGCCTGGGGGTGTGTTGGGTCATTGTCCTGTTTAAAAAATAATTATAGTCCCACTAAGTGCAAACCAAATGGGACGGTGTATCGCTGCAGAATGTTATGGTAGCAAATGCCGATTAAGTGTGCCTTGAATTCTAAATAAATCACAGACAGTATTACCAGCAAAGCACCCCCACACCATCACACCTCCTTCTCCATGCATCACAGTGGGAACCACACATGCGGAGTTCATCCATTCACCTACTCTGCTTCTCACAAAGACACGGAGGTTGGAACCAAAAATCAAACATTTGGACTCATCAGACCAAAGGACAGATTTCCACCGGTCTAATGTACATTGCTCGTGTTTCTTGGCCCAAGCAAGTCTCTTCTTCTTATTGATGTCCTTTAGCAGTGGTTTCTTTGCAGCAATTCAACCATGAAGGCCTGATTCACGCAGTCTCCTCTGAACAGTTGATGTTGAGATGTGTCTGTTACTTGAACTCTGTGAAACATTTATTTGGGCTGCAATTTCTGATGCTGGTAACTCTAATGAACTTATCCTCTGCAGCAGAGGTAACTCTGGGTCTTCCTTTCCTGTGGCGATCCTCATGACAGCCAGTTTCATCATAGCGCCTGATAGTTTTTGCGACTGCACTTGAATAAACATTTAAAGTTCTTGAAATGTGTCTCAAAGTAATGATGGACTGTAGTTTCTCTTTGCTCATTTGAGCTGTACTTGCCATAATATGGACTTGGTCTTTTACCAAATAGGGCTATCTTCTGTATACCACCCCTACCTTCTAACTATCTTCTAACAACACAACCGAATGGCTGAAACGCATTAAGAAGGAAAGAAATTCCACAAAAAACTTAAAACTTCTTCGGGCTAGGGAGCAGTATTCTGAAGTTTATATTCAAACCTCAGGTTGTTTTTTAGCCTAAATAATCGATAATGTTTCAACTGGACAATAACGTTGTCAATATAAAAGGTAAACAAGAAACGCACTCTCTCGGTCTTGCGCAGGAAAAAGCTCTGTGACACGGCAGGGTCCACTCATTCAGACTGCTCTTACTTCTTCATTTTTCAGAATACAAGCCTGAAACAATTTCTGAAGATCTGAGTCCTAAGTCAATGGATACTGAATTGTCATTGAATAGAAAACGACAAAACTGTTACGATCGTTGTAGTGAGGAGACCAAAGCGCAGCGTGATGTGAATACATACTTTTAAGGAACGACAAAATAAACACAGAGAACACTAAACAAACTAACAAAATAACAAAACAAACGTGACTGCTATAAACAAAGAGTGCATACATGCAACTTCACAAAGACAATAACCCACAAACCAAACTGGAAAATGGCAACCTAAATAGGATCCCCAATCAGAGACAACGATCAACAGCTGCCTCTGATTGGGAACCAATCTAGGCCACCATAGACCTACATGTGTCTAAACTAGACACACACACCTAGACATACAAAAAACCCTAGACAAGACAAAAACACACATACCACCCTCGTCACACCCTGACCTAACCAAAATAATAAAGAAAACAAAGAATACTAAGGTCAGGGCGTGACAAAAACCAACAAAAAAAACCTTCCTGAATGGATTTTCTCAGGTTTTCACCTGCCAAATCAGTTCTGTTATACTCACAGACACTATTTTAACAGTTTTGGAGACTTGAGAGTGTTTTCTATCCAAATCTACCAGTTATATGCATATCTTATATTCTGGGCCCGAGATGCAGGCAGTTCAATTTGGGCATGCATTTCATCCAAAATTCCGAATGCTGCCCCTACCCTTGAGAAGTTAAGGGCAGTTTTATTTAAAATGTTGTACCCAGACGGAGATTATCCAATAAGCGTTTTATAGTTACATCGTTAGTGTAAGATAACCAAAAGTGGACACACTCTAATCAGGTTCTAGAGCTCAATTGCCCAGATTTTGTAGACAGTTTAATAGTGCTTAAAACCTCATCTTTATCAAATTATCCATTAAAGATACCAACTCAAAACCTACTTACGTCTACGAATGGGTGGTTTAAATTGTATCTAATTATATTCTCAGCATTACTTTATCAAATCTCTGGTAATCGATTATACACACATACAATTTATCATATTTTCAAATATTCACAGAATCCATATAAAATGTAAGAAATTCTTAGGTACTCACACAGAACCTTAAGGATCCCCCACACAGGATTGGTCTGATGTTCACACAGAACTGGTCAGATGTTCACACAGAACATCAGAACATAATTAAAAGGTTACCCACACAGAGTCAACCTACCCCGCTCACACAGAATTCTCCTACAAATAATACCTAGTGATCCTATAACAAAATACTCACACAGAGTAACCCAGGGCATACCTGGCTAACACATTTAAAATAATTGGAATTCAACACCTCTGAGTGTCACTTAGACAGTCACACAGACACTTTCAGAATGAGGTCCTTCTTCCAATAGGGCTTCACCAAGTACCGTGTTTCACACAGAACACACAGTTACCCTGGCCCCTCACCCCCACAGACCGCACCAATCCCCACTGTGATCAATTCAGTGTCAGGACGGCTCTAGGTCGCCCGCAACCAACCAATAGCAGAGTATCTTTGAGTCCGCAAACTCTCAGATTACTCTCCTCTGACTCGGCCCTGTTTACGCCTCCAATGTGCCCTCTTCACAAAGGAATACACACTCAGAGCCTACGTAACAGAGGCTTTTTTAAAAACTCGACTTCAAGTGTGTGTGGTTCGCTCACCTCTTTCTTTTAAAAAAACTAAGTTTGAGATGTGGTATCCACTCCACGCTGCCTCTCAGATCAAAGGTGGGTCCATCTGCTTCGTTCCCTAAGTGTGGTTTCCCTGAGATCCCAAGTTTGAGGGATCCCTCGTGCACGATTTACCTAGGTCGTCAGGAGCGGTGACCGAGTGAAGAATCATATCCCATCCTCGTCGCCAGATGTCGTGGCAATTTCCTGTATTACCAAATGAGGTGAGTTACAAACCACACAGCAGTCAGAGTTATAGTTAAATTTAATCTTTTAATTATATGAGCTTTAAAATCTCCCTTTGACTCTCAGATCAATTCAGTGTCTATAATGAATTCTGAGAGTGCCTACACAAGAATACCAAGATCTTTTATAGTCAAGATACACCCCCCTAGTCGACATGACAAACCACAGATCTTAAGAACAGTTCACAAAGAAATACTTTTACTTGAGAGAGGAGTATCCCATAGCCACATAGCATTAGCTATAAATTATCGTTCAGTTTGGTCTCTAAGACGAGGTTCTAATCTCGTTCCTGGTACTTCATAGTACAAAAACATTACCTCACTATCTGGAATGCTCTTTAGGCTTTATTGGCCAAAGACATCGTAAATCTCCTCTGTCAGTGCTATCTCAGAGGCCCATCCTCAGTGGAACACTGAACACACAATAGTCTACAGATTCTATTCTGTCGAGTAAAACAACTATTCTAATGCAATACAACGATTATCTTATAGTGCTTGAAAGATTATATTATAATCTCACAATTTTCCATGACAGTAGCCTTCCACAAGCTTCCCACAATAAGTTGGGTGAATTTTGGCCCATTCCTCCTGACAGAGCTGGTGTAACGGAGTCAGGTTTGTAGGCCTCCTTGCTCGCACACGCTTTTCAGTTCTGCCCACACATTCTCTATAGGATTGAGGTCAGGGATTTGTGATGGCCACTCCAATACCTTAACTTTGTTGTCCTTAAGCCATTTTCCCATAACTTTGGGAGTATCCTTGGGGTCATTGTCCATTAGGAAGACCCATTTGCGACCAAAATTTTACTTCCTGACTGATGTCTTGAGATGTTGCTTCAATATATCAACAAACTTTTCCTGCCTCATGATGCCATCTAGTTTGTGAAGTTCACCAGTCCCTCCTGCAGTAAAGCACCCCCACAACATGATGCTACCACCACTGTGCTTCACGGTTGGAATGGTGTTCTTCGGCTTGCAAGTGTCCCCCTTTTTCCTCCAAAAATAACGATGGTCATTATGGCCAAACAGTTCTATTTTTGTTTCATCAGACCAGAGGACATTTCTCCAAAAAGTACGATCTTTGTCCACATGTGCAGATGCAAACCGTAGTCTGGCTTTTTTATGGTGGTTTTAGAGCAGTGACTTCTTCCTTGCTGAGCAGCCTTTCAGGTTATGTTGATATAGGACTCCGTTTACTGTGGATATAGATGCTTTTGTACCTGTTTCCTCCAGCATCTTCACAAGGTCCTTTGCTGTTGTTCTGGGATTGATTTGCACTTTTCCCACCAAAGTACGTTCATCTCTAGGAGATAGAACGCGTCTCTTTCCTGAGCAGTATGACTTGCATACTATTGTTTGTACAGATGAACGTTGTCCCTTCAGGTGTTTGGAAATTGCTCCCAAGGATGAACCAGTCAAGCAAAGAAGCACTGAGATTGAAGGTAGGCCTTGAAATACATCCACAGGTACACCTCCAATTGACTCAAATGATGTCAATTAGCCTATCAGAAGCTTCTAAAGCAATGACATCATTTTCTGGAATTTTCTAAGCTTTTTAAAGGCACTAAGTCAACTTAGTGTATGTAAACCTCTGACCCACTGGAATTGTGATACAGTGAATTATAGGTGAAATAATCTGTCTAAACAATTGATGGAAAAATGATTTGTGTCATGCACAAAGTAGATGTCCTAACCGACTTGCCAAAACTATAGTTTGTTAACAAGATATTTGAGAAGTGGTTGAAAAACGAGTTTTAATGACTCCAACCTAATTGTATGTAAACGTCTGACTTCAACTGTACCTTTTCACATGACTGTATGACATTTTTGACTGCACTGGACCTTTAGCCTGTCTAGGACTGGGGTGCCGCTAGCGGCACACCCCCCCCACCCCCACTGAAAAGGCAGAGCCGCGAAATTCAATTATTATTTTTTTTTTAAATATTTAACTTTCACACATTAAAGTCCAATACAGCTAATGAAAGACACAGATCTTGTGAATCCAGCCAACATGTCCGATTTTTTAAATGTTTTACAGGGAAGACACAATATGTAAAGATGTAAATCTATTAGCTAAACACATTATCATAATCCACCATCTTTTCTTTGTCCACCAACACCAGTAGCTATCACCAATTCGGCTAAACTAAGATATTGATAGCCACTAACCAAGAAAAAAACTCATCAGATGACAGTCTGATAACATATTTATGGTATAGGATAGGTTTTGTTAGAAAAATGTGCATATTTCAGGTAGATGTCATAGTTTACAATTGCACCCACCGTCACAAATGGACTAGAATAATTACAATGAGCAACGTGTTTACCTAACTACTAATCATCAAACATTTCGTAAAAATACACAGCATACACTAATCGAAAGACACAGATCCTGTGAATACAGACAATATTTCAGATTTTCTAAGTGTCTTACAGCGAAAACACAATAAATCGTTATATTAGCATACCACATATGCAAACGTTACCAGAGCATTGATTCTAGCCAAAGAGAGCGATAACGTAAACATCGCCAAAATATATTAATTTTTTCACTAACCTTCTCAGAATTCTTCCGATGACACTCCTGTAACATCATATTACACAATCCATATACAGTTTGTTCGAAAATGTGCATATTTAGCCACCAAAATCATGGTTAGACAATGACAAAAGTAGCTCAGCTGGTCAGACAATGTCGTGCACCATATTAGACAGTGATCTAGTCTTATACATAAATACTCATAAACTTGACTAAAAAATACAGGGTGGACAGCGATTGATAGACAATTTAATTCTTAATACAATCGCGGAATTACATTTTTTAAATTATCCTTACTTTTCAATACAGTTTGCGCCAAGCGAAGCTACGTCAAACAAGATGGCGTCCTAAGCCATTAACATTTTTCGACAGAAACACGATTTATCATAATAAATTGTTCCTACTTTGAGCTGTTCTTCCATCAGAATCTTGGTCAAAGAATCCTTTCTTGGGTCTAATCGTCTTTTGGTCGAAAGCTGTCCTCTTGCCATGTAGAAATGCACATTGCGTTCGGCATGAACTGGAACAGTGCCCAGAGATTCACAGTGTCTCAGAAATAAATGTCCCAAAATCGCACTAAACGGGTATAAATTGCTATAAAACGCTTTAAATTAACTACCTTATGATGTTTTTAACTCCTATAACGAGTAGAAACATGACCGGAGAAATATTACTCCCTACACTAATGCTTGGAACAAGTGCGGGTTGGTGTCCTCCGCGCGCCTGACGCAGCTGGAAAAGAGTTCCTTCCTATGTTACAGGAGTGTCATCTGAAGAATTCTGAGAAGGTTAGTGAAAAAATTAATATATTTTGGCGATGTTTACGTTATCGCTCTCTTTGGCTAGAATCAATGCTGGGGTAATGTTTGCACATGTGCTATGCTAATATAACGATTTATTGTGTTTTCGCTGTAAGACACTTAGAAAATCTGAAATATTGTCTGTATTCACAGGATCTGTGTCTTTCGATTAGTGTATGCTGTGTATTTTTACGAAATGTTTGATGATTAGTAGTTAGGTAAACACGTTGCTCATTGTAATTATTCTAGTCCATTTGTGACGGTGGGTGCAATTGTAAACTATGACATCTACCTGAAATATGCACATTTTTCTAACAAAACCTATCCTATACCATAAATATGTTATCAGACTGTCATCTGATGAGTTTTTTTCTTGGTTAGTGGCTATCAATATCTTAGTTTAGCCGAATTGGTGATAGCTACTGGTGTTGGTGGACAAAGAAAAGATGGTGGATTATGCTAATGTGTTTAGCTAATAGATTTACATCTTTACATATTGTGTCTTCCCTGTAAAACATTTAAAAAATCGGACATGTTGGCTGGATTCACAAATCTGTGTCTTTCATTAGCTGTATTGGACTTTAATGTGTGAAGTTAAATATTTAAAAAAAAATTTTTTTGAATTTCGCGGCTCTGCCTTTTCAGTGGGGGTGGGTGGGGGGTGTGCCGCTAGCGGCCCCCCGGGGCTAGACAGGTTAACGCACGCTGTATGTCGTAGTAACGTTAATTTTCAAAATCTAACACAGCGGTTGCATTAAGAACTAATGTATCTTTCATTTGCTGTCCAACCTGTATTTTTTTGTCAAGTTTATGATTAGTTATTGATTAGATTAGGTGCCTCTCCCAAGATTTCTCCCGACATTTTGTTTGCAGTTTGGCTACTATTCTCATTGTATAACCACGATTTGTGCCGCTAAATATGCACATTTTCGAACAAAACATATATGTATTGTGTAATATGATGTTATAGGACTGTCATCTGATGAAGTTTTGAGAAAGTTAGTGAAAAAATTTATATCTTTTGCTGGGTTATTCGCTATCGCTAACGTGCATGAATCAATGCTGCTGTGTGGTTGGCTATTGTAGTAAGCTAATATAATGCTATATTGTGTTTTCGCTGTAAAACACTTAAAAAATCTGAAATATTGGCTGGATTCACAAGATGTTTGTCTTTCATTTGCTGTACACTGTGTATTTTTCATAAATGTTTTATGATGAGTATTTAGGTAATTCACGTTGGTCTTTGTAGTTATTCTAGCTGCTTTGGTGAGATTTTGTGATGGTGGCTGCAATGTAAAACTATGATTTACACCTGAAATATGCAAATTTTTCGAACAAAACATATGCTATACAATAAATATGTTATCAGACTGTCATCTGATGAAGTTGTTTCTTGGTTAAGGACTATTTATATCTTTATTTGGTTGAAATTGTGATAGCTACCTATGCAGGAAAAAAAATGGTGGGAAAAAAAAGGTGTCTTTTGCTATCGTGGTTAGCTAATAGAAATACATATTGTGTCTTCCCTGTAAAACATTTTAAAAATCAGAAATGATGGCTGGATTCACAAGATGTGTATCTTTCATCTGGTGTCTTGGACTTGTGATTTCATGATATTTAGATGCTAGTATTTACTTGTGGCGCTATGCTAGGCTATGCTAGTCAGCTTTTTTACTGATGAGGGTGCTCCCGGATCCGGGATGAGTACCAAGTAGAAGATAACTCCTTTTATACTTTGCTTGAAAAAAACAAATAAATCAACAAATACCCTACCATCTACACTCATTAAAAACCCACCACCCTACTCCACCATTTAAACTCATCTAGTCCTACCTCAGGCCAACAGACTGAAAGGACAGGACACCACCGTTCAACACACCCTGTAACTCTTCTGATGTCAAATCTCGTACACCCAAAAACCTCTCTGCAGCTGCCACCACAACCTCTATTTTCTGAGACGTGCGTTTACGTTCCATCCCTGCAGTACAGTTGATACTAAAAATCCAATCTTACTGAAGCATATGGCCTATCACTCTGTACTGATCTACTACTCACACAAATCCTCAACAGGATCCTTCCCTCTTGACCCAGCTTCCTCAACTTTCTTCACTGCCTCAGCATATGACACCCTCTACTCTTGGTAACCTCAACCTGCCTCTCTCTCACCTGCCATTTCTGATCCGCAGCACTATGTGCACCCCTACAGTTAACACATAGCGCTTATTTCTCCAATGCTGCACACTCCTTTGAATCATGCCCTTCTGCACACTTCTCACACCTAGGAACCTTCCTACTACACACTGCTGCCGCATGCCCATAAGCGTGACACCTGTAACAATTTACATTTACATTTAAGTCATTTAGCAGATGTTATGTATTCGGCACATAAGCTTGTACAGGATAAATGAAATATCCTAACGTCACTTTGCTGGGCAGAGACTCAACATCAAAACTCAAACGAACCGACAATGACTATTCTGTTTCTCATGCCACCCACTCTGAGTCGCACCGTATAGGCTATAATAAGATCCTCTCAAACTTTATTGAATAACCAACTATGACCTAGTTTTGTTACTGCACAGACACCTAAAGAGTGGCAGTAAAGAGCACAACTGTTGAATTTGTGTAGGTTTTTTACGGAAACCTTCCCTTGACTTGAGGAACTGGAGTCTGAAATGTTACAGCCAGTGCTCCCTAAGGTAACCTGCCACTCTGCATTTCCATCCCAAAAGATGGCCTGAGTCTAGCCCTGTGGCAAGCAGGGAGAGCCCTCATAAAGAAGTCATATACAGTAGGGTCCGGAATTATTGGATCCCTTGATAAAGATGTGCAAAGAAGACTGTATAAAATAATACAAATACTGAACTGTATTGTATGGTCAAAATATATTGTAATATGACGCGAATATAGAGGTCTCGCCGCTCACACCAGGCCTTCGAAAGAACAGTGCAGAAAATACCTCATCCCTACTGTAAAATATGGTGGTGGATCTTTGATGTTATGGGGCTATTTAAAAATGGCAGATTTGGGCAATGATAAACTCCTAAATTGGAACGCAGTGGCTGTATAGTAACATGCTATACATTGCATCAGAGCTCTGGCTTTGTGCTTCATAGCACTGTATAGATTTTGACTGACAGACATTCTGAACCTGATCACCTTGCACGACAACAAGTTGCCCACCATTTTTTTGTTGTCTGATTGAGGGAAATGCTGTAAATTAAGAGGACTCTATGTATTTTCAAAGACGAGACATTAAGGATTATAATAAAATAAATACCACTTTGATGCCATACAATCAAGCCAAACACCCGTGAGTCCAAATGTACACTTCACATTTCCATATCATAAAACTCATGTCATATACACTATCAACAATTATGATCACTATGTTTGATATACAGTTACAAGATAACATGGCGTCATACCCTGGATTGTTCTGAACAGATTGAGCCTATGTTTTTCTATTGTGAAGAAAATCCGCCACGACATATGCACTCGGGACTCCTTTCTATGCACACCAAAATTATGATCTGTTTCCCTGAATTACAGTGTTAAAGCCTAACACTGTAATATCACATTTTATAACTTAGCTAGTTGGTAATTGAACAGGCTTTCAAATGATGCTCACCTGACCTAGATTGCGATTTATAATGGACTGTTTTGTGATTCCGTAAACAACAAACGTAATAGTGTGATGGCAGGGATGCAGGGTTGTTTTCCAAACAAAACAACTACAAGTGTGCTTGCTCGAGCTCATCACTGGCACAGCTAGGAGAGCTAAAACAAACTTCTTATAGTTGAAGACTCTTCTTTGAGTCGTAAGTGCATTGAAATTACTTAGGAATTGTGCACACTTTGGAGAAGCGTGTGGCTACTTGGAGACACCAGTTAATCCTCTCACTCAAACCCTTGTAATAGTTTTGTCTTAAATTGCACTTAACCCACATTTTCCTGAAATATTCTTATCATGTTACTGTATGTATCGAGAATATTTTCAGATTTTGCTATCAACAAATGCAGTGAACAGTACAGTAAATGTAAAATGCACATAAAACCAACAGTGGAATGTTTGGATTCAGTCTTGAGTCAGGTGAACTTTTGTGTCCACACCTCTGGCCTAATCATTTCCCCATAATCTCAAAACTCTTCCCTTTCAATTGCTACCACGGTTATGCATATGGTTTTCATATTTCTTCTGTAAGCAACATTTCAATTTAGCCCTAGCCATATTGGCCAATTCCCACGAGATAAAAGGTTAAGGTCAACGATGGCATCATAAACTTTATCAAGTACCAGGACATTTTATCCAAAAACCTGGTTGCCTCTGCCAGGAGACTGAAAGTGGATCTTCCAGCAAGACAATGACTCACATCAAAATCACACATCAAAATCCACAAAGCAATGGTTAATTGACCACAAAATCAACATTTTGCAATGACCATCTCAGTCTCCAGACTTGAACCCCTTTGAAAACCTTTGGTTTTAATTAAATAGGGCAGTCGCTAAGCTCCGACGAAGGATATCAAGGATCTGGAAAGATTCCGTATGGAATAATGATCTAAAATCCCTCCCAACATGTAACCATGTCTACAATGTATTTCTGATCAATTTTATGTTATTCTAATGGATGAAAAATGTGCTTTTCTTTCAAAAACAAGGACATTTCTAAGTGACCCCAAACTTTTGAACGGTTGTGTATGTGTTATGGATTTTCATCCTCTGCCATATTGTGGATTCAGAGCTATCTATCTAATAGAAGTCAGAGGGTTTTCTTTAATGGAAGCTTCTCTAATGTCAAACATGTAAAGTGTGGTGTACCGCAGAGCAGCTCTCTAGGCCCTCTACTCTTTTCTATTTTAACCAATGACCTGCCACTGGCATTAAAAACAGCATGTGTGTCCATGTATGCTGATGATTCAACCAAAAATGCATCAGCAACTACAGCTAATGAAGTCACTGAAACCCCTAACAAGCAGTTAAGTCTGTTGTGGAATGGGTGGCCAGTAAAAGAAACTGGTCCTGAACATCTCTAAAACTAAGAGCATTGGATTTGGTACAAATCATTCCTTAAGTTCTATACCTCAGCTGAATCTGGTAATGAATGGTGTGGCTGTTGAATAAGTTGAGGAGACTAAATTACTTGGCAATACCTTAGATTGTAAACTGTCATGGTCAAAACATATACTGTAGATTCAATGGTTGTAAAGATGGGGAGAGGTCTGGCCGTAATAAAGAGATACTCTGCTTTTTTTACACCACAATCCAAAAAGCAAGTTCTACGGGCTCTAGTTTTGTCTAATCTTGATTATTGTCCAGTCATGTGCTGCAAGGAAAGACCTAGTTAACTTGTTACGGCTAGACGTTCCGCTAGCGGAACCCCTCGACAACATCCGGTGAAATGGCAGAGTGACAAATTCAAATTAAATTACTATAAATATTAAACTTTCATGAAATCACACATGCAATACACCAAATTAAAGCTACACTTGTTGTTAATCCAGCCAACAAGTCAGATTTCAGAAAGGCTTTACGGCGAAAGCAAACCATGCGATTATCTGAAGATAGCACCCCACCAAACAAACACATGACATTCATATTTCAACCCGCCAGGCGCAACACAAAACACAGAAATAACGATATAATTCATGCCTTACCTTTGAAGAGCTTCTTTTGTTGGCACTCCAATATGTCCCATAAACATCACAAATGGTCCTTTTGTTCGATTAATTATGTCGTTATATCTTCAAAATGTCAATTTTTTGGCGCGTTTTATCCAGAAAACACTGGTCCCAACTCGCGCAACATGACTACAAAATATCAAATAAGTTACCTGTAAACTTGTTCCAAACATTTCAAACAACTTTCCTAATACAACTTTAGGTATTTTTGTAGGTAAATAATCGATAAAATTTAAGACGGGATAAACTGCATTCAATAGCGGATAAAAATAAAATGGAGCGTGCTTTCAGGTCATGCGCCTCTAACAATCAGTACACTTCACTCGACCCTCGTTCTGAACTGCCCTACTTCTTAATTTCTCAAAGGAAAAACATCAACCAATTTCTAAAGACTGTTGACATCCAGTGGAAGCGATAGGAACTGCAATCCAGTGCCACAGAAATCTAGATCTAGATCCCCATAGAAAACCCATTGAAAAGAGAGTGAACTTCCTGGCCTTACTGGATGGATTTTTCTCAGGTTTTCACCTGCCAAATCAGTTCTGTTATACTCACAGACATCATCCAAACAGTTTTAGAAACTTTGGAATGTTTCCTATCTAAATCTACCAATTATATGCATATCCTAGCTTCTGGGCCTGAGTAGCAGGCAGTTTACTTTGGGCACGCTTTTCATCCGGACGTGAAAATACTTCTCCCTAGCCCGAAGAGGTTTAAGCTGCAGCTGGCCCAGAACAGAGCGGCACGTTCTGCTCTTCATTGTAATCAGAGGGCTGATATAAATACTATGCATGCCAGTATCTCTTGGCTAAGAGCTGAGGAGAGACTGACTGCATCACTTCTTCTTTTTCTAAGAAACAATGTGTTGAAAATCCCAAATTGTTTGCATAGTCAACTTACACACACTTATCTCAACAGACATGCCACCAGGGATCTTTTCACAGTCCCCAAATCCAGAACAAAATCAAGAAAGCTTACAGTATTATATAGAGCCCTTATTGCATGGAACTTCCTTCCATCTCATATTGCTCAAATAAACAGCAAACCTGAAAAAACCCCAGATAAAGCCACACCTCACAGCACAACGCCTATCCCCTATTTGACCTAGATAGTTTGTGTGTATGCATTGATATGTAGGCTATGTAGTGCCTTAAAAAAAAATGTAAATACCAAAAGTAATTCTATGGAAGCTCTTTTTAAAGACAGACTACAAAGAGCTCTGGATTTGTTCTTGGAAAAGCCGAGAGCACCAACAACCGGGATCTTAGCACGTAGGAGGAAATTATCTCTGAGTGAAGGTGTACTGATGTTCTAGACTTTTGAGGTGACATGATACGGTGATGGGTGATGGCTCCATAATACACTTTCATTTTTTAAGCTCGATATGAAACTTGATCAAAATTGACATTATCTGTAGCGTGTAATTATGGCGTGTAATTATGGCTATGTTCAGCAATAAATAGAGATTCTCAGAATATAATGAAAAGTGATAGAATTATCAAATTGGGTCTAGCAGGGACTCACTCACACAACATTGAATATCTCATTTCTAATAACCAATTAAGTTAAAGGCAGATGAGACGAGGGAGATCAGTCCAGATTCTTTAAAGCATACACAATTTAATTGATTACATAAACTGGTCCGTCTGGGCAAGCTATTCTTACCCAGTTTAAACTGTGTTACATTGTTATATACAGTTTATGTATATATACCTTGTAACTGACTATGTATTTTGTAATCCTGTTTCTATGATCTGTTTCCACTACCATGTAACCAGATAAAGGTGTCTGCTAAATGGCATATATTACTAAAGTCTCCTTTGAGACTTTAATAATAGTAGTCAGCATTCATTTTCAAGCCTATTTTATTTTATTTATTTCACCTTTATTTAACCAGGTAGGCTAGTTGAGAACAAGTTCTCATTTGCAACTGCGACCTGGCCAAGATAAAGAAAAGCAGTTTGACACATACAACAACACATGGAATAAACAAACATACAATCAATAATACAGTAGAAAAGTCTATATACAGCATGTGTAAATTTAGTAGAATAAGAGAGGTAAGGCAATAAATAGGCCATGGTGGCGAAGTAATTACAATATAGCAAAAAAACACTGAAATGGTAGAATGTGCAGAAGATGAATGTGCAAGTAGAGATACAGTGAGGGAAAAAAAGTATTTGATCCCCTGCTGATTTTGTATGTTTTCCCACTGACAAAGAAATTATCAGTCTATAATTTTAATGGTAGGTTTATTTGAACAGTGAGAGACAGAATAACAACAACAAAAAATCCAGAAAAACGCATGTCAAAAATGTTATAAATTGATTTGCATTTTAATGAGGGAAATAAGTATTTGACCCCTCTCAATCATAAAGATTTCTGGCTCCCAGGTGTCTTTTATACAGGTAACGAGCTGAGATTAGGAGCACACTCTTAAAGGGAGTGCTCCTAATCTCAGTTTGTTACTTGTATAAAAGACACCTGTCCACAGAAGCAATCAATTAATCAGATTCCAGACTCTCCACCATGGCCAAGACCAAAGAGCTCTCCAATGATGTCAGGGTCAAGATTAGAGACATACACAAGGCTGGAATGGGCTACAAGACCATCACCAAGCAGCTTGGTGAGAAGGTGACAACAGTTGGTGCGATTATTCGCAAATGGAAGAAACACAAAAGAACTGTCAATCTCCCTCGGCCTGGGGCTCCATGCAAGAGCTCACCTCGTGGAGTTGCAATGATCATGAGAACGGTGAGGAATCAACCCAGAACTACACGGGAGGATCTTGTCAATGATCTCAAGGCAGCTTGGACCATAGTCACCAAGAAAGCAATTGGTAACACAATACGCCGTGAAGGACTGAAATCCTGCAGCGCCCGCAAGGTCCCCCTGCTCAAGAAAGCACATATACATGCCCGTCTGAAGTTTGCCAATGAACATCTGAATGATTCGGAGGACAACTGGGTGAAAGTGTTGTGGTGAGATGAGAACAAAATGGAGCTATTTGGCATCAACTCAACTCGCCGTGTTTGGAGGAGGAGGAATGCTGCCTATGACCCCAAGAACACCATCCCCACCGTCAAACATGGAGGAGGAAACATTATGCTTTGGGGGTGTTTTTCTGCTAAGGGGACTGGACAACTTCACCGCATCAAAGGGACGATGGACGGGGCCATGTACCGTCAAATCTTGGGTGAGAACCTCCGTCCCTCAGCCAGGGTATTGAAAATGGGTCGTAGATGGGTTTTACAGCATGACAATGACCCTAAACACACGGCCAAGGCAATAAAGGAGTGGCTCAAGAAGAGGCACATTAAGGTCCTGGAGTGGCCTTGCCAGTCTCCAGACCTTAATCCCATAGAAAATTGGTGGAGGGAGCTGAAGGTTCAAGTTGCCAAACGTCAGCCTCAGAAACGTAATGACTTGGCGAAGATCTGCAAAGAGGAGTGGGACAAAATCCCTCCTGAGATGTGTGCAAACCTGGGGCCAACTACAAGAAACGTCTGACCTCTGTGATTGCCAACAAGGGTTTTGGCACCAAGTACTAAGTCATGTTTTGCAGAGGGGCCAAATACTTATTTCCCTCATTAAAATGCAAATCAATTTATAACATTTTTGACATGCGTTATTCTGGATTTTTTTGTTGTTATTCTGTCTCTCACTTTTCAAATAAAACTACCATTAAAATTATAGACTGATAATTTCTTTGTTAGTGGGCAAACGTACAAAATCAGCAGGGGATCAAATAATTTTTTCCCTCACTGTACTAGGGGGCAAAGGAGCAAAATAAATAAATACAGTATGGGGATGAGGTAGATTGGATGGGCTATTTACAGATGTGCTATGTACAGGTGCAGTGATCTGTGAGCTACTCTGACAGCTGGTGCTTAAAGCTAGTGAGGGAGGTAAGAGTCTCCAGCTTTAGTGATTTTTGCAGTTCGTTCCAATCATTGGTAGCAGAGAACTGGAAGGAGAGGCGGCCAAAGGAAGAATTGGCTTGCTTTGGGGGTGACAAGTGAGATATACCTGCTGGAGCGTGTGCTACGGGTGGGTGCTGCTATGGTGACCAATGAGCTGAGATAAGGCGGGGCTTTACCTAGCAGAGACTTGTAGATGACCTGGAGCCAGTGGGTTTGGCGACAAGTATGAAGCGAGGGCCAGCCAACGAGAGCGTACAGGTCGCAGTGGTGGGTAGTATATGGGGCTTTGGTTACAAAACGGATGGCACTGTAGACTGCATCCAATTTGTGAGTAGTGTTGGAGGCTATTTTGTAAATGACATCGCCGAAGTCGAGGATCGGTAGGATGGTCAGTTTTACGAGGGTATGTTTGGCAGCATGAGTGAAGGATGCTTTGTTGTGAAATAGGAAGCAGATTCTAGATTTAATTTTGGATTGGAGATGTTTAATGTGAGTCTGGAAGGAGAGTTTACAGTCTAACCAGACACCTAGGTATTTGTAGTTGTCCACATATTCTAAGTCAGAAGCGCCCAGAGTAGTGATGCTGGACGGGCGGGCAGGTGGGGGTAGCGATCGGTTGAAAAGCATGCATTTAGTTTTACTTGCATTTAAGAGCAGTTGGAGGCCACGGAAGGAGAGTTGTATGCCATTGAAGCTCGTCTGGAGGTTAGAGAACACAGTCTCCAAAGAAGGCCCAGAAGTATACAAAATGGTGTCATCTGCGTAGAGGTGGATCAAAGAATCACCAGCAGCAAGAGCTACATCATTGATGTATACAGAGAAAAGAGTCGGCACGAGAATTGAACCCTGTGGCACCCCCATAGAGACTGCCAGAGGTCCGGACAACAGGCCCTCCGATTTGACACACTGAACTCTATCAGAGTAGTTGGTGAACCAGGCGAGGCAATCATTTGAGAAACCAAGGCCAGGTAGTTGAAGTCACTACTCTAGCAACATGGGTTAGTGCGCAATGAGAGTAGATTTATCTTCAAAGCAAGTTTATCTGGATACGCTTGAAACTGTTGTTATTGGGGACAAGCTAACTAATACTATTTTTACATAAGGCACAGGCATTAGGCCCATGTCTTGAAAAGAATTACAGCAGGCTAGATTTACTAAATGAACTGGTTTTGTTCAAACTCAAACCCTATGTAAATGACACTTGCTTCTGGGTATGCTGCCTAATGGATGAGACGCCTCACAGATCCTCAACTGGCAGCTTCATTAAATAGTACCCACAAAACACCAGTCTCAACGTCAACTGTGAAGAGGCGACTCCGGGATGCTGGCTTTTTTAGGCAGAGTTCCTCTGTCCAGTGTCTGTGTTCTTTTGCCCATCTTAATCTTTCCTTTTTATTGGCCAGTCTGAGATATGGCTTTGTCTTTGCAACTCTGCCTAGAATGCCAACATCCCGGAGTCGCCTCTTCACTGTTGACGTTGAGACTGGTGTTTTCCGGGTACTATTTAATGAAGCTGCCAGTTGAGGACTTGTGAGGCATCTGTTTCTCCAACTAGACACTCTAATGTACTTGTCCTCTTGCTCAGTTGTGCTCCCACTCCTTTTTCTATTCTGGTTAGAGTCAGTTTGTTCTGTTCTGTGAAGGGAGTAGTGCACAGCGTTGTACGAGACCTTCAGTTTCTTGGCAATTTCTCACATGGAATAGCCTTCATGTCTCAGAACAAGAATAGACTGACGAGTTTCAGAAGAAAGTTCTTTGTTTCTGGCCATTTTGAGCCTGTAATCGAACCCACAAATGCTGATGCTCCAGATACTCAACTAGTCGAAAGAAGGCCAGTTGTATTGCTTCTTTAATCATAACAGTTTTCAGCTGTGCTAACATTCTTGCAAAAGGGTTTTCTAATGATCAATTAGCCTTTAAAATTATAAACCTGGATCAGCTAAACCAAAGTGCCATTGGAACACAGGAGTAATGGTTGCTGATAATGGGCCTCTGTACGCCTATGTAGATATTCCATAAAAAAATCGGCCTTTTCCAGCTACAATAGTCATTTACAACATTAACAATGTCTACACTGTCTTTCTGATCAATTTGATGTTATTTTAATCAACAAAAAATATGCTTTTCTTTCAAAAACAAGGACATTTCTAAGTGACCCCAAACTTTTGAACGGTAGTATATGTCAGGGGATGCTCCTCGCCCCCTCGAATCTGAGACATCACGGCGCCCAGGCCCACCTCTGAGGTTCGGTATGGACCACAAAGGGATCCTGGAAGTTGGTGGTGATGAGTACCAGTTCCGCACACAGTGCCTGCTGCAGGGTGGAGAAAGCCTGGTCCGCCTCTTTTGTCCAAGTGACGTGGTGGGGCAGGCGTTATCAGGTCATGTCATGAAAAGTAGCAGCAGTCGTGAAAAACTGGCGAATAAACCCACACCAACCCAATGAAAGTTCTTTACCTGCTTCTTTGTGGTGGGCTTAGACCAGGTTCAAATAGCTGCTGAGGTTTGATGCTCCCCGGCCAATCGTGTAGCCCTGATATTCAGCCTCCTCTAGGCCAAGCCTGCATTTTCTGGGGTTGGCCGTCAGGCTGGCCTCTCGTAGGGCTATCAGGACTGCGTCTTGCCATGGTCCATTCTGAATTATGAATGATTATGTCATCCAGGTAGGCTTCTGCATACTCACGGTGGGGTCGCAGGATCCGTCCCATCATCCGTTGGAAATGCCCGTAGCTCCGTGCACCCCGATCAGAAGGACCATATAGTGGAATAGTCCCTCTGGGGTGGAGAAGGACGTCTTTTCTTTGGCGGGTTCTGCCAGTACCCCTTGGTCAGATCTAATGTGGAGATAAAGTGGGCAGGCCCTAATCTCTCGATTAGTTTGTCTACTCTGGGCATGGGGTGAGCATCAAACTTTGAAATCTTGTTTAACTTCCGGAAGTCATTACAGAACCAAGTGCTACCATCGGGTTTGGGCAATAGTACAATGGGGCTAGCCCAAGAACTGTGGGATTTTTCAATGATGTCTAGTTCTAACATCTTCCTCACCTCCTCTAAGATGGTCTCTCTCTTAGCCTCTGGGATGCGGTATGGCCTTAATCGCACCTTCTTTCCAGGTTTCGTGCCGATGTCGTGCTGGGCCACTGTGGTTGAGAAGAAGTTTGCTGATCAGCCCCTGGAGGTCCTGTCGTTGACTGAGGCCAAGCTGGTGAAGCAGCGGCACCTCTGGGAGCCTTGGGGAGAGGGGGACAATAGATAGGGCAGTCACTCTCTCCTGGGGAGGGGCATGCCACTGCTTTAGCAGGTTCACGTGATATAACTTGGTAGGTTTGCATCTCCCTAGTTGATATACTTTGTAGTTCACCGCTTTTACTCATTCTAGTATCTCATACGGGCCCTGCCACTTGGCCAGGAATTTGCAGTCGGGGGTGGGGATGAGTGCTAAGACCAGTTCTCCTGGAGTGAATTTGCGGAGTCGGGCCCCCCTGTTGTAGACCTGGGCTTGGGCCTGCTGAGCCAGGTGTTCCCGCATCAGAGGCCAGACTCTCACCATGCCGTGACGCATCTCCTCCACGTATTCAATAACTGACCAGCAAGCGGAGGGTTGTTACTCCCAGGCCTCCTTTGCCAGGTCCAGCATGCCCCAGGGTCATCTGCCGTACATGAGTTCAAAGGGTGAGAATCTCATGGATGCCTGTGGGACCTCTCTGATGGAGAACAGAACAAAGGGTATTAGCTGGTCTCAATTTGTTCCTTCTGTGTTTTGTTCCTTCTTTTTTTACCGCAAAATGTGGAAAGGAACGATCACTCACCCCCTCTACTGGTTTTCCACCGACAGCTCCCACCCTCCTCCTCGCCTGCTCCAAGTTGGGATCTGTGAGTTGGGCAATTCAAAAAATAACTAATTGTTCATGATTAGGAAAGTTTTGAGAACCATACAAACTTCAACAGACAACGACCAGGCCGTGAATACTTCCATTAAGGGGCAGTTTCGTTGGCGCAATGTAAAACAGTCTTGTGTTCCAATTGTTTGTTTAATAATCAAATCAAGTCAAATTTTATTGGTCACATACACATGGTTAGCAGATGTTAATGTGAGTGTAGTGAAATGCTTGTGCTTCTAGTTCCAACTATGCAGTAATATCGAACAAGTAATCTAACAAATGCACAACAACTACCTTATACACACAAATGTAAATGAGGGAATTGAATATGTACATGTAAATATATGGATGAGCGATGGCGTGCAGCATAGGCAAGATGCAGTAGATGGTATAGAATACAGTATATACATATAAGATGGGTAATATATGATATGTAAACAGTATTAAAGTGCCGTTATTTAAAGTGACTAGTGATACATAATAACATGAATTGTTCCTTTTCACACCAAGGTGAAGAGCAAAATAATAAAAAAAATGAATCAAAGACTTACACGGGACCCAAACCGGCTGCACGCATGCGCCATCGTGCATACATTTATTTTGTCCCCCACACCAAACAGGTTAAAATATCAAAACAAACTCTGAACCAATTACATTAAATTTGGGGACAGGTCGAAAAGCATTAAACATTTATGACAATATAGCTAGCTAGCTTGCACTTGCTAGTTAATGTGTCCTATTTATCTAGCTTGCTGTTGCTAGCTAATTTGTCCTGTGATATAAAAATTGAGTTCTTATTTTACCTGAAATTAATCCACACATAAAACGGTCAACCGAATCATTTCTAGTCATCTCTCCTCCTTCCAGGCCTTTTCTTCTCTTGACTTTATATTGCGATTGGCAACTTTCATAAATTAGGTGCATAACCGCCACCGACCTTGTTCACCCGCATTTGCTCGGGTGAAAGTAAGCATCCAGCCAGGACGGGTTGTGCATGTCTACGCTCGAGACCTCCAGTGCGACTCCACGAGCCTGTGTATCCGGTGCCTGCTCCACGCACCAGGCTTCCAGTACGTCTCCTCAGTCCGGTGAGACCTGTTCCGGCTCCACGTACGAAGCCTCCAGTGATGATCCATGGCACGAAGCCTCCAGTGATGATCCATGGCACGAAGCCTCCAGTAATAATCCATGGCCCGGAGCCTCCAGTGATGATCCATGGCACGGAGCCTCCAGCGACGGTCCGCAGTCCAGATTCTCCAGCGACGGTCCGCAGTCCAGAGTCTCCAGCGACGATCTGCAGTCCAGAGCCTCCAGCAGCGGTCTGCAGTCCACAGCCTCCAGTGGGGGTTCCCAGTCCAGAGCCTCCGGCAATGATCCACGGTCCAGTTCCTCCAGCAACGATCCGCGGTCCGGAGTCTCCGGCGACGATCCACGGTCCGGTTCCGCATAAGCGGAGGGATCAGCGTGCAAAGCGGGGACTACATCCCGAACCGGAGCCGCCACCGAGGATAGATGCCCACCCGGGCCCTCCCCTATAGAGTCAGGTTTTGCGGCCGGAGTCCGCACCTTTTGGGTGGGGTACTGTCACGCCCTGACCTTAGAGAGCCTTTTTATTTCTCTATTTGGTTAGGTCAGGGTGTGATTTGGGTGGGCATTCTATGTTTTCTGTTTCTTTGTTTTTGGCCGAGTATGGTTCCCAATCAGAGGCCAATCTATCGTTGTCTCTGATTGGGGATCATACGTAGGCATCTTGTCTTTGTTTGTTGCATGTATTTGCACTCCGAAGCTTTACGTTCGTTGTGTTGTTTTTTTGGTGGAACATTTAATAAAGAACATGTATGTCTAACACGCTGCACTTTGGTCCGGCATTCTACCACTAACGACGGACGTAACAGACATGTAACCATTGATTCTTGAAGAATCTAACTTCTAAATGCCTCATACTTAGTTCAACTGTCATACCTGATCAGAACCCCAAATATAAGCTTGTTGATTCCAATGTCTGTAAACAAAGAAAATGTAAACCAACACAATGCAGCCTCAAAACTTGGTTTAAAACTATAATTTTGATATCATGGATGGTCAGTCCTTGCATCTATAGCTCTATGAATTTGAGAGTGGTTACATTTCTTCAGCCCCCAACACCTCAGGAGTAAATGTCAGTTGGATTTTCATAGCTGATGATTCATAGGTCGAGACAGCAGGTCTAGGAGAGAGAGCGAGAGAGCGTCGGAACAGCAGGTCCACGACAAGGTAGCACGTCCGTTGAAACGCGTAAAAAAAATCGGAGGGCAAACAATTCCGATTCCCTTTATGGATGTGTGTATCTTCGAATTCGCTGTTGAATGGCCTGTCCATTCTCCATTTTGGGAACACTAGCCCGCTCCCCCCACTGTTCTGATGTCCAGAAGTTATTTTCAGTCATAAGTGACCATAGCAGCAACATTATGTACAAAATAAGTTTAAAACGTGAAAAAAACGAACAAAACAGCAACCCTCCTGCGCACCCTCCTGCGTCATTCTCACGTTCTTGGGCAGACAGGCAGAGGGTACACCTAGAACTCAGAAGAATTGGAGAAGAGGACCCATTCCCGGGCAGCACGCCACCCGGCGCAAGTTGAGAGCAAGTATTGAAACCCCTGACTCATCACTCTCTCTCTCTTGTTTTGTTAATTAACACAGGCGGTCCGAGGAGCCGCCACACCGGACACAGAGTGACCCACCCGTTACCTGAGAGGCCTTTCAGTTGTATATATCCCCTCCCCGTTCCTCCCAACCTTTATTAAATAACAACTATTATTTGAGCACCGCAGAACGGTCTCCCGCTGTATTATTTTTTTGTGAGTTTTACCTGACTCCCCTAGGCTGCCACAGGGGTCATTGGTTGAGTCAAATGTCTCCCGGCTCCTGTGCACTCTGTCGCCGGTTATGAGAGGCTACTCGAAGAGTGAGGGCGACCAGGTTCTGTAGGTATCCCCTCGCCGCCTTTGTATGCCTTAGTTTTAACCCTTAAACAATTTCTGTGGCCCTGCGGAAATCGAATTAACATAATAAAAAAATCTCCATCAAAATGAATCAGTTTAAGCTAGAGATATCTTTTGCATGCGCTCCGTCTCAATCCACCGCATCTGCAGATATCACCTTTCCGCATTTGCTTTGAAAGGTGGCAGTGTAACAGTCCTGACCTGTTTTATGTTGTTTTTATGTGTTTATGGTCAGGGCATGTGTTTTGGGTGGGCAGTCTATGTTATCTGTTTCTATGTTGGTTTTGGTTTGCCTGGTATGGCTCTTGATTAGAGGCAGGTGGTTTGCGTTTGCCTCTAATTAAGAGTCATATTTAGGTAGGGCATTCTCACTGTTTGTTTGTGGGTGATTGTCTCCTGTGATGTCTTTCGTCGTTGTCGATGTGTTTTCACTTACGGGACTGTTTGGCTGTTCGTGTGTTTCGATGTAACGTTCCTGTCCGTGAGTTTACGTTTGTGATGTGAGTTTATGTTCAGGTTCCGTTCTACGTCGTTTTGTTATTTTGTAGTTTTGAAAGTGTTTTGTTTTGTTTCGTGGCTGTCAAATTTATAATAAAGATGGCATATTTCCCTGAACCCGCATTTTGGTCAGAAGATCCTTCTCTCCTCACCTCATCCGAGGATGAGGAAAGCGACAGCCTTAACAGAATCACCCACCAACAAACAGAGACCAAGCGGTATGGGAATGCTCGACGGAGCAACAAGAACTTCTGGACTTGGGAGGAGATCTTGGACGGTAGAGGACCTTGGGCTCAACCAGGGGAATATCGCCGTCCTAAGGAGGAGTTGGAAGCAGCGAAGGCTGAGAGGCGCTGGTATGAGGAGGCAGCGCGACGACGCGGTTGGGAGCCCGTGAGTAAGACCAAAAAATTTCTTGGGGGGGGGCACACGAGGAGTGTGGCAAAGCCGGGTAGGATACCCGAGCCAACTCCCCGTGCTTACCGTGGAGGCAGAAGGCGTTGTACTGGTAAGACACCGTGTTATGCGGTAGAGCGCACGGTGTCCCCAGTACGCGTGCTTAGCCCAGTGCGGGCTATTCCACCTTGCCGCACTGGGAGGGCTAGGTTGGGCATCGAGCCGAGTGCCATGAAGCCGGCCCAACGTATCTGGTCACCAGTACGTCTCCTCGGGCCGGTGTACATGGCACCAGCCTTACAGGTGGTGTCCCCGGTTCGCCTGCATAGCCCAGTGCGGGCTATTCCACCTCGCCGCACTGGCAGGGCTACGGGGTCCATTCAACCTGGTAGGGTTGGGGAGGCTCGGTGCTCAAGAGCACGTGTCCTCCTTCACGGTCCGGTAGACCCGGTGCCACCTCCATGTACCAGTCCTCCGGTGGCAGCCCCCCGTACCAGGCTGTCTCTCCGGGTTCTCTCTCCTGCTGTTTCCTCCTCTCCAGCGCAGCCGGTGCCTAGACCACGCACCAGGCTGTCTCTCCTTCTCCTCCCTACAGAGCTATCCGTCTCCCCAGCGCCATCTGAGCCATCCGTCTTCCCAGCGCCATCTGAGCCATCCGTCTTCCCAGCGCCATCTGAGCCATCCGTCTCCCCAGCGTCATCTGAGCCATCCGTCTCCCCAGCGTCATCTGAGCCATCCGTCTCCCCAGCGCCATCTGAGCCATCCGTCTCCCCAGCGCCATCTGAGTCATCCGTCTGTCAGGAGCCTGCAAAGCCGCCCGTCTGCCATGAGCCTGCAAAGCCGCCCGTCTGCCATGAGCCTACAGAGCCATCCGCCAGACAGGAGCCGCTAGAGCCGTCAGCCAGACAGGAGCCGCTAGAGCCGCCCGCCAGACAGGATCTGCCAGAGCCGCCAACCAGACAGGATCTGCCAGAGCCGCCAACCAGACAGGATCTGCCAGAGCCGCCAACCAGACAGGATCTGCCAGAGCCGCCAACCAGACAGGATCTGCCAGAGCCGCCAACCAGACAGGATCTGCCAGAGCCGCCAGCGAGCCATGAGCAGCCAGAGCCGTCAGAGAGCCATGAGCAGCCAGAGCCGTCAGAGAGCCATGAGCAGCCAGAGCCGTCAGAGAGCCATGAGCAGCCAGAGCCGTCAGAGAGCCATGAGCAGCCAGAGCCGTCAGAGAGCCATGAGCAGCCAGAGCCGTCAGAGAGCCATGAGCAGCCAGAGCCGTCAGAGAGCCATGAGCAGCCAGAGCCGTCAGAGAGCCATGAGCGTCGAGAGCCGTCAGCCTGCCATGAGCGTCGAGAGCCGTCAGTCTGCCATGAGCGTCGAGAGCCGTCAGCCTGCCATGAGCGTAGAGAGCCGTCAGCCTGTCATGAGCGTAGAGAGCCGGAGCCATAAGCGTCCTGAGCCGGAGCCACCACCGTGGTCAACTGCCCACCCAGACCCTCCCCTGGACTTTGTGCTGGTGCGCCCGGCGTGCGCACCTTGAGGGGGGGGGGTACTGTAACAGTCCTGACCTGTTTTATGTTGTTTTTATGTGTTTATGGTCAGGGCATGTGTTTTGGGTGGGCAGTCTATGTTATCTGTTTCTATGTTGGTTTTGGTTTGCCTGGTATGGCTCTTGATTAGAGGCAGGTGGTTTGCGTTTGCCTCTAATTAAGAGTCATATTTAGGTAGGGCATTCTCACTGTTTGTTTGTGGGTGATTGTCTCCTGTGATGTCTTTCGTCGTTGTCGATGTGTTTTCACTTACGGGACTGTTTGGCTGTTCGTGTGTTTCGATGTAACTTTCCTGTCCGTGAGTTTACGTTTGTGATGTGAGTTTATGTTCAGGTTCCGTTCTACGTCGTTTTGTTATTTTGTAGTTTTGAAAGTGTTTTGTTTTGTTTCGTGGCTGTCAAATTTATAATAAAGATGGCATATTTCCCTGAACCCGCATTTTGGTCAGAAGATCCTTCTCTCCTCACCTCATCCGAGGATGAGGAAAGCGACAGCCTTAACAGGCAGAGCTAATGTGGTGTTTGTCAGACAATTTGCTCTCACTTCGGACAATGTATGTTCCCAGTTGCCTCAACTCAGGGGCAGGTCTGCTATCAAAGGACGGCCTTCTTCTTCAGGAGTGCAGACTACATCCATTGGTGGTTGCCCAGATATAGGAGAGGTTCGCTAGGGAAAATTAGAAAATGTGCAGTGTCATCTATTTTTCTTGATGAAGGACCCAAGTGCCCCATTGGGAACAGATGCTCTGGCACACTAGTGGCTTCGGACCCTCCTTAACACATTTCTGCCCTGAGGGTTATAATTGAATTGAAGGAGCCACACCAGAGGCCTACCCCCAGGTTGTGCAGTTCCTGAAAGGTGTACGTCGTCTCAGACCAGTCTCTAAACCTATTGCGCACACATGAGACTTGGCACTGGTTTTGGAGGCACTGTGTCTGGCCCCCTTTGAGCATCTTGAGTTGGTGCATCTGAAGATCCTCTCCTACAAAACCTCCCTGGCTTTGACCTCGGTTAAATGTGTTAGGGACCTCCACGCGTTATCCATACACCTTTCCGGCACTTAGTTCCCCCCGGGCGACGGTAAGGTGATGTTGCATCCAAATACGGCCTTTGCTCCAAAAGTCATAGCTATGTCCTACAGGTCCTTAGCTTTGAAATATTTCCCTTTTTCCGCCTCCTCCTTTTGTTTCTTAAGAGCATGACTCACCACCTGGATTCGGTCTTATGTAGCAACATTTGAATTTCTGTGTTTTCCATTGGATAAAAGTAGAGACTCAGAGCTACAAAATGGTATATCATACACTGCATTTGAGGAAACAATGGGAAAGTAATACAGCTTTGAAAGTTGATCAACTTGTAAACTCACTTTTGAGAAAACCATCATTCAATGTTTTGGTACTACTACTGGAGAAGGCTCCTTTGTCTACACCCATTCCGCATTGTTAACACCCTCTTAAACCTTAGCCCCATCCATCTCTTTAAGGGTTGATCCAACCGTTCTGTACTTGCCAGCTACTTCCAGACATCTGAGAGAACAGCTCACTGAACATTACTCACCCTATCGCTCTGTGGTTTCGCGTTCAGAGTGCACACTGGATGCTCTGGCCAATAAGTAGGGTTGTTCTGAAAGCTCTGACCTCACATCTACAGTCAAGCACCCAAGCTAACTGGCTAACATTGGCTAGCTACTTCCAGACATATAATGAGAGAACACCCCACTCTGACCATTTTACTTGCCCTAGCAGAGCTGGGTAGGCTTTTTTCATGTTATCCAGAGCGTTGGTGACTGTAACTGTGCTGCTGGCAACAATTGAATTACGCTCTGTTGCCGACGTTTACTGACACCGGACATATTCAGAAATGCATCAGATATTCTGCGCTTTGGCACACTAAGACGAGAATCTTTTGTTAAGAAATGTAGCTAGATAGCTAGCTAGCTAGCTAAACAATGAATCCCAACGCATGACATAACATTAGTTAGCGAGCCAGCCAGCTAACGTTAGCTAGCTAGCTAACAGTACACTTTAACTTGAAATGAAAATACTTTGTCAAAATTAGAGCGGAGTCTTTTGTTAAGACATGTAGCTAGCTAGCTAAACAATGGACCATAATCACGACTCAAGACGTTGAAACCCTGCATGAATCTGCAGGTAGTTAACCAACCAGGTTCTATGGCTATAACTAGTCAAGCAAATGTGTCTGAGATACGAAGAATAAGATCATACACATAACGTTAGCTTGCTAACAGTACAATTGAAATTAAACCACTTTCTGTCAAAATTAGAATCGTGGAATATCTGAAATTTTTACCAGTATACACCATGGTTGGATGCGTCTCCTGTCTGATGCCATGCATGGTTCCCTTCGTTTGACGATGTAATCCAGACTGGTGTTTTCTCCACCTCCTTAGATTTCATACTCAAATTCCAATGATTTTAAAACTCAGTCCTACAGAAAGTGGAGAGCATACACATAATGTTAGCTAGTTTACAGCACACTTTAACTTGACATTAGGTTTATGCCGTTTTCCTATGCAATACTTTTTTTTTAAAGCCGCGTTCGACACGATTACCTAAACATACTGACCAGCTCCAATAGACAGACACGTGCTATATGGTAGACCAATCCAAACTCATCTCTCGGCATGTCCAGCCCACTCATTATCTCAACCAATCATGGCAGGTTGCTCTTTTTTGTGGCTAAACCAACTAGGCTCGTAATTTAACAATTGTATTCATATTTACAGGTGGCATGCAAGTTTGACATGATGGCACATGAAAGTTCATATGTTCGAGAAGGCATTTCTGCCAAAAAACGCATTTTGATAAAAAAAATATGTTTCGGTTCAAACAGCTCTCCTGTGAAGTCGTGACTTGCGACATACGCCTAGTTTCCTGAATCTGGTCACATATGTCCTCTGTTCGGCACAAGCTTTACTTATTTACATTGAACAGACACACGGTATCCGGATATGTGACCAGTTTTTTGTCTGTTTTTCTAATCCAGCACGCAGCAGAGCACTCTCTAAGCAGCGTCTCTCCCACTGGATTGTGGAGGCTAGCTCCCTGGCATATAGCAACAAAGGCCAAGGGTTACATAGCGGTGTACACGCCCACTCCACCAGGGGTCTGGTAGAGTCTTGGGTGTTGTTTAAATGGTTGACTGTAGGAGATATTTGTGCTGCGGTGAGTTGGGCATCACCAAACACTTTTGTGAGGTTTTGTCGCCTGGATTTCACTGCACCCAATGTTGTTCACAGTGTGCTTAGGCAGTGCACCATGTGCGCAATACTCAGACTGCCGCATCTCGCGGGGTCTGCCATTGCGTGACCTTGGGACTATACGGTTCTGTCTGCACAAAGCAATGTTCTGATATATCGATCATCACAGTTTTCCCATCCCAGATCTCAGAACTGTTTGCTAATGAATTCTTATTGTATAACTCATTAAAAAGGTACCTAAAGTGGTGAGTTCAAAATCCTGAGACATTTGTAAGTCACTTTTTTTTTAGAGGGGTGCAACTGCAGATTGACATATCAGAGCCAGAAAGGTCAATCTGGGTTCAGGCTTAAATTTCTATCTGACACTTCTGAATTACACAACTTCTCATGTACCAATAGTACAAGAGCAGAGCAATGGCTGGGTCTGACTGACAGCCAAAAGCCTTGACCAATGAGAGTGGAGCAGAGGTGGACCACCCCTCTCCCTTGGCTTTCAGAGCATTGGTCCCTGCGTATGTGTGTGAATACTGAATGAGGAGTCGGCTGCTGCATGCTGCCACAACCTGCTCTGGATTTAAATAACCTTCAGCATAGAGAACACCAGTCGAAGGAAAAGCTGAAAGATTTGAGAATTGTGAAAGAAATCAAAACAGCACTGTTGACTGCATTCCTGCTGAAAGAAAAAACAAGAATACAGAAGAGAGTGAAGAAACATAAGTGTCCATCGGTGTCAACTGATTCAATTGGAAGAATGTATAATTCCATGTGTTTCCTCATCCTGTCGTGGGTGTTTGCTCTGCTCGTGTTCCCAGGTAAGACTTCTCCATCTCTTTTGCTCCATCTCCCGCTCGTTGGCTGTTGTATTGTTGTTGCGAAGTGATGCACTGTAGCAACAGAGTTTTACTGGGTGAGCTACGTTTGACAATCACACACTGCCTTTCTCTCTCCCCCTCTTTCTCTCTCCTGAGAAGTGGTCTGTCACTGTCAAAGCTGTTGGAAAAGATTCAGGTGAAACATAGTGGAGGAAAGTCGGTCCAGGCATTGTTGATTTTACTAAGACGCTTTGGTCTTAGTTCAATGTGATCCTTGCTAAGTTGTTTCCCAAGCTCCCACAGGGTTGCCAAAACGTGCTTCTATTGGGTTTTGATGTTGACAGAAATTGATGCGAAGAAAAGCTTGCATTGGCAACAGCATATAATGCAGAATACCAGTGATATGCAGATGATATGTTGCATGTATTAGGAATGCTAAACGAGATATACTGTACTGTCTTTTGAGTTTGTTGTGATGATGCTTCGGTTGGATCTAGGTTGTCGGGTGAATTATACGTCTGTCATATGAACTGCCGCCTCAAATACTTAACTGTCAAATCCCGTTTTGATCCTAGCCAATGAAATTAATATTGATAACTCTGGGACGATGTCAAAGGAGATGCCTATATTCTCCAGGGTAACGGCAACACTTTTCAATCCATGACTTCAAGGTCTGGATAATTGGTTTCTGTCGCAGCTGGAAATGCAGCGTCTGTGAGGGACTTTGACATGTTAATCAACGGAGAGAGAGTGTGTTTCATTGATGTTCAGGGGAAGCATGTCTAGTTTTACAAATGGGGGGGATTTACTTCTGGTATTGATATAATATTTAAGTAAAATTCCTAATTTCTGAAAGTTTTGCTGGTAATATTTTTCAGGATTAGCCCAATGTAGTACATTATATTATCAAAACTAGCCTCATATGCCACATTGTACCTACTTCTTCATGCAATCACAAACATACAAATGTATGATCTTAATTTAATCACTCTTTTGTTGCTGAGAATTTTCCTGCACCGCAAGAAATGCAGATGAGCTTCATGATTTACATACATTTACTGAAAACCTGCACAGACACTGGACAAATTTAAGATCCTACGCCTGTGCACACAAACTCCCGAAAGTCAATGCACAAGCTGAAACGGTTACATTGCAGGGGTGTATCAATATTTATTCATACAACAATGGCACCAATACTGTATTGGGGGTGACCTCACTGCTCACTCCAAGTTCATTAGCATTGTTTGTCATTAGGAGTCAATCTAGCACTCAAAAGTGAGCCAACTAACTCCGAGGTGATGTAAGAGACGAAAGCATCTATCAGAGTCCAAAATGTGTACGTGTACCAACAGCAGTGTTCTACAATATTGGACGTTGGTTTTCATAGCCTACTTTTGGAATTCTCAAGCAATTTCCCCAGACATCAACACATAAACATTAATAGGAGACGAGTATGTGGAGCCGCGTTTGTTGGGAATTTGGGGAGGGGCGCGTATGGACTGTGCGTCCCCCATGGATGGTGGTCTCAGAGCCGCTTAGCTATGTCACAGTGGGATGCCGGACTATCACTTCTCTGCATCTGTGGACTCTGAATTACGCTTAATGAGAAAGCTTGCACAGGATGAAGACGCAGCATAGCCAGGACAGGTAGTAATGCAGATGTTTTCTGGTGGCCCCTACCCCCCGAGAGTGAGAGTCACTAGCAATCCTGCATTACTAACACTCCATCTGTTCCACGGTGGCATCACAGGACCTATAGGGGGCACTGCACCCCCCTGGGCGATGACATCAGGAGAACACTGCTGTGTAGGAGGTGCTGTCACTCAAATGAGATGTCAAGCAGAACTCCATGTGGGCATCTGGTGTTGTGTTATTGAAGGGTCCATTTCGATAGTACTCTAGGCAATTTGTTGGATTATTTATATGCCACTGCAACGATGCTTATTGATTTTGGGATGTTAACCTTCGAACTACAAACACATTTTACATACAGTACCAGTCAAAGTTTGGACAGATCTATTAATTCAAGGGTTTTTCGATATTTCTGCTATGTTCTACATTTTAGAACAATACTGAAGACATCAAATCTATGAAATAACACATACGGAATCATGCAGTAACCAAAAAAAGAGTTAAACAAATTTTATATTTGAGATTCTTCAAATTAGCCACCCTTCTTCTTGATGACAGCTTTGCAATCTCTTGGCATTCTCTCAACCAGCTTCATGTGGTAGTCACCTGGAATGCACTCCAATTAACAGGTGTGCCTTGTTAAAAGTTAATTTGTGGAATTTATTTCCTTAATGCGTTTGAGCCAATCAGTTGTGTTGTGACAAGGAAGGGGTGGTATACAGAAGATAGCTTTATTTGGTAAAAGTCCATATTATGTCAAGAACAGCTCAAATTAGCAAAGAGAAACGACAGTCCATCATTACTTTAAGACATGAAGGTCAGTCAGTCTGGAAAATTTCAATTTGAAAGTCTCTTCAAGTGCAGTCGCAAAAACCATCAAGCACTATGATGAAACTGGCTCTCATGAGGACCGCCACAGGAAAGGAAGACCCAGAGGATAAGTTCATTAGAGTTACCAGCCTCAGAAATTGCAGTCTGAATAAATGCTTCATAGAGTTCAAGTAACAGACACATCTCAACATCAACTGTTCAGAGGAGACTGCGTGAATCAGGCCTTCATTGTCGAATTGCTGCAAAGAAACCACTACTAAAGGACACCAATAAGAAGAAGAGACTTGCTTGGGCCAATAAACATGAGCAATGTTCATTAGATCGGTGGAAATCTGTCCTTTGGTCTGATGAAACCAAATTTGAGATTTTTAGTTCCAACTGTCATGTCTTTGTGAGACGCAGAGTAGGTGAACGGATGATCGCCGCAAGTGTGGTTCCCACCGTGAAGCATGGTGGAGGAGATGTGATGGTATGGGGGTGCTTTGCTGGATTGCGCTTAGTAGGACTATCATTTGTTTTTCAACAGGACAATGACCCAACACACCTCCTGGCTTTTTAAGGACTATTTGTCCAAGAAGCAGAGTGATGTAGTGCTGCATCAGAAGACCTGGCCTCCACAATGGCCCGACCTCAACCCAATTGAGATGGTTTGGGATGAGTTGGACCGAAGAGTGAAGGAAAATCAGCCAACAAGTGCTCAGCATATGTGGGAACTCCTTGAAGACTGTTGGAAAAGCATTCCAGTTGAAGCTGGTTAAGAGAATGCCAAGAGTTTGCAAAGCTGTCATCAAGTCATCATATGTTGATTTGTTTAACACTTTTTTTGTTTATGGAGATTTCATTATTTGTTCAGCAGTCTTATGGCTTGGCGGTAGAAGCAGTTGAGGAGCCTTTTGGTCCTAGACTTGGCGCTCCGGTACTGCTTTCCGTGCGGTAGCAGAGAAAACCGTCTATGAATTGAGTGGCTGGAGTCTCTGACAATTTTTTGGGCTTTCCTCTGACACCACCTATTGTATAGGCCCTGGATGGCAGGAAGCTTGGCCCCAGTGATGTACTGGGCCGTTCGCACTACCCTCTGTAGTGACTTATGGTCAGATGCCGAGCAGTTGTCATATCAGGCCGTGATGCAACCGGTCAGGAGGCTCTCGATGGTGCAGCTGTAGAACCTTTTGAGGATCTGAGGACCCATGCCAAATCTTTTCAGTTTTCTGAGGGGGAAAATGTGTTGTCGTGCCCTCTTCACGACTGTCTTGGTATGTTGGGACCATGATAATTTGTTGGTGATATGGACACCATGGAACTTGAAACTCAAGACCCGCTCCACTACCACCCCGTTCCGTTGATATTAATGGGGGCCTGTTCGGCCCGCCTTTTCCTGTGGTCCACGATGATGATTCCATACGTAATTCCATATGTGTATTTCATATTGTTGATGTCTTCACTATTAGTCTTCAATGTAGAAAATGGTGTCCAATCACCCATAGTCCCTCATGTATTATATAGATACAGTTGAAGTCGGAAGTTTACATACACCTTAGCCAAAATACATTTAAACTCAGATTTTCACAATTCCTGACATTTAATCTTAGTAAGAATTCCCTGTCTTAGGTCAATTAGGATCACCACTTTATTTAAAAAATGTGAAATGTAAAAATAATAGTAGAGTGATTTATTTCAGCTTTTATTTCTTTCATCACATTCCCAGTGAGTCAGAAGTTTACATACACTCATTTAGTATTTGGTAGAATTGCCTTTAAATTGGGTCAAACCTTTTAGGTAGCCTTCCAATATTCCCAGGTAAGAAGCTTTAGGTTGTAGTTATTATAGGACTATTTCTCTCTATACCATTTGTATTTCATATACCTTTGACTATTGGATGTTCTAATAAGTACTTTAGTATTGCCAGCCTAATCTCGGGAGTTGATAGGCTTGAAGCCATAAACAGCGCAATGCTTGAAGCATTGCGAAGAGCTGCTGGCAGACACAGGAAAGTGCTGTTTGAATGAATGCTTACGAACCTGCTGCTGCCTACCACCGCTCAGTCAGACTGCTCTATCAAATCATAGACTTAATTATAATATAATAACACACAGAAATACGAGCCTTAGGTCATTAATATGGTCAAATCCGGAAATTATAGTTTCGACAATAAAATGTTTATTCTTTCGGTGAAATACGGAACCGTTCCTTATTTTATCTAACAGGTGGCATCCCTAAGTCTAAATATTGCTGTTACATTGCACAACCTTCAATGTTATGTCAGAATTATGTACACTTCTGGCAAATTTAATTACGGTCTGGGTTAGGAAGAAATGGTCTTAACACAGTTAGCAACGAGCCAGGCAGCCCAAACTGCTGCATATACCCTGACGCAGCTTGCACAGAACGCAAGAGAAGTGTCAAAATGTCCCTAGTTAAAATAAATTAATGTTAGCAGGAAATATGAACTAAATATGCAGGTTTAAAAATATATACTTGTGTATTGATTTTAAGAAAGGCATTGGTGTTTATGGTTAGGTACACATTGGTGCAACGACAGTGCTTATTTTGCGAATGCGCTTGTTAAATCACCAGTTTGGCGAAGTAGGCTGTGATTCAATGATAAATGAACAGGTACCGCATCGATTATATGCAACGCAGGACAAGCTAGATAAACTAGTAATATCATTAACCATGTGTAGTTAACTAGTGATTATGTTAAGATTGAATGTTTTTTATAAGATAAGTTTAATGCTAGCTAGCACCTTACCATGGCTCCTTGCTGCACTCGCATAACAGGCCTGCTGGAGGTCATTTTGCAGGGCGCTGGCAGTGCACCTCCTTGCACAAAGGCGGAGGTAGCGGTCCTGCTGCTGGGTTGTTGCCCTCCTACGGCCTCCTCCACGTCTCCTGATGTACTGGCCTGTCTCCTGGTAGCGCCTCCATGCTCTGGACACAACGCTGACAGACACAGCAAACCTTTTTGCCACAGCTCGCATTGATGTGCCATCCTGGATGAACTGCACTACCTGAGCCACTTGTGTGGGTTGTAGACTCCGTCTCATGCTACAACTAGAGTGAGAGCACCGCCAGCATTCAAAAGTGACCAAAACATCAGCCAGGAAGCATAGGAACTGAGAAGTGGTCTGTGATCACCACCTGCAGAATCACTCCTTTTTTGGGGGTGTCTTGCTAATTGCCTATAATTTCCACCTTTTGTCTATTCCATTTGCACAACAGCATGTGAAATTTATTGTCAATCAGTGTTGCTTCCTAAGTGGACAGTTTGATTTCACAGAAGTGTGATTGACTTGGAGTTACATTGTGTTGTTTAAGTGTTCCCTTTATTTTTTTGAGCAGTGTAATTGGCCATGATCGGTGTCCAAAAATGACGATTACGGATTGTTTTGAAAACTTGAAATCGGCCTTAATTAATCGGCCATCCCGATTAATTGGTCGACCTCTAGTCAGGAGTGAAGGAGAGGAGAAAATGTGCGTCTTTTTTATATATACAGTACCTGTCAAAAGTTTGGACACCTACTCATTCAACCAGATTCACCTGGAATGCTTTCCAATAGTCTTAAAGGAGTTCCCACATATGCTGAGCACTTGTTAACTGCTTTTCCTTTATTCTGCGGTACAACTCATCCCAAACCATCTCAATTGGGTTGAGGTCAGGGGATTTGTGGAGGCCAGATCATTTGATGCAGCACTCCATCACTCTCCATCTTGTTTAAATAGCCCTTACACAGCCTGGAGGTGTGTTGGGTCATTGTCCTGTTGAAAAAAAGATGGGATGGAGTATCGCTGCAGAATGCTGTGGTAGCCATGCTGGTTAAGTGTGCCTTGAATTCTAAATAAATCACTGTCAGTGTCACCAGCAAAGCATTCCCACACCATCACACCTCCTCTTTCATGGTGGGAACCACACATGCGGAGATCATCCGTTGACCTACTCTGCGCCTCACAAAGACACAGCTGTTGGAACCAAAAATCTGAAATTTGGACTCATAAGTCCAAAGAACAGATTTCCACCGGTCTAATGTCCATTGCTTGTGTTTCTTGGCCCAAGCAAGTGTCTTCTTATTATTTGTGTCCTTTAGTAGTGGTTTCTTTGCAGCAATTTGACCATGAATTTGACCATGACGGGCTGATTCCTGCAGTCTCCTCTGAACATTTGATGTTGAGATGTGTTTATTTGAGATTGAGATGTGCTTATTTGCCATAATATGGACTTGGTGTTTTACCAAATAGGGCTATCTTCTGTATACCACCGCTACCTTGTCACAACACAGCTCAAACACATTAAGGAATTAACTTTTAACAAGGCACACCTGTTAATTGAAATGCATTCCAGGTGAATACCTCATGAAGCTGGCTGAGAGAATGCAAGAGTGTGCAAAGCTGTCATCAAGGCAAAGGGTGGCTGCTTTGATGAATCTCAAATCTCAAATATATTATGATTTGGTTACTACATTATTCCATGTGTTATTTCATAGTTTTGATGTCCTCACTATTCTACAGTGTAGAAAATAGTAAACATTAAGAAAATCCCTGGAATGAGTAGGTGTGTTCACACTTTTGACTATTATTTGAACAATTATTACAGAGACTGTAGTCATTTGGCTTACCAATCACCGTCATCTAAAATTCCATGACTGTCACAGCCCTGTTCTCTTGTCATGTAAAGATGAAAAGATGGTGCCAATGGAGAAGGCCAACATCTTCCTAGTTAAGAAATTTGATGCAGCTTTGAATGCTTTTATGTGCGTTATGATTACTAGTTAGACTATTGCAGATCGGGGCAAACGATCTACTTACCACTATTGTCACTATGAATGGTAGATAGAGGGCAGGACAGACAGACAGTCAGACTGGTAGACTATACTGGCCTATAAATGTTAGCTCACTGAAAAGCGTAGTACATGAGGGAAGTACCAAAACACCTTGATATAGGGGAGGCGCATGCAAGAAGATGAGGAAATGTGGCTGGGATAGAAGAAATTATATAGTAAAACCTGCAAAAGAGCAAATGTTAACCAGAAGGAAAAAAACACTACCCTCCCTTGTGCCCAATAAAAAAACACACAACCCTCCTCAAAGCAACCCTCCCTTCTTTTTGGACCACCGCTCATCCCCAATAAATTGTGATCTGTCCCTAATACATCATATAACTATGATGTATTATATTGTTTTGTACTCCAGCTGTCTATATGGTCCTTGCAGGACGCTTTTCATTACATGTATGAGAGGGCAGATTAATATGATCCTATTAAATCTTGGGTTTCTCTTGTTAATTTCCGTAAAATAATGCAACTTGCAGGTGGATTTGCAAAGCGTTCTCATCAATTTTGCATACTCAACGCAATTCATTATTGTTGACAGCTCTGTGAAATTGGAGCACAATATTTTGCTCTCTGTTAGTTGTAAGATAATGAGCCTTGAAATAACATCGTCTCAAATGTACAGAAACATCTAATTAAGACTTTCAAAAGACAAGGTGTGGAATTCCCAGGTGTGCGTTTACTCAGAAATGTGTTTGACACAGTAAGATACATGTTCATAATATTCATCCTTGTCTCAATCGCACAGTGTAAAATAGTCCACAGTTACAGTTGAAGTCAGAAGTTTACCTACACTTAGTTTGGAGTCATTAAAACTCGTTTTTCAACCACTCCACAAATTTCTTGTTAACAAACTATAGTTTTGGCAAGTCGGTTAGGGCATCTACTTTGTGCATGACAAGTAATTTTTCCAACAATTGTTTACAAACAGATTATTTCACTTATAATTCACTGTATCACAATTCCAGTGGGTCAGAAGTGTACATACACTAAGTTGACAGTGCCATTAAACAGCTTGGAAAATTCCAGAAAAGGATGTCATGGTTTAAGAAGCTTCTGATAGGCTAATTGACATCATTTGAGTCAATTGGAGGTGGATGTATCTCAAGGTCTACCTTCAAACTCAGTGCCGCTTTGCTTGACATCATGGGAAAATCAAAAGAAATCAGCCAAGACCTCAGAAAATAAATTATAGACCTCCACAAGTCTGGTTCATCCTTGGGAGCAATTTCCAAATTCCTGAAGGTACCACGTTCATCTGTACAAACAATAGTTTGCAAGTATAAACACCATGGGACCACGCAGCCATCATACCGCTCAAGAAGGAGACGTATTCTGTCTCCTAGAGATGAATGTACTTTGGTGGGAAAAGTGCAAATCAATCCCAGAACAACAGCAAAGGACCTTGTGAAGATGCTGGAGTAAACGCGTACTATCTATATCAACAGTAAGACGAGTCGTATATCGACATAACCTGAAAGGCCGCTCAGCAAGGAAGAAGCCACTGCTCCAAAACCACCATAGAAAAGCCAGACTACAGTTTGCAACTGCACATGGGGACAAAGATCGTACTTTTTGGAAAAATGTCCTCTGGTCTGATGAAACAAAAATAGAACTGTTTGGCCATAATGACCATCGTTATGTTTGGAGGAAAAAGGGGGAGACTTGCAAGCCGAAGAACACCATCCCAACCATGAAGTAAGGGGGTGGCAGCATCATGTTGTGGGGGTGCTTTGCTGCAGGAGGGACTGGTGCACTTCACAAAATAGCTGGCATCATGAGGAGAGAAAATGATTTGGATATATTGAAGCAACATATCAAATGTTATTGGTCACATACACATGGTTAGCAGATATTAATGTGAGTGTAGCTAAATGCTTGTGCTTCCAGTTCCGACCGTGCAGTAATATCTAACAAGTGATCTAACAATTTCACAACAACTACCTTATACACACAAGTGTAAAGGAATTAATAAGAATATGTACATATAAATATATGGATGAGCGATGGCCGAACGGTGTAAGCAAGATGCAGTAGATGGTATTTTATTTTTTATTTAACCTTTATTTAACCCGGTAGGCAAGTTGAGAACAAGTTCTCATTTACAATTGCGACCTGGCCAAGATAAAGCAAAGCAGTTCGACATACAACAACAGAGAGTTACACATGGAGTAAACCAAACATACAGTAGAAATATAAGTCTATATACAATGTGAGCAAATGAGGTGAGATAAGGGAGGTAAAGGCAATAAAAGGCCATTGTGGCGAAGTAAATACAATATAGCAAGTAAAACACTGGAATGGTAGATTTGCAGTGGAAGAATGTGCAAAGTAAAAATATAAATAATGGGGTGTAAAGGAGCAAAATAAATAAATACAGTAGGGGAAGAGGTAGTTGTTTGGGCTAAATTATAGATAGGCTATGTACAGGTGCAGTAATCTGTGAGCTGCTCTGACAGCTGGTGCCTAAAGCTAGTCAGGGAGATAAGTGTTTCCAGCTTCAGAGATTTTTGCAGTTTGTTCCAGTCATTGGCAGCAGAGAACTGTAAGGAAAGACGACCAAAGGAGGAATTGGCTTTGGGGGTGACCAGTGAGATATACTTGCTGGAGCGCGTGCTACGGGTGGGTGCTGCTATGGTGACCAGTGAGCTGAGATAAGGCGGGGCTTTACCTCGCAGAGACTTGTAGATAACCTGTAGCCAGTGGGTTTGGCGACGAGTATGAAGCGAGGGCCAACCAACGAGAGCGTACAGGTCGCCATGGTGGTTAAGGTATATTGCTTTGGTGACAAAACGGATGGCACTGTGATAGACTGCATCCAATTTATTGAGTAGGATTTTGGAGGCTATTTTGTAAATGACATCACCGAAGTCGAGGATTGGTAGGATGGTCAGTTTGACGAGGGCATGTTTGGCAGCATGAGTGAAGGATGCTTTGTTGCGATATAGGAAGCCGATTCTAGATTTTAATTTTGGATTGGAGATGCTTAATGTGATTCTGGAAGGAGAGTTTACAGTCTAACCAGACACCTAGGTATTTGTAGTTGTCCACGTATTCTAATTCAGAGCCATCCAGAGTAGTGATGCTGGACGGGCGGGCAGTGATCGGTTGAATAGCATGCATTTAGTTTTACGTTTAAGAGCAGTTGGAGGCCACGGAAGGAGAGTTGAATGGCATTGAAGCTCGTCTGGAGGTTAGTTAACTTCTACTGCCTCAGAAACCCGGATCCGGGAGCACCCCCCACCCCCCACACACTGTTTAGCATAGCTAGCATAGCTTCACAAGTAGATAGTAGCATCTAAATATCATTAAATCACAAGTCCAAGACACCAGATGAAAGATACAGATCTTGTGAATAAAGCCACCATTTCCGATTTTTAAAATGTTTTACAGGGAAGACACAATATGTAAAGATGTACATCTATTACCTAAAAACACATTAGCATAATCCACCATCTTTTATTTGTCCACCAACACCAGTAGCCATCACCAATTCGGCTAAACTAAGATATTTATAGCCCCTAACCAACAAAAAAACTCATTAGATGACAGTCTGATAACATATTTATGGTATGGGATAGGTTTTGTTAGAAAAATGTGCATATTTCAGGTAGCTGCCATAGGTTACAATTGCACCCACCGTCACAAATGGACTAGAATAATTACAATGAGCAACGTGTTTACCTAACTACTAATCATCAAACATTTCGTAAAAATACACAGCATACACTAATCGAAAGACACAGATCCTGTGAATACAGACAATATTTCAGATTTTCTAAGTGTCTTACAGCGAAAACACAATAAATCGTTATATTAGCGTAGCACATAGCACATAGCAGCCCAGCATTGATTCTAGCCAAAGTGAGCGATAAAAGTCAACATCGCCAAAAGATATTAATTTTTTCACTAACCTTCTCAGAATTCTTCCGATGACACTCCTGTAACATCATTTTACAATATACATATACAGTTTGTTCGAAAAGGTGCATATTTAGCCATACAAAACCGTGGTTACACAATGAAAATAGTAGCAAAACAAGCCTGAAAATGTCGGTCGCCATCTTTCAGAGTGATCTAGTTTAATTAATAGCTAATCATATACTTGACTAAAAAATACAGGGTTTACAGGAATCGAAAGACAAATTAGTTCTTAATGCAACCGCTGATTTACATTTTTAAAATTATCCTTACTTTTCAATACAGGGTTCGCCAAGTGAAGCTATACCAAACAAAATGGCGAAATATGCGTTTAAAATATTTCGACAGAAACACGATTTATCATATTAAATATTGCTTACTTTGAGCTGTTCTTCCATCAGATTCTTGGGCAATGTATCCTTTCTATGTTATAAACGTCTTTTGGTCGATAGATGTCCTCTGTCCTTCGAAATGTCCACCACCAACGACCGACACCCCAAAACGTGTCCAAAGTTTCAGAGTGCACAACAAATAAATTCCAAAAAAATCGCACTAAACGGATATAAATTGCTATAAAACGGTTCAAATTAACTACATTATGATGTTTTTAACACCTAAAACGAGTAAAAACATGACCGGAGAAATATTGCTGGTTAGAAAACGATTTGGAACGAGGCAGGTCCGATGCCCTTCACGCTTCAGGCGCACGACGAGAAAGGGCGGTCTCTATACATTTTGGTCTTTTATACTGGCTGTGAATATCCCATCGATTCCATTGAAAGCGTGATGACGTACAGACACCCAGAGGAAGACGTAGGCAGTGTCGGTTTCTTCATAGCATTCACTGTCGCCTTAAAAACAGACCCCAGATCAGAGGTAAAAAAAATTGAAATCTGAACCCTGTCATGAAAAGTGCTGTAGAAATTGTTCTGTACAACTCAGAGACAAAATTTCAACTTCTATAGAAACTAGAAGGTGTTTTCTATCCAATAATAACAATAATATGCATATTGTACGATCAAGAATTTAGCACGAGGCAGTTTAATTTGGAGACACAAATATGCTAATGCGGAACAGCACCCCCTATAGTTCCAAGAGGTTTTAACACAGTGTCCAAAGAGGGGCCAGAAGTATACAGAATGGTGTCGTCTGCGTAGAGGTGTATCAGAGAATCACCAGTAGCAAGAGCAACATCATTGATGTATACAGAGAAGAGAGTCGGCCCGAGGATTGAACACTGTGGCACCCCCATAGAGACTGCCAGAGGTCTGGACAACAGGCAGTCCAATTTGACACACTGAATTCTATCAGAGAAGTAGCTGGTAAACCAGGCGAGGCAATCATTTGAGAAACGAAGGCTGTCGAGTCTGCCAATAAGAATGTGGTGATTGACAGAGTCGAAAGCCTTGACCAAGTCGATGAATACGGCTGCGCAGTAATGTCTCTTATCGATGGCGGTTATGATGTCGTTGAGGACCTTGAGCGTCGCTGAGGTGCACCCATGACCAGCTCTGAAACCAGATTGCATAGCGGAGAAGGTACGGTGGGATTCGAAATGGTCGGTAGTCTGTTTGTTAACTTGCCTTTCGAAGACCTTAGAAAGACAGGGTAGGATAGATATAGGTCTGTAGCAGTTTGTGTCTAGAGTGCCACCCCCTTTTGAAGAGGGGGATGACCGCGGCAGCCTTCCAATCTTTGCGAAATATTTTGTTAATCAAGGCTACCACTGTAGTGTCGTCTGCAAACTTGATGATTGAGTTGGAGGCGTGCATGGCCACGCAATCATGGTTGAACAGGGAGTACAGGAGAGGGCTGTGAATGCACCCTTGTGGGGCCCCAGTGTTGAGTATCAGTGGGGTGGAGATGTTGTTTCCTACCTTCACCACCTGGGGGCGGCTCGTCAAAGTCCAGGACCCAGTTGCACAGGGTGGGTCGAGACCCGGGGTCAAGACTCCGGGTCTCGAGCTTAATGACGAGTTCGTAGAATACTATGGTTTTAATTAAATGCTGAGCTGTAATCGTTGAACAGCATTCTTATTCCTCTTGTACAGATGGGTTAGAGCAGTGTGATTGCGCCCTCTGTGGACCTATTGGGTTAGTAAGCATATTGACGTGGGTCTAGTGTGACAGGTAGGTTGGAGGTGATATGATCCTTGACTAGTCTCTCAAAGCACTTCATGATGATGGATGTGAGTGCTATGGGGCAATAGTTGTTTAGCTCAGTTACCTTAGCTTTCTTGGGAACAGGAACAATGGTGGCCCTCTTGAAGCATGTGGGAACAGCAGGCTGGGATAGGGATTGATTATGCACGTAAACACACCAGCCAGCTGGTCTGCACATGCTCTGAGGACGCTGGGGATGTCGTCTGTGCTTGGGGCCTTGCGAGGGTTAACACGTTTAAATGTTTTACTCGCATTTGCTGCGGTGAAGGAGAGCCCACAGGTTTTGGTAGGGGGCTGTGTCAGTGGCACTGCATTGTCCTCATAGTGAGCAGAAATGTTTTCTTTGTCTGGGAGCAAGATGTCGGTGTCCGCGATGGGGCTGGTTTTCTTTTTGTAATCCGTGATTGACTGTAGACCCTGCCACATACATCTCGTGTCTGAGCCGTTGAATTGCGACTCTACTTTGTCTCTATACTGGCGCTTTGCTTGTTTGATTGCCTTGCGGAGGGAATTAGCTACACTGTTTGGTATTTCTGTTTTGTATTTCCGGTCGCCTTGCCATGATTAAAAGCAGTGGTTTTCGCTTTCAGTTTTGCGAGAATGCTGCCATCAATCCACGGTTTCTGGTTATGGGAGGTATTAATAGTTACCGTGAGTACAACATCACCATTGCACTTGCTAATAAACTCATTCACCGAATCAGCATATACATCAATGTTTTTGTCTGAGGCTATCCGGAAACATATCCCAGTACACGTGATCGAAGCCATCTTGAAGCGTGGAATCAGATGGGTGGGACCAGCGTTGAACAGACCTGAGCACGGGCGTTTCCTGTTTTAGTTTCTGTCTATAGGCTGGGAGCAACAAAATGGAGTCATGGTCAGATTTGCCGAAAGTAGGGCGAGGGAGGGCTTTGTATGCATCGCGTTAGAGTAGCAATGATCCATAATTTTTCCAGCCCTGGTCGCACATTCGATGTGCTGCTAAAATTTAGTGCGCCTTGTTTTCAGATTAGCCTTGTTAACCTCTAACGCCTCACAAACCCGGATCCGGGAGCACCCCCATCAAAAAAGCTGACTAGCATAGCCTAGCCTAAAGCCACAGGGATATCATATAATAAAATGTTCATGAAATCACAAGTCCAAGACACCAAATGAAAGATACACATCTTGTGAATCAAGCCATCATTTCTGATTTTTTAAATGTTTTACAGGGAAGACACAATATGTAAATCTATTAGCTAACCACGTTAGCAAAAGACACCACTTCTTTACTCCACCATTTTTTTACTCCATCAGTAGCTATCACAAATTCGACCAAATAAAGATATAAATAGCCACTAACCATCGTGTATTAGCTAATTACTCATCATAAAACATTTCTTAAAAATACACAGCGTACAGCAGATGAAAGACACAGAATCCAGCCAATATTTCAGATTTTCTAAGTGTTTTACAGCGAAAACACAATATGGCGTTATATTAGCTTACCACAATAGCAAACATCACACCAGCATTGATTCAAGGCAAAAATAGCGATAACGTATAAACCACCAAAATATATTAATTTTTTCACTAACCTTCTCAGAATTCTTCAGATGACAGTCCTATAACATCATATTACACAATGCATATAGAGTTTGTTCGAAAATGTGCATATGTAGAGGCACAAATTGTGCTTATACAATGAGAATAGTGTCCAAAACCTCAAGAAATCTGTCCGGCGCCATCTTGGAGAGGCACCTATTCTAATCGAAAACTATTCATAAACTTGTCTAAAAAAATACAGGTTGGACAGCAATTGAAAGCCAAATTAGTTCTTAATGCAATCGCTGGGTTACATTTTTAAAATTAACGTTACTTCAAAATACAGCGTGCGATAATGCAAGGCTGCACGGCAAGTAATGGCGGCTTATGCATTTGACTTTTTTCAACAGAACAACGAATTATCAGCATAAATAGTTCTTACTTTTTGATGAACTCTCATCAGAATCTTGGGAAAGGTGTCCTTTGTCCAAAAGAATCATTGCTAGGTTGGAGAACGTCCTCTTCAGCGTTGCAGTTAGCAGTAAACAATAGCATGAGAGAGAGAGATACCCAACTTCCTACAACGCCACGAAAATAAATACCGGAAAATCGCAATATACTGACAAACTGATATAATTCGGTTCAAAATAACAACATTATGATGTCTTTAACACCTATATCGAATAAAAACAGAGCCGGATATATCTAAGAGCTAAAACAGGAGCTTCTAGGACGACATGCCAAGATCCTCCCTGCGTCAGAGTGAAGAGTCAAAAGAGGGGACACCTCGTTTCCAAGCAATTTATAAACTTTCAGATCTGCCTAGAGACTCCATTTTAAGTCCCTCTATTCGCTGACACCCAGGGGAAGGCGTATGCAGTGCATCTCAACCAATAGAGGACAGGCAAATTAATAAACTGTTCTGGGAACAGCGAGCAGATTTCAGCATTTTCAAATCCTCATAGGAAAATTGCTATAAGTCCAGTTCTGTTTCACTCACAGACATAATTCAAACGGTTTTAGAAACTAGAGAGTGTTTTCTATCCAATAGTCTTAATAATATGCATATTGTACAAGCAATAATTGAGTACGAGGCAGTTTAATTTGGGCACTATTTTTTCCAATGGGGAAACAGCGCCCCCATATTGACAAGAATTAAGATTCCCAGCTACAATAAATGCAGCCTCAGGATATGTGGTTTACAGTTTACATAGAGTCCAATGAAGTTCTTTCAGGGCCGTCGAGGTGTCTACTTGGTGGGAGATACGTATACATGGCTATGATTATAATCGAAGAGAATTCTCTTGGTAGATAATGCGGTCGGCATTTGATTGTAAGTAATTCTACGTCAGGTGAACAAAATTACTTTAGTTCCTGTAAGTTGTTATGATCACACCACTACTCGTTAATCATAAGGCATACACCCCCGCCCTTCTTCTTACCAGAGAGATGCTTGTTTCTGTCTGTGCAATGCTTGAGCGATGCTAGAAACTGGGTGGCTGTACCGACTCTGATAAGGTATCCCGAGTGAGCCATGTTTCCGTGAAACAGAGAATGTTAAAATCTCTCTGGAAGGCAGCCCTTGCTCGAATTTTGTCTACCTTGTTGTCAAGAGACTGGACATTGGGGAGTAGTATACTGGGGAGCGATGTGCCCGTCTATGGAGCTTTGCCAGAAGACGGCTCCGTCTGCCCCTTCTGCGGTGCCATCTCAAGACATCAGTCAGGAAGTTAAAGCTTGGTCGCACATGGGTCTTCCAAATGGACAATGACCCCAAGCATACTTCCAAAGTTGTGGCAAAATGGCTTAAGGACAACAAAGTCAAGGTATTGGAGTGGCCATCACAAAGCCCTGACCTCAATCCTGTAGAGAATTTGTGGGCAGAACTGAAAAAGCGTGTGCGAACAAGGAGCCCTACAAACCTGACTCAGTTACACCAGCTCTGTCAGGAGGAATGGGCCAAAATTCACCCAACTCATTGTGGAAAGCTTGTGGAAGGCTAGCCAAAACGTTTGATCCAAGTTAAACAATTTAAAGACAATGCTACCAAATACTAATTGAGTGTATGTAAACTTCTGACCCACTGGGAATGTGATGAAAGAAATAAAAGCTGAAATAAATCATTCTCTCTACTATTATTTCACATTCTTAAAATAAAGTGTTCATCCTAACTGACCTAAGACAGGCAATCTTTACGAGGATTAAATGTCAGCAATAGTGAAAAACTGAGTTTAAATGTATTTGGCTAAGGTGTATGTAAACTTCCGACTTTAGCTGTATATGGAATTCCACAGAATAAACGCTACGACAACATTTGAATTGCCATTTAGACATGAAAAAACACATTTGATTTTGTATATGAAGTGACAACGTACATTCTCATTTTCTCTCAGAAAGAAACGTATGAAAGGCACTTTAGGTGCACATTTATAACACCATAATGAAAGTTATTGACTTTTGTGACTAACAAAACAGTGGCCATTTGTCTGCCTTTATTTTCAGCAACATATCATTGTCTATTTACAGTGAATTCAGAAAGTATTCAGACCCCTTCACATATTCCACATTTTGTTACGTTACAGCCATATTCTAAAATCAATTAAATAAAACAAATTACTCCCCAATCTACACACAATACCCAAAATGTTTGCAAATGTATAAAAAAATTAACAAATAGCTTATTTACATAAATTCAGACCCTTTGCTATGAGACTCGAAATTGAGGTCATGTGCATACTGTTTCCATTGATCAACCTTGATGTTTCTACAACTTGATTGAAGTCTAACTGCCGTAAATTAAATTGATTGGACATGATTTGGAAAGGCACACACCTGTCTATAAGGTCACACAGTTGACAGTGCGTGTCAGAGCAAAAACCAAGCCATGAAGTCGAAGGAATTGTCAGTAGAGCTCCGAGACAGGATTGTGTCGAGGCACAGATCTGAGGAGGGTGCCAAAAAATGTCTGCAACATTGAAGTTCCCCAAAAACATAGTGTCCTCCATCATTCTTAAATGGAAGAAGTTTCGTACCACCAATACTCTTCCTAGAGCTGGCCACCCGCCCAACCTGAGCAATCGGGGGAGAATGGCCTTGGTCAGGGTGATAACCAAGAACCTGACAGAGCTCCAGAGTTTCTCTGTGGAGATGGGAGAACCTTCCAGAAGGACAACCATCTCTGCAGCACTCCACCAATCAGGCCTTTATGGTAGAGTGGCCAGATGAAATACACTCCTCAGTAAAAGGCACAAGACAGTCCGCTTTGAGTTTGTCAAAGGGCCCCTAAAGGACTCTCATACCATGAGAAACAAGATTCTCTGGTCTGATGAAACCAAGATTGAACTCTGTGGCCTGAATGCCAAACGTCACATCTGGAGGAAACCTGGCACCATCCCTCTGGTGAAGCATAGTGGTGACAGCATCATGCTGTGGGGATGTTTTTCAAGGCTGGGAGACTAGTCAGGATCGAGGGAAAGATGAACGGAGCAAAGTACAGAGAGATCCTTGATGAATACCTGCTCCAGAGCCCTCAGGACCTCATACTGGGGCGAAGGTTCACTTTCAAACAGGACAACGACCCTAAGCACACAGCGCAGGAGTGGCTTCAGGACAAGTCTCAATGTCCTTGATTGGCCCAGACTTGAACCAAATCGAACATCTCTGGAGAGACCAGAAAATAGCTGTGCAGCGACACTCCCTATCAGACCTGATAGAGTTTGAGAGGATCTGCAGAGAAGAATGGGAGAAACTCCCCAAATACTGGTGTGCCAATTTTGTAGCGTCATACCTAGGGCTGTGGTGGTCACAATTTTGTCAGTCGGGGATTGTCAAGCAAATAACTGTCGGTCTCACGGTAATTGACCGTTAGTTAACGTAAACACGTTTAGCAACTCCTGGCTTCCACACATAGCCTACAAGCCACTGATGCAGACCTTTGGAACATCTTCATTTAAAAAGTCTAATAAATCCATGCAATATCGCCTACACCTTCACAATAAATCCATTATTTATTTTAGATCGGTCTAATGAAGCATGATAGGAAGAAAATGTAGTGTATTTCAGAAGAAAATAATATCATACTTAGAGTTGTCCTGATGTGGCTTTGGCAAATTTTAGATTACATTTGCATTGTTGTCAGAGTGATTAGAGGGACAATAGAGTGCTGTGTACCAGGCAATTAGCAAGTTTGGTAGGCTACTAATGACCAGAAGCAGCATCAGAACTTGGAGAAGCCTAATTACCATGACTAAACGGTCACGTGGAATTTGACTGCCTTCATGACTTGTGACCGCCGGTGTAGCGGTAACACGATTAGTCATACGCAAGAAGACTCGAGGCTGTAATCGCTGCCAAAGGTGCTTCAACAAAGTACTGAGTAAAGGGTCCGAATACTTATGTAAATGTGATATCAGTTTTTTCATTTTTAATACATTTGAAAACAATATTAAAAACCTGGGGTATTGTGTGTTGATTAAAAAATATATATATATTTTAGAAAAAGGCTGTAACGTAACAAGATGTGGAAAAAGTCAAGGGGTCTGAATACTTTCCGAATGCACTATAAATAACTGTTAGGTGGGTTGCCATTATCTGTCAAAGCATGTCATGAAAAATGAAGCGGAATATGTATGTCCTTTGTGCCGTTTGACCTATGATGTCAAGTAGTGGGTTTATGAGCTACAATTCCTCCACCACTCTTGAGAGCATAGAAGCCAGCGACTTGTTTTCCACACTCTTAACTTTTCCTAAATGTATTCATTAATGTATCTATCTATCCATTCTTGTTGGTTGAAGCAGATGGTAATGGTTGATTTAAGTGACATAGTTGCGAAGAACATTTAAGTTTTTTTTTCTGTCTAAATTGATAGAATCACTAATCAAAATATCACGCTAAGAGCCTGCTAACTCTAACACACAGTACAGGTTGTTTCTGCTCATTGATCCGCTAGGCTTAACATGATGGATTGCTATGATCGGGGGATCAAATTGGTTGTGAAAATGAGGCTTCAGTTTATTTAGTATACTTTGTCAAAAATATATCCTCTCTAAAGTACACGTTTTAAAATCAAGTAAAATCTATCCACATTACAGATTCAAATTACTTGTTAGATATTACTGCATGGTTGGAGCTAGAAGCACAAGCATTTCGCTACACTCACATTAACATCTGCTAACCATGTGTACGTGACAAGTAAAATTGGATTTGATTTGAAATACCCATAACATTGGAGAGAGCTGGGAATTGTCTACTTTACTGTGAAGCCAATTGAGATGTTTAGATGCACTTATAATAAAGTTTGATTCGATTTGAATGGTACCATTGACAGCTACGGATTGTTAAACAGGCAGTTTAATGAGACAAACAACTCAACTCTTGTCAGCACAGATCCAACACCTTGTATCACCACAGGTTAGAAGTAAACATATAATCTTATATTCTTCTTTATACGCCTGTCTGTGGGTAGCCCCACCTTTGTTGACTTCTAAATAAAATTTAAGGTGTCCTTAATAGGAAAACATTAGTCTCAGCAGGACTTGTGTCAGTCTCATGAGGCTGTACTAAAATGGAGGCAGTGTAAATTAATTATGTGGCTAAGAAGCTGTGAAGAGTGCTTTCCTATCCTCTGGGAATGCTGTAATTTCCCACCTCTACTGAGAAGGGAGGGCCAGCTAATGGGTTACTGTGTAAGACTTAACACACACTCTAAACTCTACACACACTTGGACGACACTAGACAAATAGGAGACACACATCATTGCTGTGAGTTATTCAGCACTAATGGTGACATTGATACCGTAAGAACATTGTCCAGCATTCACTAGCATTCTTAGAGAGTATAGCCAATACAGATGCAGGATCTTAATTTGACTCTTTTGCTGCTGAGAATTTTCTTGCAGCACAGGAAATGCCGATGAGCTTTGTGATTTACATCAATTCACTCAAAACACTTCATGCAGCCTACTTTTGGCCAGCTAATAGCCTAACCAACAATCAAGCAACATTATGGACTAAATGTTCAAATCCTTTTGCTGCAGGATTATTTTGCTGTGACAATATACACTCAATGGACAGTTTATTAGGTAGACTCATCCATCTCGTACTGGGTTGGACCCCCCTTTGCCTCCAACAGCTTGAATTCTTCGGGGCATGGATTCTACAAGTCAGAAACGTTTCACAGGGATGTTGGTCCATGCTGATGCGACGGCATCACGCAGTTGCTGCAGATTGGACGGCAGTACGCCACCGCCACCAGCCTGTACCGTTGACACCAGGCCGGATGGGTCCATTGACTCATGCTGCTTATGCCAAATCCTGACTCTGCCATCAGCATGATGCCACAGGAACCGGGATTCGTCGGACCAGGCAATGTTTTTCCACTCCTCAATTGTCCAGTGTTGGTGATTGTGTGCTCACTGGAGCATCTTCTTCTTGTTTTTAGCTGATAGGAGTGGGACCCGGTGTTGTCGTCTGCTGCAATAGCCCATCTGTGACAAGGCTCGACGAGTTGTGCGTTCCAAGATTCCGTTCTGCACACCAATGTTGTACTGCGCCGTTATTTGTCTGTTTGTGGCCCGTCTGTTAGCTTGGACGATTCTTGCCATTCTACTTCAACCTCTCTCATGAAAGAGCTGTTTTCGCCCACAGGACTGCCGCTGACTGGATGTTTTTTGTTTGTTGCACCATTCTCAGTAAACTCTAGACACTGTCAGGAGTGAAATACCCAGGAGGGGCAGCCGTTTCTAAGATACTGGATCCGGCGTGCCTGACACCGACAATTATTCCACACTCAAACCGCTTAGGTCACTTGTTTTGCCCATTATAATGTTCAATCAAACAGTAACTGAATGCCTCGATGCCTGTCTGCATGCTTATATAGCAAGCCATGGCCACGTGACTCACTGTCTGTAGGAGAGATCCATTTTCGTGATAGGGGTGTTGAGTGTAGGTCTAATTTGAGATCCTACATCTGTAGTTCGCCCATGTTTCACTCTCAGCCTAGAGACAAGGCGATGTCCTGTTGCATCATCTAGAGTTTAGATGTCAGTGGCTTAGTGTTTAACATGAATGTAAAGTGGGACCAGTGAAAGCTCCATCATTCAGAATGAATGTGACAATGCATCATCATTCACTGGAGAATTGATTATGTGAGTCAGAGTGAGATAAAACCTAACTGTTATTCTATCAGCCAACTAACTGAGGGGATATGCAGGAAGATAATGGATTTAGCTCACTACTGTGCTTTTGTTGTAGGCCCTTTGGACAGATACATTACTTTACTTCTGTGCAAAAGAAGTTGAACAAAGTCACCATCTGAAATATTTCATGGGATCACAGCATGGACTTGAATATTGAACCGATAATTCCAGAGAGACCATGGTGTGTATTGGATATATTGTCACAGCAAGGGAGAGCCAGAAATTGACAGCTTGTCTATCCACAATGTGTATTGCATAATCACACAGACAGACAGGCAGGCAGGCAGATAGGCAGGACAAAGCACGGGCACACTGCATTGCTAATGTCCTGGTACCTTCCATGCACAGATACACATTTGCCCACTCATCCTTGCAAGGTCTAAGGCTGGAGTGCTGGGGCAGAAACCCTGGAGTGAGTGCCAGGCCCACAAGCTCAATACCAAGCCCCATATGCCACTGTGTACACCCTGTGCCTTCAAAAAGGACCTCACTTTGTTGAGCTGCTAGTTTGCTGCTGGTTTGAGGAAAGCAAGGAGGATACAGTGCTTTTATCCCTGACTGGGGATGCATATGGAAGGAAGCATAACTAGAGAATGTAGGCACACTCTTGGGGCATGTGCAATTTCAGCTATGCAATGTTTAAAAAAATAAAAAATAATTTAATAACACATTTTTGGTAACACTTCATTTGAACACCCGTTTTTATGGTTATAGGCACATGTATAAAACCTTATGAGCAATGCATAATGCATTTATATGGATGAAAGTGGAGGTGATGGTGGTAGAGATGGCTCCACTCAGACGAGCTGTTATCCTGTCTCACGTTCCCCCGGTGGAGCCACTTCAGGTCCTCAGCACTCTCTCTTTCTTCCTCCCGCTCTCTTTATCATTCTTATTTTACCTCGCCCTTCTTATTTCTCGCTCTCACTTTACTTCTCAAAGGCAAACCTTATCAATCAACCTGCCAAAAGCCACAGGGAATATTTCTGCACTTGTGATAATGTTCCTTTCCCTTTGGAAAATAATTGTTCATCGCCATGAATTATTTATCTCTGCCACAATTAAACTCTTGTTCAATATCCCTAAATGGAAGTGAATGGTTGATAACATACCTTTTTAGATATGAGTGCATAGTCAACTCTCTTATTAAAGCAACTACCCACTATCTAAAGATGACTTAATATCATAAAAGGGGTTGGGCTTTTTCACGCACTTGCAAATGCATGTTGTAAACGAATGATCACAACCAGAAACAATTTAGAGTATAATTATTATCCAGACATACGACCATCTACCACATGTTGTTTATGTACCTAAAATAGGAGAAAAAGTAATAAAGAGATTGTGTGTAATTCCGTTGATTATATGCTCAGACTAATGTCCTACAGTTGACATTGTTCCCAGTTAGAATGACATTCACTGGGGGGCTCATAACAAAGCACTCCCGCTGTAGCAATTGTCATTATTTAAAGTGGAGAAATAGGCATTTTGTTCTGTTTTGTTCAAACAGAAATCTTGACATCTGCTGCCTGTAGCAGTATTCAAGGGCAGTGGGAATGAGGCTAGCGCAAAAAAATGTGGCATTGGAATGAATAGAACAGCAGTTTCCAGGTTCGATCTGCAAACAACCAGCAATTAAATGGGAACACATATTTCCTGAACACATATTTAAATTAGGAGGATTTAAATGAACAAGTCCTGAATATAAGTTTAATACTATACCTAGGTATGTTTTGTGTTCTAAATAGCAGTTTGTGGCAAATTGCACTACATTTCAAAGTTATGATTTGGTTAAGCTATGATGACATCCATTATTCACTCATTAATAAGCTATTACTAAGGCATTCTCTCTCTCTCTCATGATCACATTTTCTTCCCACCATCTCGATCAGAGCTACATCCCTGATCATAATGGATCATATTTATTAACATTAAAGGTAGACCCAGTAATATGATGGAGATCCAGAAAGTAAACCGCATAGTGGGTTAATTTACGCAACAACTGGCTACCACGTTGTAGACAGTGTGAAGCGAACTCCTGCAGATACTACAGTGGGGAGAACAAGTATTTGATACACTGCCGATTTTGCAGGTTTTCCTACTTACAAAGCATGTAGAGGTCTGTCATTTTTATCATAGGTACACTTCAACTGTGAGAGACGGAATCTAAAACAAAAATCCAGGAAATCACATTGTATGATTTTTAAGTAATTTGTTTGCATTTTATTGCATGACATAAGTATTTGATACATCAGAAAAGCAGAACTTAATATTTGGTACAGAAACCTTTGTTTGCAATTATAGAGATCATACGTTTCCTGTAGTTCTTGACAAGACCACGTCATTTAGCTAAGTCTACCTTTAAGTAAAGTGCCACCCAATACACGCCTATCAACTAGAAATGCATGGATATTGAGTTAGCTGGAGCCTGGAGGACCAATGAAATCGTCTTAGACCTTTTGTATACCATTTCTTTATGGTTCTAGAACTAGCTTCGCTATCAGGCAAGGAATCAAGATGGACTAGAGATTGCTGATATCAATCAAATCAAATTTGATTAATCTCATGCTTTGTAAACAACAGGTGTAGACTAAGTGAAGTGCTTATGGGCCCTTCTCAACAATGCAAAAAAAATACAAATACTAATTATTATTATTATTATAACACAAGGAAGACATCCACAATGAGTAACGATAACTTGTCTACACGGGGTACTGGTACCAAGTCGATGTGCAGGGGTACGAAGTAATTGATGTAGATATTTACAGTTCTTCGAAAAGTATTTGCTCCTTTTCAAATCTTTATACTGAATGTTATCAGATCTTCAATCAAATCCTAATTTAAGGTAAAAGGAACCTGAGTGAACAAATAACACAACAATGACATTTCGTAAACAAAGTTATTCAACACCCAATGCCCCTGTGTGGAAAAAGTAATTGCCCTCTTAACACTCAATAACTTGTTGTGTCACCTTTTAGCTGCAACCAAACACTTCCTGTAGTTGTTGATTAGTCTCTCACGTCGCTGTGGAGGGTTAGGGTGTGTTTGGTTTTCACCAGGCAAAATGGGACCCATGTCGTCCTAAAAGTTGACTCAAGTTTGCCAAAGAGCACCTGGAAGCACGTGGATGATCATCAAGACTCTTGGAAGAATGTTTTATGGACAGATGATTCAAAGTACACCTTTTTGGACAACATTGGTTCCATTATGTCTGGCGAAAATCAAACACTGAATTCCACAGTAAGAACCTCATACCAACGGTCAAGCATGGTGGTGGTAGTGTGATGGTTTGGGGATGCTTTGCTGCCTCGGGACCTGGACGACTTGCCTTAATAGAAGGATCCATGAGTTCTGCTCTGTATCAGATAATTCTACAGGAGAATGTCAGGCCATCCGTCTGTGAGCTGAAGCTGAAGCACGGCTGGGTCATGCAGCAAGACACTGATCCAAAACACACAATCAAGTCTACATGAAAATGACTAAAAAGCAACACATTTGAAGTTTTGGAATGGCCTAGTCAAAGTCCAGACCTAATCGCTATTGAGATGTTGTGGCAGGACTTGTAACGAGCAGTTCATGCTCGATAACCAACAAATGTTGCTGAGTTACAGCAGTTCTGCATGAAAGAATGGGCCAAAATTCCTCCACAGCAATGTGAGAGAATGATCAACAACTACAGGAAGCATTTGGTAGGAGTCATTGCAGCTAAAGGTGACACAACCAGTTAATGAGTGTAAAGGGGCAATTACTTTTTCACACAGGGGCATTGGGTGTTGAATAACTTGAATGAAATAATTGAAATAAGTATATAATTGTTGTGTTATGTGTTCACTCATGTTCCCTTTATCTAATATTTGTTTTGGGTTGAAGATCTGATAACATTCAGTAAAAAAAATATGCAAAAATATAGAAAATCCGGGGGAAAATACTTTTTCACGGCACTGTACATATACTGTAGATTGGGGTAAAGTGACAAGACAAAGGATAGATAATAAACCATAGCAGCAGAGTATGTGAAAAGTCAAATGAGATAGTGAAAAAAGGGTCAATGCAGATAGTCCGGGGAGCTATTTGCTTAACTATTTAGCAGTTTTATTGCCTGGGGGGCTGTTCAGGGTACTTTTGGTTCCATAGTGGTGCATTGGTACCTCTTTCAGTGCAGTAGCAGAGAAAACAACAGTCTATGAGTCTTTGTCTGGAGTCGACTGGAGTCGGACAATTTTATGGGCCTTCCTCTGACACCGCCTTGTATATATATGTAGGTCCTAGATGTCTAGGAGCTCTTCCCCAGTGATGTACTGGGCAGTACACACTACCCCTCTGTGGCACCTTGCGGTCGGAAGCCAAGCAGTTGCCATACCAAGCGACGATGCAGCCAGTCAAGAATGCTTTCAATGGTGTAGCTGTAGAACATTTTGAGGAGAAAGACTAACTGGTAATACCAGAGATAAGCATTTGACTGAGTGCCAGCCTTTCCCAGATGAGGGCAGAACAGTTTAACCCCTTAGAAAGTTTCAACAGGCTTACATCGCAGACACCCTTTTCTCAGTATAGATTTTCTCTCAGGATATCAAGTCAAGTGTACGGTGCCCATATTAGGACAGTCCCGGTACGAGTGCCACCATCTGTGTGATTACAGTTCGTAAGACAGGAAAGCGAGAACAGCCCTAGAGGCATCATTTTGAAGGGCACCACACTCACTTTACATGTAGCTCTATTTGACAGCAACGTTTACTCACAGGTTATTAACAGATTCATAGGAGTTGGATGACTGAAACGCTTTGAATAAGAGTCATATTCTCCCCTCTGGAAAATATGTTAGCTAGTTATGGTTTTCTAGTTTGTTGGTTTGGTCATGTATTTATCACTGTAAAATTCCAGCATGGAACAAAATGTCACGAATTACATAGCAACAAGTCATAATGCATTCAGTCTACACAATCATAATAAATACACATTGTTACCAAGTGTGTTCTAATTTGGAAGCATTGTGAAAGTGGGAGATACAACCAGTGGATGTTCTAAATTATCCTTACAGTTCTAGCAAACTATAAATTCAGGTTGGATAAAGGTCAGTTATCGGACGATCCATCATCTTCACCTGGAGCGTTAAGAAGAGTTACATTTTATTATATGAATCAGAATTAAATGCACCAAGGCATAGATGTGAGAAAAGAGCAATATAGAGAGATACATGTGGATGAATTTTGTTCATGCCCGAATGGCATTATGGTGGTGAAGTATATGAAAGGAGAGAAAGGTCAGAGACGTCATCGCTTGCTGGGTTGAAGAGAAACGTGAAGGGAAAAAAACGTTGTTTAAGAACTTGCCTCATGCGGAGTGGGTGGGGGTAAGAGAAAAGAAGGGAGAGAAAATGAAAGAGATTCAGAGGAGTGTGAGGAAACTAAGGGCTCTATTCAGTTTCACCGACGTTCAGCATGACTGAAATGTGAAGGCTGCATATGTCGGCTCAATCAGATATTACCTTTTTACATTTCTATCGCGCAATCTGTAACACTTCAGCAGTACAGATTGAATAGAGCCCTAAGGGCTAAATTTAATCAGTTCTGCCCCAATTAGCCCGTGATAACTGAGAACTGCATAACAGTTTCATTGTTTTTATTTAGGCTATTTTGGAGGTGTAATTGCATTGGAGCTGTCAAATCAGAAAATGTCTCCCGGCGCTATACCTATCATGGACATTGCCATTTGAGGCACAGAGTCGCATTAGTATTAATCCCATGCAGCCTTGTTACAAGTTCCAACACTGATATAAATACTTATTATTCTATTTAATGATTTTCAATTTGAGTGTCATTTCTATATAGCCTACACTTTCTCGTTCAGAACTTCTTTCTCGAGTGTGGCTTTTATTTTACCAGGTAAGTTGACTGAGAACACGTTCTCTTTTACAGCAACGACCTGGAAATAGTTTACAGGGGAGAGGAGGGGGATGAATGAGCCAATTGTAAGCTGGGGATGATTAGGTGACTGTGATGGTGTGAGGGTCAGCTTTGGAATTTAGCCAGGACACCAGAGTTAACACCCCTACTCTTACAAAAAGTGCCATGGGATCTTTAATGACCTCAGAGAGTCAGGACATCTGAAAGACTGCTCCCTACACAGGGCAATGTCCCCAATCACTGCCCTGGGACATTGGGATAATTTTTTAGACCTGAGGAAAGAGTGCCTCCTGCTGGCCCTCCAACACCACTTCCAGCAGCATGTTGTCTCCCATCCAGGGACTGACCAGGACCAACCGTGCTTAGCTTCAGAAGCAAGCCAGCAGTGGGATGCAGGGTGGTATGCTGCTGGCAAGGTGTAACCCTAAGGCTTGTTGACAATGACCACATGAGCAGCCGCTCACAGATTTGACAGCTCTAATGCAGTTACACCGCCGACACCACTAAAACACCTAGTATGCGGGTGTCGGTTAACTTTTGATCTGATTGAATCTAGGCCTTAAAGGAATCACACATTTCACTCTCATCTTTTTATGGCAGTCAGTTGACTTCTACTTTTGTTAGATAAAAACGTGTTGAGAGCAGAAATATAGCAATCAAGTCACAATATGCTATTGTGGCATGTGGTTTATATGTGAAAGTTTAGGTACTTTCAGAGGTGTGGACTCGAGTCACTTGACTCGAGTCTGGCTCAAGTCCCAAATTGAATGACTTAATATAAAATAACTTGAGACTTGACTTGGAGCCTCAAGACTCGGGACACATCTTTGACTTGAGACAAAGGACTTGAAATTATCTGGCTAGGTTTTCTAATATTGTGTCACTCATTTTGTGGCACAGTCTCAGTACAATACTCTCCACGCAGCCAGAGACTGTATACGCAGCATCAACTTACAAAAACAGATTGGCTAGTTGAACGCAAACTCGCCCCTCTGATTGCACCAGCAAACTGTCAGTTAACACAGGTTGATTGAGCTAGCATAGTGGTTCTCAAAGTGAGAAGGTTCTGGGGGGGTCAAGAGTGAAACTGAATGGGAAAAACGCATATTTTACATATTGTAATGACCTCGATAAATCACAAATGAACGAATGCCAGTTCTCGAACTAAAACACTTTATTGAACGCAAACTCTCACAGGCTACTGTCCTGCCGTAGCCCACACCAAACAAAACCCTAAAGAAACAGCAACAAGTAATATGCACTGTTGGGACAAGAAAAAAGAGAGAACAAAGGAAAAGCCTGGTCTTATAAGTTGAGCAAAGTTGTGTCCAAAATCCAACAGAAACTACCACACTGTCCTTCACTGCGGACAGTGTCCTCTCCTCTCCTGTCTAGGGTAGCTGGGCTGGGGGGGTGTGGCCCAGACACCAAGAGGGATGTATCATGGAGGTAACTGGGGTAATGTAACACACAGCCGTAGGTGGGAAAAGTCACACACAGATGTGGGGAGGGAGGGCAGACATGGCTCTCTGCTGCCACATACATAAAACATAATCTCTTTGATCGTTGTATAATTTATTCTCGCATCTACTCACTCTCCTCCTCTCACCTTTTCCCATCAGCTGTCTGCGACCAGGCGAAAAAACCTTTGCAAGCCAAACTTTCATATCATAAACACTAACCGCTACAAACTGCCTACATCTTTGTCACCATATTATAACGTCATAGTCAACATAGCTACAAGAACTAACGCGTTAGTAAACCTGCTACAATCATGCAGTACAGTGTACAGTCAGCAGAGTTTAGCAGTTACACCGGCAGGCTCCAGTGGCAATATTTTAATGAAACCAAAAGCTCACCTCGACTTGTAAGAGTTCCAGTGTTGGATAGCCATAGCCAGCTAGCTAACATAACATCCCTCTCTGTTTGAGTCGGGTGTTTGAGTAGGATAAATTAGCTAGCTGCATTCGATAGTGATCTCTCTCTCTCTAGCTTCTCCTATATTTTTGAAGAAATGAATTTCTTAACTGTTCAACTATAGTCTTTCTCTCTCTTTGAGTCAACTATACACCGCATTTTATGCACTGCAGTGCTAGCTAGCTAGCTGTAGCTTATGCCTTCAGTACTAGATCATTCTCTGATCCTTTGATTGGGTGGACAACATGTAACTTCATGCTGCAAGAGCTCTGATTGGTTGGAGGGCGTCCTCCGGAAGTTGTCATAATTACTGTGTAAGTCTATGGAGAGTAAGAATTACCAGCCTACCTGGTTTTGTACTGAAGTCAATGTACCCAGAGGAGGACGGAAACTAGCTGTCCTCCGGCTACATCCCTCGGGCTCCTGAGGTCTAAGGCACTGCATCTCAGTGCAAGAGGTGTTACTACAGACCCTGGTTCGATTCCAGGCTGAATCACAACCGGCCGTGATTGGAAGTCGCATAGGACGGCGCACCCTACGGAGTGCTGTTGAGGCTACTGCAGACCTTCGTTGCAAAACAGTATGTTTTAATCAATTATTTGGTGACTTGAATATATTTAGTATAGTTTTATCTAAAAAGGGTAACTTTTTTGTAATGTTTCACCGTTTACGTTTTCGGAAAAATTCACTGAGGAGTATGGTGCTCCCCTTCCTCCCCTGAAGAGCCTCCACTGTTGGAATCTCAAACTATCACTGCCTGGCTTCATGAAGTTATACCAGTATTCACATCCTGAACTAGTGGCATGTTCCTTCAGATCTATAAAATACCAACAATTGGGAACACATAATGACAGTATGGATTTAGCAGTCTGAAAGCAGGACAACAGACCTTTCTGATCGTACATCAGAGTCACGCCGGTAATCAGGGCTTTGCCTCTTATGATTTGTTTATTTCACATTCAGAGTCGCCCCTTGTATCATGGTGACAGCTCCGATCTTGGCTGACAGACAATCCTGTTCCAAATGTGAAACTTGCCAGGTGTACAAGGCATCACACATTCAGGGTAATTCAAAGACACTCTAGCTGGACTGGGCTGTAAGGATGATTCGTAATTTAAGTATTCTTGTGTCATTATTCTAGCCATTTAGTCTCTGAAGTAGGTTTACTTATCTAACAAGCGTTAGTTGACCTTTCGTGTATTTCACACACACAAAAACGACTTATTTTTGGCTTTGTACTCAATGTTCTAGCACTGGGAGATGACCCGTTTTTAGCCCAATCAGCTGGTCCGTTTATGTTTTCAGCTGTCAGATTGCATTTAGTGTTGTGTAGCTTCTGGGGTTGCTGTCATAAACAGTGCACAAAGAGCCTCTGTGATTGGTGGAGCCAGTGCTTCTTCAGGCCGATTATGTCATCCATGTTAAAAGGAACATCTTCCATTAGGCAATGTCATGGCTGAGGTTTGGTTTGGGGTGGACCTTGCTTGGTTGTTGTTATGGCGTGTCCTGCCTCCATGACACTACTGACTCACATTGGTGCAGTAACATGTGTTATTCCGTCATGTATGGACATGCACCATTAACCAAATAGAATTAGCTGGGGATGTGGAATTGCCCTCTATGTTGTTGCTTTGTTGTTCCGCTGAGACTTTTTGGGAAAGCATTGTGGTGGTTGATGACTTTGAAAGCTATAGAGCCATAACGGGGGATGATGAAGAAAAAAGTTTGAAACTAACTGCAACTTTTCCATTTGGAGTGAAGTGTACACAATGCATTTGTGTATTGTGAAATGCAACCCTAGCTGTTTAGAAAACGTATGGCAGAAATGGATGATTCTCGCATAACTTATATCAGTGATATGATAATGAGATGGGTCCAGTATTTCCGTCCACGCAATTGGTATGCAGCATTCCCATCCTTAAGAATCCCTCACCTATACAGACTGCAGCAATTGTGGTTTTCAAATTGAAGTTTGTACGTGCACTGTTTTTTCCCCCATCAGGAAGTGGTTGTTCAGCAAACCGGTCTCATCTGCTAACGATCCTCTCGGAGGGAAAGATGTTCCTCCATCTGGATAAGGGCCATCAAATCACCTGAAAAACTTCATTTTCACAACCTGCTCAGAGTGCTTTGTCATACGTTATATAATTGGAAATGATGCGTCACTAGCTGAATGGCTGAGCAGTAATACTCTTTTCCCATTTAAACTGTATTATAGAGGAATAATGTCGGGATTTGTGAGAGAATCATGGATTCCACTCAGATACTGTTTGTAAGTATGGATGTATGTATTTTGTATAGATATTGTCTTTTTAATACAAACATATATGCTTTGTTCTCTGAGGCCCATACTGTATAAAAAGTAGCAATCAAATATATTTTTGGGGTCTTTATACAAAAGTACAAAAGTACCTGTAAATGGGAATTTACGTCTGGAAAGAAATTACAAGCGGGAAAACGACTTTGGAATGAATGTCATAGGCCGTGTCCGGATACCCATATTTGCATCGTGAATAGTAGGCCTTTTGGGTAATGCTAAATAGAACATTTTATAGTATGTGAATTTCTTTTAAATGTAGTATGCTTTCGATGCCATACTCATTTTGGCTTTTCATGTAGTATGAATTATCTACATGCTATTGAGGAAGACAATTGTCTTTTCAGACCCACGTGTGTTTGACAACAGCTGATAATCAGTTGATAATCAGATGGGCTGTACCAAAATGAGCAAATAGTAGGAATCAACGCAATCGCACATTAGATGACATAGTATAAGTGAGCCTAGTAATGTGATATTTGTTGCTTACTCCAGAAATGTTTATTAAACAGTGTGTTCTAAATAGTATGTAGTACGATTAGTACACAGTTTGTAGTTTAAGTAAGTAGAAGACACATTTTCTGACACCGACATATTGTCCACAGCAGCAAATAGTAGACAATGAGAAACTATTCTGAAGGAAGGAATATTCTGTTTGTGATATTTGTAGTGGTGGAAAAAAGTACCCAATTGTCAAACTCAAGTAAAGGTGAAAGTCACCCAGTAAAATACTACTTCAGTAAAAGTCAAAGTATTTGGTTTAGAATATACTTAGCTATCAAAAGTAAATGTAATTGCTCAAATATACTTAAGTATCTAAAGTAAAGTATATATCACTTCAAATTCCTTATATTAAGCAAACCAGTCAGCAACATTTTCTTGTTCTTTTAAATTTTATTTACAGATAGCAAGTGGTACACTCCAACACTCAGACATCATTTACAAACTAAGCATGTCTATTTAGTGAGTCCACCAGATCAGAGGCAGTAGGGATGACCAGGGATGTTCTCTTCAGAAGTGCGTGAATTGGACAATTTTACTGTCCTGCTAAGTATTCAAAATGTAACGAGTACTTTTGGGTGTCAGGGGAAATTTATTGAGTAAAAAGTACTTTATTTTCTTTTGGAATATAGTGAAGTAAAGGTAAAAGTTGTCAAAAATATAAATAGTTATGTACAGATACAAGTAAAAATACTAGTAGTTTTTGGGGGTAACGAGTAGTTTTGGGTGTCAGGGAAAATGTATTGAGTAAAAAGTACTTTATTTTCTTTTGGAATATAGTGAAGTAAAGGTAAAAGTTGTCAAAAATATAAATAGTTATGTACAGATACCCCCAAAAACTAGTAGTATTTTTACTTAAGTACTTTACACCACTGGCTATTTGTGGATAGACAGTGTCTCAGACAGTGACCCTTAGAAATGTCAGCTATAATGAAAAGAACACAGCTACACTTAGACAGTTGAACCCAAACCTTAATACAAACTCACATCTCAGGCCCCCAGTGGCAGACTTGAATATGAATGCCTTTTGATATGCCCACTAAATGAGCCAAGAGCCGCTAGCACTAGGGAACAGATGTGTGTATCATGTATTCTTGTGTTCCTGCCATAACTCACTAGAGAGAGCAATGGAAGGGAGTGGAGTAAACTTGTACTCCACATCAGGGAAGCTGTTGTAGAGAGAGTCCAGTTCCCCTGCTAATGTTGTTTACAGAAAGCAAGACATTGACATGTACTGTACATTCTCCTTTGCTGGCATCCCTGATAATGCTGAACCACTGAAACAGTGGCATGCATGGGTCGGAATGCTTTGGGGTATTTTCTACTGCTCCGAAAAACACATTTATTCACTAGTCTGCAGTGAGCCTTTCTATTTATCTCTTCTCTATATCCATTGTCTTCTATCAAGCCTACTGTGGGCTGGTAGGTTTAATATCATCTTCAGAACATTGTTATAGTCTTTGTTTCATAAGTTGAAATTGTAATGATGAAATGGGTATTAGGAAACATGAAACATTACAACTGAATGGGTATTAGGGCTTGAGCAACATAGTAGGTATAGTCTTCAATCTGTGCCCACCTTTGCCAAATGTCTAAATGACTTTACATGCAGTGATATATTTCACAGTGAATGAAATACATAATCAGATCCTGTCAATACGTCAGATGCTCATTTCCACTGAGCCATGAGACATGCCATTCTAAATAATGAAATGGTTCACTGCACTTCGCTGAGGTATCGGTCTGAATTGGTCATCACAGAAAATACAGTTGTAAGAGTCAAGCAGTGCAGTGATCGCGGATCCTCAGTTTCATGCTGGTATGTGCTGAAAACAAATTGAGATAGAGATTTGCTGAAAGTGGGAAAGACCATGATAATGAAACAGTGCAGTAGAATATCAATGGAGCATTATCTGTTTCTGATGACCACATACACAGTGGCGTGTACTCATGGATGCCAAGGGAAACCAGGCTTCCCCAAAAAATGTACCAAAAACATGCATCGTTCGTCTCTCTGTGATGCATACATTTCCTTCAATTCGCAAGACCGTGAATGAAATCTGTCTCAGTATGTGTAGCCCATCTATCTGATGCAATTTGCTCAAAAATAGTATAACATTGTTGCATTGAACGTAAGGGACATCAGCATCCATTTGGCCTCAATTGATAAAAAAATAGATAATAGAATAGCCAATCAGTGTTGAGCTAAACTGAGTGAGCTCTACTCTGAATGGTCCTGGCACACAAAAAAAGGTGTCAATGGAAGACAGTTTGGATTTGGCTTCACACCAATCACATCACATCAAATGCAGAATGTCATTTTCAGAAATTGTTTTAATTGTTGCATCTCGTCGTGTTGTTGTTCTCTGGTGGCTAGCTAGCTAAAACCGTCCCTTTCCCGAAGTAGCCATGGATGAAGATAAGAATTGAGACTTGTGGTTTTACTTAATTACTGCCTGTACTGTCCAATGATTATAACGGCGATTCTAATCCAACTGTAAATTCTGATCCAACTATAAATGGTGAATCGTTGCCCATGAAGTAAATTAGGCTAGCACGGAAGCATTTTAGCCAGGTAGCTTAGGACAACAAAAACTAAAAGTGTGTACAGTATCATGAGTTATAGACCATTTCAGCAACATGAAAGACGGGTGAGGGTGAGTCAACATTTTTTCTCTTCTACTTACACACACGCGCGCACACAAACACACACACACACACACACAGGGTCTGGTTTCAATGATTGACTATTTTGCTATAGAGGAATTATGTCACTGCCTATGTCGATAAGGGAAAAAACTCTCCTATTTGTTTACATTGTGGTATAATAGTGACAATATCAAAACTATGAAATCATGTAGTAACCAAAAAAGTGTTAAGCAAATTAAAATATGTTATGAGATTATTCAAAGTAGCCACCGTTTGCCCTGATGACAGCTTTGCACACTTTTTATTTGTATTTTTTATTTTCCCCTTTTTCCAAAAATCCCAGGTTTTCCAGACATTCTAGTTGGAAGATTCCCATAATCTGGGTGCAATAATCTGGATTCCTCCAACCAGGATTTCTGGAAAATCTGGTAATTTTTGTTAAATTACTGGAATTTGGAAGCCCTACACATGTATGAATACGGGCACAAGGCGAGATCCCCATGCAGACACGAGAGGCAGATGGTTGAGCTCCGATATTTATTGTAACAAGAGGGGTAGGCAAAAGGCAGGTCCGGTACAGGCGAGAGTCCAAACAGTACTAGGCGATAGGCAGGCTCAAGGTCAGGACAGGCAGGGGCTCAGTAACCAGGTCAGAGTCCAAATGGTACAAGACGATAGGCAGGCTCGAGGTCAGTGACAGGCAGAGTGGTCAGTCAGGCGGGCTCAGAGTCAGGACAGGCAAGGGTCAAAACCAGGAGGGCGAGAAAAGAGAGACTGGGAAAAGCAGGAGGAGACACAAAAAAGCTGGTTGACTTTACAAACAAGACAAACTGGCAAAGAGAGACAGGAAACACAGGGATAAATACACCGGGGATAATAAGCGACACCTGGAGGGGGTGGAGACAATCACAAGGACAGGTGAAACAGATCAGGGCGTGACAGTATGAGATCATTTACTGCATCATTTATATCGCCATCAATAAAATAATAATATGATAGTTAATATGTAATTGTTATTAGAAGACACTGGCATACTAGAATTGAAGAAAGTTGTGGCTCCTTTGCCATTGGTTTCATGTGTAAACTTAATGACCTTGTCATAAACGGCAGGAGTTTTTGACATCCCATCACTACCTCAGGAGAGAGGAGAGTACCCTATGTGTGAGTATGTAAATAGCTCGGCTTTTCAGGGTCAAGCAGGGGCTCAAACTGCAGAGAGACAAAGTACTTTTCGAAAAGTCTGTAACTCTATAACTGCTCTCTGTCCTTCAATTCTCCTTCTCCAGATAGAGATCAACAGTCCTCTGGAATGTATTGTGTCCCCGCAGTAGGATGATGCAAATGACTTGGAAAATGACGACAAAAGCATCTTTGTGACTTACAATGGAAATGTGTTTATTGCGGTGAGGGTAAACAGTTGCCACATACATCACTCAAGTTATTGGGAGGAGGTTTGAAATGTCGGGAAGAATAGGGAAGAAGTAGGAGTTCATAATATGCTCTATTGGAGTCTCTATGTAACACAAGGTCAGATCAGGAAAAGGACATGACTAAGAGAGAAAATGCCAAATACAGCAGAGCGAGCTGGAGATGAAGTACAGAGTGGCGATGCACTTACAGCCAGTGCTTTGAAGTGAACATCATGACCAACAATACCACCAGCAATAAGATCCACTCAGCACAGTTTGAAAGTGGAACCACAGAGTGGAACACATCTCACTGTAATTGTTTGGTGAACCCATTGGTGAATGAAATGTGTCTGTCAGATGTTGAGAGTCAGACTGTGGGATATACTATTGAAGAGGGCATTACTTACAGCTTTAATAAAGTGCCATTCGGGTTGAAGTGGGCTCCAATTTGATAAGCTGAGTTGAGTTTTTTAAATGTATGTACAGATGGTATAGCTTACCCGGACGGACCCGAATGCGGTAGTATTAATGATCTAAGTGGAAAGTAGTGGATGAAATAAAAACTATGCCAGATAATCAGTTGCACTCGATGAGGCAGTAAACTCGCTACGAAAATACATCTCAAATGTGTCTGTCATCGAACAAAATATCAAAGGCCTGCTAAACCACTAGGTGAGTGACGCATCATTGCAATAAAGGCACAGGCAATGCTATCATAGAAGTCGCACGACAGCACCTGCTCACTAATTGTTGGCGCTTGCTTCGCCCTCCTGGTGTTGGCACTGGTGAGAGAGAGGAGTACCAGTGGTGTGCTTAGACATAGAAAGACACCTTGCTGATTTATGCTTAGAGGCTGCTGGGGAGAAGTCGGGGGGGAGGAGGCCAAAAATAAATCATATTTTATTGGTCACATAGACATATTTAGTAGATGCTATTGTGGGTGTAGCAAAGTGCTTGTGTTCCTAGCGCCAACAGTGCAGTAGCATCTAACAATACACACAAATCTAAAAGAAAAAGAATGGAATTAAGATATGTATAAATATTATGGCGAGCAATGTCGGAGTTGCACAAGGTCGAGGACGGAGAGGTAGTTTATTAAGGGGGCTGCAAAACAATTTAACAGATTACGTGTATGACTTGGGGACATCTGTCAGACAGTGTTTATGTAACAGATATCATGCTTGTTACGTTCCCCAGTTTCTGTGTTGTATTTGAGTGTGTGTGTTTCAGGAGATGGCTTCCTGGAAGCCTCCCCAACCAGCTGATTGGTCGACTCAATGGCTAATGGATGATTAGAGAGCTGACCCCGCCCCCTCGTCAAGATGCAGCTGTATCCAATTAGACTCCTGAAGCTATATAAAAGCCAGTGTTCTGTTCAGAAGGAGAAAAGATGTAATATTTTGGAGAAAAGATTAGAGCGTGAGAGAGATATTTGCTGAGAGAGGAGGCTGATGGCTTTGGGGGGGGCAAGAGGCCCGCGGGCATACATATACCCGTAGTGTATTCAATGTCTAGGCACACTAGGTAAGACCTGGGCGGACCACCCCCTGTATTTTGGTTAGGGCACCAGGTGGTGCTAAGTTAGGTAAGTTAAGTGGGTAGACAGGTTAGATATTTACTTTCTTTCCTTTGGTTCCGTCCAGCCCCTTTTCCCCATATTACCGTGTAGGAAATAAATCCTAGTAAACGGTAAATTCTGCCTTTGTCGTCCTTTCTCGCACCTACAGTTCATACCTCTTTTGCTTCACGGGGAGTTGATTTGCAGCAGGGTGTTGCGTTCCCTCTTCATAGAGGCGTGCGTAACAATGCTGGATACATTTACCAAGTGGGAGAAAATACAAACGAGGCTGCAGACGACATGGCAGTTAATGGCCAGTTGGCGGTGGCAATCTATGTCTGTAGACCACGGTTGAAAATTAAATAAAATGTCTAAAAGTGTAAGCCGTAAATTAGGGTATGTGTCTCTGTTTCCCAAGCCAATAAATATACAATATGACTCAAACAAGACAGCAGAACCACTCAACAACAATATAAATGCAACATGCAAGGATTTTACTGAGTTACAGTTCACATAAAGAAATCAACAATTGAAATAAATGTATTATGTCCTAATCTATGAATTTCACATGGCTGTGCAGGGGCGCATGTGAACCAGGCCCACCTAGTGGGGAACCAGGCCCAGCCTATCAGAATCGTTTTTCCCCCACAAAATGGCTAGGAATACTCCTCAGTTTCGTCAGCTGGTTGGCTGGTCTCAGATGATCCCGCAGGTGAAGAAGTCGGATGTGGTTACACGTGGTCTGCGGTTGTGAGGCCGGTTATGCGTACTGCCAATTTTTTTTAAACATATTGGTAGAGACATGAGCATTGGATTCTCTGGCAACAGCTCTCTGGTGGACATTTCTGTAGTCAGCATGCCAATTGCACACTCCCTCAACTTGAGACATATGTGGAATTGTGTTTTGTGACAAAACTGCACATTTTAGAGTGGCCTTTTACTTTCCACAGCACAAGGTGCACCTGTGTAATGGCCATGCTGTTTTAATCAGCTTCTTGAAATACCATACCTGTCAAGTGGAAGGATTATCTTGGCACAGAAGAAATGCTCATTAACAGGGATGTAAATCAATTTCTTCACAAAATGAGAGAGACATAAGCTTTTTGTGCGTATGGAACATTTCTGGGACCTTTTATTTCAGCTCATTAAACGTGGGACCAACACTTTACATGTTGCATTTATATTTTTGTTCGGTATAGTTAGGCCACTCAATGATGACTGCAGTGACCTTTTGAGTACAAGTGAAATTCACAAGTGCACTACGAGGACAGTTGTTGGGTTCCCACTTTGCAGTCAGAATGATATAAACCAACAACTGCAGCTTTTGTTGAAGAGGGAAGAGTGTTTAGGAGTAGCAGAAGGTAATTTCCAAATTGTGTGTGTGTGTCCGTGTGTGTCCGTGTGTGAATGAATAGGCTTTTTGGAAGAGGATGACAACAGAGATGTGAGGCAAGCGGGTGGACATGCATACCCAGGTGTGGGGCCCAGTCAGGTATTGGGGACAGGCAGACCCAGGCTGCTGTCAGGCAGATCCAGGCGTGGAGGTTAGGCATGTGGGTATGCAGACCCAGGCGTGGAAGTAAGGCATGCGGGCGTGCAGACCCAGGCGTGGAAGTAAGGCATGCGGGCGTGCAGACCCAGGCGTGGAAGTAAGGCATGCGGGCGTGTAGACCCAGGCGTGGAAGTAAGGCATGCGGGCGTGCAGATCCAGGCGTGGAGGTTAGGCATGTGGGTATGCAGACCCAGGCGTGGAAGTAAGGCATGCGGGCGTGCAGACCCAGGCGTGGAGGTAAGGCATGCGGGCGTGCAGATCCAGGCGTGGAAGTAAGGCATGCGGGCGTGCAGATCCAGGCGTGGAGGTTAGGCATGTGGGTATGCAGACCCAGGCGTGGAAGTAAGGCATGCGGGCGTGTAGACCCAGGCGTGGAAGTAAGGCATGCGGGCGTGTAGACCCAGGCGTGGAAGTAAGGCATGCGGGCGTGCAGATCCAGGCGTGGAGGTTAGGCATGTGGGTATGCAGACCCAGGCGTGGAAGTAAGGCATGCGGGCGTGCAGACCCAGGCGTGGAAGTAAGGCATGCGGGCGTGCAGGTAAGGCATGCGGGCGTGCAGATCCAGGCGTGGAGGTAAGGCATGCGGGCGTGCAGATCCAGGCGTGGAGGTAAGGCATGCGGGCGTGCAGATCCAGGCGTGGAGGTAAGGCATGCGGGCGTGCAGATCCAGGCGTGGAGGTAAGGCATGCGGGTGTGCAGATCCAGGCGTGGAGGTAAGGCATGCGGGCGTGCAGACCCAGGCGCGGAGGTAATGCATGCGGGTGTGCAGATCCAGGCGTGGAGGTTAGGCATGCGGGCGTGCAGACCCAGGCGTGGAGGTAAGGCATGCGGGCGTGCAGACTCAGGCTTGGAGGTAAGGCATGCGGGCGTGCAGACCCAGGTATTGGAGGCCTCTGAGCGGAAGCCCCAGCATGTGCATCTAATTAGACAGCAGCCCCAGTGCAGGCAGAACCTGCAGGCCTCAGCATACACTCCCCTGTGCCAAAGCTGACACACCACAGGGCTAGAGGTAGCATGGACTGCTACTGTATATACACAGGCAGACAAACTACAGGCTAAGAGAATGGACACTTGCAGGCACCCGCGCACGGACACACACTACAGGGCTAGAGGTAGCATGGACAGCAATATGAAATCACACACAGAGGGATGTTTCAGGGGGCAGCGGTTGCAGAGTACTGACACTTGAAGATATTTTACTGCCAAAAAGCAATCCGGGAAGTTAAATTGAAACTAGACATGGACAATTCTTGTCTTTTAGATTCCTGTCTGTCTGTCTGTCTGTCTGTCTGTCTGTCTGTCTGTCTGTCTCTGTCTGTCTCTGTCTGTCTCTGTCTGTCTCTGTCTGTCTCTGTCTGTCTCTGTCTGTCTCTGTCTGTCTCTGTCTGTCTCTGTCTGTCTCTGTCTGTCTCTGTGTCTGTGTGTCTGTCTCTCTCTCTTCTGTATACTACAGAGCTTTAGAAGACAGTGGCCTTCACTGTTTCTTTCCTAGATAATTACCAATGTGCCAGGATTTTGCTTACTGTATGAAGAAAAATCTGTAACCCTTTACTTGACACCCAGTGTCATAACACGTTATGACACTGTCATAACCATGTCATTTTATTGGTCACATACACATGGTTAGCAGATGTTAATGCAAGTGTAGCTAAATGTTTGTGCTTCTAGTTCCCGACAGTGCAGTAATATCAAACAAGTAATCTAACCATTTCCCAACAACTACCTAATACACACATCTAAAGGAGTGAATGAGAATATGTACATATAAATATATGGATGAGCCGAGCGGCATAGGCAATGTGCAATAGGTGGTATGAGTAACGTAAGATATGTAAACATTATTAAAGTGGCATTATTTAAAGTGGCATTGTTTAAAGTGACTAGTGATCCGTTTGTTAAAGTGGCCAGTGATTGGGTCTCAATGTAGGCAGCAGCTATACTGAGTTAGTGATTGTTGTTTAGCAGTCTGATGGCCTTGAGATAGAAGCTGTTTTTCAGTCTCTCGGTCCCGACTTGATGCACCTGTACTGACCTCATGGAGGGCAGGTATTTTGCCACCGGTGATGCGTTGTGCAGACCGCACCACCCTCTGGAGAGCCTTGCGGTTGAGGGTGGTGCAGTTGCCGTACCAGGCTGTGATGAAACCCGACAGGATGCTCTCGATTGTGCAACTGTAAAAGTTTGACAGGATTCTGGGTGACAAGCCAAATTTCTTCAGTCTCCTGAGGTTGAAGAGGCACTGTTGCGCCTTCTTCACAACACTGTCTGTGTGGGTGGACCATTTCAGTACGCCGAGGAACTTAAAACTTTCCACCTTCTTCACTGCTGTCCCTTCGATGTGGATAGGAGGGTGCTCCCTCTGCTGTTTCCTGAAGTCCACGATCATCTCCTTTGTTTTGTTGACATTGAGTGAGAGGTTGTTATCCTGACACCACACTTTGAGTGCCCTCACCTCCTCCCTGTAGGCTGACTCGTCGTTGTTGGTAATCAAGCCCACTAGTGTTGTGTCATCTGCAAACTTGATGATTGAGTTGGAGCCGTGCATGGCCACGCAGTCGTAGGTGAACAGGGAGTACAGGAGGGGGCTGAGCACGCACCCTTGTGGGGTCAGTGAAGTGGAGATGTTGTTTCCTACCTTCACCACCTGGGGGCGGCCCGTCAAAGTCCAGGACCCAATTGAAAAGGGCGGGGTTGAGACCCAGGGCCTCCAGCTTGATGAGGAGTTTGGAGGGTACTATGGTGTTGAATGCTGAGCTGTAGTCAATGAACAGCATTCTTACATAGGTATTCCTCTTGTCCAGATGGGATAGGGCAGTGTGATGGTGATTGCATTGTCTGTGGACCTGTTGGAGCGGTATGCAAACTGAAGTGGATCTAGGGTGGCCGGTAAGGTGGAGGTGATGTGATCCTTGACTAGTCTCTCAAAGCACTTCATGATGACAGAAGGGAGTGCTACGGGGTGGTAGTCATTTAGTTCAGTTATCTTTGCCTTCTTGAGTACAGGAACAATGGTAGCCATCTTGAAGCATGTGGGGACAGCAGACTGGGATAGGGAGCGATTGAATATGTCCGTAAACACACCAGCCAGCTGGTCTGCACATGCTCTGAGGACGTGGCTAGGGATGCCGTCTGGACCAGTAGCCTTGCGAGGGTTAACGCGTTTAAATATTTTACTCACGTCGGCCACGGAGAAGGAGAGGGGGGTGTGGGCAAAGAAGGTGTTTAGTTTGTCTGGAAGCTTGACGTCGGTGTCCGTGACTTGGCTGGTTCTTTTTGTAGTCCGTGATTTCCTGTAGATCCTGCCACATACATCTTGTGTCTGAGCCATCGAATTGCAACTCGACTTTGTCCCTGAGCTGACATTTCACATTTGATTGCCTTGCCGGAGGGAATAACTACACTGTTTATATTCAGCCATATTCCCAGACCTCTTTCCATAGTTAAATGCGGGTGTTCCCACTTTCAGTTTTGCATGAATGCCGCCATCCATCCACGGTTTCTGGTTAGAGTAGGTTTAAATAGTCACAGTGGGTACAACATCTCCAATGCACTTCTTTATAAACTCACTCACCGAGTCAGCATGTAGATGGATGTTATCTGAGACTGACCGGAACATATCCCAGTCCGCGTGATCAAAACAATCTTGAAGCGTGGATTCCGATTGGTCAGACCAGCGTTTAATGGTTCTCGTCACTGGTACATCCTGTTTGAGTTTCTGCCTATAAGATGGTAGGAGCAAGATGGCGTTGTGGTCGGATATGTCAAAGGGAAGGTGGAGGAGGACTTTTGAAGTTAGAGTAGCAGTGATCGAGTGTATTACTGCGTAGTGCAAACAATATGTTGATAGAATTTCGGTAGCCTTGTTCTAAAATTTGCTTTGTTAAAATCCCCAGCTACAGTAAATGCAGCCTCAGGATATATGGTTTCCAGTTTACAAAGAGTTCAGTGAAATTCCTTGAGGGCCGTCTTGGTGTCTGCTTGAAATGGAATGTACACTGCTGTGACGATAACTGATGAGAATTCTCTTGGCCGATAATATGGCCGGCACTTGATTGTAAGAAATTCTAGGTCAAGTGTGCAGAAGGTCTTGAGTTCCTGTATGTTGTTATGATTACACCATGAGTCGTTAACTTCTTATTTTGCAGAGAGCGAAATACAAACTACAGAATTATACATATTTAACTTTCATAAAATCACAAGTGTAATACATCAAAATTAAGCTTAACTTCTTTGTAATCCAGCCGCTGTCAGATTTCAAAAAGGCTTTACCGCGAAAGCACACCATGTGATTATCTGAGAACAGCGCCCGGCATACAATGAAAAACATGAAAAACATATTTCAACCAGGCAGGTGCGACACGGAAGTCAGAAACAGTGATATAATAAATGCCTTACCTCTTCTTCTGGTGGCACTCCAAAAGGTCCCAGTTACATCACAAATGGTCCTTTTGTTTGATAATGTCCTTCTTTATATCCATAAAAACTCAGTTTAGCTGGCGCTTCAGTCAATAATCCACCCAGTTTCCCTCCATCAAAATGCATACAAAATGAATCCCAAACATTACTAAAACTTTTCGAAACAAGTCAAAAAATGTTTATAATCAAACCTTAGGTACCCTAATACGTAAATAAACGATACAATTTAAGACGGAGAATCGTTATTGTCTCTACCGGAGAAAAATACCAAAGAACACGCTCTCATTCATGCGCTTGGAAACACTACCGTCAAAATGGGAGCCACCTTGAAAAACTACAATTTCTGGCACATTTTTCCAAAAACCAGCCTGAAACTCTTTCTAAAGATTGTTGACATCTAGTGGAAGCCCTAGGAACTGCAATCTGGGAAGACTTTGCCTTATAATAAAAGTGACAGCCATTGAAAATATAATTTGTAAAAAAAAAAAATTGGGGGGGGGGTGGTTTGTCCTCGGGGTTTCGCCTGCCATATCAGTTCTGTTATACTCACAGACATTATTTTAACAGTCGTAGAAACTGTTAAAATATCCGAATCGACCAATTATATCCGAATCTACCAATTATATGCACATCCTAGTTTCTGGGCCTGAGTAACAGGCAGTTTACTTTTGGGCACGCTTTTCATCCGGACGTGAAAATACTGCCCCATAGCCAAGAGAGGTTAATTATGAAGCATACACCCTTGCCCTTCCTCTTCCCAGAGAGGAGTTTATCTCTGTCGGCGTGATGCATGGAGAAGCCATGCTGAACCGATTCCGACGACATATCCCGAGAGAACCATGTTTCCGTGAAACAGAGGATGTTAAAATCACTGATGTTTCTCTGGAAGGCAACCCTTTCTCGAATTTCATCTACCTTGTTGTCAAGAGACTGGACAGTATACTCGGGAGCGGTGGGCGATGTGTACGTCTATGGAGCCTGACCAGGAGGCTGCTCCGTCTGCCCCTTCTGCGGTGCTGTTGTTTTGGGTCAGCTTCTGGGATTAGGTCCATTGTCCTGGGTGGTGGTCCAAACAGAGGATCCACTTCGGGAAAGTCGTATTCCTGGTCATAATGTTGGTACGTTGACGTCGCTCTTACAGCCGGGAAGAACTATTGGATATATGTAAAAAATACTTACGATATCCTCAGGTAACAATGTAAGAAATAATACATAAAAAATAATACTGCATAGTTTCCTTAGGACTCGAAGCGAGGCGACCATCTCTGTCGGCACCATCTTGAGCTCATAACAGCTGACATAACTTGTCATAACTTGCTATAATATGGTCATAACACTGTCATGACAAATATATATAGACCTGTTGTGACATATTTATTGCATTATTTTATGACTTGTTATGACACCTACATACGAGTGTAAAAACCCACAAAAGCTACAACACAAGGCAAAACATTCCATTACCGGGGAGGTGTGGTATATGGCTAATATATCACGGCTATGGGCTGTTCTTAGGCACGACGCAACCCATAAGGTGCCTTTATTGCTATTTTAAACTGGTTACCAATGTAATTAGAGCAGTATAAATACATGTTTTGTATTTTGGTAAATTGTCTGATATACCATGGCTGTCAGCCAATCAGCATTCAGGGTTCGAACCACCCAGTTTATAAGGGCATGTACGTGATAGGCCTTTCTAGTTTTATATGATTATGATGGTCATAATGCTGCTTGACAGTGTCTTAAAGAACATTTTCTTGGTCCAAGTAAAGTGACACAGGATGGTCACACTTCTGTGAAATCAAACTGTCCACTTAGGAAGCAACACTGATTGACAATAAATTCCACATGCTGTTGTGCAAATGGAATAGACAAAAGGTGGAAATTATAGGCAATTAGCAAGACACCCCCAAAAAAGGAATGGTTCTGCAGGTGGTGACCACACACCACTTCTCAGTTCCTATGCTTCCTGGCTGATGTTTTGGTCACTTTTGAATGCTGGCGATGCTTTCACTCTAGTGGTAGCATGAGACGGAGTCTACAACCCACACAAGTGGCTCAGGTAGTGCAGTTCATCCAGGATGGCACATCAATGCGAGCTGTGGGAAAAAGGTTTGTTGTGTCTGTCAGCGTAGTGTCCAGAGCATGGAGGCGCTACCAGGAGACAGGCCAGTACATCAGGAGACGTGGAGGAGGCCGTAGGAGGGCAACAACCCAGTAGCAGGACCGCTACCTCCGCTTTTGTGCAAGGAGGTGCACTGCCAGAGCCCTGCAAAATGACCTCCAGCAGGCCACAAATGTGCATGTGTCAGCATATGGTCTCACAAGGGGTATGAGGATCTCATCTCGGTACCTAATGGCAGTCAGGCTACCTCTGGCGAGCACATGGAGGGCTGTGCGGCCCCACAAAGAAATGCCACCCCACACCATGACTGACCCACCGCCAAACCGGTCATGCTGGAGGATGTTGCAGGCAGCAGAACGTTCTCCACGGCGTCTCCAGACTCTGTCACGTGCTCAGTGTGAACCTGCTTTCATCTGTGAAGAGCACAGGGCGCCAGTGGCGAATTTGCCGATCTTGGTGTTCTCTGGCAAATGCCAAACGTCCTGCACGGTGTTGGGCTGTAAGCACAACCCCCACCTGTGGACGTCGGGCCCTCATACCACCCTTATGGAGTCTGTTTCTGACCGTTTGAGCAGACACATGCACATTTGTGGCCTGCTGGAGGTCACTTTGCAGGGCTCTGGCAGTGTAGCTCCTTGCACAAAGGCGGAGGTAGCGGTCCTGCTGCTGGGTTGTTGCCCTCCTACGGCCTCCTCCACGTCTCCTGATGTACTGGCCTGTCTCCAGGTAGCGCCTCCATGCTCTGGACACTACGTTGACAGACACAGCAAACCTTTTTGCCACAGCTCGCATTGATGTGCCATCCTGGATGAGCTGCACTACCTGAGCCACTTGTGTGGGTTGTAGACTCCGTCTCATGCTACCACTAGAGTGAAAGCACCGCCAGCATTCAAAAGTGACCAAAACATCAGCCAGGAAGCATAGGAACTGAGAAGTGGTGTGTGGTCACCACCTGCAGAACCATTCCTTTTTTGGGGGTGTCTTACTAATTGCCTATAATTTTCCACCTTTTGTCTATTCCATTTGCACAACAGCATGTGAAATGTATTGTCAATCAGTGTTGCTTCCTAAGTGGACAGTTTGATTTCACAGAAGTGTGATTGACTTGGAGTTACATTGTGTTGTTTAAGTGTTCCCTTTATTTTTTTGAGCAGTGTATGTCACAACAGGTGTAAATATTTGAGTCATGACAGTGTTATGACCATATTATGATAAATATGTCAGCTGTTATGACATATTATACAACGGGTTGGTCTAATCCTGAATGTTGATTGGTTAAAACCGCGTTACCAACAGCTAAATTACCACCAGCTAAATCTATGACGTTAAAATGCCTATTTACTCTGTTCCATCTGAGTGCGCAATCCACTGTCTCATCAGCCCAGCCAGGCAATTTATAAACTTGATCTCAATTTTTAAACTTGATCACTATAAAAAGCATCTAGACATTATCTCACATTTCTTTTAGACTAACATTTAGTTTAACAGCAGATTTGTATAAACCTTGTGTTTTGTCTCTCTGAAATTTGCAACATTGTTTCAGTACTCAAGTTTGATCTCCAGCTGTCCCATGGTAATGAACTTGTCGTGAGTCTTGATGAGATCGAGGTAGGCAGCTTTTCTCAGCCAGTCGAAGTCATGAATCAGCATACTTTTTATGGATATATACAACGAACTATCAATAGAGAACAGTTAAATGAAACGAAGTGCAGCTAGTTTGAAGTCTTTCCAGCTTCAGTTTGAACTGATTGTGTTAGCTGTGTTGGCTAGCTCCTGTGAACAACAGTGTCCTGACGAAAGAGCACATTTTCTATGCCAGGTGAACACGCACATCATTAGCTCATTGTTATGGATGTATCCAAATAAATGTCACTAGAAAACAGCTTAAACAAATGCAAATGCAGCTACCTCATTGTTATTCTGGCTGCACTGTTTGACATGACTGTAAGTTAGCTGTAGTTGGCTAGCAAGCAAGGAAGGGATAAGAATGTTGCCAGCCAATATGGCAATGGAACATTTAGAACAAACGACTGAGTCGATCCCATAAATACCGAACAAAAAGACTGAACGACTGGGTCGCGTCTCTGGCAACCGAACCGGTAGAATGAGTGACCAGCCGGCTTGGGTAACAACCCTAGATTTGTTTTGGGAATAAATCTTGTGGAAGGATGAAATAGTATGAATAAATTCATCCAAATAATGTTTTTTATGAAAATATGTCAATATGTTGGTAACCCGTTGTATAAAAGTGATTATGTCCTCGAAGCCGGTGTTTGGCAGATATATTGGCACAGTGATTATGACATGGTTATGACCGTGTTATGACACTGGGTGTCAAGTAAAATGTTACCGAAAAATTCTTATTTGCTGTTCCAGAGAAACCATTACACTTTCAAACAATGTAAACAGTAACTGATAACTATGTTTGCCAAGACGAACTACTAGTATAAGAGCCATCCCAGAAATGTAACATTTTCCCCCATCTGGCCCTGCAGGTTTTCAGTATAGGAAAAGAAACCTAATATTTCCCATCACATTTTCTGTCAGCTGCAGTAAATGTTAAACAAAACAATATAAACGTATCTACAGAATTACAGAGAAGGCAATAAAGCCTTGTGTATAACACCTGTATAGCCACTTTGATCAGATGAGAAAAGTGTTTGGAAAGCGCTCAGTTTGTGAAGAGATTGCTTGTCTTTATGGTTTGTTTAACAGTCTGGGTAATGCACTTAGAAGGGTAAGAAAAAGGCAAACTATTTAAAATGTCACAAATGTAACTGGAGGGGACTGTCAATGTTATTTTGAGAGGGTGAAGAGATTCTGGCATGAAGAAGGAAAAGGGGAAAGGACCAGAGAGCATTGTTAACCGTGTGGACAAATTTTAAAGAATTACTGATAACAATATGGGTAATGTCACGTTCCTGACCTGTTTTCTGTTTTTTTGTATGTGTGTGATGGTCAGGGCGTGAGTTTTGGGTGGGCAGTCTATGTTTTCTGTTTCTATGTTGGTTTTGGGTTGCCTGGTATGGCTCTTAATTTGAGGCAGGTGTTTTGCGTTTTCCTCTAATTGAGAGTCATATTAAGGTAGGTTGTTCTCACTGTTTGTTTTTTGGTGATTGTCGCTGTGTCTGTGTATTTTGCACCACATGGTACTGTCTCGTCTCGTTCGTTCGGTCGTTCCTGTTCATGTGTTCCTCGTTTCATGTAAGTTCATAGTTTAGGTCTGTCTAGTTCGTTTTGTTATTTTGTTAATCATTTCAAGTGTATTTCGTTTCGTGTTTTTCCGTCTTGTCAATAAAACATTATGTATTCATCACCCGCTGCGCCTTGGTCTACTCACTCACCGAAAGAGAGCCGTTACAGGTAAATCTTTCAGAGCTTAACTGACAGGATTTGCGTGCTTTCAGAGAAATATCATATCTCCTAATGTTAGGCAGCATGCTTGACCTGAAAGCCCTTGAAAACACAAAGTGCCTCTCAGGAAAATCAGGCATTGTTTACTTTGTAATAATGACACTTTTGTAATCAAAGGAAGTATGTCATTAAAGCGTGTATGTGCTGCTGCATTCATTACTTAGTGGCTATTTTTGGCAAATTGTAAGGAAGATGTATACTAAATACCTTTATTTTGAATCATCTACTGAAGGAAACTATTATGTACACCTCAGGAGAAACTTACTGACATGTTCACCAAATGCTAAAAAGAAAAACATTTAAAATCAAGCCCAGGTTTGAGCAATCAAACAAGCCCCAATGCCTTGGTGATGCTGGATGAATAAATCTAGAGGCAAAGTGGCTGGCGCCCAACCGGGAGATGGTGGGGCGTGCCACCCGTGATTTTAATTCATGCATGGTCTGAATCCGGACTCCTGGAACTTTGATCGCAACTTTAGAAGCCAAAAGGTCTGATGTGTATGCTACATGGCTAGGGATTGTACTGAATTCATTTCTAACTATTGTAATCATCTTAAAACAAAGATAGTTGTTTCATGGTATACTATTTGGGATTGGGAATTGCTTGTTGTGAAAAGTATATTCAAATAATAAGTAAATAAGTACATTTTATTTTTTACAATAAATGCAAATGAATGGCAGATCTGATATTGTAATATAGTAGCCTACTCCTAATCTACAAAGCCTAATGAGAACATTTAAGAATCATTCTTCTCATGAAACATAATGAAATCTAAATTACATTTTCATTTTGAGGATTTATGAGCTCATATAAATGACAGCAGTAGATATGCAACCTCATTTCAATTGTGTCTATTTGTTTCATGGGGCAATTTATTTTATGCTAAAGATGTGTGCAGTGCAGGCTCTATGCCTTTGAGAAAACTGTGCCGTCACTCCTGTATACCCACCACTGTCCTCACCAGGAGCAGTATTGTTCATAATTTGGTGCCAAGTAATAAGACTTTTAACTATTCACTTACAACAACACGTCAGTAAAACCTCCCATGAATACCAAATTCATAATGCATTATAATAGCTTCCTAATTAAATTAGAAGAGGGTATTCATAGGAAGAGTTACCAACAGGCCATTATGGGGAGGTGGTTTAAGGTACAGTATATAAACAAAAGTATGTGGAACCCCTTCAAATTAGTGGATTTGGGCTATTACAGCCACACCTGTTGCTGACAGGTGTATAACATCGTGGACAAAGCCATGCAATCTACATAGACAAACACTGGCAGTATAATGGCCATACTGAAGGGCTCAGTGAATTTCAAATCTTTCCAACAAGTCAGTTTTCAAGTGCTGTTATTGTGAAATGCAACAACGGCTCAGGTGTGAAGTGGTAAGCTACACAAACTCACAGAACAGGACCGCCGATTGCTGAAGCGCATAGCGTGTAAAAATTGTCTGTCCTCGGTTGCAACACTCACTACCGTGCTCCGAACTGCCTCTGGAAGCAATGTCAGCACAATAACTGTTCATCGGGAGCTTCAAGAAATGGGTTTCCATGGCCAATGCCACGCATTCTCTGGAGTGATGAATCACACTTCACCGTCTGGCAGTCCAACGGATTAATCTGGGTTTGGCGGATGCCAGGAGAACGCTACCTGCCCCAATGCATAATGCCAAGTGTAAAGTTTGGTGGAGGAGGAATAATGGTCTGGGGCTATTTTTCATGTTTCGGGCTAGGCCCCTTAGTTCTAGTGAAGGGACGATTCTATACTTCCAACTTTGTGGCAACAGTTTCGGGAAGGCCTTTTCATGTTTCAGCATGACAATGTGCACCAAGCGAGGTCCATACTGAAATGGTTTGTCAAGATCGGTGTTGAAGAACTTGACTGGTCTGCACCGAGCCCTGACCCCCACCCTTTCGAACACCTTTGGGGTGAATTGGAACGCCGACTACACCCAACATCAGTGCCTGACCTCACTAATGCTCTTGTGTCTGAATGGAAGCAAGTCCCCACAGCAATGTTGCAACATCTAGTGCAAATCCTTCACAGAAGAGTGGATGCTGTTATAGCAGCAAAGGGGGGACCAACTCCATATTAATGGCCATGATTTTGGAATGAGATGTTCGACGAGCATGTGTCCACATACTTTTGGTCATGTCGTGTCTTAACCCTTTACTTAAGGCCATGCCATCCCTCCCTTGCGGTTTTCTTCATGACAGACAGAAGTTCAAAACACAGACCTGTGTCCAAAGCTGCCCAGTGATTCACCTGAATCGGCACAATCACAGAGACTATATAAATATGCCACAGTTACAATCACTTTGTCAAGCATTCTTTTATCCTCTAGTAGACCATTGTCTGCTTAAACAAAGATGTTAATACAAAACCTTCCTCAGCATTTTGAGACCCGAACCTCATTAGTGAGAAAATGTTCAGGACAGAGAGATACTGAAAAGAGAGAACACCTTCCAAGTCAAACTGAATGCTCAGAGAAAGGATCCAAAAAGCAGCCTTTGTCAGTCCTCAGCGACGACAGACTCAAAAGGAAAATACGAGTGTTTAGGGTGCACCAGCTAAGGACACACTTAGTCATTGGATGATCATCAAGGTTTCAATTTATGTTGGGCGTAATGAGATGTCAAGGAGACATACAAGTTGATTGATTATTTCCACCTTAGAGGCCTCTGCTTAAAGTCACGGGACACCGTTGATGAATTGGTTCCATTATCTATTAGGGTCAGCGTTGGGTGCGGTGCCGAAGCATCAGCCAAAGAGATACTGACTTACAGCCATCAGATTGACCAATGCTTTCATCCTGTCTTTTCACATCAGTGCAGATGAGGAAGAGGAGTCACAGAGAGGAAACAACTTTAGACTACTGGATGCATCCCAGTGGTACTCAATGATAGATGGCAGTAGCTAACTGATGATGCTCGTAGTTGATATAACCATTTGTAAAGTGTCTACATGTGGTGCTTAAATGGATTCTTCTTATTGTTTGTTTAAAATGCATATAATTTTGTTGTATGATTAGAGAAGCTCTAGGGAATACATAAAAGCCTCCTATATAGCTTGCACTGGGACAAGGCAGGTTTGACAGTATGCCAGTAGAACATATGCACCTGCAACTCAGCAGTACAAATCAACTAACCTAATCTCAGGTGCACCTGCGTGACGTGACAGTATGGGGTACATGCCAGAGGACTGGACGGGAGTGGGGTTGACTCAAGCGAATGCTCTTGGGGTTATTTGTATTGACTGCTATTTTGGAGGGAATAAAGCAGACAAGCAAAAATATTTGGGGTTAATATTGGAAGAACAGATACTGGTGACCGTAATCTGCAAGGCTTTATGACTAAATTAGCTCAATTCCAATAATGACGTAACTTTACTTTTAAAACTCATAGAGACAACTTTATATGTATTATTAAAAATTGAGTTTCCCTCTACAGATCATAATAAATTGTGACCAAGTGGCCTGAAAGTGGTTTGATTCAAGTGGCCAGGTTTTTGTATTGGTGTTTCCTGGGTCGGAAAATGATAGTCTACCTTTATGCCTGTGACCAGTGGCTAGATCTAATGCGGTATTAGACAGCAATTACATGCATTTGGGAGTCTGAGAGCCCAATCAGGCCTCATTGTCCTCATGGTGATTTAATTTAATGTTCATTGAGGAAATAATATCTCGCTCCGCAGCTTCCTTGCAGATTCAAACGGCTATTAATGTGTTCACATGACTTTGGATGTCTCATGCAAGGATTCGGCATAACGTGCATTTTGAAAAGGAAACAAGGTGTTAGCTCATTACACATTAACTAATCTACATTGAAACTTTGGATCATTGATTTTTTTAAATGAATGTTATATCATTCAGTGATTGTTGTGGTTACATTATCAACTAATACTGTAGCATAAAGAAGGAATTTTCAAGAATTGGTGTCTTACATTTAGTTCTCTGTGGAGTAAATGTAATCATTTATAATGGTCTTGTAAATAAACATCACATAATTGGGGTATTTGGGTATATTGTACCGTGAGAGGCATGGGCATAGTTGTGGCTGAAGGATGCCCTGTTCAGGTCCATGGACAGGACCACAAGCGAAAGCACAGAAGACATGTATGCCCAGTTCAGCACCATGGACAGAACTACCCACTTCAGTACAGGAGACCGATGCGCTCACTTCAGGGCCATGGACCAAGGACAGCAGTACTGGCTACAGCACAATGGACAGCGGCACTCAGTTCAGCACTGTGGAAAGCTGCAGTCCCTTCAGCACCAGGCCAGTGCTGCTCACCCACACACCTGTGTAGGATTACTAATCAGCACACCTGCAAGGCAATCCCTAATTAACTGACTGGCACAAGAGTGCAGGCTGGACCTCACTCAACTGGAGCAGTTAGGAAGACATAGCGTCCTACTCTCCAACGTACAATGTTTCTCTCTCCCCTAGGACAAACTCCTCAGAAGGAGAGTTACAGACTCTGCCAGTTGAAGCCTAGTGATAGGGAAACGAACCTTCCTGAAGCATTTGTGTCAAGCCAATTGTGTCAAATACAGTGCCTAAAGAAAGTTTTCATACCCCTTGACTTATTCCACATTTTGTTGTTACAACCTGAATTAAAAATGGATTACACCTTTTTTTTCTCTCACCCAACACCCCATAATGTCAAAGTGAATTTTGTAAAAAAAATATATATATGGTTAAGTACACACTGGAGCAAATACAGTCATTGATTGATTGTTTTTTATAAGATAAGTTTAATGCTAGCTAGCAACTTACCTTAGCTTACTGCATTCGCGTAACAGGCAGGCTCCTCATGTAGTGCAATGTAATCAGGTGTTAAAGCATTGGACTAGTTAACTGTAAGGTTGCAAGATTGGATCACCCGAGCTGACAATGTTAAAAATCTGTCGTTCTGCCCTCCTAGGAAGCCATTGAAAATAAGAATGTGTTCTTAACAGACTTGCCTAGTTAAATAAAGATTAGATAAAGGTGTAAAAAAAATTATAATAAAAAATAATAATAATCGGCAAATCGGCGTCCATAAATACCGATTTCCGATTGTTATGAAAACTTGAAATCGTCCCTAATTAATCGGCTATTCCGATTAATTGGTCGACCTCTGCTTTCCATAGATTTTGAAGCCGATTTACGTAAAAACTGGAAGTAGGCCACTCAAGAACATTCAATGTCGTCTTCGTAAGCAACTCCAGTGTACAGTTTATTTGGCCTTGTGTTTTAGGTTCTCATCCTGCTGAAAAGTGAATTCATTGCTGAGTGTCTGGTGGAAAGCAGACTGAACCAGATTTTCCTCTAGGATTTTGCCTGCACTTAGCTCCATTCCACTTCTTTTTTATCCTGAAAAGCTCCCCAGTCCTTAACGATTACAAGCATACCCATAACATGATGCAGCCACTACTATGCTTGAAAATATGGAGAGTGGTACTCAGTAAGATATTGGATTTGCCCCAAATATAACACTTTGTATGCAGGACAAAAAGTGAATTGCCTTTTCAATTTTTGGGGTAGTATTACTTAAGTGCTGTGTTGCAAACAGAATGCATGTTTTGTAATATTTTTTTTCTGTTCAGGCTTCTTTCTTTACACTGTCAATTAGGTTGGTATTGTGGAGTAACTATAATTTTGTTGACCCATCCTCAGTTTTCTCCTGTCACAGCCATTCATCTCTGTAACTGTTTTAAAGTCACCATTTGCCTCATGGTGAAATCCCTGAGAGGTTTCCTTCCACTCCGGCAACTGAGTTAGGAAGCCTGTATCTTTGTAGTGACTGGGTGTATTGATACACAATCCAAAGTGTATTTAATAACTTCATGCTCAAAGGGATATTAAATGTCTGCTTTATTAAATGTTTACCCATCTACCAATAGGAGCTCTTCATTGTGAGGCATTGGAAACCTTCCCTGATCTTTGTGGTTGAATCTGTGTTTGAAATTCACTGCTCAACTGAGGCACCTTACATATAATTGTATGTTTGCGGTACAGAGATGAGGTAGTCATAAAAAATCATGTTTTGCACATAGATTGTGTCCATGTAACTTATTATGATGACTTGTTAAGTAAACGTGTACTGCTGATGTTATTTAGGCTTGCCATAACAAAGGGGTTGAATACTTATTGACTCAATACATTTCAGCTTTTCTTTTTTTATTAATTAAACATTTCTAAAAACATGATTCCACTTTGACTTTATGGATTATTATGTGTAGGCCAGTGAAGCAGAATCTCAATTTAATACATTTTAAAAGAAGGTTTTAACACAAAAAGTCAAGGGGTGTGAATACTTTCTGAAGTCACTGTAGGTTCATTATCCAAGAGTTTGATTAACACAGTGTACACTAGTGGCACCTGCTGGCCGAAATAATTTAGAGCAGGCAAATTATTATAGATGATGTGCCACATGCCATAGCGCATGCGCAGGGTAGCCTTTTTGTCTTCTACCGATTCCAATACCAAACCAATAAGGTGGTTGATTGACGACACGAAACGTCGGGCGTCATTTATCACGTGCTTCTGATTAAGTGATACAGGCATTGGCACACTGCTTCGAAGTAAACTGCTTAGCGATTTCAAAGCATTCATCGGAGCTCCGGAATCAAACATAACATCTCTAGCGAAGCAACGCCGACGCAAGAGACTACAGGTGGCATCCATCTTTAACTACCCTTTTGCCAGAACGGCTTGGTAGACTAAAACTCCAGCGACAATAAAAAGCTTATTTTGTAAAAGCTGTAAGACTAAAAGCTAAAGTAAAAGCATTTGAAACTCTTTTGTTGTTTGTTTACTCATTGCCGCTTGTGTAGTCGAGGCCACCCCAAACTTCCCAACAGGGTGTTTAAGTATTTAAGACTCAAAAGGCAAAGACTGTGATTCATCTTACCACTGAGTAAACATCTTATTGCTATCATCAATTGATGTATGACTATTGATGTATCACTCTAGCTGAGCAACAGACTTCCATCTCAGCCTCGGTGTAAGTCCTGCTGAGCTTCTCTGTTTCACAATTAGTAATTCATTATTTAATAGAAAAGTAAGGAAGCTCTCCAGGAGCCGGGCACAGCAAGTCACTGAGAGATAACACCTCACCACAGCTTTCCCTAAAGGAGAACAGCTCGACATCCTTATAAAACAAATGTTCAAAACAATCTCATCTCGAAACGCCATCTGCAAATTTCTCACTTTCTCGCATAACATGATTGTGGTGGGCTCAGACTGAGGTGAGACTGATAATTGAAACACATAGGCCTACTGCTATTATTATTGTTTGTATAGTTTTCGATTGTTAACTGTTGGGGAGGAAGTCAAAACCATAGAATTAGGAATTAGAATAATAGAATGGACTTGAACCTTCTTATGATGGAATAAAAGGTCAGCCATCTTGGTCAGGGAGTTGTACAACCATGGTCTGCCAGTGCTGTGATAGTGTAAAACAATGAATTTGAATTTTATTAGAACATTTTATTTGAAATGTATCTGCACTATATGTTTGTTAGCTAGCTAGCCAACCAGTTTTATAGGCATTATAATGTTGCCAAAATGCCAACATTCCATTCAAACAATGCAGTCAATCCAAAGCCAAACACTGGCTGAAATCAGTTGATGACAGGACGTAGATGAGATGTAAATGCTACAAATACTGATATTGTGTCATGTAATAGCACGCCAGCAGCATACCACCCTGCATACCACTACTGGCTTGCTTCTGAAGCTAAGCAGGGTTGGTCCTGGTCAGTCCCTGGATGGGAGACCAGATGCTGCTGGAAGTGGTGTTGGAGGGCCAGTAGGAGGCACTCTTTCCTCTGGTCTAAAAAATATCCCAATGCCCCAGGGCAGTGATTGGGGACACTGCCCTGTGTAGGGTGCCGTCTTTCGGATGGGACGTTAAACGGGTGTCCTGACTCTCTGAGGTCATTAAAGATCCCATGGCACTTATCGTAAGAGTAGGGGTGTTAAGCCTGGTGTCCTGGCTAAATTCCCAATCTGGCCCTCAAACCATCATGGTCACCTAATAATCCCCAGTTTACAATTGGCTCATTCATCCCCTGTAACTATTCCCCAGGTCGTTGCTGCAAATGAGAACGTGTTCTCAGTCAACTTACCTGGTAAAATAACGGTAAAAATAAAAAAAACATTTTAACCTTTTATGGTCTGTTTACACACACTGAGAGGGCAAAACAGTAGGAACACATGCTCTTTCCATGACCGACAGACCAGGTGAAAGCTATGATCCCTTGATGTCACTTCAATCAGTGTAGATGAAGGGGAGGAGGCAGGTTAAAGAAGGATTTTTAAACATGGAGACAATTGAGACATGGATTGTGTACAGTATGTGTGCCCTTCAGAGGGTGAATGGGCAAGACAAAATATTTAAGAGCCTTTGAACGGTGTATGGTAGTAGGTGCCAGGCGCACCAGTTTGATTGTGTCAAGAACTGCAACGCTGCTGTTTTTTTTCACGATCAACAGTTCCCCGTGTGTATCACGAATGGTCCACCACCCATCCAGACAACTTGACACATCTGTGGGAAGCATTGGAGTCAATATTGGCCAGCCTCCCTGTGGACACCTTGTCGAGTCCATACCTGGCAAATTGAGGCTGTTCTGAGGCCAAAATGGGGTGCAACTCAATATTAGGAAGATGTTCCTAATGTTTTGTAAACTCGCTGTATGTTTTAGAAGCAATACAGAACATTTCTATAAAACTCGTATAAACTGTATTTATTATTACATGACTCTTTTACATTTACATTCATTCTATTACAAAATGTCTGATATCACATCCCTTACTTTTAAGTTCCTGCATAAGTAAAATCAGCATTATGCTTCTACTGCATTCCAATTAAACAGGTTAGGATTTCTCCCTGACCAATATGGCTGTCATTTTCACCCCATTCTGGAACCTTGAGGGTTTATGACATAGCCCCTCTTGTATGTAATGTAATAGGATCTCTATTGTCTAGACATTTAAAAATTCTGCTGAAATGACCCAAAAAGTCCAGCTACTGCTGCTCTTGAGGACCGGAACTGAGGTATCTCAGTCCAGATCTGTGAAAACATTATCAGCTCAGGTCCAAAAGAACAACAGTAGTTTTGGTATATAAAAAAAAGTTTTATAGTTTTATAAGTTAGTTTTAAAAGTTTTATATGATTCCGGCTTCCTCTACAATGGTTTGAAATCAGAATCTCCAAAAAAGCAGGGTTGTGGTTGGACAAAAAAAAAAGGTGAAATAAAGATTTTTTGTTGTTGTTGTTGACGTTTTGATTGTTAGTCTTCTCTTGGCCAGCATGGGCTCAGTTATGTCGTGCCAGAATGTCTTTGCTTATTTTCAACACTGGGAAGCAGATGTGGCGGAATCAAGCCGATTTGCTAATTGGTTATCTAATGTCGTGTTCCTTTCCTGAGATCCTGAGATCTGTTGCTTCTGGAGTGACTGGTTAGTAGCCCTGGACAAACACACCTGATTCAACAAGTCAAGGGCTTGGTGATTAGAAGGCTGTGACAAAAACCAGGACCACTGAGAAATACTCATCTACAAGACGTCCTTCAGTAGTTGTTCGTGGATGATCTACGGCCGATTGAATATCACACTCGGGTCGAAACCTTAGAGTCAATGACTCAAATCCCCTGAACCCCCGAGACGGAACATGGCAGCCCACTATTATGTAATATGCATGCAGCGACAGAACACGACTCAACCTTTTCTCAGCCGAAATCTCATATGACACGGCAGATGGTCGTGTTGCGCCGGCTCTAAGACAGGGGAGCATTATTGTTCTCTGAACAGCCTGCAGACAGCAGGAGGGCTGGAACGCTAAAAGTGGTGAGACTCCTCACACTGCTCACGGTCTCCCACACAGGCCCAATAGCCTCCCATGCAACCTCTGTGGTGTTCATAGTGCAATCTAAATGTGATTTTAGCACTAACAAGCTAACGGATCTCTTATTTGCCAATCCATAGTACCACGTAAGGTGTTCGCTTACGGCTAATGAATTATCATGAGGGAATAAATAATCTACTAATGTGCCAAATGTTTTTCGTATAGACAAATGGACATATCTTACAGACAGACAGACACACACACACACACACACACACACACACACACACACACACACACACACACACACACACACACACACACGCCTCACATGGAGGGTTAAGTATTTTGTCAAATAGTATTTTTTGCGTAGGAAAGTCATCCTCAAGTGAGAATCCTCTCCCATTTATGGTAACACATTACATTTATATCATCAACTGTTATCTTTGAATCAGTATAAGTCCATTAAATACATTCTTATAGATTAGAATGAAAAGAACTCGCACCAAACACGAACCACACAAACCCATTCAGTCATCGGATGTGTGCAAGGAATTGTGCAAGGAATAATACACACAGTATTTTGCTGCAGAGATACTTGACATGCCTATCAGTGTCAGCTGCAGGCTTTTCATGGCCAATACCAGCTGATAGCTCTGTTTCAAACTTTAAAACTGGACTTCTCATCCTCAGCTTAGAGGGGGGCTGGCCTGCGGTTGATCCTTACATTGGCTCTTGGTACTATAGAGAATGAGAGCATGACATTTCACAGTGCTATTTTTGACTACAGTGCCTCTGTGTGGAATTTCATGCAAATGTTATTGTTTACTATATGAAAGGATCACATACTGTACAATGAGTACATTATTAGGTGTTTGAGATCGAAGAAAATGTTCCAGCAAAAAGTAAAATCAGACTAAGCACCCTGTGATCTATTGTTCCCATGTGGCTTATCAACATTTACGTTACATTTATCAAACAACATTTCAACCCTTAGGACCTGATAAAGACCTGTTGTTTTCCAATAGATCACATGTGAACATAGTACACGGTGTGCAAACAGTCTTTAATTTCTGATGACTGTCATACAAGTGCAGGAGGTGATTGTTATAGCCTTGTGCGGATTATCCTGTTTTAGGCCCTATTCCCACCACGAGAGATATCAGAGGAGCAGATTGGCTAAAGAGATTTCTACTTTTCAATTCACATTATATCATTGCTTTTGTCAGGGTCGTGTGCAGAGAAGTAGCGGAGTCAAGCGCAGGACACAGGTGTTGAGCGAAACCACAGCGTTTACTCAAAAATTCAGCAAAATTCCTCAAATGGAATAATAACAAACACACACGTATTAACAACAACCACTAACGCAACAAACAATCACGGACAAAAGAGAAATGAATGCCAGAGGGTTAAATAGGGAACATGATAGGGGAATTGAAATCAGGTGTGTATAATGCAGACAAAACAAAACGAAACTGAAAAATGGATCGATGGTGACTAGAAAGCCGGTGACGTCGACCGCCAAACACCACCCCAACAAGGAGAAGGGCCGACTTCGGCGGAAGTCGTGACAGCCTTACCTTTGTTGTGGCGTCAATATCACAGTAGATGCCACAAATATCAATGTAGCCGCTAGTCAGTAAGCACAAACTATTTAACAATCCAAGCAACTTTTCTTCTAAAACATATTCCAAAATGGAATAATGCAACCGAACCATATTGCACTCTTGAATAATGCAACAATCCACAAGCATGTGAGGAAAATTTTCGAAATTGTTTATTTTCGCATCCATACACCTTAAATTAGCTAACAATACACAGCTAACTAGCTAGCAGCATGCTTCATGATCGTGACGTTAGCATATCAATAATAAATGTTTGCCCCTCCCATACAAATACAAAAGTACAGTAACATTATCATACAGGGTAATTCATATTATAATATAGGCTACACAGCTAGGTAACGTTAGCAAGCTAACTAGCTAAACAGAATCATTTCTGCATTTATTTTAGCGCCCCAAAAACGTAATACTTCCAGATCAACTGTACTGTCAATACCATTGTAAAGCACAATTTTTCCCCTTTCCAACAGAATCATTTACATGACCTAAACGCTGCCCGTTTCTGCATAATTCAAGCAGGCAATGAATGACTAGGTCTCCCCCCTTACCCCCGTCACTGTTCATTTCTTGTGGTGGAGAGAGATTGTAAGACAGAAATAGTTGCTTTATTCGTGCTGTACGTTACGACATGACACGCCACGATGTAACGGAGGGTACATTTTTTCAACTTTTCTCCAATACTATAGAGCCATTACCATGTCGATCAATGCTTGAATAGAAACCTAGTTCACACCCCCGATTTTGAAGTCAACACAGTCGCTACAGTCCCATTAGTTTTCTTTGTAGCCTCGTTTGAATGTTGCGGTTGCACACATTTGTACGGAATGGGGTGAGTTTACATTACCTTTTGAAGAAGAGAAGACACGTTTTAATTTTTTATTTGTTTTATTTGAACTTTATTTAACCAGGTAGGCTAGTTGAGAACAAGTTCTCATTTGCAACTGCGACCTGGCCAAGATAAAGCATAGCAATTCGACACATACAACAACACAGATTTAGTAACACATGGAATAAACAAAACATAGTCAATAATACAGTAGAAAAAAATGAAAACAAAAAAGGTATATATACAGTGAGTGCAAATGAGGTAAGATAAGGGAGTTAAGGCAATACATAGGCCATGGTGGCGAAGTAATTACAATATAGCAATTAAACACTGGAATGGTAGATGGGCAAAAGATGAATGTGCAAGTAGAGATACTGGGGTGCAAAGGAGCAAGATAAATTGGAGGCTATTTTATAGATCACATCGCCGAAGTCGAGGATCGGTAGGATGGTCAGTTTTACGAGGGTATGTTTGGCAGCATGAGTGAAGGATGCTTTGTTGTGAAATAGGAAGCAGATTCTAGATTTAATTTTGGATTGGAGATGCTTAATGTGAGTCTGGAAGGAGAGTTTACAGTCTAACCAGACACCTAGGTATTTGTAGTTGTCCACGTATTCTAAGTCAGAGCCGTCCAGAGTAGTGATGCTGGACGGGCGGGCAGGTGCGGGCAGTTATTGATTGAATAGCATGCAGTTGGAGGGCACAGAAGGAGAGTTGTATGGCATTGAAGCTCGTCTGGAGGTTAGTTAACACAGTGTCCAAAGAGGGGCCAGAAGTATACAGAATGGTGTCATCTGCGTAGAGGTGGATCAGAGAATCACCAGCATCAAGAGTGACATCATTGATGTATACAGAGAAGAGAGTCGGCCCGAGAATTGAACCCTGTGGCACCCCCATAGAGACTGCCAGAGGTCCGGACAACAGGCCCTCCGATTTGACACACTGAACTCTATCAGAGAAGTAGTTGATAAACCAGGCGAGGCAATCATTTGAGAAACCAAGGCTGTCGAGTCTGTCAATAAGAACGTGGTGATTGACAGTCAAAAGCCTTGTCCAGGTCGATGAATACGGCTATACAGTAATGTCTCTTATCGATGGCGGTTACGATGTCATTTAGGTCCTTGAGCGTGGCTGAGGTGCACCCATGACCAGCTCTGAAACCAGATTACATAGCGGAGAAGGTACAGTGGGATTCGAAATGGTCGGTAATCTGTTTAACTTGGCTTTCGAAGACCTTAGAAAGGCAGGGTAGGATAGATATAGGTCTGTAGCAGTTTGGGTCTAGAGTGTTACCCCCTTTGAAGAGGGGGATGACCGCGGCAGCTTTCCAATCTTTGGAATCTCAGACGATACAAAAGAGAGGTTGAACAGGCTAGTAATAGGGGTTGCAACAATTCCGGCATATCATTTTAGAAAGAGAGGGTCCAGATTTTCTAGCCCGGCTGATTTGTAAGGGTCCAGATTTTGCAGCTCTTTCAGAACATCAGTTATCTGGATTTGGGTGAAGAAGAAATGGTGGGGGCTTTGGCGGGTTGCTGTGGAGGGTGCCGGGCAGTTGACCGGGGTAGGGGTAGCCAAGTGGAAAGCATGGCCAGCCGTAGAGAAATGCTTATTGAAATTCTCAATTATAGTGGATTTATCGGTGGGGACAGTGTTTCCTAGCCTCAGAGCAGTGGCCAGCTGGGAGGAGGTGCTCTTATTCTCCATGGACTTTACAGTGTCCCAGAACTTTTTTGAGTTAGTACCACAGGATGCAAATTTCTGTTTGAAAAAGCTAGCCTTAGCTTTCCTAACTGCCTTTGTATATTTGTTCCTATCTTCCTTGAAAAGTTGCATATCACGGGGGCTATTCGATGCTTATGCAGAACGCCACAGGATGTTTTTGTGCTGGTCAATGGCAGACAGGTCTGGGATGAACCAAGGACTATATCTATTCCTAGTTCTACATTTTTTGAATGGGGTATGCTTATTTAAGATGGTGATGAAGGCACTTTTAAAGAATAGCCAGGCATCATACTGCTACTACTGACGGGATGAGATCAATGTCATTCCAGGATACCCCGGCCAGGTCGATTAGAAAGGCCTGCCTGCAGAAGCGTTTTAGGGAGTGTTTGACAGTGATGAGGGGTGGTCGTTTGGTCGCAGACCCATTACGGATACAGGCAATGAGGCAGTGATCGCTGAGATCTTGATTGACAACAGCAGAGGTATATTTGGAGGGCGAGTTAGTTAGGATAACATCTATGAGGGTGCCCGTGTTTATGGATTTTGAGTTGTACCTGGTAGGTTCATTGATAATTTGTGTGAGATTGAGGGCATCAAGCTTAGATTGTAGGATGGCCGGGGTGTTAAGCATGTCCCAGTTTAGGTCACCTAGTATGAGCACGAGCTCAGAAGATAAATGGGGGGCAATCAATTCACATACTGTATTGAGGGCACAGTTGGGGGCAGAGGGAGGTCTATAGCAAGCGGCAACAGTGAGAAACTTGTTTCTGGAAAGGTGACTTTTAGAAGTAGATGCTCGAATTGTTTGGGTACAGACTTGGATAGTAATACAGAACTCTGCAGGCTATCTTTGCAGTAGATTGCAACACCGCCCCCTTTGGCAGTTCTATCTTGACGGAAAATGTTATAGTTAGCGATGGAGATTTCAGGATTTTTGGTGGTTTTCCTAAGCCAGGATTCAGACACGGCTAAGGCATCCGGGTTGGCAGAGTGTGCTAAAGCAGTGAGTAAAACAAACTTAGGGAGTAGGCTTCTAATGTTAACATGCATGAAACCAAGGCTTTTACGGTTACAGAAGTCAACAAATGAGAGCACCTGGGGAGTGGGAGTGGATTTAGGCACTGCAGGACCTGGATTAACCTCTACATCACCAGAGGAACAGAGGAGAAGTAGGATAAGGGTACGGCTAAAGTCTATAAGAACTGGCCGTCTAGCACGTTCATAACAGTGAGTAAAGGGAGCAGGTTTCTGGGCACGATAGCATAGATTCAAGGCATAATGTACAGACAAAGGTAACGTAGGATGCAAGGACATTGGAGGTAAACCTAGGCATTGAGTAATGATGAGAGAGATATAGTCTCTCGACGAGACGTTTAAACCAGGTGATGTCATCGCATATGTAGGAGGTGGAACAACATGGTTGGTTAAGACATTTTAAGCAGGGCTAGAGGCTCTACAGTGAAATAAGACAGTAATCACTAACCAGGACAGTAATGGATGAGGCATATTGATATTAGAGAGAGGCATGCGTAGCCAAGTGAACATATGGGTCCAGTGAGTGGTTGGGCTGGCTGGGGACACGGCGATTCAGACAGTTAGCAGGCCGGTGCTAACAAGCTAGCAATTAGCAGGCCGGGGCTAACAAGCTAGCAGTTAGCAGACCGGGGCTAGCAAGCTAGCAGTTAGCAGACCGGGTTAGCAAGCAAGCAGTTAGCAGACCGGGGTAATCAAGCTAGCAGACCGGGGCTAGCTGTTAGCAGAAGGGCCTTTGGGGGACGTCGCGATGGAGGTAAGTCTATTTGTGCCTCTTCGTGCGGTGACGTCGATAGACCAGTCTTGGAATAGTAGAGTTCCAAGTAGCTCTAGGTAGCTAGCAGGCTTCGGTTAGCAGAATGGGCCTTCAGAGGACGTCGCGCCTGAGGGGCCTGTTAGAATCCTCGGGCAGATTGTTGGTATTCCAGTCGTAGAGAATCGGCTGGGTTCCGTGCCCCGTACCGGCAGTAGAAGGGGTCCGGATATCGTAGCCCGGGAGTGGGCTTCGGTGGTAGCCAAGGAGCCCTAGCCGTGCTAGCTTCAGGCTAATTGGTGCTTGTTCCGGGATGGAAACGCTAGCCAGGAGTTGTCACCCGGGATTGCGGTTAGCTAGTTGCGAAGATCCAGATGAACACTTTCAGAGTTTGCGGTAGGAATCTGGGGATATGGAGAGAAAAAATAGGTCCGTTATGCTCTGGTTTGAGTCACGTTGTACAAACTGGCAAGAGCTTTCCGAGCTAAAGGTTAGCTGATGACCGCTAGCAGTGGTTTGCTGACTGATAGCTGGTAGGTAGTTAGCTGGCTAGCTTCAGTTGAGGCATTCCAGATCCGAAGTAAATATAAATACTTCAGAAAAAAAAACAGATCCACGCCACATTGGGTGAGGCGGGTTGCAGGAGAGTATTTAGAAGTTGAGGTTTAGGAAAATATTTTTAAAAGATATGCGAAGAAAAATATATATAAGGGACACGACAGGACAAAGACGTCTGACTGCTACGCCAGTATATGTGTAGCTGAGGGTATTTTTGCAAAATGTCTAGTAAATGTGAAGACCCTCTTAATTGGTGCCCTGATCTAAAGGCTTTAGCTCCCTGTAGGAACAGACAGAAAGAGATAACAGGATGCTAAGCAATTGATGAATTGATTTATGACGCTCAGTCTGAAGCGACAGCCTGCAGAAAAGTAGGACAATTTCCCTTTGATCTGCCTGTCATGTTTTCTCCATAGCAACTAAGGTTTTGGTTTAAGAGGACATTTGTTATTCAGTGATAATATTTAAAGAACATGTATCACCCCATGCTGGTGTCTTACTCTATGATGTTCAGAGAAGAATAAATAATATGTTAGAGGGAATTCTACATGAGAGTCTGGATGGTGGCTTTAGTCAGATTGTGAGAGCATGCCGTTGGCTGAAGTTAAGAAGACACACACACAAAAAAAATACATTGAATTCAAAGCAGAAGTTCAGGATTCCGGGTTTTCCCAAACAACTTCTTGTTTGATATCCAAAATCATCTGTATTCTGCCAGCAGTATTGTCAAGACTGGCAGACTTTCTATTTCTTGGCCAAATTGGTGTCACGTCTAGGTCTATTATGTTAATACGATCTAAATTCAGTCAACACCTCATGGCGTCATCATGGCTTTTAGCTGAGTTTTGGGTCTGATTACATTCCAGAAGTCACCTTCCTGGATTCCTAATTCCTCTCTCGACTGACATTCCAGTTCTTCCAGGGACTTTAAAATGCACTTGAAACACGACTGATAAACTTTAAAGGAATATAAATGAATGTAGACCCTACAAGCCCCCAACTGTGGGCTGAAGGAGTGCAGTGAACACTTGTGCTCATGTTTGGGGTTGGACTATGTCAATGTTGACTCCAATGCTTCCCACAGTGTGTCAAGTTGGCTGGATATCCTTTGGGTGGTGGGCAATTCTTGATACATACGGGAAACTGTTGAGCATGAAAAATCCAGCAGCAATTGCAGTTCTTGACACAAACCGGTGCGCCTCCTACCATACTCTGTTCAAAGGCACTTAAATCTTTTGTCTCGCACATTCACCCTCTGAATGGCACACACATACAATACGTGTCTCAATTGTCTCAAGGCTTAAAAATCCTTCTTTAACCTGCCTTCTCCCCTTCATCTACACTGATTTAAAATGGATTTAACAAGTGACACCAATAAGGGATCATAGCTTTTACCCGGATTCATCTGGTCAGTCTACGTCATGGAAAGAGCAGGTGTTCTTAATGTTTTCTATACTCAGTATATGTAAATATGGCTTATGAATGCATACATTTCAGGAACAATTATTATTTGGTCAACCTAATTAAAGGGCAAGTCACTCCCTTCCTTCAAGAGAGACATATTCAGTACTACAGGTGCATGGTCAGAATGAACTCAAGTAGGCCCCAGGTGGGTAATAATGACATTTAACCTGGACCCGTATGATGGGATGATAATGTGCTTAGTAGCTGTAGAGTATCTAATCAGAGACAGCCAAGGGGAGTCACTTAGCAATGCATCAATTGCTCACTCTGTTGCAAAATTCATTACATTTACTGTCTGTGTGTGTCAGTGCTGATTAGAAGGGCTGGCTCTAGCCAGTCCAGTGAATTAACCAGTCATAGCATTCATTCGGCTTTTGGGAAGAAAAAGCGACATCATACAGAGTGAAGTATAATGGAGTTGATAATTTGGTTTTAGAAACGTCAGATAGTCAAATAGTCAAAGGGAACAAAGAGTCATTGATTTAATTCCCATTGAGGCTTTTCCTACAGCATTGAAAAATAATCCTTGCCAACAAAGCCCAAGTTTTAATTTCAGGACTGTCGGGCCTGGCCTGATTTGGCTACTTGAGAATAACCCTAATCTATGTAGGCTATTTATATGCTTGGTCTTTGTGATTGCGTAGTCTGACAGACACTTGTTGTGTGTCTGATCTGTATAGTTATGAACGGTCTTTTTTATACATTTTTTATTGTCTGTTTGTTTGACGTCTTTATGCATCTGCTTGTATATTTTGTATCTGTAAATGATGCTCTTTATAACCCTGTCTATTGTTTTCAACCTTGTTTTCTTGTATGATATATTTGTATTTTTCTTACTCTGTAAAAGCCACAAAAGCTAATAAAACGAATAAAATAGCAAATAGCCAGTCCATTACACCTCACTTAGATTTCCAGAAAAGACATTGGGCTCTTGGCTCCTGTCCGTGATATCTAACTAGACGTCTATTCACCTTTTTGTTATTGAATTTGGGGCAAGTATATTGCGATGGCAGGGGAGTTTATGATGCTGTTATCCGTTTGTGAGATATGACTGGGTGCCAGTTAGAGGAAATGTGTGGTGGATGAAGCCTGCTTAATTCAAATGGCCTGTCTGGTTTGTTCTCAGTTGTTCTTTCTCTCTCCTAGTTCTGTTGTCTCAGTCAATCTCTGGGCTACAGAGTGCAGAAAGATTGAAATGACCTCAGCTTGTGTATCAAATATACCCCAGCTTGGCCATAATGCTGGGGGAATGTCATTGCCTTGAGCAAAGGACATGCCATTACATAATATTGACGAAAGGACCGAAACAATTATTACGGTTATAATATCCAGTGGCGACCCGTCATTGGATATTTTTGTTGCCTGTTTTGCATGTTATTTTGGCATTAATATGTGTCACATATCAGTTTGCAAGCAATGTAAAAAAAAATAAGTATGTAATTGAGTTAATAAAGCTGCATACAAACATGGTCTCTTTTTTGCTTTCTTTAGTAAGGCAGCTCCAAAATGCAGGAAAACACGGAGCGTGGGGGTTTGTAATGTTCTCTAGTTGTGTCGTGATTGGCTCAGTGTTCTGTCACTTATGGGGACACTACATCACCACAAAATATACGGGGAGAACTTAAAAATTCAAACCACTTGGGTGCTGTCATAGAGTTAGATTAGAAGTGCCCATCCAAGAAGGCTCAAGGTCATTGGCCACAGATAAAATGATGTCAAATTATGTTATATCTACAGTAACTTTGATTTGACTGATGTCAACATCATACTTTCAAAATCTTAGCTAGCAAGCTAGCAGTCATCATCATGTTGACAATCTACAAGTTGACAATCTACTGTTAAATCCTTTTCAATCCTTGTCATATGAAGAGAAATGATAGAGAAATGATAGATAAAACGTATCAGTGCTCATTGGACATAAACATTACACATCAAGTTGGAAATTCAACAATGAGTGGTTTGCAAGGAATCATTGGCTAACTACAAGCACTGCAAAGCATTTACTAGCCTGCTATTCAGTTGCGTGTATGCTTGGTCCAAGTCTGGGTTTAAGGGTCTCTTTTCCAACCTTAAAAGGATAAACCTTCAACATTGACCATGCTGTCAATCCAGCATGACTTCTCCTGCGTTCAAAACAACTGGAAACTTGGAACTGGGAAATCTCAGACTTCAGTGAGTTCAAGACGACTGGGAACTCAGAAAAAAAACGAGCTCAGACAGGGACAATGCGTTTTGAACGGTCATCCAACTCGGAATGTCAAGTCGGGAACTCTGGCCTCTTTCTAGAGCTCCGACCTGAATATCACTAACGTCATGATTCGGCCTTGTTTTTTTCCCGAGATCCCAGTTGTCTTGAAAGCACCGTACATCCAGAGATTGCCAGACTGATGACAAAGTTTTATGACAAAATTTGCCCACGTAGGAAGTCGCGCCACCTTCCTGATCAAGTAAGCACAGCACAACAAGGAAAGTCCAGAAATGTATTTTATGCTGCTGTATAAATGATGTAATATGACAGGGAGATATGTTTTCTGTAGCTAAGAAAGTAGTTATACTGTAAGTGTATGTTGTGTAGTAAGCTGTTAGTAGCCCATCTGCCTCACCCTAATAATTTGCTCCCTTCTCCTGTCATAATTTAGCCTACTGTTCTGACTTGGTGATGCACATGTAGCCTATAGCCTGTTTTAGAGAAATGTCATCATAAAATACTGTTAGAGCTTTCATTGTCTGCTTATTATGCCCCCTTTATTTATCCTACAGTTCTGACTTTATGTACAGGAAAAATAGTGTAAGAACGGCCCCATGTTCTGAATTCTGTCGTTGTACATTTCAAAAGTGCTGTGAACAGATAGTTATATTGACTACGTCTGTCCTAGCTCGCTCATTAATGTCTTAATCAAATTTGCAGATTGCCTCTTATCTGCTCGTCGTCCCCATATGCCATAGTTTGTTCATCTCAATTGTCAGTAGAAACCACATTTGTTTAAGCATGTCAGCCATATCAGCTATGTTTTTTTTAAAGGCAGTAAATGAGGCTGAATGAACTGTTTCGCTGTCAGACAAGACTCTGCTGATAGCCAGGTGTAGCAGTGGTAAGGTGTTGGGACTGTTGTTGGGACTCTGCTGTTGGGACAGCTTAATGTAGGCCCTAACAGTTTGTGGTCACCGTTATAGTCCAATCAATGTATTGTTTAGTGTTGTGTTGTGGCTTTGCTGTCCTGCATCTAAAACACATGTTTTGAGTTTGCCCCACCAAGATTTACATATTAAAATCGCCACTGGTCATATCAGAATTTTTAACAGCTTAACTATCTAATTTAGGATTTTAAAGACTGACAGGAGAATGGGAATGTGCTGTTGCTACCAAGTATAGAATGAATGTGTCACAGAATCAGTGCTGTGAGCATGAATTTGTTTTGTGAAAATGTATTAATGTTTTAGTTACGGTGTTTTGACAAGTAAAACACAAAAGCCAACACCGAAGTATTGATTTAGCTGTTCTGTGGTAACAATTAGACTGGGTTGTAAATGTTTACTGCATATCTCACAATGTTGTAAATGCATTTGCTTTGATCCAATAGTTGCTTTCAAAGTAAAACTGACTTTTCTATAACAAATGGTCACTCCTTTAACTACTAGCAGCAAATGCCTTTGTAATTATACATGAAGACCAGACTGTAATCAGCAGTAATTGCGGTATAGATTGCACCTTGCCTCTGATTGCTGCCCCTTAGATAAGAAAAGAGGAATACACACTTTTGAGATGTACTTTTGGGAGAATATGAAGATTGCAGCCTTTTTATAATTCAATTTGGGAAGAGAAACGGCAAGTCTAATCAGACTCTCCCTGGCAGTGCCACACAGCTGTGTTGGTACAGGTGGCCAGATCCTAAAAATAAGCAGTATTGGGAATCATCCACAAGTACACAAGGCACATGCCATACTGACTGAGCATGATGCAAAAATGACACTTTTAATCCCATCAGTCACAATAGTGACCGTAAAGAAAACGTTTTAAGGCTCTAAAAATATTACTGAATCATGTATCAATGCATTTCCAGCAAATATTGAAATAATAAAAGGGTCTCAGTGAAATATGTGTAAATTGTCACATGACCAGAACTGTTTACTTCCTGGTTGCACCATGAGAAGAGAATGGCTGCATCAAAGCTCCCAAACAAAAGGTTAGTAAAGTATGTTAACATAAAGATAGGACAAATATTTTTTTTAAATATATCATCTTTAAGGTGTCTAGTAGTGATATATGCATTTGCAATTACTCATCTTTGTTCAGTGTGGTTATAGAATGAGTAAACATGTTGACAGCAACAATAGTGACCGGCGGGATAACACAGTGCGTCTAGGTATACACATACTTATACACATACATAGTTATTGTTCTACCTAACTTCTACCTAACTTCTACTCTGTTTTTTCTTTCAGTTTCACTTTGAGTCAAGTTCTGGATATGTTGGATCTAGGTGACCGCCCAGACAAGGCATGCAGCATTGCAGTTATCCCTCAAAATTAGAAAGATGCTGTCCTCAGTCATTGTGATAGCGATGGGTCAGATGTGGACTATGAGGGGGAGACAGGCCATTTGCCAGCCAGGCTGTTGAATGCATATGCTGAACCTATGCAAACAGATCATGACAGGAACAATGTTATAAATGATGATTACCTACCCCTCACCATCCCCCTTCCCCCACCCCTCTCCACTGTTGATCATGAAGAGCCAAGGGCCTCTACCCGCCAGAGGGTCCAGTCAGAAGAGCCAAGGGCCTCTACAAGCCATTGGGGCCAGCCAGAAGAGCCATGGGCAAAGCTGCAGGTGGTCAAAAATAAAGATTGAGTGTTCAAACGATAGAAGAGGCCTGCCACCGCTGTGATTCCAAAACATATAGTATACAGCCCAAATGCTGCAGAATTTGTAAAACAAAGCTGCACCAACCCAATGGATGTTTTCCTACTAATATATCCACCCACACTAAGAGAAATCATCATTGAAATGTCCAACCTCTACTCCACCCAGACCAAGGACACACAACTGTATCTGAGTATGGATGAGCTCCTTACATTCAATGGGATCCTTGTCATATCTGGGTACAGCTCTGTTCCAAGAAGAGACATGTACTGGTCACTTGACAGTGATGTACACAATGAAAGCATTTCAGATGCAATGCGGATAAATCGCTTTGATTTAATAACGGCCTCAGTTCATGTGGTTGACAACACAAAGATCACTGACGACCCATTTTTTAAGGTTAGGCCCATCTTCTCTGAGCTCAATCAGTCATACAAAGTCATGCAATTTCGGGAATGGCTTTCATTCTGATACATGATCCGATACTATGGCCGACATGGCTGTAAGCAATTCATAAGAGGTAAACAAATCCGTTTTGGTTACAAGCTATGGAGCCTTGCCTCATCCAGTGGTCACATGGAACCATGTGGTGGATCCCACACTCTCCTCCCTTTGACTGGGTTGGGTCAGGGACCCAGTGTCATTCTTGGTCTTGCAGAGCAGTCTCAGGTGCCTCAAGGTTGCAAGTTCCTTCATGACAACCTCTTCACTTTGCTTGCACTCCTCAATGAAATGACAAGAAGAGGATATGGGAGCTCTGGAACGATGAGGCACAATTGTCTGTTTGATGTCTCATTCAAGCCACAGAAGGAATTCATGAAGTTACCCCGGGGAACCTCTGAGGTTCTGAACCAAGGAGACAAGTTGTTGGTCCGTTAGAAAGACAATAACAATGTCACAGTGGCAACAAACATGGAGGAGAAATACAGTGAGACCTCTGTCAAGAGATGGAACAAGAAGCAAAGTGCCTTTGACAAAGTCCCACAACCAAAATGCATCAACCGATACAATGAGCACATGGGTGGTGTTGACCTTCACGACCTACAGGTTTCAAGATACCATATCTCCACCAGGTCTAGGAAGTGGTGGTGGCCCATCTTTGCATGGTCTCTCAACAATGCACTCGTAAACAGCCATTTATTTTACAGAGACGTTATGGGAAGGACCATCAACCTTCTCACGGATAGTGGCACAGTCTCTTATGCAAAAGTTTGGCACAAAACCACTGAGCCACGGAAGGAGATATCTACCGGCTGCTACTGTTGAAGATCAGGCAAGATATGACAAAGCTTCTCACTGGCCAATCAACACGATGCACGGTTCCAGAGATGTCGTGATTCTGACAAACACACTACCTATGCATGTGAGAAATGCAAAGCGCCACTGCACATTGAGTGCTTCAAGATATACCACGGACAATAGAAAAGGAGATAGGAGTAAATGAAAAATGCCTGAAAAAGCCAATAAGATAAAAAATATAAAAGTCAATAAAGAGTGAGGAGAAGCAGTACAACGGACTCGATGAAGAAATGAAAAGTTGATGAAAAAGGGAAAAAGACAATCAAAATGACTGAAATGTTTTTGGAATAGTGTGTGTGTGTGTGTATGTATACATACATACATACATACATACATACATACATACATACATACATACATACATACATACATACATACATGTGGGTCAGAAGTTTAAATACACTCAATTAGTATTTGGTAGCATTGTCTTTAAATTGTTTAACTTGGGTCAAATGTTTCGGGTAGGCTTCCACAAGCTTCCCACAATAAATTTGGTGAATTTTGGCCCATTCATCCTGACAGAGCTGGTGTAAGTGAGTCAGGTTTGTAGGCCTCCTTGCTCGCACACGCTTTTTCAGTTCTCCCCACAAATTGTCTATAGGTTTGAGGTCAGGGCTTTGTGATGGCCACTCCAATACCTTGACTTTGTTGTCCTTAAGCCATTTTCCACAACAAGTATGCTTGGAGTCATTGTCCATTTGGAAGACCCATTTGCGAACAAGCTTTAACTTCATGACTGATGTCTTGAGATGTTGCTTCAATATATCCACATAATTTTCCTACCTCATGATGCCATCTATTTTGTGAAGTGCACCAGTCCCTCCTGCAGCAAAGCACCCCCACAACATGATGCTTCCACCCCCGTGCTTCATGGTTGGGAGGATGTTCTTCAGATTGCAAGCCTCCCCCCTTTTCCTCCAAACATAACAATGGTCATTATTGCCAAGCAGTTCTATTTTTGTTTCATCAGACCAGAGGACATTTCTCCAAAAAGTATGATCTTTGTCCAGTTGTGCAGTTGCAAACCATAATCAGGCTTCGTTATGGCGATTTTAGAGCAGTGACTTCTTCCTTGCTGAGCGGACTTTCAGGTTATGTCGATATAGGACTCGTTTTATTGTGGATATAGATACTTTTGTACCTGTTTCCTCCAGCATCTTCACAAGGTCCTTTGCTGTTGTTCTGGGATTGATTTGCACTTTTCGCACCAAAGTACGTTCATCTCTAAGAGACAGAATGTGTCTCCTTCCTGAGCCGTATGGCAGCTGTGTGGTCACATGGTGTTTATACTTGCGTACTATTGTTTGTACAGATGAACGTGGTACCTTCAGGCATTTGGAAATTGCTCCCAAGGATGAACCAGACTTGTGGAGGTCTACCATTTTTTTCGGAGGTCTTGGCTGATTTCTTTTGATTTTCCCATGATGTCAAGCCAAGATGCCCTGAGTTTGAAGGTAGGCCTTGAAATACATCCACAGGTACACCTCCAATTGACTCAAATGATGTCAATTAGTCTATCAGAAGCTTCTAAAGCCATGACATCTTTTCTGGAATTTTAAAAGCTGTTTAAAGGCACAGTCAACATAATGTATGTAAACTTCTGACCCACTGGAATTGTGATACAGTGAATTATAAGTTAAATCATTTGTCTGTAAACAATTGTTGGATAAATTACTTGTCATGCACAAAGTAGATGTCCTAACCGACTTGCCTCAACTATAGTTTGTTATCAAGAAATTTGTGGAGTGGTTGAAAAACAAGTTTTAATGACTACAACCTAACTGTATGTAAACTTCCGAACTTCAGCTGTGGATGTATATATATATATATATATATATATATATATATATATATATATATATATATATATATATATTTTTTTTTTTTTTCATCTTCAGTGTAGCCCTTTACTTGAATGCATAATGTCAAAGACAATGTTACAATGAATATTGCAATATATGTTGCACTAAAGTAACAATGTTACAATGAATATTGCAATTAAGTAACAATGTTGAAATATGTTGATGGTTGTTGTTTTTTTGTCTTTGCTCTCAGTATTCATATCAGCGTTGTATAAGTGTTTTTGATGTGTAAAATAGTCACACTAGAATGTGATGGGGCATCCTAGTGGCAATGCTGGGGACTGCCAGTGACAGCATTTTAAATGTTTTAATAACTGGGCTGGGATATAAAAGCATTTTGATTATCCCACCGGTCACAATTGTGACTGACCCTAAAACACGCTTTTTCACCTACGTTTCCGTGAAAATTAAAAAAAATAATGATTGATTATTTCAAAGGGTTACTAATGACACATTATTTGGAAATGTTCATGGCTGGAGAAAAAAAATTGGGATTAAATGTGTTAACATGATAGACTTTTCCAGCGGACAAAAGTCATTGCGATGATGAAATTTCAACCAGATTTCAACCGACTGGTTTTTGTCATGTCCTTGAGATGTTACATCATCATACGTAAGTGCAACTTTAGTACTTATTCCCACGACTGTACCGGTATTTGGGCCTAATACAACGTGACTTCGGCCCAAATCCTGGCAGCATGAAGTGACCACCAGTGACTGTGTCAGGCAGAGAGCAAAGGGTGATGCAGGGTCAAGAGATGGTAGTGTTGTTCGTGCTCTAACTACTGTGGCCAGCAGTTGACCAGTACCTGACTGTGACTTGAAAATATTGTCAGTTTATATAAATGACAGCCTTGGGGTTCTTTCTTTGTAAAGGACCGTTAGAATGACATTGAATAGACTGAAAGAGACTACAGGCTGCAGTGTGTTTTTCTCATATGCATATTGAGGTAGTCAAGGTGGAATTGCCATTCAGTCCAATATACATTGAAATCTGTATCTAGATACTTGACGATTCACCACAAAGAGACTTGAAGTAAATAAATGTCCTTCTGGGTCCTGGCGTTAGTGGATCTGGATTTCTATGTTTCAGTACTTTTGATTTAATTTAAAGTAGTATTTGTGAAAGAATCCCCTAACCTGCTTTTCCCCTGGCCAAAAACAAATTGTTTATTGAGGGGTGAAAACCCGACAGCAGTGGAGAGTGCCACCCTAACGGGAGCTTGGCCATACACTGACTTTGTTGTGCGGAGACTAAGGCTGTAACTCACACATTGCAGATGGTGGATTTGAGGAAGTGAAGTCAAATATCCCAAGGTAAAGGTTTTATTATTATTATTGTCATGAATTTGACAAGCTATTTATAGGGCTAATGATAACTACTTCTATTATTCCAAAGATCCATCGATGAATGATACTATACCTAGCTACACGTTGAAATGACGGTGTCCTTTGGGCAAATCACATGTCAATGTAGCCCACATAAACCCAACCTCACTCTGAGTTTCACAATGTTGCTTTCAACTATTCAATGTTATTTAGGTAGTCTACGCATGTGAGTATGGTAACTGATCAACGTCTAAATGTAACACGATAGCTCAGGTGAAACGAAAAGCGCTCGTTTACAAAGCCAAGCAGGGTACATAAAGGTAAGCATCTGGATGGTAGAATTGTTCTACTGAAATGCATTACCCCTCATGTGTCAGTAGGAGGAGTCCCTGTTCAGTCCGGAATCGTTGGACTGTGGGTTCACGTTTTACGTCAATATACCTCTTTATTTAGATTGACGGTATCACGTTGATACAATGACGTTGATTCAAACATACCACTTTACTATCCACATTGAAACGAGATCAAATAAAATGTCTTATCCAATATGAAATTCAACATAATTTCAACCACCCAATTGAATATAGGATGGAAGAATGTTTTAGCGTTTCTCCGTGTAATTTTCAACGTGATTCCAAAGTATACATATTTCTGTTGATTATGTTGAAATTAGATTGATGTAAAGTCATTGTATTTGAGTTTACATTTGATCCTACTGTCAATGTTTACAACGCTGTTTGAAATGAGTACTGTACTGGTTGATGACTTTTTGCAAATCCAAATGAGTTTTCCACGTAGATTCCACGTCACAATAGTTTGACAAATGACATTATCGTTACTCATTGTGTATTTATTCCTTATGTTATTATTTTTCTATTTATTCCTTGTGTTATTCTTTTTAAATGTTTCTATGATTTATCTTCACTCTCTGCGTTGTTGGGAAAGGGCCTGTAAGTTAGCATTTCACTGTTAGTCAACACCTGTTGTTTACGAAGCATGTGACAAATTTGATTTGACCTTTGGTGTGATTGGTTCCGTACTCGACGGTGGACCTAGCTGAGAAGCTATTTCGCGTGAGCAACAAGACTGCAATCCCTAAATCATGTCCCTTCATTGACGACACACACATGAAACGCATACTTCTGAAAGTGCAATGCAAAGAATCCACTGTCTTCAATGACCAAATGAATACCTTATTCTCTACAGAAGCAGAAACACTCAGACAGGAGCACAAAATGCAGACAACTACAGGATGATGATTTTGGGGTGGTGCTGAAAATTGTTGAAGTTTCCCTTTAATGAACCCCTCCTGCATGTTGCTCTTATGGCCCAGATGATAATTACTTTAATTTGTATCCATAAATCAATTACATCCTATTAAATTGGCAATTTAGCTGGCAAGGTAATGCTCAGACCCATGTAATATGATTTGCCTTTCAAAAGGATGGATGGCATCCTGAGCTTTTGCCAAGCTGTGCCCCTTCCTCTGCCACCCCTGAAGGCTAGCATGGCTGTCTGGCTGCTGTGTGCCAGCTGCTGTGTGCCAGCGCATGAGGGTTTGGGGGGGCACACTGGCGCTCCAGTGACTTAAGCTAGTCTCTGTCTGCCGTATTTCCAGGGCCTTGACTCCATTGTGCCTAAACAGGATGAAACAAGCAATAGCCGCTGGAGTATTGTGCATAGACAATTGTTCATATCACTTCCCCACTCCCTCCTGCTGACATTTGGTGTCAAGAAAAAAACTGTATGCAGAGAATCCCCAAATACACAGACCACAGACCACACACTTGAGAGTTATTGCTGTTGTAGTGCTTATGACTGACTGGTGTGTTTACACGGTATGAAAGAAAGAAAAGCTTGATCACTGTATGAGTGATATGATTCTTCCATTGAATTTGTAGCCATACTTTCCTTCGAGAGAATTCAGAGGGAGTAGGCTTCCACACACTGTTGTTGTGGAGTAAGCATTCAATAACAAATGTGACAGTGATAGACCTTTGTCAAGACAACCTCTTAAGGGGACTTGATTATTCTACATACCAAATGAAGCCAAATTGGATTTTAATAGCTTTAAAATCCTTCACTCCAATGTCGTGAAAGATCAATTGAAAGATAAATACATTTAAAGCCACAACAGCCTGACACTTTGTTTAATATGGTATTATGTGGTAATCATTTTGTAAGACAACTGTACAAAGTTGAACTTTTACAGTTTTAATAAGTTGCATTCTAACTACCCTTCATTTTAAAATGGAGACAGGAAGACTTTGCACCACGATAATATGAATGTAACAGTCTAGCCATTTTCCTTTTCTGTCTCGTGTCCTTTTATCTTTAATCAAATGATGACCTCCCGGCTACTGCAAAGTTCCAGGACCAGTTAATCACTCCTTCATTCATTAAAAGCTGACAAGGAAATCAATGATGAGACCCAGTAAATCAAGTCCTTCATTCCAACTTAGTCCTTTAGAATGGAATTATACCTTTAGAAATGATTTATAAGCTGTAGTTGGCAGCCAACTGCAACAATCTGCTGGTGTATTTTAACATTAATTTGTTAAACACTATAGTGACCTACTTGCTTTCCATATTAATGTTATTGAAATTGGTTAGGACATTTGAGCCATTCTTGTTGTGCACATTGGATAGAAAATTGAACCAGAAGTGTATTGTTTTCTGTCAAAGGCAGTTGTAGTGCAATCTACTCAAATTGTATTTACCTTGAGTAATACTGACACCTGCTGGGACAATATGGAAGTAAAAAAGGAAATCAAAACTGAATTGAGACAGTAAGGAGTTGTTTACAATGATTCGTTTGTAAGGAGCGATAGTACATTTTTTTTTTTTCCATACAAAACAAATTCATTCATTTATATTGCACTATTTATGTGTGCAAGCTTCCCAGCACTGATTGCAATGTCTCTCTCTTTTCAGGTAAGAAAGCTTTCTCCCTATCAGCAGTGGAACTGTGAACAGCCAAGAGCGACCTCTATCTCCATAGGGTATTGTACAGTAAGATGGAGCTGCTGATCATGCTCAAGATACAACTCTTTGACACTTCATTCTGATTCATTTAAACACATAAATCAATCTTAAGGTGAATTAGTCCACATATCCCTGTTGGTGGAGTGGGAGAGGTTATGACGAGCTCTTTCATTGCTCCCCGCTTATTTCAAGTCCGTGTGCCTCTATTGATATGCATCGCTGCAATTTAGAATTATTCTGATCTACTGAGACGCTAAGTCGTCTGTGACCTTAGTGGTTGGCCTAAAAGACGCATACTGAATGAGTTTATTAATGCTATGGTCATCCATCCTTTAAAAATAATTTACTAAAGTGATATGATTAATAATTTGCCTCACAATGTTAATTTAAATTGAATAACACCATGTGACACCTTGGATTTAAACACACCTAATTATTGAATCCTCAAATGTATGACATATTGAACGGGTGTGAGTAGCTAATACTTTTCTGGAGAAAATGCTCACGGTCTTTGTCTATCTTTGTAATGAATGATTTTCAAGGTAGTTACAGCAATTATAATGCTGAGGTACACATTATACTGGTAAAAAAATAGGTATTTCAATAGCCTTATTTGTTTAATTGATCAATATAATATATTAAATCATTTTGTTCACATTCTAGCATTCAAAATAATTGATGGATATCTCTAAATCCCCAAAACATGTCACTACTAAGTACTTTAACATACAGTTTTACAGCATAAAATACTTATGCTTTATCATTGATTAGTTCAATATAAACAAAAACATGATGTGGAACTATTTGTTATTTGAACATGTTTATCATGGTTGCAAAGGCAAGGGATGCCAAATACACCCGCAATTCAAGAACGACCCAAACAAAATCATAAATTCTAGGGTTTTAGCTGTCACTTTTACATGTAAAAAGTGTCGGGGGTGATAATTGTGAGTCAGAGCTAATATTTGCTTGGATCAGTCATTAAGTCTCAAGGAGGACAACAAATAAATCAATAATATCTCAGATTGTTGAAGTCCTTCGGCTAGACTGGAGAAAATAATTGGAGATATGAAGTATTGGCTGTCAACAAGGACATCCATTCAACAAGGTAAAACGAGCACATCAATCAAGTGACTTTAGCATCGGTACAACAGTCTGAAGGTGTGTTATTAAAAATGTGTAGAGCTGCGATGGATCATTGCCAGTCAAATGTACGGTGTCCATATTAGGATAACCTCAGTCTCGTGTTACAGATGTCAAACGTTGTCTCCTGTAGAGATACGTCCATGTCCCAGGTTCCATTTGTTTTGTAGATAGGCCTAAACACTGAGTGTACAAAACATTAGGAACACCTTCCTAATATTGGGTTGCACCCCCCCTTTTCCCTCTGAACAGCCTCAATTAGTCGGCGCAAGGACTCTACAAGGTGTCAAAAGCATTCCACAGGGATGCTGGCCCATGTTGACTCCAATGCATCCCACAGTTGTCAAGTTGTGTTGATGTCCTTTGGGTGGTGGACCATTCTTTATGCACATGGGAAACTGTTGAGTGTGACAAATCCAGCTGCATAGAAGTTCTTGACACAAACCGGTGCACCTGGCACCTACTACCATACCCCGTTTAAAGGCACTTAAATAGTTTTGTCTCGCTCATTCACCTTCTGAATGGCACACATATACAATACATGTCTCAAGGCTTAAAAGTCCTTCTTTAACCTGTCTCCTCCCCTTCATCTACACTGGTTGAAGTGGATTTAACAAGTGACATCAATAAGAGATCATAGGTTTCACCTGGATTTACTTGGTCAGTCTGTCATGGAAAGAGCATGTGTTCCTAATGTTTTGTGCACTGTGTATGTCAAAATCCAAAATGAATGGAAAAGATAGGCACCCTGCCATTTCCAGATTTGTGGTGCTTATCTTTTCCATTAATTTTGGGTTGGTTCATCTTGACATTCAACTACTTTCAGGCAGAAAACTGACAACAAGCTTTGCTTTTGGAGTGTGCTCTCCTATTAAGCTTCTCTACACTGCCCATAGATAGCAGAGCGAATGTTTTAAAATGTTTTCTGATTTTGAATAATTTGACGTTATCTGAATAGTATATACAGGCAGTGCTGGCAGACTGTGACATACTACAGCAAAATACTGGTTGAATCAAGTCGTCTATAGAGTATTGGTGTGGGCAATGGAATACAGTCCTACTGTCTGTTTTTCAACAAGGCAACCCATTTTTCACCGGCCAAAAGCCCATCGAGCGACTGATGTAGCCTGTCTCCGATGGTATTTTGATTTCTGTTTCCCATTTCCAGTTTATCACTGTCTGATAAGGTCACTGAACATTGTCACGCAGGGTAACCAACTCCATTTGCTTTGCTGAAATGTTTTCCAAACAGACACAGTATTTACAGGAGGAAACTCACTGTGAAACACACAATGTTTACTGCTTAGGAATCCAGGCCTTCTCCGGGTTGTTGTACTGTTGCTTGGATTTGAAAACACTGCTAACCTTTTTATGGCAAGAATAAAATAAGGATGCATACATTGTCTCACATTTAAAAAATATATTTTTGTACTACCGGTACATACAGAAACACGTCATTCAAATTCTAGCAAAACTGTTGATAAACACCATCCTGCATTGCTAAGATTTTAAAGGGATACTGGGTAATTTCCTACTTACCCAGTCAGACAAACTCATGGACACCATTTTTATGTCCCTGCATGCAGTTTGAAGGAAGTTGAAGGTAACATATCTTTAGCTTGGTGCAATTGCTGGAAGTCTATGGGTATCTACTTGCCAGCTCCTCTCTAAACAGCCTTGTGTCATAGACTAGGCGTAACATAGTAAATATAAATCCGGGACACTCAAATTAGTATCATATGTTACGTTTGACATGGTTACATAAGGCAATAACGAAAGTAAGATAATTGGATGGGTGTGCGTATAACGTGAACGCATAGCATCCCAAAAGACACGAAGGTCTAGCAACTCAAAGGTTGCGAGTTGAAATCTCATCAAGGACAACTTTCACATTTTTGCTAATTAGCAACTTTTCAACTACTTACTACTTTTTAGCTTCTTTGCAACTACTTAGCAAGTTAGCTAACCCTTCTCCTAACCCTAACCTTAACCCTTTTAGCTAACCCTTCCCCTAACCTTAACGCTTTTAGCTAACCTTTCCCCTAACTCTAACCGTAACGGTTTAACCTAACTCCTAAACTTAACCCGAAACTTAACCCCTAGCCTAGCTAACATTAGCCAGCTAGCCAGAATTTGTAACATATAGTACACTTTGCACATTCGTAATGCCTTCGAAAAGTATTCAGACCCCTTGACTTTTCCCACATTTAATATGTTACAGCCTTATTATAAAATGGATGAAATGAAAAAAAATCCTCATCAATCTACACCCAATACCCCATTATGACAACGCAAAAACAGGTTTTAAGAAATGTTTGCAAATGTATAAAAATAAAAAACAAATACCTAATTTACATAAGTATTTAGACCATTTGCTATGAGACTTGAAATTGAGCAACTTGATTGGAGTCCACCTGTGGTAAATTCAATTGATTTGGACATGATTTGGAAATGTACACACCTGTATATATAAGGTCTCAGAGTTGACAGTGCATGTCAGAACAAAAATCAAGCCATGAGGTCAAAATAATTGTCCATAGAGCTCTGAGACAAGAGTGGGTCGAGGCACAGATCTGGGAAAGGGTACCAGAAAATGTATGCAGCATTGAAGGTCCCCAAGAACACAGTGGTCTCCATCATTCTTAAATGGAAGAAGTTTGGAACCACCAAGACTCTTCCTAGATCTGGCCGCTCGGTCAAACTGAGCAATCAGGGGAGAAGGGCCTTGGTCAGGGAGGTGACCAAGAACCCGATGGTCACTCTGACTGAGCTCCAGATGGAGGAAACTTCCAGAAGGACAACGATCTCTGCAGTGCTCCACCAATCAGGCCTTTATGGTAGAGTGGCCAGACGGAAGCCACTCCTTAGTAAAAGGCACAAGACAGCCCGCTTGGAATTTGCCAAAAGGCACCTAAAGGACGCTGACCATGAGAAACAAGATTCTCTGGTCTGATGAAACCAACATTGAACTATTTTGCCGGAATGCCAAGCATCACGTCTGGAGGAAACCTGGCACCATCCCTACGCATGGGGGTGCATCATGCTGTGGGGATGTTTTTCAGCGGCAGGGACTGGGAGACTTGTCAGGATCGAGGGAAAGATGAACAGAGCATAGTACACAGAGATCCTTGATGAAAACCTGATCCAGAGCACTCAGGACCTCAGACTGGGGCAAAGGTTCACCTTTCAACAGGACAACAACCCTAAGCACACAGCCAAGACAATGCAGGAGTCTTGTGGAACATCTCGTCTCTGAACGTTAAGGGGGGAGTCTGGTAGGTGCTCTCTATAGCACTATGAGCACTATAAGCCTCAAGGACAAGTCTCAATGTCCTTGAGTGGCCCAGCCAGAGCCTGGACTTGAACTCAATCGAACATCTCTGGAGAGACCTGAAAATAGCTGTGCATCGATGCTTCCCATCCAACCAGACAGGGCTTGAGAGGATCTGCAGAGAAGAATGGGAGAAATTCCCCAAAAACAGGTGTGCCAAGCTTGTAGTGTCATACCCAATAAGACTAGAGACTGTAATCGCTGCCAAAGTTCTTTCAACAAAGTACTAAGTAAAGGGTCTGAATACTTATGTAAATGTGATATTTCTGTTTTTTATGTTTAATACATTTGCAAAACATTTCTAAAAACCTGTGTTTCTCTGTCATTATGGGGTATTGTGTTTCAATTGATGAGGGGGAAAATAACAATTTAATAGATTTTAGAATAAGGCTGTAACGTTACAAAATGTGGAAAAAGTCAAGGTATCTGAATACTTCCCGAATGCCTGTATGTATATATTATTATTTTTTATATTAAAACATACCTGCAGTGAAGCCGCTCAACATTTACGTTACATTCAGTCATTTAACTGTATCCCGACACACAGGAGCAACCAAGGTTAAGCGCCCCGCCCCCACAAAGTCAAACGGGGACCCGAACCAGAGACCCATCGGCCACCAGCCCAAGCTCCCAACCGCCAGGCCAACAACCATCTGTGACCCACCCCTACAGTCTCCCCCCCTCACGAAAAAACCACAAAACAACACCGCTCCCTCCATTCCGCAATGAACCAACAAACAACAAAATTAACAAAATAGAAAAAAAAGAGATACAAAGGAAAACAACAATGCAAAAACAAAACAGCAAGGCCAACTGTATATGTTTTAGTGCATGTGTGGCACTATTTACATGCTTGTATGTGTGTCCGTGTGTGTGCACATGTGTGCGTTTTGAATGTGAGTGTGTGTGTATACTGTATGCATGTGTACACACATACAATTACCTCCGCGGGCATCAGCTTCAGGAAACAACAGGCATAGGATGCAACAGTGTTGCCCTTCAGTGTCATTCAAACATACTTTTTTTATTTTTTACTTTTATCTTTGACTGTTATTATATCCCCCGTCCACCACTCCCACTTGTCTCCAGTTCCACATCCCAACCTTCCGTTTCCCTCAGCGTATCCCACCTATCTCTGCTGGCCACCTTCTTCGAATTTCTACGCGCCGTATATCTTTCAACTATGCTGTGATATTTAACATACAGTTTTAATCTATGTAATCCAGTGGTGTAAAGTACTTAAGTAAAAATACTTTAAAGTACTACTAAAGTAGTTTTTTTTAGGTATCTGTCCTTTACAATTTATATTTTTGACTACTTTTACTTTTACTTCACTACATTTCTATTGTACTTTTTACTCTCATACATTTTCCCTGACACCCAAAAGTTCTTGTTACATTTTCAATGCTTTGCAGGACAGGAAAGTGGTTCAATTCACTCACTTGTCAAGAGAACATCCCTGGTCATCCGTACTGTCTCTGATCTGTCTCTGATCTGGAGGACTGATGTGGAGGACTCTCTAAACACAAATGCTTCATTTGTAAATGATGTCTGCGTGTTGTAGTGTGCCCCTGGCTATCCGTGAAAAAAACAATTTGTGCAGTCTGATCTTCTTATTATAAGCAATTTGAAATGATTTATACTTTTACTTTGGATGCTTAAGTGTATTTTTCCAATTACATTTACTTTTGGATATTTAAGTATATTTAAAACCAAATATTTCTTGACTTAAACTCAAGTGGGTCGGCAGGTAGCCTAGTGGTTTGAGTGTTGGGCCAGTAACCGAAAGGTTGCGAGATCGAATCCCTGAGCTGACAAGGTAAACATCTCTCGTTCTGTCCCTGAACAAGGCAGTTAACCCACTGTTCCTAGGCTGTCATTGTAAATAAGAATTTGTTCTTAACTGACTTGCCTAGTTAAATAAAATGAATTAAAAAGTAGTGTTTTTCTGGGTGACTTTTACTTGAGTCATTTTCTATGAAGGTATCTTTACTTTTACTCAAGTATGACAATTGGGTGCTTTTTCCACCACTGATGTAATCGAATAGAATTCACAGATTGCGAGTTGAAGATAAATCATTTTACTAAGAGTATTAGTAATTGACTGACCAGGTCTCTCCAGATCTCCCAACAATGCTATTTCTAGGGTCAATTTTAGATTAATGTTATGCTTTTTCAGCCATTCCTGAACCTGAGACCAGAAACAGGCTAGCTGAAGCAATAGCAAAACAAATGGTCCATTTATTCTGCATCCTCCCAACAAAATCTACAGAGCTGTGATGATTGTATGCTCCAAATATTCAAGAATTCTTTGCAATAATTTTAGCTGAAAGGCACGAAGTCTTGAATCTTCCGTTGTTTTATATATCAATTCATACACTATGTGCCATGGCATTTGTACATCAAAGGTCTCTTTGCAATCTGTATGGCACAGCTGTCAACCTCCTGGTCCTTAAAGGAAACTGGTATACTTTCCTATTTATGCTATTTTTGTTCCAGTTTTGATCCTTTATATTAGGCAGACAGACCAGTTCCCTACCTACTGCCACCTGCCTCCTCAATTTTTGGGGTAATGCTGTAATCAATTTATTGTATTCTTGGATTGAGCAGACCTTTCCATACAATTCTGATAACTCCATGAAGGACAACTCTACCATTCCAATTTACAATATCATGTAAAAACAAAATACCATTTTCCATAAATACAGGTATTTTATTTGTTGGAATATTTGTTCTATATCTTTGTATATCTATCTTTGTTCTTCTTTCCATTGAAATTGTAACCAGCTCTGCAATGCTTGTTTGAAAAAGAGAGATACTTTGAACAAGGTTTCATTATCAAGTAATGGAAAATGAGGCATGGCAATCTGCACATTTAGTTCAACATTAAATTACTCAAGCAATCAGTGTGAATAGAGCAGCTTGCTATGGAGTGGTCAATCTATTCATATGCATTCAACAGCGGAGTGTAGGGCACGAGATGCGACTGAGATTTTGCTGATGGGGAGAGAGGGTGGAGGAGGAGGCTTGGCTTGAAGCGCTGGGCAGAGGAGTGGCTTCTACCAGCTAGCTAGAATCAAAACGTCTTACCTTTTTGTAGTTAATAAATCCAATGTGTGACGTGATAACTATAGTATTCTTAACTAGCATTTAAAATGTCAATCTATTCTTCTCTGAGAATAGGGGAATACACTGAATGTGTTGGGTAAGGTGTTATGAAATGTAATGTCATGCAGTATTTTAAACTGTATGTTAATGTCTTATGTTGCTGGACCCCAGGAAGAGTAGCTGCTGCCTTGGCAGCAGCAAATGGGGTTTTATTTATAAATAATAAAAACATCTCCGTCCCTAATTTTTGAATCACGCTTGTAACGTCAATAGGCTACTAGACTATGCTTCGGTGGAGGGGCCTACACCCACACACATTGGCAAAGATTTTCAGCTGGCAGGCAGACACTGTAATACGTTTGAGTGACAGAGTGAGGGCTTTGCGTAGGTGCTTTTTTTTGTGGGACTGAAAAATGCCAGAACGTTAAAGAACGTTATTAATCAGTTCCCATGCTTTTAAAATAACGGTTCGGATCCGGTTTCCTGATAGCAGTGGAATTTAGTCTTACAAGTGCTTTTAATGATGCTTCTTTCCTACAACGACCAAAAGCTGTAACATGCTTTTCCCAAAACACCATGCAGAGAGAACGGTCGCTAAGTGTGTCGTTGGATGTGTAGATCTGCACCTACAGTTTTGCTTTGCTACTGTTGTCATCTATTGCCCACCAGGTGCCCTTAGAAAGTTACTCAATGAGATTGACTCCTTGATAAACTAATTTCCTGACGATGGCTCACCGCTCTTCATATTGGGCGACTTCAACCTCCCGACCTCTGCCTTTGATTAATTTATTTACAGCGCGTTCTTTACCCTCCTTGCCTCTTTTGACCTCCCCCTTTCCCAGTCCCTCCCCACTTACAAGACAGGCAATACGCTTGACCTCATCTTTACTAGAGGTTGTTCGCCTTCTAATCTCACGGCCCCCCCCCCCCCCCCCCCCCCCAGGTCTCTGATCACTACTTTGTTGCCTTTTCTGTCTCCCTCTCGTCCAACCCTAGCCACTCAGTCCCTACCCAGATGGTTATGCACCATAGCAAACTTAGCTTTCTTTCTCCCACTACTCTTCTCCTCTTCTATCCTATCATCTTTCCCTTCTGGTAAATCTTTCTCCCTTTTGTCTCCTGATTCTGCCTCTTCCACCCTACTATCCTCCCGTTACGCATCCTATGACTCGCACTGTTCCCTTTCCTCCCTGCCGGCTCGGCCCTCCCCTCCTGCGTGACTCATTACAAACTTATGAAACAGGGCTGTGGGCAACTTAGTGAAAATGGAGGAAAACTAAACCTAAAAGGACCTATCATTCTTTCACTCTCTGCTCACTATCTTTTCTTCCTCTGTATTCGTTGATGAAGCCACTTTCTATCACTCTAACTTTTAAGCTTCTGTTTCTAACCCTAGGAAACTCATTTTTTCATCTGAATCCTCCACCTTCTCCTCCTCCCTCTCTGCGGACGACTTTGTCAACCACTTTGAAAAAAAGGTTGAGGACATCCGCTCCTCATTCACTCAGCCTATTGAATCGACTAGTCCCACTCACACAACTACCCTACGTCTTGACCTTTTTCTCCCCTCTCTCTCCAGATGAAATCCTGCGAATAGTGAGGTGAGGCCTCCTGAAATCCTTCCCGCCCGACCCCATCACCTCCTCCCTTCTCTCCCATTCCTCACTCCCCTCATAAATTCATCCATGACCTTTGGCTGCGTCCCCTCTGACTTCAAAGTGGCCCAATTTGCTCCCCTTCTCAAGGAACCAACACTCAACCCCTCTGATGTCAAAAGCTACTTGAGTGTGCTGTCTCTGACCAACTCTCTCGCTATCTCTCTTAGAAGCTGAAGATATAAACATTTTATATTCATCCAATGTCTGCCATGTTGTTTGGTGGCGTGATGACGTCGACCCTGTTCCCTGTGCTAGTGAACATGTGATGTTGGTCTGTAAACCGAATGCAACCCGGATATATACGGTCCATGAATCGGCGTATGCGAACATGAGTAGATTACCTTGAAGAAAATGGTCGGACATCTTGGATGCAGTCTCCAGTTCCACTGAGTTATATCTCAGTGTTGTCAATCCTGATAGGATCGAAAGAAAGGCATCGCTGCTCTCGGGTCAGCTTTCTCAATTAAAATATTTAGAATGAATTAGAATTAATTCACAATACTAACAATGGATCAACTCCCAGAGGGATATTACCATCTACAGCTGCAAATATTGAGGTGGCTTATTATAATGCGTACCCAATGAAAATGCACTAAATCATTGATTTGGCACATCATTGCACACATGTTAGGCTACACATCATGAAATAAATTGAGACAAATTACAGACAGTAGTCTACAAGTAGCAAAATAGAACTCAGTTGATTAAACATGAAATGTTTTTCAATATCATTGAAATAGACCTATAGACGATTGTTTATATTTTAATGCATTCCTCTTTTCATTTTAAGCATATTTGTATACGTCGCTTGTTGCAAAGACATTCACAACTTTGTGTTGATAGTCAATTTTGTTCTGAAGTTATCGGTGGTCACATAGAGATGGATAATCCATGTGATTCTATTTTTAGCGGAGTGCGGGAGTGCGAAAAAGCATAGAATGACGAACATCTACGAGAGGTCTGAGGCAGGCGTTAGATTCCGAGCATTCTCAAGTGCAACGTTAATAATGATGGTTTTGGGAACCAGCTCCGAGATTTAATGATGCACCTACGATTTAATAATTTAATGTATCCTTAAGATACTTTTGGGAAACTGGGCCCTGTTCTGGACGAGTATAGATCACTATCGCTCCCGGTTCTAATTCTGTTCCTCGAAAGATTACATTATTTTAAGCTTTTCGATTCTGTTCCCTCATCCGGTTCCAACCCTTGATCTTCTTCGTCTACCTCAAAGTCTGACATGATTGATCAAATGTTAATATGACGATTTGCCAAGAAGCAAGCAAGCTAGTTAATTTAGCTACTAGAGTAGGCAACAGCTGGCTGCCTTCAGGGAGTTTTGTTTACCAAACCACGCAAAATCTCACAGGAAGAGAGCGCAGGCAGAACCCAAAGTAGTCTATAAATGAGGAAATTGATATAATCTAATTCCTTACATTTATCAGTCATATTTACGGATTAATAAAATATTGATTACTACAGTTGAAGTTGGAAGTTTACATACAGTTAGGTTGGAGTCATTAAAACTAATTTTTAACCACTCCACAAATTTCTTGTTAACAAACTATAGTTTTAGCAAGTCAGTTAGGACATTTACGTTGTGCATGACACAAGTCATTTTTCCAACAATTGTTTACAGACAGATTATGTCACTTATAATTCACTGTATCACAATTCCAGTGGGTCAAAAGTTTACATACACTAAGTTGACTGTGCCATAAATCAGCTTGGAAAATTCCAGAAAATGATGTCATGCCTTTAGAAACTTCTGATAGGCTAATTGACATCATTTGATTCAATTGGAGGTGTACCTGTGGATATATTTCAAGGCCTACCTTCAAACTCAGTGCCTCTTTGCTTGACATCATGTGAAAATCAAAAGAAATCAGCCAAGACCTCAGAAGAAAAACTGTAGACCTCCACAAGTCTGGTTCATCCTTGGGAGCAATTTCCAAACTCCTGAAGGTACCACGTTCATCTGTACAAACAATAGTACGCAAGTATAAACACCACGGGACCACGCAGCCATCATACCGCTCAGGAAGGAGACGCGTTCTGTCTCTTAGAGATGAACGTACTTTGGTGGGAAAAGTGCAAATCAATCCCAGAACAACAGCAAAGGACCTTGTGAAGATGCTGGAGGAAACAGGTACACAATTATCTATATCCACAATAAAACGAGTCCTATATCGACATAACCTGAAAGGCCACTCAGCAAGGAAGAAGCCACTGCTCCAAAACCGCCATAAAAATAGCCAGACTATGGTTTGCAACTGCACATGGGGACAAAGATTGTACTTTTTGGAGAAATGTCCTCTGGTCTGATGAAACAAAAATAGAACTGTTTGGCCATAATGACCCTCGTTATGTTTGGAGGAAAAAGGGGGAGGCTTGCTTGCAAGCCGAAAAACAACATCCCAATCGTGAAGCACCTCAATCGTATAGAAAACGCGTGTGCGAGCAAGGAGGCCTATAAACCTACTCAGTTACACCAGCTTTGTCAAGAGGAATGGGCCAAAATTCACCCAACCTATTGTGGGAAGCTTGTGGAAGGCTACACAAAACGTTTGACCCAAGTTAAACAGTTTAAAGGCAATGCTACCACATACTAATTGAGTGTATGTAAACTTCTGACCCACTGGGAATGTTATGAAAGAAATAAAAGCTGAAATAAATAATTCTCTCTACTATTATTCTGACATTTCACATTCTTAAAATAAAGTGGTGATCCTAACTGAACTAAGACAAGGAATTTTTACTATGTTTAAATGTCAGGAATTGTGAAAAACTGAGTTGAAATGTATTTGGTCAAGGTGTATGTAAACTTCCGACTTCAACTGTATGTGTAGCTTTGTAAGAGTATAAATTACCAACCACCCCGCTTTGGAGTAGTTAGAGAGGAGCTATTTTGGGAGGAGCTGGCTAGTAGATACACATAGACTTCCAGCAATTGCGCTAAGCTAACATCCATGAGTTAATCTGAATCTGGGTAAGAAGGAAATAACGAAGTATCCCTTTAAGCAATCATGAATGTTACGACTGTGTTTCTCATGAAGATGTTACTTTACAGAAATGAATACACCAGTAAAATACATGACAATTCCCACCTGTAATAACACATGCACTATCTTTCCATTTTGACACATCTGTGACTTTATCTGGGTACAAACGACTTTAAAACAACTAAAACCTGTAGTCTCCCGGGATCGATTCACATTTCGCACGTTTCCATGTCCGATGACCTAGCAGCTGTGGAGTAATGTTATGTAAACCAAAAAGCACAAGATTGCCTTCTTCCTCCTCTAATGAGGAGTCCGGCCCATTTGAATTTCACACCTATCATTTCCACTCTCTCTTTCATCAGTGGGTAATCGCAGTCTGGAACAGTCTAATTGTCTCAAACTGAGCCTGTATTAGATGCTGTATTCAAGACCCAACGTCATAGCCATCTTCGGAGTTACTAAAACAAAACAACACAATCAAATAGTGAATCTCAAATGTTTTGGGTGGAGGAGAGTACGATTGAAATGGTGATGTTGTGGTTTCGGATGACTGTGGATATTTCTATCACTTCGAGATGTTGCTGGAATATGAGGGGATTCTCTGTTTTTGAAGGGATTGGAATGATAAGGGATGACAATGGCTTGCTTCTTAGGGGCTGGCATCACCCATAAAGAGGGAGTACTCTGTTTCAGATTTAAATCTCGTAAGCTATAAAATAGTGTGAGAAACTTTGGAAGAAAGATGGTAGACTAGCAAAACAAAATACACAAAAATCTCACATTCCCAAGGGCATTTACATACCTGTCAATGATGTGACACAATCTACATCTCGCCAGACCCTTCACACTCGTGACAGCCAGTTCACATGACTTACTGCAGGGTCAGAATACAGACACACCACCGAGCCAGCTAATTGTGTTGCTGTTCAAGGCTGGCTACTGCAGGACTGAGGCGTGACAGTGAGTCACACAGCCAGAGAGAGAGAGGGAGAGAGACTTGTCTCTTCCTTTGCCTCAACAGCAAACATACATCTGTAGTTCTATAAAAAGACTAAAGCTATGTGTCATGCAGAACAGCATGCATCATGTTCATTTTTTCTGCTCTAGTGTCATAGGTGCACGACACATTGATGGGTAAACACCATACGTGCCAAGCTCCACCCTAGTTCAAATATGTAAATCCTTCAGTGACCCATGGTGCTTCTCAAGGCTTTGGACTGTAATTAGTTGAGGGAATCATAGTCGGGACCTCAAGCTACGGGCATGATTTTAAATCCACGAGGCGAATATCAACTCATCTCAATTAGATGGGGAAAAATAAGCAATCAATGTTATCATATTGGAGTAGAGAAATTGTTACAGTAAAGAAACTCCAGCATAAATCACTGATTAAAACACCATTTGTTATTGTTTATTTTTAGCTGTGAATATGTTTGTGCTATCATAGTGTGGACTTTTGTTAAGGGCAAAGTATTCCATAAAATAAGCTGCCCTTGACTATTTGAGTGGTGACACATAAAATAAGGTCAATATCAAGATTGTCCAAATTCCTTGGCACTTGCTCATCTACATACTGTATACTCTTCGGTCCTCCTAAAGGGATTGATTGTTGAAACAGTTGTAAAAGATCTGTCGTTTACCACTACCTACATATAATGTAAGCTAGATAGCGGTCAAAATAGTTAGGCAACAACAGTAATTCATTACTTGGGACTCCTACAAATGATCTGGTCTGATGCGTTTCATTACTACTACTTGGCTACTTTGCCTCTTAGAACCACCATACTAATACACACACCATTTCAATTTCAATGTGTGCCAACACATCCCATTTGACCCCTGAAAGCAAGATCATATATGCATTTACTCCATAGGGTCTTAGACAGAAAATGTCAAGCCTGCAGGATATTAAAATAATATCTATACTTGCTGCTTACTTGTGCGCCACTGGGGGGCAAAGTAGTGCCACGGACGCTCCGAGAAGTTGTGGCAATGACCTATTTTTCAAACGCTTGTGCTCAGAGCTCAGGTATTTGTTGTCTTTCTTTGAAATTAAAATGTGTACGTGCGCATAAACATACAATAATACCATTACCATATCCTCTTTGCAAGCCCGGATGCTGCTGTGTCATAGCAAAAAGGCCAAGCATATCATTAACAATGCACCTGCATCAAACACTACTGAGGAACAAACAGACTCCATGATGAGCCGTCATTAGAGGGGACAGATAGAGCCAACGTCAGGGGGAAGGAGAAAGCAGAGGCTTTAAAAAGGGTGGGCGCCTGATTACTGACTTCGCAGTAACTGACACGTATATGCGCCATGACATCAAAATGGATGGCAATGTTGCTTTATTTTTTTCTCTAACGTCCTGTCAGTTGGGTCCTTGGGAGACCATTTGTGCATACTCAACTGGATTTCAACTCCATCTACATGGCCATAAATAATCCACCTCAAGTATCATCTTACACTTCAAAGAGATGTCGGTTTAAGATTAGCATTTTTGCTTTCACTAAGGGGGGAAAGGACTATAAATAGTTTGGTAGAGAGATGCATCCTTTGGCTATATGACTGTAAAGTTATTCCACTCTTAATGTTTGCTTACTGTCAGTTGTGTACTAGGCAAGGCTGTCCCCTAGGGTCATTTGCATGGCTCGCGGCTAATTGTTTGCGTCCTCCATGAAATCTTGATGAACCCCAAGCACCCGGAAGCAGGCAAATTGAAATGTGTTCCAGCTAGCGAGTGCTCCAGCGTGGCTACTGATTGTGTCTGAAATCTTCAGAGGCAGCCTGCTCTGCTGGGCTATACTGCAGCCCAGACCAAGGGGAGAGGAGGATGCGTGAGAATTAACTAGGGCATGAAAAGACCACACAGCGGCGGTCGGGATTAGACAGAGGAGATGGAAGGCACCTGGGGCGTGTGAGAAATTAGCTGGGGGTTGGATGGATGGCGCTGAGGGTCAGTCTCTCGGACACCAGGGGTCTGTTCAATCTGTTGAGAGAACATAGTGTTCCAATAGAGCTGGTTCGATAAGACCGGGTTTTTTTCATGCAAATAATTGTCTCTTTTATTCAAGTAAAAAGAGACTGATTTGTTTTTTAAACTATGCACATCGAATGAACATGATTATTCAATGTTAATGCTACAAATAGAAGCCTTGCTCATGAGCAAAACCGCGAGAGAAATGTGCTTTTCAATAATGCATTACCGAAGACTAGTCGAGTGATTTAAAATCAAATGTATTTGTTACTCTGTAGGCTGTGCTGCTGCTGTGCAGAGAAACAATAGCTGTGCAACTATACACACATGCGCTGCAGGTTGCAGGACAACACTGTGACATTCTAAAACTTTAGTAATCCCAGGAAGGCGGAGGCTCATCCTCAGCCGTACTGCTGAGATAAGTAACTTGGGGGACTTCTCAAGGCCTTAGCCTACTTCTTGGTGTTTGTGGAGGAAAAACACAGCGCGGCAGACTGCATGTGGCGTGTGATGCAGTGTGATGTGGGGCTATAGTGCGAGACAGCCCCTGGTGCTTCTCTGCTTCCCTTTAAAGACAGGCTAGATCTTTGCAGTTGAGCTCTCTTGTTTACAGTCACTTGTCTGGTGTAAGGAAATAATGCACTCTAGCTAGAAAGCTCGACGTCAAAATAAATCGACTTCTGCTAGTTTGTGGATACCGCAGAGAATTCAAATCCGAATATAGGAGTACAATTCAGCCATACAGGTGAATGACAATGGCAGAAGACAGCATTCATAGTGCAGGAAATATACAGTTCCTTTAGAAAATATTCACACTCCTTGACTTTTTCCACATTGTTGTGTTACGAGGTGGGATTAAAATGTATTTAATTGCACAATTTTTGTCAACAATACTTTTTCTTACTCCTGAACATATGTAGGCTTGCCATAGCAAAGGGGTTGAATACTTATTGACTCGAGACATTTCACCTTTTCATTTTTGTTGTTGTAAAAAAACATAAACATGAAAAACATAATTCCACTTTGACATTGTGGGGAATTGTGTGTAGGCCAGTAACACAAACTCTCAATTGAATCAATTTAATTCAAGCTATAACACAATAACCAAAAGGTTGATGGTTCAAATACCGAAGCCGATAAGTTAAACAAATATATATATCTGGCTGTGCCCTTGAGCAAGGCACTTATCCCTAATTGCTCCAGGGGCGCTGTACAATGGTGACTCTGGCCGTGACCTTACTCCCTGAGGGTGTCTCGGTGGAGTTGGGATATGCAAAAAAAATGACATTTCCATTACACAATTATGTGTAACAGGACAAATATTATTATTAGTATTATTACAATGCTATATCCATTTCATGTTTTCATGTGAAATGGATTGCAATAAAGATATGCAAGCAATATTACATCCTCACTTGTTTTCCTTTGAGTGACGTATTTATTTACTTACCTGACTAGATAATCAACAATTCCCCATCCTTAGCTTAGCAAGTGTTGCAGTTCCTCCTTACTTGAGGGAACATACTAAATAAAGATATGTTGTCGTGTTTGTGTACTGACGGGTAACCAGTAAATAATGCCATCCGCTGTTACCGGTTGATGCCTTGAAACCAAAGAAGTAGCTGTGCAAGCATATTCCAGCTCTGTGGCTCAGCACCCGCTGGCTCTCTCAGCCTGGCCAAAACTTTCCCTGATCTAAAAGAATAACTCTCGTCTCACATCTGACATATCACAGAAATGAAAACTTGGGGCCAAAAAACAGGGCTATTCATTAATGTCTGACTGCGTTCTTATAAGGAAAGTTCCAGACTTGGAATTTACCTGTCAAATCGGGCTTAGGCGTTTAAGTCGTTGGCGGCACGCGGAAGGAGGAGGAAGATAATGCTAAAGTTCAAACGGCAGACCAAATTATTGCAGTGGATTAGCTTCGCCAACTGTCATCTTTGCTGCAGCGGCTCTCAGTCCCACAGTCAGCAGCCTGCTTAGTTCACGGACAAACGTCAACCTCTGATTTAGGGCACATTAGATCATCATAGCCTCTGTTTGTTGGCTGTTTTCCCCAAAACCAAATTTTGCAGTTGCACTACTTATAGATGAATCTATAAAAGGAAATAAACAGGCATTGACGGTTTATACGTTTTTATTAAATTTTACGTCTAGTCAACCACATTCCGTGCTGTGTTTTTTACAGCCACTGAGAACAATTAGAGAATGCCCTATTGCTAAATCCACCGAGATGGGGTTGAGCGGTAAACAAAACATTGAGTTTACTTAATCACAGCTGGGGAAATCACCTTCTCACAAACAGACAAGACGAGAGGAATTTCTCATTGGGTATATTTGTACAATAGAGACAAACAAAATAACTTTTAGCTTCTTCGTTGGTTGAAAATACTTGAAAGATACCAACGTTCTGGTATTTTACTGGTAAACTTAGAAAGTTTCCTCCCTTTGCAACCCTACGCATACCTCTTAGCTGACTCTATTCTGGCAGTTCTATTCAGCATGGTTGTTACGTGTGCAATGCTCAATGCACACAACTCATATCAAAATAACTGTTGCACACATCTCATGTAATATCTTCCACTTTCAGTCCCACGGGTCTTCCAATCTAAAATGGATGATTGCATGTATTGTATATTATGCCACTTTATTGAGTTGATATACAGTGCCTTCGGAAAGTATTTAGACCCCTTGACTTTTTCCAAGTGTTGTTACCTTAAAGCCTTATTCTAAAATGTGTTATATAAATACAAATCCTCAGCAATCTACACACAATACCCCATAATGACAAAGTGAAAACAGGTTTTTAGAATTTTTTGCAAATGTATTAATATATAAAAACAGAAATACCTTATTTAACAAGTATTCAGACCCGTTGCTCTGAGACTGAAAATTGAGCTCAGGTGCATCCTGTTTCCATTGATCATATGGTAGAGTGGCCAGACGGAAGCCACTCTTCAGTAAAAGGCACATGACAGCCTGCATGGAGTTTGCCAAAAGGCACCTAAAGACTCTCAGACCATGAGAAACAAGATTCTCTAGTCTGATAAAACCAAGTTGAACTCTTTGTCTGAATGCCAAGTGTCATGTCTGGAGGAAACCTGGCACCATCCCTATGGTGAAGCATGGTGGTAGAATCATGCTGTGGGGATGTTTTTCAGCGTCAGGGACTGGGAGACTTGTCAGGATTGAGAAGCAAACTACAGAGAGATCTTTGATGAAAACCTGCTCCAGAGCTCTCAGGACCTCAGACTTAGGTGAAGGCTCACCTTCCAACAGGACAATGATCCTAAGCACTCAGCCAAGACAATGCAGTAGTGGCTTCGAGACAAGTCTCTGAATGTCCTTTAGTGGCCCAGCCAGAGCCCAGACTTAAACCTGATCAAACATCTCTGGAGAGACCTGGAAATAGCTGTGCAACAATGCTCCCCATCCAACCTGACAGACCTTGAGGATCTGCAGAGATTGGGAGAAACTCCACAAATACAGGTGTGCCAAGCTTGTAGTGTCATATCCAGGGAAACTCAAGGCTGTAATCGCTGCCAAATGTGCTTCATCAAAGTACTAAGGGTCTGAATACTTATGTAAATGTAATATTTCGTTTAAATTGTTTTTAATAAATTAGCAAAAATGTCAAAAAAGCTATTTTTGCTTTGTCATTATGGCGTATTGTGTGTAGATTGATGAGGGGGAAAAAACGATTTAATACATTTTAGAGTAAGGCTATAACCTAACAAAATGTGGAAAAAGTCAAGGGGTCTGAATACTTTCCGAAGGCACTGTACCAGTCACTCCATACTTGTTTACATGGCTATCACAGTAGCCTGGTTGTCAGTCTGTTTCTGCTGTAGCCAGATTGTTTGCAAGACAACAACATGGAGAATCATTTGCTGAAATTAAAACAAGCTGGCAACCAGCCAAGCCAGTAGTTATCATAATCATATTTAATTGCTCAGAAAATGACGTTCAGTGAATCTCAACGAGTAATGTCAAAGTAATAGTCTTGGCATAAACAAGTGGAGTTTTGTCCTAAATGTTCTGCTTACATCGCATTAGTACGAAATATTTGATATCATATTGAAAGAAGGCCTTTTGAGCATGAAGCTCCTCTCCACCAGAGCTGACATCTCCAGTCGACGGGAGCAAAAAGTAGATAATAGTTTTTCCAAATTGCTCCTTTGGTTCTCAAACATCCCTCAAACAGCTGGAGCAGAGCAATATTAGCTGGAGAGCTCATGAAACATGACAGACTGTTTATAATCCCCGGAGGATCAGAAAGGTAGGGTTTCAGAATGATTTAGCGTAATGAAAGTGAGCAGGTGACATGAAGACACGTACATGCTTTCACCTACACTCCAGATTAATATTCAGATTTTTCTGACACCCTCGATTCAGATGTCAATCACCTCTTGCTTGGCAATTTTAAGGTGGGAGAGGGAGATCCAGCTGCAGCTTATCTAATGGGAGGGAATGTTGGCATTTGAGAGAGAGGGACAGAGTGAGAGAGAGGGTGAGAGAGATAGAGGGCAAGAGACTGAGACACACAGATAGAAAAAGTCGGGGTGGAGGGAGAGAGCGAGAAAGACGGAGAGAGAGACAGGGGGAAGAGAGAGAGAGGGATTGGCAGAGACGGAATTAACTAGCTACAGTATAGCGTGCAGGGACAATGCCCACCCTTTATCTACACTCCTGCGGGATGAGGCATTGAATGAGCTTGGCACTGGCAGATTGGTGCCACTGAGAGAATGGGATGGGCGCCCTATAGTTATGCAGTGGGCTAATTAGCAAAGTATCTCCCACTGGAAGCTCTTCCACTTAACTTTTTGGCACTCTTGTCACAGTCTCGGAAATTGCGTTGAGATAATCAAAGTGTTGTTTTTTTGTTGTATAAAAGCACCAGACTCCAGACAAAAGTAAGCATGGCAGGTGCTACAATATCTATGGCACATGTCACGCTCAGCAAAACTATTATATTGAGCACACTTTTCACCGGTTTCTGTGGTTGCAATGTTCTAAATACACGTTTGATTTGACATGTTTTGTTAATTGGCTGTTCGAGCGGATATTTTGAGGCTTAGTCAATATATGAACAATATTCATCTCATCTCTTCCGGTCACTTCTCCTCTAGCTTGTTATTTATCCTCTTGGATGAATACGTAAAGGCAGTCATGTTGCATCTTTAATTGTCATAGCTATAATGCAAGCTGACAATGTAGGTCCTCCAACTAGCTTCATTTATTACAGGCCTGCTACACTGGAGATATGTTATTGTAATGTTACTGTAAGACAGTACAGGTAGCCCTTTATAATAACTCCACTTAGTAAAGCATTTATAATGGATTAGCAAATTGTTTATTCATCTTTATTCATCTTTAATCCATTCAGAAGATGTTTAATATAGGTTCTTATAAACCATTTACTAATCATTAGATAAGTATTTCTATGTGGCCTCGTTTAAACTGTGGGCTATTTATACTTTATAAACACTTATTAAATGTTTTGAGTGACCAGTGTAATTTCTCACAAAAGATAGACATGCCATTGGTAGAAATTCCAGCATTACCTGACGTTCGTTAAGGTCTCAAAATAGCCTAGAACATATCAATGGTAAAAGACAAAGCACACAACACAGGATGTGAAAGGAAATATATTGATCAGTTTATAACTGTTGCAAGGACTTGAGGAAGATTTGTAATGTGAATGTTTTGCTAGTGTTGTCAACCTTGTGAACATGAACTAATCATAAAACATGCGCAGGATACAGCAGAAAGTGAAATGCTTAACTTGCAAAGTCTTTCCCAACAATGCACAATAAGGTAATAATATAGATAAGAAGAAAACCACATAAAATACGAGAGAATAAAGAAGAAAAGAAGAGAAACAGAGAAATGCATTTATATCCAGGTCAGTGCAGTGCCAGTACCGTTATTACAGTGTGCAGGGATACTGGAGGGATTGAGGTAGGTATGTACAGTGCATTGGGAAAGACCCCTTTACTTTTTCCACATTTGTGACAGACCGGCTCGATTCGGTCTTATGTAGCAAAATTTTAAACTGTGTTTTTTACATTTGATAAAAGTAGAGACTCAGAGCTAGAAAATGGTATATCATACAATACAGTTGAATAACAATGGGAAAGTAATTCTGCTTTGAAAGTTGATAAACTTGTAACCTCACTTTTGAGAAAATCGCCTTGGATTGTTTTGGTACCTACTGGAGAGCTCTTCTTTGTCTACATCCATTCAGCATTGTTCACACCCTCTTAAGCTTCAGCCCTACCCATCCCTTTAAGGATTCACATGTGAGGCTTTGTACTAAACAAACAAGGATTTCAAGACTAAAGGCTGTCTTATACTACGGGTGTGTTCGTCAATTTAATCTGGAGTGCAGGAGTGTGCAGGTAAAAGCGTTTCGCTCTCAGAGTGTTCAGAGCGCACACTGGAAGCTCTGGCCGAGGAGTAGGGTTGAGCGTTCTGACCTAACGACAGCACCCAAGCTAACTGGCTAGTGTTGGCAGGCTTGCTAGCTACTTCCAGACACAAATGAGAGAACTGCTCACTCTAACCATTTTACTCGCCCTAGCAGAGCTGGGTAGGCTGTTTTTATGTTATCCAGAGCATTGGTGACTGCAACTATGCTGCTGGCAACAATTGAAATACGCTTTTTTTTGCCAACGTTTACTGACACCGGCCATATTCAAATGGCGTTCAGCGTTCGTAAATTCGTCAGTTATTCTGCACTCTGGCACACTCAGACGAGAGAGCTCTGAAATCGGAGAAGATAGCCAGAGCGAATTTACCAGCTATGTCTATCGACAGTTGTCGCAGTGACATCATAAACATTCCATTGAAATAGTTACTTGCATAGTGGAGTATTTTGTTTAAACATGTAGCTAACTAGCTAAACAATGAACCATAATCCAAATTCATAACGTTACTACCCTGCATGAATCTGCAGGTAGCTAACAAACCAGGTTCAATGTTAGATAGCTAACATTAGGCTATATCTAGCAATGCAAATGGCTCTGAGTGAATAAGATTATTACTACACAGATCATACACGTAATGTTAGTAATATATGAAAATGTAGCTAGCTAGACTCTCTTTCCCGTATACATGGATGGATGCTTCTCCCTCTCTGTCACGGATGCCATGGTTGCCCATAGTTTGAAGATGTAATCCGGAGACAGGTGTTTTATACAACAGCCTTCTGTGTGTTGTCTTCCTGCATTCTTTTCTGTGTGTTGTGACGCGCGACATACGCAGAGTTCCCTGAAATTAGTCACATTTTGTTACGTTACAGCCTTAATCTAACATTGATTTGAATACAAAAAATACTCATCAATCTACACTCCCCTATAATGACTAAGCGAAAACTGGTGTTTAGGCATTTTTGCTAATTTATAAAACAGAAATACCTTATTTGCATACGTTTTCAGACCCTTTGCTATGAGACTTGAAATTGAGCTCAGGTGCATCCTGGTTCCATTGATCATCCTTGAGATGTTTCTACAACTTGATTGGAGTCCACCTGTGGTAAATTCAATTGATTGGACATGATTTGGAAAGGCACACACCTGTCTATATAAGGTCTGACAGTTGACAGTGCATTTTAGAGCAAAAACCAAACCATGAGGCTGAAGGAATTGTCCGTAGATGTAATGGGTGCGTGTTGGTGGCAGCGAAGTAAGGCGCAGGAGAATGAACTTGGTATAAACAGAGTCGTTTAATAAGTGCTGACCAAACTCCAAAAACCAAAATATATAAAAATAACAAAGTGGGTACAAAACCCGTCGCACACCAACACATACTAGCACAATCACATACAATAAAACAATCTCTGACAAGGACATGAGGGGAAACAGAGGGTTAAATACACAACATGTAATTGATGGGATTGGAACTAGGTGTGAAGGAAGACAAGACAAAACCAATGGAAAATTAAAAATGGATCAGTGATTGCTAGAAGGTCGGTGACGTCGAACACCACCCGAACAAGGAGAGGGACCGACTTCGGCGGAAGTCGTGACAGTAGAGCTCCGAGACAGGATTTTGTTGAGGCACAGATCTGGGGAAGGGTACCAAAAAAAGTCTGCAGCATTGACGGTCACCAAGAACACAGTGGCCTCCATCATTCTTAAATGGAACAAGTTTGGAACCACCAAAAGTCTTCCTGGAGCTGGCCGCCCGGCCAAACAGAGCAATCGGGGGAGAAGGGCCTTGGTCAGGGAGGTGACCAAGAACCCGATGGTCCCTCTGACAGAGCTCCAGAGTTCCTCTGTGGAGATGGGGGAACCTTCCAGAAGGACAACCATCTCTGCAGCACTCCACCAATCAGGACATTATGGTAGAGTGGCCAGATGGAAGCCACTCCTCAGTAAAATGCACATGACAGCCCACTTGGAGTTAGCCAAAAGGCACATAAAGGACTCAGACCATGAGAAACAAGATTCTCTGGTCTGATGAAGAAGAAGGGTGGCAGCATCATGCTGTGGGGGTGTTTTTCAGGAACTGGTAGACTAGTCATGATTGAGGGAAAGATGAACGGAGCAAGGTACAGAGAGATCCTTGATGAAAACCTGATCCAGAGTGCTCAGGACCTCAGATTGGGGTGAAGGTATACCTTCCAACAGGACAATTACTCTAATCACACAGCTAAGACATCACAGGAGTGGTTTCGGGACAAGTCTCTGAATGTTCTTGAGTGGCCCAGTCAGAGCCCGGACTTGAACTCGATCTAACATCTCTGGAGAGACCTGAAAATAACTGTGTATCGACACCCCCCATCCAAATCTGACATCTGATAGAGCTTGAGAGGATTTGCAGAGAATAATGGGAGAAATCCCCATTCCAAGCCTGTAGTGTCATACCCAAGAAGACTCAAGGCTGTAATCACTGCCACAGGTGTTTCAACAAAGTACTGAGTGAAGTGTCTAAATATTTATGTAAATGTTATATTTCATAGTATTATAATTCTTTTTAAATTAATTTGCTAAACTTTCTAAAAACCTGTTTTTGCTTTGTCATTATGGGGTATTGTGTCTAAATTGATGAAAAAAACGATTTAATCCATTTTAGAATAAGGCTGTAACAAAATGTGGAAAAAGTCAACGTGTTTGAATACATTCCGAATGCACTGTAAATGGGTAAAAATTACTGGTAGCTTAAATATCAATTATAATAATAGAACAGTTCAAGTTTTATTGAACTTCAACTTGCAGGTTCGTTCTCGACAATTCAACAAAAATAAGAAATATTACAAGTTAAGAATACAAACATAAAGTAAATGGCAGTTGAAGAGAAAAAAATACATTTTAGCATAAGTATAGTACAGGAAGGCACAATTAATAGTCCTATATTTACATCTGTATTGGGGAAAGGGGGGATGGGGCACGGTGTATAAACTGAGCAGGGCAATCAGAGTCTGGTAGCAGCAGTTGTGATGTGTGTCTGTGTAGAATGAATGTATATGTGTATGGTTGTGTGCTTGAGTGAGTGCATGTGTGCTTAGGTGAGGAGAATCTGAGCAGGTGGTCAGTCCAGTTCAAGTGTTCAGCAGTCTGATGGGTTAGATAGAAACTGTCTCCGAGCCTGTTGGTATCAGACTTCATGCTCCAATAATGTCTACCCAAGAACAGCTCGTGACTGGGGTGTATGGAGTCCTTGATGATGCTGCGTGCCTTCCGGCACCGTTTCCAGTAGATGTCCTGGATGGGTGTAAGCACGGTCCCAGTGATGTACTGGGCCGTCTTCACCACCCACTGGTGATAAAGTGCTGGTAGCAGAATAAATACTAATGGCAATAGTAATTGTAATAAACAATATAGCAGCAGCAAATGGTAATATAAATCACTATAATCAATTATGGCAGCAGCGTATGTGGTGTATGCATGGTAATGAGTGTGTGTTGTCAGTAGTGAGTGTGTGAGCGCTGGTGCATGTGTGTGTGTCTACTGTATGTGGGAATTAGAAGAGTGTCAGTGTGGCTGAGTGGTAGAGACGTGTGGTTGGGTATAGAGCAGGGATCGCCAACCTTTTTCTAGCAGGAGAGCTACTTTTAAATTATGAGACATGTTGCGAGCTACTCATTTTTCCCCTTACTTTCAAATAGCATATTCCCATATTCCATTTTCCATGTTTTGGATTATTTTTCCAGTTTTTCACTCTCAATATTACAATTATTCATAGGGAGTCCATGTCAATGCTTAAATCACATAAGACAATTTTTGAGGGCAAAAAAAACTAATTCTGGGTTTTTTAATACCCCTTTAATTGCACATTTTACGAAAGAGGAATAATAATAAAACGCTTGATTGTATTTAAAGGCATGAATGACCCGTATGCTGTTTAATGGCATGAATGAATGAATGATTGATTGATTGATTATATTGAAGTAGGCTAAGTTATGTTAAACTATTCCCCCCAAAAATCTGTTATTCAATCCGTTTGTATGGGCTAATAACAGTAAGGCCAAATAAAGAACAAAATCTATTGTTGTATACTTCAAGGGGTCTTAAAATTCAGAATCAAATAGAAAAATGATCCTTGGTATGACCTTTTAAAAAAACAATTCCATATAGCTATGTAGAACCTGTAGAACCGGTACTGCCTACCAAACGGGAGCAGAGAGAACAGGCTAAGGTGGCTGGAGTCTTTGGCAATTTATTGACAATTTATTGGGCCTTTCTCAGGCACCGCCTGGCATAAATGTCTTGGATTGTTAGTGATGTCTTGGATAAATGTCAGTGATGCGCTGGGCGTCCGCACCACCCTCTGTAGGGACTTGCGGTTCAGGGCAAAGCAGATGCATAACCAGGTGGGGATATAACCTGTCAGGGTGCTTTCGATGGCACATTTTAAAAGTCACTGAGGATTTGAGGGGTCATGACATCTCTTCTGCCTCCTTTGGGGGAAGAGACACAGTTGTGCCTTCTTGTCGACTGTGCTGATGTGAGAGGACCATGTTCGGTCCTCAGTGTTGTGAACGCAGAGGAACCTCTTGACCCTCTCCACTGCGGCCCTGTCGATGTGGATGGTAGTGTGCAGCCCCTCTTGTTTCCTGTGGTCCACAGTCACCTCCTTATTCTTGCTGACTTTACGGGAGAGATTGTTGTCGTGGCACCACTGCCTGGTATCTGACCTCCTCCCTGTAGACCGTTTCATCGCCGTCAGTGATCAGGCCTACCACCGTCGTGTCATCGGCAAACTTGATGACGGAGTTGGAGTCGTGCGTGACCACGCGGCCGTGGGTAAATAGGGAGTACAGGAGGGGATTAAGCACACACCCCTTTGGGGTCCCGTGTTGAGGGTCAGTGTGGCAGACTTGATGTTGCCTACCTTCACATCCTGGGGTAAGAAAGTCCAGAATCCAGTCACAGAGGGAGGTGTTCAGTCCAAGGGTCACGAGTTTGCTGATGAGCTTGAAGGGCACTATGGTGTTGAACACTGAGCTGTAGTCAATGAACAGCATTCAAACATAGGTATCCCTCTTGTCTAGGTGGAAGAGGGTAGTGTGGAGTGCAATTGAGCATGTTCTGGAGCATTTTTCTGAATCATTATTAAATGCTTTTATAAGAGTGTGAATAACTAGGTTACTAACATTTACAAATGTGGGGGTAATGATTAATAAATGTTGAATAAACAATGTACTAATCCATTATAAATGCTTTTTACATGGTAGGGTGTGGCGAGCCACTCGGAGTTCACCCGGGAACAAAAGAACACGTCCTATCCACCTCCACTTGTAGCGCAGGGTTGACTGGCCCGAGAAACAGCAGTTGGAGAGAGAGGAGAGTGTGGTTTGGCTGTACTTAAACAACTAACGCCCTCTGAGTGGCTCATAAATAGCTATCTGGCAAAATGATGGGCGTTCTAAACACAGGGCAGGTGGAGAACAATTTTGAGCCAACAGCAGATAAATCATTGTGAGGCCTGACAATGCTAGCCTCAGTGCCAAGGCTTTCTCAATACATTCTATTTGAATGTGGGTACATTATGATGGTGAAATGTTCTTTACTGGCATTGGAGCTGTCATGACCTTCTCCGTGCCCTTGCTTTTATTGTCAAGCAATTAACTCTCTTGAAAAAGAGGAGAAAGCTGTCCCTCGCACAAAATGGAGAGGAGGCGGCACCCTAAAGCGGTGGGGATAGAGGCAATGTTTGGGACATAATCACTGAGGAGCATGACTTATTCCACACACGTTCATATTTGCGTACAGGCAGCCGATGGGGATATGCCAGAGAAAAGAGGCTGAAAAGAGGCTTACAGAACCCACTGAGCTAGGGATGTGTCATTTCAGCAGACATGGGCTTTGCCCTCCCCACTCTCCCTTCATCCATCCCTCCTTCCTTCCCTCCACCTCCTTCCTAAAGAGAACAACCCGTCAGGGTTTAGGAAACGGTATGGAGCTGTGTGTTTTCTCTGGCATAACACTTCACTCCCATCATAACATTTTATGTCGTTTGCATATTTGCAATCAAACAGCAGAACTTTTTCCATCTCCTTAGCTATCATACTCTAATTCCACTGATTTCAAAATTAGGTCCTCCAGAAAGTGGAGTAACACTTATGCAGGTCTACTACATGATATCTTTAAAAAAAGAAGCTGTGTTAGAAAGGATAACCTACACATACTGACCAGCTCATATTATAGACAGAAGGGCGCTGCATGACAGACCAATCCGAACTCATCTTTTGGCATGTCCAGCCCACATTATCTCAGCCAATCATGGCTAGCGGGAAGGTTGCTGACTTTTTCCATGGCTAAACCAACTAGGCTCATAACTTATGTCTATGTATATTTGTAAACAACAGCTGGTGCACGAAATCTAAGGAAGTCTCAAGGTTTTGCACGCCTGGGGTAGAGTATCTCATGATAAGCTGTAGACCACACTATTTACCAAGAGAGTTGACGTCTATATTTTCCGTAGCTGTCTATATACCACCGCAGACCGATGATGGTACTAAAACCGCACTCAATGAGCTGTATACGGCCATAAGCAAACAGGAAAAGGCTCATCCAGAGGCGGCGCTCCAAGTGGCCGGGGACTTTAATGCAGGGAAACTTAAAAATGTTTTACCTCATTTCTACCAGAATGTTAAATGTGCAACCAGAGGTAAAATAATTCTAAACCACCTTTACTCCATACATACAAACAGATGCATCTCTGTGTGTGGATGCATACACACAGAGATGCCCTCCCTCGCCCTCCATTTGGCAAATCTGACCATAATTATATCCTAATTCCTGCTTACAAGCAAAAATTATAGCAGGAATAACCAGTGACTCGGTCAATAAAAAAGTGGTCAGATGAAGCAGATGCTAAGCTACAGGACTGTTTTGCTTGCACAGACTGGAATATGTTCCTGGGATTATTCCGTTGGCATTGAGGAGTACACCACATCAATCACTGGCTTCATCAATAAGTGCATCGATGACGTCGTCCCTGTCACGCCTGCTCCTGCTCCCCCTCTCGAGCGCCAGGCAGCCCATCGTTACGCACACCTGTCACCATCGTTAAGCTCATCAGCGCTTCATTGGACTCACCTGGACTCCATCACTTTATTGATTGCCTCCTCTAGATCTGTCTATCTCTCAGTTGCATCCCTGTGTCAGCATTAATATCAATATTTTTCCCTTGTCCAGACGCTGTCCGTGTTTTGTTTCGTGTCTGTTATGTATTACATTTTCACAACCTGTACTTGCTTCTCGTCTCCCAGCTTCTGTCCTCAGTCCCCACAGTAACTGTACATACATACGCCAACGAGAAGCCATGGATTACAGGCAACATCCTCACTAAACTGCCGCTTTCAAGGAGCAGGACTCTAACGCAGAACCTTATAAGAAATCCCGCTATGCCCTCCAACGAACCATTAAAAAGGCAAACCGTCAATACAGGACTAAGATCGAATAGTACTACACCGGCTCCGACGCTCACCGGGTGTGGCAGGGCATGCAAACAATTACAGACTATAAAGGCAAGCACAGCCGAGAGCTGCCCAGTGACACGAGCCTACCAGATGAGCTAAATTAATTATATTCAGTAACACTGAAACATGCATGAGAGCATCAGCTGTTCCGGACGACTGTGTGATCACGCACTCCGCAGCCGATGTGAGTAAGACCTTTAAACAGGTCAACATTCACAAGGCCGCAGAGCCAGACGGATTACCAGGACGTGTGTTCCCCCGGGCATGCACTGACCAACTGGCAGGTGTCTTCACTGACATTTTCAACCTCTCCCTGTCTGAGTCTATAATACCAACATGTTTCAAGCAGACCACCATAGTCCCTGTGCCCATGAACACTAAGGTAACCTGCCTAAATGACTACCGAGCCATAGCACTCACGTCTGTAGCCATGAAATGCTTTGAAAGGCTGGTCATGGCTCACATCAAGACCATTATCCCAGAAACGCTAGACCAACACCAATTGGCCTACCGCCCCAACAGATCCACAGATAATGCAATCTCTATTGGTCTCCACACTGCCCTTTAACACCTGGACAAAAGAAACACCTATGTGAGAATGCTATTCCTTGACTACAGCTCTGCGTTCAACACCATAGTGCCCTCAAAGCTCATCAATAAGCTAAGGACCCTGGGACTAAACACTTCCCTCTGCAGCTGGATCCTGGACTTCCTGACGGGCCGCCCCCAGGTGGTAAGGGTAGGTAGCAACACATCCACCACGCTGATCCTCAACACGGGGGCCCCTCAGGGGTGCGTGGTCAGTCCCCTCCTGTAATCCCTGTTCACTCATGACTGCACGGTCAGGCACGACTCCAACACCATCATTAAGTTTGCCGATGACACAACAGTGGTAGGCCTGATCACCAACAACAACGGGACAGCCTATAGGGAGGAGGTCAGAGACCTGGCCGTGTAGTGCAGGACAACAACCTCTCCCTCAACGTGATCAAGACAAAGGAGATGATTGTGGACTACAGGAAAAGGAGGACATAGCACGCCCTCATTTTCATCGACAGGACTGTAGTGGAGCAGGTTGAGAGCTTCAAGTTCCTTGGTGTCCACATCATCAACAAACTAACAAACTATGTCCAAGCACACCACGACAGTCGTGAAGCGGGCACAACAAAACCTATTTCCTCTCAGGAGACTGAAAATATTTGGCATTCGTCCTCAGATCCTCAAAAGGTTTGACAGCTGCACCATCAAGAGCATCCTGACGGGTTGCATGACTGCCTGGTATGTTAACTGCTCAGCCTCCGACCGCAAGGCACTACAGAGGGTAGTGTGTACGGCCCAGTACATCACTGGGGCCAAGCTTCCTGCCATGCTTGACCTCCTATACCAGGCGGTGTCAGAGGAATGCCCGAAAAATTGTGAAAGACTCCAGCCACCCCAGTCATGGACTGTTCTCTTTGCTACCGCACTGCAAGCGGTACCGGAGCGCAAACTCTAGGTCCAAGAGGCTTCTAAACAGCTTATACCCCCAAGCCATAAGACTGCTGAACATCTAATCAAATGGCTACCCAGACTATTTGCATTGCCCCCCTCTTTTACGCTGCTGCTACTCTCTGTTATTATCAATGCATAGTCACTTTAATAACTCTACCTACATGTACATATTACCTCAATTACCTCAAATAACCAGTGCCCGCGCACATTGACTCTGTACCGGTACCCCTGCCAAAAAAAGAAAAAAGTTTACGTTCAAATGGCGCTCCTGTGAAGTAGTGACGCGCGACACAGTCATTTCCTGAAATGAGTCACATATTATGGTGTACATAAACTGAGTGTACAAAACATTAAGAACAGCTTCCTAATATTGAGTTGCACCCCCTTTACCCATCAGAACAGCCTCAATTAGTCGGACATGGACTCTACAAGGTGTCGAAAGCATTCCACAGGACTCCAATGTTTCCTACAGTTCTGTCAAGTTGGCTGGATGTCCTTTGGGTGGTGGACCATTTTTGATACACGGGAAACTGTAGTGTTGAGGTTCTTGACACACTCAAACCAGTGCTCTTGGCACCTATTGCCATACCCTGTTCAAGGCACTTAAAACATTTGTCTTGCCCATTCTCTGAATGGCACACAAACACAATCCATGTCTCAATTGTCTCAAGGCTTGAAAAAATAGGAACAGCTGCTCTTTTCATGACATAAACTGACCAGATGAATTCAGGTGAAAGCTATGCTCCCTCATTGATAATCATCTACACTGATTGAAGTGTACAGTACAGTACTTTGACAACCATAGTACACTCTTGGAAAAAAGGGTTCCAAAAGGGTACTTCGGCTGTCCACATTGGAGAACCCTTTGTAGTTCCAGGTAGAACCCTTTTTGATTCCAGGTAGAACTATTTTGTGTTCCATGTAGAACCCTCTGTGTAAAGGTTTTTACACAGATCTCAAAAGGGTTCTTTCTACCTGGAGGTAAAAGGGATCTTCAAAGGGTTTGCTTATGGGAACAGCTGAAGAACCCTTTTCGGTTTGAGATAGCTCCTTTTTTTCTCGGAGTCTACAGAGAAATAGTGTATTGATCCATCAAACACTGTAAAATAGACAAAACATGGTGCAGCTCCTATTTCTATGTATGGCGTGTGCTATAAACTGCATATATAGATATCACACAAGGAATATAACAGAGAGAAGGGAATTCAAATGCACCACTGGACATGACAAACCAGTTGATATTTTCCACATAATATAGAGCTACTGTATCTGTATATTCAACGAGTGAAATGAGAATTTCCCCCTACGTCAAGTCTGCACGCCACTCCCTCACTGTTGACGTCATGTTATTCTCCCTTCATGGAAGATGGCGCACCAGGTTCGAGCTATGTTTCAGTTGGGGTATTGTGGATGTTAAATCATCCGTCTCATTTATTGTGTAGGCAATTCTGTCACAGCAGGGAATGACACAACCCCGCAGATACTATCTAATGCCTCAAACTGCAGCACAAACAATGGTACTCCAGTTGCTTAAAATAAAGTTGAAAATCTTTTGAAACAGATATAAAGAAGAGAGATGAATCAACTACTGTCCGGGAGAATTGGAAACAGGTGCAGAGAGAACGACGAGTAACTAGTTTCTTTCTGCTTTACTCTTCTCTACAAAGGCTATTCTTCTTGTCATTCTCCTCTTCTTTTCTTCATCCCTTGCCGCTCCTATTTCCATTTTTTTCAGAGACCCATACAAAGGGATTTATTGAATAAAATAACTTGTTCATAAGGACATCAGTTCATGGAACGTATCATGGGCATGATTCATTTAATAAATAAATGTTAATCCCCACTTTCCTGGCCAGATACATGTACATTTTTACTGTTTTAAAGTAGCTATTAATCACCCAATTGTGAAATAGAGCGGCAAGGAGTACATCTTTTCAGATACGAACACGAGGCCACTAATAACCTTAAAAAGTAAAACCTATACTTAAGGCTGTAACAGAGGAATGCAAAAATCCCCATGATGAGATCAATCATCTATTGTAAAATAAAAAAGCCTGAATGGCTAATATCAGTAATATCAATAAAAACACGTTCAAATGCCATACTTCCAATTTTAAGATGAATTATTAAGAAATAAAAAATCCTGTCATTAATACTGAATGATGCATGTCTTTGAGAATGTCTTATATACTGTAGCTGGTCATGAACATTGGTGTGTAACGGTTATTAGCATCTCTTTTAGCCCGCAGAAGTGGGTCATTAGTGAGTTATAATCGTCCAAGTCTAGTCTTCCAAGGACAAAATACTTGTGATTACCCTCGTATACTTGCTCGGAATCGGAGCTTGATCCTGTAATTTTCTGTAATCTATCTCAGTTTGGAAACATAACATAGAGTCGCGTCAGTGAGAAAAGTAAGAAAAGATTAGCAGAAGGGCTAAGTGGGAACCACAGGAATGATGTTCATAGTCAGTTGACTCACAAGCTGTCTAATACGCTGATATCACGTCGAAAACACAGTTTGACATTTCATCACACTGCATCACCACACACACAACCATCACAACAGTTTTTTACAGTCCCAAAAAATGGAAATGGTGTCATGTACTGTAGGCCTCCAGTAATGGATTCAGATCAACAACATCAGTGATCACAGCATGAGGGACCATGACACTTCATACCGCCACCAGATGGCAGAGATGACATCATTAAGTGTGAGGTGTGTGTGCCTTTCTGTCATGGCGACTGCCAGAGTCATTCAGAGCAGCACAGATCTGTATAGGATGGAACCAACTCCCTGGATAGGTACAGGATGACTAACATTGGCTTTCCATGTCCATGTTCCGTGATGGCTGAACCGGCAACCATATTGATTATCCCCATACCAGGAAGTAAAAGGAGGCTGTTCAGAATTCAGTAGGCATATTTCTATGATCGAAACCTCATTGTCTGTGTTGTTTGGCCCCTTAAAAGGCAGTTCCAGCCCCAATGGTAGGCTACATTAGTTATTCATGTTAAGCTTGCATCTCATTCTTCCTCAGACAGACTAGGTTTCCCAACAGAGCAGGGCTGCTCCCAGGTGGCTTCAACAACACAGCCAGCCACAATTTACACGTTCTAGTGGAGGATTTGTTTCTTTCCAGGAAATGCAGGAGTCATTCCAGGACTAAATTCCCCTTTTTAAAGCACCCACGCAAAGGAGAGCCTCAAGACCCTATTAACCATGATAGGAGTCGTTGGGCTTAATTTGCATAATCCTGTTGTCTGTGTGACTAATTTAGCCACTTTTGGTTTGTGGCAAATTAGCACCCCAAACGAAACAAGACATGGTAGAAATGCGATACGTGGTCTCCTTGTTCCGAGCACATAAATTAAGAACCCAAAAGTTGATACATCAGAAAAATATCCCCTGACCTCGTCCTCAGGCCAGCAAACGAGAGCGAAGTCTAACATTCCATGCACTACTTCGTAAATCTTTTCGGCGAGACAGCTGGAAGTGGCTGCGTGTGATTTATGGAATACCATATTGTGTTCGTTATTTCGGTATAGCTCTAATGGACGACATTAGTGCCAGTGGAGTGCCGAGTGATTACAGTCCAGCAGTAGTCCCACTGTGAACGGAGAGAAAAATGACAGCCAAAACTCTGGAGATGGGTAATCAATACTGTATTTATGCCTCGTGAGGAAACAACATCACTCACTCTCAAGCACAACAGCCCTTTTATCAATACGCCTCTTGTAGATTTTTCTGAAGAAAGATAATTAACATTTCTTTATTTAGAGCATCAAAACCACATGCCCGTCAATAGTTCCGTGGGTCTTGTAAGAAATACAGCATGTCTTTGAAAAAAAGCCTCAGATCCGGTGTACAATGGTTTAATGTAATTTTGCACATTTCAAATAAAGTTAAGTGTGTCTCTGGACCAAAACAGAATTCATCAGTGTATAATTTTGTCTTTTCATGCAAATTGAAAAAAAGGCTTAAGGATAATAATGGAAAAAAACCAATTGTATAGTCCATAGTTCATATCCCTCATTATGAGGTACTGCAAAGTTGGACGTGCATATAAACTAAAACATTCTCTCTTCCAAACAAGGAATATAGAATTGAATACTGTACCTAATTTAATCCCACTTTTTTTTTTATTTTTTTTTTTACCTCCATCTGGCTACTGATGATACCTTTCGTTTGGTGTATGAGGAGAGCAGGGAACTGTAATGATCTCAGTTCATGCTTTCACAGGGTAATCATCCACAGAGCCCTTGCCCCGGCAGGAGCAGCAGCCTGCCTCCTAAATATCCGAACAAGTGTAGCTTTTAAATGGCAGGAAGGTTCTCTGTGTTCTAAACCATGACTAATTTAACACCAAAGCCTACAAACACTCTGAAGTAATCCTCCAATCTTCCTATGCAGTCCGCAACCTTCGATGAAAGTCAATGAAGATCAAGGGGATCTGTCAAGTGCTTTCCAATTTCCCAAACCTAATATAACAGAGAGTCATCCTTCAAAGGAGCCTTGCGTCACTGCTAGTCTCGCAAGTTCCTCCTCAACAGGTCCACATCCACAGCTACTCAGTTCTGCCATATGGCAAGGGGGTGTTATGTTTGCCCCATTAGATTTGGGCTTCTGTTGAAAGTCCGTATTTGAGGAGGGGGAGAAAAGGGTCCCAAATCAATTGGAATGCATGGTAGACAACTTCATGTTTATATTAATTTAAACCTAAAACTGTGCATTTTAAAATATTTAAGAAATTCTCTCCCAACCCAGAGGAATTTTAGTTAGGAAATCCTCCCATGGTCAAAGCTGATACAGATTTTTAAAACTACAAGAGGAAAGTGAGGGGAATGGAAGGCCTCAACATGATTATCTGTGTCCTTCTTACTTCCTCTCAGTAGTTACTGCTATCGCGAATTCAGATCACGTTCCTATGCCAGGTCCCTTACCGCCTGCCTTAAATCGTCACCATTAGTTTTAATACCCCTGCATCGTTTACCAAAATCTGCTTGGTAATCTGAAAAGAGAGATTGATGGAGGCAAGGTTGTTGTTAATACCACCAGATAATTAGCGCGACCGATTCACTCTCTCGGTAAATGCCCCTCTCTCCGTCTCACTTGCTCACTCTCTCTCTCGCTCGCTCTCTCACCATCACTGTTGATCGACCTATGCCATTACCAGTGCCTGAGTTGAAGGTAAAATAAAGATTTTATTTGACCACTGCCTCAGCAGTAATACCCTAGCAGAAAGAGTAAAACATGGAATGATTGTATCATAAAACCAATATAGTAAACCAAACAGACCTGAGCTAATATATGCTGTTAGCGTAATACCTTCCCCCTACATGGACGGTTTAGTGTCTTGTCAGATGGGTGGATGTCTGAAACACAAGGGTCAAGGTCATCTCTACACTGTGTATTGCCTGTTTTGCCTTGTTTTAGCCTTCAATAATCCTCAACATGTTTTTTTTTAAATTCAAAGCCACTCAGTCAATATAATATATCAGCCCATATTAATTCAAATCCTTGACATTGGTCTTGCAAACACCATGCTCAAATGAACTTAGCCATCAGAATCACATTGAATTGAACGGTATGCAAAATATGATGGAATTAAAAATATTGCCGAACTGTACTTTGGGGGCATCTAAGCAGCGAAATGTATTTGATTTATCGTGTTCTCTATTCCTGTGGGACAAGCACAGAACGGAGTAGGACAGTACAGCCTAGTGTGGTCTCAAGGGATCTGGTGACAACCCTCATTCTCCACTAACACTCCCTCCTTCTCTCATAAAAACCATCACAGGAGCCTTTTTACATAAACACATTTGTACCAGACACTGTGATGACATTGGGGAATTATGTTTGGCTCAGTAGATTAAAAAAATAATCCAAGCATGAATAAAATCACAAAATAAAATCACAGTGCATTGTATCTGCCTTAAAATCGTCATCAATCAACGATTACGCAATGGCTTAATAGATCACAGAATCCGCAATCCATATTGTTCTACTCTGCAGTACTATGCATCATCAGGGCTTAGATAAAAAGGCTCTTATCAGTCCATAGTTTAACCCCTCCCCAAGGCTATGAAGTGCTTTGTCAATACCCTTCTCTCCCGCTTTATAATTGTAAGAAAGTACCTGTAGATGCTACAGTACTGTATGTAGACATATACACATGCTGCTACCATACACTTCACACAAATAAACACCACATCTAACTGCAGCATGCTCCTTTCTTAACATTATGGAATCATGGCAGTTGTAACCAAAGCTTGCCGTCCACCTTCCGCTACCGATTACCCTACGGAAATATCCATCACTCCGAGACCTATAGATTTCACCCAGGCTGCGATGCTGTCTGCGTCTTCCTGTGAATCGCACTCTGTAAACATAACGGAATTGGATGTTTGAAAACCTCTTGTAGGTGCGGGTCCACTCACCGCCTTCGCAGATAAGAAACGTAAGGTCACTTGTACGCCCTCATCACAGTGTTTGTGTATGGTACGTAAGCAGCCACAGCTGTTTGAGGCATGGAATTATTAGCTATTTTTAGGCTATACAAAAACAATCGCTGAATTCAGATGATTAGGCAGCAGCAGTACTGCTCAAACACCTCAAAGTGGTACCACATGTTTATACACACATGCCCTAATTGTTGTGTACCTTTTTTGGAATTAGAGATTACAATTTAATCACCTACTGTACTTTCAGTTTTACGGTAAATTATAGTCAGATGTACTTTGTTCCCCCACAAATGGCTATTATTTAATTAGCAGTATTTTAATTTGCGGGCATCATTTGTAACATATCATATAGGTTATGTTGTGTTTTTTGAGAATGCTAAATGTTGCAAACAGATTGTCAAACCACTATATACACTATAATACACAATTCCAGTACATGTCGCTTGGGGTTATTTTAGTGGGTAGACTTTAGCTGGATTCACACACAGAAATCAGATGCTATGGACACAAGTGTGTACAAAACTATTGGTATTATTTGTATTTCCCTCAGCTTGTTAGTTTCAAAGGGAATGGCAGTTGCTGGAACAGCAAGTGAAACAGGAGCCCTTGATTTCTTGTAAGATGCTGATTGGATCAGACAGAATCTGGCAACCAGTTTAGCCTTGACTGTATCTCCAAGGTCATTGCACTTGAGAAATCTGTGGCTCCATCTGGGGACCTGTCTATACTGCATTGTTTGTTTGTTTTCTTATAAATGATTAATGTACAGCTCTTTCTTCTCTTCATTTAAGCTGATCAAAGTTATATGGTAACCTTTGAGGAACATTTCTCTGACTTGGTTATTATTTAATACGGTAGATATTGTATGTGGAGAAAATGGTTAGTTTTGTTTGTAATCTGAAATACAGCAAGGCTGTGACTATGGACTCTCAAGCTGTTCCTCCCTCTCCTGTTGTTGATTATAGAGTAGCATTGAAATGTTACAGCTTATAAGAACAGTTCTATGACTTGCTTGATGTTAAATAAAGTAGATGTGTGTGAATGATTAACTGTTATCATTTCTTATTTCACACCTTGAAGAATGAGACGTTGAAAAAGGTGTGTTTTTTATTTTCCTGCTCTGATTCGACACACTTAAGGTAACTGGATGTAGGTATGAGATCGTATGCTTTTGAAATTGTCTGCTTAGTGGCTATTGTGCTTTGGCTAATGTAAGGGGCTATACCTTATCGTAGGTTGTATTATTTTTGTGCCCCTCGCAAATTATTGCAGTGCACTCATTGCTCTATTCAGTTAAACCCACATTGTAGTGTTTATGCAATAGGAATAGCTTTTCTTTTTCCTGTTGTTAAATACAATTGCAGTCTGGTTTCCAAGGACACCAGGCATTACTTCAGGAGGACTCAGCTTTACAGAATGTTCAGGAAGAAATGCTTTGTGTAGAGCCCACATGCTTCTCTGGCAGGTAGGATAAAGTATCGTATCAGTGCTATACATCACTTTCCTATCTTGCAGCCCACTGAATAAGCCCCCTGATTGACTGCCCTCCCTCACAGCCAGATATTTTTTCATGTATGTGTCTGTCTGACTATCTGTGGTTGTTACATAGTTTGGTCACACTATATTTGGATAGTCCCATATAGATGATCTACAGATGGTCATACTATCAACAAGCGATCAGTTGATAAACAAATGCTTGCTAAGGTTACGGTTAGGTTCAGAATAAGTGTTAAGGTAAGGTTTAAGGTTAGGGTTAGGGTGAGGGTTAAATTAGGTGTATGTGTGTGTGTCTGTGCCTGCCTGCATACGTGTCCATTTGTGTGTACCTTATAGCTAGCCCCTCTGTAAACACAGACTGACTAAGCGTAGAAAGGACTATTTTGATTGACTGCGGCCCTTAGTCTGAATTCAGCCAAGTTGTCCGTCTTTGTAGACCCTTCCATACCAGTAACACAAGCATCCCATCCTATTTTCGATGAGCCTTGCAAACTGTCAGTAGATAGCAGCGCTTTAAATGACAGCTGCTTATCCAAGCAAGCTTCAGTCCATTTTGCGAGAGCGAAATCAGTGATACTGCGACCGCAAGAACTCTGTACATTGTTCAACATCCTTCACTCACAGCCCTATTCTCGTCGCAGGTTACCTAGCATTTCGTTCAAGGTTATGTGGATTCATGGCCAACCGTAATAGTCTTTATTTGTTATGGACAACTAAATTGAATACTTTGCATATATGACTTTGAAATGAGAAGCGAGAAAGACAATGCCATATACTGCATAATAACGACTAATAAGGGAGCATTAAATTGCTTTTACTTGGCTAACTATTGTGACAACTTCCTATATCAAATTGAATTTAAACTTTATATGGGGACAATTTAAATTAATACCATATCTCGGTATTAGACACCTTTGGAAAACACAGCAAGAAGTTTGAATAATAATTACTGTTGGGCACAGTGTAGCCAGTTAATGTCAACAAGGGCTAATTTAACAAGTCGTCATGACATCATTCTTTCACAAATTAATCATCTGAAGCATGAAGAATTCATTACAGGTGATTCAGTTTGTAATTTAAATCTATTTTTCCCCCAAGCTAAAGACAATTTTACAACCAGTACCCAATTAAGTATAAACTACATTATAAACTGGGTGGTTCGAGACCTGAATGCTGATTGGCTGAAAGCCGTGGAATTTCAGACCATATACCATGGGTATGACAAAACATTTATTTTTACTGCTCTAATTACGTTGGTAACCAGTTTATAATAGCAATAAGGCAACTCTGGGGTTTGTGGTATATGGCTAATATATCACAGCTAAGGGCTGTGTCCCAGCACTCAGCGTTGCGTCGTGCATAAAACGGCCCTTAGCAGTGGTACATCGGCCATATACCAAACACCCTCGGCCCTTATTCCTTGAGTACATCATGTTATGCACTTTGAAACATTCCCAATTCTTGCAGTTACAAAACGTTAGATATCAGACACTGTACTCCTTCAAATTATATCATAAGGCACTATTTCGGTATTGAACACGGCCTATTGCGATTTTTTTTTAATTTTCCTACAGCCATTTTTGGACTTGAAAGTAATTGTAAATAAATTCAAGGAATAGGATGTTGTAGCCTAGTTATTATCCACCAATTTTTCACATTTGTGTTCTTTCATCAGGAATGAATGCTTACGGGTACCTTTGTGTGTGTGTAAAATATTACTGTCCTCAGATTTAAAATGTATAGATTTGAGATATGTATTACAACTGGTTTTGTTGCAAAACGCTATACAGTATATCCGTTGTTTAGCTGGAATGGAATGTTCGTATCCTCTATATTTAACATATCATTTAAAAATCTAGCCTCATTACAGATGGCACCCTATTCCCTATACTGTACAATGCACTACTTTTGACCAGAGCCCAGATGTCATATTACTGTATTGATATATATATATACACACACTACCGTTCAAAAGTTTGGGATCACTTAGAAATTTCAGCTGTTTCTAGCTACAATAGTAATTGACATTATTAACAATGTATTTCTGATAAATTTTATGTTATTTTAATGGACAAAAAATGTGCTTTTCTTTAAAAAACAAGGACATTTCTAAGTGACCCCAAACTTTTGAACAGTAGTGTATGTATTTAAATATGATGTCACATGTATCCTTTGTACACTTCTTTACTAAAAATGTAATTAGTTGTCACATTTGACTGTGTAAAACTTTGCAGTGCAACTTTTTTCTCAGAGAGTGAGGTGGATATATCTCGTTTTGCCACAAAATGTGATTGTTTGTCTCTCTGAAATGAAACCATGCAGTGATAGGTTTCAAACAAATACATGTCTGTCATTTAACAACCTCTTTCGTAAGTTCATAAAAATAAAAAATAAATAGCCAATTTACCAACATCTCAGAAAATTGATATCTAGCGTTTTGGAATTAAACTCTTCCCTTTTTGAAGAAAAAAAAAGTTCTATATATTTAACGTCACTTAAAATCTATTTCAAATGCATGCAGACACATTTGCATCTTTGCTCAAATCCATGTAATGGCTGACAATATTCCAGAAATGCATGGCTATGACATCTAGTCTACAAGGTGGCCAAAGTGGTTCTGAATTCAGCTTCTTAAATGACTCTTTAAGGATTGATGAAAGGTGATATTTTTGGGGGGGCTACCAATCCAAAACATAGGCAGTGATATACAGTAAGCGCCAAAAGTATTGGGACAGTGTCATATTTTTTTTGGGGGGGCTCTGTACTCCAGCACTTTGGATTTGAAATGATACACTGACTATGGGGTTAAGGTGCAGACTGTCAGCTTTAATTTGAGGATATTTTCATCCTTATCGGGTGAACTGTTTTAAATTACAGCACTTTTTGTACATGGGCCCCCCCATTTTAGGTGACCAAAAGTATTGGGACAAATTCACTTATGTGTATTAAAGTAGTCCAAAGTTTAGTATTTGGTCCCATATTCCTAGCATGTGATAATTACATTAAGCTTGCTACGAACAAATATCACCCCCCCCAAAAAAAATTACTTTCTCACTCATCATTATTAAATATTCATTCAGGATTATCTGTAATCATGGTAGCGTCCACATTAATGCATACGTGTTTAGAAACATATTATTTACTTATTTACAATAAAAATGACTCTAAAATTATACAATACATTTACCATTAATTTCTATTGGTCACAAAATAATCAGAAACACAATCAAAACAAACAGCAAATGCATCCAACAAGTTTGTAGAGTCACAAGCTTGATGTAATCATCGCGTGATTTTAAATTATCGGGCACTAGGATGCTTTTAGCTATGATATGACAATATGAATAGTTTGACCATATTAAAATAAGAGTTCAGTTCACGGTTGACCTTAAAATGAGGGGCATTTTTTAAAATTTCACATGAAATAAATAATAATCTTGAGAAATAACTTAGTCAAAGCAATGAAATCAAATCAAATGTTATTGGTCACATACACATATTTACATTTAAGTCATTTAGCAGACGCTCTTATCCAGAGCGACTTAGCGAAAAGCTTGTGTTCCTAGCTCCAACAGTGCAGTAGCATCTAACAATACACAACAATATACAAATCTTAAAGTAAAAGAACAGAATTAAGAAATATATAAATATTTGGACTAGCAATGTCGGAGTGGCATTGACTAAAATACAATAGAATAGAATACAGCATATACATATGAGATGAGTAAAGCATAATGTAAACATTATTAAAGTGACTAATGTTCCATTATTAAAGTGGCCAGTGATTCCATGTCTAAGTATATAGGGCAGCAGCCTCTAAGGTGCAGGGTTGAGTAACCGGGTGGTGGTCGGCTAGTGATGGATATTTAACAGTCTGATGGCCTTGAGATAGAAGCTCTTTTCAGTCTCTCGGTCCCAACTTTGATGCATCTGTACTGACCTCTCCTTCTGGATGATAGCGGGGTGAACAGGCCGTGGCTCGTTTGGTTGATGTCCTTGATGATATTTTTGGCTTTCCTGTGACTTCGGATGCTGTAGGTGTCCTGGAGTGCAGCCAGTGTGCCCCCGGTGATGTGTGGGGCAGACCGCACCACCCTCTGGAGAGCACTGCGTTTGCGGGCGGTGCAGTTGTCGTACCAGGCAGTGATACAGTACAACAGGATGCTCTCAATTGTGCATCTGTAAATGTTTGTGAAGGTCTTAGGCGCCAAGCCAAATTTCTTCAGCCTCGTGAGGTCGAAGAGGCGCTGTTGCGCCTTCTTCACCACACTGTCTGTGTGGGTGGACCATTTCAGATTGTCAGTGATGTGTACGCCGAGGAACTTGAAGCTTTCCACCTTCTCCAATGTGGTTCTGTCTGTGGATAGGGGCGTGCTCCTTCTGCTGTTTTCTGAAGTCCACGATCAGCTCCTTCGTTTTGTTGTTGTTGAGGGAGAGGTTATGTTCCTGACACCACTCCGCCAGGGCCCTCACCTCCTCCCTGTAGGCTGTCTCTCATTCTTGGTAATCAGGCCTACTACTGTTGTGTCGTCTGCAAACTTGATGATTGAGTTGGAGGCGTGGCCACGCAGTCATGGGTGAACAGGGAGTACAGGAGGGGGCTGTGCACGCACCCTTGTGGGGCCCCTGTGTTGATGATCAGCGAGGTGGAGATGTTTTTCCTACCTTCACCATCTGTGGGGCGGACCGTCAGGAAGTCCACGACCCAGTTGCAGAGGGTGGGATTCAGACGCAGGGACCCAAGCTTAATGATGAGCTTGGAGGGTACTATGGTGTTGAAGGCTGAGCTATAATCAATGAATAGCATTCTGACGTAGGTATTCCTCTTGTCCAGATGAGATAAGGCAGTAAGAAGGCGATTGCATCGTCTATGGATCTATTGGGGCGGTTAGCAAATTGAAGTGGGTCTAGGGTGTCAGGTAATGTAGAGGTGATATGATCCTTAACTAGCTTCTCAAAGCACTTGATCATGACAGAAGTGAGTGCTACGGGGCGATAGTCATTTAATTCAGTTACCAAAACTTGGGCTTTACAATGATGGTGAAAACATGAAGTATTTCTGGGGGTTAGTGGGTTAAGAAGTCACAGAGGGTGCAAGGAGGGAAATGTCAAAATGCTGAATTTTGGAACTTTAGCAAGTCTTTATTCATATTGAAAATCTGTTTTATTGAATTCTCCACAAGGTCTATATTAAAGGGCACTTAATTTCATACAACAGATTTTTAAAATTTCAATATAATTTCTAGTTATATCAAACAAATGCAAAAGGGACTCACTTCGTGGAATGACCCAGTTGCATGTTAAAGGTCCAATGCAGCAGTTTTTTTTTATCTCAATATCAAATCCTTTCAGGGTAACAATCAAGTACCTTACTGTGACAGTTCTATATTGAAATGATAAAAATTAAACAAAAATAGCTTCTTAGCAAAGAGCAATTTCTCAAACAAGAATTTTGCTAGGACTGTCTGGGTGGGGAGGGGAAAACTGAAAACTATACTGAACAAAAATATAAACGCAACATGTAAAGTGTTTGTCCCATGTTTCATTAGCTGAAATAAGAGATCCCAGAAATTGTACATACTCACATAAAGCTTATTTCTCTCAAATTCTGTGCACAAATGAGTTTACATCCCTATTAGTGAGCATTTCTCCTTTGCCAAGATAATCCATCTATCCACCTGACAAGTGTGGCATATCAAGAAGCTGATTAAACATCATGATCATTACACAGGTGCACCTTGTGCTGGGAACAATAAAAGGCAACTCTAAAATGTGAAGTTTTGTCACACAACATAATGCCACTAATATCTTATGTTTTTAGGGTGCGTGCAATTGGCATGCTGACTGCAGGAATGTCCACCAGAGGATCATTTAATTCCTCTACCATAAGCCACCAACAACGTTGTTTTAGTGACTTTCGCAGCATGTCCAACCGGCCTCACAAACGCAGACAACGTGTAACCACACCAGCCCAGGACCTCCACATCTGGATTCTTCAGCTGCGGGATCGTCTGAGACCAGCCACCCGGACAGCTGACGAAACTGTGGGTTTGCACAACCAAAGTATTTCTGCACAAACTGTCAGAAATCGTCTCAGGGAAGCTCATCTGCTTGCTCGTCGTCCTCCACAGGTTCTTCACCTGACTACAGTTTGGCGTCGTAGCTGACGGCCACTGGCACGCTGGAAAAGTGTGCTCTTCACGGATAAATCCCGATTTCAACTGTACCGGGCAGATGGAAGAAAGCAATGGCAATTTGAATACACAGAGATACCGCTACAAGATCCTGAAGCCCATTGTCGTGCCATTCATCCGCAGCCATCACCTCATGTTTCAGCATGATAGTGCACGGCCCCATGTCGCATTGATCAGTACACAATTCCTGGAAGCTGAAAATGTCCCAGTTCTTCTATGGTCTGCATACTCACCAGACATGTCACCCATTTAGCATGTTTGGGATGCTTTGGATCGACGTGTACGACAATGTGTTACAGTTCCCACCAGTATCCAGCAACTTCGCACAGCTATTGAAGAGGAGTGGGACAACATTCTACAGGCCACAATCAACTGCCTTATCAACTCTATGCGAAGGAGTTACTGCATGAGGCAAATGGTGGTCACACCAGATACTGACTGGTTTTCTAATCCACACCACTACCTTTTTTAAACATATCTGTGACCAACAGATGCATATCTATATTCACAGTCATGTGAAATCCATAGATTAGGGCCTAATGAATGACTTAGGGCCAATTGACGGATTTCCTTATATGAACTGTAACTCCGTAAAATCTTTGAAACTGTTGCGTTTATATTTGTGTTCAATGTAGCTGTTATTGGCAGAGAGGTTTGGAACTCTTTCTTATTTGTCTATTAACTAATTTACCGCCTGGTGAAATTTCTGGCACTTTTCAAACAACTTAAAGGGAATTATCCTAATTTTCACAATTTCACAGTATTATTCCAACCTCTATAGTGGAAATATACACTGAGTATATTAAATATTAGGAACACCTTCCTAATATGTAGTTGCACCCGTCCCATTTTTCCCTCATAACAGCCTCAATTTATCAGGGTATGGACTAGGTGTCAAAAGCGTTCCACAGGGATGCTGGCCCATGTTGACTACGATGCTTCCTACAGTTGTGTGAAGTTGGCTGGATGTCCTTTGGGTGGTGGACGATTCTTGATACACACGGGAAACTGTTGAGCGTGAAAAACTTAGTAGCGTGGCAGTTATTAACACAAACCGGTGCGCCTGGCACCTACTACCAAACCCCATTCAAAGGCACTTAAATATTTTGTATTGCCCATTCACCATCTGAATGGCACACATACACAATTCATGTCTCAATTGTCTCAAGGCTTAACAATCTTTCTTTAACCGGTCTCCTCCCCTTCATCTACATTGATTGAAGTGGATTTAACAAGGGATCATGGCTTTCACCTGGATTCACCGGGTCAGTCTGTCATGGAAAGAGCAGGTGTTCTTAATGTTTTGTATACTCAGTGTGTATCACATAAATCATGTTTTTGACTGCACTGCCTTTAAGTTTTGGATGTTGGTTGCAATGCTCTTGTCAAGTTCATTTGTATATTTGTCATATGCACATGAAAGACATGGAGTCACCACATGACCTATAATGTATCATGTTTGTAGTCATTTTTATATTAACTTAAATACATGTTAGTGTTGGTATTTGGTATTTTCGGTATTTTATTAGGATCCCAATCAGCAAAAGCAACAGCTACTCTTCCTGGGGTCCACACAAAACATGAAAAATAATACAGAATGACATAATACAGAACATCATTAGACAAGAACAGCTCAGGGACAAAACTATACATTTTTAAAAAGGCACACGTAGCCTACAGATCAATGCATACACACAAACTATCTAGGTCAAATAGGGGAGAGGTGTTGGGGGCGTAGCTTCGTGTTTTTGGGCCTCCCATAAGATGGATTGTCATGACAGTTAATATGTTATGTGTTTAAAGGTTAAGCTTGTACACGGATAGTTCTTCAGACATATTCATGAAACTGACATAAGTGCATGTGATACCATAGCACCTAGTAAAGTTTGGTTTTTAAGACAGTCACCAATTTGTTACATTATGTTTTGGTTAATTAGTTATGTTTGCATACATTTTAATTTAAAAATAACATATTTCTTACAAATACATTCAAATGCATGTTGGAATATATTTTACAAAACATTTCCAAACACATTTTAAAATATATAAATACATGTGATTTTTTTTAAATTACATTTTCCAAAGCATTTAACATGTGTGATATACATTTTACATAAAAATGAAACAATTATATGTCTTGAGTCAAACTGGGTAAAGGATGAGTAAAAATGTAAAAAGCAGACATTGAATATCCCTTTGAGCATGGTGAAGTTATTAATTACACTTTGGTTGGTGTATCAATATACCCAGTCACTACAATGATACAGGCGTCCTTCCTAACTCAGAGGAAGGAAACCGCTCAGGGATTTCACCATGAGGCCAAAGAGTTTAATGGCTTTGATAGGAGAAAACTGAGGATGGATCAATTGCATTGTAGTTACTTCAAAATACTAACCTAATTGAGTGGGGGAAAAAGGAAGCCTGTACAGAATAAAAGTGTACAGAATAAAAGTATTCCAAAACATACACCCTGGAAGCAAAAAGGCACTAAAGGAATACTGCCAAAAATGTGTCAAAGCAATTTACTTTTTCTCCTGAATACAAAGTGTTGTTTTGAACAACACACTAGTGTACCACTAGTGGTGGCTGCATCATGTTATGGGTATTTTTGTACTGGGGAGTTTTTCAAGTTAAAAAATAAATTGAATGGAGCTATTCCAAGGTTTAAGACAAAACTGTAACTCAGCCACTCAGGAACATTCACACTCTTCTTGGTAAGCAACCCCAGTGTATTTTCCTATTGTCTGTTGGAAAGCAGAGTGAACCAGGTTTTCCTCTAGGATTTTGCCAATGCTCTATTCCTTTTATTTTTTGGAAACAATGCTCATTTTATAAGGAGGATGGGATCCACCCAAATCATTTAGGTTCCTGGATCCTTTCACAGCATTATAAGGCTGCGTTGAGACAATGAATGATCAATTACCCAAGCCCAGCTCAGTTATTCCCTACCATTGTGTCGCTGGGTTATCATAATGCTCCAGCAAATATACATTTTCCCAGGGGTACGTAACCTAATTTATGTCCCTCTAACTGCCCTGAATGCCTCTGCTGATCCTACAGCTATTGTATGCAGTAATCATGTGCCTATGAACCAGAGTTCTACTGTTAGCACAGAGGCGGTGAGCTCTAGTAGGAAGTCCACTGTGTGCATCTCACCCTGCACTAGCATAAATAAGATGAGCCTCGCTTCGAGTCCTTAGGAAACTATGCAGTATTTTTTTTTAAATGTATTATTTCTTACATTGTTAGCCCAGAAAATCTTAAGTGTTATTACATACAGCCGGGAAGAACTATTGGATATAAGAGTGACGTCAACTTACCAACATTACGACCAGGAATACGACTTTCCCGAAGCGGATCCTTTGTTCGGACCACCACCCGGGACATTGTATCTAATCCCAGAGGCCAACCCAAAACAATGTCGCCGCAGGAGAGGTAGACGGAGCGGCCTCCTGGTCAGACTTCGAAGGCGTGCGCACCACCCACCGCTTCCGAGTATATTACTCACCAATGTCCAGTCTCTAGTCAACTAGGTGGGCGAAATTAGGGCAAGAGTTGCCTTCCAGAGAGACATCAGAGATTGTAACATTCTCTGTTTCATGGAAATATGGCTCTCTCGGGATATGTTGTCGGAGTCGGTACAGCCACCGGGTTTCTTCATGCGTCGCGCCGACAAAAACAAACATCTCTCTGGTAAGAAGAAGGACGGGGGTGTATGCTTCATGATTAACGACTCATGGTGTAATCATAACACCATACAGGAACTCAAGTCCTTTTGTTCACCGGACGTAGAATTTCTTACAATGAAATGCCTACCACATTATCTCCCAAGAGAATTCTCTTCGACGACAGTCATAGGCGTGTATACCCCCCCCCCCCAAATCAGATACCTTGACGGCTCTCAAGGAACTTCACTGGACTCTATGTAAACTGGAAACCATATATCCTGAGGCTGCATTTATTGTGTAGTTATTCCGTCCGCAAGGGAATCAAACAAGCAAAATGTCAGTATAGGGACAAAGTGGAGTCACAATTCAACGGCTCAGACACGAGACGTATGTGGCAGGGTCTACAGGCAATTATGGACTACAAAAAGAAAACCAGCCACGTCACAGAGACTTGACGTCTTGTTTCCAGACAAACTAAACACCTTCTTTGCCCGCTTTGAGGATAATACAATGCCACCGACGCGGCCCGCTACCAGGGACTGCGGGCAATCCCCCTCTCCTTCTCCGTGTCCGACGTGAGGAAGACATTTAAATGTGTTAAACCTCGCAAGGCTGCTGGCCCAGACGGCATCTTCAGAGCATGCGCAGACCAGCTGGCTGGTGTGTTTATGGACATATTCAATCGCTCCCTATCCCAGTCTGCTCTCCCCACATGCTTCAAGATGGCCACCATTGTTCCTGTACCCAAGAAGGCAAAGATAACTGAACTAAATGAAAAACACATGTGTTGTGCCTTTACACCGCCTGCTATATTGTGGATAAAGAGTTACCTTTCTAACAGAACACAGAGGGCGTTCTTTAATGGAAGCCTCTCCAACATAATCTAGGTAAAGTCAGGAATTCCCCAGGGCAGCTGCCAAGACCCCTTACTTTTTTCAACCTTTACTAATGACATGCCACTGGCCTTGAGAAAAGTATTCAGAGCCCTTGACCTTTTCCACATTTTGTTACGTTACAGCCTTATACTAAAATAATTCTTAATCAATCTACACCCAATACCCTATAATCACAAAGCAAAAACAGTTCTTTAGAAATTTGCGCAAATTTATATATTTTTTTAAACAGAAATAAATGATTTACGTAAGTATTCAGACCCATTGCTATGACACTCAAAATGTAACTGATGCATCCTGTTTCAATTGATCATCCTTGAGATGTTTCTAAAACTTGATTGGAGTCCACCTGTGGTAAATTTAATTGATTGGACATGATTTTGAAATGCAAAGCAAAAAACCAAGCCATGAGGTCGAAGGAATTGTACGTAGAGCTTCGAGATAGGTTTGTGGCGAGCCACAGATCTGAGGAAGGGTACCAAAACATTTCTGCAGCACTGACGCTCCCCAAGAACACAGTGGCCTCCATCATTCTTAAATTAACGAAGTTTGGAACCTCCAAGACACTTCCTAGAGCTGGCCACCCAACCAAACTGAGCAATTGGGGGAGAAGGGCCTTGGTCAGGGAGGTAACCAAGAACCTGATGTTTACTCTGAGAGAGCTTCAGTTCTTCTGTGGGGATGGGAGAACCTTCCAGAAGGACAACCTGGCACAACCTCTTGCTGTTGAGATGTTTTTCAGCAGCAGGAACTGGGAGACTAGTCAAGATCGAGGGAAAGATGAACGGGACAATGTACAGTGAGATCCTTAATGAAAACCTGCTCCAGAGTGCTTAGGACCTCAGACTGGGGCAAAGGTTCACCTTCCAACAGGACAATAACTGTAAGCGCACAGCCAAGACAACGCAGGAGTGGCTTCGGGACAAGTCTCTGAATGTCCTTGAGTGGCCCAGCCAGAGGCCGAACTTGAACCCGATCGAACATCTCTGGAGTGACCAGAAAATAGCTATGTAGCAACGCTCCCTATCCAACCTGACAGAGCTTGAGAGTATCTGCAGAGGAAAAACGGGAAAAACTCCCCAAATACAGGTGTGCCAAGCCTGTAGCGTCATATACAAGAAAACTCAAGGCTGTAATCGCTGCCAAAGGTGCTTCAACAAAGTAAGGGGTAAAGGGTCTGAATACTTATGGAAATATGATATTTCAGTTTTTTTGTTTTATACATTTGCTAACAATTCTAAAAACCTGTTATGTGTAGATTGATGAGGGGAAAAACATATTTAATCCGTTTTAGAATAAGGCTGTAACGTAACAAAATGTGGAAAAAGTTAAGGGGTCCAAATACTTTCCGAATGCACTGTATGTATTTGGATGACTCAACTTTACACGTCAGCTATTACAGCAAGTCAAATCACTGCAACACTTAAAAAAGAGCTGCAGTTCGTTTCAGAATGGGTGTCAAGGAATAAGTTAGTCCTAAATATTTCAAAAACTGAAAGCATTATATTTGGGACAAATCATTCCCTATACCCTAAACGTCAACTAAATCTTGTAATAAATCATGTGGAATTTGAGCAATTTGAGGTGACTAAACTTCTTGGAGTAACCCTGGATTGTAAACTGTCATGGTCAAAACATGTTGATACAACAGTAGCTAAGATGGGGAGAACAACAGCACTACCAACAAGGCAGGTCCTACAGGCTCTAGTTTTGTCGCACCTGGACTACTGTTCAGTCGTGTGGTCAGGTGCCACAAAGAGGGTCGTCTGAAAATTACAATTGACTCAGAACAGGGCAGCATGGCTGGCCCTTAAATGTACATGAAGAGCTAAAATTAATAATATGAATGTAAATCTCTCATGGCTCAAAGTGGAGGAGAGATTGACTTCATCACTACTCGTTTTTGTAAGAAATGTTGACATACTGAATGCACCGAGGTGTCTGTTTATTTAAACTACTAGCACACAGCTTGGACACCCATGCATACACCACAAGATAGGAAAGGTCTCTTCACAATCCCCGAGTCAAGAACAGACTATGGGAGGCGCACAATACTACATAGAGCCATGGCTACATGGAACTCTATTCCACATCAGGTAACTGATGCAAGCAGTAGAATCAGATTTTTATTTAAAGATAGAAATACACCTTATGGAACAGCGGGGACTGTGAAGAGACACACGCAGACACACATACACATGACAAGACAGGCACTCTACACACACGTACACATGGATTTTGTATTGCAGATATGTGATAGTAGAGTGGTGGCCTGGGGGAACACTTAAAGTGTTATGAAATGTAATGTCATGAAATATTTTTTATTGTGTATACTGTAACTGCCTTAATGTTGCTGGACCCCAGGAAGAGTAATGGGGATCCTTAATGAATACAAATTGAATACAATGTTTTGGAATATTTTTATTCTGTACACTCTGTCAATTAGGTTAGTATTGTGGAGTAACTACAATGTTGTTGATCCCTCCTCAGTTTTCTCCTATCACAGCCATTAAACTCTGTAACTGTCACCATTGGTCTCATGGTGAAATCCCTGAGCGGTTTCCTTCCTCTCCAGCAACTGAGTTAGGAAGGATGCCTTTATCTTTGTAGTGACTGGGTATATTGATACACCATCCAATGTGTAATTAATAACTTCACCATGCTCACCTACTGTACCAGTAGGTGCCCTTCTTTGCGAGGCATTGGAAAACTTCCCTGGTATTTGTGGTTGAATCTGTTTTTTGAAATTCACTGCTCGACTGAGGGGCCTTAGATAGTTGTACAGAGATGAGGTAGTCATTCAAAAATCATGTAAACATGATTTTTACTCCTGAACTTATTGACTCAAGGTATTTCAGCTTTTCATTTTTTATTCATTTGTAAAAATTCCCAAAAACATAATTATACTTTGACATGATGGGGCATTGGGTGTAGGCCAGTGACAAGAAATCTGAATTTAATCAATTTTCAAATTCAGACTGTACCACAAAATGTGAAAAAAGTCAAGGGGTGTGAATACTTTCTGAAAGCACTGTATGTATAAGGCGCTGCAATGAAAGTGGAGTGTGGAGAATCTCCGGGTAGAATTCTACAATTCCTCCACATAACAGAGAGACAGGCATCTCTACAACTCCCTGCTGTGCTATAACATTTAATAAACCAGTCACGTCTCTGTTATAAAACTTTACTGTGTGGTGTCAACAGAACTTGGAGTCATAAAAACCTTTACACAACATCCCCTTGCTTGTTCCCAAAAATGCAGCCGCTTAACCCAATATGGCCACCATCAAAGATGGCTATCACTGACTGTCTCCCCTCTGTGCAGTTTCGGGATGAGCACAACTTTGTGACAGTGAAGGATTGGGGCACTGCGCGTCCTTCCCTGTGCAATATTAATCAATCTCCAGTTCAATCATTTCAGGGTTAGGGCACATATTCATCTTGGGATGACTTGAGAGAGTCTGGGTGAGTGACAGTACGACCTAGGATTCAGGCATTTATGAACAACGCAACCAATGCCCCGGTGGCTTGGGGTGGGGTCGGGAGAAGTCGGTGTTGCATCAGGTCACAGACGACCTTCATTATTTACAATGTGTGGTTAAAAACTGAGGTCAGACAGATTGTAGGGTTATTTTTTTGTTATGATGAAAGCCTCCCTACCTCCCCACCACTGCCACGTATCTAGAGAATAGATGGACAGAACAATTGTCACAAACTAACATCTCAAATGTTTCAATTTTTTATATTTTTTTATAATTGAATAGTCAGGAATGCCAGATCTGTTTATCGAGCAGCTGTATGAGGCTCACACAAAAGGTAACATCCTGGATTGAACAGAATAGGATTTGACCCATACTCATATCTGCATAAACCTTATAAGATAATACTATTGAAATTGGTCTGCAACATTCAAGGCCAACATTCCTGGATTACAGAAGCATTGAAATACTATACATAAGATCCAGAGCCATGTCTCTATAAATGGCTCTGAAATAAACGATACAAAGACTTCATGACAAAAAATTCAACGGTTGCTTCTGAGAACATTCAATATTCCAAGATAAATGTTGTTCTGTTCGAGACAGATTCAAATTTTCTTCACCCGTATTTGTTTCAAATATTCTGCCTGCAGGCAGTGAATGAACAACAGAACAACCTCATTTCCACAATGCACTAACCACTTCTCACATTGCCTAAACCTCATAGGCACTTACATGAAGAAAGGTAATTTTCGAAAGAGGAGCTCAAATATTACCCCCAATACCACACACTGTGGTCCCAAGCATCTCCAGGAATACTCCTGAGTGTCAGAGTAAAAAGCGCAAAGATAGTGTTTGCATACCAATGAGATTTTTTAAATCCCAAACTCAAACCATATCTGATAGGGTTTGCCGATTTTGTCTATGGGGGCAGTTTTAAGTAAGATGTTTGATAGTCATGTCCCATCTCTCTGGTCTACTTTCCCTCCCCGTTGAGAATAGGCCCAATTTAAGCCTAAATTAGGACGGGTGTGAACTTTACTGTACCTAATACTGTTAATGGGCAAACTTTTGGAACTAAGTGAAGCATGCACTTCTTTCCTGAGTTCTATTAACAAAAACGTTAACTTGTAGGAAAGTCCAGCAAAATGTACACCAGATTAAAAATTATTGTTGTAATGACATAGTAACTGCATTTGAACAGCTAATCAACATTTGATAATACATGGGAATGAAATAGTTAACAGAGCTATTCAATACTCCTATGTAAAAGACATTGACAAGTACATTTCTTCCTACCAACTCTGATCTTTGTTGAAGCTGGTTATATAAAGGACCATTTCTCAGTCTGTGCCAAGGTTAGAGTATTTTACCTTCCCAAGTAGGACAGTATTTTTCAAATCGTTCACTAAACAGGCAAATATGTTTGATAGTCGGTAATGCATGCTCTTCAAGTACAATCTTCGGCTTAGGTCAAAAGGACCCTATCTCTCAAGATGGGACAACTGTAGGATAACAATACAGCAGACCTTCCAATGAAATGGAAAAAACGGTGAATATCTTGTCGAATTAATGTGAGAGCTGAAATTCTCTTCCATGCCTGAAGCTATTTGCTTCATTCTGGGTGGCAGCCATCTTTATGAGGTCATCTTGCATGTCCATAGCATAATGATTTCACACCTTCACTGGAGCAGCCGCTCTGATTGCACTGTATATCACTGGGACAGCAATTTGTTGACTAAGAGGGAAAATTATAGGCTAATGCCATAGCCCTACAATCATTTCAAGATCACAAAAAGTGTTTTTTGATGAAAGGGCAGTGTAGTCTTGTTTCTTGATACAGCACAGAGCTGATCTTGGAATGAGTAGAGCTGACGTTAGAAGGAAGGAACATCCATCAAGTTGTATTTGCAGTAGGTCTCTTAGGTTTTCTCAAGACCGCTGATTGAGTTTAGCATTGAATTGTCATACTTTATAATCAGTTTAAACACAACTGCTACTATATTGTAGCATACAGTCCATTCGGAAAGTATTCAGACCCCTTGACTTTATCCACATTTTGTTACGTTACAGCCTTATTCTAAAATGTATTAAATATGTTTTTTCCTAATCAATCTACACACAGTACCCCATAATGACGAAGCGAAAACTGGTTTTAAGATTTTTTTGCAAATGTACTAAAAATAAAAATAAACAGAAATAACTTATTTACATAAGTATTCAGAACCTTTGCTATGAGACTTGAAATTGAGCTCAGGTGCATCCTGGTTCCATTGATCATCCTTGAGATGTTTTTACAACTTGATTGGAGACCACCTGTGGTAGATTAAATTGATTGGACATGATTTGTCCCGTGTGGCTCAGTTGGTAGAGCATGGCGCTTGCAACGCCAGGGTTGTGGGTTCATTCCCCACGGGGGGACCAGGATGAATATGTATGAACTTTCCAATTTGTAAGTCGCTCTGGATAAGAGCGTCTGCTAAATGACTTAAATGTAAATGTAAATTTGGAAAGGCACACACCTGTCTATATAAGGTCCCACAGTTGACAGTGCATGTCAGAGCAAAAACCAAGCCATGAAGTCGAAGGAATTGTCCGTGGAGCTCAGAGACAGGATTGTGTTGAGGCACAGATCTGGGGATAGGTACCAGAAAATGTCTGCAGCATTGACGGTCCCCAAGAACACCAAACTGAGCAAACGGGGGAGAAGGGCCTTGGTCCGAGAGGTGACCAAGAACCCGATGGTCATCCAGAGTTCCTCTGTGGAGATGGGCGAACCTTCCAGAAGGACAACCATCTCTGCAGCACTCCACCAATCAGGCCTTTATGGTAGAGTGGCCAGACGGAAGCCACTCCTCAGTAAAAGGCACATATGCCCACATGGAGTTTGCCAAAAGGCACCTAAAGGACTCTCAGACCATGATAAACAAAACTCTCTGGTCTGATGAAACAAATAATGCCAAGCGTCACGTCTGGAGGACGGTGCGCTCATTACCTGGCCGATACCATTCCTGAAGCATGGTCGTGGCAGCATAATGCTGTGGGGATGTGTTTCAGCGGCAGGGACTGTGAGACTAGTCAGGGTCGGGGGAATGATGAATGGAGCAAACTACAGAGAGATCCTTGATGAAAACCTGCTCCAGAGCGCTCAGGACCTCAGACTGGGGTGAAGGTTAATCTTCCAACAGGACAACGACCCTGAGCAAACAGCCAAGACAACGCAGGAGTGGCTTCAGGACAAGTCACTGAATGTTCTTGAGTGGCCCAGTCAGAGCCCGGACTTGAACATATCTGAAGAGACCAGAAAATAATTACAAATATATAATTTTTATACATTTGCAAAAAAATCTAAAAACCTGTTTTTGCTTTGTCATTATGGGGTATTGTGTGTAGATTGGTGAGGTGGGGGGGGGGAAATGATTTAATCAATTTTAGAATAAGGCTGTAACGTAACAAAATGTGAAAAAGTGAAGGGGTCTGAATACTTTCTGAATGAACTGTATGTCCTTTTAACAGAATATATGACTTAAGTCATTTATTCTGGCAATTATCTCATGTTTGAACAAGCGCAGATCACACCTGGCTGTGATGGCAAGTAGATCACCAAAAGGATGCCACAATGCTAATAAAGACAAATAAACCATTTCTGGAACATTGTCACAAAACCAGTCAATCATAATATTAAATGTTCCACTATAGGCTTAATAGAGAGACTATAATATGACTGCTACAGTGTAATATTTTATATACTTTATCATGTTAGTGCAACAGTTTATAGCCTTTTCTCCAATATACTTTTTTAGATATCCATGTCTTGCCACGTTCGCTGCTTCCTTCAGGCATTTCCACTGCAAGAGAGGCAGAGAATAGAAGAAGAATGATTTATATTTACTTGCGGTTTTGCTATTGATAAGGATAAAAAAAAACGTCCTTCAGGCTTTTTGACTCATCCTTGTCAGAGACATTGAGAAAATTTAAAGGGCTTCAATGCATCCTCAGTTCTGTCATAAAAAAGGTTTGTAAGCACACTGGTGCCTAAATCAGATACTTTTGGCTGGTGGAAGAACAATTTGTTAAATGTTGCCTTCGGAGCTATTAAAATATACACTTATGAAGGATTGTCTGTTGGTAATGTTTATTCCCTCTGTTGACCGGAAGAGGAAAGGGAAAATACTGTCAGCCTACACTTCATAGGCTGAAATGCATCTTTCCTATTAATTGACATTAAAACGATGAAGATTTTAATAATTGCTTACATTGACTCTGTGAACAGACATGCTTTAACATTCAATTTAAAAGTCATAAAACCTAATGTTGCATTATTATTACCATGGAAAGAGCTAAGCTGAAAATACTTCCACTATGATGCCGCTTTTGCTGTCATGGAATGTATCTATCGTAATATATCTGTAACTTAGCAATAGACAAGAGCATTGTTTTGTCCTTTGAGAATATTCAAACTCTACAATTTAAGTAGTGCATTTGAAATCGTGAACTTGAAGGAAAATGTTTCAAATGGGATGATGACCTCCAGCTTTACCAAAAGTGACTTGCGTTGACTCTTGTGAGCAAATCAAGTTGATGGAAAGTCAATCTACAGTGCATTCGGGAAGTTTTCGGAACCCTTGACTTTTTCCACATTTTGTAACGTTACAGCCTTATTCTAAAAATGATTAAATTATTTTTTCCCACCTCAGCAACCTACACACAATACCCCATAATGAAAAAACAAAAGGTTTTTATTTTTGCAAATGTATTTAAAATAAAAAACTGATATCACATTTACATAAGTATTCAGACCCTTTACTCAGTACTTTGTTGAAGCACCTTTGGAACCAATTACAGCCTAAAGTGTTCTTGGGTATGATGCTACAAGCTTGGCACACCTGCATTTGGGGAATTTTTCCCATTCTTCTTTCAAGTTGGATGGTGAGCGTCATTTTCAGGTCTCTCCAGAGATGTTCGATCGGGTTCAAGTCCGGGATCTGGCTGGGCCACTCAAGGACATTCAGAGACTTGTCCCGAAGCTACGCCTGCGTTGTCTTGGCTGTGTGCTTAGGAATGTTGTCCAGTTGGAAGGTAAACCTTCGTCCTAGTCTGAGGTCCTGAGCGCTCTGGAGCAGATTTTCATCAAGGATCTCTCTGCACTTTGCTCTGTTCATCTTTCCCTCAATCCTCACTAGTCTTCAAGTCCCTCCCACTGAAAAGCATCCCCACAGCATGATGCTGCCACCACCATGCTTCACCGTAGGGGTGGTGCCAGATTTCCTCCAGATGTGATTCTTGAAATTCAGGCCAAAGAGTTCATTCTTGGTTTCATCAGTCCAGAGAATCTTGTTTCTCATGGTCTGAGAGTCCTTTAGGTGCCTTTTGGCAAACTCCAGGTGGGCTGTCATGTGCCTTTTAATGTGGAGAGACTTCCTTCTGGCCACTCTACCATAAAGACCTGATTGGTGGAGTGCTGCAGAGATGGTTGTCCTTCTGGAAGGTTCGCCCATCTGCACAGAGGAACTCTGGAGCTCTGTCAGAGTGACCATCAGGTTCTTGGTTACCTTCCTGACCAAGGCCCTTCTCCTCAGATTGCTCAGTTTGGCCGGGCGGCCAGCTCTAGGAAGAGTCTTGGTACGTCCAAACTTCTTCCATTTAAGAATGATGGAGGCCACTGTTCTTGGAGACCGTCAATGCTGCAGAATTGTTTTGGTACCCTTCCCCAGATCTTTCCCTTGACACAATCCTGTCACGGTGCTCTACGGACAATTCCTTCAACCTCATGGCTTGGTCTTTGCTCTGACATGCACTGTCAACTGTGGGACCTTATATAGACAGGTGTGTGCCTTTCCAAATCATGTTCAATCAATGGAATTTATCACAGGTGGACTCAAGGATGATCAATGGAAACAGGAAGCACCTGCGCTCAATTTCAAAACTCATAGCAAAGGTTCTGAATACATACGTAAATAAGGTATTTTTGTTTTCCTGTTTTAATGCGTTTGCAGAAAATTCTAAACCTGTTTTCGCTTTGTCATTATGGAGTATTGTGTGTAGATTGATGAGGAAATGTTTTTATTTCATCAATTTTGGAATAAGGCTGTAATGTAACAAAATGTGGAAAAAGAGAAGGGGTCTGAATACTTTCCAAAAGCACTGTACACGGCCATGCTAAGTTAAATGAGATCTATGAGGGTTTGACTAAAGTCAATTTTAGTGAATGCCCTTTCCTGGTATCATTGGAACTTCATAGATCTTATCTTTCACCATTCTCCAACCATTCTTCAATATTAAGATTGTTTGGAATCTGTGCATGGTATCTCTGCATGGTACCCTTCTCTGCTTGTCCCTTCGTGAACCCTCTGTGACTTGTAGGAAGATTTTAACCCTCTTAACCCCAACATTTCTCCAAATTCACCATCATTGTAAAGTGCTAGTTATTTTGTTGCTTTTACAAAGTTATTTCTTAAGATTATTATTTATTTAATGTGATTAGTTATTCATTTATATCTGTCCCTCATTTTAAGGTCAAGCCTGTTTTTTATAGAAACATTGAACATCTAACAGTCAAATAACAGTGTAAAAGCAGGTGAGTTGGTTCTACTCTTCTTGGCCATTTTCTGGTGTTTTCTGGTGGAAAGCTGAGCTGGTCGGGCAAAACACGTCAATCCTGTTACCCGTAGATAGACAGGCTACACTACAAAACACGTCAATCCTGTTACCCGTAGATAGACAGGCTACACTACAAAACACGTCAATCCTGTTACCCGTAGATAGACAGGCTACACTACAAAACACGTCAATCCTGTTACCCGTAGATAGACAGGCTACACTACAAAACACGTCAATCCTGTTACCCGTAGATAGACAGGCTACACTACAAAACACGTCAATTCTGTTACCCATAGATAGACAGGCTACACTACAAAACACATCAATCCTGTTACCCATAGATAGACAGGCTACATTACAAAACATTCTATTCTATCTAGAACCCTCCATGTGTTGGGTTTTTCAAAGAACCCTCTGTATATCCTGTCTAGGCCACGGGTGCCGCTAGCGGCACTCCTCCCACATTCCACTGAAAAGGCAGAGCGGCAAATTCAAAAAAAACATTTTTTTTAAATATTTAACTTTCACACATTAACAAGTCCAATACAGCATATGAAAGGTACACATCTTGTGAATCAAGCCAACATTTCCGATTTTTAAAATGTTTTACAGGGAAGACAAAATATGTAAATCTATTACACCACTTTTCTACCTCCATCAGTGTTTTACTCCATCACCAGCTATCACTAATTCGACCAAATAAAGATATATATATAGCCACTAACCAAGAAACAACTTCATAAGATGACAGTCTGATAACATATTTATTGTATAGCATATGTTTTTTTTGAAAAATGTGCATATTTATGGTATAAATCATAAATTACATTTCAGCTACAATCAGAAATTGCACCGAAAGCAGCCATAACATTTACAGACACCAACGTCAAATAACTAATTACTCATCATAAAACATATCTGAGAAATACATACTGTGCAGCAATTGAAAGACAGGATTCTTGTGATTCCAGACAATATTTCAGATTTATTAAATGTTTTATAGCGAAAACAAAATGTAGCGCTAAATTAGCATAGCCACGCCAGCCAGAACCAGCTGGGCGCCCACGACCAGTTCACATGCACACCGATATATGAAATAGCATTATAAATTGGATCTTACTTTTGCTGAAATTTCATCAGAATGTTGATCAAGATGTCCTTAGTCCAGATGAGTCGTTCATTACATTCAGAATGGTACCTTTCCCACTTCATTTAGCATGGGTACTAGTCGCGTGGCACGGATCTCTCCAAGTAAACAAAGTCACACGACGGAACACGGCAAAACTCCCGAAAAAATTCAAATAATCTGATTAAACTATATTGAAAAAACATACATTACGATGATATGGTCTCATTTATCAAATCAAATCCGAGCCGGAGATAGTTGACATCCGAAACGGCAGCAAAACAAAACACAATCTCTCTTCAAAGTCGCGCACTTCAGACTTCCGGAAATGGACGGTCACGTCAAAGAAATAGGTCTTATTTCACGTCAGAACAAGATAAACACAAAATTTCTCCTCTGACGTCCTCTTGACACCCAGAGGAAGGCGTATGAGGTGTGTTTCGGGTCATAGGTGGCATGACCATGTATAGGCAGAGCGTTGAAGCGAGCATAGACATCTTGCATTCTACTTCCTGCTCAGGGAAAGTGCTGCCAAATGACTTGTGTTCCACTCAGAGAAAAAATTCAAACGTTTTTAGAAACTAGAGGTTGTTTTCTATCCAATGGTACTAAAAATATGCATATTGTACTAGCAAGAATTGAGTACGAGGCCGTTTAAAAATCATACGATTTTCAGCAAAAGTGAAAATATCACCCCTTGTCCCCAACAGGATATGGTTCTACCTAGAACCCTCTATGAACAGTTCCACCAGCCTTATTAGACATAACATTTTTATTATTTATGACAGTATATTACATATACACTATATAATCAAAAGTATGTGGACCCCACTTCAAATTAGTGTATTTGGCTATTTCAGCCACACCCGTTGCTGACAGGTGTATAAAATCGAGCACAACGCCATGTAAGCTCTATAGACAAACTTTGGCAGTAGAATGGCCCCTTAGTTCCAGTGAAGGCAAATCTTAACGCTATAGCATACAATGACATTCTACATGATTCTGTGCTGCCAACTTTGTGGCAACAGTTTGGGGAAGGACATTTGCTGTTTCAGCATGACAATGTCCCCATGCACAAAGCAAGGTCCATACAGAAATGTTTTGTCGAGATCGGTGTGGAAGAACTTGACTGGCTTGCACAGAGCCCTGACCCGAGTGGCGCAGTGGTCTACGACACTGCATCTCAGTGCAAGGGGCATCACTGCAGTACGTGGTTCGAATCCAGGCTGCATCACATCCGGACGTGATTGGGAGTCCCAAGGGTGGCGCACAATCGGCCCAGCATCTTCTGGGTTTGGGTCGTCATTGTAAATAAGAATTTGTTCTTCACTGACTTGCCTAGTTAAATAAAGGTTAAAAAAAGATATATACTTTTTATTTTAATCCCCATCGAACACCTTTGAGATGAATTGGAATGCCGACTCCGAGCCAGGCCTAATCGCCCGACCTCACTAATGCTCTTGGGGCTGAATGGAAGCAAGTCCCCGCAGCAATGTTCCAACATCTAGTGGAAAGCCTTCACAGAAGACTGGAGGTTGTTACAGAAGCAAAGGGGGACCATCTCCATATTAATGCCCATGATTTTGGAATGAGATGTTCGACGAGCAGGTGTACACATACTTTTGGTCATGTAGCGTATCATAATGCCTTGCTTTGAGGGCCTAGTTATACCCAAACACAGTGGTGTTAGGAATGTCTTGGTTTACAGGCCACATCATGCTGCAAGTCACATTATACTGGCTTGCAAAGTGATGTGTAATTCCTATTGGAATCCAGCCAGAGTTAGGGTATCCAACATGTGGAATTGTTAATCACCCGCAATCTGCATTCAGAATGATTGCCAGGGTAGAGAACATTGAGACTACCTCAATCAACTTTATCAGTAACGGGTGCAATAAGTGCAATTACTAACAGAATGGATTAGTTTAGAAAACTGTATGTTGTTTATCTTTGTTGTATACAATTAATCAACCCATCAATGCACATGCAAAAACACAAATATTATATTAAAACAAACAATTCTGAAACTATCCCTGCAATAGAGCATGAAAATATTATATACGGTTTCATGTTGAGCCCTTCTTACATTCCAAAGAAGACTTCCAAAGAATCATAAAAGAGCCTTTTCTTCCACAAATGTCTCTTAGGATGTTAAAGGTTCTAAGTAGAACCTTTTGCCTTACAAAGAACCCTTGTCTTCCAAATAGGGTTCTTCGGATCAAAACGGTTCTTGGTAGAACCCTATCCCTCCGCAAATGTTTTAACAATTTAAAACAATGCACACATCAAGCTTCCATTCCCCCTGTCACAAGGGGATTTAAGGCAGGCATCAACCCTGTTTCGTTATTTGGCACTTAATAGGCACTTACTATAGTATTTATTTTGAAGTTACACTTCTCAAAAGGCACCTAATTGGTGCAATGACCCACATACAATACTATTTGAATCACAGACAGGTAGTATAATGCATTGTATTATATAACATGCTGTATTGTTTCATAATATCTAATCGATTCCTATGCATTCATAATGCAGTTGGCTCAAAGAAAGGACATTTTTTAAACTGACATCAAATGTCAGAAGTTAGTTAACAGATAACAATATAGGCTAGTGAAAAAGTAAAAATATGGTAGTATGGTGTTTATGGAAGTAGATGATATCAGGCCACTTATGCAATATACTCTCTCAGGCCTCTTGGACTACTTCAGAGATAAGAAAATGTAGACGTTTAACCCCATTTTTCTTCTCAATTCCAAAATGTTCCTTTAAATTGCCATTTGTAATTGTGCCCCCCAGTCTTTCATATAACAGTGCTCTGCAATTGGTTAGCCTAAGAAAATAACATAGTGGGCAGGCCATTTGCCTGTGTTACAGTGAAATATGCTGGAAAGCAATCATCTTATATTGAGTTAATATAATCAAATATGGAAATGTTAGTGACAGTAAGAGAAAAATGTGGTTCTGGCTTCATAAACAAGTAACTTAAAACTTTGCCAAATAACTTAATCCATTTACACGTAAGAAATTAAATATGGAAAATATCTAATTTCATTACCTGATTACCACCCATTCTTCCAAAGGGATAACTGTCTGGAAGAATTGTGAAATACATTTCTGCATGTCGAGTGCATGTCATTGTGGGCTCTCTTGGCTTTTTACTTCATTGTCTTTTGGTTGAGATTGTATTTGTTATTGTCTCAGTGAGAGTGGCGGAGAGAGTGGTTGAGGAATGAAACATGTCAGACTGTCGCAATTCCAGAGTAGTCAGTAGTGTGTGTGTGTGTTTGTGTTTGATGAGCCTCCTAACAGGCAGACTTAAGATAGTCTGCCTGCAGTACATGGTGATTATAGAGTATCACAGTATGAGTCATAATACCCATTAAACCTAGCAGTCAAACATGGCAATAGTTCTAATTGTTTTTCCACCATTCATTTTTCTCATAGGGGATTTTATAAACACTTCCAATAAGGGCTGTGTTTTGTGTAGGCTTAGCCTGGCGGGATGTTTTGATAACCGTTTAAATCGCTCTCGGAAAGGGTGACTTTAATTAATATATTTGCCTGCGTTTACCCCCCACCCCCAAAAATGAAATGCTAATTAGCTGCTAATGTGGCTATCATATAGAAGTACAAATGCCTGTCTCAAGCTTCACGTCACTCACCAGGGCCTTGGGGATCTGGATGAGACTGCAGAAGGTAAGTATCTTGGAATTAACAGTCTAATTTAGCTAAATTAAGTAATTAATACATTTGTTTAAACTGACAGTTCTAAATGTACACAATACCTGTTATCTAGCTAGCTAGCTCATGGTTAGATAGTTAGCAACATTAGCCTGCCTAGATGACTACTTTAGCCATCTATTTGTCTAGACATTTAAATGCGTTAGAAATTCATACAAACGAGTTTAGCTTTCTTTGGCTTTATAAACCAACAGTCTAGCTGACTAGTTAACTAGCTAGCTAACATAGATGGTGAAAGTAGGTGTTCTTGATAATGTTTATTTGTGTCTGTGGGTAAGGGGTGGGAAGCCAATGGGTGTTCCTGAGTCTTATCAACTCTCAACTAGGTAAGCTGTTTCAACCTGGATATTACAGATATTACAGTTTTTAATGTCCCGTTGGTAGGATATTCGTGCTTTCAGTTGGTCCCATTTATGTTCCAGCAATTGAACGTTAGCTAGCAGAACAGAAGGCAAGGGAAGATTAGCCACTCGTCTCCTGATCCTCACAAGGCATCCTGATCTCTTTCTGCGAAACCTACGTTTCCTTTTCCAGCGAATCACAGGGATCTGGGCCTGGTCGGCTGTCTAGTATATCCCTCGCATCCGACTCTTGAATAAGAACTCCTCATCCAATTTGAGGTGAGTAATCCCAGTTTTGATGTTCAGGAGCTCTTTTCGGTCATAAGAGATGGTAGCAGCAACATTATGTTCAAAACAAGTTACGAACAACGTAAAAAAATAAATCATGGTTGGTTAAGAGCCAATAAGATAGCAGCCCTCCCCTCCAGTGCCATCTTAATAACCACTGCTACCTTACCTTACCTGACACCCTAGACCCACTTCAATTTGCTTACTGCCCTAATAGATCCACCGACGATGCAATCAAAATCGTACTGCATATTGCCCTATCCCATCTGGACAAATCAAATCAAATTTAATTGCTGACATACACAAACTCAGCAAAAAAAGAAACGTCTTCTCACTGTCAACTAGGTTTATTTTCAGCAAACTTAACATGTAAATATTTGTATGAACATAACAAGCTGCAGCGAACTGAAAAGACGAGCGACATTACTCGTCCTAATATTCATATACTTCTTTATTCCATTCTTTTAATTTTAGATTTGTGTCTATTGTTGTGAACTGTTAGATACTGCTGCACTGTTGGAGCTAGGAACACAAACATATCGCTACACCCGGAATAAAATCTGCTAAATATGTGTATGTGGCCAATAAAATATGATTTGAGTTAAGAAGAAGGGAGCAGCTGCAGACCAGAAGACTGCTTCCAAGGCAGCACTGGTCCACACCTACCTTGTCTGTCGAGTGAGTAGTATTGGTTGGTACTGTATGTGCCTTTAGGTTCCTCTCCATATGTAGGCTATTGTACTGGCCTGTGTGGTACAGTCTTTCATATGTGTAGTAGTTTGTCGGAATTCAAAGCAATAGAATGCATCTAAGACACAGATTTTTTTACTTCCTCCATTTTGTACTTGACCTTTATAGACGCAGACCCGGAGACATTCAAGCAGCACTTTGAGAGAGAGAGCAAGCATCCCAAGTCTCCAACGGTTCAGTACTGGTTGATGTACAGGCATTTAGTGACCACACACTCTCAAATGGACCTACAGCCGGGGTAAGATTATTCCATCATTCACACACAGTAGACAAAGTGTAAATGTCCATGATGTCAACAAAATGCTGTCCTCAATGCTTAAGTTGTATTATGTATGGCTCAATTTGTTGAAATGCTGTGATCACTTATCGTCTTTAATGTTGTGAGTCACAGACACACGATGACCACGATTTGAATGCTACAACTGAGACGGAATGACGTTGAGGGACACACACTGAGACTCAAGAGTATTACTGGACATGAACCGGATTTGTGACATCGACCTAAAAGGGGTGTAGAAGCACATCAGCACCCCATTTTATGTTTGTTCTATGGCCAACTATCTCTCTAGCTGTCCCTTATTCCACAATATGCCTTTTATGTCCCATGGTCCCTCAACTTCCATCACTTTGGAACACTCAGTCTTATCTCTTAAAACCCAGCCTACGTTCACCTATTTTCCCTATGCTGCTTCCTTCACTTCTCCTGATTTAATAGCATTTAGATTCAGTAACACGTTTAAAAGTGTTGTCGGGTACTGTTTTTATCATCTTTTTTTTACCTGTGTAATGCTGTCCTGCTTATTCTGAGTGAATGCAATGGTAAATGTACTGCTCACAATTGACAGCGGGGTTCAAGTGTGTAAATATAGCTGTGTTTACGTATGGCTTCCTTGTTTTGAGTGTGTTAAGTGTGTTTCTCGTTCTGCTGGAGTTGACCTAGTATTTTATATTAAACCTACCATATGCATCCAGTTGTTTCTCCATTTGTAACTCACCCACCAAAAACCACAATATGCTGATGTTGTGTTGTTGGTGCTCGTCTAATTCCTGTAATGGAAAAGTAAAAGAATCTGTGTGCCCTCGGATAGTAATTATAGTTCATATGGTACTTTCGATGTCCTAGGTTTGTGGCATTGATGAATAAATAATTTAATCTTTACTTCGAGTCAGATATTTATATGTTATGTTATGTATGAAATGCATATGTATGCATTGTTTACTATTTAGATTTAATCACAACAGTGCAATTGTTGGAGTTCAGGTTTTTCAAGTAATTGATGGGTAATATGCTTATTCATTCATGATTATGGATACATTCTGCAATGTGTTAATCTGGCTTTAAATCTGTAAAAGAACATGTCAACAAGTTAGTTCTGAATTGCTTTAATACAGCAGTGCATTCTGACACCATTAATTGAAATAGATTTCAACTTGTTCATTTATTTGGCAGACTTTATAAGGGATTAAATATCGACCTCCACTGGCTGAAGAAGGGGATCTGGTAAAATAAGAGGATTTTGCTTGTGGGCGGTGTTATATGCCACAGTGGGCGTGGGTTTCAAAGTGCAAGGACTGTCCGATGCGTGTCCACGTTCAACAGAGAACCCTTCGCCTGGGACCTCATTCATAACTTCTAACCGACATCACTAAAGTGGGTTTATACTTTCATTTTAGTACATCATTTTGCTTTATTTGAACTAATGATAGCTAGCTACCAAGTGAATGGGACGGTTTTTCCCAAAAGTGAACAATGTGTAAAATCAAGTTTTGCAACAACATCAATGAATGCTGCTTTCTGAAAGAAATATATAAAACTGATCATGACTCGATTTAAACTAATTTCACTGCATTTGTTTAGTCAACATTCAACAATACCTGTATACTATCAATCACTAAAATGAATTCTTTGAGATTAGATTGAACAAAATCAGATTAACTGACTCTAGCCTACTGTCTGAACTGCTGATTATATTGTAAAGGTTTCACAGTTTGCTTAAAACACCAGTCAAATTATGCTATCTAAAAGTTGATGAAGTACTCTCTCTCTCCCAAATTCTCAATGTTTCTTCTAGAAAAATAATTTGCTATCAGCGTCGCTGGCTTCCTTGGTCTTATATATTTGTTTGTCCTATCATGAGGCCAAATGTACCATATTATCCTGTAGGCATACTTACATAACTCAGACTCATTGTACCTTCCCTTTTTTTGCGTGAGTGATATCTTTCAACTTTAAACAATTTGAAATTTGAAAACAAAATCATTGTTTAGCTTTTTTCTATTCTGTGGCTGCATGAAATATCAAACATAATGTGAATTCAGCAATGCCCTTTGTTTACTTAATCTTTGTGGTTCCCTGATGAAACAGTAGCATCCATTACAGGACAAAAAAACTACAGGAAATGTATTTAACTACAGACGGTTATTTAATTTGAGAGGCTCAGCAATGTTAGGATCTTGAAAATTGCGTGGTGTACACCCGACATTAGCCAACCTAGAACGTTGTGTTGAATAGATTCCACAATTCAGACTTAAAAGAGTGCTTGACTCATTCTCAACACTGTGTGTGCCCATATACGCTCTGAAATCCATGCCCACCGTGATGTATAGCACCGCCCACTGGGCGAAATGGCGTGAAAAGGGTGTGTCCCAATACTGTCTAGGGAGGTAGCTAGGTAACTTGGTTCTTTGGAAACAATTTGCTTAGCATTCATGGAACATTGAAAATATTTGACTGCATAATATTTGACTGCATTGAGTGCATAAATAAGCCAACAAATATTATTTAAATAAATGATGGAACAGTAAATGAAATTGTTCAACATGTCTTTTGTTTTGGGTCAAGGTAGCTAGCTTGCTAGTTGACAGCAAAGGTGTCAGCTAGAGATAAAGTTCAGGAGCATGCGGGGATTTGTAGTCTTGCATGATGTCTACTTTGATGCTAATTAACATTTTCAAATCTGAGAGTAAATAGAGACAAATATATCGACAAAAGTCACCTTGTATGAGAGAGATTTACACGGTTATCAAAACGTCACATCGGGGAAAACCTACATGAAACACAGACCTTGTTTGAAGTGGTTCTAAAATCCCTTATGGGAAAATGAATGGTGAAAAAACGATTGGAACCATTTCCGTGTTTGACCGGTTTTATTGGTATTATGACGAGTCCATTGCGGGGCTCTATAATTATGGGGCATGGCAGCTTTGATACCGCAAACAGTGTGTGAAGTGTGTTAGCATCACACAGTGTTCCATTGAGGGCACTTAGAAATATTCAGGCAAAATAATCCTACTACTTACTGTATGTACTGTATTTTAAAATGGTCTGGACAAAGTTTGTCTCCAACTGCAGAAAAGAGCAATTAATGTTGGCCAGTACTGTCAAGACAGTAATTTTTCCATATTTTTTTCTGCAAAGAGTCTTCTTTTCAAACTTGTTCTAACATGCTACAAGTAGAAAAAAAAACTCTAACAGAAACGTCTCCTATGGGAAGCTTTGGAGGCCAACCTGCCAATTTTCTCATCTCACACAAACATTCGCTTTCATAATTTTTGGGGCGGGTCATATTTCTGACAACGTCATAATAAGAAATCTTTTCTCAATAAATACATTACCTTAACACATAGACCAGGTATGCAATCGTCCCTTTATACTAAATCTGATGTTCATCTGCAAGCTTAGTATGGCCACAGCAAGTGTACGGTAAATAACATTGTGTAGTCTTACTCGTTCATCATCAACATTTCTACAGTGTCTTCAGGCCTAGCATGGCGTGCTACATGCGGTTACCATGGGGGTATGTTTCTGCTGATTATGAGAAACAACATGAACCTCTAAGCAACTTAAGGTAGAAGATGCCCCAAAACCAGCAAAAGAAAAGGTTGAGGGTCAAGGCTTTTATCATGAGTGTGGGCTCTGCTTGTCAGTGTGGTAGGGGGCCATTATATTGGCCTAGAATGGTCATTCATTATTAATAGTCTCTGCCGATTGCATGAGCTGCCCAAAACTGCATTGGTGTCCTCTCTTGAATATGGACAATTATCCATATGAAATTATTCTTAATCTCTTTTGAAATATTTGACAATTTAAGCATATTTTTGCTCACTTTCCCATTCCAAATTTGATCAGAGTGGTTGATTCCATCCATCCCGGGATTATAGTTAGTCATAGTCATTTGAGTAACATTTTGATGGAAATTACATCTAAAATGCATTCACCTTCAAGGGAGTGGAATCCATCCTAGGATGACAGTTGAGTTTCCACCCAACTAAGTATAATCACAGATGAGGAACAACAACATTTACTGTTGCACAAGAAGTACTGTGTGCAGGCCCTTTCAGGGTGAAAGAACACCACCATTCTCTCTGTCCCTGGACTTCTTAGGAATAAATAAGTACTTTCATTTGCTTTAGTGCTCACCAGGCCGTGTACCCATCAATGTGCTTGCTGATATCTTTCATGCTTTGCCTACTGTCAAAATAAATGTAGACTGCATAGCTTAGGAAAATCGCTAAAGCCTTCAAAAAGTACCGCTTTATTACTTTGCCTTCAAAAGTTACATATGCAGACAAATGTTTATTTTCAGACATTTAGAAAATTAACAAGTTGCCAAAAAATCATGTTTCTTGCATGTTTAGTCTAAATTAGAGCAACTTCTTAATTGATGCCATATTCAGAGTTGAGCTCAAGGTCAAGACCTTCATTGACTGGGCTCAGTATCAATGATACTCTAGTTAGCATGCATATCATTTCCTCCTAGGGAAGTCATATAAAGGTCAGATGAGCCATGCCTACCTAATACAAGGTATCAGCATATCTATGTTGAATATCTCTCCAGGGAACTGAGTGAATAGAGCTATTGATAATTCAGAAAGAAGATGACTGCACATTCAATTAATTGAAGGGCACCATATGCTTAAATCATTTCCTCTGGATTACACAGTCTTACTGTGACTAAATACTCTTTAAAAGTACTGTAAGTTTGCTAAGTATACCTGTGAATTTACTCCTAACCCCCAGGTAATTGAAATGGTAGACTCAGCCATATAGTTAAAAATGTAATGTTCCATCGCCCTATATATTGTAGCTTTAAGGCCCACTACGCAATTCGAAAAACAGTAAAACCACAACCCTGCCACTTGGTTTGCTATAAAGTTGAGGGATGTAGAACGTCCTTATATGTTGGGTTATGGTGGGGTTAGACAGCTGCTCAAAGCTCATGGCATGGGGTATTTATAAGTTATATTTGTATATACTGTATAATTAATTTACATTATCCAGAATGTCTGTAAATATCACAGAGTAGGCCTTTTAATTAAGATGAGGTTGTTCAAGCTGATAAACAGCTCTAATGTTATAGTAAGTCTATCATACACACAATGTTGTCACCCTAATCAGCTGGGGGTGTTTTGGAAACAAGTGTTTCACCGAGACGTTCCCCCCTACCTAGCAACCCACGTTAATTAAGAACACATATCTTAGATTTGCTGAGGTCAGAATGAGGGGTTTTAATTAAAAAGCCATTGAGTTCGACGTGGACATCGTTTTAATTAACTCTTATCTTAGCACAATTTTTTCGGATCGGGTCATCATCATAATTCCCCCACTAACAACCTTATAATAAATTGAACACCGCCTCAGTAAATCCAAGGGACTGTGTGCATGTCAAAACAAACAGTGACCCCTATATCCCTGGCTCCGTCTGCCAAATCAACCCTCATGCATACAAATATGCATTTTTCCGTGGATGAAATTAGAAGGGCAATGCTTTGGGTGTGTTAATATGTGATCTGGGATGGAATAACAGAATGGAATAACATGCTTACAATAACAATGCAAACTTCTCCTAGCACAGTGATGTGCACTGCATACCCTAGTTCGGGGCTCTCCAATCCTGTTCCTGGAGAGCTACCCCCCTGTAGGTTTTCGCTCTAACCTCAGTTGTAACTAACTTGATTCAGTTTATCAACCAGCTAATTATTAGAATCAGGTGCGCTAGATTAGGGTTGGAGGGAAAAACTACAGGTCATCAGCTCTCCAGGAATAGGGTTACTTGCAGCCAAGACCCTGAGGACACATAAGTGCTTATGATAATGCTATGGAACGATGTTTGGGCAGAGCTATTCAACAACCAGCTCATGCCGTACATTGCAAAAACCTATGTATGGTACCTACTGCAGGTATAGGTAAAATGTATTTACTCACAAACTTCACTGGGACCAAATATTGTGTAATTTCAACATTGACAGTATGTCTCAGGGTTACATATATACATTTAGGCAATGAGCTGCACACACAAAACAAAATCTCTTACCGATACTATTTAAGCATTAAATGTACACAATTATGTTCGTTTTATAAGTATTTGAAAATAAATTGTGAAATATATCTCCAAATACATGCCCCCCTCCCATCTCTCACACACGCATGTGCAGTCACACCAACACACACACACACACACACACACACACACACACACACACACACCACACACAATAGTATAGCCTTCCACTTATACTATTCAGCAGAGCATAGATCATCATTGATATGTTAAAGTGAGTACATGTCAGTCGATTAGCTAAGCGTTCCCAATACAGTATTCAAATAATTGACTGCATTATGTTAATGATTTAGGCAACCCGATTAGCCTATTAATTGTGGTGGTTATTGGCATTATAACGCAGACTAAGATATATAGAATTATATACACAGCCTATAGATGTATCAATACAAATCGCTTGCTTGATCATCCACTGGGGTAGTAAAAATAGCGGGAGTAGGGATGCTGCGCAGATGGTTCACAGTTGTATAACCTGCGCGCCAGAGAGCACTGACTAGCCTGCGCAAGGCACACACTCATTATGAAGGAGTGATTTCACTTGATTCCGCGGAGCTCGCTGTCTGGTGGATTTAGTTTATGTAGTCTACTTGACAAATAAGAATACACAACTGATTTCAGAGCATACTTGTTTCAGGAGTCACTGCAGTGTTGTGCTGTAGGCTATCGGGAGAACTACCCAAGTGGAGACTTTGCTGATGCATCTTTGCGCGATCATCCATCTCTTGGCGAATACAAATAACATACACAGAGCAGGGGAAACAGTCTAGCCTACATCAGCTTTCCGAAAAAACACATCGCCTGTTGTAGCTGCTGGACATTTCTTGGAGATATCCAAGAGTACCGGAGCCGCAGATATTGCCTACTTTAATATATTGAACGATAACACGCCACATTCTCACCTTCTATTTGAGGCAAAGAAATAGAGGTCGACCACCACAACAGCATCTTGAGTGGAGTCGAATTGCTGTGGCCATACCTACTTTGCACCGAGCAAGGAATATTTGACATTCAAGTTTCCGTGGAAGTTGAGCAGTGACGGAAAATGGGCATTTATGGTTATTTTGTGGCGCCTTGGAAATGCCTTGTTGTCATCGGTCTAAGACTGCTATTCCTTGTACCTGCAGGAGTGCCAGCGAGGAGCGGGGATTCTTTTTCAAAGGACAACATCACTGTCAGACAAGGGGACAGCGCCGTCTTGAAGTAAGTCATTTAATTTTTACCTTATTGGCTTGGTGAATCGTGCCATATTGCGTGGTGGTCTATAGTTAGTCAAAGTGTTTTGGAATTCATTACGAAGTCGTCTTTATATCCACACATGTACGTTGCAAGCGTGATGTTTAGGTATGTGATAGTGTTATTATTTGTAAGAGATAATCAATTTAAAAATAACTATCTCATATGTTCATCTCAAGCAATAACTATAGCATGCTTAACGCAGACCCGCCTCTTGTTTAATTGTCCGTCCATGTTATTGATTCGGTTAATGTATTTTTAAGGATGCTGTGGGCTGCTGGGATACTCTTATCTATGTGGGGGTAGGGAGGGGTGGGATGGGGTCGTCAGATGATCTTAATGCAATGTTTTATTGTATATTGAATAGGGCAAACATTTGGATTATTCAGGATGGAATACATTAGAGAGAGAGAGAGAGAGAGAGAGAGAGAGAGAGAGAGAGAGAGAGAGAGAGAGAGAGAGAGAGAGAGAGAGAGAGAGAGAGAGAGAGAGAGAGAGAGAGAGAGAGACCCACAGCCAAGTGGCGCAGTTGGTAGAGTATAGTGGGTTCAACTCCCATGGGGTGCCAGTATGGAAATGTATACACTCAGAGATAGAGAGGGAGAGTCACTCTAGTTAAGAGTGTCTGCTAAATCACAAAAATTAGAGAGGGAAAACAATGTGATCAAATTCTATCTGAATCTCCCAAGTCATGTAAGACTTAATTGAGAGGAGCAGTGCTATCAAACTGTGTATTCATGCCTGGGGTGACTGAAGGAAAAGTGGATCTTATGTCACATCCCAGCTGGGTTTGCCAAGAACCTGGCACCATGCAAAGTAAGAGCCATTCTGGAAAGAGAAAGTTGCGTGGGGTGGCCTCTCCTGACACATAATAGAGTCTTGGAGAGCCATCCTTGAGAGAACTTTATTTTGACCATTAAACAAAGCTGTATGTATGTAGTCTGCTGTTAAAGGCATAATGGATTTTTCACATCTTATTATGGATGCTGGAATGCTAATCACTAAAAGGAGGGCCGAACAGGCTCCCATTAACATTCACGGGACTGAAGTGGAGTGGGTCGAGAGTTTCAAGTTCCTTGGTGTCCACATCACCAACAAACTATCATGGTCCAAACACACCAAGACAGTTGTGAAGAGGGCACGACAACACCTTTTCCCCCTTAGGAGACTGAAAAGATTTGGCATGGGTCCCCAGATCCTCAAAAAGTTATACAGCTGCACCATCGAGAGCTTCCTGACCGGTTGCATCACTGCCTGGCATAGCAACTGCTCGGCATCTGACCGTAAGGCACTACAGAGGGTATTTTTTTTGTTTTTGTTTTTACACTGCTGCTACTCGCTGTTTATTATCTATGCATAGTCTCTTTACAAATGACCTCGACTAACCTGTACCCCCGCACATTGTCTCGGTAGCGGTACCCCCTGTATATAGCCTCGTTATTGATATGTGCATTTATTGTACTACTTTTTGATTGACAAGATTTTTATTTACTATTTCTTGAACTGCATTGTTGGTTAAGGGCTTGTAAGTAAGCATGTCACGGTAAAGCCTGTTGTATTCGGCACATGTGACAAATAAAATTAGATTTGATTTAAATCATAAACATTTAGATAGAATCTTAATACCATCTACACATTTCTGTATGCAAGTAAATTCTGATTTACAGCAGTCTGCTAATTTACGGTGTCTGCTATTTGGAGTAATGACATACAAGCCATCACATTTAATCTGAATCTACAGTATTTACATTTGGACTGTGCCTAGAATTTGTTTCTCCCAAGAATATGCAATTAGGGAGCATAACCTGTCAAAATGCTAAGAATGAATCCCATGTTTCTGCCAAACAACATTAGGTTGGGCCTCCTGAGTGGCGCAGCGTTCTAAGGCACTGCAGTGCTTGAGGCGTCACTACAGATCCAGGTCCAGGCGTCACTACAGATCACGGGCTGTGTCTCAGCCGGCCGCGACCGGTAGACCCATGAGGCGACGGACAATTGGCCCAGCGTTTTCTGGATTAGGGGAAGGTTTTGCAAGCCAGGATGTCCTTGTCCCATCGTGCTCTAGCGACTCCTGTGGCAGGCCGAGCACATGCACACTGGCACGGTCACCAGTTGTACAGTGTTTCCTCCGACACATTGGTACGGTTGGCTTCCGGGTTAAGCGAGCAGTGTGTCAAGAAGCAGTGTGGCTTGGCAGGGTTGTATTTCTGAGAATGCATGGCTGTCGACCTTACCTCTCCCGAGTCTGTACAGGAGTTGCAGCGATGGGACAAGACTACCTACCCAATTGGATATCACAAAATTGGGGATACAAAGGGGTAAAAAATAAAAGCATTAGGTTGTCTTCCATTTTTGCATCAAAACATTTCAAACCTTTTTCAGTTTGCTTCTGCTGTACTATTGGGCTGTTGACAGGCACATTATTGAGGTACTATAAAATAACCAGCTCTACGACCCCCTCAAGCGTCTTGCGACTCATCTGAAGTTGGTACAGCCGATCTGCCAACTTCTGTCTGTAGCATCCAAACAGTTTGGGCTACACACTAATATGACCCCTCGGTGGAAGGGGGAGACTCTCATGAACACGTACATGTGCTCTAGGATGCCCACAGGCCTCACAAGACTCATCTGAAGGTTCCCCGGTACCAGTTGAGAAAATTAATGGAAGTACTTATGGAGTCTGTTTAGTGACAAAAATAAGGGGTTAAATACATGTATAAAAAGAACAAATGTTTCCTTATCTTTCATATATCTCTCAGATATAGGACAGACACTTAAGAACAAACCTTCTTTAAATTTTTAGTGGATATTTTATTCAATGTGTTTTTATGGGCTAATAGCAGTAAGGCTAAATACAATTTTTCAAAAATTCTTTTTCAAATACATTTTTTTGATACCTAAGGGGTCTTAAAATTCCAAATCAAATCGCAAAATGATCCCCCCAGCTTAGACTGTAATGGGTTAAAACAGAAACAACTCAAAGGGTTAAGTTTAAGTTTTTAGTCTGAGAGGTTATGGTTCGGGCTATGGTTTGGGGAAGGCTTAAAACAAAGTAATTAAAAATGACGTGCTATCACTATCAAGTATCTTCAAGTATTATTGCGGCTTACTAGAGCGTTGTGAACTCTAGCATGTGGTCTAAGCAGCAAGCTCCGGCTCTGAGCATCACGAGTTTGCTCCCAGTGCTGGGCAATACTTTTTCGTGAGGCATATATCGACGTTCTGGGGACCTTTTCAAACGTCCCAAATCACCCATCTATTTCTAGTGATCAGTCTGAAAATATCATTAGGAAGCTGGTGGGGGCAAGCGGTTGCAGAATAAGCAGTGCTTTGAGATGTCATAGTTAACTGGACTGCATCAGTAACCCTCATATTTTATACGCTATGGCTAAAAACAAAAGTGAATGTCACTGAACCTCATTTCTCCAAAGTATGGAGATGATGATAACAGTATTTCTGCTCACCTTGAATATGCTGCACATTTCGACTGAAGCTATCTGGGGTTGGGCCTGGTCAATCTGTGGATGGGAGACCAGGGGCTATATCTATCAAGAGTCTCAGAATAGACAGACGTTTAGATACACTCAATTAGTATTTGGTAACATTATCTTTAAATTGTTTACCTTGGGTCAAACGTTTCAGGTAGCCTTCTATAAGCTTCCCACAATAAGTTGGGTGAATTTTGGCCCATTCCTCCTGACAGAGCTGGTGTAACTGAGTCAGGTTTATAGGCCTCCTTACTCGCACACGCTTTTTCAGCTCTACCCGCACATTTTCTAGAGGATGAGGTCAGGGCTTTGTGATGGCCACTCCAATACATTGACTTTGTTGTCCTTAAGCCATTTTCCACAACTTTGGAAGTTGTTGCTTCAACATATCCACATAATTTTCCTACCTCATGATGTCATCTATTTTGTGAAGTGCACCAGTCCCTCCTGCAGCAAAGCACCCCCACAACATGATGCTGCCACCCCCGTGCTTAACGGTTGGGATGGTGTTCTTCGGCTTGCAAGCTTCTCCATTTCTCCTCCAAACATAATGATGGTCATTATGGCCAAACAGTTCTATTTTTGTTTCATCAGACCAGAGGACATTTCTCCAAAAAGTATGATATTTGTCCCCATGTGCAGTTGCAAACCATAGTCTGGCTTTTTTATGGCGGTTTTGGAGCAGTGGCTTCTTCCTTGCTGAGTGGACTTTCAGGTTATGTCGATGTAGGACTCGTTTTACTGTGAATACAGATACTTTTGTACCCGTTTCCTCCAGCATCTTCACAAGGTCCTTTGCTGTTGTTCTGGGATTGATTTGCACTTTTCGCACCAAAGTACGTTCATCTCTAGGAAAAAAGAATGCGTCTCCTTCCTGAGCGGTAAGACGGCTGTGTAGTCCCATGGTGTTTATACTTGCGTACTATTGTTTGTACAGATGAACGTGGTACCTTCAGGCGTTAATCCAACCACAGTGTCCGATTTCAAAAAGTATTTTCGGCGAAAGCACAACATATCATTATGTTAGGTCAGCACCTAGTCACAGAAAGCATATAGCCATTTTCCAGCCAAAGATAGGAGTCACAAAAAGCAGAAATAAAGATAAAATGAATCACTAACCTTTGATATTCTTCATCAGATGACTATCCCGGGACAACATGTACACAATACATGTATGTTTTCTTCGATCAAGTTCATATTTATATCCAAAAACCTCAGTTTACATTTGGCTTTGCCTCCAAAACATCCCGTGAATTTGCACAGAGCCACATCGATTTACAGAAATACTCATAATAAACTTTGATAAAAGATACAAGTATTATGCACAGAATTATAGATATACTTCTCTTTAATGTAACCGCTTTGTCAGATTTCAAAAAAAGCTTTACGGAAAAAGCAAACCATGCAATAATCTGAGAACGGCGCTCAGAGACCAAAACAAGCCAAACAAATACCCACCATGTTGCGGAGTCAACAGAAGTCAGAAATAGCATTATAAATATTCACTTACCTTTGATGATCTTCATCAGAATGCACTCCCAGGAATCCCAGTTCCACAATAAATGTTTGTTTAGTTCGATAAAGTCCATCATTTATGTCCAAATACCTCCTTGTTGTTCGCGGCTGGAGTTCACAAATCCAAATTCATGATGCGCGATCACTAGGTCCAGACGAAAAGTCAAAAAGTTGCGTTACAGTCCGTAGAAACATGTCAAACGATGTATAGAATCAATCTTTAGGATGTTTTTAACATAAATCTTCAATAATGTTCCAACCGGAGAATTCCTTTGTCTGTAGAATTGCAATGGAACGCAGGTCGCTCTCACGTGAGCGCGCGTGATCAACTCATGCCACTCTGGCAGACCTGTTACTCAATCAGCTCTCATTAACCCCCACTACACAGTAGAAGCATCAAACAAGTTTCTAAAGACTGTTGACATCTAGTGGTAGCCTTAGGAAGTGCAACATGACCAATATCCCACTGTATCTTCAATAGGGAATGAGTTGAAAAACGACCAACCTCAGATTTCCCACTTCCTGGTTGGATTTCTTAGGTTTTTGCCTGCCATATGAGTTATGTTATACTCACAGACATCATTCAAACAGTTTTAGAAACTTCAGAGTGTTTTCTATCCACATATACTAATAATATGAATATCTTAGCTTCTGGGACTGAGTAGCAGGCAGTTTACTCTGGGCACCTCTGGGCACCTCTGGGCACCTTATTCATCCAAGCTACTCAATACTGCCCCCAGCCATAAGAAGTTAATCTCTTTATGTGGGAAAACAGGTTTTTTATAAAGTTTAACATGTGCTCATTAGGTGAGATAAATCGTTATTTTGAACCAAATTACACTAGAGTGACAATAACACTACTCAAATGGCACTCTATTCGTGGAATAACACATCTCACTGAATTCCCTCAAACTCTGTTTGTGTGTTGTGGATGACAGAGCACAAAATAGAAAATTGATATTTTGATAATAATCTATCAATGAGAATTGACAGCTGGATCCAAGGAACAAGCAGATGGTCCTTGGGCTCTGGTTTCCATTATTAGCTTGGCTGGATATGAGTTATTGTTATGAAGCCAAATTACTCAGAGTAATAACATAAATGAAGTGTTGAACATGCAGAGGCCCCACATACCCTCATTTAAGCACCAGGGGGTATCATTAGCTTGAGCTGCTGGGCTCTAGGGGCTTGATTTTGATATTGGTTGCCAAGAAATCAGCAATCAAAACGGGTTTGAAAAGATAACATTTGCACCATAATAAACAACAATGTGAAAATATGGTAGGAACATTGAATGGAGATACATTGAAGGATACGATACAGAGCCTGAGTCAACATTTGATCTCACCCATAACTGTTGTTTGGCAAAATTACATCACAATCGTCATGCTAAATTCTACATTGAAGATGATTGACAATATAACTATATTTGGCTCTTATTCTTCTATTTGACATTATCTGGACCAAAATATTGAAATTATAGTGAAACAGTAGGACCCAAAGTTGCATCCCATTTAAATATGTTGGAGACAATGGTACACAGCAGTTTGTAAGGTACACTCTTAGAAAAAAAGAGTTCCAAAAGGGTTCTACCTGGAACCAAAAAGGATTCTTCAAAGGGTTATCCTATGGGGACAGCCGAAAATCCCTTTTAGGTTCTGGATAGCACCAGTTTTTTCTAAGAGTGTACGCAGAACTGGTGGTGCACTACTGGTGCCTCAGCATCACCCAAGTTCATAGAAATGGTGACATCTTAACTTCGTCATTCGTTGCATTTTTGAGTGGTTTTGCATCAATGAAACAACCAACCTTCAACATTTTTGGTTCAAAGGAAGGTAAATACATTTTACAGGGAGATACTGTACCTGCAGTTATTAGATATTATCCACGAGTGACTTTTTTGTGTTTTTCGTCTCTGAAAGTCATCTGAGCACACATCAGTCTTCTGTTCACACCGACCGTGACATCCATCTAACACAAGTTAGGTTTCATCTTTTCTGTGTTGTCGTAAATCACAGAGATTGATTGTCATAAATGTTTTATATCCGGCCACCTTGGCACTGCAGTGTAATCCTAGCCGCTCCTCCTCTTCTGATGCCAGCCTGCATCTAAATGTATTATGTCCTGTGCTCCCCTCCCCTTCCTACTGCATGTTTAGTTGCACCTTTTCAACATCGTTAATTAATTCTCATCAGTGGCAAAACCTCCTTCGTGTCATCACTCTTCCCTGGAAAATGTTCTCTCTCTCCACCACCTGAACTCTCCTCCTAGTTCCCTCAGTGCACTGTTTTAGGTATTTTCCGACCAACTTTTCTTTGTCTGACTTTTATTGACCTTTTGTTCCCACCAAGACAAATGTTAATGGTCGAACAAAGGCCTATTGTGGTTAAACAAGATTGTCTGCAAATTGTATACAGGTTGTTATATGTGCAGTGGCAGTGTTACAAAAACACAATTTTGTGCACAATACTGGCTATTGCCTGATTTTTTTTTATAGTGATATAGGTTAATTTCAAAACTGTAAAAATACTTTCGTACCTGTTTCCTCCAGCATCTTCACAAGGTCCTTTGCTGTTGTTCTGGATTGATTTGCACTTTTCGCACCAAAGTACGTTCATCTCTAGGAGACAGAACGCGTCTCCTTCCTGAGCGGTATGACGGCTGTGTGGTTCCATGGTGTTTATACTTGCGTACTATTGTTTGTACAGATGAACGTGGTACCTTCAGGCATTTGGAAACTGCTCCCAAGGATGAACCAGACTTGTGGAGGTCTACAATGTTTTTTCTGAAGTCTTGGCTGATTTATTTTGATTTTCCCATGATGTCAGGCAAAGAGGCATTGAGTTTGAAGGTAGGCCTTGAAATACATCCACAGGTACACCTCCAATTGACTCAAATTATGTCAATTAGCCTATCAGAAGCTTCTAAAGCCATGACATAATTTTCAAGCTGTTTAAAGGCTCAGTCAACTTAGTGTATGTAAACTTCTGACCCACTGGAATTGTGATACAGTGAATTACAAGTGAAATAATCTGTCTGTAAAACAATTGTTGGGAAAATGATTGTCCGAAAAGTAGATGTCCGAACCGACTTGCCAAAACTATAGTTTGTTAACAAGAAATTTGTGGAGTGGTTGAAAACGAGTTTTGCAACCTAAGTATATGTAAATTTCCGACTTCAACTGTATGTAAGAATGCTGATCATTGACTACAACTCAGTATTCAACTCCATAGTCACCTCTAAGCACATCAACAAGCTCAGGAACCTGGGACTGAACAACTCCCTCTGCATCTGGATCCTGGACTTCCTGACGGAATGCCCCTAGGCTGTGATGGTCAGCAACAACACATCTGTCACGCTTACCATCAACATGGGGGTCTCTCAGTGGTGTGTGGATAGTCCCCTCCTGTACTCCCTATTCACCCACGATTGCGTGGCCAATCTCGACTCCAACATCATCATCAAGTGTGCTGACGACACAACAATGGTAGGACTGATCACCGATGACAATGAGGCAACCTATAGGGAGGTCAGAGACTGCCAGTACAACAACCTCTCGCTCAACGTCAGCAAGACAAGGGAGCTGATCGTGAACTACAGGAAACTAAGGGGTGAGCACGCCCCCATCCACATACAGTAGATGGGGCTGTAGTCGACCGGGTCGTGAGCTTCAAGTTCCTCGGTGTCCACATCACTAGGGAATTAACATGTTCCACATACACCCACACAGTTGTGAAGAGGGCATAACATCACCCCTTCACCCTCATGAGGCTGAAAAGATTTGTCACGGGCCCTCAGATCCTCAAAAAGTTATACAGGTGCACCATTGAGAGCATCGTGACTGGCTGGCATCATCATCGCTTGGTACTGCAATGCACCCAACTGCAAGGCGCTACAGCTTCCAGCCACTCAAGCCATAGACTGTTCTCTCTGCTACCGCACGGCAAGCAGTGTCAGTGCATGAAGTCCGGAACAAACAGGACCCTAAACAGCTTCTACCGCCAAGCCTGCTAAATAGCTATAAAATGGCAAACTGGACTACCTGTATTAATCAACACACACATAACACAAACAGACATTTATTTGATCAGAACAGAATGTTGATTTTTGGGATAAGTAAAAGAAATCTGCTTTCAACTGATACATTCTCGCTGTGTACAATTATTTGTAATATCATGGAAATCTAAATACAGGTTTTGATTGAATAGCAACACTAATGTTAAACTTTATTAACATTTTTATTTGCACTTAGTGTCAACATAGGATTGAATAAATTACAATAATATATTTGACCAATATTGTCAACTGCATCACTGTTTTGTAAAATATATATATTTTTTAAGTTACCCCTTTTTCATCATATCCAATTGGTAGTTACAGTCTTGTCCCATCGCTGCAACTGCCCTACGGATTCGGAAGAGGCGAAGGTCGAGAGCCATGTGTCCTCAAACTGCTAAGCCGCACTGCTTCTAGACACACTGCTCGCTAAACCCGGAAGCCACCTGCACCAATGTGTCAGAAGAAACATTGTCCAGCTAGCAACCAAAGTCAGCTTGCAGGCGCCCGGCACGCCACATGGAGTTGTTAGAGAGTGATGAGACAAGGAAATCCCAGCCGGCCTAACCCGGACAATGGTGGGCCAATTGTGCGGCGCCTCATGGATCTCCTGGTCACGACCGGCTGTGACACAGCCTGGGATCAAACCCGGGTCTGTGCCTTAGCGATGCAGTGCCTTAGACTGCTGTGCCACTCGGGAGACCTGTAACAAGATTTGTAAGTATCGCAGATACCTCACCATACATACTTTTGCAGAATCATTATCTTGTCTTTCAACCTGTTGCAGTCATTAGATTCTCTACACTTCACATTCCTTCACAAAACATAATACCTTATCGATTCATTCCATTAGTGCTGTTGATCTCATAGTTCTTGATGACATAGTTAATCATAATTTGACATTGACGTCTGATGAGAGATGTCCATTATTCTTACTCTTTGTCTGCCATTGTCACGTTCGTCATACGAATCGGACCAAGGCGCAGCGTTGTATGCGTACATTCTATATGTATTAAAAGAAGGAACACTGAACAAACTAACAAAACAAACTGTGAAGCTAATATGAATAGTGCAGACAGGCAACTAAACATAGAACAAGAACCCACGAACACAAAAGGGAAAATGGCTACCTAAATATGATCCCCAATCAGAGACAACGATAAACAGCTGCCTCTGATTGGGAACCATATCAGGCCACCATAGACATACAAATACCTAGACCTACAAAACCCCTAGAACTACAAAAGCCCTAGACAATACGAAAACTAGCATACCCACCCTCGTCACACCCTGACCTAACCAAAATATAAAGAAAACATAGATATCTTAGGTCAGAGCGTGACAGCCATGTTCGAAAAGACGTACAAACTTTTGATATTCAGACATTTTCCTTGCTATGGCTCCTTTGTTACAGTTGACATTGAGTAAATAAATAAAGGCGATTTAAAATGTGTGTGGGAATGCATGCACTGCTACTCTCAAATGGCAGTTAGAAATACAGAAGATGACAGTGTGACCAGTACGGCCAACAATTCTCATCAGTAGGGACTAGAGCTGTCATTTCTTTATAACAAACCTCATGTGTGGGAACATGTATTTTTGACTTTGTAGTAAAAACTCTAAAGCATGTTTTATTTGTTAGATTCACCCAGTAAAATGCATCTTCATCTTAGTCAGTCATACAGTATATTTACTTGCCTTTTCAATCAACAGTATTTATTTAATCATAACTAATGGGCAATACATAATTATTATATACATTTTTTAATGTAACCTTTATTTAACTAGGCAAGTCAATTAATTAAGAACAAATGCTTATTTACAATGAACGGCTTTCACCGTCCAAACCCAGATGACACTGGGCCAATTGTGCACCGCCCTATGGGACTCCCAATCACGGCCTGTTGTGATACAGCCTGGATTTGAACCAGGGTTTCTGTAATGACTCCTCAAGCACTGAGATGCAGACCGCTGCGCCACTTGGTAGCCCGTGTGAACTGTTGTTATCAGTTGATGTTATTCTTCAACAACACAGACCCCAAAGCAAATCAAGGGGTGAAAAATATATTTATTCAAAGAGAACAAATCTTAGTTGTTATGCTTGAAAGTGTATCTTCAACGTTCGTTCTTTCCTGTTCTCGTTGTTTTTCCTCTGAACAAAGAGAAAGGATTTCGTTTTTGACCAAAACATAGCCTGTGGTTCACCAATTAGAATTCATTGCAGTAAAATTGGACCAATGGCCAAATACAAAGTATCCCGTTTCAGGCTTCAATGTATAGATAGTTTGAACCAATCAGATATTGCCATACGTACCTGAATATCTTTGAATATTCCTACACCATATACATGAAATTACCATAACCTCATTGAAACAACGCTTTAATTGTTTTTCATTACATGAATGAATTCTCCTGAAACAATCAAAATACACTCCAAAACCCTGCACATGACATTGACACATCCACAGCAAACATATTGACCAAAGGCCCAAACTGCAATATTGTGATATGACATTGACACATATCCACCGGAAATTAAACATATTGACCAAAGGGACGAAAAACAATATTAGGTCTTTTATTTTTTTATTTTTTTTACATTATACAGTTAGGTCTTATGTTCACTCACAGACAGAAAGGGAGGGTGTTGACTTAGAGAAATTATTATAAGCACATTTCATCCAGTCCCCCATCATGCCGTGTAATGATAACAATTAGTACATGTAATTAGATGTAATTACAATCAGACAGTCAAGACAATGGGATCATTATTTATGATTGCAATTAACTCCCTCCGCAGTAATCAATCTATTGATATTCTAAGCCGTTCCTGTGCATTATTGTTGTAATTGTATGTGTTTGGTGAGGGAAAAAGTACATATTACATTTCTGTTGCTAATTACCAGTTCTGTTTTCGATTATATTCTGTGCATTTTACTAACCAGCAAGTAAATGTAGCATTATGTATATTTGGCTATCTGTCAGAAAGCAGAGATTTTTTTCTTTCAATAGCAAGGTGTGCTGATCGGAATCTGGATGCACACTGTGTCTCACACATCCTCATTTACTCTGTGCTGTCACATGCATCAACAGCAAGTATTTAATCAAATCCAGATGTTATGATAATGTTTCATATGTGAAGCAAATGACCGCAAACGTATATTCCTCTATTGAATCTTATAGCAAAGTATGAAGTTGACACATTTGTTGCAAACACATACACATTCTTCAATTAAATGTGTCATGTCATCCACGGAGAACCTCTGCTTTATTAGCAAAGAGAAATTGTGATATGGTGCAACAAGGAACGCAATCATATTGATACTGGATGAAATAAATACTCGATCAAACATAAGAGAACTGACAAGTATTCCCCTGTGTGAAATGTGAATTACCCATCTTACCCATCACTTATGCAAAATGGGACATACAGGAGGACTTTGAATGCTAGATATGTTACAGTGTCTGGTTCTCCCATCATTATTGGAGTGTCCTCATTTGTGACCGACTGGCTCGATTCGGTCTCATATAACATATTTTTTTTTTTTTTTTTACATTGGACAAAAGTAGAGACAGAGCTAGAAAATTGTATATCACACACTACAGTTAAGGAACAATGGGAAAGTAATTCTGCTTTTCAAAACATCCGTTTTGAGAAAATGACCCTTGAATGTTTTGATACACCTACTGGAGGGCTCTTCTTTGCGTACACCCATTCAGTATCGTTCACACCCTCTTTAGCCGTACCCCCACCCATCTCTTTTAGGATTCACAAGGGAGGTCATGTGCTAAACAGAGTGAGTAGTGTAGTAAACAACCAAAGATTTCAAGACTAAAAGTGGTAAAAGTAGTAGCCTACAATAAGGAAAAACTCCAGGTAAAATACACTTTTATCTAGTCCTTGGCCTATATCCTGATCTGACTTTGGTGCAGGTGCATGTGTTTACCAGAGACGGTAATGTAAAAAACATTACCGTCTCTGGTAAACACACACTATATCAAATCAAAGTTTATTTGTCACATGCACAGGATACAGAAGGTGTAAACTGAACAGTGAAATGGTTACTTGCATAGTAGCAATATCAAAAACAGAAAGTGTCCAGATCAAAATATGTCATAAATATTACATCATTTTTAGATGACGCTGACCCGACACACTTGTCTAAATTGATGGGTCATGTGAAAGAAATGCTATAACCACTCTCCACCCACATCTAGCTTAGTGGATGGGTCACTATTGTCTAGACATGTGCACATGTTCATGAAATACAATAGATGTCCGTAATCCCTCCCCAGACACACCTGGCTAACTTGATGGGTCATGTAATCATCTGACAAAGTGGAGTCTTCTGTTTAGACATGTTGCTAGCTGGCTAAACAATGAACCGGTATAATCTCAACTCATACTACTATCAATACAAACATTGTAATAGCTGTAGTATGAATCTGCAGGTAGCTAAAAATAACCAACTAGGTTAAATGTTAGCTAGCTAATTTCTGATTTGAATGATATTACTACAAAGATCATACACGTAATGTTAGCTAGCGAACGTTGGCTCGCTAGTTAACTGTTCTCTGTACCTTGCAATGAAAACGACTTTCTGACAAAATTAGAAATCTATAGAATCTGAAAATGTAGCTAGACTCTTACCCGTATACATGTATGAACGCTCCACGGCAGACTTGAACCATTTAACTCAGTTTTGTTTGTAGCTACATCTTGTTTGGCCAGCGTTGTGTCAAGTCACTCTGGTTCACACTGACCCTGGCGTTTGCAGAAAGGAGCCCATCACTTTTTCCAACCGATCTGTCGATAGCGCCTGCTAAATTCAGGGCATCAATGTTGTTGAGAAAAGTAGCAAAACTTTTGTAGTTCTCGATCGCTAATGTTATATCTTTCAAGAACACTGCGGTAGAATTGACTATCAACACATACTGAGCAGCTCACGTTATAGACAGAAGCATGATACATGGCCCCTCCAATAAAGTAGTGACGTGCGACATACGCCTAGCTTCCTGAAACGGGTCACACATGAACTAAAACTTAGTAAAATCTTTGAAATTGTTGCATGTTGCATTTATATGTTTGTCAGTCAAAGTTGGGACACACCTCATCATTCAAGGGTTTTTCTTAATTTTTATTATTTTCTACATTGTAGAATAATAGTGAAGACATCAAAACTATGAAATAACACACATGGAACCAGAAAAGTGTTAAACAAATCAAAATATATTGTATTCTTCAAAGTAGCCACCCTTTGCCTTGATGACAGCTTTGCACACTCTTTGCATTCTCTCAACTAGCTTCATGAGTTAGTCACCTGGAAGGCATTTCAATTAACAGGTATGCCTTCATAAAAGTTAATTGTGTAATTTCTTTCCTTCTTAATGCGCCAATCAGTTGTGTTGTGACAAGGTAGGCGTGGTATACAGAAGATAGCCCTATTTGGTAAAAGACCAAGTCCATATTATGGCAAGAACAACTCAAATAAGCAAAGAGAAATGACAGTCCATCATTACTTTAAGACATGGTCAATCAATCCGAAAAATGTCAAGAACTTTGAAAGTTTCTTCAAGTGCTATCATGAAACTGGCATTCATGAGGACCGCCACAGAAAAGGAAGTCCCAGAGTTTCCTCTGCTGCAGAGGATAAGTTCATTAGAGTTACCAGCCTCAGAAATAAATGATTAAAATAAATGATTCACAGAGTTCCAGTAACAGACACATCTCAACATCAACTGTTCAGAGGAGACAGCGTGAATCAGGCCTTCATGGTCAAATTGCTGAAAAGAAACCACCATTAAAGGACCCAATAAGAAGAACAGACTTGCTTGGGCCAAGAAACTCGAGCAATGGACATTAGACCGTTGGAAATCTTTGTGTTTTTGTGAGATGCAGAGTATGCGAATGGATGATCTCCGCATGTGTGGTTCCACCGTGAAGCATGGAGGAGGTAGTGTGGGGGTGCTTTGCAGTGAACACTGTCTGGATTTATTTAGAATTCAAGGCACACTTAACCAGCATGGCTACCACAGCATTCTGCAGCGATACGCCATCCCATCTGGTTTACGCTTAGTGGGACTATCATTTGTTTTTCAACAGGACAATGACCCAACACACCTCCAGGCTGTGTAAGGGATATTTGACCAAGAAGGAGAGTGATGGAGCACTGCATCAGATGACCTGGCCTCCACAATCACCCAACCTCATCCCATCCCAGCATATGTGGGAACTCCTTCAAGAATGTTGGAAAAGCATTCCAGATGGAGCTGGTTGAGAGAAGGCCAACAGTGTGCAAAGCTGTCATCAAGGCAAAATAGTGAAGGCTACTTTGAAGAATCTGAAATATTAAATATTTTGTTGATTTGTGTAGCACTTTTTTGGTTACTACATGATTCCATATGTGTTATTTCATAGTTTTGATATCTTCACTATAATTCTACAATGTAGAAAATAGTAAAAATAAAGAAAAATCCTGGAATGAGTAAGTGTGTCCAAACTTTTGACTGGTACTGTAAGTCATAAAGAATGTTGATATGAGCTGAAAGCTGAGACTCCACAGATCATAAGGATATCTTAGTTGTCAGCCTGTGAAATAGCATTATCAACAGCCCAGAGAGTCAAGATCAGGTCAGCTTCGATTTGGTCTGTGTTTGAGATAGAGCTACATTGTTTGGTTCTTATGAACAAAAGTAACCTATTTTCAGTGTTCTCCGATAATGTATTACAGAATTAGAACATCGAATGTCCACCCACTGACTAAATCTTTGCACACACATTTTGTTGTTGTTATCCTACGGACTATGGGCATCCAGAGCGCTCTGAATGGTTCATTCCTGCTATTTTGAACAGATTCTTTTCATCACTTTGGCATAAAAATTGCTCCCTAGGGAAGCAAAAACAAAGCAAAAACTAAGAATATTGTGCAGGGAGGATTTGCTTCCAAAATTTAGGTATACCGATAAAGAGGCGTTGGAGGATATTTACAGACATAGTGACACTGAATATAATAAGTCAAACTCAGATGATGGGAGCAACTTGGACGAGAAGGACTTTGACTCGGTCGAGGAAGAATGTTTTCTAGAAGGATTGGATCCCGTTTAAGATCTGTAACAAAACATGTATTTAGTTGTGCTCTGCTTCTTTGTGTTTTGAATTTACAGTATGTATACAGTATATGCCTAGGTAACTGTCCTGTTCCTGCCATGCTTAGAAATGTCGAGGTGTATAATTCCAAAGTAGTTAGATATTGTCTATATTTCTGTCTCGGACGTCTACAAACAATTCCTTGGACCTCATGGCTTGGTTTTTGCTCTGACATGCACTATCAACTGTCAGACCTTATATAGACAGGTGTGTGCCTTTCCAAATCATGTCCAATCAATTGAATTTACCACAGGTGCACTCCAATCAAGTTGTAGAAACATCTCAAGAAGGATTAATGGAAACAGGATGCACCTGAGGTCAATTTCAAGTCTCATAGCAAAGGGTCTTAATACTTATGTCAATAAGGTATTTCAGTTTTTTATACATTTTCAAAAATTTACAAAAAAATGTTATTATGGGGTATTGTGTGTAGATGAGGGGGAAAAAATAATTTAATCAAATTTAGAATAAGGCTGTAATGTAACAAAATGTGGAAAAACTCAAGGGGTCTGAATACTTTCCGAATGCACTGTAAATTATGTTTCACAATTGGCTTCTCAAATGTATCAAAGTACTTTCTGCATTTGTACAAATGATTAGCCTGTGAAAGCTGTTTCCGATTACAGGTGAAGGTTGCTCGCCGGATACTTGCCAACATGTGATTGACTGTTTCATTCATAGGAATGCTCACAGTGAGGGCTTGTCTGCATGATGCTGATGAGGGCCCCCTTGGTGGTTTTGTTTATGCTGCATGTTCTGCTGCAAACTGGACATCTCTCGAACAACTGCAGCAGGCAATCTTATGAAATGGTGTGGACTGGGAGGGCCTGTGACAGAGTGATATAATAGTCAGACAGTTGGTAAATTGCATTTTGTTCTAAAGAAAGGACAAAGCTTTTTGCTAATGGACTTCACAAACAATATGACTCTACTAGTTATATCTGCTTACCTGGGGAATTAGTCTATCTACTAGTTTATCAAGCCGGGTATTTCTGAATACAACTTTTCACATAACACACATTACCTGTTGTTGTTGAGGAAGCCATCTGTGTTATCAGGGCAGTAACTCCGGTCACTATCAGATGCCTCACGATGGAGTTTTCATAGGAGTCAAGGGAGACTGGCAACAGTGGAGGAGGTGTCACAAGGGTATGTCACTTATGTCACATGACACACTTTTATTCAGAGGTATTGCCTAGCAAGCTGTGGACAATCACTGTTGGAGCTAGAAACACAAGCATTTTGCTACGCCCGCAATAACATCTGCTAAACACATATATGTGACAAATAAAATTTGATTTGATTCAAACATAGCAAGTGAACAGTGAATTCAATTATTTTTGAAGGGCCTCCTGAGTGGCACAGCAGCCAGTTAGGTGGCTGCATCGCAGTGCTTGAGGCGTCACTACAGACCCGTGTTCGATCCCTGCCACGACCAGGAGACCCATGAGGTGGCGCACAATTGGCCTAGCATCGTCCGAGTTTGGGAGGGTTTGGCCGGCCAGGATGTCCTTGTCCAATCGCGCTCTAGCAACTCCTGTGGCGGGCCGGGCACATGCATGCTGACACGGTCGCCAGTTGTACGGTGTTTTCTCCGACACTTTAGTGCGACTGGCTTCCGGGTTAAGCAAGCAGTTTGTCAAGAAGCAATGCGGCTTGGCAGGGTCGTGTTTCGGGGGACACATGGCTGTCGACCTTCGCCTCTCCGTATGGGAGTTGTAGCGATGGGACAAGACTGTAACTACCAGTTGGATAGATCGCTAAACCACTGCAATCACGGTGCTGGACATGTTATGATACCAACCTTTTCTCCTTCTGGTAGGTCCAAGCATCTGTTCATGACCAGAGGATCAGTCTGGCACCCACCTTGTCTAACAGAAAAACAGGGTAGACGATTGTCATCATCCCTCAATGATAAACATATCTTGAGAAATAATGTAATCTTGTTGGAAGCTAATTCCATGCTTTACAGATGTAGACTGACTGGCTCCAGATTGGATTAGGTTCAGGCCGGTGACGCCGTTACACTATGTAACCAACTGTGACATGTTTTACTATGGCCCTGGGTTGATTTGCGTTTGTTGCTGCTAGTTAGTACACTGTTGTTGCCAGACGTGAGTACCACCATAGCTGCATCCAATATTTATATGTGCCCTAGACATGGGTTGCACCTCAGAGGCTAATGTGACTGTCATCTAAATTACACTAACTTTGAGTAACATGGAAATATGATGACTTTGCTATAGTAGGCAAATCATTACTAGGAAACAACTTTGAAGCATTATCACATCGTCAAATTTACTTCATAGATATGGCAATGTTGCCATTACTGTTACTAGCTAGGAAAGTTTGTCAAAAATAGCAAGCAATGCTAATGTTAGCTAGCTTAAAAATACGGTGGTTATACCGAATCTAAAGTCAATCTGGCAACATCATAATCATGACAAAAGGTTTTCTTACAATTATTTCTAACATCAGCTATGCTAGCGATGATAATGTTACATAAACAACAGTCTATGGTCTAGCTACTGGTATACTCACCAGCACTGGGGACCAACGAAGGACCCTATTCGGCATGATAGGGTCCTTCAGCAGGGCATGCAAACCATAGTTTGTCCTTTCATATATTTTCAGTTTCAAACGTCCGTGATTCTTTGAGCGCGTTGGGAGCAATGAGGGGGTTCATGAATCTGTCCCTGGTTACAACGGTGGGAGGAGTTTCAACCGGGTGAAAAGTGATTGCATTTGTTTTGGTACCAGGCTGCCTGCCGGCCGTGAGACAGTTGTGAAGTCGGCTCAAAACAAAAGTGACGTAATCAAGTATGTGGAGTGATGAGTAGGATTCTGTGTTTTCACATTCAAAGTGATTGCTTTATCTGCTTTTACAATGAAAATTCAAGCATTTATTTTATGGAAAAGAGATGTATGTTTCTGGACGATGCACCAGGCTGCCTCTGTTGACAGCATGACCAAGCGACGCAGATTACTGTTTGATTTGAGAAGGATGCTCCTCCCTCTCTGCTTTTGCCCGATGACGTGACGAGCCATTGCACGGTTCAACCCGGGCCAGCATAATAGAACTCTTCAATGAAGGGAAGCTAAGTGGGCGGAGGGGCAATTTGCATGTGGAGCTTGGCAAAAGGGGGCATGTAATCCAAAACCCAATCTTAATTTACTTATTGTGATGCACTGAGGTTCCAAACTCTGTTTCTAGAAGAGACTGACCTTATGACCAATGTTATCCTATTTACACTTTGTAGAGTTAGGTTCTTAACAAACAGAATAAACTTACGGACAACTAGTCAAAGCTCAAACCAAGTTTATTCACCCACTGGGTCAAACAGCTGCAGAACACAAAGACATGTTTACACAAGCACATATATGTATACCCTTCTTCTAGGTGGTCCCCTCCTCGCACGTCTAGACAGCCAATACATCTCACTTGCTAGGCAGGAACTTAAGTGGGGACTGTTCCTTATCACCTCTTCTGACCTGACCTCGGCCCAAATTCTCACTCCTCCCTAATTATTTTCTGCCCTGCTAGAGCTGACCCGGTCAACTGTAAGTGCTGTTATTGTGAAATGGAAACAGTGACTCAGCCGCGAAGTGGTAGGCCACACAAGCTCACAGAATGGAACTGGCGAGTGCTGTAGCACGTAAAAATTGTCTGTCCCCGGTGGCAACACTCACTACCGAGTTCCAATCTGCCTCTGGAAGCAATGTCAGCACAATAACTGTTCGTTGGGAGCTTCATGAAATGGGTTTCCATGGCTGATCAGCTGCAAACAAGCCTAAGATCACCATGCGCAATGCCAATGTAAAATTCGAGCTATTGGACTCTGGAGCAGTGGAAAGGCATTCTTTAGAGTGATGAATCATGCTTCACCATCTGTCAGTTTGACTGACGAATCTGGGTTTGGCGGATGCCAGGTGAACTTTACCTGCCCGAATACATAGTGCCAACTGTAAAGTATGATGAACGAGGAATAATGGTCTAGGGCTCTTTTTCATGGTTTGTGCTAGGCCCCTTAGTTCCAGTGAGGGGAAATCTGAACGCTACAGCATACAGTGACGTTCTACACGATTCTGTGCTTCCAAGAGTTTGGGAAAGACCCTTTCCTGTTTCAGCATGACAATGCCCCCGTGAAGTATAAGTCCCTGACTCTTCTTTGTTTCTTGGAACACCGCTTTGGGACTAAAGTATCTGATAACAAGGCTTCTATCTCCTACCTCCCGATCTCCTCAGGGTGGTAAAGAAAGGGGAAGGGGGGGGTGACAGATGAGCTATTGTCCCTAGTGGACTTCATGGCCCCACCATATCATGGAACCGGCATTCCAGCTCTGGTAAACTCCTCAAAGACAGGAAGGGTGAACCTGGTTCCTGGATTAAGGTGTAATTGTAAATCACCCCGTGTTGCCCCCTCGTGGGCCTTCATCACAACACAACAGAGCTGGCTGCATTTACAGAGCCTTGACAAAATGAAGGAGCTCTCACAGTGTCATTGTGAGTGTGCTGGAGCACGGGGAGTCGATGAGGAGTCTTTGTGGGAGTGTGATGCATTGCTGGATACTTTGTTTGTTGGACATCTCTTATTGATGTTTGTGCCTAGATTGTCATTTCAGGAGCACCGAGAGCATATGTAACATTTATCTAGGCTTTTCTTTTTGTGTGTATAGAGAGATTAAGTGTGTGTGGTTTTTGTTTGTTTGTGTGTGTGTGTGTGTGCAGTTTTAAAAGGTTTTTGAAATGCAGAGGAAATGGAGCCATTGAACTTCAGTATCATTGTTATACATTTGCCTGCACTTCGTTCTTGGGAGGATGAAAAGGAAAAAATATGCCTTTGCACCACATATTGACTGGGAATAGTAAAGAATTACGACACACTGTGACTCTTATCCGAGACAGCATTGTACACTCTTTAACACTAGAACTGCTGGGTAGAGGTCTTCAGGGGTACAAAAAGTTTGACCCATTCCAAATTGGACCTGGGGCTTTCCCATCCGGACCTGATATGCATAAATACATTTTGAAAATATATAGACCCATTCCGAACGGACCCGAGGACAACTAGAACCTTTCCGTATAGTCCTGGTTGGAACCAGACCCAGTCAAATCTGAGTTAGGGAAGCAGCAGAAAGGAGGGAGAGAGAGGGGTTGCTCTAGCAGGCGGCGGAGAGGCCGTACTGTGAGCGAGTGACACGGGGAGGATGGGGGCAGAGATGAGACAGCAACCAACCAAGCTGACTCACACTATAGTGAACTAATAGCAGCCATAGCTAAGTTGTTTATCATCAAATATGATTACATAGTACCTGTCAAACCGGGAGAAGCTAGTTAAGCTAGTAATGTTGGCTAGCTAGTTAGGCTAAATGATGCTGCAGTGCATGCGCTTTCTCATCCTACAGTTACAAATAACAGCACTCCATTCAGAATATTAAGTAGCAGCTTACCTGTTGAGTCTTGGTCGTTGTAGCCTATCCTTCTCCTTTAATTTTTTATTCCATCATTTTAATTACATCTTCCATTGATTAGATATCTCCTAACCTTTCCCACACACGGAGGCTCTATGACTGTGACCTATTGCCGCTTTGATGACTTATGTTTGGCCAAGAACAACAAGCTACGCCTTTCTTTCTTTCTTTCTTTCTTTCTTTCTTTCTTTCTTTCTTTCTTTCTTTCTTTCTTTCTTTCGCAGCAGCCTCATTCAGAATTTGTACAGGCCCTTTCAGACAAGTCAATTAAAATGACACATATCCGAGACCCATGACAAACATATCAGATTCGGGTACAGGTGAATCCATGACGACCTCTATTGATGAGCCTCGAGGGACCCCACCTTCAAGCTAATGATCAGTCATTCTGCCTGCAACATTCTAACATTGTATTTAATAGATTTCATATATGCAAAGGATGAAAACATCAGTAGCCTATACATCTTTATAAGCGCCAAATGTGATTTATAAATAGTGAAAATCAGCACAAAAGAAAATGGCATTATAATAAATATGTTTCGATATGACAGCAGTCAAAAATAGTCAATTATTGTCAGCTCGTGCTTACATGTGCATCTTCACGTAATGACATCAGTTGGAGTATGTACATGTCACATAAGCTGGTATGTGCGTTTCTGATGTTATTTTTTGTTCTCTCAGTGATGACATCTCGTGCTGATAATAGGCCCGTAGCATTGTCACCGGCTTGTTCTATCTATCCGAACGGTGCAGTCCCTTCCTCTCTTCTGTCTCTCAGCTTTTCATTTGGTAGTGATACAAGCACCTGTTCTGTGCGAAACAATATGGGCTTTTTTGCGCCTAAATGATAATTATGCATCGTTCGCTTCCCCTCGCTCATCAACTCAACCATTTTCCCTCTCTCCCCATCATACTTTATTTCCTTCATTTATTTAATCTGTAGTTATATGTGTGAAATTAGTTTCGGTATAGTTTAGGTTCAGTTTCGAGGCAATAATCGGGGTGATTATCAACTGACGTGCCCTGGTTATAACTCCAGTTCTGTCTGTGATATTAAGATTCTAACAACAACCGTGTATTATATAGACTTATGTAGGAAAAGGTAAGGACCATTTAAAATGGCAGAGTAATTTAATTTTTTTATTAATGAGCAGTCCTAGTGTTAAACTGCACTTATACATGCATACTGTTCTCACTAAATTGCAGAGACTGTGACAACCTTACAGCAACACAGCAACACATCCCATAGGGAAGTTAATTGGCAATAATAATATGCACATATGCCATATAATTCTGCGGCAGCCCGCAAGCTGTGCTGCAGTACGACGCAACTTTTAAAGGAAGAACCACTGTAGCATAATGTAAGAATATTGCCTATTCACTTAATGGTTTTGCTCTCTCCTAGTCATTCTCCTCATCTGTAGAATCCAATGTCCCTCACTTGGCATTGGAAATGAGAGCAATAAAAGGCAGGTTGTTTACAGCGACCCCTCCGACTCCCATATTACATGTACAGTGATCACGTTGGAGGCAAGACGTGACCTTTCTCTGAGGTCAAAGGTACTGTGTCCATCACTGTTTCATTTGCCCGGAGGTGTCTTTTTAGTCTGCGATAACGACAACCCACCAAGATGATCAGACGAAATCTACAGTCGAGCCCATCTGGTTCTTAATTATATATATTTTTCAAATAAACATGAATGGGGTATACTTGCAAGGGAAAGCGAGTGTTGTATGGACAAGGGCAATGTAGTCAAGTGAGTTGCTACCCAGAGGAAGAAGCAAAGTGACTCTTAATATACCCACAAGATAAATCATGGCATCCTCAACATATTCTCTCTCTTGTAGGGATGTTATACACAGGTGTGGATGGATTTGCCTGGATGTAAATTACATTGTCTGTATACAGGGCAGGCTATGCAATGGACTGCCAACAAGTATGTGCTGTTCTATCATGCGGTTCTGTATAATAGTTGTGCTTTCAGTGAGCAGATTCTTCATTTACAAAGTCAGAACATTATTTATAGTGTTTATGTTAATACTTTTTTTGCCGATGTGATACTGTACTGTACACTCTAAGCAGAGTTTTTCAAAACAATTTCATATTGATTCCAGCTTGGAGAAGTCATTCTTTATGTACTATTTTATATCAATGTTTTTACCTTACATGGATACTTACAATTCACACGCCTACTGTAGCCTATGGTGGTCATTTCGGACACAGTTTTGTGAAACTGGAAAAAGAACAAGGAAGAGAAACTTCTTATCGGAATGACTCAAGGTGCTTTTTTCCCAGCAGCCAGCCAGGATGATGTACTTGTAAGTGCCCACCCCCTGCCCTGCGTGTCAGTGTGAAGGATTGCCAGAGCCTTCCCACAAGTGTGATCTCTCTACATCAACAGCCGTATGACAAAGCTTTTATTTCACCCCTTGATGATGTTCCTATCTTGCAGAAAATCCAGCCCAGTAATGTTCAAGAAGAAAGAACATCAAGAGGGAAAATGTTTCGTCTGAAATATGGTGCTCGTCTGAAATATTTCTTACCTTTAGTACACCTAGTCAGACCACGGCACAGGGAAGCTATGAATAAAAGATAAACATCTAATTTTAAGAGGGTACCGCATTAAATAACATGGTCATTTGCTGACATGTGAAATGCTTTGGGAAGGTGCCCTCCTAAAGATGAATATCTGAATAGGCACTGATAGTAGTTTAATTAATAATTTGGATGGGTCGGTGTTTATGGCGTGTTGGATATAAGAGCTCGCATTGGAGGAGGATCTATAGCTGTGAAGGTGCAGGGGCCAACGGTGTTCTCAGTAGAGTGCATTGCGCACATTTGTCTGCCTAAGGGGAGGCACATTTGTCCTGCAAATAATAGAATGTTTCCAGACCATGTCGGTACATCTGATAAAATTAGCTCCAGAGCAAGGACGAGCAATTCCACCTTCATAAACCTTAGTAGCATACTGTCTTACTGATGCACTTTTCACTTTACCGACTCTCCCTTGGGAATTGAATGTGCGAATGAGTGTTCATTTGGAGTCGTCACTGAAGGGACCTTATCTTACTTCCCATGTTCTATGTGACAGGCAAGGAGACAGGGGGTAAGGAGAAGTGCAAAATGACAAGTACTATCCCATGCAATTGACTTAAACCTGCACTCATTTGAAGTTGAAAAGGTCACTCTTTCTCAAGGCAGGAAGTCTTCCAAGGTTTCTTGGAGAGTGATGCATATCGCCATCCTTGAGGATAACATCGGCGATGGGGTGAAGATAACCCTGCAGTCAATAGTCGTCTCGGTGTCGCTCACGTCAGTAGTCCGTCTCGCCAGGCTTAGATTTTTTTCTCTCTGCTTTAAAGCGGCACAAAATGTTTTATATTAATGCAGAACAGTTACATGAAGCCATGATAAGGATCAGATCTACTTAGATTCCAAAACAATAAGTACAGCACTTCTTATCCGAACTGGGCAGGATTTACAGTAAAAGAGTGTGATGTGCAGCGAATATGAAATCTAAGGAACGATTCAACCTTATCTATATCTGCATGACCTGATGCATATTACAGCGGCACCATGCTTTTCTGGGCGGTTGTCACAGTTCATTTCCAGACTCATACTCAGTAAATATAAACAGTAAGCCTATAATAATCCAGAGGGGGCGATCAGAGAGTTCATACAATCCGCCTTGAAACTTCCTCTAGAGACTGTAAACAAGGTGACTTTCCACCAACTACACAGACTTGGAGATCAGAGTGACAAGATCTCATTGTGGACAAACTCTTTATAGACGGATAGCTCTTCCGAGACAGCTCCATAACACCATGGCTGTACTAAATTCTACGGTGACGTCAGGTTACGAAAAAAAAGTATGGGAACTGTAAGAATATGTGAACACTATGAAGTTGATATGAACACACACACACTCAAATAGATGCCCATTTACACATACGGACTTATACATACACACTTGATATCTCTCTCTCTCTTTCTCTCCTCTTCTCTCCCTCTCTAAGTTTTCTATAATTGAATGTTTTTTGTTTGTCTATCTTTTCTACAGTATGTCTTTATCTACTTGTTTATTTATGTTTACAACAAGCAAGGGGGAGATATCAGAACAGAGACATTGTGGAATAATACCCTATTGTATGGGAAAGTAGGGAATAGGGAATATAAAACATATTGCTAGAACCTGTTTCTTGAATTCTAAATATCAGACATTTTGAAATCTCTAATTTTGACCGTCATAATACCTCTTACGGCAGTAAATTTACAAGCACCATTATGGTCAATTTAGACAGAGTAGTATCTAGTTATGGTAAGGGGTGAAATAAGTATAGCCAGTTATAATTGTAAAGGTTTAGCAGATTATAAAAAAAGAGGAACAGTCTTTACGTGGCTAAAAGGAAAAGGATTATAACATACAGTGGCAAGAAAAGGTTTGTGAACCCTTTGGAATAACCTGGATTTCTGCATAAATTGGTCATAAAATTTGATGTGATCTTCATCTAAGTCACAACAATAGACAAACATAGTCTGCTTAAACTAATAACACACAAACAATTATGAGTTTTCATGTCTTTATTGGACACACCGTGTAAACATTCACAGTGCAGGGTAGAAAAAGTATGTGAACCCTTGGTTTTAATAACTGGTTGACCCTATTTTGGCAGCAATAACCTCAACCAAACGTTTTCTGTAGTTGCAGATCAGACCTGCACAACAGTCAGGAGGAATTTTGGACCATTCCTCTTTACAAAACTGGTTGTTCAGCAATATTCGTGGGATGTCTGGTGTGAGTCGCTCTCTTGAGGTCATGCCACAGGATCTCAATCGGGTTGAGGTCAGGACTGACTGGGGCCACTCCAGAAGGCGTATTTTCTTCTGTTGTTGATGTACTTCTGTGTTTTGGGTCGTTGTCCTGTTGCATCACCCAACTTCTGTTGAGCTTCAATTGGCGGAAAGATAGCCTTACATTCTCCTGCAAAATGTCTTAATAAACTTGGGAATTCATTTTTCCGTCGATGATAGCAAGCTGTCCAGGCTCTGAGGCACCAAAGCAGCTCCAAACCATGATACTCCCTTCACCATACTTTACAGTTGGGATGAGGTTGAGGTTGGTGTGCTGTTCCTTTTTTTCTCCACACGTAGTGTTTTGTGTTCCTTCCTTCCAAACAACTCAACTTTAGTTTAATCTGTCCACAGAATATTTTGCCAGTAGCGCTGTGGAACATCCAGATGCTCTTTTGCGAACTTCAGACGTGCAGAAATGTTTTTTTTGGACAGCAGTGGCTTCTCCCGTGGTGTCCTCCCATGAACACCATTCTTGTTTAGTGTTTTATGTATCGTAGACTTGTCAACAGAGATGTTAGCATGTTCCAGAGATTTCTGTAAGTCTTTAGCTGACACTCTAGGATTCTCCTTAACCTCATTGAGCATTCTGCGCTGTGCTCTTGCAGTCATCTTTGCAGGACAGCCACTCCAAGGGAGAGTAGCAACAGTGCTGAACTTTCTCCATTTATAGACAATTTGTCTTACCATGGACTGATGATCATGAAGGATTTTAGAGATACTTTTGTAACCCTTTCCAGCTTGATGCAAGTCAACAATTCTTAATCTTGGGTCTTCTGAGATCTCTTTTGTTCGAGGCATGGTTCACATCAGGCAATGCTTCTTGTGAATAGCCAACTCAAATTTTGTCAATGTTTTTTATAGGGCAGGGCAGCTCTAACCAACATCTACAATTTTGTCTCAATGATCGTACTCCAGGTTACCTGACTCCTGACTCCAATTAGCTTTTGGATAAGTCATTTGCCTAGGGGTTCACATACTTTTTCCAACCTACATTTTAAAATTATGTATTCAATATAGACATGAAAAATACAATTTGTGTGTTATTAGTTTAAGAAGACTGTGTTTGTCTGTTGTTGTGACTAAGATGAAGATTATATCTAATTTTATGACCAATTTATTCAAAAATCCAGATAATTCCAAAGAGTTCACATACTTTTTCTTGCCACTATATACTGTTTACAGGAAACTCACTCTACATCCTTAGATTAAGTTGTGTGGAAAAAGGAATGGGGTGGTGAAATAATTTTCTGTCATTGACAAAGGAAGTCAAAAGGTGTGATATTAATTAACAAAAAAATGTTGATCTGAATGTGCAAATAGTTCGCAAAGAAGGTGGATCTTTTTTAATATGAAAGTGAACGAAAAAGAGATTTGGCTCATTAATCTACAGTGGGGAGAACAAGTATTTGATACACTGCCGATTTTGCAGGTTTTCCTACTTACAAAGCATGTAGAGGTCTGTAATTTTTATCATAGGTACACTTCAACTGTGAGAGACGGAATCTAAAACAAAAATCCAGAAAATCACATTGTATGATTTTTAAGTAATTAATTTGCATTTTATTGCATGACATAAGTATTTGATACATCAGAAAAGCAGAACTTAATATTTGGTACAGAAACCTTTGTTTGCAATTACAGAGATCATATGTTTCCTGTAGTTCTTGACCAGGTTTGCACACACTGCAGCAGGGATTTTGGCCCACTCCTCCATACAGACCTTCTCCAGATCCTTCAGGTTTCGGGGCTGTCGCTGGGCAATATGGACTTTCAGCTCCCTCCAAAGATTTTCTATTGGGTTCAGGTCTGGAGACTGGCTAGGCCACTCCAGGACCTTGAGATGCTTCTTACGGAGCCACTCCTTAGTTGCCCTGGCTGTGTGTTTCGGGTCGTTGTCATGCTGGAAGACCCAGCCACGACCCATCTTCAATGCTCTTACTGAGGGAAGGAGGTTGTTGGCCAAGATCTCGCGATACATGGCCCCATCCATCCTCCCCTCAATACGGTGCAGTCGTCCTGTCCCCTTTGCAGAAAACCATCCCAAAAGAATGATGTTTCCACCTCCATGCTTCACGGTTGGGATAGTGATCTTGGGGTTGTACTCATCCTTCTTCTTCCTCCAAACATGAAGAGTGAAGTTTAGACCAAAAAGCTCTATTTTTGTCTCAACAGACCACATGACCTTCTCCCATTCCTCCTCTGGATCATCCAGATGGTCATTGGCAAACTTCAGACGGGCCTGGACATGCGCTGGCTTGAGCAGGGGGACCTTGCGTGCGCTGCAGGATTTTAATCCATGACGGCGTAGTGTGTTACTAATGGTTTTCTTTGAGACTGTGGTCCCAGCTCTCTTCAGGTCATTGACCAGGTCCTGCCGTGTAGTTCTGGCTGATCCCTCACCTTCCTCATGATCATTGATGCCCCACGAGGTGAGATCTTGCATGGAGCCCCAGACCGAGGGTGATTGACCATCATCTTGAACTTCTTCCATTTTCTAATAATTGCGCCAACAGTTGTTGCCTTCTCACCAAGCTGCTTGCCTATTGTCCTGTAGCCCATCCCAGCCTTGTGCAGGTTTACAATTTTATCCCTGATGTCCTTACACAGCTCTCTGGTCTTGGCCATTGTGGAGAGGTTGGAGTCTGTTTGATTGAGGTTGTGGACAGGTGCAGTTAATACAGGTAATGAGTGGAGAACAGGAGGGCTTCTTAAAGAAAAACTAACAGGTCTGTGAGAGCCGGAATTCTTACTGGTTGGTAGGTGATCAAATACTTATGTCATGCAATAAAATGCAAATTAATTACTTAAAAATCATACAATGTGATTTTCTGGATTTTTGTTTTAGATTCCGTCTCTCACAGTTGAAGTGTACCTATGATAAAAATTACAGACCTCTACATGCTTTGTAAGTAGGAAAACCTGCAAAATCGGCAGTGTATCAAATACTTGTTCTCCCCACTGTATATGGTCCAAATCAGGCCAATTTATTGAATTTACAGGCAACAAATGATCAAATCATTATGGTGGGAGATTATAACACAGTGTTAAGTACCTCAATGGACAATAATGGAAATCACTCTACAAACTATCATCACCGTGCCATTAAGGAAATCACAAATATTATTGACACATTAGAAATAGTGGATATTTGGAGACTAAAAAACCCAGACCTATTGAGATATACATGGAGGAGACTTAAAGAAGCTAGTCGTATTGACTACTTTCTTGTCTCTTTCTCTCTTGCGTCAAAGGTTAAAAAAGTTTTAATAAGAGACAGAATGCGATCGGATCATCATCTAATTTGTTTTCACATAAGTCTTATAGAATTTACACGTGGACGGGGATATTGGAAATGTAATCAAAGTTTACTGGAGATTACCATTCATTTTTTAACTAAGACAAAATAATTTATGATTAGATTTTTCCAGTATAATATAGGTTCAGCAAATCCCCTTATTGTTTGGGATACCTTTAAATATACCTTCAGAGGTCATTCAATTCAATATTCAACAATAATGAAAAAGCAGTTTCTGGCTAAAGAGACCAGACTAACAAGGGAAATACATGAACTAATAGTACAGGTAGATAGCAATAAAAACGATACTACAAAGACACAAAATAAGTTAGAGGAAAAACAACAAGAACTGGAGGAACTTATTCAAGAACGATCTAATGTAATCTATTACAAAAATAAAGCAAACTGGATGGAATATGAAGAAAAATTAACCAAATTCTTCCTGAATCGCCAACACAGGAACACTAACAAAAATTATTTGCAGAATCTCGTTACTGAAGATGGAGCCATCTATGATTCTCCGAATTATATTTTAAAAGAGGAAGATACATATTTCAAGCAGATGTTCTCTTTTCCTTCTCATCCTCACCCACTGATTGACAATTATTGTAAGGAATTCTTTCCAAATATATAGATTTTTTTAAATTAACAAATGTACTGAAAGATCAGTGCGATGGCCAAATTACAGAGGAATAACTTTTTGAGGCTATTAAATCCTTTCAGTCTGGAAAACCCCCAGACTTGATGGCATACTGGTAGAGGTATATCAAACTTTTTTGATATACTCAAAGCTCCAATGCTAGCTTGTTTGAACTACTCCTATAGAAATGGTAGTCTGGCAGGTACTCAGCAGGAAGGTCTGATTTCACTATTATTAAAACAAGACCCAGATGGCAAATATAAAGATCCAATCTATCTAAAAACCTGGATGCCCCTTACACTTCAATGTTGTAAAGCAAAATACTTGTGAAATTTATAGCACTCAGAATTAAAAAGGTTTTACCAGGTATTGTTCATCCTGATCAGACAGTTTTTTTTACATGAACGATACATTGGAAATAATATACGACAACTACTAGAAATAATAGAACATCATGAAACATCTAAGAAGCCAGGCCTGGTATTTCTAGCGGACTTTGACAAGGCCTTTGATAAAGTAAGACTGGATTTTATTCATAAATGCCTGGATTTTTTCAATTTCGGTGATTATCTTATAAAATGTGACCTGATTCAGGAAACTAGGCATATGTCACAAATCACGACTTCACAGGAGAGCCTTTTGAACGTAAAAATATATTTTTCATCAAAATGCGTTTTTTGGCAGAAATTCCTTCTCGAACATGTGAACTTTCATGTGCCTTAATATCAAACTTATGTAATCTGTAAATACGAATAAAATTGTTAAATTACGAGCCTAGTTGATTTAGCCACAGAAAAAGTCAGCAACCTTACCGCTAGCCATGATTGGCTGAGATAATGAGTGGGCTGGACATGCCGAGAGATGAGTTTGGATTGGTCGGTGTTGCATCTTGTGTCTATAAAATGAGCTGCTTGTACTGCAGTTTTTTCATTCGTTCCTTGTGCTGTTGGACTACTAAATGCAATGTAAATTGTATCGGTATATGTACTTATCTCTCCAGTGCAGTTGGGACAGCGGTCAGTTGTGAGTGAATGTATCAATGTCCTTTTTAGTGTATGCAATATGATGGATTGACTGGTTTAAACGTGTATGACGTGAGTATGTATGAGTATGTGATCCTTTTAATGTAAGGGGATGCCATGGAGAACTGCAAATATGTTGCTACTGCTCTCAATAACATTGCTGCCCTGAATTTGGCAGGTGCTATCGACAAAGGTCAGTGGGAAAAAAGTTGTGATGGACTACTTTCTGGACGACGATCATGCCATGCAATGCTGACTCTCTCATTTCGTAACACGTTTTGAAATCAGTGGAACACAACGGGCCAAACAAGCTGTTCAAACTAAACGGAAACAACACAGGGTGTCTTATAAAAAGGTTTGCAGTCTGCCGTGAAGCTTTCATCCATGTATACAGGTAAGACTCTAGCTACAGATTCAGATATTAAACGTTTCTAATGTTTTCATTACAAGCTAAAACTTGCTGTTAGCTAGCCAGCTGGAGTTCGATGGCTGGCTTGCTAACTAACAATGAACTAACTAACAATGAACCTAACGTAAAACTTTCATCCATGTATACAGGTAAGAATCTAGCTACAGATTCAGATATTATACTGCCGGCTGGGCTGGAGTTTGATGGCCGGCTTGCTAACTAACAACTTTAGCTTGCTATCAAATATTTGAGCATTATTATACAATATATGTGAAATGGCATTCTGAGATAACATCACTACACACAGTTCATACAGGTAATGTTAGCTACTGTAGCTAGCCAGGCATCTAACGTCAGCTGGCTAGCTAACAGAATGCTTTAACTAGCAATACAAACCGATTGTTATAGCTAGCTAAAGTTAACCAATAAGTTCAATGTTAGCTAGCTAACATTAGGCTATAACTAGCATTGCGAAATGGAATTCTGAGAAAACATCACTAACGTAACACACACTTCATACACACAAGTTAATGTTAGCAAGCCAGCCACCTAACCTCAGCTAACGTTAGCTAGCTAACAGCAAGCTTTAACTTCGGATCTTTTGTTTAGACATGTCATGTTAACGTTAGCTAGATAGCTAAATGAACTATAATCCAATCCATAGAGATATTGTAAATTAGAATGGTAGAAGTCTTTCATGGAGTTATCAGAATTGTACAGGAAGGTCTGCTCAATCCAAGACTACAACCAATTGATTACAGCATTACCCCAAAAATGTAGGAGGCAGGTGGCAGCGGGAGGAGGTAGGGAACTGGTCTGTCTGCCCAATATAAACGATCAAAACTTCTGGAGGAATAAAAATAGCACAAATAGGAAAATATACCAGTTTAATTTGTGGACCAGGATGTTGACAACTGTGCCATACAGATTGCAAAATAATTTGGAAGAGATTTTTGATGTACCGATTCAATGGTACAGGGTGTATAAGTTGATATATAACATGACGCAAGATTCAAGACTTTGTGCTTTTCAGCTAAAATGATTATATAGAATTCTTGCCACCAACAAATGTTGAATATTTGGGGCATTCAATCATCAAAGCTCTGCAGATTTTGTTGTGAGGATACTTAATCAATAGACCATTTATTTTGGTATTGCCCTCAGGTAGCCTATTTCTGGTCTCAGGTTCAGGAATGGCTCAAAATGCAAGACATCGATTTAAAATTGACCCTGGGAATAGTACTTTTGGGAGATCTCTAGAGACCGCGTCAGTCAACTAATAATATACTAATACTCTTAGTAAAAAATATTTATCTTCAACTCGCAATCTGTGGATTCTATTCGATTAGATAGATTGAAATTGAATGTTAAACATCACAGCATATTTGAAAGATATTTGGTGCGTAGAAACCCGAAGAGGGTGGCCAGCAGAGATAAGTGGGAGGGGCTGAGAGAAGCTGAGGGTTGGGATGTGGAATTGGAGACAAGTGGGAGTGGAGTTGCTGGGCGGGAGATAGAATGAAGGTCAAAGATAAAAGTATTTTTTTAAATAAAGTCAAAATAAAACATAACAAAAAGTATGTTTGAATGACACTGAGGGGCAGTGTTTTTACTGCTAAGGCCGGTTTTCCTGAGGCTGATGCCGTGCAGGCGTTTGTACACATGCGTATACACACACTCTCATTCAAATGCACACGTGCACATACACAGGACACACATGTAAATAGTGCCATACATACACTCAAACATATTTAGTTGGCCTTGCTGTTATGATTTATGTTGTCCTTGATGTCTTTGTTTTTTGCATTGTTGTTTTCTGTTTTCCTTCGTCCTTCTCTGTTTTCTTTTATGTTCATTCTGTTGGTTTGTTGGTGCACTGGGGGGGAGGTCTTGGGGGGGAATGGATTTTATTCTTTTTTATTTAATTTTTATCGGGGGGGGGGGTCTCGGATGGTTGAGGAGCAGCTCTTGGGGAACTGTGGGGGGGGGGGGGGGGGGGGGGGATCTTGGAAGGCTGGCGGTTGGGAGCTTGGGCCAGTGGCTGATGGACCGCTGGTTCGGGTCCCTGTTTTCTGACCTTGTGAGAGATCTGTCGACGTGCCCTTGAGCAGGGCGTTGACCCTGGTTGCTTCTGTGCCTCGCTCTGGATGGGAGTCTGTGAGATGACTAGTATGTAGTAGTTGTTGAGCGGCTTCACTGCAAGTATATTGTATGTTTTAAACATTCAACAAAAAAAGGGTAAGCAAGTACAGTTGGGCGCCTCACCCATTCTGATGTGGTTACATTTTGTATTAAGTCACCAGGAGGACTTTTGACAATGTACAATGTAAGACATGTTTTGTTTTAATGTTGATCCCCATGCTGAGTAGTTTGAGTGAATATTAATTCAGCACAAACCTGTGCAGATTGACATTTGTATCAATTCATTTATCTCCTTTTCTCATCAGTTGGACACTACTTATGTGAATATTGTCTCATCCTGCTAAAATTAACTATCCCACCCTGCATAGAAATATTTGATAACAAATGACCTACAGTATAAGATAATTGTAACGAGTGTACTGAGAGTTGGGAAACAAGTTCAGGGAGTGAGTGTTTAAATAAATAAACGTAACATAATACAAAACAAGAAACACGAACAACGCACAGACATGAAACTGAAACAGAAACAATAACGCCTGGGGAAGGAACCAAAGAGAGTGAGATATATAGGGAAGGTAATCAGGGAAGTGATGGAGTCCAGGTGAGTCTGATGACGAGCAGGTGCACTTAACGATGGTGACAGGTGTGTGCCATAACGAGCAGCCCGGTGACCTAGTGGCCGGAGAGGGAGCACACGTGACAATAATATTCTGGTAATGTTAAAGATTTGACATAACTATGATTGCGGTATGTTCTAAGTGGGAGGAAAGGGTTAACATCAAAAGCATCTTAACACTCAGGCAACGTTTACCTGACGAGTCATGGTCCCATCATTCTCCGGGAGGAAATGGGATATGTGAGCAGGTCATATCAATTGAAGGCGTTGGCAGCTTTCAGGTATACTTTCACTCTATAATGAAATGTGTTATTCTTGGATATAACCTTATTATTAGAATATAGGTTACACTCCTGGTGTGGTATATTCTGTATTTCGTTGTAGTGTATTTTTTTCTCGGAGATGGGAACCACAGGTCCAGATGGGGCCCTATGTACCGGGTTCAAGTCCACAAGTTGATTTCACGTCCCTTTTTTTCTCCCAGCTATGATGGAGTTAATCGTACGAATGCATCCAGCCACAGTTTGGCTAGCCCATTTCCAGCCAGCTTATTGGTTTGTTTTGTTGGAATCGGCTAAACTTTGAACATTGAGATATTAAATAAACGATAGAGCCTTGAAAAGAAAGAGTTTGTAAAAAGCCAGAAGGCTTTGGAATGTGTTTGATGGAGGAGAGGAGAGCGATGTGTTGATATAGTGAAGACAGATGGATATCTGTGGATTAGGAGGTGAGGGGTGAGGTCAGTTCCCCTTAAGGGAGTAATCAGGGTTGGTATCTGGTTACCTTATTTCCTGTGGAGCCATAAACTGTAAGGAGGAAAAGTGTCTTAAGTAGGATGCATATAAACTGTGATGTCTGATTTCAGCCGTACAGCCGTACAGATTAAACTTGGTTAAAGCTTCTCTAGTGTCCATGAGTTACTTACTCTGAAAAATAAGAACCTAATAGTTTCAAACTCATTTCTACACAGGATAGATGTAGCGGGCATACCAGATGCTTCAATTCCTGACATATAAAAAACAAGCACATTTGACTCAAATCATGCCTCCATCAGCTTTCACTTGTCAGTTTTACAGCTATTGATTTAGAGGGCCGGTATGAATAGGCTGTGAAGGCACTTCTGGAGCTTTATAGAAATATTATAAACATCATCAATCTCTTTTTACAGCCTTCCAAAGGTGGCAGATGTTCCCTACCCTTTAATCAATTTCGATTTGATGGCCGAAATACAATGTATATGGAGGGGTTCTGTAGAGGATACAAACCCAGTTTAGGGTAGGGTAAGGTTGGGAATAGGATATGGACTTGGTTTAGGGTAAGGGTGTAGGTTGGGGACACATAAGTATGCACTTAAGGGGGGGGAGGGGCAGAGTCGATCATAGAACATAGGCTATAGTTATAAGCATCCTTGAAGAGGTGTGTTTTTAGGAGATTTTTGAATGAGATGACTGTGTCTGCATGTTGTATGTGTGGGGTGAGTGCATTCTAAAGCCTTGGTGCAGAGCAGCTGAAGCAGCTAGTGGAGAGGCGGAATGGGGGGAGACAAGGAGACCAGCAGAGGAGGAGGGAGCGGGAAGGGGCATTGACTGGGAGAAGGTAAGAGGTAGGTGGGTGCCAAATTGTGTCTGTGCTTTGTAGGTAAGGAGGAGTGTCTTAAAGTTAATACTGGATTGCACAGGGAGCCAGTGTAGATTGATGAGGATTGGTGTAATGTGTTTGGTTGGTCTGGTGCGGTGCGGTTGAGGATCTGGCAGCAGATTTCTGGACCAGTTGAAATCTGTTGGTGAGTTTGGTTTTCTCTTGCATTACAAAACAGGTGCGGGTAGATTTTGTCATTGGCCGGTAAGAATGTCTATTTCACCAGCCACGTTGGTGGAGGGTCACACAAAGAATTTTGGAAAAGTTGTATTTTCTTCCAAAGGCCATACAGTATGTAGAAGTTTGGTCGAATAAAAAAATAAAAAAGCCATGTAATTAACAAGAAAGGCTAATAAAGTGCGACTTTGTCCTCGTGTTTCTTGGCCATTTGTATCGTTTTGTTCACCTGCTAGGTTGTTTTACAATGTTAGTATGAGTTTGCTGCAACTGTCTGCTGCTCGGAAGACATCGCAGTCTGAGATTTTTTTAATCACAGATAGTTGAGTGCCCAAGTTACCACGATAATGGCCTGTCCCTTAAAAAGGAAGCTGTACATGTTTGTCTCGCCTAATGATTGTGCTTGATTGAACATTGGTTAAAAAGACGTAGGACACAAATATGAAATTAAACAATAATACCCCATTACGTCTTACTAGTAATACATTTGTTGTTTTAAAAAACAAAGCATGCTCATCTTTTATTTATAAATGTTTTTTTTTTAAAGTCACAAAATATTTTGGTTGTTAAAAAAAACTGGGTGGCTGTTTTTTTTTATCTACCTGCCACAGTGGCTGATGGACCAAAAAGTTAATTTCCCACCCTGTTAGTAGTTTAAGCAACATTATTTGCATATCCATAACAGGTTGTTAATAAGTCATACTGAACATTTAAATCTCATCTGTGAGAGAAGGGGAACCAAATACGTGTTTTTCATTACATTACTTTTGCAAGCTTTGAATTCATTTTCCATACTGTAACGATGTACGTTGAGAGTCTGGAAGCAAGTTCAGGGAGTGAATAAATGTAATAAATAAATGAAACAAACACGTAACACAAACAGCACACCGACATGAAACAGGAACAATGACGACTGGGGAAGAAACCAAAAGGAGTGATATATATATATAGGGCAGGTAATCAAGGAGGTGATGGAGTCCAGGTGTGTCATTATGCGCATAACACGGGTGACAGGTGTGCGCCCTAAAGAGCAGCCTGGTGACCTAGAGGCCGGAGAGAGAGCATACGTGATAGTACCCCCTTCCCGGTGTGTTCGGCTCCAGCAGCAGGATGCCAACCACAGGGACTATCCCAGGGATCCGGAGCGGACCGGTCACCGGTCGCCAGAAACCTGACTAATCGGCTGAGGAGTGAGCCTGATGAGCTGACTGAGACCTCCCCGGTTGCCTCGGCTGGGGCACGGAACCTGTTCACCCAGCTTCAGCATGGGCGCCTATCAAACCCGCTGAGGCATGGGAGCCTACAAACCGGCTGAGGCCTCCCAGGTAGCTCCGGCTCCAACACCCGGACCCAACATCACCCCCAACACAAAAACAAACAAAAAACACTTCCTGATGCTTCCCTTTGTTGAGTCGTCATTCTGTAATGATGTACGCTGAGAGTCGGAAAGAAAGAAATGTGTCTTGTCACCCAAAACCCTGACAAACTTTTACAGATGCACAATCGAGAGCATTCTGTCGGGCTGTATCATAGCCTGGTACAGCAACTGCACCGCCCTCAACCGCCAGGCTCTCCAGAGGGTGGTGCGGTCTGCACAACGCATCAACGGGAGTGAACTACCTGCCCTATATGACACCAACAGTACCCGATGTCGCAAGAAGGCCAAAAAGATAATCAAGGACATCAACCACCCAAGCCCCTGCCTGTTCACTCCGCTACCATCCAGAAGGCGAGGTCAGTACAGGTGCATCAAAGCTAGGACCAATAGACTGAAAAACAACTTCCATCTCAAGGCCATCAGACTGCTAAACAGCAATCACTAACTCAGAGAGGCTGCTGCCTACATTGAGACCAAATCACTGGCCACTTTAATGAACGGATCACTAGTCACTTTAAATAATGCCACTTTAATAATCTTTACATATCTTATACCATCTATTGCATCTTGGCTATGCCGCTCGGCCATTGCTCATCCATATATTTATATGTACATATTCTCATTCACATCTTTAGATACGTGTGTATTAGGTAATTGTTGGGGAATTGTTAGATATTACTGCACTGTTGGAACTAGAAGCACAAGCATTTCCCTACACTCGCATTAACATCTGCTAACCATGTGTATGTGACAAATACAAATTCATTTGATTTGATGGTGTTCCAGGTTGTCTTTTTGGAAGTCATTTTGCACAGATTAACAGTGTTGAAAGTCTCATTAAACACATTAACCTTCTATGGACATCTTCTGAGATGTGCAGCACAATTGAAAAATAGATGATCTCGAGCACCACTACGGAATTACAAAAGTGTGTCCCTGTCTTGGCCTGAGGGTATTTGGATCTCCTTCAAGTACAGGGAAGAATGAGGGTGATCTCCCGTCCAAGTACCAATCAGGTCCTACACCGCTTAGCTTTTGTTTATAGCCTGTGTAAATCTCGAGTTATACTTCAAGCTTGTAAAAAATTAAGATCTCAAATTATACTACTTCAACCTGCCCTAAAATTCAGTATAAACATTTTGTGACACCATTTGAAATATGAACTACCCAGTTATTAATTTGGTGCAGCGGTGACCGATGCGCGATGTTAGATCCTGACACTTTCATTTTAAGCTTCCGTTTATGAGCACATTTCGCAATGCTGTTCAAGTTATCATCACTCAGTGTCACTAATTTATTAAGATGTCTCAAGGGTTAAGCCTTACTTTAGTTTGTTACTTTACAACTTGAGAAAACTGATTTAAATAAATAATGGAAGCGTTATCCACCCAATTATAAACTGGAGTATTAACGCTTTACAAAGTAAAGAATAGCGCTTACAAAGGTCAGATTCATTATATGTGCTCTTGAGTGGTTAGTCAAATTGGCTACAAAGTTTTGGCAAGTGGGTAACATAAAAATGCAGATGTACTTTGCTTAGCCTCTGGAACTTCAACGTGAACAGATGAAGGAGGACATAAGAGATGGTATTGGCCCAAGTTCTCATTGCTTGGCACCTCACGCGGTTAAGTCTAGAAAGTTCTTCCTTCAGCTTGAAAAGAGGAGCTCTTACTTTGTAAATAAAATATATGTTTGGTTGAAGTTTGTCTTATCGATTGGCAAGGCCTGCTTTACGGCGAGAGGGCTGTCTAATCTATCCTCAACACCTCCCCACATTGCAAACCACCATCACTCTCAATTTGGCTGGATGGGTCTGGCCTAATATCAGCCTCCTTTATCATCACTTATTCACAAAAAGGTGCCCATCTGCTCATTCTGACCCCCAGAGACTTTAAACAGCGCTTCAAACACACCCACTCACTCCCTTGATATGCAAAAACTTTTACACTTAAGTAGTTAATGGATTTTTGTTTTTGTTCCTAAAACTGTGAGTGTTAGCATTTGACACTGCAGTAAGTGCAGCCAGGTGCAATGAGTTTCAGTGTTGGTCTAGACTCTAGATGAAACAAATACCCCATCTGCAAATGGGAACGTATTTTACTCCAAGCTATGATGCCTTATTCAGAGGTTCGGAAAACATCATTTAGTGTCTTATTTATTTATATATTTATTTCAGAAGTCCCAACAAAGGTTTCAATGTCCTCCAAAGCAGTATCATGAAACATGGATCAAAATGGGGCTTAGGTGGTGGTCATGGCAGAGTCATGGGCATGGCCAATGGTGTGGTTGCCGACTGAAAATGTTAAAGGCCCTCCTGTTGGCCACAGTGACAAAATGTAGCTGTTTTAAAGCTGATTTACTGCAATTCCACAAAGACATTTAGCCTAACTGTAACGTCCTGACCAGAGTTATTATGTGTTTTGCTTGTTTAGTGTTGGTCAGGACGTGAGCTGGGTGGGAATTCTATGTTGTGTGTCTAGTTTGTCTGTTTCTATGTCCAGCCTAATATGGTTCTCAATCAGAGGCAGATGGTAATCGTTGTCCCTGATTGAGAATCATATATAGGAGGCTTGTTTTGTGTTGGGATTTTGTGGGTGTTTGTTTCCTGTCTCTGTGGTTGTCTGCACCAGATAGGTCTGTCTCGGTTTTTGCACATTTTGTTATTTTGTATGTTGTTTGTAGTGTTTCACTTGTTCTTCTATTAAACATGTTGAACACTAGCCGCGCTGCACTTTGGTCCTCTCCTTCACCCCAGGAAGAAAGCCGTTACACTAACAGCCAAAATGAGGTACAATAATAGAAATATACATGTAAATAGGCCTAAACATAGCAAAATATTACTATAATCCTACCTTGAAAGAAACGATGTGTACCCAGAAACACCTCTCTGACATAGGGTCCAGCATATCTCTTGATGATATCTTCCTCAAAGAAATCTCGAGCCATGATACCTGAAAAAGGAGGCAAAGGTGAATTATTGTGGAACACATAAAAGTCTGTGAGGTGTAGGCTACAATATTTGATGTACCTTTTGCTCTGTAAATAGCCAAACTTACCATCAAAAATAAAATATGGGCCTGGTCCCTGGCGAAAAATTGCCCACCACACATGGAGTTTGAGTGGATGCTTGGGACTCAGCTTGCTTGATCTTCATCCTTTTTTCCTGTAGCAATTTTGAGCAAATTGCTCAAGGGCCACGGTTGATTCGTCTGTGAAGATGACATTATTGAATGTCTCGCCAGCTTTGATCCATGCCTGGGCCTGCAGGACGCAAATTTCTTTGTCAGACGAATCATTGGGTCAAAACTACAGAACAGTACAAAACAAGCGAACACACATGCTTAATGTTCTGATTATAAAAAATGTATTAAAAAAAATATATATATATATATATATAAAACATTTCTTACTGAGCCTGTAACGGCTTTCCTCCTCCTCTTCATCCGAAGAGGAGGAGCAGGGATTGAACCAAAATGCAGCGTTGTGTGATGACATAATTTATTTAAACAAGACGAAAAAACAAACTATACTTGAATAATTAACAAAACAAATAAACGATGTAGACAGACCTGGACGACGAACTTACATGAAACACGAAGAACGCAATAACAGGAAAACTGACTACATAAAACGAACGAACAAACAAAACCGAAAACAGTCCCGTGTGGCGTAACATACAGACACTGACACAGGAGACAACCACCCACAAACAAACAGTGTGAAAACACCTACCTTAATATGGCTCTCAATCAGAGGAAATGAAAACCACCTGCCTCTAATTGAGAGCCATATCAGGTCACCCTTTAAACCAACATAGAAACAGAAAACATAGACTGCCCACCCAAACTCACGTCCTGACCAACTAACACATACAAAACTAACAGAAAACAGGTCAGGAACGTGACAGAGCCTTTCCATAAGTCCACGCAAGGTTCTTCAACTGTCTTCTGACTGTAATTCGAGTGATGAGCCGGAGCTGAGAGGATCACCAATACTAAAGGTATTTTGGTTTCAGAGCATTTTATAATTAAAAGAAAGAAGGTATATAGCCTATCAATGTGTATTAAAAACATGAATGTGTTTTTGCAGAGCTTACAACCATTTCGACAAGCATCTGTGGAGATCAGTGTACAAAGGGCTGGACAACGTGCCGCACCGGAAAAATGCTTGGTTGCCAAGAAAGCGGTTAGTTAAGCTAGATTCTTAAAATGTGTACGCAGCATTTGTGTGTTGGAGTCACTTTTTCGTCGGTTCACTCTGACATTTCCATTCCTCTTCTGACAACAGAACTTGACCAACTGCTCACCAGGCACAGCAAGGGCTGCCCGGACCGTTATGCTGTTCTGCTATTCCAAGGATGTGTAACCGAAGAGAAATTCCACGAGTGGGCACAGAATACAAACGGGGATGGATCCTGAGGCAAATGTGGCTTACCAGTGAACCTCCAGGTGTTCTACATTAATACTGTGTCTCAGAAGTTTCCGTTTATGACTGATGCAACCCGAAAAAGCATTAAACACAGAGTTAATGAGTACTCGAGGTCACCGAGAAAGTCTAGACATGGCCTGCTCTCCCTTATGTAAGGAATTAGGCACTTTCCCATGTTTACTTGTCAGACTGCACAGTAGCCTAAAAAACAAAAACAGGTGGCTTATATCTTCAAAATGCTTTAAATGCTTTATTAACCAAATGTAAAAGCATATACTGTACAGTGCCCTATTTCTTCATCAGCATCTTTATGCTTTCGTTAATAAAATAATTATAATAATACTCTTTCAAAATGCTGATGTTTATTTCGTTATGGATTCATAATGAATTACTTGTTCAAATATTCCATGATATTCTTAAAATATGTGTTGACTGAATATAAGCAAGTGATGTTTGCTAAGTAATCATGTTAGGTTTCTCTAGAAATAAGAAATTAATAACAGTAGCAAATGCTTTATTTACAAATTAGTGAGAATGTCTCACCCCATGTTCAAGAATTGCCCTTTTCTCACTCAATCTAGTTTAAATGAATACTTCATTTCCAAAATATTGTTACTTTTTAGGCAAAGTGATTATTAATAATTAATTTAGAATGATATAAAAGCCCCTTAGACATTCTCACAGATCCTGACGGAAAATGCCCCTAGATATTAATTTAGAGTCCTCCAATCCTCTAAATGTAATTATTGGAGGAGAGCCACGTCATTGAAAAATATATTTTTCGATATACTGTAGGCCTACCATAGGCGAAATGAGTCTCACTAGTGTTGAGTAATGTGCTGTTAAAAATGGTGTAGGTCTTATTTATTTAAAGAGCATATTGAAGTTAGAAGCAAAAGCCTACAACTATTTTAGCACCGTTTCGCACTGCTCTGAGGCAAGCATGGGGAGTGGTCTTGATAAATCAATGAGATTTTTTATTTTCACTTAATTAATTTCCTTTTGGGTTTTGGTTAGACAAGAATTAGAAAATTAGGGTGCAGAAATGTTATGCTCTTAGTGTAACCTTTATTTAACTAGGCAAGTCAGTTAAGAACAAATTCTTATTTACAAGGACAGCCTACTCCTTCCTCCCTGTCAGGGAATTGAACCACGGTCTCCCGTGTTCCCTGTGGGGATTCTTTAGCTAAATAGCCCAGTACTGTACTGCCGACCGTCACGTTGTAAATATGACTGATTTACAGAAATATTGGAACAAAGTTGTCTCATGAAGGCAAACAATTTAGAATCCTCCAATCCTCATGCCTTCTCCCGACCGTCACGTTGTACAGCGCCATATTTTCCATCCCATCCTAATGGAAACCATAATATGAATCAAATTAATTAAGACAAATTTCTTAAAATCAATCCCATATACTATGTTATCACAAAAAAGGTTTTAAATTCTCTGCTAATGCCAATACGGAAGACTATGAAATGCTTCTCAAAGATGCCCTCTCTGGTCTAACTAGCAATAACTGCTCATTGAACATCTCATTACAAAATCATGGACATTAATATGGAGTTGGTCCCCACTTTGCTGCCAAAACAGCCTTCACTCTTCTGGGAAGGCTTTCCACTAGATATTGGAACATTGCTGCGGGGAATTGCTTCCATTTGTCATGACGTTGCCTGCTTGGGTATAGCAAGCCCCACCCCCTCTCCCTGCCTCTCCCTGCCCCCTAAAACTAGGCTGCTGTGGTCACAGAGAGACGTCGTAAATTCCTGAGAATTTCCTCATGGACACACAGTATAGCAGAGGGTAAAACTTCCATAGAGAACAAAGGGATTTCTTCCACCTCACAGAACTTGAGGTACGAACAGATTTCATGTTCCGGAAAAAGTATAAAAGATCGGTGAAGATTCCAGCTATTAACATGTCCGTTTGTCACAACTTGGGAAACTCATGGGAGACTGTGTGGCTACATTACCATACCGCTGTTTATATAATTATATACATCTAATTGTTGTATAAAATGAATGAGTGAGTATGATACTGTTTGTATAATTGTGTAATATGATTTTGGACTGTTTAATGAAGAAAAATACAAATCCCTTTTGATTTGAACTAAATCCGAGGACGCGCCCCTGAGCCCAGTTGGATCACACATCCTGGGACAGCCCCTTTCTGCAATTCCTAATAAAAACCCAACTTGAGAAATTATCACCAGACCATGTTTTTTCTCCATAGGAGGAGAACGAAGGTTGAGTACCATTGCTGAATCTGTTAACCATACCACTTGGTTAAACTCTTAGACGAATAAGAACAAGTCTTTGATATTGACTACTAGTCTGCAGCTAGGAATTCGGTATCATTGAACGCGAAGAACGGCAACCGCCGAAACATCCATTCTATAACGAATGTCACTCTGAACTATCCACAATAACCAAGACAGAAACAGACGAAACTCTCCAACAGAAACTAACTTTTCTCCAGCGATCAAGACGACACACTGAGTGTAAATATATATATATATTGATTGCAATTGTTCCCGAATGAGTGAGCGTTCATTTGTAAAGGATTAGCATGTCAATTGTTATAGTTATGAACTCTGTAGTGACTTCTTGGTCGACCCCCAATTTTCCCTTTGTCTAACAAGCCGCCATGCCGGTTCAGCCCACTAGGGCATATTTCTCCTATCATTTCATGTAACCATTTTAAGTTTGTTTGTTTGTTTATGCATTTCTGTGAATTACTTAGTTAGTAATAAATAAATTATTTAAGACAATTGATGTATGGATGACTCATAGTGAAGACTGCGTTCGTGCAGATAACCAACAATTTACGACGTTTGGAATGAGACTAACGTGAGGTAAAGTAAATAATTTATTAATTCGAAGACTAATTGATCAGATAAAATATCTGAAAAGTTATTTTAGGAAATGATAACTTTGTAATCCGAATATTTTTCCTTGGTGCCCCAAATTCCTAGTTAATTAGTTACGTTATTATTTAGTTGATCGCGTAATAACTAATTACAGAGAATCTTTGATAAAAACTATAAGTCTTCAATTTCATGACAGTAAAGACACGACACATTCAACCACAAGAGCATTAGTGAGGTCGGGCACGGATGTTGGGCGATTAGGCCTGGCTTGCAGTCGACGTTCTAATACATCCCATAGGAGTTAGATGGGGTTGAGCTCAGGGCTCTGTGCAGGCCAGTCAAGTTCTTCCACACCGATCTCGGTTTGATCAGCTGTCCGGGTGACTGTTCTCAGACAATTCCGCAGGTGAAGAAGCCGGATGTGGAGGTCCTGGGCTGGCGTGGTTACACATGGTCTGCGGTTGTGAGATCAGTTGGACTTACTGCCAAATTCTCTAAAACAACATTGTAGGCGGCTTATGATATAGAAATTAACATTCAGTTTTCTGGGTACATCTCTGGGGGACATTCCTGCAGTCAGCATGCCAATTGCACGCTCCCGCAAAACTTGAGACTGTGGCATTGTGTTGTTTGACAAAACTGCACATTTTAGATTGGCCTTTTATTGTCCCCAGCATAAGGTGCACCTGTGTAATGATCATACTGTTTAATCAGCTTCTTGATATGCCACATCTGTCAGGTGGATGGATTATCTTGGCAAATAAGTCATGCTCACTAACAGCGATGAAAACAAATTTGTGCACAATATTTGAGAAAAATACGCTTTTTGTTTGTATGGAAAATTTCTGTTGTCTTTTATTTCAGCTCATGAAACATGGAACCAACACTTTACATGTTGTGTTTATATTTTTGTTCAGTATATTTATAAGTAGTGTATATATACTATTTAAATATGTATAAGGATCAGAGAGTAATTACAAAGTGTTACCAACCAACACATTCAACAAATCTCAGGGTTAAATAAATTACATTGAAATAATGTTATGCTAATGTCCAACACGCAGTCCACTCTCTGTGCAACTTTCCCCCTCCCCAGCCTATACTAAGCCTGTTTTCCTGGATGTTCTGCATGCTGTATGAGTGCTTTGCTTTTGCATGCGTATGTGTGACTCCATTCAGACTATCAGTTTATCTATTAATATTTCCCTGGCATTCCCTTCAGAAACTGGGTGCTGGTCTAATGGACTGCAAACATTAGGAAGCCGGATAACTAAGCATGATGGGAAAAGTTCAAAGCAGAGAGAGATTTAACTTCATTCCCATTGCCAAGGGGTTTTCTTGTCCTTAATCGGTTCATCGTCGTCTCGGAGCGAGGGGAAAAAATCTCAATGAGACTATGACGGCTGTAAGGTCTATTCACCGGCCCACTCATACAAGTAAGATCACTTTTCACAGTGTGTCCTGTCTAGAATTACAGTGGAAAGGCAATTATTTATTTTATACTTGGCTCTCCACTCTATTCTAAAGTGCAATGACAATGATTAATATGGCCATTGCGCCTCTCTTTCTTTGAGTGAAAAGGGATTGCTAAGGAGTTGTTTTGTTTGATAGCGTCAATAGGCATTTTACCAGCATTGTATTGCATTTGTACTCTGAACTGAAACATCAGAAAAATATGTTTAAGATGAACGTAGACTAGATGAGTGAGAAAAGATTCTTGTTACTAATGCTAACCTCCTATCATCATGACATCAGATTGGTAGTGATGGAAACTGGAAAGTTTAATTGATAGAATAATATATGAAACTAATGTAGTCTAACTCTCAATGCAACCCCTCTGGTCACGGAACAGGGAGGGAGTAATACTGAGTGAGGCTGTAAAAATATCCTCCTAGTTAGCCACTAATTCCACCCCTGACAATACCTCTGCATCTTCTTTGGGGTTATGGCATATCTTAAATGTCAAAACAGCATAGAAGAAGTCACTAAGCAGCTACCAGAGCTTGATGGACCATGATACCATCCACCACTACATTTTTGTTGGAAAAAGTAGGTATCTGTTGTTCCTCATGGTGATATTATTATACAGCGTTGATTAGTACTACAACTCATGCACGATTAGTACTAGGAAATATTGAATACACATGAACATATTCAATTTTAACTTGTACCCACCACCAAAGTTGACGGCAAATTAATTATGTCATTTAATCTGCCGTCGTAAAGCCTCCAGTGGAATTAGAGAAAATTATGTGTACACACAGACATACACAAAGGCCCACTGTAAAGATTACCACACTGTGAAGCACGAATTTATCGACACAAGCGTGATTTTAAAAAAGTAATTTTCACTCCACTGGCCACACTCGCTGTCATCAATCTTAGTATGCAAATGTTGTGCGAATCCATCTGGGCTGTTTTGTACTGACGATGCTGACAGCTTAAATAGAGGCAGAGAGTATGATGGTGACTCAGTGAGAGAATGTTGGGGGGTTGGGATACGCCAACCCCTGTCAGTCTTACCTGAAGCTGCACAACAGAAGCGGGGGGCCTGGTATTAACTTATATTCCAAGGTTGAGCGGATCTCTGATTGACCACAGAATAAGTTCTCGGGGAGGCAGCCGGTTGAGTGGCAGCCTTGGAATAAGACTACGCAGCGAGGGGAACGATGGCCTTTTACCTCAGCCTCACTGGGTTGCTGGTCGGATTTTTTTCAGGTCCTTTTCAGAGAAAAAGAAAGAGTCCTTTTGTGGGGTTTTGTTGATAGTTCTCAAATGTATCACATTTGGCCCTGCTTGGATGCCGCTGGGGCATCTTGTGAGTGCCATTGACACAAACCATAGCTATACAGGGTCTTGAGGTATGGAGCCTCAGTAGGCAAAGAGTGAAGTCCTAGACGAAGGGTACTCTCATCTGAGCCTGCATGTGTGGAGTAGTGATGGTTTTCAGGAAACAAACTACTGGTACGTAGTGACTAGAAGGATCACCTTTTATGTCAATATGTAGTGGCTAATTCAGTGGCCAACCACAGCCTTGATTTCTCTATTGGGTGCAGCTGGGGCCCATTCACCAGCCAGTTGAGCCGTCTGCCTGGGGCAATGATAAGTAGAAGGTGTTCAAGGAATATCCGCATAACCAAACTCATTAAATTAGCTACATACAGGGCCATAGCTACATATGAAGACACCAAGGTCCGTACCGCTGTAACGTTTTCTTATTTAAAAAAATATACAGTGCCTTCAGAAAGTATTCATACTCCTTGTCTTATTTAAAGCCTGACTTCAAAATGTATTCAAAAAAGAATAATTCTCACCCACCTACACACAATACCCCATAATGCCAAGATAATGCATCTACCTGAAAGGTGTGGCATATCAAGAAGCTGATTAAACAGAATGATCATTACACAGTTGCATCTTGTGCTGGGGGCAATAAAAGGACACTCTAAAATGTGCAGTTTTGTCACACAACACAATGCCACAGATGTCTCAAGTTTTGAGGGTGAGTGCAATTGGTATGCTGACTGCAGGAATGTCCAACAGAGCAGTTGGCAGAGAATTTAATGTTAATTTCTCTACCATAAATTGCCTCCGATGTTGTTTTAGAGAATTTGGCAGTACGTCCAACCGGCCTCACAAACGCAGATCACATGTAACCACGCCAGACCAGGACCTCCACACCTGACTTCTTCACCTGCGGGATCATCTGAGACCAGCCACTCGGACATCTGATGAAACTGTGGGTTTGCACATCCGAAGAATTTCTGCACAAACTGTCAGAAACCATCTCAGGGAAGCTCATCTGCATGCTCATCGTCCTCAACAGGGTCTTGACCTGATTGCAGTTCGGCGTCGTGACCGACTTCACGGGGAAAATGCTCACCTTCGATGGCCACTGGCATGCTGGAGAAGTGTGCTCTTCACGGATGAATCCTGGTTTCAACTGTACCATGCAGATGGCAGACAGTGTGTATGGCATCGTGTTGGCAAGCGGTTTGCTGATATCAGCATTGTGTACAGTGTCCCATGGTGGCATTAGGGTTATGGTATGGACAGGCATAAGCTACGGACAACAAACACAATTGCATTTTCGATGGCAATTTGAATACACAGAGACACCGTGACGAGATCCTGATGGCAATTGTTGTGCCATTCATCTTCTGGCATCACCTCATATTTCAGCATGATAACAAAAGCACATTTGAGGATATGTAAGATGGTGCCGACGGATATAGCAGCTCTGCTTCTAGTTCTTCAGCAACTTTGCAGAATTTAGTTTTTTTGTGTTTTATTTCTTACATTATTAGCCCACAATTTGTTTTGTGTGTTATGTTGGGGATGAATCAGAATTAGTTGGGTAACATAGATAATATGTTTTATTTTCATCATATGCTTGTGAGATACTTGTCATTAGAATGTTTCCCTTTGGACTATAGGGTTGGCAGTTGCAGTTATCACTTCTCAGCTAGGGCTTAGTCACTTGGGGCCCAGAGAGGGGAGAGGTCAGGCTTGTCTTCATATGTCAATGTATCTGTTAAACCATGTGGTGCTATGCAGAATATCAGAAGGGGAGGAGGACAAAATGGAACATTGTCTTCTTATGGGAATGTGTCTGTAACTATTCCTAAACTATGTGAAGGGATGGCATGATTAATGGGGAACCAGTTAGTTATCTCATACAATGTCTGTACGCCAGTCACTCCCTCCTTTTCTCATTGGGGGAGGAGTATGGCAGTGTCTGGAAACATTGTATTACCCCTCTGATGTTGCCCTTATCTTGACCTAGTATATGACCTAAGAGGCTCACTGTCTTCAGTGAGCTTGTCCAGGAGGGGGTGTATTTGTGATGGGTATATCTAGAATTGACAATTGATATATGCCATTGAATGAGGTAATGTTTTAGTACTATGAAGTACCAAGAACGAGATAAGAACCTTGTTTAGGAGACCAAACTGAACGATAATTTATAGCGAATGCTGTCTAGCTATGGGATACTCCTCTCTCAAGTAAAAGTCTTTCTTTGTGAACAGTTCCTATTATCTGTGGTTTGTCATGTCGACTAGGGGGGTGGATCTTTGCTATAAAAGATCTCAGTTGCCATTATGTTGGCCACTCTCAACTTTTCATTAGAGATACTGAAATGTTGAAAGTCAAATGCTATTGCAAAAGCTTAATTATTATTAAAGGTAAAGTTTAAGTATAACTGACTGGTGTGTGGTTTGCTCTCTCATCATTTGGTAATACAGGAAATTGTCACGACAGTTATTACATACAGCCTGAAATAACTATTGGATATTAACCGTACAACCAGTAATACGGCTTTCAGAGGCTGCTCCAAAACACCGCCGGCAGAGAAGAGGTATTCGGAGTGGACTTCTAGTCTGACTCAGGAGGCGTACACACCATCCACCGCTTCCGAGTATATTACTCGCTAATGTTAAGTCTCCGGGTAATAAAGTAGACGAGCTCAGAGCGACGATCTCTTTCCAGAGAGACATCAGGGATTGTAACATACTCTGTTTCACGGAAACATAGCTCTCTCGGAATATACTGTCCCTGTCTATTCAGAAATCTGAGTTCTCAGTACATCTCGCAGACAGAGATAAAGAACCGGAAGAAGAAAGGCGGGGGTGTATGTTTCATGATCAACCTCTCATGGTGTGATTGTGATAACATACAGAAACTCAAGTCCTTTTGCTCACCCGACCTAGAATACCCCACAATCAAATGCCGACTGAATTACCTCCCAAGAGAATTCTCTTTGGTTATAGTCACAGCCATGTATATTCCCCCTCATGCCGATACCACGACAGCTCTCAAAGAACTACACTGGACTTTATGCAAACTGGAAACCACATATCCTTAAGCCGCATTTATTGTAGCTGGGGATTTTAACGAAGAAGAAAACGCTTCCGAAGTTCTACCAAGACATTGACTGTAGTACTCGCGCTGGTAAAACACGAAATGCCTACAAGGCCCTCCCCCACCCTCCCTTCAAATCTGATCAAGACTCCATTTTGCTCCATCCTTCCTATAGAAAGACACTCAAACAGGAAGTACCCGTGCTAAGGTATATTCAACGCTGGCCTGACCAATCGGAATCTATGCTTCAAGATTGTTTTGATCACGCGGACTGTGATATGTTCCGGGTAACCTCTGAGAATAACATCGACGAATACACGGATACAGTGACTTCTCATCTCCAGCATCGGTCCTTACAGAATTCTGCAGCCATCTAACGAAGCATCGGGGAGTGCTGGCGTTCCGGTTGGTGGTGACTTCGGGTCTGGGGGCCAACACCGATGAAACCGGGGGTGCCTATGCCAGCTCGTCAGGCTGTCACGTCCTAGCTAGCTCGAGAGGTTCTAGCTTCGGTTGGCTCAGAAGGCGCCCAGCCCATGTCGGGCCTCAGCCGGGGTTAGGTTTTTATGCCCAGACGGCTCGTCAGGTTGCTACGCCTCAGCCGGATCAACGGGCTCCCACACCACAACGGGATCGACAAGCTCCTAAGCCCTCACCCGGCTCGCCAGGATCCCATGCCTCTGCCAGTTCGTCGGGAGTTTACGCCCAGCCAGCTTGCTCAGCGGCCGTGCTTCGGCCAGCCCATCAGGCTTGCCCAGGTGGGAATGTCGGGTGGCTCCCCTAGAGGGGGGGTACTGTCACGGTCTCCCTCACGCGCCAGGTACCCCAGCATTACGCACTACTACCACCATCAGTATGCACACCTGGCTTTCCCCGTCATGAGCATCAGCGATTATTGGACTCACCTGGACTCAATCACCTCTGTCATTACCTGCCCTATATCTATATGGTTCCCCACTCTATTCTCTGCTGCAGCATTAATTGTCATATGTCCTTGTTTACCCATGTGCTGACACTGTTCCTGTTTTATTGCCTGTCTGTTCCGTATTAAATGTCAACTCCCCGTACCTGCTTCTCACCTCCAGCGTCGGTCCACTAAGTTGACTGTGCCTTTTTAACAGCTTGGAAAATTCCAGAAAATGATGTCATGGCCTTAGAAGCTTCTGATAGGCTAATTGACATAATTTGAGTCAATTGGAAGTGTACCTGTGGATGTATTTCAAAGCCTACCTTCAAACTCAGTGCCTCTTTGCTTGACATCATGGGAAAATCAAAATAAATCAGCCAAAACTGTTGACCTCCACAAGTCTGGTTCATCCTTGGGAGCAATTTCCAAATGCCTGAAAGTACCACGTTCATCTGTACAAACAATAGTACGCAAGTATAAACACCATGGGACCACGCAGCCTTCATACCGCTCAGGAAGGAGACGCATTCTGTCTCCTAGAGATGAACGTACTTTGGTGCAAAAAGTGTAAATCAATCCCAGAACAACAGCAAAGGACCTTGTGAAGATGCTGGAGGAAACACGTACAAACATATCTATATCCACAGTAAAACGAGTCATATATCGACATAACCTGAAAGGCCGCTCAGCAAAGAAGAAGCCACTGCTCCAAAACCGCCATAAAAAAGCCAGACTACGGTTTGCAACTGCACATGGGGAAAAATATTGTACTTTTTGGAGAAATGTTCTCTGGTCTGATGAAACAAAAATAGAACTGTTTGGCCATGCTGACCATCGTTATGTTTGGAGGAAAAAGGGGGACGCTTGCAAGCTGAAGAACACCATCCCAACTGTGAAGCACGGTGGTGGCAGCATCATGTTGTGGGGGTGCTTTGCTGCAGGAGGGACTGGTGCACTTCACAAAATAGATGGCTATGTAGGAAAATTATGTGGATATATTGAAGCAACATCTCAAGACATCAGTCATGAAGTTAAAGCTTGGTCGCAAATGGGTCTTCCAAATGGACAATAACCCCAAACATACTTCCAAAGTTGTGGCAAAATGGCTTAAGGACAACAAAGTCAAGGTATTGGAGTGGCCATCACAAAGCCCTGACCTCAGTCCGATAGAACATTTGTGTGCAAACCTGAAAAAGCGTGTATGAGCAAGGAGGCCTACAAACCTGACTCAGTTACACCAGCTCTGTCAGGAGGAATGGGCTAAAATTCACCCAACTTATTGTGGGAAGCTTGTGGAAGGCTACCCGAAACATTTGACCCAAGTTAAACAATTTAAAGGCAATGCTACCAAATACGAATTGAGTGTATGTAAACTTCTGACCCACTGGGAATGTGATGAAAGAAATATAAGCTGAAATAAATAATTCTCTCTACTATTATTCTGACATTTCACATACTTAAAATAAAGTGGATTAAATGTCAGGAATTGTGAAAAACTGAGTTGAAATGTATTTGGCTAAGATGTTTGTAAACTTCCAACTTCAACTGTATGCTAGACATACGATCTGTGTACAATCTGATACACACAAACATATGCAATTTCCCTCACAGCACATTTTTACTCCTGAACTTGTTTAGACTTGCCATAACAAAAGGCTTGAATACTTATTGACTCAAGATATTTCAGCTTTTCATTTTTTAATAATTTGTAAAAATTTCGAAAAACATAATTCCACTTTGACATTATGGGGTATTGTGTGTAGGCCAGTGACAAAAAAATAGAAATGTTATCAATTTTAAATTCAGGCTGTAACACGGGGTATGAATACTTTCTGAAGGCACTGTATATGCTTGTTTTGGGGGAACACAGTCGGGGTCTCAACTTACTGTTCTTTAATGCACTTTAAATAAAGTTTGATTTGATTTAGTCCTATTCTTTAACCTTGATTCTTTGTTGAGAAGGAGACATGAATTCAACATATAAATGATTAATTTGTAGACAAACTTGAATTTTTTGACAACGAAAAACAATTCAATATCACTTATACAATACAGTAAATAGCCTTCAAAAAGAAAGGAGGACCAAGGGACTCTTCATATAATTAATTAAAATGCCTTTATTAGTATGGCATGTTCAATAGAGTACTCCCTGACGAAGGCCATGCAGCCGAAACGCGTCAGTTTAAAAAAAACTTTGTTTCTATTGAACATGCCATACTAATAAAGGCATTTTAATTAATTATATGAAGAGTGCCTTGGTCCTCCTTTCTTTTTGATGACCAATATACCCCTTTTACCAAAGAGCACCTTCTATCTACCAAAATATACTATAGTGTACCTTAGTAGCGCTTCCCTTCCTCCTCTTTCTACAGTAAATAGCCTATTATCTTGTTGACAAGTTAACAAATAATATGTTGGATTCACGTCGCCATCTAAACCCAAAAAGTTCCAGAATAGGATTAAGCCAGTGGCTCAGATGAAACTATCCAAGCATTAGATATATTTTAAATGTTGATATTTGGTTGTGTTGCCAACCAAACACAGTTCAATAATATTTTTGTAATACTGTAAATAACCTACAGTTAAGGCCATCTTACAAACTAATGTAACAGTATTTATTCAATCAGAAAATGAGTAACACCCATGGCTACATTGTTAGGCTACTGTAACTATACATGTTTTCTTATGTAATCATAGAAAGCGTGCATGTTCAAGATGGCATGCAAAGGTCCCAGGTCTGTGGATATTTTCACAATTGCTGTAATAATCTGTTCTGAGTCTTGAACACCATTGATCACTTGCACTATGTACTTTTATTGTAATCTAAACTGCAATCATTTGGCTGTGCTACTAGATGAAGCACAGTGATACCACTTGAAGTTGTTGTATTAAAATAAAATATCTGACATTGTATTCCCATTTGAACTTTGAACATTTAAATGGTTGAAAGCTCAGTGATAACACATTTTGATGACACCACAACCAAACTGCTAACATAGTTTTCCCATTGGAATTAGGTTGTGCTTTTACAGTGCCTTGCAAAGGTATTCATTCCCCCTAGCGTTTTTCCTATTTTGTTGCATTTGCACTTTGAACATCCCACGGAGCACCATCAAATTCATTATTAAAACATGGAAAGAATATGGCACCACAACAAACCTGCCAAGAGAGGGCCGCCCACCAAAACTCACAGACCAGGCAAGGAGGGCATTAATCAGAGAGGCAACAAAGAGACCAAAGATAACCCTGAAGGAGCTGCAAAGCTCCTCAGCGGAGATTGGAGTATCTGTCCATAGGACCACTTTAAGCCGTACACTCCACAGAGCTCGGCTTTACGGAAGAATGGCCAGAAAAAAAGTAATTGCTTAAAGAAAGAAATAAGCAAACACGTTTGGTGTTCGCCAAAAGGCGTGTGGGAGACTCCCCAAACATATGTAAGAAGGTACTCTGGTCAGATGAGACAAAATAATTATTAATAATTCGCTTTTTTGGCCATCAAGGAAAACGCTATGTCTGGCGCAAACCCAACACCTCTCATCATCTCAAGAATCACCTTCCCAACAGTGAAGCATGGTGGTGGCAGCATCATGCTGTGGGGATGTTTTTAATCGTCAGGGACTGGGATACTGGGCAGAATTGAAGGAATGATGGATGGCACTAAATACAGGGAAATTATTTATTGAGGGAAACCTGTTTCAGTCTTCCAGAGATTTAAGACTGGGACGGAGGTTCACCTTCCAGCAGGACAATGACCCAAAGCATACTGCTAAAGCAACACTTGAGTGGTTTAGGGGGAAACATTTAAATGTCTTGGAATGGCCTAGTCAAAGCCCAGACCTCAATCCAATTGACAATCTGTGGTATGACTTAAAGATTGCGGTACACCAGTGGAACCCATCCAACTTGAAAGAGCTGGAGCAGTTTTGCCTTGAAGAATGAGGAAAAATCCCAGTGGTTAGATGTGTCAAACTTATAGAGACATATCTTAAGACTTGCAGCTGTAATTGCTGCAGAAGGTGGCTCTACAAGGTATTGAATATTTATGCACGCTCAAGTTTTCAGTTTTTTGTCCCATTTTTTGTTTGTTTCACAATAAAAAAATATGTTGCATCTTCAAAGTGGTAAGCATGTTGTGTAAATCAAATGATACAAACCCCACAAAATCATTTTTAAATCCAGGTTGTAAGGCAACAAAATAGGAAAAATGCCAAGGGAGGTGAATACTTTCGTAAGCCACTATAGATGGTTGAAAGCATAGTGATAACACTTTGGGATTTCAACAAACATCTGGGTGTCTTTTTGAGTGGGTGAATAATGGTTGAAATCTCATTGATCAATGTCTCCTCCAAATATTACCGAAACCCGCAATCCTTCGACCATGGGCCAATTAAAACCATCGAAATCCACCAGATAATCGCCAACTGATCTCTCGTTAAACCATCAATACGCACTAAATCACCCTCACAGCTGATTTGTTGTAAAAAACATTGGACAACGCTAAGGAGGATGTCAAGGTTATCTTTTGGTCTTGATTGCAGCTAACCCCCCTGGTTGATATTATTGTAACGACCCTGGGTTTATAAGCGCGGAAATCGACTCTGCCGCTTGAGCATGCTCTTGCGGCACAGTCGATAGCGCGCCGGACCTCGGGCTAGAAGGTCGAGGGTTCGAGACCTGCTCCCTGCCTGTTTCATTACATTGGTGTCAGAAGTGGGATCAGACCTCGCATCCACGACAGTGCGTGTGCTTGGCCGGTGAGCGCGTTCCTGTAAGACGTAAAGTCGCAAGCTAGAGCGAGGACGCGCTCTTTGAAAGGAGGGAGTAGTGTAACGACCCTGGGTTTATAAGCGCGGAAATCGACTCTGCCGCTTGAGCATGCTTTTGCGGCACAGTCGATAGCGCGCCGGACCTCGGGCTAGAAGGTCGAGGGTTTGAGACCTGCTCCCTGCCTGTTTCATTACATTATCATCTGAAAAATATAGTTCTACTATATGAGCAGACTAAGTGTGATTTAGCTATTTGACAATCATTCCGCACAATTGAAATAAAGTATATTTTACACATTTTAAGAATGTAAATCTTGGGTTGGTATACTTAGTATTCCTGAACTGTTAACATCTAAAATTGGTTACTAAATCAAGGCAATCCTGATTGAGTTAATATAATGTGTTTTCATTAAATTAGTCTAATCAATGTATGTCAAATTACAAATAATATTCTAATGTGGCCCAAACATAGACCTCTATAATTTACTGTATTGTACTGTACTCTACTGTACAGAACTGTACTGTACTCTACTGTGAGTATCTTTCTTACAATTCACTGGTTCTGGTTCTATATTCTTACAATAAATATTTGTGATTAATTACCAGCCTTGCTATTTTCCTTATAGATCGATATTTCATTGGGGCCGAGAGTAGATAACTCAAACGCAACAGTCTGGTATCTAACTTGTTTGACAGTAACAATGGGAGATTAACTGATCTGCTGGTTTATTCTTGTGGGTTTTTGGTTGCAAGCAAGTTTATTTGAACACGTAGTGCTTACCAGCAGCTGCTCGTTATGTTCTGTGTTTTGTTTGCAACTGACCCTATGTGTCTCCAACACTGGTTCAAGCGATTCAGTCTGGAATCTGGTTATGTGAATCAAGTGTATTAGTTCTGGGATGAACCAAAAGCCTGTATAACCAATAGCTCTCCAGAACCGGAATTGTGGACACTGCCTTAGGCACTGCTGATAAGCCGTTAAAACTCGTAAGTTGCTGACAGTATGAGAGTGACCAAGGCTGGCTTTCCAGACCTGTAAATGTGTTCTACTGATACAGCTCAATATTTCACAGAGCTGGCAGCTAGACACCAAATTGCACCGTCTCTGTAAACGCAATAAACTTTGTAATCTGAGGTGAGCAGATTCATATCCAATTGCCTGTGTTTACCACGACAGAGGTCAACACAATGAAAAACAATAAGTCTCCATAAGATGGGCGCACTAAAGGCTTCAGGTGCTCTATTTTCTCTGACATTATTATTGCACAATGATAAGCTCTTACTGGGGCACCAGCCATTTGACTGCAGAAGGAATCCTGGCTCAGAGTGTAAAATCATCTTCAGTTTGAGCCTCCCAGGTTGCCCACAGGGCATAAGGAATAGCTGTTGTTCTGTCCCCGAGAATGGCATGGCCTGTAATTAAAGGAAAATGAGTTCCGCTTTTCGATTCAGACCGCCTCAATTACGGCCAGCTGCACTGCAGGTAGCAGTCTGAGAGAGAGAGAGAGAGAGTGTGTGTGTGTGTGTGTGTGTGTGTGTGTGTGTGTGTGTGTGGGGGGGGGGGGGGGAGAAAGTGTGTTCAAAAGTTGATTATGTTTTGGGTTCTCTGTACGGATGACAATCACAAACTCATTCTGCTTTGCAAAGAATTCTAGTAGAAAGCCAATGCATTCATTTTTGACAGCACAGAAGTAGCTAGTTTTATTATTACAGACTTCTGAGAGAGAGACCTTTTTTGGTGTCAGAAAGCATCACAAGCGGACAAAAAGCAATAAAAGAACATACACACCATTTCGCACAATGTTTTTCTGGACATATTGGAAATGTTTTCCTTGGTATGAAGTGTTGAACAGAAAACTGTTGAACGAAAGCATTGAATAGAAATCAATGTTTTTGGGGCAGAATTTACAATATTACAATATTATTATGGGGTCACAACATCAAAATGAATTGGATAACTAGCTAGCTATAACCTGAAATTATTTGAGATCTGGCAGCGCCTTCTTAATTATAAAGTTGGATTGACTTGAATTGAACCCTTTGCTTTAACAACAGATGCTCTTTGTCTGTGACAATGTCAGTCTGTGATGACGGAAGAGCACTTTTACATCTCTACCCGGTACAGCCAGAAGTGGACTGGCCACCCATCAGAGTCTGGTTCCGCTCTCTGGGTTTCTTCTTAGGTTTCTTAGTTTTTCCTAGCCACTGTAATTCTGCCTCTGCATTGCTTGTTCTTTGGGGTTTTAGGCTGGGTATCTGTAAATCACTTTGTTTCAAATAATTACAGTGATAGCTCCTCTCTGTCACTCTTAACACTGCTGTAGTTTAAGACATCCCATTTTGAATGGAAACTGTACATCAGTTTGGCACTGCACTTTACTTGTATTTTATTTTTTACATTGTTCATACTCGGACCAACTCCTTGTGACGCCGAGGATGTCATAATATTCGTACACCATAATCACTAGTAATCCTTTTAAATTTCATAATGTCGCTACAATGCACTAGAAAGGATTTCACTCCGTGTTCCACATTTTTGGTTTTGGTGGTTAAGTGGGCAGGGAAGACTGCTACAAATTCCCTTTCCTGACAATAACTTACAAGAGATTTACCTGCAGATTTCACGTGAAACATCTCAGAAAACATGGCCAACTTGTGAAGCCAGGGGTCCCTGGGAAAAGAAGCATATCATTGAAATCTGATTCGCAGCACAGCAGGGCGCCAGAGATCCTCTTACACGTGTGTTAGAAGGGCTGCATATAATACTGCATTGATTAAGCGGGAATTATAGTATCTCTGCCTCCCCTCCCCATCTCCTAGCAGGATGTGGCTTTGAGAAAAAAAACAAGGCCCATTTACCATCAGTTTGGGAGGATGGTCACTGAGCTGGGGAAGCTTTCTTGTCTCACAAGACAGACTCCACACATGAACATGCAAAGCAGTCCAGGTGTAGGGAGAGAAGGCAAGGCATTGTTGATTCCTATTAGTGTGGGCTTGTTTTTCAAGAAGTCAAGCCTCGATTGCTGTTTCACTGCCTGTAAGGGCCTGGTTGGCACACCATTATCCCCAATTAAGGATTGGATTTACTGACAGCAAGTCCACATGCGTTTAAAAACAGACTCGCAGTGACTTGCAGTTGTGTGTGTGTGTGTGTGTGTGTGTGTGTGTGTGTGTGTGTGTGTGTGTGTGTGTGTGTGTGTGTGTGTGTGTGTGTGTGTGTGTGTGTGTGTGTGTGTGTGTGTGTACATGTGTGTGTGTACATGTGTCTATGCATGTTAGGGGGAGAGATTGAGAGAGTTTTAATATACAATATTTTGGAATGTAATTGAGTCCATGGGCCTTATTCAAACACAAGCAGGTTTTCCGTGAGTAAAAATGTACATTGTTGATCCAGCCCAAAGAGAGAACATTATTTCAATGAACAAGCAGTTGAGTTTGTTTCATATCAGAACATTTACATGTTGTACTTATCCCGGTTTCCTGGTTTGATTGAATAGGGTTCAAGCGTCAAGTAACCACCTATAAAATCTAAAGTTTTATCTCATTAAAATCATCACCAGAATATTTTTCTTAATTGAAACAACCAAGACCAAGTATTAACCAGAATTCCACATTAATGCAAAACAGAGAGATGTGTATGGGTTGAAGAAACCACCTTTAGGAAGTAACAACATACAACATGCCTGAGGTCATTAGTCATTCGTGGGTTAATGGAATTTAAAAGTCTGAGGTTCACTGTCCCTTTCAGAAGTTGCTAGCTGTTTTCCCATTTTCTTTACTGGTGTTAAATACAATGCCTTGCAAAACTATTCATTCCCCTTAGCGTTTTTCCTATTTTGTTGCATTACAACCTGTAATTTAAATGGATTTCTATTTGGATTTAATGTAATGGACATACACAAAATAGTCCAAATTGGTAAAGTGAAAATCAAAAACATTACTTGTTTCAAATAATTCTAAAAAATAAAAACGTAAAAGTGGTTTGTGCATATGTATTCACCCCCTTTGCTAGGAAGCCCCTAAGTAAGATCTGGTGCAACCAATTACCTTCAGAAGTCACATAATTAGTTAAATAAAGTCCACCTGTGTGCAATCTAAGTGTCACATGATCTGTCACATGATATCAGTATATATACTCCTGTTCTGAAAGGCCCCAGAGTCTGCAACACCACTAAGCAAGGGGTACCACCAAGTAAGTGGCACCATGAAGACCAAGGAGCTCTCCAAACAGGTCAGGGACAAAGTTGTGGAGAAGTACAGATCAGGGTTGGGTTATAAAAAAATATCAGAAACTTTGAACATCCCACGGAGCACCATCAAATCCATTATTAAAACATGGAAAGAATATGGCACCACAACAAACCTGCCAAGAGAGGGCTGCCCACCAAAACTCACAGACCAGGCAAGGAGGGCATTAATCAGAGAGGCAACAAAGAGACCAAAGATAACCCTGAAGGAGCTGCAAAGCTCCTCAGCGGAGATTGGAGTATCTGTCCATAGGACCACTTTAAGCCGTACACTCCACAGAGCTCGGCTTTACGGAAGAATGGCCAGAAAAAAAGTCATTGCTTAAAGAAAGAAATAAGCAAACACGTTTGGTGTTCGCCAAAAGGCGTGTGGGAGACTCCCCAAACATATGTAAGAAGGTACTCTGGTCAGATGAGACAAAATAATTATTAATAATTCGCTTTTTTGGCCATCAAGGAAAACGCTATGTCTGGCGCAAACCCAACACCTCTCATCATCTCAAGAATCACCTTCCCAACAGTAAAGCATGGTGGTGGCAGCATCATGCTGTGGGGATGTTTTTAATCGGCAGGGACTGGGAAACTGGGCAGAATTGAAGGAATGATGGATGGCACTAAATACAGGAAAATTATTTCTTGAGGGAAACCTGTTTCAGTCTTCCAGAGATTTAAGACTGGGACGGAGGTTCACCTTCCAGCAGGACAATGACCCAAAGCATACTGCTAAAGCAACACTTGAGTGGTTTAGGGGGAAACATTTAAATGTCTTGGAATGGCCTAGTCAAAGCCCAGACCTCAATCCAATTGACAATCTGTGGTATGACTTAAAGATTGCGGTACACCAGTGGAACCCATCCAACTTGAAAGAGCTGGAGCAGTTTTGCCTTGAAGAATGAGGAAAAATCCCAGTGGTTAGATGTGTAGAGACATACTCCAAGATACTTGCAGCTGTAATTGCTGCAAAAGGTGGCTCTACAAAGTATTGACTTTGGGGGGGTGAATAGTTATGCATGCTCAAGTTTTCAGTTTCTCTGTCTTATTTCTTGTTTGTTTCACAATAAAACATATTTGTATCTTCAAAGTGATAGGCATGTTGTGTAAATCAAATGATACAAACCCCCCAAAAATAAATTTTAATTCCAGGTTGTAAGGCAACAAAATAAGAAAAATGCCAAGGGGGGTGAATACTTGTGCAAGCCACTGTAGATTAATAAAGACCAAACAATATAAGAAAGTGCCACAGTGTCTTCCCATGAATCAGATCCCACAGCAAAATCAGTGCTAGCTAGGATAGTCTCTTACATTATTTAGGAAGAAAACCAAGCAATCATGAATCAGCATACAGTGTGAATACTTTTGACAAGGTTCTCTATGTGGCATGATTCACAGCCTAATTCTGGTCAAAATTAAAGTTTTTCGTGTTCAGGTACACAATACTGTATATACAAAAGTATGTGAAGTATGTTCAAATTAGTGCATTAGGCTATTTCAACCACACCCATTGCTGACAGGTGTATAAAATCGAGCACACAGCCATGCAATCTCCATAGACAAACATTGGCAGTAGAATGGCCTTACTGAAGAGCTCAATGACTTTCAATGTGGCACCATCATAGGATGTCACATTTACAACAAGTCAGTTTGTCAAATTTCTTCCCTGCCAGAGCTGCCCCGGTCAATTGTAAGTGCTGTTATTGTGAAGTGGAAACATCTAGGAGCAACAATGGCTCAGGCCACACAAGCTCACAGAACGGGACAGCCGAGTAATGAAGTGCGTAGGGTGTACATTTCGTCTACCGATATCCAAACTGCCTCTGGAAGCAATGTCAGCACAAGTCTGATAGTCGGGAGCATTGTGAAATGGGTTTCCATGGCCGCACACAAGCCAGATTACCATGTGCAATGCCAAGCGTCGGCTGGAGGGGTGTAAAGCTCACCGTCATTGGAGCAGTGGAAACGTGTTCTCTGGAGTGATGAATCACACTTCACCATCTGGCAGTCCGACGGAGGAATCTGGGTTTGGCGGATGCCAGGAGAACGCTACCTTCCCTGAATGCATAATGCCAACTGTAAAGTTTGATGGAGGAGGAATAATCATCTGGGGCTGTTTTTCATGGTTTGGGCTAGGCCCCTTAGTTCCAGTGATGGGAAATCTGATTGCTACAGCATACAATGACATTCTAGATGATTCTGTACTTCCAACTTTGTTTGGGGAAGGCCCTTTCCTGTTTCAGCATGACAATGCCCCTGTGCATAAAGTGAGGTCCATACATAAATGGTTTGTTGAGATCGTGTGGAAGAACTTGACTGGCCTGCACAGAGCCCTGACTTCAACCCCATTGAACACCTTTGGGATGAATTGGAACGCAGACTGCGAGCCAGGCCTAATCGATACAGCCCGGGTTCGAGCCAGGGTCGTAGTGACGACTCTAGCACTGCGATGCAGTGCCTTAGACTGCTGCGCCACTCATCTATCTGTATTGGGGTGAATGGTGAAGATAATGGCTCATGCTGTGTGTTTCTACTAGCTTTTGAATTGTGCAACTATTTTATTTTATTTTAAATAGAGGTCATTTGGTGTTCTCTCATCAGGATGGAGGCTGTCCAGTTTCTGTGATCTAGGAACATACAGAGAAGGAACTGCCAGATGCGTCATAATATCCCGGAAGTAAAGCCGCATTGGGAGCTAAATTTGAAATGGAGTACATTGAATACATGGAGCAGGTCGGAGAAAATCGCATTAAAACACTATTTAAATGTATTTCCGGAAGGGCTGTGATCACCATTCAATGAATACATTAAATATAAACTTCTCATGGTAGTGGGGAGCTATTTAATAGTTTTTTCACAGGTCCATTATTTTCTCATTTACGTCTTACAGCAACCCTATATTCTTGGCAGCACTGGTGTGAAAGGGAGGAATGGCAGAGCAGACCATCATATGACCCTAAATATTTTGATGTACAGCTTGGAATTACAATTTAAGAGGACCAGTGCTTTTATAGCGAAACATAATCTCATATTTGTGCCACTTGGGAGCGATGTTGTTAGACTACATATCGTTGTTTCCTCTTCAGAGCGCACTAGTGCACAAGTGATACATTTGATCATTTCGCTTGACCATGAGAACCACAAGTTCTTTCAAGTTTCGCACTGTATGTTCTGAAGGTTTGTATAACACTAAAATGTATAGGCTATAACATGCCACTGGAGTAGCCTATAGGCCTACTATTTCATTTTTTCATGGCATCTAAACTGATTGGATCCCCCTCACCTACTGAAAGAATGCGAAACTAGTGCAATGCCTGCCACATGAGCTCCAGCCCAGACCACCCACTCCACCGCTGCTTTGATCTCCAATTAGGTCGGAGAAATCAGACAATTAAATGGTGCTCACTGCGCGCTTCGGGAGGTGTGTCATGCCAGGGGCTAACACTATTATGAACAACTCCCCAAATGGGCAGGCGTGGGGTGGGATGGTAGGGTAGAAAAGGTATTTGCCTGACTGTTCATATTGTTTGTTTCCTGCTGTGTTTTCTATATGTTTTGTTTAGGCCTATGTGATGTGTGAGTAGTGCTAAGATGTCTTCCTGTAGGACAAAGGTGATCGTCATAATTCAAATGCATTGATAAGGCGTCATTCAGTAAATGAATCAAAGTTGAATGCTGGTATTATGTTCTCCTTCATTGCATGAGGAGTGATGGCTCATAAACTGAAGGGAACTTACACGATTGATTGGCTTCTTTCTCTCATTGATACGTTTCACACCTTCGCAATCCAAACACACATTTGAGTTACATGGGGACTTCATTAACATAATGTAGAATGTGATGGATATATGGTCTGCTCTATTCGCTACAGAAGATTGTAAAGGAATAATATTAGGAAACAAGAATCTCAACCTAGAAGCAAGCACCCAACAGCTTAATACAATTCTAAAAACGTAATTACAATATTAGTGGGGATATTTATGTAATAAAAACAAGCGCATGGAATATAATTGGATAAATACATTAAAAAGATTAGTTGAGATACAGCCAGCACTCGCGTGTGGATCGCTATTTCTAAAATCAATATGGACAGAGTCCGGTGCTGAAAGTTGAGTAGACAAATTTACCAACAGGTGGGCTTTGTTTGTGCACTAAGAAATAAGATGTAGGCTTGCCTGTTTGACAGACACAATTATGTTATCCATATATTTGTCTGTATAGCGATTTCCTCCAATGCTGTCGCCATGCACTCCTTAAATAGGCCTATACCTTCTTTCTGCGTCGGACTCAGGCCTCATGTCTGGGGTGAGAAATCAACTTCATACTTGGATTTATAATGACATATCAGATTTAATTATTTGCAAACAGCGACAGTTACGTTGTAAACAAGAGACACTGGTTTGGCATTGGAGAAATACAGTAAGTTGAATATCTTTTATGGTAGGTAGGCCTATTAGTAGAGACATTGGTGATTGCACCGCTGTATTCAGATCAAAATGATGTTATTGAATTGTTTAGCCCACTAACCACGTGTTAAATGTGGCCATGAATTGGGCCGCTAGTATATAAGCTATTTGCAAATAGCTAATTATGTTCTGGCCTGCCGACTATAGCTAAAAGCTCAGGAACAAATTGTCTGGAGCACAAACCTATACATTTTCAGGTAAGACCCAGATGCCGACAACGTCGAAATAACAACAGTTTATTAATCGAACAGGGTCAGGCAAAGGGCAAGTCAAGGGCAGGCAGAGGTCAGTAATCCAGATAGGTGGGGCAAAGGTGCAGGATGGCAGGCAGGCACAGGGTCAGGGCAGGCAAAGGTCAGTAATCCAGAAAGGTGGGGCAAAGGAGGACAGGCAGGTAGGCTCAGGGCAGGCAGAATGGTCAACACCGGGAAACTAGGAAACAGGAACAATCGAGAGACAGGAGCAGAGGGGAAAACACTGGTAAATGAACTAGCAACAGACAAACAGAGAACACAGGTAAAAATACACAGGGGATAATGGGGAAGATGTGCGACACCTGGAGGGGGGTGGAGACAATCACTAAGACGGGTGAAACAGATCAGGGTGTGACAACCTAGTTACAAACCCCCATTGTATATTGTAAATTCAATCACCCCTTTCACCTTCAACATCATTTCGATCAATCAGAAATGTGTGGATACAGTGCTAAACTTGAACTCCTTGGAGTGAAATTATGTTGTTGCTCGCCAGTGCGCTCTGAAGAAGAAACAACAATACAATGTAGCCTAACAACGTCGCTTGTAAACTGCCCATATGTGAGATTTGTATAGAAGCAATGGTCCTCTTAAATGTTAATTCCAGGATGCATATCAAAATATTTAAGGGCATATCGGATTGTCTGCTCTTCCCATAACAGTCACGTCAAAAAGTTTAGGGTTGCTATAAGATTGAAATGGGAAAATAATATACCTGTGAAAAAACTATGAAATAGCTCCCCAATACTGTCTGATGTACAGTATTTAAATGTATTACATCGGTGGTCACCCACCTTTTCTGAGTCAAGATCTTTTTTGCAGTCAAAAAGCAAGCTGAGATCTACTGCTCCAATGTTTTTTTATACATGACTTAAAAATGTAACATTAACCTAATTAAACAGTTCTGTACGAATGAGGTTTGGGCAGTAGGCCTAATAGTACATTATCACAGAATATTGGCTATATGCCTGGCCTGCCAATATTGTTATTCTCAGACTATATTATATTTCAAAACACAAGCTTTGATAACAAAACAGATCAGTTGGTGTAGCACTTGCTAGGCACTGCGGAGCGTACATTTAAATAATTCGCTTTTTTATTTTACTGGACTGATGGTATGACACCTACATCTGATGATCATGGTGCTTTCAAGATAACTGAGAAGTCGGGGGGAAAATGAGGTCAAATCATGATGTCAGTGATCCTCAGGTCGGAAACTCGGAGCTCTAGAAAATGCCCTATTGGAATTCTGACCAGAGAGAGGGGACACCGTCTTCCACCTGATGGCGTAACTCGAGTCGGACCGCATTTGCCTCATGCACAAATTCATGTTGTTCCTATGACCAGAGAAAGTTAAATATTCATTGGTATTAAAATAGACACGTCGATCTGCAAATAATAATAAAAACGCAGGGCTATCGATACACTTGGCGACTCATTCATTGGAGCTGCAGCGCGAGTTGAATAACGGATAAGCATTTTTTATGTTGTGTAAGTGTTGAATAAAAACAGGGTTGACAGTGCTGAATAATAAAAACGTAAACATGAACTCATTCATAAAATCAGCAGCTCTTTGCTGTATTCGTTGATAGTCTCTCTGTGGTCATGGTTTTAAAAGTTATTAAATCTTACATAGGCTAGTATCAATATTTGCTGTGGCTGGGGTCGCAGAAGCTCTGTAGGACTGTGATTTGAGCTTTCCGATTTGCCAGTGCAGTAGGCCTACTCGATTTAGTCACATATCTCCCGATCCGCCGGGTAGGTGGAGTTTTTATTTTCAGACAAATTAAATTATTAAAAATGGGAACACTTTGCTTACCCGGTGCGCAGGGCTTCTGAATCAAGTGCACTTGCGACCAATAGCTCAAAACGAATTTCAAAAAAGGAGCGCAAGCCTTTATCGTTGGCGTTTCTATATAAATGTTTGGTGATTGACTAGGAATGCCTTGAAGATCGACCAGATCGCAATCGACCGGTTGGCGACTGCTGTATTGCATGAATGGTGACCACAGCCTTTCCAGAAAATACATTTAAAGGGTGTTTTAATGCGCTTATTTCCACCCTGCTCCATATAATCAATTGTATGTGTCTCCTCAGCTCCAACTCGTGCTCAAAGGGTTAGAATGTGGTTATTGCGCTGCTGCTTTGCCCATTATTTGCTTCACACATCCCCTTGGTGCGGTGTGTGGGCTGGGCATTTTACATATTTCCTGTCACTCTCCATTTCACATCTAATACCGCGATCCCTCACCACAATGGGTACACGTTACATTTTTTTGTTGTTGCTGGAAAGCAGATGGCATATCACCTTTGTTATCTCACTTATACCACAAAGATAATCATGGTGTGTGTTATGAACCGAGTATAAGCTGTGAAAGTCATGTGCTCCCTGTTATTGTGCTGGAAGGCTGCTTCAAACCCACAAATGAGGCAAGCAATGCCATCATTGGGCTAAGTGTTAGTTAATGCTGAGCATAATTAAGTATCGCTTCACTTTTTCCATTCCCCATGCAGGAAACAACCCATTGGGCATTTTCCATGTAATTCAATGTAATTTCATTGCAATGACATGGAAACAATGTTCATTCAACCAGTGTGTGCCCAGTGGGAATGTGGTAAACTTATCTGAGCTTAGATGGCATTTGTCAGCACAGCCCGTGTTTGTTAGAGCAACCGGCTTCAGAGGAAAGTGGGAGATGACATGGGGAAAGAATTAAGATTAGTCAGCGATACTGACAAGTCTCATCTAGAGCTAATTGTCTGGATCATGGTTATTTGCATACAGCACTACAGTTATACTTCATTATTCTAAGTCTTCGTCACAGCACACAGGGCAAAAACTGGTTGAAAGGTTGTTTCCACGTCATTTCAACCAAAAAGTTCAATATGATGATGATGAATCAATGTGGAAAACTGATTGGATTTGCAAAAAATCATAAATTTAAGGGAATTTCGTGTTTTTTTCACCCAACTTTTAACGTAAATCCACGTTGAATTCATGTTTGTTGACAACTCAACCAAATGTAAATAAAAATGAACATTGATCTGACGTATGTGCCCAGTGGGAGAGTACCTGTGAGTGTCTGGTGTGATTAAGATATGATTATAGTTCAGCAGTGGGTGGATTAAAGAACAGAAATTGTGTTGTGTGTACAGTACACACATTTTGGATTTGGTTGAAGTCTTTAGATATAATCTCAAAGGATAAATCTTCAGTTTAGGACTGTCCAGTCATGAAATGTATTATACTGAACAAAAATATAAATGTAATATGCAACAATTTCATTGATTTTACTGAGTTACAGTTCATATGAGGAAATCAGTCATTTGAAATAAATGTAATAGGTCCTAATCTATGAATTTCACATGACTGGGAATACGGATATGAATCTGTTGGTCACAGATACCTTAAAAACATGGGCCTCACAATGGGCCTCAGGATCTCATCATGGTGTGTTTGCACGTTCAAATTGCCATCGATAAAATGCAAATGTGTTCATAGTCCGTAGTTTATGCCTGCCCATACCATAACCCCACCGCCACCTCGGGGCACTCTGTTCACAATGTTGACATCAGCGAACCGCTCCCCCACACGATGTCATACACGTGGTCTGCGGTTGTGAGGACGGTTGGAAGTACTGCTAAATTATCTAAAACGATGTTGGAGGTGGCTCAGGGTAGAGAAATTAACATTCAATTATCTAGCAACAGCTCTGGTGGGCATTCCTGCAATCAGCATGCCAATTGCATTATCCCTCAACTTGAGACATCTGTGGCATTGTGTTGTGTGCACATTTTAGAGGGGTCTTTTATTGTCCCCAGCACAAGGTGCACCTGTGTAATGATCACGCTGTTTAATCAGCTTCTTGATATGCCACACCTGTCAGTTGGATGGATTATCTTGGCAAAGGAGAAAGGCTCACTAACAGGGATGTAAACACATTTGTGCACATTTGAAAGAGAGAAGGTTTTTGTGCATATGGAACATTTCTGGGATCTTTTATTTCAGCTCATGAAACATGGGACCAACAATTTACATTCGTTTATATTTTTGTTCGGTGTAGTTGCATGGTGACCCATGATATGAAGATGATCCATAGATACAATATCTTGGCACGTGTAGATTATACATTACATTATATATTTAGATTCCATAAGTCATTTAGAACCACATCATGAATGATCGGTGGTCCAGTTAATAAATCTCCCCTTTTGACACTTATCAGACTAGAAATCAGTTTTAGCTACACACATTGGGGAAATGAGACACCTCATGGAATGAGAGGCCTTAACTTCCATGTCCTGTGGCTAGGCTTGGCTTCTAGTATTAGACCTTCACTCCATCCGTATTAATTCAGATTGATGAAAGATAAAGAAAAGGCAATGGTATCGTCTGGATGATGGACAGCTACGTATCAGAAGTTGATCAGGTTATCTCCAATGGGCCACACATTCACCACAGGGACATCGTCTTGCTTCTATTCTTTTATATTCATGGCAGATGCTGCAAGTAATACTGCCTCCGTTATGGGTGTTAGCGAAATGTTTTCTGCACTCGATTGAAAGCAGCAAAGTCCCTGCGCTCCGGTGGAATGCGTGTAAAATAATGTAAATTGTCGAAACTGATAACAACAGTGGTGTCAAGGCTGACCAACACGGGGGATGGCCCCGGCTTATGGAAAATAATAACTTGTGAAGGGAATGCAGGTCACCACATTTGTTTATACAGGGTCAATATACTGTTCTGTATGTAAAAGTGTGCTGTGATGTAATATAGTTTGTATTCTCTATCTTTAATTTGAAATCACTGGAGTCATAGTTTTTTTCTCTGGTATTTACACTATTTTAGTCTTTCTATTCTGTATCTATTTGTATATTTGATCAAACTTTAGACATGGATTTGTATTTGGGTGTGACGGTACACAGTATGCCAATTATGTACAGTTGATACCAATTTCCTGTGATTTATACTGCTGCAATAAACAGCCATTTTTAAGAAATCTGATATGGTATCCATACACAGAATCTGAGATGCTGTTATCGACAAATTAATCTGCATGTGATTGGTTATGGTGCTGTGGCTGTTGGACATTGTGTCATTTGTAATGTTAGTGTGTATTAATGGAACACAATTCATCTGTAACGTGAATACAAATTACGCAGAGACTTGTAACGGGAGAAAAGTTGACCACAAACAGCGGCCCACTTCATATCATAACAGTATATGTAGCATAGATAATACAAGAGCAACATTGCTGCATTGCATTGACAGGCCCCACTACCAACTGAGAAAAGAACAAAAAAATGAATTGAAGAACTCTGGTTGAGTGGCTGATTGTGTCATTGCATGGGGGGAACTTTAAGAATATACCTATTTCACTGCACCATATATCCAGGAGACACGTCATCCTCTTTAATCTGCATTGGAAATCCCAAAACATACATTTTACCTCAGCCAGGACAAGGAATGCTGTTTCCCACTCCAATGCTCGCATGTCTGAATGGAATGACAGTAGTTCAATTCTAATGACAAGGAATTTCAATAATCGAGTGATACTTGCTCAGTGCATGATTCTAGATCCCACTGGATTACGAACAGCATCTCCATGAGTGCTTAGAATTTATGGATTGCTTTTATATCGATACCGTCAGATCTTAAATTGGCAAACCTTTGTGTTAGAGTACTCTGTTGATTAAACCACCTCTTGTAGTTTAATGTTAAGATTCTGCTTAAAAACATGTTGTACAGAGAGGGGGTAATTTGAGGGAGTATTTGTGGTAGTACGTTTTGGGTTATTATTTTCAACAAAGTGCAAAACAAGAATAAAATGTATTTGCATACATGCTGTCTGAAGCAACAGAGCGAATGCCTTCAACATCCACGTATTAATTGTGATTTTAGAAAGAGCAGTGCATGTGTATGGCATTGATATTCAATTCAAATCTGGCACACAATATACTATAGTGTGCGTTGAACTGTAAAACACGTTTTGGCCAAACTTCAGTCGGTTTATGGACGTGTTGGAGAATGTGTTTCTCTAATGCAACACAATCCCCATAGTGTGTAGGGATCTGTGCCACTGTCAAACATATCAAGCTGCTATTTTTAGGTCATGAAATGGAGACAATGTTCCCGTCGTTACAGTACCTCTGTACTCATGTATACCTTTTGTAGAATGGAATCAGACAGAAGCTATTTTAGGGTTATTCCCAATCATCAACAGGGTATTGAGGGTTATTTCCAATCTGTGCTAACACTGGAGATTTTGTTAGGTGTTTATTATTCGGTTATTCTAAGGGCATGTCATCAATCCATTTTGTGTGGTGCTAGCTATACATCATCAAGCTATATTGTCAAGAATTCTTTGTTGGTCTATGGTGTGATGAAACATCCCCATTTGGTGAGCAGAGTGGTAATTAGAGTTTGTGGACACATACCCGTTTATTGGCAGGCCGTTTCCCATTCTTTTTTATTATTGACAGACTGTATCGTCACATACTGCAGCGGATCAATCATCCACTCGACTAGTTAGCCATCATGGTGGGCAGGAACCTTCAAGGGAATCTTTTGTAGGCTGACACAAAAAGAATGCAATAGAACTCAGCCCGACAGTTTTGACACAAAAAATGCACCAAAGAAATGTTCAGCTACACCAATGTGTGCTGTGCGGTTCGTTCTGAATAGTAGCTAGGAATCCGAATTTCACGTTGCAATTTTTGTCCATGATGTGTACAGTGTGGAGCTTGTTACTCTCAAATGACTATTGCTCCTTTGATAGGCGAGAAACTGTTAGACCGTGGTAGGAAACATTTGTGGTGAAAAAAGTTTAGAATGGCTAATGTGATGCAAATGAAATGGACTGTTCAACATAAAACGGATGTGAAAAAGCTCTGATTCGTACTGATTGTTTGGGGCTATGCATGTTTTTTGAAAAGAAGAATGCATCCCCTTTTCTTATGGATCCTTTTTCACTGCTGAAAGTAGTGTACGTGCTACAATATGTAGGGTTAGGGCTCATCAGTGGCAAACTCTGAAAGTGATATCCCAAGATACTGTGCTGAAGAGCAAATTATTAGTGTTTGAATCGTATTGGCTTGTGCTCATATATAATATGCTAAGTATGGATATTATGTTGAGCAGTGAAAATCGTTTACTGAAGTCATTCAAACTAGGGATATCGTGACAAATGGTCTTTGATGCTATATTGGCACACCCCGCGAACAGTTGTTTCATTTTGCTGCCTTAAATTTTTTAACTAAGAAGTGATTAAATTATGCTTTTTTCCCTACAGATCTACACGACCTGCTCCAAAGTTATCCATTGTTTTTGTCAAAATTGCTCAAGCTCAGTAACTTTAGTTGGGAATCATTGATGGACATTAATATTCAAACCTTGTCTCTGATTTTCAAGCATATTTTAGTCAGGACTGAGACTGGCCCCTTCAAGAACACTCAACACCTCTTGGAAAGTGATTCTGGTGTGTCTTCCGCATTAATATTTGTGTAATTGTCCCAATGAAATATAATTAGAACATTTTTTCCTTTATAATAAAGCATTGCATGCATCTATTATCGCATTTGTGTAGTGGCATACAGTTTAGCAGAGATGTTTTTAGGATTTCCACACATGGGAATATTGCCTTTTGTGAACAAATTTCAGTGGCTATTCTGACTGTGACTAACTGAGAGCAACAAAAACGACCTGGTGTTGAATGCAAACAATAGCCCTGGCCAATGAAGACACACACATTGTACAAAATTAGGAGGAATACTGAACAAAAATATAAACGCAACATGCAACAATTTCAAAGATTTTACTTCATTAGGCCCTGATCTATGGATTTCACATGACTGGGAATACGGATATGAATCTGTTTGTCACAGATACCTTAAAACAAAATAGGGGCGTGAATCAGAAAACCAGTCAGTATCTGGTTTGACCACCATTTGCCTAATGCAGCACGACACATCTCCTTCGCATAGAGTTGACCAGGCTGTTGATTGTGGCCTGCGGAATGTTGTCACTCTTCAATGGCTGTGCGAAGTTGATGAATATTGGCGGGAACTGGAACACGCTGTCGTACACGTCGATCCAGAGCATCCCGAGCTTGCTCAATGGGTGACTTTTGTGGTGAGTATGCAGGCGATGGACGAACTGGGACATTTTCAGCTTCTAGGAATTGTGTACAGATCTTTGCAACATGGGGCCATGCATTATCATGCTGAAACATGAGGTGATGACGGCGGATGAATGGGATGACAATGTGCCTAAGGATCTGTAAGTATTTCACTCTAAGGTCTACACCTGTTGTATTCGGCGCATGTGACAAATAACATTCGATTTGATTAGATATATGGCATTGTGTTGTGTGACAAACACAAACAGCACATTAGTGGCCTTTTATTGTCCCCTGCACAAGGTGTAATGATCATGCTGTTTAATCCGCTTCTTGATATGCCATACCTGTAAGGTAGATGGATTATCTTGGCAAAGGAGAAATGCTCACTAACAGGGATGTAAACATTTGAGAGAAATAAGCTTTTTTTTAATGGAAAGTATTTTATTTCAGCTCATGAAAAATGGGACCAACACTTTACATGTTGAGTTGATATTTTTTTCCTGTGTATATCATAGGCTACAGTAAGCTACTAAATGAACTTTCCAGTGGCACTGCATCACCACCAAATTATGAAGATGAAGCCTAAGCTACTCATCGGCGATGGCTGACGCGCGCGCGCCCGTAGCATTTCTCCAGATAAGCTACTTGGAAAAACAGTCCAAAATAATGGCCTTCCCAGCATTTTTTTACATGACCCTACATATGATGGGATGTTAATTACTTAATTAACTCAGGAACCACACCTCTGAGGAAGCACCTGCTTTCAATATGGGCAATTCCACGTAAACGGAATTACACTTTGTCCAACAAAAAAACATTGATTACAGATTTGAACAAACCATACAACTCTACGCACAAGGACTACTTTGAAAAATGTACACAAAAAACATCACAAAAACACATTTACTGGAAGAACTGTGCAGATGAAATGTCACAGTTTTTTATGCGACCACGTTTTCCAAAAACTGGTAAATATCTGCTCCGAATTAAGATTCAAAGATGTCTGCAAAAATAATGGAGTGTCGGCTATGACATGACACATTGAGATTTAAAAATATTTATTTTGCATATCAAAGCATGTTTCTAATCATAGATGAAGATTAAGTGCTATTGCTCCTACAGCGATCTTATTTTTTTTTGACTGTTTAGGCATTATACTAAGGGGAATAGTTTATAGAGAGGGTCTTCTGGGTGGGGAGCGACCAATGGGTGGGTTTCCCTGTGGGTCCTGCTTTTTAGTTCATATCCATGGGTTCATCAACACTAAAGATAGCAATTCCCTTTTAGAAAAACAATGGCAACACTAGCTATTCTCTTGTGGAATTTGCTGGGACATTTAACAGTCATATCAAATGTTCCAGATGTCTTGATATTCTAGAAGAAACCATATTGATATAGCAATGCTCCAAAAACACACCTGCTCCAAGCACCTAGAATAGAGAACCATTTATACAAACGGACTGCTTTTTCATCAGCCCCAAACAAAACTAAGGGTGTAATCATAATGATACATAAGAAACTCACAATCACCAGCCTTGCTAAAGGTGAAGACCAAGAAGGAAGAATCACTTTCCTTAAATTTATCCATATGGAAAGAAAATTGCTTTTATTAATGTGTATGATCCTATGTTTTTTTGATTCTCTGAACAGCATATTGTTAGAATTAACTGAATTCCAACTGGTTATTGGGACAGATGTGAATGCCATTTTGGACGTCTAATAAGACCAACTAAAATCCATACTCAACCAAGGCTCTCCAACATACACACTCTGATTACAACCTCATTGATGCCTGGCGACCACATAATCCAAATGAAACCGAGTACACTTTCTATTCAAACAGGCACAAAACATTCTCAGAATCGATGTTGTACTATTATCTATTCTATTTTCTTTGATCAAGAAAACAGAAATTCAGCATATGAGCCTATCTGATCATCATTCTTACTACTGCCAGCTAACAATGTCAGCATTTCCTAAAATAGCCACAAGATGGCGCTTTAATGTTTCCTTATTAATGTTTCCAATTTTAAACTGAATTGAATGAATTCATACTGATTAGAAAAAATTAAGTTGATGATCCTCAGATTTTATGGGACGCCATCAAAGTTTTTTTTCAAAACAATGCAACTGCATTTGCATCTGGGCTGATTAAATCACAATTAAAAAAGATATCAGAATTGGAAAAGTTGTTAATGACATTAGAGCGTTCTCAACAAATACTTTTTTCAGACCAGGTAGCGACTACAATCTCCAAAGTCAAGGAAATCTATTGATAAGACAGAGTGCAGAATTTGCCATCCATCGAGTTAGACTCAACCATTATTTCCATGGAATTTGTCCCAGTCGTTTACTGGCCAACAAGCTTCGCAGTAATGATCAATTAGTGGATATTGCAACCATTGAATCTGAATCAGGTGAATTACAGTCAGAACCCAAATCAATTTTCCCATTTCTATAAATAATTGTACACCTCTGATTGTAAATCAACACCAAGCCAGATTGAGTCCCTATTAAAATATATAAGAACTCAACTGAGGAAGCCGGCTTGCTGGGAGCCCAAATCTCTCTCCATGAACTCAAAAGGGCGTTGGCTAACATGAATAAAGGCAAATCACCTGGTTGGACAGTATTCCTCCATTGGTCTGTTTAAAATTGTTGAACCAATTTGGTTAACTATTTCTTAATGATTAACACAACCATTTACTAAGGTTCATTTGGAAGGGATGTAAATACAGAGCTAATTTCACTTTTTTTATAAAACAAAAAGTAAGGACGCAACCCAGTCCTCTCACTATTGCTCCCTATCTTTGATAAACACAGATTTCAAACTTTCTTCAACAATTATTTTGTCCTGTCTCGAAACTTACCCAAATTGGTACATCCAGACCAAAGCAGGTTCGTTAAAAAACAACTATCCTCAGATAACCTTTGTTGTCTATTACATATCTTACATGCTTCATCAGAAACCAAAGCTCCTTAGGCAGTTCAATCTCTCGACGCAGAAAAAGCTTTTGATAGACTAGAATGGTCATATCTTTGGCCGGTTTTGGAACATATGGGACTTGGCTCCAATTTCATTAATATGATTAAAATACTATATGGCAATCCCTCAGCCATAGTAATAAGAGGCAATATCTGCTCCGCTCCACTCAGAATAAGTAGATGTAGGAGGCAAGGTGACCCCATCTCACCTCTGCTATTTTTGTCTATGGAGCCTCTGGCCCAGGCAATTTGAAAATCTAAAGAAATTACACCAATATCTCTCAATTCTACAGATCACGTCATCTCATTATACGTCAACTATATCTTACTTTATCTACTCAATATATATAAACTCTCCCAAACGCTTTGAACGTCATAGACAAATTCAGCTCCATCTCAAGTTATAAAATAAATCTAACAATCTGCCCTACTCTCCCTCAAGAACCTGACAGAGGACCCCATCTCTACTTATTGAATCCCAATTTGAAATACTTTTTTTCTAATTTGAAATACTTTGGAATATATTTATTTATTTAGATAAAACCATTGGCAAAAACCATTTGCCTAATGCAGCACGACACATCTCCTTCGCACAGAACGCTCAAATCAATTCAATCAGACCTCGTAGATAGACTAACATCCTAGTCTCTCTAACCGGCAGAATTACTATTGTGAAAATAAATATATTGCCTCGGTTGAATTTAGTGAGCTCAATGCTTCCTATGTCTCCCATTTCTGGCTATTGGGATAAAATCCACACTGCATTATAAAAATGTATATGGAAAGGTAAGAGATCTCAGATTAAATTAACAAATTTACAGCGAGGGAAAGATGCTGGAGGACTATCCATTCCAAACTTCAAATTGTATTTCTAGGGCACAAGCATTTCGCCCAATTATAAATTGGTTTAGGCATGACTCTTCTGCTCCCTGGCTGAGAATGGAGAGAAATATGATGGCTCCCATTGCCCTGGAAAAAGGGGTGTTCATCGATTTCTTAAAAATGTAAACTACTCTTTGCTTCTATAATTGCTCAAACAATTTATTTTTGGCACAAAATGTAAAAACTATGCAACTGGGAAATAAAATGGCATGCCCAGACTCCAATATTTAACAATAATGCCTTGCACATCACCCGAATGGTCTAAATGCCATATCTGTACCCTTGACGATATCATGGATAATAATGGTTTGAGGACATTCCAAGATCTGAAAGAAGCATTTATATTACCAGGTTACTCTTTTTTTTATTCATCTCCAATTTAGGTTAGCTATGCTGGCATATGAAGTTCCATGGGATACCCAGCTGTCGAACTATCCAATGATGGAATTTGTAAAAAGATTATCTGATCTCCCGAAAGGACTAATCTCTGCAATATATAAAACTATAGGAAGGATCATACTCTGAGCTTTTCATTAAAAAAATATGGGCCACAGATCTAAATGTAACTGAATCATCCTTTAACTGGACAAGGAATATGGAAAAATATGACTTTGGCATCCTGTAATCCAAACCATCAATTTATTATTTTCAAGTTTGCACATTCATTCATATGATGTGGGCGTGCCCTGCAGTTGAATGCTTTTGGGATGAAATTACAAAAATTAATTTCAAAGAGCATGAATTTAAATATTAAATGCTCCCCAACCATTATGCTACTTAATGATGATGGCTCCTTGAATCCCTCAATCAATCAGGGAAGATTACTGCACAGCTGCCATAATAATGTTGTCAACCACCTCACTCTCTTCCATTTTACCTGTGCATACAGTTAGTATTAGAAGTTAGAACAGAGGGTTGGGGAGGGGGATACTTTTTGTTTATTTTCCTTGCATACAAAATACGATTTTTTTAAAATTTTCTTTATCTTTGTATGCATTTAAAAAAATATATATATATATACTACCGGTCAAACGTTTTAGAACACCTATTCATTCAAGGGTTTTTCTTTATTTTTACTATTTTCTACATTGTAGAGTAATAGTGAAGACAGGTGACTACCATCATGAGTCACCTGGAATGCATTTCAATTAACAGATGTGCCTTGTTAAAAGTTAATTTGTGGAATTTATTTCCTTCTTAACTTGTTTGACCCAATCAGTTCTGTTGTGACAAGGTAGGTGGGGAAGATAGCCCGATTTAGTAAAAGACCAAGTCAATATTATGGCAAGAACAGCTCAAATAAGCAAAGAGAAACGACAGTCCATCATTACCTGAAGACATGAAGGTCAGTCAATATGGAGTTTCTTTAAGTGCAGTCGCAAAAACCATCAAGCGTTGTTATTGACCAAATACTTATTTTCCACCATAATTTGCAAATAAATTCATTAAAAATCCTACAATGTGATTTTCTGGATTTTTTTTTTCATTTTGTCTGTCATAGTTGAAGTGTACCTATGATGAAAATTACAGGCCTCTCTCATCTTTTTAAATGGGAGAACTTGCACAATTGGTGGCTGACTAAATACTTTTTTTGCCCCACTGTATATATATACAGTTGAAGTCGGAAGTTTACATACACTTAGGTTGGAATCATTAAAACTCGTTTTTCAACCACTCCACAAATTTCTTGTTAACAAACTATAGTTTTGGCAAGTCGGTTAGGACATCTACTTTGTGCACGACACAAATAATTTTTCCAACAATTGTTTACAGACAGATTATTTCACCTAAAATTCACTATCACAATTCCAGTGGGTCAGAAGTTTACATACACTAAGTTGACTGTGCCTTTAAACAGCTTGGAAAATTCCAGAAAATGATGTCATGCATTTAGAAGCTTCTGATAGGCTAATTGACATCATTTGTGTCAATTGGAGGTGTACCTGGGGATTTAATTCAAGGCCTACCTTTAAACTCAGTGCCTCTTTGAGCTGAGCAATAGATTTCAACCAATGGAAGTTTAAAAGATAATTAACAAAATTGAAATAATTAAAACGAAACTAAATCAATCCCAGTTCAGAACTATTGTCTTTTTGAGCGGCCCTGTGGAAGCCCTTCGGCAAAAGCATGTGTTTTCAGTGCATGCATTCAATCAGAAAATGCAAAGAAACAACATTATTATACTGACATTATTTATTTTGCCATCGTAAAAAAAGGTAGAAATTGAGTTATGCCTAATATGACAATTCATATTATTTTTCCAAAATTAATTATTGTGGGTAACAAATATCCCAATACTGGTCATTTCAATAACCCAGCTCTGTGTCAATTTTGACAAAACACAGCATTGGGTTAAATTCAACCCAGCAGGGTTGTGATTGTAACCAAGTGCCTGGTGTTGAGTGCTTGACACAGCTGCTGGGAAAATTAGACTATATTGCTGGGTTGAAACCACCCAGTGTGTTGGGTTGTGACAAAACCCATCACATTGGGTTGGGGGATTTAACCCAGCAGCTGGCTAATTTTTTATTTAATCCTTGGGTTATTGTCAGTGTAATGCTGATTAAAATGTTGCTTATATATTTGTACCTTCTCTACCATCCCACCCCCTCCCTTTCCTACACACAGTCAAGATACAATGTTGAATGTCAAATCATTCATTTGTATTGCCTGCATTTCAGAAAATACATCACAGAATGTCAGAGAATTGTACACAGTGTACAATATGTAAAACATGTAAATCGCAAAATGAAACAAAGCCCTATTGTGTAAGTATGTGTTATTTCATCAAATAAGATGTAATGAGATAGGATTGATTATTACAATTTATTTATATGATTTCATGAAGCAAACAGTCCAAACATCAGACTAAAACCTCAGTTGAACTTGATGTTCACACTCTGATTGCAATCTGAGAAAAACAAAACATGCCTGCCTGTAAAGCCCAAATCACACGTAGACGATGTCAACTGCGTAAAAATTTGCACGTGAGATTAGAGAGTGTCAACTCACATACAGTACACTGCGTAGCATATGCCATAATAAACAGCTGTATTTGTTATGTTCACTATGTAGCCCTGAATTATTGTTCTGTGTTCCTTTCCTTTTGACTCAATTTATAGGTCAAACGGAGCCAACGTACCTTCCTGCGCTAAACAGTTGCTGTGCTAGTTTACGAACGTGAGGATAGTTGCTGCTAATCCACCCAAGCAGTTTATAAAGAATGTAGCTAGTCTCGTTCTTTCTACTAACAGTATTTTCTCTTGAAATCTGTCTTTTGAGTTCCTTGAGTTTCCCAGCCGTAGCCTGCCAAGGCTATATGACTGTGATCGAAATCAACACAGGTAGGCATAACATTATTGTTTTCAAATATGTATTATTGGCACTGACAGTATTGTTATTATCAACACAAACTATACATGTCACAATTCCAGAGGTAACAATGCACAAAGAGTGTATTTTCGGGAAATGTATCCGTTCATTCTACCTGCATTGCTTAGCGTAGACGTGAGAAAAATAGACTTCTAATTTTATACGCTATGACGCCGTTGATGCTCGCGGCCCATCTGTTTTCATCCATTCACTACCATGCATTCTAATTCCAGCGTGTACACACTCGTTCACACGCGTAAAAAGGCTTTCCTGTTGATTTGGGCTTGACACCGTCTGCTTTAAGTGTTATTAACACAGATAGTGCCAGTTCTAATCAATAGATACACGTATTCCCATTCACTGACACAGTTCAGCTATTTTAGGTGACAACACACACACATCATGCTGTTTTCCCATACAATAATGGTCTACATGTGGGTTGAGTCAAAACAAGTGTAAAATATGATGTTTAAGTCACTCTACTAATGACTAATGGCGTTCATTACGTATTGAAAATAAATCGTGATAGAATGAAAGCGTACCAGAACGCACTTTAGCCAGCTTGAACAAAAAATACCATTATATATTATCATACAAATATAAAGATTTATGTGCAACAGAAGTTGAAGTAAAGGCAAATAAGTACATACTGTCCAGTAGGCAAAAATGCATTGAAATAAACTAAAAGTCAATTTAACAGAGCTATAAATAGTGCACTAATATCATATTAGCATTAGAATATTAAGGGGAAAAGGGATACCTAGTCAGTTGCACAGTTGAATTTTTCAGGAGGCTGAAGAAATTCGGCTTGGCTCCTAAGACCCTCACTAACTTTTACAGATGCACAAATGAGAGCATTCTGTCAGGCTGTATCACCGCCTGGTACGGCAACTGCACCACACGCAACCGCAGGGCTCTCCAGAGGGTGGTGTTGTCTGCCCAACACATCACCGGGGGGGGGGGGCAAACTACCTGCCCTCCAGGACACCTACAGCACCTGATGTCACAGGACGGCCAAAAAGAACATCAACCACCCGAGCCACGGCCTGTTCACCCCGCTATCATCCAGAAGGCGATGTCAGTACAGGTGAATCAAAGCTGGGACCGAGAGACGGAAAAACAGCTTCTATCTCAAGGCCATCGGACTGTTAAATAGCCATCACAAGCCGACAACCACCCAGTTACTAAACCATGCACCTTAGAGGCTGCTGCTGCCCTATATACTTAGACATGGAATCACTGGCCACTTCAACAATGGAACACTCGTCACTTTAATAATGTTTACATACTGCTTTACTCATCTCATATGTATATGCTGTATTCTATTCTACTGTATTTTAGTCAATGCCACTCCGACATTGCTCATCCTAATATTGATATATTTCTTAATTCCATTCTTTTACATTTGTGTGTATTGTTAGATATTACTGCACTGTTGGAGCTATGAATAAAAGCATTACGCTACACCCGCAATAACATCTGCTAAATATGTGTATGTGACCAATAAAATGGGATTTGATTCAACCGAAATGTGTCTTCTGCATTTAACCCAGCCCATCTGAATCAGAGACACTCATGGCTCATCCATCCATTGATTTATTAATTCACAGAAACACAAACACATCAGCCGGAAAGGCTGTGCTTCCTCCAGTCACTTCTCACACTACATAGAGTAGATATACTTATCCACTATTGTTCAGTGGTAAAAATATATGCTCCTAACAGTCTTACTGCAGAAGATTCTGTTCCAGGCAGCGGATACACTGTAGTCTGTAGGAATTACCATGCTGGAGCACATAGTCTGGGAGAGTTGACATCAAACATATAATAGGACTTCAAGCACACATTGAGTGGCTCAAACAATGTACCTTGCTCCAATACCTGTCCACTAATGACTGTAAACACCTGTGAGCAGTCCCCAAGAGCCAACACAAATGGGTAGGGTCTAGTCACCTCTGCCTGGAGCAGATACTCAACCATGTTGGTCCCAACTTGTTCGTTAAAAATCATTACATTTTTTGGTAACACTTTACTTGACACCCAGTGTCATAACATGTTATCACGCGATCATAGTTATGTCATATGTCGTAACAGCTGACATAATTTGTAATAACCTGTCATGACCCATATATTTATACATGTTGTGACATACACTATATATACAAAAGTGTGGGGACACACCTTCAAATTTGTGGATTCGGCTATTTCAGCCACATCCATTTTGGGCACACAGCCACACAATCTCCATAGACAAACATTGGCACTAGAATGTGTTTAATGAAGAGCTCAGTAACTTTCAACGTGGCACCGTGTCATGATCGTTTAGAGATGGATTGGACCAAGGTGACGTACATCTTACTTTTATTTAAATGACACCGAAAAAAACAACAAAATACAAAACGAACGTAAAGCTACATGCAGTGCAGAAAGCAGCTACACACAAACAAGATCCCACAAACTAAAGGTGGAAAAAAGGCTGCCTCTGATTGGGAACCATACCCGGCCAACAAAGAAATAGAAAAACTAGAATGCCCACCCAAATCACACCCCGACCTAACCAAATAGAGAAATAAAAAGGCTCTCTAAGGTCAGTGCGTGACACACCGACATAGGATGTCACCTTTCCAACAAGCCAGTTTGTCAAATTTCTGCCCTTCTAGACCTGCCACGGCTGTTATTGTGAAGTGGAAACGTCTAGGACCAAAAATGGCTCAGCCGCGAAGTGGTAAACCACACAAGCTGACAGAACGTTGTCTGTTGTCGATTGCAATACTCACTAGCGAGTTCCAAACTGCCTCTGGAAGCAAAGTCAGCACAAGAACTGTTCGTCAGGAGCTTCATGAAATGGGTTTCCATGGCCGAGAAGCCGCACACAAGCCGAAGATCTCCATGTGCACTGCCAAGCGTCGGCTGGGTGGTGTGAAGCTCATTGCAATTGGAATCTGGAGCAGTGGAAACGCTACCTGCACCTGTAACGTTTGAATAATGGTCTGAGGCTGTTTTACATGGTTTGGGCTAGGCCCCTTAGTTCCAGTGAAGGGAAAGCTTAATGCTACAGCATACCGTGACGTTCTAGAGGATTCTGTGCTTCTAACTTTGTGGCAACAGTTTGGGGAATGCCCTTTCCTGTTTCAGCATGACAATGCCCCCGTGCACAAAGCGAGATCCATACAGAAATAGTTTGTCGAGATCGGTATGGAGGAACTTAACTGGCCTGCAGAGAGCCCTGACCTCAACACCATCGAACACCTTTGGGATGAATTGGAACGCCGACTGCGAGCCACGACTAATCGCCCAACATCAGTGCCCGACCAAATCCATATTAATGCCCATGATTTTAGAATGAGATGTTCAACAAGCAGGTGCCCACATACTTTTGGTCATGTAGCGTATAATACGTTATTTTATGGCTGGTTATGACACCTACATAAGTGTCAAACCCCACATTTATTTAAAAAAAATCCCTGACAAGAAGTTTCCTTTTGTTTGAAAGTTTGTTTCTTAAATCCTTTGTTGTCATGTTTTTTTTAATCATATTTTCTTTAACTTCAGGCTGTAGTCAAGTCGTCCAAAAACAAGAGTGTTTCCTGGTCTATCTCCTCTGCTGCAAAAGAGAAAGGGAGTACCTAGTCAATTGCACAATTGAATGTATTCAACCGAGATGTCTCTTCCGCTTTTAACCCAACCCATCTGAATCAGAGAGGTGCGGGGGGCCACCTTAATCGAAATCTTCGGTGCTGGGGGAGCAGTTGTTGGGGTTTAACCGCCTTGTTCAAGGGCAGAAAGGCAGAGTTTTCCACCTCGCTGGCTCCGGGAATTGAACCAGCAACCTTTTTGTTACGCTTAAAGCGCTTAAACACTAGGCTTAACCACTAGGGGGGAGATTTAAAGGGATAGTTTCACCCGCATTTTTTAATTACATACTTTGAGGAGGGAAGGGTTGATAAGCCAGGTGAAAAGGTTGAACAAAGGCAAGGGAGTAAGGAAAGCAAAACCAAGGGGTGGCAGTAGCTTCGAGGTTAGAAAGGCAGGATGATAACCGGCAGCCAGAGGGTTACCAGCTAAAATATCTCTGTATACTACCTACTGCTGTTGTGCCCTTGAGCAAGGCACTTTACTTATAAGTGCCCATGAGCTGCTCCCAGCCTGTGTGATGTGTGTGTTTTGTGTCAGGTTGGTCACTGTGACAGAATATCTATGCAAATTACCAATAAAGCAAGTATGATAAAATGAAGGCCAGAATATCTATAGTAGCTGTGCATGTAACATATCTAGTCCCAAAATGGCTGAATGGTTCTAAGCTAAGTATTTCAAGTTTCCATTAAGGTTGTACTATTGGTTATTGATTGTTTTACACAGGGTCAATCAAAATCGTTGTTTCTTTACCCCAAAACTCCCCCTCACGCTTAAAAAGTTAGCCAGGTAATGAGTAAAATCCAGAAAAGGTGTCAGACTTAGCTTGCCAGCTAACTTTAGCTAGCTACCGTTACAGACACTGACATAGTTTGTTAGCTTGCCAAATGTTGTCCAAAGAGTCACCGAGTTCCCTTTCAAAGGACAACAGGGCTAGATTGTTGAGATGTACAGTAGGCATGCAATACTCATTGATGTTTTGATATGGTCTGTAGTGGAGAAGAGTTTTCCTAACACTACATGAAGTCATAGGAAGGGTGATGATGCTTGCCCTTAGTAGTTTATTGATGTTAGGGAAAATGTCAGGGCTGCAGCTGTCCAAAACGTCACTTTCCGAAGTAGTAGCTGAATAAACACGGTTAATTCAGCATCCTCAACAGAGATATGATAGTGATCACATGTTAATTCAGCATCCTCAACAGAGATATGATAGTGATCACATGTTAATTCAGCATCCTCAACAGAGATATGATAGTGATCACATGTTAATTCAGCATCCTCAACAGAGATATGATAGTGATCACATGTTAATTCAGCATCCTCAACAGAGATATGATAGTGATCACATGTTAATTCAGCATCCTCAACAGAGATATGATAGTGATCACATGTTAATTCAGCATCCTCAACAGAGATATGATAGTGATCACATGTTAATTCAGCATCCTCAACAGAGATATGATAGTGATCACATGTTAATTCAGCATCCTCAACAGAGATATGATAGTGATCACATGTGACCAGCAGTGATTATTTCAGTGCAAAGGTCCTACACCCTGGCAGACAGGCAGCTGCAGCTCTCATTATTCCTTATTGATCCTCCTTGAACTGGGTGTGTTAGACGTAGTGCTATGTCCTGTTTAGCGCATAGCATATCAATGTCCAGAATCACTTTAACGCGATCACGATTCTTCTCTATAAATGAATAGTCCATGGCCTCGTGGTTAAGTTGATTTAAAACATTACCGTGACGAGGCGGGGCCGGGCTGGGCGATAGTGAGCTAGCTGGGCTGTGGAAGTCGAAGCAGTAACCTTGCTAACCTCTTCATGGACTGCCGCTGACGTGCTAGTCTCTTCATGGGTCGATGGAGGTAGTGGGGGAAGGGGGAGGGGGTGGGGATGTAATGTAGTGATACCATATGATTGTGATCTAAGCAATTACATCCCGGGAACATCCTACTGCATTTCTCAACATTTCTGAGTAGTCAGGACACAATACAAAGAACAAATCAAATGAAGGTATCATTTTTTACACTGGCCCCAATGTTCAATCTGTTAGGGCCTCTGCCCAGCCTGTCCCTTTCGTGGCTTTGCCTCTGAGTGCTTCACCATTCCAATTATGTAAATATATTTTTGAGGTGAAGGCCTTCTTCTCCCAGCTGATTGATTTGCTACGGCAATGGACTGATTAATGGTAAATGACACATCTTTGATGCATATTTACAAACAAACAAACCATATAAGATATCACTCCTCTGTCAGCATGATTTGTTCCTTATATGATGATATTTGGACGATTGGATAATTGAATGGTTACAATTTGTACGAAGAGCTTAACAATGATATGAAAGCACTGACTGACAATCTTTTTAAATGTCACTTTTGGCAGTTACAGTTGATATTGGAACTTTGCAAAATATTGTTTGGCTATTTATAATCATGTCCATTTGCTGTGGTAGTTATTCCTCTATTTGTAATCTAAGACCGTTACCATTTGGTCTGCTAAACACGTTTTAGGTCATTTTGCAATGCAAATTTACACCAATCAGACTTCCAAGGACAAACTACACCATTGTGGCCTGTTATTGGTCTGTTCATTGTAGTTTTTGGCTATGTTCTGAAAAACAAATTACCTTTGTTTGATTTGTGTATGCAAAACAAACGTTGAAATTATTGCTGTGGTATACTCCCAATGAGTATAATATCTTTATCTCTTGTTGTACATATAGGCTACTGTAAATATATTATTTGACATGTAAGCTTTTTTGTCCATGGTATTATGTCATAATAATGCCAATAATGATTGAGCAGGTAGATAGAAAAGGAATCCAAGAACTGTAAAACCCAGAGTCCAAGATACTGTATAACTCTATAATTTTGTTTGCAAAATAGGCCTTCTGGTCCATCTGTGCACATATTTGCAGTTTAAACCACTTCGAAGGCATTCATTATTAATGTTTTTGTTTCCATTCTATTTCTCAATATAATTTGGAATTCTGTGTTAAATATTTTGTTCTTTAAAGATTCTCATTAGGTGGGGAAATAGGTCCCAGAGAATACAATAGAGCTATGAAGAAATTCAGGCAAGATGCAACTGAATAAATATGCATTAGCACCAAAGCAAGCCATCTGGCTTCTATCACCTGTCTGAGAAAATAATTATATTTAACTTCAGCTGGAATTCTTTCCAGCAGTGAAAGCTGTGTGGTTAGAGCAAATTGCAAATAAGTGTAAAGGATTTCTTTAGAATACTGTTTTGACCTTATCATTCTTTCATTAAGGCGTATTACAGATATTTTGTTAATTATTTGTCTAATTAGTTCAAAGCTGCCAAATGATGATGCACACAGACAGTTGTCAGATGCCTTTTAGCATTGCAGTTCAATGAATTGACAATAAGCAACATTCCGAAACTTTTTTTGTGTGGAATTTGTATTATAGTAGATGACGCTGTCGTACATTCCGGCATATGAAGATGCCGAGATATAACCAGTTTTAATACAACATAGTATAGGTATTAGAGACATTTACCGTAAAGTGGCAACATTTTATCGGTAATTACACTAATATGCTCCAGATTAAATGTATCTCCCCTTACTGTTAGCTTATCGGTATGACTATAAAACGTGCTCAAACCATCATGAAATCCTCTTTACCTTATTTAATGTACAGATACAGTATGTGAGGGAACATCGAGTCATGATACACCCAGACTATGATGTATTACACACAATCATGAATTATACACAACAATGGTTCTAAACCAATTTTTAGGAGAAATGAATAGCAAATAAATACCAACAGAACTCTTTGTGGAATGCCAGCCGTGTATTACAATGTACAAGGCTGTTATTGATGAAAAGCATTACAAAGTCAGGATTAGATCATGCATACAGTATGTCTATATTGGTGTGGACAGGCAGCTGCACGACACCAATCTGAATGAAGCACAGACAAGACTAATTCTAATTTCAGTAGTAGCAGTTATCATACTGTTTCACCATACTGATTTCTAATTGGCATGAATCAATCTTCACCTCTCCAATGTGATTGCTGGTATGTGGGGTCTGTCTAGATGGCATACAGCTTTTGTCAAATTGACGTCAAAAGTTGTTTATTTATTTTTTACTCTTCCTAACCTTAACCTAATTCTCCTAACCTGATATTTTAATTATCCTAACCTGCTGTGTAAGATCTCCTAAACCTGTTATGAAAAGTACATTTTGACAAAAGCTCTATCCAATGTTCCCTCTAAGCTGCGCGTGTGTGCAGGCGCGCAGCTCCCCAGGGACTGCTGCCCAGAAGAAAAATCAGCCCACCCAGAGAAGCACGAGATTAGAAAGTTGAGTGAAGTTCAGAGTTTTCCCCGTTAGTTAACACTATCAACCTTTCCCTTTACTGTGGGAATTGTGATCGAATCAACACAATATTAGCCTCTTTCAATGCAACATACCAAAACAAAATGAACTATGCAAGAGATTTTGTTGTAGGCAGAGCGCATCAGAGTAGGATTCTATTGCACTGACAGGCACAACTCAGGCCCATACTCTACACAGACCGGTGTGCCATAACCAATCAGAGCTGCAGTAGGTCTATATACAAATAGACCATTGCCATATATGGATTTGTGCCATTCACTTTGAACTGGACTGTTTTACAGCATGAGTGGTCACAATTATTATGCGCTTGTTTTGAGATCAAAGCGAGAGCTGCTAGTAGCTACGTGTGCATATTTGTTCATAATCTTTGCTAGTTTTTGAGGTATTAGTCCAAATATAGCTAATTTGTAGTCAGCAATCTGGGAGTGATTGCTTCCTACAAAACATGTACATTTCTAGCCATCTTTGAAAAGAGAGTCAGGTAAAGAGTTTTTTTATGTCTTAAAACATTCTTGATGAGACATTCTTGAATAAGCTAAGTAGCCAATAGGCAGAGGGTAGTATAATTTGTCTGATTCTCTATAATAAGGGTATGGGAATAATAATGAATTTGATTTTGAAAAGTGGTTTCTTGCATCAAACTAAACAAAATGTTCAGTCACCTCTTAGTCTGAAGGACAAGTGGATAAACAGGTTAATATCAAGCCCTGCATGTTTTTTTCAAAAGTCTCATGGAATGTCAGCCTACACTGAACACCACACATTGGCTGCTACTGTAGGCTGAATGATAGAACCGCTATTTCCATGTTAAAATGTTATAGGATGCATTTTCTCCAATGTTTTTGATGGTAGGCCACTTTGGCACTGTAGGCCTACATTCTGATGAAATAGCCACAGTAGCCTGATTGGCCACTGTTAAAAGAGTAAATTAAAGTGGGTACAGCCTCAGTGTTCACAATAATCACATGCCGGAAATTGCACAGAAATGAAGGGATTACAAAACCGGTGACTGTAATCTGTTACATTACCAGCAAAAATATTGTAAAAACATTAGATACTTTTGAAAAACTAGATGATTACTTCGAGAATTACTTTTACATTCAGAAAAGATCTTTGTGAAAAAAAATATTTGACACTTTGTTTTCTCAATGACATTCAAATCAGCTTTGAAAAAGGTGCAAGTTCATGTTTGTTCAACCTGAGTGAGTCTGACTACAAGTCAGAGACCACTATGATGACACACCACATGTGTTTGATGGATTGTAGGAAAAGAGCAGGAATAGGCTTTTGTAGGCTACAGTCCAAGCTATGCCTTCCAATGGTGCGACAGCTGTCGGCATCTAAAGATTATCCAACTTGAATAAACGCTTGTAGGTAAGGATGACACCAGTGTTGTAGTCTACGGCGATACGCATATCACTTATTGTTGTTATTTACAGAGCGCATTGATGTGATTCACACTGCTGCTCTCTCATTTAGCTATTTGCGCCTTACGGATTGTGGTTGTTGTGGATGGCTGTTCACAAATCTAAATATGTATTTGATTTCAAGAAGTTTAAGCTGCTTATATATCATTGTTTTTGAAAAATGAGCTCTTGTAACAGCTGCATAGTGCGGATCCCAGCCTATGGAATAAAAGTGGGGTGTTTTTTGCTCAATCTAATTCATGCTGATAAAAAATGTTTATCCATTGGCCAAATGGACACATGCTCAAACTCGCACAGTTTTGATAGACTTAAAGGGGCAATCTGTAGTTGCTACATACCTTTTTGGACTTGTAATTGATGTAATTGAATCATATTATATGTAGTAGAAAGCAATGGGTTAGAAGAAGCCTGCATAACTAACCCAGAAAATAAAATCATATATGGCCAGCTATGTAAACTTTAACATTGATTTATCCTGCAATAGATGTCGTTCAATTGGTAACATACACTTTTGTATTCTTCTAATGCCTCTTAAGGGGAAAGTAATCTTAAAGTAACTGAATGTAATCAGATTACGTTACTGAGTTTGGGTAATCCAAAAGTTACGTTACTGATTACAATATTGAACAGGTAACTAGTAATTGTAATAAATTACATTTAGAAGGTGACCTACCCAATCCTGCAAATAAGTAACTACGCTAGCAACTAGTGAATAATTAAGCTAGCAACTAGTGGGTGCATATAGAGCCAAATCCTAATTAAGGATTCGGCCCATAGTGAAGTAGCAGGTTTGAATCCTGACCTACAGTACCAGTCAAAAGTTTGGACACACCTACTCAGTCAAGGGTTTTTCTTTATTTGTACTGTTTTCTACATTGTAGAATAATAGTGAAGACTTCAGAACTATGAAATAACACATACGGAATCATGTAGTAACCAAAAAAGTGTTAAACAAATCTAAATATATTTTTGATTCTTCAAAGTAGCCAACCTTTGCCTTGATGACAGCTTTGCACACTCTTGGCATTCTCTCAACCAGCTTCATGAGGAATGCTTTTCCAACAGTCTTGAAGAAGTTCCCACATATGCTGAGCACTTGTTGGCTGCTTTTCCTTCACTTTGCGGTTCAACTCATCCCAAACCATCTCAATTGGGTTGAGGTGGTGTGATTTTTGAGGCCAGGTCATCTGTTGCAACACTCTATCACTCACCTTCTTGATCAAATAGCCCTTACACAGCCTGGAGGGGTGTTTTCAGTCATTGTCCGGTGAAAAACAAATTATTTTCCCTTGAATTGTAAATAAATCACTGAAAGTGTCACCAGCAAAGCACCCCCACACCTCCTTCTCCATGCTTCACGGTGGGAACCACACATGCGGAGATCATCCATTCACCTACTCTGCGTCTCACAAAGACACAGAGGTTGGAACCAAAAACCGCAAATTTGGACTCATCAAACGAAAGGACAGTTTTCCACCAGTCTAATGTCTATTGCTCATGGATCTTGTCCCAAGCAAGTCTCTTCTTCTAATTGGTGTCCTTTGGTAGTGGTTTCTTTGCAGCAGTCTGATCATGAAAGCCTGTGTCACGTTGTATAAATTATCAGAGACAGGCGCAGGAATACATAATAAGGGGCTTTAATACTTCACCCAAAAATACAACATGCCATGAAAAGGCACAGGGACGAAGCCCAAAACAAACATGTATACAAAAACACAGGGATGTAACCCAAACAAAAGAGTGAGGTTAATTCTCTAATAAATACATGGGTCGAGACCCGCAATACACTACACGGGGCGAGACCCGTAATAACAAATGCACAACAATACACGGGACGAGACCCGTAATAACGAGTACACAATACACGAAGCACGAAAGCCCGAAACAACAAAGCACAGGTACTCACAAGACCAACGAACATGGGAACAATAACCAACAAAACAATGGTGAACAGAGGGCACATATATGCAATTACTAATCAGGAGGAATGGGAACCAGGTGTGCGTAATGAAACAGTTCAGTGGCGCCTAGAGGCCGATGACGTAGACCTCCAGAGCTGGTGCACAGAATGAGCAGTAGTACCGGGTGGAATCTGTGACAGCCTGATTCACGCAGTCTCCTCTGAACAGTTGATGTTGAGATGTGTCTGTTACTTGAACTCTGTGAAGCATTTATTTGGGCTGCAACTTCTGAGGCTGGTAACTCTAATGAACTTATCCTCTGCAGCAAAGGTAACTCTGGGTCTTTCCTGTGGCGGTCTTCGTGAGAGCTGTCACGCTGGTATGAAGAGATTCGGGAGACAGGCGCAGGAATGCGTAATAAGGTTCTTTATTCAGCCCAAATTACGGCATGCCGTGTAAAGTCACTGGGAAGAAGACCAAACAAACACATAACAAAAACACAGGGTTGAAACCCAAACAAAAGAGCGAGGAGTACCTTGAATAAATAACACACGCGCACAATGATTAACACACGGGACGAGACCCGTAATCATCTGCGCAAGGGCATGAAAGCCCACACAGTACAGGTACTCACACGCACCAACAGACATTTTAAACATAATGGACAGCCCCATGGTGAACAAAGGGCACATATATACAAATACAATCAGTGGGAATAGGGGCCAGGTGTGCGCAATGAAAGTTCCAGAGGGATCCATGACAAGAGCCAGTTTCATCATAGCGCTTGATAGTTTTTGCGACTGCACAAGTTCTTGACATTTTCCGTATTGACTGACTTAAAGTAATGATGGACTGTTGTTTCTCTTTGCTTATTTGAGGTGTTCTTGCCGTAATATGGACATGGTCTTTTATCAAATATGGCTATTTCTGTGTACCACCCCTACCTTGTCACAACACAACTGATTGGCTCAACCGCATTAAGAAATGTACTTTTAACAAGGCACACCTGTTAATTGAAATGCATTCCAGGTGACTCCCTCATGAAGCTGGTTGAGAAAATGCCAAGAGTGTGCAAAGTTGTCATCAAGTGAAAGGGTGGCTTCTTCGAAGAATCTCAAATATTAAATATATTTTTATGTGTTTAACACTTTTTTGGTTACTATATGATTTCATGTGTGTTATTTCATAGTTTTGATGTCTTCAGTATTATTCTACAATGTAGAAAATAGTACAAATAAAGAAAATCCCTCGAATGAGTAGGTGTGTCCAAACTTTTGACTGGTACTGTATATAAACATTATAACATATATATACATTTATTTGACTTCTTTGACCAGCACTTTAACATAAACAGGTAATAGTGAGCCAACGTGATATAATAGACACAAAGCCTCACAAAGCTTCATAGCTAGCCTAGATTTACAAGATAATGCCAGCCCTTCTCTTTTGTTGACAGCTCTAGAGGGAACTAGGATTAGAGTGCCATTTTCACATTTCAAGAAAAGCCAATAATTCTGTGAAAAGAGGGTATTGAAGTTTTGATGGTTTTCTTGCTTCACTTCTCAATTTCCTCAATCAGCTGTATTCCCTACAGACAGCCCACCAGTGGAGCACATATCTAATATTTTCTGTTGGTCTAGTCTTGGTCAGGACTTGACAAATGGCACTGTCATTATCCTCAGTGTCATGTGTTCACTCTCCAAATAAAGGGCACTCCATCATTCATCCTTGAGAAAGAGGGATCTGTAATAAAATCACAACATTCTGTTTAATTTCAACTTTATATTTTATTATTAAAGAAAATACAGTATAGTGGATATAATAATCCTACTTCTGTCATAGTACTCAAAGGAAGGTATAAGCAAACCTTCAAAACAAAGTGTAAAAAAAAAATGAAATAATTGTTTTGCTACTCTGTTTTCAGAGTCCACAAGCCAGTGAAAGCATTTGCCCTTAAATAGTATTGCATGGTTTGATCACCCTTAAACTAAAATGGATGTTTAATATTGCAACAGTGCACAATTGTCTAGCGTTGTCTTGTGTTTGGTAATGGAAAACAGAGCTGATCTCTGTTCCCTAAACTATGGGGTAACGCTATAAAATGTTATACTTTGATAATATTTAAAAGGTCTGAAGAGAGAATGAATTTCACCTGACACATACCAATTAGGGCTTGTGCAAACAGCTTTTAGACAGGCATCTTCAGCTTTAAAATACTATTATCAACCCCTGGAATAAATGCCGGTTGCTATTTCTCGATTTTTAAAAATTGTTTTTCTTTTCATGTGCAAATTCACTGTCCTAATAGAGCAAGTACTCACAAGGCACAACCGAACTGGGATTCAGAACTGATGAGACAATAATCTGTCTTTTACACTACATGACAAAGTGTGTGTACACCAGCTCGTCGAACATCTCATTTCAAACTCATGGGAGGTGGTCCCCCTTTGCTGCTTAAACAGCCTCCAATCTTCTGAGAAGGCTTTCCACTGCGTGGACTTGCTTCCATTCAACCACAAGAGCTTTAGTGAGGTCGAGCACTAACGTTGGGTGATTAGGCCTGGCTCACAGTCTGCGTTCCAATTCATCCCAAAGGTGTTCGATGGGGTTGAGGTCAGGGCTCTGTGCAGACCAGTCAAGTTCTTCCACACCAATCTCAACAAACCATTTCTGCATGGACCTCGCTTTGTGCACAGGGGCATTGTCATGCTGAAACAGGAAAGGGCCTTCCCCAAACTGTTGCCACAAAGTTGGAAGCACAGAATCGTCTATAATGTCATTGTATGCTGTAGCGTTAAGGTTTCCCTTCACTGGAACTAAGAGCCTAACCGGCATACATATGCAGCGTGTGATTTTCATGTTTGGGGAAGATAATTTTCACCATAAAAGTGCACCTTTATAATAAAAGCATTACATGCATAATCACATTTGTGGACACTTTTGAGAATGGTGTTTCCCTGCTAATGGAACATTTGCGCTTATAGCCTACTGCCAAGTGTGCATTGCTGTGCTTATAATGTGAAGAAATAGCCACTAAGATACTATGTTAGAATGGACATAAGGATTAACCAGAAACTATTTCAGTTTTTGTTTGGCAAGAACAAAGCTCTGATTTCTTAGTGGTAGGTAAAGCAACAGAAACATTGACTCTGAGACCTGAGATGGTTGAACATTTTGAAAAATAGCTTTGCTGTATGTGCATTAATTCCAGGTTTTGAGTTTTCTTGAAAGGCTCTTATTATAGTTATAGTGAATAAATAATTTATCAGCTTTCAATATCATACTGCAATCTCAGTGACCCTCTGAATCACAAAACTATAGTTTTGTTGTGATAGTCCCCACAATACAGAATAGATTTGAGTGAAATAACAGTCACGTTAAACTCAGATGAACGCAGATTAATCAATTCAACAAACCAAAGTTATTGTTCTCTAAATAACAAATGCAGATTGTTGTGTGCAGTTGATTACTAACTTCACACGTGGCAAAACACTATGAAAAGCCAGATAGGGACAAGATGTGTGTGTTGAAACTAATGGCAGAAGATCTTCCATTGCTGATCCACAAGAGACGTACCCGGTGCAGCAGTGTTATGACACGATAGGCCCTCTGGTACGACAACATACACCTTTTGCTTTATTATGTGAGTGTGTGATATAATAATGCACATTGTGTTGACAATGACACAACATATTCACTTGACCACTAAAATCGACAATTCAGACACGCCAAACACAGGGAGTTCAGAGAGAATCCCAGGTACGTTCAATAATTACAGTTCAAACTAATGCCCAAATCAAGCTCACAATGTCAGGGCTGCTAATTAGTAGCTCGGACATTAGATCATTCATTTACATTTTTAATTTACAACAGAATTGAAGGCTCTCGTTAGTGGACTCCTCTTTAATTGAACCTGATTGTGCTTTGTCATTTACTTACTTACTTTGTTATTATTTTGTGACTATGTTATCAGATTGTCATCCCGTCCCATGATCCTTTGGGGCTCATGTAGCTGTGAAATCCTTCTTCTGTCCTCGTTTCCTCTATTCCTCGCAAAGCGTATTGCAAGAGGAGGTCCCAGGGAGTGACCTTGGATCCTTTCCTCCAATGCCTTTTGAGAGGAGGCGAGGTAACAAGAATGGAGGAAGCAAGGATTTGACAGCTAGTAACAGGTAGTGGCGAGATCATTTATATGTATCTCCTATCTGAGGGCGCCCAACAAAGTTGCTACCGTACATTGTAGCCAATGTAATGATGGTCATCAATCCACCTAGCAACTAGAGCCGGGCTATCATTTATCTCTTGGCTGGGGCCCTGGGAGCAGCCCGGGCTACTGACAATGATCTGCAATCACTAAATGTCCTCTGCTGCGATTTGGTGACCTATCCATATCTTAGAGCTGTAGTCCACAGATAAATAATAAGCTAGCTACTAGTATACAACATTTTATGCTTAGAGCTTTCTCCAAAGTTGTGTTCTGGTTATGACATGATTAATAATTTAAGGGACAGTCATTGTACTGGAGTGAAAACAATTGCTGATACTTATCATTAGGATGATACTGGTGTTTTTACATTGGGTTTCACATATGTTGTTGCTGTGAATCAATATACCCCCCAAAAAAATGTTATACTACTAATAACATGTACAGTACAAGGCATTTTCCGTTTTTATCAACCAAATATGTTTGCCTGCACCCTTACATGTTATGCTGCTGCTGTGCCAGGTTGATTCTGTATTTTATGTTCTATCTATTCAAGATGTCTCCAAATTGGATCTGCATTTGGCCATTAATAATGTTCAACAATTTAGATTTCCCAGTAGTGCTATTAACCCACTGAAGCATGCTGGAGTCAATCAGTTTGGAAAGTTTAAACTGCATGGCACTCCGCAACCTGATAAAAAAGTGACACAAGGGAAATGAAAATGTGAGGACATAGAAATCAGTCTGAACATTTTGCGAAAATAGGTTTATACTGTCTATTAGAAAGCAAATGAACACAAATTGATGCCGCTGTCACTACTAGTCTGCGTTTCAATCCGGATAGAATGATATTGTTGGAGTGAGAGTCAAATAGAATTACAGCTTGCGATCCCAGAGTAAACTACATTGAAGAGTAATATGACTTCATCAGATACTAAAACCATGTAACATAATGAAATGTAAATGGCCAGTTTGACAGGTCTGTTTACACTACAGTGTTGTTTTACCATTAGAGTTCTATTGCCATTGGGGTTCTATTTAGGTCATCTAAAGATTTAGGTGATTGCAGCACACATCCAATTTGAATAGTATTTGCTTGTAAATGCAAAGTATGATATACTTTTTTTAAACAATTGCTTCTACTATTGTAGCTGGCAACTCAAGACCACATACTGAATTGGCTAATGCTTAAGGGTGGCAATTTAGGCAATTTAATTATGTTGAATCAATAAGTTGGCCTGCCAAAAAACTGTACATTTAAATATCCTGGTTCATAGAATGTTAATTCTCAATATTTCTAAATATTTCTCTCTATGCAGTTCTCCCAAGGAGGAACAAAGTACATGAATATGTTATTATATTTCATTCAACGCACTAAACCATGAGGGGAATCCCATTGTGCATTGCTCAGTTGAAGTGAAATGTTCTCTCCTGCATAACTTACTGGGTTTTGCTGTTTAATGCATAACCTATTAATCAAACTAAATACTGTATGTTGTCTAATATAACCTATATGAATATTAGATGAAGGGAAGAATTAAGGATGATTTTTATATACTGTAAATAAGGCATCTGTCTGTTGAATGGTAATAAGGAATCTTGAGTGGAATTCTAGTAATCCTTCTATTGAATGTCCCTCCACTCGAGTGTCTGACACTTCGTTAGCCCATGGTGTATGATGTCAATGTGGCCTCACCATTAGAGGCCAAGGCAAAAGTATCAGTCAATAATGAGAATGTTGCTTGTTGCGGAAAATGGGCCGTCTGGTCTCTGCAAACACCCTTGAAGCACAGACATCACTCCCAAACATTTTATCAACTCGTTATTCCCTAGTATTTATCGCCTTTCAATGACCTTCCAGAACGGATGATTTTGTGGGCCGCTTAATCAACAGTGTTTGTCTGGTTGGGCTTCTATGGCGGTGGGTAAACTCTGTATATGTCTCAACCCAGATTCCTAAATGAAGAATTGAGGCCACATCATAAGTAACACTTATCATCGAGGCACACATGAAGGTATGCTCGAGTGCACCACCATATATTTGATGGCGGCCAGAATTGATAGGCCCAGAAAAAACCTGCTGGATGTCCGCTCCAGTTAAATGGATTTATGGTGTAAGAGCTCATACTATAATCATTAGGGAAGGATGGAGAGGCAGCAACACTGGATGGCTTACAGACATGACTGTCTTCACTGCAGCAGTCGAAACACAATCCCAAAATGACGTAGTTATTTTGGAAACGAGGGGGTGTGAGCTGAAGGAAGTGGAGGGGGAAAAAGGAGGAAACATATTTTTGTGTCATTCCATTTGAATTCAATCACTTTTTTGACCGCACCCCTTTTGATTTGAACAAAACTTACCATACATATTTGACCATGGTAGAAGTGGTCAGAAAATGACCCGAATGCCACAACATTCAGAAGATAGAGGTGCTCAAAGTTGACCCATTTTGCATACCCAACCACACCATGAGACATCCAAGTGTTCATCATTGGAAAAGATTAACAGTTGAGTATGATGCCATTTAAAAGCTTACAAACAGGGTTGTCAAACTATTTTATAAACTATTTACACTTTAATGTAGTTATGCATGCATTCATAAAGCCTTTATAACATCTATATAACACATAACATGTGTCATGATCTATTGTAAGTAGTTTAAAATAATTATGAGTCACGGCATGAGATGTTATAAAACCGGTTATAATGGGTGTTAAAAATGACTGTTCATCCTGTTGTCATATGCTCTGTAAACTATTAATAACTACTATTACACAGTCTACATGACAACTTATGTTATTACATGCAGCATAGGAGTCTACATACTAGATGTTATAACATGGTGTTTTGTAATTTACCAACCTTTATGTTACACTATTACATAGAATGGAATGATGGGCGTCATAACCATGTCATATGCCCTAATATAGTTTTCACAGCCACCTTAAGTAAAGTGACAATAATTTGAGGTGTTATAAACAGTTATGAATGTGCTTATACCACACGAGGATGCGTTGAGAGTATCACAAAACTTTACTATTCAAATGATCTCCAAGAAACATGGGCAAATTTTGAAACAAAATGTACAACAAAATCAACGTTGCTGGGGCACAACAGGATTTGTGACAGCTGTGAAAAAGATGTGCAGGCTACAGTAATAATGACAGCTATATTATGAAATAAATTGTGATAAAATGAGGTAGATAAAATGAGGTAGTTGATGTTGCAAATGCAACATTTTGTTGGCCCACTGATGGCTAGCTAGCTATCTAGCTGGCAACTGCTAGTGCTAGCTACCTACCTAGCAGTGTGCTAGCGCTAGTTACATTATACAGTTGAAGTCGGAAGTTTACATACACTTAGGTTGGAGTCATTAAAACTCGTTTTTCAACCACTCCACAAATTTCTTGTTAACAAACTATAGTTTTGGCAAGTCAGTTAGGACATCTACTTTGTGCATGACACAAGTAATTATTCCAAAAATTGTTTACAGACAGATTATTTCACTTATAATTCACAGTATCACAATTCCAGTGGGTCAGAAGTGTACATACACTGAGTTGACTGTGCCTTGAAACAGCTTCGAAAATTCCAGAAAACGATGTCATGGCTTTGGAAGCTTCTGATAGGCTAATTGGCATGATTGGACTAGTGCACTTCACAAAATAGATGGTAACATGAGGAAGGAAAATTATGTGGATATATTTAAGAAACATCTCAAGACATCAGTCAGGAAGTTAAAGCTTGGTCGCAAATGGGTCTTCCAAATGGACAATGACTCCAAGCATACTTCCAAAGTTGTAGCAAAATGGCTTGAAGACAACAAAGTCAAGGTATTGGAGTGGCCATCACAAAGCCCTGACCTCAATCTTATAGAAAATGTGTGGTCAGAACTGAAAAAGTGTGTGCGAGCAAGGAGGCCTATAAACCTGACTCAGTTACACCAGCTCTGTCAGGAGGAATGGGCCAAAATTCACCCAACTTATTGTGGGAAGCTAGTGGAAGGCTACCTGAAACGTTTGACCCAAGTTAAACAATTTAAAGGCAATGCTACCAAATACGAATTGAGTGTATGTAAACTTCTGACCCACTGGGAATGTGATGAAAGAAATAAAAGTTGAAATAAATCATTCTCTCTAATATTATTCTGACATTTCACATAGTTAAAATAAAGTGGTTATCCTAACTGACCTAAGACAGGGATTTCTACTAGGGTTAAATGTCAAGAATTGTGAAAAATTTAGATTAAATGTATTTAGCTAAGGTGTATGTAAACTTACGACTTCAACTGTACAGTCATGGACAAAAGTTTTGAGAATGACACAAAAATGAATTTTCACAAAGTCTGCTGCCTGAGTTTGTATGATGGCAATTTGCATATACTCCAGAATGTTATGACGAGGAATTGCAATTAATTGCATAGTCCCTCTTTGTCATGCAAAAGAACTGAATCCCCCCCAAAAATTTCCACTGCATTTCAGCCCTGACACAAAAGGACCAGCTGACATCATGTCAGTGATTCTCTCGTTAACACAGGTGTGAGTGTTGACGAGGACAGGGCTGGAGATCACTCTGTCATGCTGATTGAGTTCGATTAACAGACTGGAAGCTTCAAAAGGAGGGTGGTGCTTGGAATCATTGATATTCCTCTGTCAACATGGTTACCTGCAAGGAAACACATGCCATCATCATTGCATTGCACAAAAAGGGCTTCACAGGCAAGGATATTGCTGCCAATAAGATTGCACCTAAATCAACCATTTATCGGATCATCAAGATCTTCAAGGAGAGCGGTTCAATTGTTGTGAAGATTCAGCTGCGGGATCGGGGCACCACCAGTACAGAGCTTGCTCAGGAATGGCAATAGGCAGGTGTGAGTGCATCTGCACGCACAGTGAAGCGAAGACTTTTGGAGGATGGTCTGGTGTCAAGAAGGGCAGCAAGGAAGCCACTTCTCTCCAGGAAAAACTTTAGGGACAGATTGATATTCTGCAAAAGGTACAGGGATTGGACATTTGAGGACTGGGGTAAAGTTATTTTCTCTGATTAATCCCATTTCCGGTTGTTTGGGGCATCCGGAAAAAAGCTTGTCCGGAGAAGACAAGGTGAGCGCTTCCATCAGTCTTGTATCATGCCGACAGTAAAGCATTCTGAGACCATTCATGTGTGGGGTTGCTTCTCAGCTAAGGGAGTGGGCTCACTCACAATTTTGCCTAAGAACACAGACATGAATAAAGAATGGTACCAACACATCCTCCGAGAGCAACTTCTCCCAACCATCCAGGAACAGTTTGGTGACGAACAATGTATTTTCCAGCATGATGGAGCACCTTGCCATAAGGCAAAAGTGATAACTAAGTGGCTCGGGGAACAAAACATCAATATTTTGGGTCCATGGCCAGGAAACTCCCCAGACCTTATCCCATTGAGAACTTGTGGTCAATCCTCAAGAGGTGGGTGGACAAACAAAAACCCACAAATTCTGACAAACTCCAAGCATTGATTATGCAAGAATGGGCTGCCATCAGTCAGGATGTGGCCCAGAAGTTAATTGACAGCATGCCAGGGCGGATTGCAGAGGTCTTGAAAAAGAAGGGTCAACACTGCAAATATTGACTCTTTGCATCAACTTCATGTAATTGTCAATAAAAGCCTTTGACACTTATGAAATGCTTGTAATTATACTTCAGTATTCCATAGTAACATCTGACAAAAATTTCTAAAGACACTGAAGCAGTAAACGTTTTGGAAATTAATATTTGTGTCATTCTCAAAACTTTTGGCCACGACTGTATATACAAAGTATGAGGACACCCCTTCAAATGACTGGATTCGGCTATTTCAGCCACACCCATTGCTGACAGGTGTATAAAATCGAGCATACAGCCACGCAATCTCCATAGACAAACATTGGCACTAGAATGCCCTTACTGTAGAGCTCATTGACTTTCAACGTGGCACCGTAATACAATGCCACCTTTCCAAAAAGTCAGTTTGTGAAATGTCTGCCTTGCTAGAGCTGTCCCGGTCAACTGTAAGTGCTTTCATTGTGAAGTGGAAACATCTAGGAGCAAAAACGGCACAGCCGTAAAGTGGTAGGCCACACAAGCTGACAGAACGGGACCGCCGAGTGCTGAAGCAGGTAGTATGTAAATATTGTCCTCGGTTGCAACACTCACTACCGAGTTCAAAACTACCTCTTGAAGCAACATCAGCACAAGAACTGTTCGTCTGGAGCTTCATGGAATGGGTTTCCATGGCCAAGCTGGAGTGGTGTAAAGCTCGCCGCCATTGAACTCTGGAGCAGTGGAAATGCGTTCTCTGGTGTGATGAATCACCTTTCACCATCTGGCAGTCTGACGTACAAATCTGGGATTGGCGGATAGCAGGAGATTGCTACCATAATGCCAACTGTAAAGTTTGGTGGAAGAGGAATAATGGTCCTTAGTTCCAGTGAAGGGAAATCTTGACGCTACAGCATACAATGACATTCTAGACGATTCAGTGCTTCCAACTTTTCTGTTTCTGCGCTTTCCTATTTCAGCATGATAATACCCTCATGCACAAAGCGAGGCCCATACATAAATGGTTTGTCGAGATTGGTGTGAGCAACAGCATATATTGTTTGCCTGGAACTGAGGATTTGTGTAGTTTCATTAGATAAGAAATGGATTAATTTACCTGTCATATAGCCAACACATTCGAGGTTGGGATTCAATCTGATCGCACAATGTTGACGATGCACTTTTTAAAGGGATAGTTGGAGATTTTGGCAATGAAGCCCTTTAATTACTTCCCCAGAGTCAGATGATATCATTTGTATGTCTCTGTGTCCAGCAGAGGTTGGAAAGTGAAATTATTTCTCAATCGTTTCATTCTGAACACAACCACACATGTTTTTTGTTCCATTCCACTGTTCTGACCAGCAAAATAAAGTCCTGAACCTGTTCTGACCAGCAAAATAAAGTCCTGAACCTGTTCTGACCAGCAAAATAAAGTCCTGAACCTGTTCTGACCAGCAAAATAAAGTCCTGAACCTGTTCTGACCAGCAAAATAAAGTCCTGAACCTGTTCTGACCAGCAAAATAAAGTCCTGAACCTGTTCTGACCAGCAAAATAAAGTCCTGAACCTGTTCTGACCAGCAAAATAAAGTCCTGAACCTGTTCTGACCAGCAAAATAAAGTCCTGAACCTGTTCTGACCAGCAAAATAAAGTCCTGAACCTGTTCTGACCAGCAAAATAAAGTCCTGAACCTGTTCTGACCAGCAAAATAAAGTCCTGAACCTGTTCCAACCAGAAAAAGTAACCAGAACCAGAAAATATTTATTCCGTTCCTTTTAACCTGTTTTTTTTACATTTAGCTCATTATATTACAATAGAGTAGGCAAGCTAGTTGTTTACATGCGTGATGGAAAGACAAGTGTAACCAAAGGCGCAAGATGCGGTTGGGGAGAGAGCAAGAGAGGGTTGAGGAGAATGCTTGAAGTGCTGGGCATCTTGTTATAACGTGCATTATCTAAATTAGCTCCACAGAATTATACCTAGGAGGAGCAGGTTCTATGGAGGAACTTTGAATGTCCTTTGAGCTAGAGAAACCTGATAACTAGGCCTATAGTATCCTTAACTGGCATTGGAAAATGTAATCCATTCTTCTTTAGCTAATTAAAAATCTCTCTCTCGATCTTCTGAATCACAGTTGTAATGTCAGTAGGGAGGGGCAGGTAGCCAAAACACTCAGACACACTGGCAAAGATTTTCAGCTTGCAGGCAGACACTGGAATACGTTTCTGAGTGACAGAGTGAGGGCTTTACATAAGCGCTTTGTTGCATTCTTTTGCCTGGGATGTAAAATAATGTTATTAGCCGGTTCCCATGCTTTTAAAATAATGGTTCTGTTTTCCGGATGGATAGGTTTCGTGTTCTTTTTCGGTTTTTGGTTCTGTTCCCTGAACCGCTTCCAACCCCTGGTGTCCAATATGAAGGATGTTAGCATTAATAACTAGCATTTGAGCAATGACTGGAAGTCTACAGAAACAGCTAGCATTATTATTATTGTTATTATTTTTAGAAGTTACAGTTACAGTCTTGTCTCATCGCTGCAACTCCCCTACAGACTCGGGAGAAGAGAAGGTTGAGAGCCATGCGTCCTCCGAAACACGACCCTGCCAAGCTGCATGACTTCTTGACACACTGCTCACTTAACCCGGAAGCCAGCCGCACCAAATGTGTCGGAGGAAACATTGTCCAACTGACGACCGAAGTCAGCTTGCAGGCACCCAGCCCACCACAAGGAGTCGCTAGAGCACAATGAGACAAGGAAATCCCGGCCGGCCAAACCCTCCCCTAACGATGCTGGGCCAATTGTGTGTCGCCTCATAGGTCTCCCGGTCACGGATGGCTGTAACACAGCCTGGCATCAAACCCGAGGCTGTAGTGACACTTCAGCACTGCAATGCAGTGCCTTAGATCGCTGCGCCACTCAGGAGGCCAGAACAGCTAGCAATAAATTACCTGTAAAAGTCAATCATGCTTCAATACGCAATCAGAATGAATCCCAGCGCAAATGAAAATGTGACGTCAACAATTAGCCACGAAACGTCCATAGATATACTTGCCACGATTATTAATAATATTATGGTCATTCTGATTTGAAGACACACTATGGAAGTTTAGATGCTAATTGTTCATGTCAAATGTGTACTTGATTGTTGGCTATATGGCATATATATGAATACATTTCTTATTTCATAAAATGACAAACATTTTCAGTTTCATGCAAGCATTGTATGCTTTTGCTCCTGAGTGTGGGGAGGTGTGACCCTTTATGTTTCATGTTACATAATATACGCCATACAGCCAGCATTCATATACAGTATATGGAAGTTTAAGGAAGTTTAGTCATGTTTACATCAAATTTTGACTTGAATGTTGGCTGTATGACAAATATGTGGGAAGGTGTGCCCCTTTCTGTCCAATGACATCATTGCTGGACATGTTTTATGCAAGTCAAAATTTGGTCACACTTCAGAATAAGGAACACATTTTAAGGTACTATGTCCGTATTAGTCCCGTTTCTTGTGTATCTTGAATGAATTAACAATTAATATGTATTTTTTATGGCTAACAATGATGTTATTAATGATTGACCAGTAAATTGACTTACAGTATAATGTTTTTATAAGACAATACTTAATTAAGGCCTAATACATGACTAATAACATAGAATAAATACTTATTAGCTACGTATATACACACTACTAAGTAGTGGCTAATAGGTGTACCTTAAAATAGTGTTACTGTGTTTTCTTGTCAAGTTGCTGGTATTATAATGTGTCCTTAAAAAAATAGATAATTTGAATGGTAAAGTTATGTGATACTCACAACTCATCCTGTGGTATGAACACATGAATTAATGTAACTATACTTAAGGTGTCAATACACACTCTATGAGGGCATATGACATGGTTATGACACCCATCATTTCATTCAATGTATTAATGTGACACAGAGGTTAGTAAATTACATAACACCCTGTTATAACATCTGTATGTAGACTGCATGTACTAACATATGACATAAGTTGTCATGCAGGCTATATGATAGCAGTTGTTATTAACAGTTGACATTGGAGCATATGACAACAGGATGAACAGTAATTTTTAACAGTCATTATAACCGGTTTTATAACATGTCATGATGTGACTGAAAACTATTGAAACCTACTTATGACGGCTTATGACAAACGTTATAATGTGTTATATATCTGTTTAACGTCAATTATCTAAAACGCGAAACTGATATTTTATGTTGTGCCCGCCATCGGTTGAGACACAACATGCGTTGGAATACAGGGTTGGTGTCATTCTGGAGCTGATAAATGTACTAAAATGGGAATAAAATTGACATGTCAACTTTTAAATGGTACCACAAAGATGGTTGGAGGTCCACACATCGGGGAATTTTGACTTGAATGGGAATATTTTTTATTATGTCAGCCTTCCATAGGAAATCTGTTGCAATCATATAGTAAATATAGATAATAGAATAGACATTCCCATTTTAAGTTGACATTCAACGTGGGTGGACCAGTGGCCATCTTTGTGGTAGTAATTGAAAGTTACAATTTAAATTCAATTAAAATTTAAATGGTGAACCAGCTAAATTGCAGAGATCTGAAGGGATAGGTCCATTCTATGAATCTCTATGATTGAAATGACAACCACCCTGTATTCAAGACCATGCTGTGTCTCAAACGATAGCGGGCACTACACAAACACCCCAGATCATGTAAATTAGGGTCTGAGCTACAACATATGTGAAAATGAAAAATAAATCGGAGTTTACACGTTTTAAGATAATTGACATTAAAGGTTCTAAAATTACAAGTTTTATTTAAAATATATATTAACACAACATGTAAAGTGTTGGTTTCATGAGCTGAAATTAAAGAGCCCAGACATTTTCCATATGACAAAAAGCTTATTTCTCTCAAATTGTAACGACTTTCGTCGGTGGAAAGAGAGGAGGACCAAAGCGCAGCGTGGTACGTTTCCATATTTATTGGAATACTTTTTCAATACGAACAAAAACAATAGACAGACGAAAACCAATGAAGCTACAGTCCTGAACTAGTGAACATAGAACACATGAACGCACGAACAGGAACAATCACCCACAAACCAATAGTGAAAACAGGCAACCTAAATATGGTTCCCAATCAGAGACAACGTAAAACACCTGCCTCTGATTGAGAACCATATCAGGCCAATAAGACAAACCTAACCTAGAAACATAGAACATAGACTATACCCACCCAGCTCACGTCCTGACCAACTAAATAAAGACAAAACAAAGGAAATAAGGTCAGGAACATGACACAAATGTTGTGAAGAAATGTGTTATTTTCCTGTTAGCGAGCACTTCTCCATTACCAAGATAATCCATCCACCTGACACGTGTGGCATATCAAGAAGCTGATTAAACAGCATGACCATTACACAGGTACACCTTGTGCTGGGACAATAAAAGACCACTCTAAAATGTGCATTTTTGCCACACAACACAATGACACAGATGTTTCACGTTTTGAGGAAGCATGCAATTCTCTGTTGCCAGAGAATTTATAAATAAAGTAATAATAATAAAGCCCTTTTGTGGGGAAAAACTCATTCTGATTGGCTTTGCCTGACTCCCCAGTGGGTGGGCCTTCCTCCCAAGTGGGTGGCCCTGTGCCCTCCCAGGCTCACCCATGGCTGCCCCCCTTCCCAGTCATGTGAAATCCATAGATTATGGTCTAATGAATGCATTTCAATTGACTGATTTACTTATATAAATTATATAAATGTATATAATTTATAAAACTTACATACATTTCCTTATATGAACTAACTAATTAAAATCGTTGAAATTGTTGCATGTTGTGTTTGTATTTTAGTTCTGTATAGTTTGTTTGTAAGCTTTTAAATTATATCAAACTCAAATGTTAATCTTTGTGGGTGATGAAGGCGTGGATGTCTCATGGTATCATGGGGTATGCAAAATGGGTGAACTTTGAGCACCTCTATCTCCGGAATGTTTGGGAAATTAGGTTTTAAAAAAGTAACTTTCTGACCACATCTACCGTTGGGAAATATGTATAGAAAATTTTGTTCAAATCAAAAGGGCTGCGGTCAAAAAGTGATTGAAATCAAATGGAATGACTCTTTTGTTTGTGAATGTAGTCATTGCCAAGCGACGTCAGAGTGTCTGAGATCTGAGAGCTGTTTAATCTTGTAGTTGTCATTGGTTCCAATCCCCTTGCCTACACTTCTGCTGCACATTAGCACTCATGGTTAATTAGATGCTTCTTTATAGAATGTCCTGTGAATAAAATGTACTCACTTGCTGTGTTGTTGTCAAACTGTTTCTAATTCTTAAAGAGGGCTTTTGTCTGTATTGCTGCAGAATCCTTATTTTGCCTTCTTACTGTAGTTTATCAGAAACACAATTTGTGTAGGCATTGTACTATTTGAACTATACTGGAGTCACAAGATCTGATTTGTAAAAAAAAAAACAATGTTCAATGCCCATATAATACTTCCAACCTTGGGTCATTCGTTGCATTTCAAACATTCTGTACACTCTTCACATCTCCATGTTTTACTCTGTTAACACCCATTTAATCCTCTCTTGGAATGCTGATTGAATGGGGTGAACACAGAGAACACAGTGAATCTGACAGTTTTTGCTGTCAGCGGTTCACGTTGACACCCACCATTGTACTGCGAAGCAAAAGCCATGACACAGGGTTACAAGCGGCTCTGACAGCTATCATATGTTCCCTATCATTAATTGTGATATTACAGTAAGATGCAGTGAGAATGTGTACACATCCAACACTGCTGAACACCCAATAAATAATGTATCATAATTTCATGCCTTGCTTTTTGAAGGAAGAGCAGTTTGCACTGAGTATACAAAATATTAAGAATACCTGGTCTTTCCAGGTGAATCTAGGTGAATCCATCTATGATCCCTTATTGATGTCACTTGTTAAATCCACTTCAATCATTGTAGATGAAGAGGATATTTTTAAGCCTTGAGACATGGATTGTTTGTGTGCGGTGAAGGTGAATGTGCAAGACAAAAGATTTTAGTGCCTTTGAACGAGGTAGTAGGTGCCAGGCGCACCAGTTTGTGTCAAGAACTGCAACGCTGCTGGGTTTTTCATGCTCAACAGTTTCCTGCGTGTATCAAGAAAGATCCACCACCCAAAGGACATCCAGCCAACATGACACAACTGTGGGAAGCATTGTGGAATTGTGGAATGCATCCCTGTGGAATAAATTCGACTCCTTGTGGAGTCCATTCCCCAATTAATACGTAGTATTAAAACGTCAAATTTCGAAGTTGCTCCAAACGTAAAATGTGAAAGGGTTTTTGACACCCTGGGTTACTTCTCCCCCCTGCTCAGTGTCATCCTTTATTAATTCCGAATGCCTTAGTTAAGAGTTAAGGTTTGGGATAGGGTATCACTACCACTGGGATCGAGCACGCGACCCTCGGTAGGACTATGCTGAGCAGGAAGAGTAACCCTGCGACCCTCGGAAGGATGATGCTGAGCAGGAGGAGCAACCCAGGGTGTCAAAAACACTTTGGAATGTGACATTTGGATCAACTTGAAAATTGTCCATTTGGACAAATGTGGATAAACATCAGAATCTGAAGTGAAATTGGTAAAACTGTGAGATCTTCTTGGCCCACGTACATGCATTCAAAAGCAGACCTATCAAATAGCTTTTAATGAATAATCATATCAATGGATATAATCATTGAATTAATGGCTGCAGCAACGGTCACTGTTGCTGCATAACAAATTAGGCCTAATTAGACAAAACAATCAATGAAGTCGTGCAAACGACCATTTTTTTCTTTCTTCTCAGATCTACAGTATAGCTGATTGTTTTGGGTATGCGCAAACTCAACATTTAATTTCATGTTTAAAGTGGTCACGTAGTGATGTAACTGATTTGAAAATGAATTGTGACGTTGTTTAGATTAACAATAAATGTGAAGTCTCTCAGTCAAAAAATTGAATGACTTGAGTGGCTATACATTAGTATTTCAATTACAAGAAGAGGAAATGTTCTATTCTAATGAAACTAATCGTGGTTCTGACTGAAGGCCTGTATACTCAGTAGCTCACCAGGACCAACTTTGGAGATCTCTGCTCTGTACATATTCAGCTTAATTAACACTTACTGCCAGTTTCATTAACTGCAACATGGAACAAACTTTTACAGCAAGGGTAGTAGTAACTAGTTTAAGAGAAACGGGAGGATGGTACTGTTGTCTCTGCCCGTCTACTCGGACTTCTTTAACTTCATGAAATAAACTTGAACATTGATTACAACAAAGACGACTTAGTAACTGCATACCAACAGAATGGCAGTTGACTAATGAATCTAGTGGGGATTGCTGATGGTCTACAATCTACAGATCATAATGGGAATCCATAGTCAGTTATTTATCCTGTCAGATAAAATGCATAACCAATTTTTCAGAACAAATATGATATGATGAGAGATTGCAAAGTGAACGAAGACTCACTGCACTAAAACAATCCTATAAGGCTGCATTTCTGGACAGAGCAAAGGTTGTTGGCCTTTTGTCAATAGAATTAACTTTTGTTATACTGCTGAATATTGTTATTTTGCTTTTCCTTAGGTAATACTTCAATCACATACATTAACCTTTAGCCTTAGATTTGCATTGCACGTTTGTACAGAAGTACAGTTCTCCAATTGTTTTGATATCTGTCTGCAAATACTGTCAGATACACCACTGTAGCTGTACTCCCACCCTTCCCTTTCTTGCTCTCCTCTGTCCCTGTTTAGTATGCAGTGGAAGTGGAAATGGAATTATGAGCGTTATGATATTCCTCCACTGAAGTTCATTGAAGGTTAGGCATGGAGGTTATGATCCAAAAATCTGTCCTGAATTTAAATCACGTTGTTTGTTTGTTAGGCTTCTCTCTTTTTCAAATACATGGTTCGACTGGGCTTTTCCACAGGGCCTGGTAACCGGAGAATACCAAGGATATACAAATCGGACTTGGCGTAGGTTCCCAGTGTAAATGGGAAATTTGCACATGTGCTGACATTTAAAGCAATGTACCATGGTAATTGTGACAGAATTTGTTTGTAAAATGCTAAGCATATGTTTCATTTCCATAGAATGCATGAATCACTTCTAATTAAGCCTCGTGTGTGTAATTTAGTGTTAAGTGTGAATAAAATGAATTTATGAGCAAACATTTACCACCAATCAATGGACACATGCGCAAGTATAGTTAAAATATAGGGTATAAACTCACTGAAAATGACAATCTGCGACTGGTATATCCATTTCTAAATGATACATACTCATTGATTCTTGAAGAATGTTACTTATAAATACCGCATGAGCTTAGTTCAACTGTTGTACCCCATCAGATCCCAAAACATAATCTTGTTTTACTCAATTGTTAGTCCAGGGCTTGTCTGGACTAACAGTGGAGTGCTGCATCAGATGACCTGGCCTCCACAATCACCTGAACTCAACCCAACTGAGATGGTTTGGGATGAGTTGGACCGCAGAGTGAAGGAAAAGTAGCCAACAAGTGCTCAGCATTTGTGTGAACTCCTTCAAGACTTTTGGAAAAGCATTCCAGGTGAAGCTGGTTAAGAGAATGCCAAGAGTGTGCAAAGCTGTCATCAAGGCAAAAGGTGGCTACTTTGAAGAATCTCAAATATATAATATATTTTGATTTGTTTAACACTTCTTTGGTTACTACATGATTCCATATGTGTTATGTCATAGTTTTGATGTATTCACTATTATTCTACAATATAGATAATAGTACAAATAAAGAAAAACCCTTGAATAAGTAGGTGTGTCCAAACTTTTGACTGGTACTGTACATGATAATTAAGTATATCCTATGTAACTTCATCGTTCTTACATTACACTTGATTCTGTATAGCCTTTGAACCAGTTCATAACACAGAAATAAACACATTTAAAATGACTGGTAGTTAATGACAGGATGTGCCTGGTTACAATTGTTTTCACCAGGTCCTAGTCTATTTATCAACCCTGTTATTACATGTGGATTCAATGGTAGTGGTACCTTGTACAGTAGTTACATGTAACAAGGTCATATTTTGGTTTGAGTTATTAACATGGTAACTCACAGGTGACTTTCAAACGTGTCATTACAAAACATTAGTTACACAGTGGAACAAGACAATGTGTAATAACATCAGTAGTTACACAGGTGGAATAACCTTCAGTAAGTGAATGTGTAATTACACAGTCCTTGTTCCAATTGTGTGAACTGATTCCACATCAACCCTATTATGTAACTACTAGATTATTAACACGGTTATTACTGTGATAGTTGCATAGTTATAGGGGCAACTTAATGTAAAGTGTTACCCCCCAGACTCCTAGGAAATAGCGGTGAAGAGGTTCTGGAGTGGAACTTTGTGGGAGGTCTGTTAAGTGGGTTTTGAACTTCTCAATTCAACACTCTTACACACTTACCTCTGCCATAATTAGAGGTTATGAGAAGCTATATGAAAAGGAAACTTGTTGAACACACTTCTGCCATCCCCCTTCAATGCAAAACCTCAAGGAATATGTTATCATGCAAGATGCATCTACTGTCAATGAGTATTCCTGCCCAGATTAACAGAGGAACAATCTTCAACCGTGTACATTACTTGTATTGGTGTGCCACTCTCCAGAGATAGAAGTCTATTGTGGATGTATAGCCTCACTGAGAGCTATCCTCTCTATGAAGTCAGTTATTTTATCAAGATCCTGGTGATCCTGGTGATTCAAATACTCAAGGGCATAGTATTGGTCTGAAACAAAAGCATGCCCATCATGTGGGTCCCCAGCCACAGTGGTGAAGAACATTATATTGTATAAGAGTGCCCAAGGTCTTACTTTATCAAAAATGTCATACAAAAGCCACATCCTCACACAATATTATCAGTCAGACATATCAGTCAATGAGTATCACTCGTGCTTTACAATAGAATGAACACCATGGACCACTGTAAAAATATGCTGGAATGCTTAACACTCATCCTCTTCTCTCTCTGTTTTCTCTCTTTATCTCACAGATGTACTGTGGACAGCAAGGTATCGCGGGTGGCTTGGCTCAATCGCACCACCATTCTTTATGCGGGCACTGACAAGTGGTCTCTGGACCCTCGCGTTGTCCGAATGGACAACACACCCGTGACAGAGTACAGCATAAAGATCCAGAACGTGAATGTACACGACGAGGGGCCCTACGTGTGCTCCATCCTCATGAGCAACAAACCCAAATCGTCCAAAGTGCATCTCATTGTTCAAGGTACTGCACTTTTTCTTCAGTCAGATTCAGCCCATTTTTCATAGTTCTCTTGGGGTTTGCGATTAGAGTTTAGTCAAGTTGTCATCTAGACTTACAGGGCTGATTGATATCACTGTCTTTGCATGGTAGTCAGACTTTAGTGTTGAATTTACAGATGCAATATTTCAAACTCGTGGCTGTGATCGTTTTGACTTAACCGGTGGGGAGGTATGATATATAAATAGAAGAAAAACCTTTGCCAGGATGATGTAATTAACTGGAACTCGCCAAACGTGACTCCCTTAGATTAATTGGGATTTAATCTAGGTTTCATTTCAGATCGTTGATAGGTATTGATTTGGGGGCACAGCAAGTTGGATAACCGTGCCCCAGTTTCAGAGCAAGGGCTTGCTAAATCAGCTGTCGATACCTGGACTTTTGTTATAATTTACAGTGAAATCAATTTCCCTTACGCTCAGTTTCCAAAAACAATTAGCACCACTGCCCTTTGTCGGGTTTTGAGGTACAGATCATGTAGACACACTCATTTAACATTGAATTAAAACTGAACATGATAAACTCACGATGACAGGATCTTGCATTTAGAAAGGGACCAATGCTACAACAGACAATGCAATGCAATCATAAAACAACTGATAACTGCTGGACTAGACATAATTTGGCAATAGCTATTTCTTGCTCAAGAGTCACCAAGGATTGTTTATTGTCCTGTTTGGAAATGGAACATTTTGCTAAGAAAACAATGTATTATCTGTTATTCATTAACCTTTTGAATTTAGCCCTGACACTAATTACAGGAAACATTTCTAAAATAATAGCCAGTGCATTTTATTTGAAAATATTAGATGTTCCCTAATTAGCAGTGGCATGCAGATTAAAACAATTGTTCAGTCTGTAAACCCAGAACAAATTGTTTTTTCCAACTGTAATTAACAGATCATTGATGAGAATGTCAGCTACACTGTATGATTACTCTTCATAATATATAATGAATATATTATTGTTGTTTATTATTGAAGCTTGATTTACAGATTGATTTAAATGCTACCTTATTATATTTTCACACTTCACTATCAGATTGTAAAGGTGCTTGTTTTAAGATAAAGAACACGGAGTGGCTGCGGATCCGACATTTTCTCTGACCTTTTTTTCTGAGCGCTGAAGGTCCCAAACCTTCTGCACATGTCCGGATCACTTACTGCGCATGACCAGAGAAAATTTCCAATGCCTCGCAAAGCAGGACACCTATTGGTAGATGCGTAAAATAAAACACAGGCATTGAATATCTCTTTGAGCATGGTGAATTTATTAATTACACTTTGGATGGTGTATCAATACACCCAGCCAATACAAAGATACAGGTGTTTGTCGTGTAATCAGACATGTCTATACGTGAGTAAAATAACTACCAACGATGTATCTTTATGAAGGCAAATGTATTGCTAACTTGATGTTGCTTCACATTACAAGCCACATGAGAGAGTGTGATGCTTTCCTCATGAACCCCTACATTCCCACATGCCCTCATTAGTATATGGCCAATCAGGATGCAATATGCAAATAACACCATAGTATCCTTCCTAACTCAGTTGCCGGAGAGGAAGGAAACCGCTCAGGGATTTCACCATGAGGTCAATGGTGACTTTAAAAAAATTACAGAGTTTAATGACTGTGATGTGAGAAAACAGAGGATGGATCATCAACATTGTAGTTACTCCACAATACTAACCTAAATGACAGAACAGAAGGAAGCCTGTACAGAATAAAACATATTCCAAAACATGCATCCTGTTTGCAACAAGGTAATACTGCAAATATTTGACAAAATCAATTAACTGTTTGTCCTGAATACAACATGTTATGTTTGGGGAAAATCAAATACAACACATTACTGAGTACCCCTCTCCATATTTTCAAGTATGGTGGTGGCTGCATCATGTTATGGGTATGCTTGTAATCGTTTTTCAGTATAAAAAAAGAAACAGAATGGAGCTAAGCACAGGCAATCTTAGAGGGAAACCTGGTTCACTCTGCTTTCCACCAGACATTGGGAGATTAATTCACATTTCAGCAGGATAATAACCAAAATCACAAGGCCAAATACACACTGGAGTTGCTTACCAAGAATACAGTGAATGTTCCTGAGTGGTCGAGTTTGACTTAAATATACTTGAAAATCTATGGCAAGACCTGAAAATTGTTGTCTAGCAATGATCAACAACACATTTAACAGAGCTTGAAGAATTTTGAAAATAATAATGGACAAATGTTGCACAATCCAGGTGTGGAAAGCAATCTCTTACCCAGACTTATCCAGAAATACGATGCCAAAGGTGCTTCTACAAAGTATTGACTCAGGGGTGTGAATACTTATGTAAATGAGACATTTCTGTATTTCATTTTCAATACATTTGCAAAAATGTCTAAAAACATGTTTTCACTTTGTCATTATGGGGTATTGTCTATAAATGGGTGAGACAAAAATCAATAACATTAGAACCACAAACGGCCACTGATGTTTGATTTTGTAAATGTAAAAAAATAAGGCAAAAGCTACGTCCTACTCCTTCCCTGACTTTTCCTAAATGTTTGTATTTTACATTGCTCATTTGTCCGATTTTTGATAACACAATCAGAAAAGTATTTAGCCTTTTTCCTCTTTTTCCCTAAACCTATTGCCAACTTAAACCGCCAAAATGACGTGATGTGGGACATTGGTACCTAGCCAGGTGCTAATGCGTCTCTCTCTCTCCTCACTGAATGAATGACAAATGGATGAATGGGTGATAATCCTGTACTTTACTTCACAATTGAATTTAAATTAGACCTAACTGAATGATAAGGAGGGTGAAGAGGTTGATTTAATTTAGGAAGATAATATTGATGAGTTTGTGTTATGCCTATATATCAGCTTTGACACTCATGTTTATAGCAAATAATGTGGCCGTGCTCCATGTGCGTTGATATCATTCTCTTTTAAGTTTTACTTTGTAAAAAGAAGCTGTTATGGGACCGTTTTAATTACTATGACTCTATTACTAGTTGAATGTATTGTAAGGGAAACTAAAACATGCTTACATGTTACAGTATTCCTTTAGAATAATGCAAAACATATCCTTGACTCTATCCGAGTTGATGAGCGAAGGGAAGCAAACGATGCCAGCCCACTGAATGAATGACAAATGAATGAATGGGTGATAATTGTGCACGTTACTTACAATTTAAATTAGGCCTAACTGAATGATGAATAGGTTGATTTAATGTACAACAACAATAGTGTAATGATGAGCTTTAGTTATGCCTATATTTATCAGTGTTAGTGCTCATGTTAATAATTTCACTGTGCGCCTTGTGGGTTGATACCATTCTCTTTTACGTTTTACTTTGTAAAAATAATCTGTTACGGGACTGTTTTATTTACTAACTCTTTTACTAATCATATTTATTGTAAGGGAAATGAATATGTTGCAGTAAGCCTTTAGAATAATAAAAAACATATCCTTGATTCTATCCAAGTTGATGAGCGGGAAACAACTATTTCAGTCAGCTTGCACATCGAAACTACACCTGAACTATACCAAAGTTGTAATTGACAGATGCAGGGAAAGGAGCATCACTTTATCAAATCCTCCTTCAGAGTCACATGCAGGTAAAATGTTTCTGTATAGTACCAGAAGCAGCATATTCTGCAGCTTCTGTGGCACCTACCTTTGTCTAATAACTCAACATTCAAGAGGTGGCACTTTATTTCCAAATGTCACTTTTCCAAGAATATCTGTGCTGTCCATGCGTTCAGCACATGACCACTCACCCGGCGGCATTAATCTGGGTACTAAGCAAATACTAGTAACATAATAAACTTTAAGTATGCTATTCTGTTTTCTTTTAAAAAAAAATTCTTATTTCCACAATGTTTCTTTAGACCTGCCAAAAATGAAATTATAATAGACCTCTTTGTGATGGACTTCAACTTTCAACTTTCATTTTTACTTATAGCCTAGAGTAACAAACTACAGAAAATGCTGTAATGTTCTTTGAAATAATAGTTATTTACTATTATAATGTTCCCTAAGACCTTTATAAACACAGCCAAATTATTATTATTCTAATAGCATGTATGAAATGTATTTATTAGACCTTTAGAATGTTTGTGTCATTTGCTTGAAGTGTCGAAAATTCAGCTTTCGGCCTACGTTTTTCACTAGGACTTGTAGAATTATACAAAACATATCATTGATTCTATCTAAACAAATAACTGTTGTTGTTATATTTTTACATGGATATATTTCCACAAATATTTATTCAGGCAATTCATGCTTTACAATTGTTGATGCACTATTTATCAAACGTTGGTGCTTATGTTTTGGCACCTTGCAGGTTGATATGCATCTGATGCTAAAGGGAACGCCCGGCAACGTTCTCAACGTTCTCTAGCGGGTACTTATAGGCTGAAAGACCAGGCAGTTTTAATGTTACTCCATTTTGAATTCAGGCTTTAACAAAGCAAAATATGGAATAAGTCAAGGGGGATGAATACTTTCTGAAGGCACTAACAGAACTGAATATAATAGCATAGTATAACGTTGCTCTAAGACAAAAACACCACCACATATTTCTCTCATGTGGCCAAAATTCAACAGCGCACACTGCTAGGCAAAATACACAGGTAGGCTATGTTACAGTTGAACCGAATCTGCTCTAAAATTCACTCACTGTACATCATTCAAAACAACACTTTAGGTTATTTTGAATCAACACTGTATAACTCAAGACGATCTAAATGCATATCCCCATGAAACTGATGGAGAACAAATGGTTGGAAGGCTGCATGGACGTTTGACCGGGAAGAAAGGTCCTGAAAGGTCGGTTCCGCAGCCACTGCCTAAAGAAAAATAACTCTCACACAAGGAATCAGCTTTCCCAACCGCTGTGTTTTCTGATGGCAGACCTTCGCCTGTACTTTATATGCGTCCTAAACGTGACCCTCTCAGATACTGCACAACTCTTAAGTTGGTGGCTACAACATGGCTGAACTTGTCGGGGGGCTTTTATTGTATGAACCAAAGGGACTGCAATGGAGAGCAGCGCTCTGAGGAACGCTATGTGAGAGCAAAGGTGACTCATGGGTGCTAGGACATTTTAATATTTAATATTTCATGCTGTGTTTAGCCATGAAATGCTTCACAGATGTTTGTTTTTTTAATCACATTTCTCTCCGCACCACCTTTTCTGACATCCTGCCTATTTATACACCACAGGGAAGAGGTAAGAGTAGGATTGTTCTTGTCTCGTTCATAATTACTGTATATATAGATCTTATGCTGAGTTACATTAAAACGTGTTTTTCTGCAAATGGGTGTTTTTATCCAACTTTTAAACCTCTGTTGGTAAAGACTATTTTGGATTATGATCGGCTTAGATATTGCTGTAATGTCAGTGCTACATCTATTTTGGTTGAGAATGACGCCAACTGGAAAACCATATCTTTGCGAAAACCTGCATGCACTTCCAGAAACATCCATCTGTGATATCGATCAGAAGTAATTCAATAGGGTATAAGTAACAAAGGAGAATGTACAGGAGCCCCAGACAGAAACCTGAAACTTGGATTTAACCTCAAACTTTTAATTTTGTAGAGAACACAAAGAAGTATTGTAACAAGGCTTTATACTTACAAAGGGGACCAAGGTTGTTATTATTGCAGAGGCGGCATTTGACTACATTTATCTCTCAACCATTTAAACCTGAGAGAAGTGAGAGAATCACAGTTTGTATTCACAAGATAACAATGCCACTTTCACAGAAAAGACAGACTTTATAGGAAGCCCTGGCAATTCCTAACATTCACATGTGTTTCTTAGTAAGATTTCATAGCTGTAACCTTCACCCATGCTTCTGAACCTGGAACCTCTGATATGCAAGTTATTATCTCTTGAGGAATTCTTAGTCATTCTACACTGAATAAAAATATAAATGTAACGTATAAAGTGTTGTTCCCATGTTTCATGAGCTGAAAAAAAAGATCCCAGGAATGTTCCATACACACAAAAAGCTTATTCTCTCAGATCTTGTTCACAAATGTGTTTACATCCCTGTTAGTGAGCATTTCTCCTTTGCCAAGATAATCCATCCACCTGACAGGTGTGGCATATCAAGAAGCTGATTAAACAGCATGAACATTACACAGGTGCACCTTGCACTGGGGACAATAAAAGGCCACTCTAAAAAGTTTTGAGGGAGCGTGCAAGGAACATCCACCAGAGCTGTAGCCAGATAATTGAATGTTATCTACCATAAGTCACCTCCAACGTTGTTTTAGACATGTGGCAGTACAACCGCAGACCATGAGTAAGCACAGGTCATCCACATCCTGCTTCTTCACCTGTGGGATCATCTGAGACCAGCCAACCGGACAGCTGATGAAACTGTGGCTTTGCACAACTGAAGAATTTCTGCACAAACTGTCAGAAACCATCTCAGGGAAGCTCATCTGCGTGCTCAAATCAAATCAAAGTTTATTTGTCACGTGCGCTAAATACAACAACCTTACAGTGAAATGCTTACATACAGGCTCTAACCAATAGTGCAATAAAGGTATTAGGTGAACAATAGGTAGGTAAAGAAATAAAACAACAGTAAAAAGACAGGCTATATTCAGTAGCGAGGCTATAGAAGTAGCGAGGCTACATACAGACACCGGTTAGTCAGGCTGATTGAGGTAGTATGTACATGTAGATATGGTTAAAGTGACTATGCATATATGATGAACAGAGAGTAGCAGTAGCGTAAAAGAGGGGTTGGCGGGTGGTGGGTGGGACACAATGCAGATAGCCCGGTTAGCCAATGTGCGGGAGCACTGGTTGGTCGGCCCAATTGAGGTAGTATGTACATGAATGTATAGTTAAAGTGACTATGCATATATGATAAACAGAGAGTAGCAGCAGCGTAAAAAGAGGGGTTGGGGGGGCACACAATGCAAATAGTACTGGTAGCCATTTGATAACCTGTTTAGGAGTCTTATGGCTTGGGAGTAAAAACTGTTGAGAAGCCTTTTTGTCCTAGACTTGGCACTCCGGTACCGCTTGCCATGCGGTAGTAGAGCGAACAGTCTATGACTGGGGTGGCTGGGGTCTTTGACAGTTTTTAGGGCCTTCCTCTGACACCGTCTGGTGTAGAGGTCCTGGATGGCAGGCAGCTTAGCCGCAGTGATGTACTGGGCCGTAGGCACTACCCTCTAGTGCCTTGCGGTCAGAGGCCGAGCAATTGCCGTACCAGGCAGTGATGCAACCAGTCAGGATGCTCTCCGTGTTGCAGCTGTAGAACCTTTTGAGGATCTCAGGACCCATGCCAAATCTTTTTAGTTTCCTGAGGGGGAATAGGCTTTGTCGTGCCCTCTTCGCGACTGTCTTGGTGTGTTTGGACCATTCTAGTTTGTTGTTGATGTGGACACCAAGGAACTTGAAGCTCTCAACCTGCTCCACTACAGTCCCGTCGATGAGAATGGGGGCGTGCTCGGTCCTACTTTTCCTGTAGTCCGCAATAATCTCCTTAGTCTTGGTTACGTTGAGGGATAGGTTGTTATTCTGGCACCACCCGCCAGGTCTCTGACCTCCTCCCTATAGGCTGTCTCATCGTTGTCGGTGATCAGGCCTACCACTGTTGTGTCGTCTGCAAACGTAATAATGGTGTTGGAGTCATGCCTGGCCATGCAGTCGTGGGTGAACAGGGAGTACAGGAAGGGACTGAGAAGGCACCCCTGGGGAGCTCCAGTGTTGAGGATCAGCGTGGCAGATGTGTTGCTACCTACCCTCAACACCTGGTGGAGGCCCATCAGGAAGTCCAGGATCCAGTTGCAGAGGGAGGTATTTAGTCCCAGGGTCCTTAGCTTAGTGGTGAGCTTTGAGGGTACTATGGTGTTGAACGCTGAGCTGTAGTCAATGAATAGCATTCTCACATAAGTGTTCCTTTTGTCCAGGTGGGAAAGGGAAGTGTGGAGTGCAATGGAGATTGCATCATCTGTGGATCTGTTTCGGTGGTATGCAAATTGGAGTGGGTCTAGGGTTTCTGGCATAATGGTGTTGATGTGAGCCATTACCAACCTTTCAAAGCACTTCATGGCTACGGACATGAGTGCTATGGGTCTGTAGTCATTTAGGCAGGTTGCCTTTGTGTTCTTGGGCACAGGGACTATGGTGGTCTGCTTGAAACATGTTGGTATTACAGACTCAATCAGGGACATGTTGAAAATGTCAGTGAAGACACCTGCCAGTTGGTCAGCACATGCCCGGAGCACACGTCCTGGTAATCCGTCTGGCCCTGCAGCCTTGTGTATGTTGAGCTGTTTAAAGGTCTTACTCACGTCGGCTACGGAGAGCGTGATCACACAGTTGTCCGGTACAGCTGATGCTCTCATGCATGCCTCAGTGTTGGTTGCCTCAAAGCGAGCATAGAAGTGATTTAGCTCGTCTGGTACGCTCGTGTCACTGGGCAGCTTGCGGCGGTGCTTCCCTTTGTAGTCTTTAATAGTTTTCAAGCCCTGCCACATAAGACGAGCGTCGAAGCCGGTGTAGTATGATTCAATCTTAGCCCTGTATTGACGCTTTGCCTGATTGATGGTTCGTCGCAGGGCATAGCAGGATTTCTTATAAGCTTCCGGGTTAGAGTCCCTCACCTTGAAAGCGGCAGCTCTATCCTTTAGCTCAGTGCGAATGTGTCCTGTAATCCATGGCTTCTGGTTGGGGTATGTACGTACAGTCACTGTGGGGACCAAGTCCTCGAAGCACTTATTGATAAAGCCAGTGACTGATGTGTTGTACTCCTCAATGCCATCGGAAGAATCCCAGAACATGTTCCAGTCTGTGATAGCAAAACAGTCCTGTAGTTTAGCATCTGCTTCATCTGACCACTTTTTTATAGACCGAGTCACTGGTGCTTCCTGCTTAAATTTTTGCTTGTAAGCAGGAATCAGGAGAATAGAGTTGTGTTCAGATTTACCAAATGGAGGGCAGGGGAGAGCTTTGTACGCTTCTCTGTGTGTGGAGTACAGGTGATCTAGAATTGTTTCCCTCTGGTTGCACATTTAACATATTGATGGATATTTGGTAGAACTGATTTAAGTTTCCCTGCATTAAAGTCTCCGGCCACTAGGAGCGCCGCCTCTGGTTTCCTGTTTGCTTATGTCCTTATACAGCTGACTGAGTGCGGTCTTAGTGCCAGCATCTGTCTGTGGTGGTAAATAAACAGCCACGAAAAGTATAGCTGAAAACTCTCTAGGCAAGTAGTGTGGCCTGCAACTTATCACAATATACTCTACTTCAGGCGAGCAAAATCTAGAGACTTCCTCACCAGTGTCTTGACCTGATTGCTGTTCGGCGTCATAACAGAATTCAGTGGGCAAATGCTCACCTTCGATGGCCCCCAGTGTGCCAGTGAAGTGTGCTCTTCATGCATGAATCCCGGTTTTAACTGCACCGGGCAGATGGCAGACAGCGTGTATGGCATTGTGTGGGTGAGCGTTTGCTGATGTCAACATTGTGAACAGAGCGCCACATGGTGGTGGTGGGGTTATGGTATGGGCAGGCATAAGCTAAGGACAATGAACACAATTGCATTTTATCGATGGCAATTTGAATGCACAGAGACATTGTACCGTGGCGAGATCCTGAGTCTCATTGTTGTGCCATTCACCCGCCACCATCACCTCATGTTTCAGCATGATAATGCACGGTCCCATGTCGCAAGGATCTCTACACAATTCCTGGAAGCTGAAAATGTCCCAGTTCTTCCATGGTCTGCATACTCACCAGACATGTCACCCATTGAGATTGTTTGGGATGCTCTGGATCGACGTGTACGACAGCATGTTCCAGTTCCCGAAAATATCCAGCAACTTCACACAGCCTTTGTGAAGGAGATATGTCATGCTGCATGAGGCTAATGGTAGTCACACTAGATACTGATTGGTTTTCACGTTTCAGGTAAGACCCAAATGCAGACTGTGTTGAAGTAACAATGTTTATTACAGCAACAGGGGCAGGAAAATGACAGGTCAAGGCAGGCAGGGGTTGATAATTCAGAGTAGTGGCAAAGGCACAGGACGGTAGCCAGGCTCAGGGTCAGGTCAGGCAGAGGTCAGTAATCCAGAGTAGGAGCAAAGGCACAGGACGGCAGGCAACAGGAGACAAAGGGCTGTGAGACACGGGTTTACATCTAGACACATGACAAGTAGGAAGTATACAGAGGGTATGGGGCAACAGAGGACGAACAGCAGAGGGGCTAATAACTCTGGAGCAGGGGGAAAAGGTCTCGGCTTCCGGGGGTGTAGCCGTGGGACTATAGCGGCATGCCAGCGCACCTCGCACGGTTTTGCGGAAGTGAAGTGGCCCGGACCTTACTGAACCCCTCCTGGGGGTCCTGGTACTCCACGGGAATGGCAGAGGTTCGGGGCAATTTCCAAGCCCCCAGGAAGACCTCCCGGGGCAGGCAGAGCTGATTTCAGGCAATGGGCATGGCAGAACGGGCTCCAGCCCACGATGGCACCAGTAGACCAGTCAATCGAGGGATTGTGTTGCTGCAGCCAAGAGAATCCCATTACCACAGACACCTGTGGAGACTCAATTAGCAGGAAATGGAGCGTCTCGCTGTGGTTCCCTGACACACGTAGGTTGATGGGGGTGGTATGGTGGGTGACCCGGCCTGTAGGGCGCCCGTCCAGCGCTCTAAAATTCATGGGAATGGAGAGGGGTTGTGTAGGGATGCCCAGCTCGGATGCCAGCGTAACGTCCATAAGACTCATAATCGGCCTCCGAGTTGATGAGTATCTGGAGAGACTTGGACTGGTCGCCCCACCGCAGGGTGGCATGGAGAGGGGGGCGAGTAGGGGGAGAAGCAAAATCATCTTTAAGACCCACCAGAGTACTCATTCCTATCAATGAGCTAGGTCTCTTGAAGGGACAGGTAGACACATAATGACTCACAATACCGCAATACAGTACCCATGGGATAATGGGGAAGATGGGCAACACCTGGAGGAGGGTGGAGACAAGCACAAGGACAGGTGAAACAGATCAGGGCGTGACATTGGTTTTCTGATCCACACCCATACGTTTTGTTTAAGGTATCTATCTGTGACCAACAGATGCATATCGGTATTCGCAGTCATGTGAAATCCATAGATTAGGGCCTAATGAATTCATTTCGATTGACGGTTTTCCTTATATGAACTGTAATTCAGTAAAATCTTTGAAGTTGTTGCATGTTGCGTTTATATTTTTGTTCAGTGTAACTTGTTTCTCAGCCCTGATCTCACATTGTGAGGTATAACTTCTCTGTGGCTTTTTAACATTGCGTATGTTTACATGCACACTAATAATTAGATATTAAACATCATTAGTAGTCATGGTACAATTAGACATATGGCATTAGGACTAGTATGGCATTAGTCATGTAAACACCTTACTCTGCGTTAGAGATCTTCACGGATCCACCAGTACCCGAATACTCAAGACCCGATCTGGGACCTGAGCAGATCCAGAATTCTAAATAATGTCACGGGTCTGGGTCAGATCTGATATGATTGTCACAGGTCTCGGGTATGTGTAATTATAACTGATTTGTCTGGAAGGCCCATACAGATCTGAACGTGACTGCAGCAGAGAGAGAGAGAAAGAAATTAGCTATCTTAACTAACTTCTCCCAGTTTGATGCAGTCCATGACAGGTACTACGTAATCATATTTGATGATAAATAATCTAGCTATAGCAGCTATTACTCTACTCCAGCGCGAGTCGGCTTGGTTGGTTACTGTCCATCCCCTGCCTGCCAGAGTGTCACCTCTCCCTCATCTCACGCTTTATCAGCTCTGGTTAATAAATTATCTTAAAACATGACTTTTCTGCTGCTTCCCTCACTTGGATCGTACCGGGTCTGGATCCTACAGGGTTGATTCGGGAACGGTACGTACGGAGAGGGTAGAACATTTATTTTGATTGGGGATTTCCTGAAGTCCCATCAGGAAGCCTGATTTCAGTTGTGTCCATGTAAACAGGATTATTAGTGGAAATCATTCTTCTTGCAAAACATGTAAACGTTGAATCAAAGTTTATATTAATGACTACTCACAATAGTAATTTTATTGTGTGCATGTAACCATAGTTATTATGAAGTGTATTCTATAAAGTCATAAAATGGATTACATAAAACCACAGAAGGCAGAATAGTGCAAGATTATTAAAGGGCACACCTCAGGAATTTCATCAACAAAAAGCAATTTTACAAAGGCATGTATGCCTACTACAATAAGCATCGTATTGCACATTACAAGGTATTTCATGCTACCCTTACATTGAAAGATGCTGAACCATGCATATTTCATACTGAGACACTCTCCATACCTGATCCAGTTGTCTGATAGCCTCTTTCAAAGGAAACCCAATGAACTCTTACTAGCAACCTCCTACGCCAGACTCAGACGTGCAGTGCTGCAAACCAGTATGACAGAAGAACACATCATGTGCTTGTAGATGTTTTAGAAATGCGTAAATGCATGAGCAAATGTTGTCTAAGTTATTATTTAGACAAACTTCTACACATCGTGGACGGCTAAACATCAACATGATATACATCAACATGGTCTATGCAACTCAATAGCAAGGCTTTAGCTCACTTAGCTAATGGAACATTTCAGCCTAAGTGCACTCACTGCAGTTTAGGTTGTGAGAGGGATACATTGGAGTTCCTCAGAACTGGCACCAGGAAGCTAGGAAGCTACCTTTATGGCAGGAGAGCGAAACATCAGAAAGTCTATGGGGACAGTACTGCTCTAGTCGTCCTTCTGGCCCCTGCAGGCAATCCCCTCTACCACCTCCAATGAAATGGAGATCCATGTTAACCTGCACAGAGGGAAGGCCTCCAGAGGCAAACATCAATCAGCAAATTGACCTTGTCCACTGATAACCCCAGGAATAAGGCACCTGTAAAGCTAAAGATGAGCCAACCGCATTCATGACACAAATCACATTTAATTTTATTGGTCACATACACATATTTAGCAGATGTTATTGCGGGTGTAGCGAAATGCTTGTGTTCCTAGCTCCAACAGTGCAGTAATATCTAACAATACACACAAATCTAAAAAGTAAAAGAATGTAATTAAGAAATATAGAAATATTCGGACTTGCAAAGTCGGAATCGTGAGTATAAATAAATATGTACACTACCATTCAAAAGTTTGGGGTTACTTAGAAATGTCCTTGTTTTTGAAAGAAAAGCACATTTTTGTCCATTAAAATAACATCAAATTGATCAGAAATACAGGTTAGACATTGTTAATGTTGTAAATTACTATTGTAGCTGGAAATTGCTGATTTTTTATGGAATATCTACATAGGCGTACAGAGTCCCATTATCAGCAACCATCACTCCTGTGTTCCAATGGCACGTTGTGTTAGCTAATCCAAGTTTATCATTTTAAAAGGCTAATTGATCATTAGAAAACCCTTTTGCAATTATGTTAGCACAGCTGAAATCTGTTGTTCTAATTAAAGAACAGTAAAACTGGCCTTCTTTAGACTAGTTGAGTATCTGGAGCATCAGCATTTGTGGGTTCTATTACATGCTCAAAACGACCTGAAACAAAGTCCTTTCTTCTGAAACTCGTCTATTCTTGTTCTGAGAAATAAAGGTGAGAAATTGCCAAGAAACAGAAGATCTCGTACAACGCTGTGTACTACTCCCTTCACAGAACAGCGCAAAGGCTCTACCCAGAATAGAAAGAGGAAACTGAGCAAGAGGACAAGTACATTAGAGTGTCTAGTTTGAGAAACAGACTCCTCACAAGTCCTCAACTGGCAGCTTTATTAAATAGTACCCGCAAAACACCAGTCTCAACGTCAAAAGTGAAGAGGCGACTACGGGATGCTGGCCTTCTAGGCAGAGTTGCAAAGAAAAAGCCATATTTCAGACTGGCCAATAAAAAGAATAGATGAATATGGGCAAAGGAACACAGACAGTGGAGAGAGGAACTCTCCCTAGAAGGCCAGCATCCCGGAGTCGCCTCTTCACTGTTGACGTTGAGACTGGTGTTTTGCGGGTACTATTTAATGAAGCAGCCAGTTGATGACTTGTGAGGCATCTGTTTCTTAAAGTAGACACTCTAATGTAGTTTTATTCCAGTTTTATTGCTTCTTTAATCAGAACAACAGTTTTCAGCTGTGCTAACATAATTGCAAAAGGGTTTTCTAACGATCAATTAGCTTTTTAAAATTATAAACTTGGATTAGCTAACACAATGTGCCATTGGAACACAGGAGTGATGATTGCTGATAATGGGCTCCTGTATGCCTATGTAGATAGTCCATTAAAAATCAGCCGTTACCAGCTATAATAGTCATTTACAACATTAACAATGTCTACACTGCATTTATAATCAATTTGATGATATTTGAAAGGACAAAAAAAATGCATTTCTTTAAAAAACAAGGACATTTCTAAGTGACCCCAAACTTTTGAACGGTAGTGTATACAGTTGAAGTCGGAAGTTTACATAGACTTAGGTTGGAGTCATTAAAACTTGTTCTTTAACCACTCCACAAATGTATTGTTAACAAACTATAGTTTTGGCAAGTCGGTTAGGACATCTACTTTGTGCATGACACAAGTAATTTTTCCAACAATTGTTTACAGACAGATTATGTCACTTATCATTCACTGTATCACAATTCCAGTGGATCAGAAGTTTACAAACACTAAGTTGACTGTGCCTTTAAACAGCTTGGATAATTCCAGAAAATTATGGCATGGTTTTATAAGCTTCTGATAGGCTAATTGGCGTCATTTGAGTCAATTGGAGGTATACCTGTGGATGTATTTCAAAGCCTACCTTCAAACTCAGTGCCTCTAAGCTTGACATCATGGGAAAATCAAAGAAATCAGCCAAGACCTCAGAAAAAAATTGTAGATCTCCACAAGTCTGGTTCATCCTTAGGAGCAATTTCCAAACGCCTGAAGGTACCACAGTAATCTGTACAAACAATAGTACGCAAGTATAAACACCATGGGATCATGCAGCCGTCATACCGCTCAGGAAGCAGACGCGTTCTGTTTCCTAGAGATGAACGTACTTTGGTGCGAAAAGTGCAAATCAATCCCAGAACAACAGCAAAGGACCTTGTGAAGATGATGGAGGCAACAGGTACAAAAGTATCTATATCCACAGTAAAACGAGTCCTATATCGACATAACCTGAAAGGCCGCTCAGCATAGGAGAAGCCACTGCTCCAAACCCGCCATAAAAAAGCTAAACTATGGTTTGCAACTGCACATGGGGACAAAGATCGTACTTTTTGGAGAAATTTCCTCTGGTCTGATGAAACAAAAATAGAACTGTTTGGCCATGCTGACCATCGTTATGTTTGGAGGAAAAGGGGGGAGGCTTGCAAGCCAAAGAACACCATCCCAACCGTGAAGCACGGGGGTGGCAGCATCGTGTTGTGGGGGTGCTTTGCTGCAGGAGGGACTGGTGCACTTCACAAAATAGATAGTGATGAAGGAAAATTGTGTGGATATATTGAAGCAACATCTCAAGACATCAGTCAGGAAGTTAAAGCTTGGTCGCAAATGGGTCTTCCAAATGGACAATGACCACAAGCATACTTCCAAAGTTGTGGCAAAATGGCTTAAGGACAGCAAAGTCAAGGTATTGGAGTGGCCATCACAAAGCCCTGACCTCAATCCTATAAAAAATGTGTGGGCAGAACTGAAAAAACGTGCGCGAGCAAGGAGGCCGACAAACCTGACTCAGTTACACCAGCTCTGTCAGGAGGAATGGGCCAAAATTCACCCAACTTATTGTGGGATGCTGGTGGAAGGCTACCTGAAACGTTTGAACCAAGTTAAACAATTTAAAGGCAATGCTACCAAATACTAATTGAGTGTATGTAAACTTCTGACCCACTGGGAATGTGATGAAAGAAGTTAAAGCTGAAATAAATCATTATCTCCACTATTATTCTGACATTTCACATTCTTAAAATAAAGTGGTGATCCTAACTGACCTAAGACAGGGATTTTTTTACTTGGATTTAAATGTCAGGAATTGTGAAACTGAGTTTAAATGTATTTGGCTAAGGTGTATGTAAACCTCCGACTTCAACAGTATACTGTATATATATATATATATATATATATATATGTGTGTTTGTATGTGAAGGGATATATAGACAATATGGACAGTACATGGATAGAATATGTAGTATATCTGAAGAATAGTGTATATACAGCAACAATTAAATAGGATAGGCATTGACTAGAATACATTATATAAAGTATATTCAGGCCAAATAGTTCAATCTTGGTTCCATCAGAGCATCTTGTTTCTCATGGTTTGAGTGTCTTTAGGTGCCACTTGGCAAGCTCCAAGCAGCCTGGCATGTGTCTTTTACTGAGGAGTGACTTCCGTCTGGTCACTCTACCATAAAGGCCTGATTGGTGGAGTGCTGCAGAGATGGTTGTCCTTCTGGAAGGTTCCCCCATCTTTACAGAGGAACTCTAGAGCTCTGTCAGAGTGACCATCGGGTTCTTGGTCGCCTCCCTGACCAAGAACCTTTTCCCCCGATTCCTCAGTTTTGCCGTGTGGCCAGCTCTAGGAAGAGTCTTGGAATATCTAAACTTCTTCATTTTAAGAATGATAGAAGCCACTGTGTTCTTGGGGACCTTCAATACTGCAGAAGTATTTTGGGTACCTTTCCCCAAATCTGTGCCTCGAAACAATCCAGTCTCGGAGCTCTAAGGACAATTCCCTCGACCTCAGGGCTCTGTTTTTGCTGTGACATGCACTGTCAACTTTGGGACCTTATATAGACAGGTGTGTGCCTTTCCAAATCATGTCCAATCAATTGAATTTACCACAGGTGGACTCCAAGTTTTAGTGGTCACTATTTAACAGTCTGATGGCCTTGAGATAGAAGCTGTTTTTCAGTCTCTCAGTCCCAGCTTTGATTCACCTGTACTGACCTCGCCTTCTCAATGGTAGCGGGGTGAACAGGCCGTGGCTTGGGTGGCTGAGGTCCTTGATGATCATCTTGGCCTTCCTGGTTGAACAGGGAGTACAGAAGGGGGCTGAGCACGCATTCTTGTGGGGCCCCTGTGTTGAGGATCGGCATAGTGGAGATGTTGATGCCCGCCAGGAAGTCCTGAATCCTGGATAGGATTCAGACCCAGTGCCCCGAGCTTAATGATGAGCTTGGAGGGTACTATGGTGTTGAACACTACCAAAAGGAATATGTTATCTGAAGCTCGTTGCTGCATATCTTATTCCGTCTACTTCCAGTACTAGAGTTGATGTAAGTGGAAAAGATGTGAGGTGGTAGTCAACCACTTCTGCTATAAATTTGAGTGCATTCCAATGCTCAAAATAGGGAACTCACAAATTCCGAATGGAATACTGCCGAAACTAGTACATTCCTATGCTACTATCAGCTATGTGATGGGAAAACGAGTACAGCCATTTTGTTCTACTTATTGACATTCAATTGGAAAATGTATTTATTTGCTTGCAATAGGAAAATTAGCAACACTAAAAACTACTTCTATTACTAATTAAACTCATGTTGGATTGTATAAACTGACATTTTAGCACCCTGTAGTGGGGTAGGGGGATGAAAACATAATCTTTGAAAAGTCATTGGAGAAAAAGCAGCACTCTGAGACCCTACGTGTTGTTGATTGAGTTGGAGACATGCGTGGCCACAACTCCATTTGCCTTTACTCTCTGTCCCAGTTAGTTTGAGATTCAATAGAACAGTCAATCCTAGCTAAGGCAAATCACAAGTGATAGAACCAAATAATGTGCAACATGTAGATTAGTTAAGAGGCTCCTTTTGATTGTGGTCCCTTAAAATATTGATTGATTTCTAGTGGGAATTTAGATAAAATATTTATTGATTTCTAGTGGGAATTTAGATATTTATTAAGGGGATTATTAAAATGAAAAACCGTGTACACAACTGGAATTTTCCCCAGGTTCTATGGTTTATAAAACATGCGCATGCTACCGGCCCTATTTCACTAATGACTGCCGACCCTAAACTCATGGTAATAGCAGCTAGAAAATTTGACTGAGTTGTGGTGTGATCCCACGCAGAGACAGGCCAGGTTTGTTTGGCTATAAATAACCCTGCTTGGTACCATGGGATGTACTGCCGTCACACCAGTGCAGACAGTGACTCGGACGTAAGAGGAAAGAGTGCAGGGGACAGGGTTCAGGACAGGTGCTAGAGGTAATAAGGTGGCTGGCCATATGCTCAATAGGATGCCATGTGAATAATTTAGAACACTTCACAGATGTAATCTCCCTCTAACACACTGGAATAAATAACATAGGTATTTTTTCAAGCGTCTGTGCTACGATAGAAAGGCATATTTACGCCACACCTACAATGTAGTTGACATCACAATCCACACTAATAAAATGGGACTACCATTTAAGTCTATTTTGTTTAATATGAGTCATTTCTCATGTGTTTGTTAAGTGATGAATAAGCGATACAGAGCTAGTGCATTTTGGGAATTCTTATTGAAATGTATCTATGAAGTTGTGCAAGGTACATCTGCTGTCTTATTTAGTATGTGAGGTATTAGTCTGCTGTTTGGTTTAATAGTGATGGATAAGTGATACAGAGCCAGTACATTTTGGGAATACATTTGTTATATATTGAAGTTTTAGCTATGAGGTTGTTTGAGCTCAAATTTGTTTGTTTAATCTCAAATCATGTTTTCATAGGTATTAACATGTGATGCCTAGTTAAAACTTGAGAGAGTACTCAGAAGCATGTATTTCAGTCAATTGATTTGAATATCCCAGTTTATGGATTGTTTTTGAAGTGTAGGTTATACTTCAAACATCAGAGAACATAAGCTTTCCTTTTAATTCATAACTCTTGAATACTATATGAAGGATATCAATAGAAGCAGGTTCTGAAGAATTGAAACAATTGATCATGTGAATACTTTTTTGCGTGCTTTTTATCATGCTTAGTAACAAAGTGTGGAACTCTTTGAAGACATGAAACGAGATGCATTTAATATCAACTTGGCTAACAGAGAGAAAACAAAGTCATTATCCTCTGAGCAGACTTTCTAACTGTGTTCTAAGAGACACAATCAAGCAATCAAATCTCTGCCTTCTTAATAACATGGGGTAGTCGTTAGGAGTTGGATCATTAGCTCAGTAGCAACAAATGCAATTTGTGAGCAGTAGACATCAATAGGTACTAAGGGCTAAATTCAATCAAATCCACATTGGCATATTTACCCAGTAGCGTGCAAATGTACTTTTCCATTCCTTTTTTTGTAATATTTTATTGAACATTTTTTTTAAACAATTAAAAAATATACATGGACAAAGACAATAAACAACTTAACGTTTTGATACATTTCCACAAACATTAATGACATCACACTTGCTCAGACCCACATGTTCACACTGTATCCACACCCAATGTTGTTTCTAATACTTGTAAGATTCTACCCCATATGACTTCAAATTGTGTTATGTTGTTTCTGTCTGTGGCCAGATTTTTTTTCAATATTTAAATAATAAAGTATTTGATTCTTCCATTCTCTTAACGTTGGAGTATCATTTTACTTCCAGTATTCAAGTAATAGCTTCTTCAATATAAGTGACGGAAAGAGTATTGCCCAACCCATTGGGTATCTTACCGCACCCCCATATGCCAAGTCTTGAAATAGGCAGATAGACGGATTAAAAGTAAACTTACATCGTAAAACTTTTTAGAGACAGCTTTCTAACTCTTCCCATAACTTTTGGACGTTATAGCACTCGCGGAAGACATGAATGATTGAGTCATTGTACTTTTCCATTCCTTCCATCAGGAAATGAAATGGCGGAATGGTTCTGGGTACAGTGAAAATTCGAAGGAGACTTCAGTTTTCACAGGAAGTAGTAATAGTAGTGTAAAATAAAGATACTGCAATATTCAGTATGTCTGTGACAGGTTTGATTAAATACTGGCCTTGGGCAACATAGAGTACTAATTAGCTTTGTCAGGCGTTGTTTCCGTCTTTGTATTCCCAGCTCCTTTCCACACAAACGCATGCTATTCTGAAAACTGAAAGCTTTTACCTGTAAGGAGAGTCTTATAGTACACTACATTATTCTTCCATTTTATTTGACAATACTGTAACACAGGTTAGACCTGATTAAGCCCATAGCATACATTTATTTTCACTAAAGTTTATGAAGAGAATATCTTACTGGCACCTTCTAGCTGTTTGTTCTCTAACTTAACATTTTAGTGGATTTTTTTTACTTACAATTGAAGTCGGAAATTTACACACACCTTAGCCAAATACATTTAAACTCCGTTTTTCACAATTCCTGACATTTAATCCCGGTAAAAATTCCCTATCTTAAGTCTGTTAGGTTCACCACTTTATTTTAAGAATGTGAAATGTCAGCTTTTATTTCTTTCATCACATTCCCAGTGGGTCAGAAGTTTACATACACTCAATTAGTATTTCGTAGCATTGCCTTTAAATTGTTTAACTTGGGTCAAATGTTTCAGGTAGCCTTCCACAAGCTTCCCACAATAAGTTGGGTGAATTTTGGCCCATTCCTCCTGACAGAGCTGGTGTAACTGAGTCAGGTTTGTAGGCCTCCTTGCTTGCACATGCTTTTCAGTTCTGCCCACACATTTTCTATAGGATTGAGGTCAGGGCTTTGTGATGGCCACTCCAATACCTTGACTTTGTTGTCCTTTTGCCACAACTTTCGAAATATGCTTGGTGTCATTGTCCATTTGGAAGACCCATTTGCGACCAAGCTTTAACTTCCTGACTGATGTTTTGAGATGTTGCTTCAATATATCCACATAATTTTCCTACCTCATGATGCCATCTATTTTGTGAAGTGCACCAGTCCCTCCTGCAGCAAAGCACCCCCACAACATGATGCTGCCACCCCCGTGCTTCACGGTTGGGATGGTGTTCTTCGGCTTGCAAGCCTCCCCCTTTTTCCTCCAAACATAACGATGGTCAGCATGGCCAAACAGTTCTATTTTTGCTTCATCAGACCAGATTACATTTCTCCAAAAAGTACGATCTTAGTCCCCATGTGCAGTTGAAAACCCTAGTCTGGCTTTTTTATGGCGGTTTTGGAGCAGTGGCTTCTTCCTTGCTGAGCAGCCTTTCAGGTTATGTCGATATAGGACTCGTTTTACTATGGATATAGATACTTTTGTACCTGTTTCCTCCAGCATCTTCACAAGGTCCTTTGCTGTTGTTCTGGGATTGATTTGCACTTTTCACACCAAAGTACATTCATCTCTAGGAGGCAGAACGCGTTTCCTTCCTGAGCGGTATGACGGCTGCATGGTCCCATGGTGTTTATACTTGCATACTATTGTTTGTACAGATGAACATGGTACCTTCAGACTTCTACAATTGTTTTCTGAGGTCTTGGCTGATTTATTTTGATTTTCCCATGATGTCAAGCAAAGAGACACTGAGTTTGAAGGTAGGCCTTCAAATACATCTACAGGTACACCTCCAATTGACTCAAATGACGTCAATTAGCCTATCATAAGCTTCTAAAGCCATGACATCATTTTCTGGAATTTTCCAAGCTGTTTAAAGGCACTGTCAATTTAGTCTATGTAAACTTCTGACCCACTGGAATTGTGATACAGTGAATTATAAGTGAAATAATCTGTCTGTAAACAATTGTTGGAAAAATTACTCGTGTCATGCACAAAGTAGATGTCCTAACCGACTTGCCGGAACTATAGTTTGTTAACAAGAAATTTGTGGAGTGGTTGAAAAACGAGTTTTGATGACTCCAACCTAAGTGTATGTAAACTTCCGACTTCAACTGTAGATAAGAGTATATAGCATAAAATGTTCATATCTGACCAAAATTACATTGGCTTCCATTGCCTGTAAACCTGATTCGGTGAGTTATTTCAGACAACGCTAATCCTTTTAGCCTTCCTAACAGTGGTGGATTCTGGCAGTCTTTCCAGGCTGGCCTCAAAACGTATGCCATCTCCTGAGCAAAATGTCACTCACAATGTGGCGTGTCAGAGGGCAAGCATAATTCAATTCAATTATAAAGCCCTCTAAACGGACTACTGGATTATCCTCTATGGTTTCCTCAAGTGTAATGATGTGACTCTCTGTTTTTAGATTAGGCCCTAGCACTCTAGCATAAGGGGAGTCTAAAAGAGGAAGGATTGGCCTCAATTTAATGCACATTGGCGTAATAAGCGTTAGGACTCATTATTGGATGGAGAAGAGCCTCTAATCTAGTCCCTCAAACGCAAGTAATGAGGCATTTGAAATATTCTGGCGACATTAGGAGAATAGAAATTGGAGAGTCAGCTCCTAAGCTTTTTTCTTTGTAACACATTAAGAAGTGCTCTCTTCATTTTTTTTCCTACCACAGGGAGTGGGGAGTCAATTTCTCACCTATTGAGTTCTACGGCTATTTGGCCTGCTTAGAGCTGCCTTCCCATACTCATTTACATAATGATATTAGAGCGGGTGTGAACCAGGAGCACATACAAGGCTATTTTGCCAAGCTTTATTTGGGGATTTTATCCAAGGCAGAGATGCAAATGATGCATGTACATAATGTCTGATGCTTAATAAGTATCAGCTGCTCTAAGATTTTTCCTTAACATGTTACAGTAGTGACTGGGACTTTACTAAACCAACCATGGCCGGCTCTAGCTTTTTGGGGGCCCTAAGCCATACATTTTAGTGGCCCCTTCATGATGGCAAAGCGAAAAAGTTTTCGAGTCAATTTCCTGCAATTCCACACCTTTTGCCATGGGGCTGAGAGAAACTTTGCAGTTTTGAAACGAATTAACTGCAAATCTACACATTTTGCCATGATTTATGCTATCTTAATATGGCATTTGAGTGAGAGTGACGAACAACATCAAGTGGGGCCCGTGGAGGTCAGGGACACTGGGCACATGCCCCGCGACAGTAATTCGACCATGATAACTAAGTTTAGACAGCTGGCAAAAAATGTTTTGCTGACATTGGCTAGTGCTGCAGAACATTTTTGGTAGAGTATATATACAGTGCATTCAGAAAGTATTCAGGACGCTTGACTTTTTCCATATTTTGTTACCTTACAGCCTTATTCTAAATTTAATTAAATTAAACATTTTCCTCATCAATCTACACAAAACACCCCATAATGACGAAACAAAAACATATGTACATATATATTTAAATATATTAAATGTATAAAAAAATATATATACAGTGGGGAGAACAAGTATTTGATACACTGCCGATTTTGAAGGTTTTCCTACTTACAAAGCATGTAGAGGTCTGTAATTTTTATCATAGGTACACTTCAACTGTGAGAGACGGAATCTAAAACAAAAATCCAGAAAATCACATTGTATGATTTTTAAGTAATTAATTTGCATTTTATTGCATGACATAAGTATTTGATACATCAGAAAAGCAGAACTTAATATTTGGTACAGAAACCTTTGTTTGCAATTACAAAGATCATACGTTTCCTGTAGTTATTGACCAGGTTTGCACACACTGCAGCAGGGATTTTGGCCCACTCCTCCATACATACCTTCTCCAGATCCTTCAGGTTTCGGGGCTGTCGGTGGGCAATACGGACGTTCAGCTCCCTCCAAAGATTTTCTATTGGGTTCAGGTCTGGAGACTGGCTAGGCCACTCCAGGACCTTGAGATGCTTCTTACGGAGCCACTCCTTAGTTGCCCTGGCTGTGTGTTTCGGGTCGTTGTCATGCTGGAAGATCCAGCCACGACCCATCTTCAATGCTCTTACTGAGGGAAGGAGGTTTTTGGCCAAGATCTCGCGATACATGGCCCCATCCATCCTCCCCTCAATACGGTGCAGTCGTCCTGTCCCCTTTGCAGAAAAGCATCCCCAAAGAATTATGTTTCCACCTCCATGCTTCACGGTTGGGAGGGTGTTCTTGGGGTTGTACTCAACCTTCTTCTTCCTCCAAACACGGCGAGTGGAGTTTAGACCAAAAAGCTCTATTTTTGTCTCATCAGACCACATGACCTTCTCCCATTCCTCCTCTGGATCATCCAGATGGTCATTGGCAAACTTCAGACGGGCCTGGACATGCGCTGGCTTGAGCAGGGGGACCTTGCGTGCGCTGCAGGATTTCAATCCATGACAGCGTAGTGTGTTACTAATGGTTTTCTTTGAGACTGTGGTCCCAGCTCTCTTCAGGTCATTGACCAGGTCCTGCCGTGTAGTTCTGGGCTGATCCCTCACCTTCCTTATGATCATTGATGCCCCACGAGGTGAGATCTTGCATGGAGCCCCAGACCGAGGGTGATTGACTGTCATCTTGAACATCTTCCATTTTCTAATAATTGCGCCAACAGTTGTTGCCTTCTCACCAAGCTGCTTGCCTATTGTCCTGTAGCCCATCCCAGCCTTGTGCAGGTCTACAATTTTATCCCTGATGTCCTTACACAGCTCTCTGGTCTTGGCCATTGTGGAGAGATTGGAGTCTGTTTGATTGAGTGTGTGTACAGGTGTCTTTTATACAGGTAACAAGTTCAAACAGGTGCAGTTAATACAGGTAATGAGTGGAGAACAGGAGGGCTTCTAAAAGAAAAACTAACAGGTCTGTGAGAGCCGGAATTCTTACTGGTTGGTAGGTGATCAAATACTTATGTCACGCAATAAAATGCAATTTAATTACTTAAAAATCATACAATGTGATTTTCTGGATTTTTGTTTTAGATTCCGTCTCTCACAGTTGAAGTGTACCTATGATAAAAATTACAGACCTCTACATGCTTTGGAAGTAGGAAAACCTTCAAAATCGGCAGTGTATCAAATACTTGTTCTCCCCACTGTATATATATTTACATACAGTAAGTATTCAGACCCTTTGCTATGAGACTTGAAATTGAGCTGAGGTGCATCCTGTTTCCATTGATCATCCTTAAAATGTTTCTACAACTTGATTGGAGTCTACCTGTGGTAAATTAAATTGATTGGACATGATTTGGAAAGGCACACACCTGTCTACATAAGGTCCCGCAGTTGACAGTGCATGTTAGAGCAAAAACCAAGCCATGAGGTCAAAGGAATTGTCCGTAGAGCTCCGAGACAGGATTGTGTTGAGGCACAGACCTGGGAAGGGTACCAAAACATTTCTGCTGCATTGAAGGTCCCCAAGAACACAGTGGCTTCCATCATTCTTAATTGGAAGGAGTTTGGAACCACCAAGACTCTTCCTAGAACTGGCCGCCCGGCCAAACTGAGCAATCGGGGGAGAAGGGCCTTGGTCAGGGAGGTGACCAAGAACCCGATGGTCACTCTGACAGAGCTCTAGAGATCCTCTGTGAAGATGGGAGAACCTTCCAGAAGGACAACCATCTCTGCAGCACTCCACCAATCAGGCCTTTATGGTAGAGTGGCCAGATGGAAGCCACTCCTCAGTAAAAGGTGCATGACAGCCTGCTTGGAGTTTGCCAAAAGGCCCCCAAAGGACTCTCAGATCATGAGAAACAAGATTCTCTGGTCTGATGAAACCAAGATTGAATTTAGCCTGAATGTCAAGCGTCACGTCTGGAGGAAACCTGTCACCATCCCTACGGTGAAGCATGGTGGTGGCAGCATCATGCTGTGAGGATGTTTTTCAGCGGCAGAGACTGGGAGACTAGTCCAGATAGAGGAACAGATGAATGCAGCAAAGTACAGAGAGATCCTTCATAAAAACCTGCTCCAGAGCGCTCAGGACTTCAGACTGGGGCGAAGATTCACCTTCCAACAGGATAACGACCCTAAGCACACAACTAAGTCAACGCTGGAGTTGCTTCGGGACACGTCTCTGAATGTCCTTGAGTGGCCCATCCAGAGCCCAGACTTGAACCCGATCGAACATCTCTGGAGAGACCTGAAAATAGCTGTGCAGTGACGCTCCCCATCCGACCTGACAGAGCTTGAGAGGATCAGCAGAGAAGAATGTGAGAAACTCCCAAATGTTTTATTTTTATGTTTCACCTTTATTTAACCAGGTTGGCTAGTTGAGAACAAGTTCTCATTTGCAACTGCGACCTTGCCAAGATAAAGCATAGCAATTTGACACATACAACAACACAGAGTTACACATGGAATAAACAAAACATACAGTCAATAATACAGCAGAACTAAAGAAAACAAAAAGTCTATATACAGTGAGTTTAAATGATGTAAGATAAGGGAGTTAAGGCAATAAAATAGGCCATGGTGGCGAAGTAAATACAATATAGCAATTAAACACTGGAATGGTAGATGTACAGAAGAGGAATGTGCAAGTAGAGATACTGGGGTGCAAAGGAGCAAGATAAATAAATAAATACAGTATGGGGATGAGGTAGGTAGATGGACTTTTTACAGATGGGCTATGTACAGATGCAGTGATCTGTGAGCTGCTCTGACAGCTGGTGCCTAAAGCTAGTGAGGGAGATATGAGTCTCCAGCTTCAGTGATTTCGTTCCAGTCATTGGCAGCAGAGAACTGGAAGGAAAGACGACCAAAGGAGGAATTGGCTTTGGGGGTGACCAGTGAGATATACCTCCTGGAGCGCGTGCTACGAGTGGGTGCTGTTATGGTGACCAGTGAGTTGAGATAAGGCGGGGCTTTACCTAGCAGAGACTTGTAGATAACCTGTAGCCAGTGGGTTTGGCGACGAGTATGAAGCGAGGGCCAACCAACGAGAGCTTACAGGTCGCAATGGTGGGTAGTGTATGGGGCTTTGGTGACAAAACGGATGGCACTGTGATAGACTGCATCCAGTTTGTTGAGAAGAGTGTTGAAGGCTATTTTATAGATGACATCACCGAAGTCAAGGATCAGTAGGATGGTCAGTTTTACGAGGGTATGTTTGGCAGCATGAGTGAAGGATGCTTTGTTGCGATATAGGAAGCCGATTCTAGATTTAATTTTGGATTGGAGATGCTTAATGTGAGTCTGGAAGGAGAGTTTACAGTCTAACCAGACACCTAGGTATTCATAGTTGTCCACGTATTCTAACTCAGAGCCGTCCAGAGTAGTGATGCTGGACGGGCGAGCAGGTGCGGGCAGTGATTGGTTGAATAGCATGCATTTAGTTTTACTTGCGTTTAAGAGCAGTTGGAGGCCACGGAAGGAGAGTTGTATGGCATTGAAGCTCGTCTGGAGGTTAGTTAACACAGTGTCCAAAGAAGGGCCAGAAGTATACAGAATGGTGTCGTCTGCGTAGAAGTGTATCAGAGAATCACCAGCAGCAAGAGCAACATCATTGATGTAATCAGAGAAGAGAGTCGGCCCGAGGATTGAACCCTGTGGCACCCCCATAGAGACTGCCAGAGGTTCGGACAACAGGCCCTCCGATTTGACACACTGACTCTATCAGAGAAGTAGTTGGTGAACCAGGCGAGGCAATCATTTGAGAAACCAAGGCTGTCGAGTCTACCAATAAGAATGTGGTGATTGACAGAGTCGAAAGCCTTGGCCAGGTCGATGAATACGGCTGCACAGTAATGTCTCTTATCGATGGCGGTTATGATGTCGTTTAGGACCTTGAGCGTGGCTGAGGTGCACCCATGACCAGCTCTGAAACCAGATTGCATAGCGGAGAAGGTACGGTGGGATTCGAAATGGTCGGTAATCCGTTTGTTAACCTCTCTTGGGTACGTGAGACGTTAGCGTCCCACCTCTTCAACAGCCAGTGAAACTGCTGGGCGCCAAATTCAAATACAGATATACTCATTATAAAAATTCAGAAAACAAAATATTTAAAAAATATATATATTTTACCTAGGTTTAAAGATGAACTTCTTGTCAATCCAACCACGGTGTCAGATTTAAAAAATGCTTTACGGCGAAAGCATACCTTACGATTATTTGAGAACATAGCCCAGCAGTAAAATCATTACAAACAGTAACCAGCCAAGTAGAAGAGTTACACAAGTCAGAAATAGAGATAAAATTAATCCCTTACCTTTGATGATCTTCATATGGTTGCACTCAGCATGCATGAATTTACTCAATAAATGTTCCTTTTGTTCGATAAAGTCTCTTTATATCCAAAAACCTCTGTTTTGTTTGCGCGTTTTCTTCAGTAATCCACAGGCTCAAACGCAGTCAAAACAGGCAGACAAAAAATCGAAATTGTGTCCGTAAAGTTCATAGAAACATGTCAAACGATGTTTAAATTCAATCCTCAGGTTGTTTTTAGCCTAAATAATCGATAATATTTCAACCGGACAATAACGTCGTCAATATAAAAGGTAAACAAGAAAGGCACTCTCTCGGTCACGCACATGAAAAAGCTCTGTGACACTTTAGGGTCCACTCATTCAGACTGCTCTTACTTCCTCATTTTTCAGAATACAAGCCTGAAACAATTTCTAAAGACTGTTGACATCTAGTGGAAGGCATAGGAACTGCAATTTGAGTCCTAAGTCAATGGATACTGTTATGGCATTGAATAGAAAACTACAAAACCCCTCCAAAAAATACTTCCGAATGGATTTTTCTAAAGTTTTCGCCTGCCAAATCAGTTCTGTTATACTCACAGACACTATTTTAACAGTTTTGGAAACGTTAGAGTGTTTTCTATCCAAATCTACATGTTATATGCATATAATATATTCTGGGCCCGAGAAGCATGCAGTTTAATTTGGGCTCGCTTTTCATCCAAAATTCAGAATGCTGCACTCTACCCTAGAGAAGTTAACTTGCCTTTCGAAGACCTAAGAAAGACAGGGTAGGATAGATATAGGTCTGTAGCAGTTTGGGTCTAGAGTGTCACCCCCTTTGAAGAGGGGGATGACCGTGGCAGCTTTCCAATCTTTAGGAATCTCAGACGATACGAAAGAGAGGTTGAACAGGTTAGTAATAGGGGTTGCAACAATTTCGGCATATCATTTTAGAAAGAGAGGGTCCAGATTGTCTAGCCTGGCTGATTTGTAGGGGTCCAGATTTTACAGCTCTTTCAGAACATTAGCTATCTGGATTTGGGTGAAGGAGAAATGGTGGGGGCTTTGGCGGGTTGCTGTGGAGGGTGCCGGGCAGTTGACCGGGGTAGGGGTAGCCAGGTGGAAAGCATGGCCAGTCGTAGAGAAATGCTTATTGAAATTCTCAATTATAGTGGATTTATCGGTGGTGACAGTGTTTCCTAGCCTCAGAGGAGTGGGCAGCTGGGAGGAGGTGCTCTTATTCTCCATGGACTTTACAGTGTCCCAGAACTTTTTTGAGTTAGTACTACAGGATGCAAATTTCTGTTTGAAAAAGCTAGCCTTAGCTAGCCTTTGTATATTTGTTCCTAACTTCCTTGAAAAGTTGCATATCACGGGGGCTATTCGATGCTAATGCAGAACGCCACAGGATGTTTTTGTGCTGGTCAATGGCAGACAGGTCTGGAGTGAACCAAGGACTATATCTATTCCTAGTTCTAAATTTTTGAATGGGGCATGCTTATTTAAGATGGTGAGGAAGGCACTTTTAAAGAATAGCCAGGCATCATCTACTGACGGGATGAGATCAATGTCATTCCAGGATACCCCGGCCAGGTCGATTAGAAAGGCCTGCTTGCAGAAGTGTTTTAGGGAGTGTTTGACAGTGATGAGGGGTGGTCGTTTGGTCGCAGACCCATTACGGATGCAGGCAATGAGGCAGTGATCGCTGAGATCTTGATTGACAACAGCAGAGGTGTATTTGGAGGGCGAGTTAGTTAGGATGACATCTATGAGGGTGCCCGTGTTTACGGATTTTGCGTTGTACCTGGTAGGTTCATTGATAATTTTTGTGAGATTGAGGGCATCAAGCTTAGATTGTAGGATGGCCGGGGTGTTAAGCATGTCCCAGTTTAGGTCACCTAGTAACACGAGCTCAGAAGATAAATGGGGGGCAATCAATTCACATATGGTATCGAGGGCACAGTTGGGGGCAGAGGGAGGTCTATAGCAAGCGGCAACAGTGAGAGACTTGTTTCTGGAAAGGTGACTTTTTAGAAGTAGAAGCTCGAATTGTTTGGGTACAGACTTGGATAGTAATACAGAACTCTGCAGGCTATCTTTGCAGTAGATTGCAACACCGCCCCCTTTGGCAGTTCTATCTTGGTGGAAAATGTTATAGTTAGCGATGGAGATTTCAGGGTTTTTGGTGGTTTTCCTAAGCCAGGATTCAGACACGGCTAAGACATCCGGGTTGGCAGAGTGTGCTAAAGCAGTGAGTAAAACAAACTTAGGGAGTAGGCTTCTAATGTTAACTTGCATGAAACCAAGGCTTTTACGGTTACAGAAGTCAACAAATGAGAGCACCTGGGGAGTGGGAGTGGAGCTAGGCACTGCAGGACCTGGATTAACCTCTACATCACCAGAGGAACAGAGGAGAAGTAGGATAAGGGTACGGCTAAATGCAATACGAACTTGCCGTCTAGCACGTTCGGAACAGAGAGTAAAAGGTGCAGGTTTCTGGGCACGATAGCATAGATTCAAGGCATAGTGTACAGACACAGGTAAGGTACGATGTGAGTACATTGGAGGTAAACCTAGGCATTGAGTAATGATGAGAGAGCTATAGTCTCTAGAGACGTTTAAACCAGGTGATGTCATTGCATATGTCGCAAATACAGGTGTGCCAAGCTTGTAGCGTCATACCCAAGAAGACTCGAGGCTGTAATCGCTGTCAAAGGTGCTTCAACAAAGTGCTGAGTAAACGGTCTGAATACTTATGTAAATGTGATCTTTATACATTTGCAAAAATGTCTAAAAAGCTGTTTTTGCTTTGTTATTATGGGGTATTGTGTGTAGATTCATGAAAAACAAAATATTTAATAAATTTTAGAATAAGGCTGTAAAGTAACAAAATGTGGAAAAAGTCAAAGGGTTTGAATACTTTCCGAATGCACTGTATTTAGTTATATATATATACTTAATTATTTTCTGTGAGGAGGGGGCTTTGCATCTGTAGGAGCCTAAGTGGTCTCTTATGTCGCTTATGCCTGGAACCGGCCATGAAACTATCTATATTTACATATTTTCCAACCATATCCATGTCACAATGCCAAAGATTTCCCCCAATCAAAATTAACTCAAGTCTATTGCGGTTTTAAAAAATATGTGTGTGTTTGAGCTTGGGACTATGATGTTCTATCTGCAAAAAGAGAATTTTGAGATAATTGGCTGCAAAGTTTCAAACTCTCATTGGTTTGAATGGTGTCAGCAATTTATATCTTGTAATCTATTGAACTTAACATGAATTGGGGTATTTAGAGTACTATATACAGTATGTAGAGAACATTGAACAGAACGAGGCTTAGTCAATAACTCAGTAGGTGACAAAAATGCAGATAGAACCTTATAGTACCAAACTCTCGATACCATAAACCACAACATTTGTGTAAACAAATGTCAGCTTTTTTCTCATAGACAAATACCTGCACATCTACAACAGACTGCTGTTTTTGACAGCAAAGACAGCAAATGTAATTACCTAGTTTTTCCTAACCTCTAATAACGTGATAGCAGCCCAAATGATCCACTTTAACAAGGGTGATGAAGCAGTGGCCCATTCCACTGCCATAAACACAACCCCATTAATAACATTATTAGAGTGGAAGGGATGGGGCAATTGCTACACAAACCCACTGTTACGTTCACTCAGCATGTTCTGCACAAACAGCTTAGCTTCCATGATCCCCCAGAGGTAGTAACAGGCAAGCAATTATAATAAAGGCCAGAAATAAATCTATCGCCCATGTAAGGATTTAATATCGCATCAATGTTGAGGGTACTAGTTAGTTTTCACCCTTGGGGTTTCCGGTGGCATCTCTAAGGGGAAAACAGGGATTGGAGTGACATTCACAAGCTTGCGTCTCTGAGAAATGTTTGCCTTTCAAGGTGATGCTGTCGATCACTACTTCACCGTTTCCCAGATATTTCATGTTTCCATAGCAATTTGATATATCAAAATATAATCCCAATTAAATGATTTTATCCTTTTAAAAACAAATCTTTATGTAAATGTATAACTCAGTTAGCGATGTGTGTTATGAGAATGAAAGGGTATAGAGTAATCTTTTTGTTTACAAGCAATTGTGACGTTTGAGTGATGCGTTTGTATTTTCACATAAAAAAAACCTGTAGCAGAGTAGCTATGTGCTGGGGTAGGGACTTTGACAGTGAGTGAGTGATGAACATGAAAACACACAAGACTGATGGCACGTCCCGTAGCACTCACTTCTGTCGTCATGAAGTACTTTGAGAGGCTGGTTAAGGATCATATCACCTCTGCCTTACCTGACACCCTAGACCCACTTCCATTTGCTTACCGCCCCAATAGATCCACAAACGATGCAATCGCCATCGCAGTGCACACTGCCCTATCCCATCTGGACAAGAGGAATACCTATGTAAGAATGCTGTTCATTGACTATAGCTCAGCATTCAACACCATAGTACCCTCCAAGCTCATCATTAAGCTCAGGTCCCTGGGTCTGAACCCCGCCCTGTGCAACTGCGTCCTGGACTTCCTGATGGGATGCCCCCAGTTGGTGAAGGTAGGAAACAACACCTCCACTTCACTGATCCTCAACACAGGGGCCCCACAAGGGTGCATGCTCAGCCACCTCCTGTACTCCCTGTTCACCCATGACTGCGTGGCCACGCCTCCAACTGAATCATCAAGTTTGCAGACGACACAACAGTAGTAGGCCTGATTACAAACAATAACGAGACAGCCTACAGGGAGGAAGAGAGGGCCCTGGCGGAGTGGTACCAGGAAAATAACCTCTCCCTCAACGTCAACAAAACTAAGGAGCTGATCATGGACTTCATGAAACAGCAGAGGGAGCACGGCCCTATCCACATCGACGGGACCCGCAGTGGAGAAGATGGAACGCTTCAAGTTCCTCGTTATACACATCACTGACAATCTGAAATGGTCCACCCACACAGACAGTGTGGTGAAGAAGGCACAACAGCTCCTCTTCAACCTCACGAGGCTCAAGAAATGTGGCTTGGCCCCTAAGACTCTCAAACTTTTACAGATGCACAACTGAGATCATCCTGTCAAGCTGTTTACGGCAACTGCACCGCCCGCAACCGCAGGGCTCTCCAGAGGATGGTGCGGTCAGCCCAACACATCACCAGAGGCACGCTGCCTGCCCTCCAGTACCCGCTTTCCCAAAAGCATCTTAAGGCTAAGTTCATCGTTAGAACCTTTTGTAGGAGCATCGTTAAATCTCTGAGCTGTTTCCCAAAACCATCTTTATTAATGGTGCACTTGAAAATGCTCGTAATCTAACGCCTGCCTCAGACCACTCATAGAACAGCTAAGTGCCGTGTTAGATGCTTTTTTCCTTTCCCACGTCACTTTATACACAGAAGATCTCTGCTCAACATAGAATCACATGGTTCATCCGTCTCTGTGACCGCCGACGCCGATCATTTCAGAACAAAGTTGACCACAAATATGAAGTGTCCACTGTCTTTGCAATTGATACAATCAAGTGACGCATACAAAGAAATGCTTAAAATGAAAACCGAGATGACTGCATTGAAATAAGCAGTAGGTTATAGGCCTATTGTCACAAGTGTATAGAGAAGTAGGCAGGAGGCAGTCGCAGGTTTAGAACTACGACATTTATTAAAGCACTATATATATATATATATATATATATATAAAAGCGGGACGAAACCCAAAGTGCAAAATAATGAAGTACTCAGGAAATCGTAGGCGAGATTCCTCTCAGGAAATCAAGCAACATTTACAATGACCGACAAAGACCAACGACAGAGGGAGTATATATACAGTGATAGAGTGAGGATTGGAACCAGGTGTGTGTAATGATGACGAGACAAGTCCGGGGTTGATGAGTGAAGGGCGTTTGCCAGCAGCAGGTTCGGCAGCAGCTAGAAGGCTGGCGACGCCGAACTGGACAGGAGGGGGAGTCAAAGCGAAGGCTGGTGTGACACCTATTTCAATCATACTGAAATACATTTCATTTTCAATCAATTCAGTTCTATTTTGCTACCTGTAGGTTACTGTCTGTAATTTGTCTCAATATATTTTCATGATGTGGAGACTAACCTGTGCGCAATGATGTGTCAAATCTGAGATTTTGTGAATTTTTATTGGGTAAGCATTAGAATAAGACACCTCAATATTTCCAGCCGTAGGTGGTAATATCTCTCTAGGATCTGATCCGTCATCAGTATTGTGAAATAATTTGAATGCAAAGGTAAGATTTGAATGGAGAAAGCTGATCCGACAGCATTGCTCCCTTTCCTTTGATCCTGTCAGTATTGACACATGCTCCAACAACGCACTTAGCGACCGTTCTCTCTGCATGGTGTATTTGGAAAGACACATATCTTCGGCTACAGTAGGAAAGATCATTAAAGCACTCGTGAGCCTAAGTTCCATCGCTATTGGGAAACCGAGCCCTGAACATTTACAGCATTCGCTGTCAAATGAAGGCCAAGAAGATCATTAAGGACCTCAGTCACCGACTGATCACTTGGCTACTGTCCAACACACGGGGACAGTACAAGTGCATCAGAGCCAAGACCGAGAGACTATCCGTCTACCAGGTGAAGCACACTCACTCACATAAAACGCACACACAAGCTATCACACACACAACTCATACTCACAAACACACGCACATACACGCATGCACAGCCAACGCTACTGTCCCATGTTATAAAGACATTAAACCACTGGACACTTCCTATTTCAAACTGTGTATTTAAATTCTGTATTCTCGCCATAGTTGATTGTAATACTTCTACTACTGTACATTGCATTTTAGTTACACGTTTTATACACACCACATATTTATTTATATACTGGATTCTTGACATAGCTCACTCTAATATATCTACTACTGTACATAACATTCTTAGTATATCTTGTGTAAATTCATCTGGTGAACATACAGTGCATTCGGAAAGTATTCAGACCCCTTCACTTTTTCCACATTTTGTTACGTTACAGCCTTATTCTAAAATTGATTACGTGTATGCGACCAATAAACTGTTCAAACTTCAACCAAAAATAATGTTCTGCATTTTCAATTTCTACATTTCCATACATTTCTGCATTTCATTCACTAATTTTATATAATTTCCACACTGTACCCCATTTGTTGTCTTTGTATCCCTCTATTTTGTGAAAAAGTCACTTTTCAGTTATCAGAATAATTACTCTCCTTTATGACCATGTATTTTAAATGGATTCAATGGCAGTTCTTATTGTGCCCATTTCTAGGGTGCTTTTGGCATCAGTAATGCCTCGCAGGCAAGGTTCACCCAAAGCTCTTGCTAGCAAATTAGCATTTTAACTGTTCGCAGTCTATTACTGGTGGTAAGAACGAATGATTGACATAATTTTTATATTACATTTACCCCTATGATGTGTATGAGCACACGGGCGTGATCAATTTATAGTGGTCCCTGCAGCGTATATTCAAACCGGTGTGATTAGAACACTTCATAGAACGACTAGTTAGGACTGATTCCAACAGTTAGGGTTTGAGATGGCCACACAGTTTTTTTTAACAGAAACATTTTGCAGAAACACAGTCTTTATGTCCTCAATATGAGCAGTTTATTTTTGGATGCAATGTTCAGACTTTGAAAGAAGTAGCAACAGTATAACAATTCTCACCCAAATCGGAAAATGCAGGCTACATTAGTCGCTGACTGAGAAACGGTGAGCTAACATAAGACATATTTAGCTAACTCTCGACTGACAGAAACCATAATATGAATTAGCTAATAGCAAATATTATTTACAATTCACATCACGGGCTCACCAGTGTTCTAAATAATTGAGTAAAACACCTACTAAAAGTTGAAAGTAATCCCACGGTTGGTAGAGTTTGTGCACGGCGCCATGTTTGTTTTTCCACGTTAACCAAAGATAAAAAGAGGTGACAAGATGAGTTGGGTCTGTTTGCAATATGCATGTTGAAGGGGGTGTGTCATCTACCATAATTCACTTCCCATCATTCACTTCTGGAAGCTTACTCGAAAAACAAGTGAACCATCCCTTCACCTCATTTTGTTATAACATGTTTGGTCTGTCAGATGTTTACGTGACACCCAGAATGCTTTGTTTAATGTCAACAAAATGGCTCCATACACAGCTGGCAATTAGATTAGCATTAGCTCATCATAATCAGTACAACCTTCAGAAAATGATTTTACACTCATCATATGTGTCCATTACAATCTATGCAAGAATCGGAATCCATGATTTGTCACCAGCACTTGAAAATGTGAATAAAACCGTAAATAAATTATTACTGCACAAACTATTTTCTGATCATGATTTATTGATACAAATGGCGAGTGCTGGCAGTCACTCACTTAACCTCTGGAACTCACATTCAGTGTTGTTGTGTGTATACTGTATGTAGCTAGTGGGCTAAGCTGTAGCATTAGCAATGTCTTTCAAAAGGAGACAACTCACAAATGTGGACATTTTTTGGATTTTTGTCAATTCTAACAATGAGTCTGAGTATGAAAGTGAGGAATCAGATTCTGACAGTGACAGTTAGGTGCTGCCCCCCATCCTTGTTGCCAAGAATCTAAGGACCCCTTGCCCGCCAACAAAGTCCCAGGGCCCTCTGAAGATGCTGGTGTTGATGAAGGCCGACCAACACTGGGTGAAGTACAGGTCTGCGGTAGCTGGAAGTTCGTCAGCCATTTCACCCCTCCTGGTCCTGCCGTTGGCTTTGAGTCCCAGTCTGGAGTGCAAAGCCCCTTTCCATCTCCCTCTGATGCAGAGTGCTTCAAGTTGTTTCTGACAGAGGAGCTGGTGGGAGACATAGTGGAGGAGACCAATCGCTATGCCTTGGAGCTACAGGAGAAGAGAGAGCCAGGAGTGAGGGGGAAGCTCACTAAATGGATGACAACCACAATTAGTGAAATGTAAACCTTCCTGGTGACAGTCCTTCTCATGGGAATAGTGAAGATGAACTGCCTAAGGGAATAATGGAGCACGGATCCTATGTTTAAACTCTCATATTTGCAACTCTCTTTTCCCAAGACTGCTTCCTAGTTCTGTTGCGATGCCTACATTTCGTCAACAATGCTACTGCCAACCTAACCAGCCTGACATCGCCATTTGGTTGGACATTTTTGCCATACAAGGACCTATGCTTTGATGAGTCCCTGATTCTATGGAAGGGTAGGCTGGTGTTCCGTCAATATATTCCCTCCAAAAAACACAGGTTTGGGGTCAAGTTCTTTGTTATGTGCGACATGAAGTCAGGATTTTTCCAGGACATTATAGTCTACACAAGGTCCACCACTAACATCAACATTATGAGGGGCTTTGGTTGTCCAGGTCTGTGGTGATGACCATGCTGGCTTTTCATCTTGGGAAGGGCCACACTTGTATGTGGACAATTGGTACAGAGATCCCACACTCTTCCAGCATCTGCTCTCCAACAGCATAGGGTCCTGTAGCACAGTCCGGTTGAACAGGAAGGGGATGCCGGCATTCGGAAGCAGGAAGATGCAGAAAGGGGAGGTGGCAGTAAAGTGGCATGACAATCGAGAAAGGGAATGCCTTCAACTGAATGTGTCTTCCACATTTAACCCAACACCTCTGAATCTGAGAGGTGCGGGGGGCTGCCTTAATCGACATCCACGTCTTCGGCGCCCGGGGTACAGTGGGTTAACTGCCTTGTTCAGGGGCAGAACGACAGATTTTTACATTGTTAGCTCTGGGATTCGATTCAGAAACCTTTTGGTTACTGGCCCAACAGAAGTCCATGTACACTCCACTGTCCATACAGCAAATATGTCGGCCACAGGGAAGGTGGACCACCTGACGGTAGAGAGAAAGACCAAACCAGACTCTGCACTTGACTATAACTTGACTATAACATGATAAACAGATTTGTGGAATGGCATAAGATATTTTTCCATCTGATTGACACTGCAGTCCTCAATGGCCACACGGTTCATTGCCAGCTAACAGGTGAGATGATTACTGAATACATTTTGTTTGTAAATGGACATACAGTTCACATGCTGTACAAGTCACATACAGTTCCATTATGTAATTATATTGACAATATCTCACCCACCTACCCACTCACTCATCATCATCTCCACTCCCTCATCATCCCCACTCCCTCCCCCTTTCCCCCATAGGTGAGGTGATTACCTACCAAAAGTACAGAGAGAACATCATGAGAGAGCTACTGGAGGAGCACCACACCACTCGGCATCCATCCGCTGGGGGCCGTCCTACTGCAAACAATACCCTCCGAAGTCCCTCAAACTGCTGCTCAAGGCAGTCGCACACGGAGGCACTGCGAAGTCTGTCTGTCCGGTACCAGGAGAAGGAAGCAGAGGAGGCTGACAAAGTCCATGTGTTTAGCTCGTGACAACCTCCTGTGTGTTGCGCAATGCTTTGGGGAGTACCATACGCTCAAGCACTATTGAGCAGATCTGCAGCAATTACTGACCGACTGACTTGACAGGTGACCTGCCATGATACTATGCCTTTAGGGGTGGGGGCTGGGAATGCAGGTGTTGTTCAATCGTTACATGAATATTGAAATATGGGTTATGCATATTAATAAGTGGTTAGTGTTTTATTGCAGTTTTTGGGGGGTTTTGTTTCTGCTGTTTAACCACTACCAATACTTCAATAAAATAGACAACCATTACATATTACATACATTACATGCTACGTCTTTTCTTGCTGTTTTGTGTATGTTCAAACAGTATGTTGCTAGCATACTAAAGCTGCCCATGAAAGATGTTCAGTTCCAGTTATGATGCTGGCAAATAATGTTCAATACTTTTTGTGTGTGTGATTTCTGAAAGTACAGAATACAGAGGGATTATTAGTAATTACAATACAATATCAGGATATAGCAAGAAAACAATATTACAATGAAGTAACATGATAACACTGCTATAAAAAAATAATAAGTTGCATTGATGAAATCACAATTATGAATGATATAAGAAACAGTAACTGAAGAGCTCCACAAAGGCTTCACAAGGGGGCAGGGCAGAGCAGAGCTATGCTAGACAGGCCAATTGAATACACAGGCCATGGTCATGATAATGCCAGGGCAGCTTCAAAGGATTCAAGACAAGCTAATACTTATCTGACGCCATTAGCATTGTTTTACAGAATTAATAGACGAATGTAGTTAGCTACATAAGCACAATTGAGTATAACACCATGAAGGTAATGACATTCGTACCTTGCATGTCTGCGGCTATAAAGGGATACAAACAGAATACATTATGCTCCATACATACAGTGCATTTGAAAAGTATTCAGACCCCTTCCCCTTTCTATTTTGTTACGTTACAACCTTATTCTAATATTGATTAAATATTGATTTTTCATCGATCTACACACAATACCCCATAACGACAAAGTGAAATCAGATTTTTATAAATGTTTGCACATTTATAAAAAATTAAAAAACTGAAATACCTTATTTCTATAAGTATTCAGACCCTTTGCAATGAGACTCGAAATTGAGCTGCATGCTGTTTGCATTGACCATCCTTGAGATGTTTCTACAACTTTATTGGAGTCCACCTGTGGTAAATTCAATTGATTGGACGTAATTTGGAAAGGCACACACCTGTCTATATAAGGTCCCACAGTTGACAGTCCATGTCAGAGCAAAGACCAAGCCATGAGGTCGAAGGAATTGCCCGTAAAGCTCCGAGACAGGATTTTGTCGAGGCACAGATCTGGGGAAAGGTACCAAAAAATGTATGCAGCATTGAAAGTCCCCAAGAACACAGTGGCCTCCATCATTCTTAAATTGAAGGAGTTTGGAACCACCAAGACTTTTCCTAGAGCTATCCGCCCAGCCAAACTGAGCAATCGGTGGAGAAGGGCCTTGGTCAGGGAGGTGACCAAGAACGTGATGGTCACTGACAGAGCTCCAGAGTTCCTCTGTGGAGATGAGAGAACCTCCCAGAAGGACAACCATCTCTGCAGCACTCCATCAATCAGGCCTTTATACGTTTGCTAAAATTTCAAAAAACATGTTTTTGCTTTGTCATTACAGGGTATTGTGTGTAGATTGATGAGGAATAATTTAAAAAAAAATCTATATTAGAATAAATCTGTACCATAAGAAAATGTGGAAAAAGTCAAGGGGTCTGAATATTTTCCGAATGCACTGTACATACTGTGTACAACAGTAGAAACGACATAACACAATATGCAGATACTATTATGATAATGCAATAAGGCAGTTAACTCTGGACATGTGTGCGTTCCTATCAAAGTATCATAAGTAAGGAAAACAACAATGAAGGCAATGCAGGCACCAGACAGAAAATGTGACGGGGAAATGTTTGTGCAGTTTTCTGTTCTGACTGGAGATGTGCAAATGTCTGCATACTTGATCTGGGAAATCAAAGGTGGAGTGCTTGGGCTCTCATCGAAGAGAGAAGTTTATCCGGCTAATCTAGCTAGTCCTCATCTTATATTAGCATAGCATGCATTCAAATGTAAATTGTTTGCCACAGTGAACTGGGCTACTTCTATGTGAATTAATGAGGAGGCAGAACACACCTCACTTAAAATGGTTGTTTGAAAATAACACTGTGATGAAAAATAATTTGAAATTGACAAGTTAAAACATAACTTAAAGATAATTAGCAGGCCACGTGCCTTGGTATATTTTGAACACTTAACAAACCAAACAGTGAAATACCATTATGTAAGGTAAAATAAAAACCAAAACCGGTCCGTGTATCATAACTGGTATATAGTCAAATATGGTTTACCACCAAGCCTTAGGTATATTGAACACGAGGGGAAGCAGAGGGCTGGTTTTAAGCGCAGGGCGCAGCAGGTGTTTATTGCAAAGGACCACAGGAGGCAGGTAGCTGGGTCCAGGGGCAGGCAGAAAGTCATACACATGTGGTTAAAAAGGGCAACAATACAGGCAGGGAAAGGCTAGTAACGTAGTCCGGGAGATCAGGCAATGGGTAGATAATAGTAAATCCGATAGGCTTAAGTACAGGCAGGGAATAGGCAAAAGGCGTCATTAGTGAGGAAGGCAAAAACTATCATACACGAGAGGAGTAAATCAGGGGGAAAACAGAGCTCAGAAAGACGCGTGTCACAAAACAAACAATACCTCACAGTGATGGGGTGCAAAGAACTGAACTAAATAGTGTGATAATGCCATACAAGTGTGTGAACAGGTGATTAGAATTCAGGTGATTTGGATCTGAAGAGTGAGCTGCGTTCAGGGGATCTACGTGTTTGAGGGTGTGAGTTGGAAGCAAACGTTAAACTAGGTACTTTGATGTCCAAACTTGTCTATTATTGGTTTAGATTTGGTCCGGCCCATACCAACTAAATTTGGTCTTGTTACATCATTAAAATAATGTAGAATAATTTGTAGAATAATACCCAAACATGCAAAGGAGGATATTACATGTTCCTACATTTGTGTACCTATTTATAATATATCACCATGAAGAGAATGACATTGATATCCATAATTATACATTTCTGTGTATTACATATCAGGGACCCATGATGAAATTCCTTTTCCGCAATTATTGCCCTAATTTATACCACCTCCCAGAAGGGCGCATGGGGAGTGGGAGGGCAAAGGGGCAGGTGGGAGGGCACACATAGACCCCTATCTGTGCACGTGTCTGCATATACAGTGCCTTCAGAAAGTATTCACACCCCTTGACTTTTTCCACATTTTGTTGTGTTACAGCTTGAATTGAACATTTATTAAATTGAGATTTTGTGTCACTGATCTACACACAATACCCCATAATTTCAGTGGAACTTAGTTTCTAGATTTGTTTTTTAAATTAATAAAAAATTCAAAGCTGAAAGGTCTTGAATCAATAAGTATTCAACCCCTTTGTTATGGCAAGCCTAAATAAGTTCAGGAGTAAAAATGTGCTTAACAAATCTCATAATAAGTTGCATGGACTCATTACGTGTTCAATTATAGTGGTTAACATGATTTTTGAATGACTAACTGATCTCTGTACCCCACACATACAATTACCTGTAAGGTCCCTCAATCGAGAAGTGAATTTCAAGCACAGATTCAACCACAAAGACCAGGGAGGTTTTTCAATGCCTCGCAAAGAAGGGCACCGATTGGTACAGTAGATGTGTAAAAATAAAAAAAAGCATATGCTGAATATCCCTTCGAGCATGGTGAAGTTATTAACTACTATTACTTTGGATTGTGTATAAATACACCCAGTCGCTAGAAAGATAGAGGCGTCCTTCCTAACTCAGTTGTTGGAGAGGAAGGAAACTTCTCAGGGATTTCAGCATGAGGCCAATGGTGATTTGAAAACAGTTACAGAGTATAATGGTTGTGATATTAGTTTTTTGGGGGGATAAAAATAAATGGAATACAGCTATAAGCATAAGCCATACCTTTGTTATTCAATCAAATCAATCAAATGTATTTATAAAGCCCTTTTTACTTCAGCCAATGTCACAAAGAAACCCAGCCTAAAACCCCAAACAGCAAGCAATGCAGATGTGGAAGCACGGTGGCTAGGAAAATCTCCCTAAAAAGGCAGGAATCTAAGAAGAAACCTAGAGAGGAACCAGGCTCTGAGTGGTGGCCAGTCCTCTTCTGGTTGTGCCAGGTTGAGATTATAACAGTACATGGCAACGATGTTCAAAATTTCATGGATGACCAGCAGGGTCAAATAATAATAATTCCATTTGACTTTCATGCAACATCATTATTTGGACTGGAGCCTAGAACACAGGCATGCTACTGTATGAGTTCCAGTCCCTGGAGCAGAGCTGCCTTTGAATTGAAGAGCTTGGAAGTTTAAAGGCAGGTGTCACCCTTTTCCCTCCCACCAACCAGTAGGATATCGGCCTAGTTTTTCCTCCCGTCAATGCTCAAGCAGCCCCAAGCCCCAGTGTTTTATGATGCTTCCCAGACTCAAATATTTGGAGATGTTACTGCTCTATGACTCTGGGTGCTTCCCTGAATTGACAATGAGTACATACTTAGTTTAGGAGTACATATGAGTACATATGTTGGTGAGACCCTAGAAGTTGTCTCTGATGTTTTTGGGGACTAGGTGTACAGGTAGTAAGGTGGGAAAATCTTTAGTAATCCGTTTGACATTTTTGCTGCATTTTGGATTGGTTATAAATGAACATCAACTATAGATTTGTAGAACATAGCTGTAACAATGCCTTTGATGTGTGGGCAGATGTCAATGGATGAGAATTGCCAAAAGTAGATTGTCATGATTTCTAAGGTAAAATATTCCACTAATGTCGAATACAAATTATATAGTAATTAAATCGAAATCTGTGGATTTTGAGTCTATTATAGGTTGCACATCCGCTGTAAAAAGTAGTCAAAGGTTGCACAGACATACAAACACACGCATGCACGCACATAAAAAAACACACACACGTTTTGCTCTGCTGCGTTTTCTGAGGAAACAATGTGGCCATGTATTTCATACTCCTCTATTCCTTAGTGTAAAGTATTTGACCTCTTCAGAATATCCTCTGCTGTTTGGCTCTTTAGAGCATCCTACTATAAAACCTGAGATTTCTGAATCGTCGCTGCCAAGCTTGAGAATCCAGCTACGTTTTACTTCCAAAAATATTTTACACTACAGTTTCTACCTATAGTTTTGTCCTACTTACGAGCCCATTCCCAACAGTGCGGAGTTAAAAAGTGAGACAAATATTTGCTAAATGAAAAAGGACATAGTAACACAATAAAAACAATAATGACACTATATACAAGGAGAACCAGCACTGAGTCAATGTGCAGGGGTACAAGGTAGATGAGGTAATTGAAGTAATACAGTATGTACATGTGTAGGGGTAAACGTGACTAGGCAATCAGGATATACTTGTATAATAAACAGAGTAGCAGCAGGGTATGTGAAGTGTGAAAGTGTGTCTATGTGTAAGTGTGTGTGTGGCATCAATATGCATGCATGTGGGTTTGTGTGTGTGTGTGTGGGGGGGGGGGGGGGGGGGGGTAGAGTCTAGTGAGTGTGCATAGAGCCAGAGCGAGTCAGTTAACATAAATAATTAAATAAATAATTAAGGGGGTCAATGTAAATTGTCCGGGTAGCAATTTGATAAAATATTCAGCAGTCTTATGGCTTTGTCGTAGAAGCAATTCAGGTGCCTTTTGGTCACAGACTTGGTGCTTGCCGTGCGGCAGCAGAGAGAACAGTATATGACTTGGGTGGCTGGAGTCTTCGACAATTTCTAGCTAATGATGAATTACAGTTGAAGTCGGAAGTTTACATACACCTTAGCCAAATACATTTAAACTCAGTTTTTCACAATTCCTGACATTTAATCAGAGTAAAAATTCCCTGTCTTAGGTCAGTTAGGATCACCACTTTATTTTAACTATGTGAAATGTCAGAATAATAGTAGAGAGAATTATTTATTTCAGCTTTTATTTCTTTCATCACATTCCCAGTGGGTCAGAAGTTTACATACACTCAATTAGTATTTGGTAGCATTGCCTTTAAATTGTTTTACTTGGGTCAAACATTTCAGGTAGCCTTCCACAACCTTCCCCCAATAAGTTGGGTGAATTTTGACCCATTCCTCCTGACAGAGCTGGTGTAAATGAGTCAGGTTTGTAGGCCTTGCTCAAACACATTTTTTCAGTTCTGCCCACAAGTTTTCTATAGGATTGAGGTCTGGGCTTTGTGATGGCCACTCAATACCTTGACTTTGTTGTCCTTAAGCCATTTTGTCACAACTTTGGAAGTATGCTTGTGGTCATTATCCATTTTGAAGACCCATTTGCGACCAAGCTTTAACTTCCTGACTGATGTCTTGAGATGTTGCTTCAATATATCCACAAAATTGTCCTGCCTCATGATGCCATCTATTTTTGGGAAGTGCACCAGGCCCTCCTGCAGCAAAGCACACCCACAACATGATGCTGCCACCCTCGTGCTTCATGTTTGGGATGGTCTTCTTCGGCTTGCAAGCCTCCCCCTTTTTCCTCCAAACATAACAATGAATATTATGGCTAAACAGTTATATTTTTGTTTCATCAGACCAGAGGACATTTCTCCAAAAAGTATGATCTTTGTCCCCATGAGCAGTTGCAAACCGTAGTTTGGCTTTTTTTATGGCGGTTTTGGAGCAGTGGCTTCTTCCTTGCTGAGCTGCCTTTCAGGTTATGTCGACATAGGACTCGTTTCACTGTGGATATAGATACTTTTGTACCTGTTTCCTCCAGCATCTTCACAAGGTCCTTTGCCGTTGTTCTGGGATTGATTTGCACTTATCGCATCACAATATGCTAGGAGACAGAACACGTCTCCTTCATGAGCGGTATGACGGTTGTGTGGTCCCATGGTGTTTATACTTGTGTACTATTGTTTGTACAGATGAACGTGGTACCTTCAGGAATTTGGAAATTGCTCCCAAGGATGAACCAGACTTGTGGAGGTCTTGGCTGATTTCTTTTGATTTCCCCATGATGTCAAGCAAAGAGGCACTGAGTTTGAAGGTAGGCCTTGAAATACATCCACAGGTACACCTCCAATTGACTCAAATTATGTCAAGTAGCCTAACAGAAGCTTCTAAAGCCATGACATAATTTTCTGGAATTTTCCAAGCTGTTTAAAGGCACAGTCAACTTAGTGTATGTAAACTTCTGATCCACTGGAATTGTGATACAGTGAATTATAAGTGAAATAATCTGTAAACAATTGTTGGAAAAATTACTTGTGTCATGCACAAAGTAGATGTCCTAACCGACTTGCCAAAACTATAGTTTGTTTAACAAGACATTTGTGGAGTGGTTAAAAAACGAGTTTTAATGACTCCAACCTAAGTGTATGTAAACTTCCCACTTCAACTGTATGTAACTTTTTCCATTTGGAGCCATTCATATAAGAACAGAAAATTTAAAAGCTCCATTGTGAAATAAACACCCAAAAGAGATCTTCCAACATCCACAGACCTTGATTATCAGCTCCCACCCTCGCTGTGCTGACATGAACAGAGTGACGCATTTCCTGGGGTCTTGATTTCTGACTACCATCAGGGCACTGCAACTGAGCATGTTTTAATCTCTGGCATCCGCCATGATCAAGCTAGATGACTTCGGTAGAGGTTTGAGCAGGACTTATTTAGTCATTGGCTCCTGCCCGCACCTGCAGATTTTCATACCGCACCTGCCCACACCCGCTGGGCGCTACTGAAAGAGCTGGTCCCGAACCCAACCGCAGTCCCGTAATGTTATTTTATGCGTATGTGACAGCAATTTTGGGACAAGTAAGCCTACTCTATTTAATTGACACCAAACGCACACCTAATCTCACACGTATGGCTACTAAACTTGAAGCAGCAACAATGATGAAAGCGGACACTTGCACTTTCTCTTGAGCTACGTTTTGTATATAGGATATAGCCTACCTTTTATGAGGATGATTTGCAGGCAGAGACAAATACAATGCCTTCAGAAGGTTTTCATACCCCTTGACTTAATCCACATTTTGTTGTGTTACAGCCTACATTCAAAATGGATTCATTTAATTTGTGTCTCTCCCATCTACACACAATACCCAATAATGGAAAAGTGAAAACATATTTGTAGATTATTTTCAAATGTATTGAAATTGAAATACTGACATCTCATTTACATAACTATTCACACCCTAGAGCCAATACACATTAGAATCACCTTTGGGTAAGTCTTTAAAAGCTTTGCACACCTGGATTGCACAATATTTTCCCAAGACTTCAAGCTCTGTTAAATTGGTTTTGATCATTGCTAGACAACCAAGACTCGAGTCTTGTCATAGATTTTCAAGCAGATTTAAGTCAAAAGTGTAACTCGGCCACTCGGGAACATTCACTACCTCTTGGTTAGCAACTCTAGTGTAGATTTGGCCTTGTGGTTTAGGTTATTGTCCTGCTGAAAGGTGAATTCATCTCCCAGTGTCTGGTGGAAAGCACACTGAACCAGGTTTTTTCTCTAAGATTTTGGCTGTGCTTAGCTCCATTCCATAAAAAAAATTATCCTGAAAAACTCCCCAGTCCTTAACGATTAGAGAGATATCCATAACATGATGCAGTCACCACTATACTTGGAAATATGAACAGTGGTACTCAGTAATGTGTTGTATTGGATTTTCCCCAAACATAACACTTTGTATTCAGGACAAAAAGTGAATTGATTTGCCACATTTTTTGCAGTATTACTTTAGTGCCTTGTTTTGGAATATTTTTATTCTGTACAGGCGTCCTTCTTTTCATCTGTCAATTAGGTTAGTATTGTGGAGTAACTACCATATTGATGATGCATCCTCGGTTTTCTCCTATCACAGCTATTAACTATTTTAAAGTCACCAATGGCCTCATGGTAAAATCTCTGAGGCGTTTCCTTCCTCTCCAATAACTGAGTATCTTTGCCCATGCATAGGCATCCTACACTATTTAATTGAGACCACACATACAGTATACTAGGCACACTTGATCTCTCACGACCAACTAGGAGAGAAGAGGTAGGCTACTTAACTCGAAGCAGCGAATCTTGAGAGTGTGTGAATAATGCGACAAAGTTGTGCTTTTAATACAATAGGTAGGCCTAGGCTAACTCACACAAAGCAGAAAGACGACCTTTTCCAAATAATCTGCGGGACGACAAAATATAGTTTCAGCCCAATGTTGTCTGTCTTACTACCCGCTCCCAACCGCAGCATGAAAAATGCTGACACAATGATCTCAACCCTCTAGACTACGGTCAACTGTTCCTTCACAGACTCTCCAGCCCATTCATCTCAGCGGGAGAATTGGAGGGCCGAGATGTGTAGACTCTGCTCCCTGCTTTTCATCAGCCAGTTAGTCTGGTCAGGTCTCCTCGCTCTGAAGTCACACTGAGGGAAAGTAGACTGCCAAAGGTTAAGACCCGCTGAGGGAGTTGCAGTGTAGTTTAGCGTGTCCCTTCGCTTTACAACAAAATGTCAGATTCCTTGGTTGAGGTGTTATACCTGTTTTGAAAGCACTTGACTGCTGTTGCTACTGTTGACCGGCTAAGGTTGATAGAGGGTTGGAGATGGTTTGTAATGTACTTATGGCATTATTGATGTGATAAGAACCAGTGATGGCTGATTAAGGTGTCTGTAACTAAAATCAGGCTCTGATTTTTACATGTTGTGTTGACCATCTTCAGATGCTTACTTTGCAAAAGTAAAGAGTTCAACAAAACGGATATTTCCAGCACCAAATTCTTAAGTGAAATTGACTATACATAAAGACGAACTACACTGAACTAAAATATAAACGCAACATGAAACAATTTCAAATATTTTACTGAGTTACAGTTCATGTAATGAAATCAGTCAATTTAAATACATTCATTAGGCCCTAATCTATGAATTTCACATGACTGGGAATACAGATATACATATGTTGGTCTCAGATACCTAGTTGTCTAGTTGTCTGTAGTTTATGCCTGCCCATACCATAATCCCACCGCCACCATGTGGCACTCTGTTCACAATGTTGACATCAGCAATCCTCTCACCGACACGACGCCATACATGCTGTCAGCCATCTGCGGTACAGTTGAAATCAGGATTCATCCGTGAGTGGCAATCGAAGGTGAGCATTTACCCACTGAAGATGGTTACGACGCCGAACTGCAGTCAGGTCAAGACACTGGTGAGAACAACAAGCACGCAGATGAGCTTCCCTGATGGTTTCTGACAGTTTGTTCAGAAATTCTTCAGTTGTGCAAACCCACAGTTTTATCAGCTGTCCGGTGGCTGGTCTTGGACAATCCCGCAGATGAAGAAGCCAGATGAGGAGGTCCTGGGCTGGTGTAGTTACAGTTGGTCTGCGGTTGTGAGGCCAGTTAGACGTACTGCCAAATTCTCTGAAACAATGTCGGAGGCAGCTTATGGTAGAGAACTGCACATTCATTATCTGGCATTAACATTAACAGCTCTGGTGGACATTCCTGCAGTCAGCATGCCAATTTAACGCTCCCTCAAAACTTGAGACATCTGTGGCATTGTGTTGTGTGCCATAAATGCACATTTTAGAGTGACCTTTTTTTGTCCCCAACACAAGGTGCACCTGTTTAGTGATCATGCTGTTTAATCAGCTTCTTGATATAACACCTGTCAGGTGGATGGATTATCTTGGCAAAGGAGAAATTATCACTAACAGCGATGTAAACAAATTTGTGCACAACATTTTAGAGAAATAAGCTTTTTGTTTATCTTTTATTTCAGCTCATGAAACATGGGACCAGCACTTTACATGTTGCATTTATATTTTTGCTCAGTATACTTTCAGTAATTTACTTGTATTTTCTTCATTGATTTGTAACGGAACGTCTCATCAAAATAAAATAAAATAAAATAGTATTGGTCACATACACATGGTTAGCAGATGTTATTGCGAGTGTAGCGAAATGCTTCTAGTTCCAACAGTGCAGCAATATCTAACAAGTAATATCTAACAATTCCTCAACAAATACCTAATACACACAAGTCTAAGTAAAGGAATGGAATAAGAATATATAAATATATGAATGAGCAATTACAGAGTGGCATAGGTGAAGATGCAATGGATAGTATAGAATACAGTATATACAGTACATATGAGATGAGTAATGCAGGATATGTAAACATTATTAAAGTTGCATTATTAAAGTGACTAGTGTTCCATTCATTAAAGTGGCCAATGATTTCAAGTCTGTATGTAGGTAGCAGCCTCTCTGTGCTAATGATGGCTGTTTAACAGTCTGATGGCCTTGAGCTAGAAACTGTTTTTCAGTCTCTCGGTCCTAGCTTTGATGCACACCTGTACTGACCTCGCCTTCTAGATGGTAGCGGGGTGAACAGGCAGTGGCTTGGGTGGTTGTTGATGGTCTTTTTGGCCTTCCTGTGACATCGGGTGCTGTAGGGCAGGTAGTTTGCCCCCGGTGATGTGTCTGGAGAGCCCTGCGGTTGTGGGCGGTCCAGTTGCCATACCAGGCGGTGATACAGCCCGACAGGATGCTCTCAATTGTGCATCTGTAAAAGTTTGTGAGGGTTTAGGTGACAAGCCAAATCTGTAAGGATTGGAGAAAGATATTCTGTGGCATTTAAAGGTAGGTTAGGAACTGTCCCCTAAATGAGCCAAAAGTGAACATTAGAAATGCATAATAATTAGAGCATGAGATCCAAAGGTCAATGAGATGTAGGAGAGCAAACCACTCACCCCATGGTCCCCAGTCACTGGTTACCTACCTATCTGCCTTTCCTATCCATTATAATAACCATTATTAGCTACACTGGATGTGACAATTGCAACATATAAGTCCAGGTTCAAGTTTGACTTTTATTACACCCACATAGCAGTCAATGCAAACTGAAATCCAACATTCAAATGGCATATGCCTATCTAAAGTATATATTTATACATTTATACATGATATAGTGTCTCGTGAGAATGTACAATGTTCTACATGGTAATGACCATAAATGAGTTGTAAGCTTACCACATAGTTTTGATGGTTTGAATTGTGATGGTTGAGATGAGGTCAACATTTTTCTAACAAAAGTACTGTACCTATATTCTTACTAAATGTATTATTGAATGATTGAATGAAATTATAATTGAAAGTACTATGTTTTTTTTCTCCACTTTCCTTAGTACCTGCAAAGATCACAAACATATCGACGGACATCACAGTGAACGAGGGCAGCAACATTACTCTAATGTGTCTTGCCATTGGACGACCAGAACCCAACATCATATGGAAGCATCGCTCGGCAAAAGGTAAGACAGGGCCTCAACCAATACTAACTCTGCAAACCTTTGAGGTGGGTCGTTCTTGAATTGCAGTGGCATTTGGGCATGTCATTTTTGATCAAATTAACAGAATTTTTCTATTCTAAATCAACTGATATGGCAGCTTGATGACTTTCAATAATTTTTAAGCAGTAGGCTAGGAGTAGTAACATCAATGATGGTTACACCAATGACACATTTTAAGAAAATTGAGGGTGTTCTTAAATGGAGGCCACAGATGCTCAAATCTAAGGTAATTAACATTTTATAAATTTACCCTGGACCAGTGTGTATATGGTTCCACACTTTTCAGTGTTAAAGAGGAATTGACACAGATTTAGCACCATCAAATGTAATGACATTTTGTGACGAGGTCATAGATATGCACATGCTCATGTTTTCATTATTCATAGATTGTTTGGAAATTAAGTAGTTGGTGTTTGTGAAAATTCTATAGTAATGAATGAGCAAGTGGCCATGCGTTTGGGCAATTAATAGACACTGCAGTAAATAAAAGCAAATAAAACTTGTCCGTCTTGTCCAGGTCGGACTCTACACAGACCTGGTGCTCCATTACCAATCACAGCTAGAGTAGACCTGTTATGCAAAAAGACCATGCCATATAGCCTATGCCATTCACATTGATGTTGCACTACTGGACTGTGCTTACAGGCAGCAGAACAATGCAACTTTGTTTAGATAATTATTTAGAAAGCACTAGCCATAGTCACAAAAGAAACCTGAATGGTTTTCTGCAAATATATAAATACCACGTCTTACTTTTGGGAACTTTAAATTGAATCCAACAACCAAGAAGTAGGCTATTTATCCCTCAGTTGCCTATGCACAACAACAACAACAACATTAGCCTGAGCCATATTAGCTGAAATCTAGCAAAGAGGACGGTAGATAAACCCTCACACTTTTCAGCGTGTAGTTGCCAGTCTAAATTGCACTGTGAATACAATGACGAATTGTTCCCTGCCCCGCCTGCAGCAGCCTGCCCCAATCCCATAATAACCAACGTTTTAACAAGTGATGTGATTTATAGCTGGCCTGCCTGCTCATTTGATCGATGCCAAATACATTTGGACAACTATGAGATATGCTAACAGTCGTTCAAGTTTGAGTAGATGAGTAGCTATTTTATTAGTGAATGAGTCACATTTCTTGGTAGCTAACCAAATGACTGCAATCCCAGTAGCTGTAGCCACCGAAGCTGGGAAAAAGTTTTGCAGAAGAAGTCTGACACTCACCCACTTCCAGGCGATGACATCCTTCCAGCAGCTACAGTACATGGCTCTGTGTCATTTTAGGTTCCAGCTAGCTTAATGATTGAGCTATCAAGTCATAGACTGTAGCTAGCTGGCATAATAAGTAGACCTGCATAAAGAGTGAATAGATAAGCAATAGCCTTAGCCACATACTACATAGTTGGATTGATTGTGTTGAGATTCCCAATCACTTCCCTTTTCATCCGTTTTTGTCCAACATATTGGGTGAGTGAAACTGAAACAGTTCGTCGCCAGGATGACTGGAGGCAACAAATCGAATCCAATTTTATTTGTCATAATACAACGGGTGGAGACCTTACAGTGAAATGCTTACTTCCAAGCCTTTACCCAAAAATGCAGTTTTAAGAAATACCAACAACAAAAAATATATATAAATAACAATTAATTAAAGAGCAGCAGTAAATAACAATAGCGGGGCTATATACAGGGGGTACCGGTACAGAGTCAATGTGCGGGGGCATCGGTGTCGAGGTAATTGAGGTAATATGTACATGTCGGTAGTCGTTTAGGCAGGTTACCTTAGTGTTCTTGGGCACAGGGACTATGGTGGTCTGCTTGAAACATGTTGGCATTACAGACTCAGACAGGGAGAGGTCGAAAATGTCAGTGAAGTCACTTGCCAAATGATGTACTAACTGTGATTTACTGCCTGATGGCAATTTTTATGAGACTACCTATTTTATTTAACCTTTATATAACTAGGCAAGTCAGTTAAGAATAAATTCTCATTTCCAATGACGACCTACCTAGCGATCTATTGGATCATTTTATTAATCATTCATTGACTACATGCATGAAATTTTACCAACAGTGCCTTACTCTACGTAATAGAATTTTGAGTCAAATAGAACCTATTTTTAAAACCTCTTATAAAGTTGGTTTTAGTATTTTAGACTAATATTATGATTATATGTTTGTTTCATTTCTGTACAGTTAAAACAGTTTCAGTAACTCTTTAAATTGACAGTGTGGTGCTTAATGCTGACACTGTTACACGTTGTCAGTGTTAGGGAATTAACACTTTTAGTGTTATGCAATAACACATCAAAGGTTTTTTTAACACTACGAAGTGTATATAGTTTGCACCAATGGTGTTCTGCTCATATAGTATTTTTAACCATTACTCCAAGAGGTCCGCATCTCTTGACAAGGTCGCTTAGTGTTGGGTTAAGGACGTTACAATATTATAAACAATATTGAATTCATTTTCAGTCCTTTGGCCTTCACCAAGTGAGTTCCTAGGCAAATGTTATCATTAAAATTCAGCTCTTTATGACAATACATTACATATCTCATAAAACCTTACTTTTATGCCCTAGGTTTACCCTAATACAGTGGCTTGAAACTCATTGTTTACAGGCCACATCAGGCCTGCAAGTCACATTATGCTGGCTTGCAAATTGATGTATAATTCCTTTTGGAATCCAGCAAGAGTTAGGATATCCAACAGTGGGAGTTTTCATTCAACCACAACCTGCATTCAGATTGAATATCAGAGTTATAAACATTGATAAAGGAGACTACCAAAACCCTTTAAACTGGAATAACAATTTCAGTAATGGTGGGAATAAAACTAACTAACTGATTGGATTACTTAAGACAAATGTATGTTATTATATGTGTAGCATAAGATTAATCAATCAAACAATGTACTTGTAAAAACACATATAATAAGAATGATCCCCCCCAAAAAATATACCTGCAGTAGAGCATGCTGGGAAATACGATAATGATGTGTGTGGTTTTGATGGGAATGTTTTACTCTCCACAGAGTAAGACTGACACACTCACACTCAACGTAATACCAACACTGGGGTTATTTTACACCAATGAGTGTTCATTTAACATTTACAGAGTAAATTTACCGCAAGAATCAACACTAGAAATGTTACACTGAAAAATCAACACTAGGTAACACTGGCCAATCTGCCGTGTACTCATCACTGCTGGGACAAGCCAATTTGCTTGCCCTAATTCCTTTAAACAATGCATAAACATATAATGCTGCAGTATAAAGGACTTGGATTATGTAATAGCTACTGTAAATTGGACAGTGCAGTTAGATTAACAAGATTTTAAGCTTTCTGCCAATATCAGATCTGTCTATGTCCTGGGAAATGTTCTTGTTACTTACAACCTCATGCTAATCGCATTAGCCTACGTTAGCTCAACCATCCCGTAGGGGGCCCACCGATCCTGAAGAAGTTTTGATTTATTTTAATCTAACTGCACTGTCCAATTTACAGTATCTATTACAGTGAAATAATACCATGCTATTGTGCACAGTTTTGAACATGAAAAGTTATTAATAAACAAATTAGGCACAATTGGGCAGTCTCGATACAACGTTTTGAACAGAAATGCAATGGTTCATTGGATCAGTCTGAAACTTTGCACATACACTGCTGCCATCTAGTGGCCAAAATCTACATTTCACCAGGGCTGGAATAATACATTATGGCCTTTCTCTTGCATTTCAAATATGATGGTACAAAGAAAAAAACAGTTGTTTTGGTTTGTATTGTCTTTTACCAGATCTAATGTGTTATATTCTCAATATTTCCATAAACTTAAAAGCTTTTCCTTTCAAATGATACCAAGAATATGTATATCCTTGCTTCAGGGCCTGAGCTACAGGCAGTTAGATTTGGATGTCTTTTTAGGCAAAAATTGAAAAAAAAGGGCCAATCCTTATTAATTTACAACCACCCTAAAACAAATGCCCAGATTTTCCAATATTTAAATTGAATATCATCATTTTCCTGCTAACTTTTGTCTCATTACAACCCAGAGTTAAAGGGTAACTGTTTAATGAAAGCCCTGTATGAATAAAGCAGCACCAACAAACCAGATGGTGTCATTCTGCGTGATTGGAATTGAGTGTAATTAAAACCATACTCCATTTCAATGCAATGCATACATTATGGTGGCAATGTTGATCTACCAACTCTACTCTATTGAATTGGGCAATAACAGAGAAAGGAAACCAATATTAATTTAGTTGTCATTACAGGAGCCATAGACGGACACGCAGCACCAACAAAAGCATCACAAATCACTTCTGTGAAAACCAATAAGCAATGTCTTTAGCTGAGACTGTCTGTTAATGTCAGGGAAATGCAGAGATATGGCGGGTTATCTTACTTGGCATTTATGTGCGAGCTGTAATGAAAGAAAGAAAGGAAGAAGATGAGGGATGTTTGGCTGCCTCGGAAAGAAATTCTCAGACGTGTGTAGGAACTTAAATGCGTTCTAGAGTGACATTTCTCCACTCTTTTCCCAGTTTGCCTCCATCTCTGTCGCTTCTGATTATGGACCACTCCCAAAAAGCATTTATGTCTGTAAGAATTGCAGTAAAGTGACTGCTAAGTGACTGGGCTATATTTTGACTACACATTTGAAAATAAGTCCAATAAACCAAATTATACATAACTGAGCTAAACAAGCATGACTAAATATCAAACAATCAATGAGAGAACCTCCAAGGCATCGAATGGGGATTATTCTATCTGGTGTGAATATTGAGTATCACATTCAGTGGTGTCAGCCAAGAACATGAGGAAATGTAACTGAAGCAGCTACTGAAGCAGAAAGGCACCTCACCTCACAGTGTGGAGGATGACAAGTGACAGGACAGGAGAGCAGCCATCACTGAGAACAATATTAGCTAAATTATATTTTCAATACTGCTGTTGACATTTTACAGTCCACATCCCAGTGGGGGGGGGGGGGGGGGGGCATCAGCCATTCCCTTAATACCGTATATGTAGTTGCCCTCAGTCATTCCCTTATTTGCATGTGATCAATTCAAGTTTAATATTGATTCAGTGCACTACAAGCCTGTGTCTCCACTTCTTTTTTATCGGGGACAACCGTGAATTATTCAACGCTGCCCCTTCATCTTTGGCTGCCAGCCTCTCTAAAAGGATTAGAAGATGTATGCATGAGGAAAACAGTGCATGTAGAGGACAATGCACTGCCGGGCCAAATGGATCAATGTGGGCCATTAAAGGGGGCACATGTTATATGGAGGAGGTTACGAGTGTCCATTCGTCCAACTGTCAGAAACTTCATATTGGACATTCCTAATTTAAAACGATGGTAAATACTAAAGACTTTGCAGTTTGCAAATGAGTGCTGCATTGTGCGGCCTACACCATGCCTGCTGCACTGTCACAATCTGATCAACAGCTTGATATTCTTTTTGCTGCCTTATCCACTCTCCCATTCAATGTTGTTGTAAGATTGCTATTTTTACACGACACAGCACAGACAACACAGAAGTGACAGCGGCCGTCAATCAAGTTGTCTACTTTCCTTCAACGATCCACTTTTATTTCTAAATTGTGTTATAATTTGTTTCTTGGGGGAGACAAAATTGCCAGTTAGGAAAGTTCCTGTTGGAGGCTTGAAGGTCTGTGCCCTCTAATTTGGCAGTGTCAGTGGATGATTGACAGCTCTATGGCATTGTGGACTGACGTTTTTGGCTCTTGGCAGCTCTCATGATGAGTGGCAATCAGACTATTATACAGGGGAAAACGTATGGCATTCCATTTGCTGTGATATGTCTTTCAATGGGAACAATCTTACATTATTACTGATTGCTGTCTGTCAGTGGAGTGATCACGTAATCAGTGGGGAGAAAAGTCAGAATGCTAAAGGTTTGCTTACCCAGTGGGATGGGAAAGTTCTACAAACAGCAATGGATTGTATACAATGTAAAGTGAACATGCAGGGATGAGCATAGGTTTTCTTGTAAGGTTTGGGTTAAGATATTGGCCAATGTCCTGTCTACCACTGGCAAAAGGCTTTTACCTGATGTAATTATTGGTACTGTCTTGGATGAGCATGGCCCAATTTGCTTCATGCTTTTACAGAAGATCTGTTTTTTAAGGGCATAAAGAAGGGCTGCCCAAACCTCTTCCTGGAGATCTACTGTCCTATAGGTTCAGTCCAAGCCTAACCTATGTTACGAAACCGATAACTAGCCTACTGATTGTGCTGTACTCGTTATGTCTTTGGGTCTTAGGCCTACTTAACTGGTCTGTAACCTGATTTTTGATATGCATCTATGTGAGAAATCAGTGTAAGCACCTAGGTGTTGAATGTACTGTATATGTGCCCAGAGAGACAGCAACCTTACCTTCTGTCTCTCTTGACCTCTTTCCAGTCCAAGTGGATTATTATTTGTGACCGACTGGCTCGATTTGGTCTTATGTAGTAACAATATAAATGTCATTTTTTACATTGGATTAAAGAGACTCTGTAGTGTATGGTATATCATACACTACAGTTGAGGAACAATGGGAAAGCCATTCTGCTTTGAAAGTCGATCAACTTGTAACCTCACTTTTGAGAAAATGGCCCTTGAATGTTTTTGGTACCTACTGGAGAGCTTTTCTTTTTCTACACCCATTCCATATTGAAATAGTTACTTGCATAGTGGAGTCTTTTGTTTTGACATGTTACTAACTAAACAATGACCCATAATCCCAACTCATAACGTTACTACCCTGCATGAATCTGCTAGCTAACATTAGGCTATAACTAGCAATGCAAATGTTCTGAGATATGAATAATATTACTACACACATCATACAGGTAACGTCAGATAGCTAGCCAGCCAGCTAACGTTAGCTAGCTAGCTAACAGTACACTTTAACTTGAAATGAAAACGACTTTCTGACTAAATTAGAAACGTGTAATATCGGAAAATGTAGCTAGCTAGACTATCTTAACCGTATACATGGATGGACGCTTCTCCCGCTCTGTCATGGATGCCATGGTTGCCCTTAGTTAGAAGATGTAATCCGGAACCTTTTGTGTGTTCTCTTTACGACTCCGTCTGCATATTTGCAATTAAACAGCAGAATTTTCTCCATCTCCATAGCTATCATACTCTAATTCCACTGATTTCAAAACTCTGTCCTCCAGAAAGTGGAGAGCAACACTTATGCAGGTCTACTATGTGATATCTTTCAAAAAAGCTGCGTTAGAAAGGATTACCTACACATACTGACCTGCTCATATTATAGACAGAAGCGAGCTACATGGCAGACCAATCCAAACTCATTTCTCGGCATGTCCAGCCCACTCATTATCTCAGCCAATCATGACTAGCGGGAAGGTTGCCTCTTTTTCCATGGCTAAACCAACTAGGCACGTCATTTATTAATTGTATTCGTATTTACAGATGGCATACAAGTTTGTTATTAAGGCACATAAAAGTTCACATGTTCCAGAGGGCATTTCTGCCCAGAAATGCATTTTGATTTAAAAAAAAGTTTACGTTCAAATGGTGCTTCTGTGAAGTAGTGACACGCGACATACGCCTAGTTTCCTGATACGGGTCACATTTGTTCAGATGGTAAAAAAAGATAAATATGTACAAAAGGAAAAAATACCAAAGGCATGCCCGGAATAAAGACTCAAAAACAAACTAAAGGCGTCGTTGCCACCAAACAGCAGCAGCAGCCCCATGGCTTGAAACCTGAAACCCTGACTGACGATCACACTAATTGGCAGCACCCGATGTGCTTATCAACCAGGCTCAGCATCTGGACAAGGTTGATGCTGTCCCCTGGAGTGTGGAAGTGGTAGTGAGCTGTAGTGTGCTGTCTAAACTACCTAACCTATTCCCCAACACATCCCAAAATATAAAAAGTCACATAAACCAGGTTTATGTGATATAAAAATGTCACGACAGGCCTGATGGAAACTGCACATTTGTCTGGAAACATTCCAAAATGTCGACAAAACTAAGAACTAAAATGAATTATGCGAGAAATCGTGGTGGGAACACCTTTATGCCATATATTGATATAATAACCATCGTATCAAAGTAAATTTGGAGTCACGCGATGATGTGTTTGTTGTGTGGTTGTCACACTTTGACTCTGGGAAGCAAACGTTATTTTTATGTGCACTACATCATCACACAGCCTTTTATCTGTAACAAGTCAATTTGATGGTAACACATCTCTGGTGAAAAAATGTACATATTGTTTTTACGTGGAGTTTAGAATATCTGCATGAAAATCTGTTGCCTATTGTATTGAAACCTAGCTACTGTCACCCATTTCTAAACCTAGCTACTGTCACCCATTTCTAAACCTAGCTACTGTCACCCATTTCTAAACCTAGCTACTGTCACCCATTTCTAAACCTAGCTACTGTCACCCATTTCTAAACCTAGCTACTGTCACCCATTTCTAAACCTAGCTACTGTCACCCATTTCTATTTTCCTGAATTGTCAAAACTTGAATACTTTTTTCCCTCCTATTTATTTTCTATTAAACTTATTTAACTGCCAAGACACAATATGTACACTATAAACACTAGAGCTGCAGTTACACAACCTGACTACAGAAACACTCAACTCTGAGATAAAGCCATTCTCAAAACAAGAAGCCAGTCAAAATAAAAACCATCAAATGCACTGCTCTGCATTCAGGTAATTTCTTCCTGCCAAAAGTATCTGACTTGAACAAACCATAGGACAACCTGTAATCCCTTTGGTTCTGAACTGAGAGACCAACTCCATTCACTCGACCTATGGTCACAAGCGCCAAGCTCCATCTGATACGTAGACAACAATGAGAGACTTGAAGCAACCATCAGCAGGGACACTCGAACATCGACCACAACATTCACTAGGAACACCATCCATGTTGCCCAATGCCTCTTTGCTCCAGCCCTGCACACTCACTGGAGGGGAACCTCTAGCCATATCCTCCTCACTTTCCTCCACCTTAACACTAAACACACTAGGTCTACATGCTGCAGGAACTGTCAACTGCTCCTCAATGACAGGAAGTGACAACACCGGAGGATCTGGCTTCTCCACCAACCTTACTTCTTCAAGCTCCTGATTCTCATCACAAGACACAGCCATGTCACCCTGCAAAACCCAGACCGGATCTTCCAACGGATCCTCACAACACGACTGGGAAGAATCTCCTCCCTCCCATAGCGCGGTGAGAAGTGTGTCAGCCAAATCAACACCTGACACCCAAACAACCTCATGGTCAGCCTGCTGACCACAACCTCCTCTACTTAGGCTAAGAACGTGTCAGCTAAAGGAACAAAAGAATCACTGACAATCTCTGAGTCTAACAGATCACTTGGGGGAATCAAATCCATTATCATACCACTAAGACCACCTAGTTGCTCAGTGACACTTGAATCAACCTCATCCTCAATCTGCCGAGGCGACACTACATCACATTTCTCTGCACAGGTCTCAGTTAGAGACACACAAGACTCACCTTCCTGACTGGGGAGAACTATTTTCTGGGAACCACTGTCTAGGCAAATAATGTTTCCTCCAAGTCCCCACAAAAATCATCCTCCCTATCTGGTTTGCCATCAACACTCCTCTGAACATGAGAAACTTCACAAACAAGGGATACCTCAAAACTCTCCTTGAGAGACTCCGTCCCCTGATCCACCTGATCACTTGGGGAAACTAGCTCATCACTCTGATCACTGGTGGACACTGGTTTAGTAACAAGACTGTATGACTGACTCGCAAAACACAAACTTTCTCCCCTCTATGCTGCCTTTCATTCACTATCGAAGACGCTCATAGTCTAAGAGGGGATCCATTTCTGGACAAGATTGATGTCAGGAGTCCATGAAAGAAGGTCAATCATGAAAGGAAAGGCTGCAAAACAGTTGAAGTGCAAAACATATACGTCAGTTTTAGGCCTTTTGATCAATACTTAAATTGGTTTGATGAAAGGTATGTGTAAGGTTAAAAAGTCAAGAAAACAAACCTTTTCACACATTTCCATTTTCTCCTCATTGCAAATCAACCAATAACCATTAGCCAATGACAAACCAGCATTAGAAACAGGGCATGTGGTCTCTAGGCAATGAATCTGGGGGTATGTTCAAGAGCATCGACTCTGATCTCTCTGTACTGGAAACTTATGGATGGAAAAGACAAATGAGGTTGGCAAGCAAGGTGCCTTTGCTTCCATGTAGTCCCCCTTGGTTGCTTTCTTCATTATCACTTTCCTGTATCTCCATTTATTGTGAATAAATATCAATACTCTTTGCTAAAGGTAATGTAGTCAGAGATGACACAAATGTTTCATATCGCCTTGTTCTCCTCGGCGAACAATATTTGTAACACAATATTGTCCACGTTTATACGGTTGCTTGCAAGAATCATAGAAAACTGTCTGCAATCATGTTGCAAAGGCTTTTGACACATTTGTCAAACACTTAGACATGATTGGTAATTACTAACACTGCATGTGTGTGCATGTTTGTGTGCCTGCATCTATGTACGCGTGTATTTGTTAATAGGCATTACTGTAAGCTCATTGTCCTTAATGACCATTGAATTAGGCAGAGCCAAAGTGATCCAAAGCCTCAGTGAAAACACTATTTTTTCTAGAAGCCAACTGTTGTAATTTGTTTGCAGACTTCCTCATTCGCCACATATGGCAGAGAATTTGATTCGTCCCTTTTCCTTTGACATTGAAGCATTTGACACTTTACAAAATGGCACTCGACAATTCATGTGCAATTGGTGAGTGCCCACAGGATACATAAGCAGAGAGACATATTCATTTCTGATGAATTGAAGTTGCAGTGCTGCATAAAATTATATTCTGAAAATCATGCTGTTGGAGGATGTAATACACTGGGTCCTCTCTGCTGGCTTTCTCTGCAGTCTCCCTCATGAAAGAATACTATAGTATACTTAAGCAATAAGGCATGAGGAGGTGTGGTATATGGCCAATATACCACGGCTAACGGCTGGTCTTACGCGCAATGTGGAGTGCCTGGATACAGCCTTTGGCTGTGGTATATTGGCCATATAATACGACAAACCTCAGAGGTACCTTATTGCTAGTATAAACTGGTTACCAATATAATTAAAGCAGTAAAAATAAAGGTTTTGTCATACCTGTGGTATACCACGGCTGTCAGCCAATCAGCATTCAGTTCATTATTTTGGTCAAATAATCTCTCCTGTGGATTTTGACCACGTTGAGGCTGAAGCACTTCTGACACCATGATATGGGCTCAGCTTCAAAATGTTAATTATCAATTTAGTGATGCCGAGCCCTAACCTTACTCTAATTATTGATGAAAAAACAGGCCAATTCCGGCCCTAACCCAATGTATAATGTCAGGGCCCATCGGGCTCGGGTCGGGTAACAGAGCTCCAATTCACTGTAGTGTTTTTGCGGACTTGCTATAGTATAAATACTCTAGTAAAAAAAAATATATATATAGTACTGTTTTTGCTGACTTTAGTATACTGGAGTATTTACTATAGTGTTTTGTTTTATTATCTTCGACATAGAAGTGTTCTCCTTGAGGAAACACTAAAAGAGCAAATTCTCCATAACCTGTAAGAGAAAGGGGGACACCTAGTCAGTTGAATGCATTCAACTGAAATTTGTCTTCCACATTTAACCCAACCCCTGTGAATCTACGTCATCGGAGCCTGGGGAACAGTGGGTTAACTGCCTTGCTCAGGATAGGTACTGTAGGTAGGACTGGGGTCTGAATGGATCGGTTCAGCAGTTCTGCTCTCTTCTATAATCTGTAGGGAACACAATATATGGTCTATACTTGGCATGTAGGTTTCTCACTTATGGGTGGCACAAATTGTGATATTGGGTAGGGGAATGGGAAGGGTATATGCAAATTGATACTGCAGCGTTACTATAGTTCAAAAACGGTAGTGTTTTTGTGGACTGTAGTGGTTTTGAGGACATTACTGTAGTATTCTATATTAAACTGTAGTATTTGATCATGTGGGATTATCCATTGGACAGAGAACGATGAATACTGGCAACACTCTGAGAAGGGAAAAAAATCTAATACACTGACATCAACATTACTGTCTTGTCATTAGGTTAAAAATATGATAAGATAATTAGTAGGGTTGCAAAATTCTGTGAACTTTCAATAAATTCCCAGGTTTTCCCGAAATCCCTGTTGAAGGATTCTCGGAATCAGGAGGGAATAAGCAAGAAATCCGTAATCCTCCAACCAGGATATCTGTAAAACCAGGGAATTTAGGCTTGATTCCTGGTTTGTCTGAAAATCCTTCATAATTGACAATATTCCACCTTAATCTCATGTTCTGGTTTTTATTGGAGGTATAATCATAACCACTTACCAAAACCAAACAAAAAACACATCTTACACATTAGTGTCTCCAATGAGTGTCCAATGCAGCCGTTTTTATCTCAATTTCAAATAATTTCAGGGTAACAATTAAGTACCTTACTGTAATTGTTTTCAATCAAAATTGTCAAAACGAAACGAAAATAGCTTCTTAGCAAAGAGCAATTTCTCAAGCCAGAATTTAGATAGGACTATCTGGGAGAGGTCTGAGTGGGGAGGGAAAAATTGAAAGCTAGATGTTATTGGCTGAGTGATTTGGAACTTTCTTTCTTATTGGTCTATTTACTAATTTACCGCTTGGTGATGTCACCAAGCAGGCCAAAACTCCATCCCACCAAAATATGCTGACATTTCAGGCGGTCTTTTCAAACAGCTCTTACACTAAAAGGGCATTATCATAATTTTCACAATTTTACAGTATTAGTCCAACCTTGTATTTTATGAATAATTTATATATAAAACACAGGAAAATCACATTTTTGACTGCGCTGGGCATTTAATAGGATTACCATGTAACAATTATACTGTGGTAAATACTGAGAATCCTGACCTAGTTTAAAAAGTCCCTCTAATGATTTTGAACTATGCTGGGAGGATATAAGAATGCCCCATTCATTCTCAAAATGAGATTCACATATTACTTGAAGTAACTTCTATGCCATTATCCCGTGTGTAAAATTGGATGCCTTTGAAACTAAACGCCTGGTGCTCCACTTTCCTCTGTGTGCATCTGCTGCATAATATTATCTGTTTTTACAGTTATCACCTGCAGTGAAAAACAGGACACGATAAAAGTCTGTGTGAAGTACAGTCATAACCATTGTCTAAAACTATTTTCAATGTCCGTAATAGAAGGTTTTAAACGCTCCCATGACTTGTTGATAGTTTGGAGTGTGTGTCTGATCTACCAAGCTTATCTGGAATCAGTAACACTTTATGTGACACATCCACCATATGATCCAAGCTGTTATTATGATTGCATACTGTGACAGATATTTTATGCAATTATTACAGCTGGTGATAACCTCACCCAGTTGTGACACCTTCTGCTTATTTCTTCAAGTAAACTTCTTCATGGTTTTCGTCAGAGGCTGACATCAGGACGGATATGACGTCAATAATCAATGTATATAGTGTCCATATTAGGACAGTCACACATCCATCTCCAAGTGTCTCTGACACCAATTCCAAGTGACTCTAACACAACTTCCATTGTTGCATGTCCTAATACCAAACACCTAATACTTTTTACCTAACCTAATACCTATTTTATTCTCCAATGGAATCAGAATATGTGTTCCACTCCTTCAGCACCATTAGCTTGCCATTAGAATGTTTTATTTTATTAACCTTTATTTAACTAGGCAAGGCAGTTAAGAACAAATTCTTATCCACAATAACGGCCTACCCTGGCCAAACCCTCCCCTAACCCGGACGACGCTGGGCCAATTGTGCGCCGCCCTATGGGAAGGGCCAGTGAAAGCTGCCTTAGACAGAGCTTTTTTCAATGATGGTAGAAAACAGTGGCTTTGTGGCAGACTATATCCCACGCATTTATATCTGCTTGGCCGTGCCTCAAAAAAGGCCAAGGGGATTGGAAAACATTCCGCACTCAATATCCAAAGCAGCTGCTTGGCAATGCCTCTAAAACGTAGTGATTTTATCTTGAAGAAACCAGATAACTCAATTGCCTATAAAGCCTAATGACTGCCATTTAGTGGTAGCTGTTCACTATAGTAGAATGGTGCAACACTGTAAACCCCAATGTGCTGTCATTACTAAAAACCTTTGGGGAAACCCGTTGCACTTAAAATATCTGAGTGTACACTCACAAAGTGATTTTGTAGTCATTACTCAAACCAATCGAGTCACTGTGACACTATAGGGGGGTCCAGATTTGAGTTGTATCAGCGTGAACATTTTGTGTAACACCCCAACTAAGGCCACACCTCCAATAAAATGTCCCAGTGTGTCTTGCCTTTTTGATTGAATTATAGTTACCACCCATGACTGTATTGGTAAGTGAGAGAGACATGATTATTAAATTCTTAGATTTTCAGTCAAATCAAATCAAATTTGTGACATGCACCAAATACAACAACTTTAGAAATACTTACTTACAAGCCCTTAACCGAGAATGCTGTAAGAAGTTTTGAGAAAAATAAGTGTTAAGTAAAAAATAAATAATATATATTTTTTAAATAAAAGTAACAAATAATTAAACAGCAGCAGTAAAATAACAATAGCGAGGCTATATACGGGTACCGGAACAGAGTCAATGTGCGGGGGCACCGGTTAGTTGAGGTAATTGAGGTATTATGTACATGTAGGTAGAGTTAAAGTGACTATGCATAGATAATAAACAGAGAGTAGCAGCAGTGTAAAAGAGGGGTCTGGGTAGCCTCTCATTAGCTGTTCAGGAGTCTTATGGCTTAGGGGTAGAAGCTGTTAAGAAGCCTTTTGGACCTAGACTTGGTGCTCCGGTACTGCTTGCCGTGCAGTAGCAGAGAGAACAGTCTATAACTAGGGTGGCTGGAGTCTTTGACAATTTTTCGGGCATTCCTCTTACACCGCATGGAGGTCCTGGATGGCAGGAAGCTTAGCCCCAGTGATGTACTGGGCCGTACGTACTACCCTCTGTAGTGCAAAGCGGTCGGAGGCCGAACAGTTGCCATACCAGGCAGTGATGGAACCAGTCAGGATGCTCTCGATTGTGCAGTTGTAGAACCTTTTAGAGATATGAGGACCCATGCCAAATCTTTTCAGTCTCCTGAAGGGGAAAAGGTTTTGCCGTGCCTTCTTCACGACTGTCTCGGTGTGCTTGGACCGTGTTAGTTTGATGGTGATGTAGACACCAAGGAACTTGAGGCTCTCAATCTGCTCCACTACAGCCCCATCGATGAGAATGGGGGGTGTGCTCGGTCCTCCTTTTCCTGTAGTACACAATCATCTCCTTTGTCTTAATCACGTTGAGGGAGAGGTTGTTGTCCTGGCACCACACGGCCAGGTCTCTGACCTCCTCCCTATAGGCTGTCTCGTCAGTGTCGGTGATCAGGCCTACCACTGTTGTGTCATCGGCAAACTTAATGATTGTGTTGGAGTCGTGCCTGGCTGTGCAGTCATGAGGGAACAGGGAGTACAGGAGGGGACTGAGCACACACCCCTGAGGGGCCCCCGTGTTGAGGATCAGCATGGCGGATGTGTTGTTACCTAACCTTACCACCTGGGGGTGGCCCATCAGGAAGTCCACGATCCAGTTGCAGAGGGAGGTGCTTATTCCCAGGGTCCTTAGCTTAGTGATGAGTTTTAGTGCACTATGGTGTTGAACTCTGAGCTGTAGTCAATGTATAGCATTCTCACATAGGTGTTCCTTTTGTCCAGGTGTGAAAGGGCAGTGTGGAGTGCAATAGAGATTGCATCATCTGTGGATCTGTTAGGGCGGTATGCAAATTGGAGTGGTTTTCTGGGATAATGGTGTTGATGTGAGCCATGCCCAGCCTTTCAAAGCACTTCATGGCTACAGACGTAAGTGCTATGAGTCGGTAGTCATTTAGGCAGGTTACCTTCGTGTTCTTGGGTTCAGGGACTATGGTGGTCTGCTTGAAACATGTTGGTATTAGAGACTCAGACAGGGAGAGGTTGAAAATGTCAGTGAAGACACTTGCCAGTTAATCAGCGCATGCTCGGAGTACACGTCCTGGTAATCCGTCTCGCCCTGCGGCTTTGTGAATGTTGACCTGTTTAAAGGTCTTACTCACATCGGCTGCGGAGAGTGTGATCACACAGTCATCGGAACAGCTGATGCACTCATGCATGTTTCAGTGTTAGTGGCCTAGAAGTGAGCATTGAAGTAATTTAGCTCGTCCGGTAGGCTCGTGTCACTGGGCAGTTCTCGGCTGTGCTTCCCTTTGTAGTCTGTAATAGTTTGCAAGCCCTGCCACATCCGACGAGCGTCGGAGCCGGTGTAGTACGATTCGATATTAGTCCTGTATTGACGCTTTGCCTGTTTGATTGTTTGTCGGAGGACATAGCGGGATTTCTTATAAGCTTCCGGGTTAGAGTCCCGCCCCTTGAAAGTGGCAGCTCTACCCTTTAGCTCAGTGCGGATGTTGCCTGTAATCCATGGCTTCTGGTTAGGGTATGTATGTACGGTCACTGTGTGGATGATGTCATCGATGTACTTATTGATGAAGCCAGTGACTGATGTGGTGTTCTCCTCAATGCCATTGGATGAATCCCGGAACATGTTCCAGTCTGTGCTAGCAAAACAGTCCTGTAGCTTAGCATCTGCTTCATCTGACCACTTCTTTATCGACCGAGTCACTGGTGCTTCCTGCTTTCATCTTGCTTGTAAGCAGGAATCAGGAGGATAGAATTGTAAACGGTCTAGAGTTTTTTTCCCTCTGGTTGCACATTTAACATGCTGGTAGAGATTTAGTAAAAACAAATTTAAGTTTCCCTGCGTTCAAGTCACCGGCCATTAGGAGCGCTGCCTCTGGATGAGCGTTTTCCTGTTTGCTTATGGCCGTATACAGCTCATTGCGTGCGGTCTTAGTGCCAGCATCGGTCTGTGGTGGTATGTAGATAGCTTCGAAAAATACAGATGAAAACTCTCTAGGTAGATAGTGTGGTCTACAGCTTATCATGAGATAGTCTGCCTCAGGCGAGCAAAACCTTGAGACTTCCTTAGATATTGTGCACCAGGTGTTGTTTCCCAACATACATAGACCGCTACCCCTAGGCTGCTGTTCTATCCTGCCGATACAGTTTAAAACCCGCCAGCTGTATGTTCTTCATGTCGTCGTTCAGCCACGACTCGGTGAAACATAAGATATTACAGTTTTTAATGTCCCGTTTGTGAAGTCCTGTGGCCTTCACCAAGTGAGTTCCTAGGCAAATGTTATAAATATATAAAACTTTTTATGACAATATATTGCATATCTCATAAGGCCTTATTTTGAGGCCTAGCTAAATTACGCTAACTTTCCCAAAATTCACAGATTTGAGAAAATAAATCCTGGTTGAAGGATTTCCAGGAATCTTCCAATTGGGATTTCTGGAAAACCTGGGAAATGTACCCGAATTTTGCAACCCTACCTGCACGTCACTATATGTTGGCTTGCAAAGTGATGTGTAATTCCTATTGGACTCCAGCCCAGGGTTAGAATATCCAAGAGTTGGTATGGGAGATGGCATCCAATGGTTTAAGTGCAGTACCAGCTGCACTTTGATAAATAATATCACCATAATCAAGAACAGATAAAAAGGTTGACTGAATAATCTGCTTCCTACTGCTTTGAGAAAGGCACAATCTGTTTCTGTAGAAAAACCCAATTTAAATCCTAGCTTCTTAACCATCTCATCTACGCTGAGTATATAAAACATTAGGAACACCTGCTCTTTCCATGGCATAGACTGACCAGGTTAATCCAGGTGAAAGCTATGATCCCTTATTGATGTCAATTGTTGTATCCACTTCAATCAGTGTAGATGAAGGGGAGGAGATGGGTTAAAAAATATTTTTTAAGCCTTGAGACAATTGAGACATTGATTGTGTATGTGTGCCATTCAGAGGGTGAATGGACAAGGTAAAATATTTCTGTCCTGCTAAGCATTCAAATTGTAACGAGTACTTTTGGGTGTCAAGGAAAATGTATGGAGTAAAAAGTACAATATTTTCTTAAGGAATGTCGTAAAGTCAAAGTAGTCAAAAATATAAATAGTAAAGTAAAGTACAGATACCCCCCAAAAATACCTAATTAGGACTTTAAAGTATTTTTACTTAAGTACTTTACACCTCTGGTATCATCCGCATATAGATGAAGTTAACTATTTTTAACAGATTGACCAATGGTGTTTATATTAGTAGTGAAGGGAATAGGTCTCAAAAAATGTATGTACATCAAGAAATTCAGACTTAACCCCATCAATCACGATGGCCTGAGTTCTGTCTCTAAGATAATCATGAAACAATGAACAGGTGTCAGAGCTCGGGCCTATCGAGGACAACTTATTCAATAAAATAGCATGACAGTATGAAAAGCTTTTGACAGGTCCACAACAAAGCAGCCCATTTAATTTTAGTGTCTAAAGCATTGATAAGATCCTTAACTAAAGTGGTTGCTGTAATAGTGCTATGCCCAGAACTAAATCCTGATTTGTTTACATTCAAAATACATTTCTCAACATTGTACATTTACCAAGGATTCAAGAATCTTAGCTAGGTAAGGAAGCCTTGAAATGGTGACAATTATTAACATTACTACTATCCCCGCCCTTATGAGCACAATAACTGATTTCCATACATTTGGAATATTTCCCGATAACAATGTTAAATGAAAAATGTGGGTTATTGAGCCAACAATGATGGGCGCTGCACACTTAAGCAGACTGGGATCCAATTGGTCGGCCCCTGTGGATTTCTTGTTGTCTATTGCTAGCAAAGCATCCAGGACTTTTTCTGTAAATAGCCTAAAAGAAAAGCTTTGACTATCATTTCTCTAATCATTCAGCAATTTTCTCCTATCAGCATCCAGCCCAATATCATTGTGAATAGTGAATATGTTATCCAGATGAATGAGGACCCAAAAGCGACTTAAATGAAACAGAGTCTTTATTCCAGTCTTAAACAAAAACCGATACTCCTGGATATTATCTTAGGTAAATCCAAAACAGGAAAACTGAAATCCTCTCGTCAGTAGAGAGGAACGACTGGAGACGCGGCCACAGACTGCAGGTCGCTTCGGGAAGGCACAGGCCGTAGCTGACATAGACACCTGCTCACACGCAGCATCTGAAGAAGGCAAAAACACGACAGGGCGGAACAAGGACACAGAACAGCAAACATCAAACAAGGATCCGACAAGGACAGAAGCGGAAAACAGAGGGAGAAATAGGGACTCTAATCAGAGGGCAAAATAGGGGACAGGTGTGAAAGAGTAAATGAGGTAGTTAGGAGAATGAGGAACAGCTGGGAGCAGGAACGGAACGATAGAGAGAGAGAGCGAGAGAGGGAGAGAGGGAGGGGGAGAGAGAGGGATAGAAAGAGGGAAAGAACCTAATAAGACCAGCAGAGGGAAACGAATAGAAGGGAAGCACAGGGACAAGACATGATAATCAATGACAAAACATGACAGTACCCCCCCACTCACCGAGCGCCTCCTGGCGCACTCGAGGAGGAACCCTGGCGGCAACGGAGGAAATCATCAATCAACGAACGGTCCAGCACGTCCCGAGATGGAACCCAACTCCTCTCCTCAGGACCGTAACCCTCCCAATCCACTAAGTACTGGTGACCACGTCCCCGAGAACGCATGTCCATGATCTTCCGTACCTTGTAAATAGGTGCGCCCTCGACAAGGACAGGGGGGGGGGAGGGAAGACGAACGGGGGCGCGAAGAAAAGGTTTGACACAGGAGACATGGAAGACAGGGTGGACGCGACGAAGATGTCGCGGAAGAAGCAGTCGCACAGCGACAGGATTGACGACCTGAGAGACACGGAACGGACCAATGAACCGCGGAGTCAACTTGCGAGAAGCTGTCGTAAGGGGAAGGTTACGAGTGGAAAGCCACACTCTCTGACCGCGACAATACCTAGGACTCTTAATCCTACGTTTATTGGCGGCTCTCACAGTCTGCGCCCTGTAACGGCAAAGTGCAGACCTGACCCTCCTCCAGGTGCGCTCACAACGTTGGACAAAAGCCTGAGCGGAGGGAACGCTGGACTCGGCGAGCTGGGACGAGAACAGAGGAGGCTGGTACCCAAGACTACTCTGAAACGGAGATAGCCCGGTAGCAGACGAAGGAAGCGAGTTGTGAGCGTATTCTGCCCAGGGGAGCTGTTCTGCCCAAGACGCAGGGTTTCGAAAAGAAAGGCTGCGTAATATGCGACCAATCGACTGATTGGCCCTTTCTGCTTGACCGTTAGACTGGGGATGAAACCCGGAAGAGAGACTGACGGAAGCACCAATCAAACGACAGAACTCCCTCCAAAACTGTGACGTGAATTGCGGGCCTCTGTCTGAAACGGCGTCTAACGGGAGGCCATGAATTCTGAACACATTCTCAATGATGATTTGTGCCGTCTCCTTAGCGGAAGGAAGCTTAGCGAGGGGAATGAAATGTGCCGCCTTAGAGAACCTATCGACAACCGTAAGAATCACAGTCTTCCCCGCAGACGAAGGCAGACCGGTAATAAAGTCTAAGGCGATGTGAGACCATGGTCGAGAAGGAATGGGAAGCGGTCTGAGACGACCGGCAGGAGGAGAGTTACCTGACTTAGTCTGCGCGCAGTCCGAACAAGCAGCCACGAAACGGCGCGTGTCACGCTCCTGAGTAGGCCACCAAAACCGCTGGCGAATAGAAGCAAGCGTACCCCGAACGCCGGGGTGGCCAGCTAACTTGGCAGAGTGAGCCCACTGAAGAACAGCCAGACGAGTAGAGACAGGAACGAACAGAAGGTTACTAGGACAAGCGCGCGGCGACGCAGTGTGAGTGAGTGCTTGCTTTACCTGTCTCTCAATTCCCCAGACAGTCAACCCGACAACACGCCCTTCAGGGAGAATCCCCTCGGGGTCGGTAGAAGCCACAGAAGAACTAAAGAGACGGGATAAGGCATCAGGCTTGGTGTTCTTATTTCCCGGGCGATAAGAAATCACGAACTCGAAACGAGCGAAAAACAACGCCCAACGAGCTTGACGTGCATTAAGTCGTTTGGCAGAACGGATGTACTCAAGGTTCTTATGGTCAGTCCAAACGACAAAAGGAACGGTCGCCCCCTCCAACCACTGTCGCCATTCGCCTATGGCTAAGCGGATGGCGAGCAGTTCGCGGTTACCCACATCATAGTTGCGTTCCGATGGCGACAGGCGATGAGAAAAATAAGCGCAAGGATGGACCTTATCGTCAGAATGGAAGCGCTGGGACAGAATGGCTCCCACGCCCACCTCTGAAGCGTCAACCTCGACAATGAATTGTTTAGTGACGTCAGGAGTAACAAGGATAGGAGCGGATGTAAAACGCTTCTTGAGGAGATCAAAAGCTCCCTGGGCGGAACCGGACCACTTAAAGCACGTCTTGACAGAAGTCAGAGCTGTGAGAGGGGCAGCCACTTGACCGAAATTACGAATGAAACGCCGATAGAAATTAGCGAAACCGAGAAAGCGCTGCAACTCGACACGTGACTTAGGAACGGGCCAATCGCTGACAGCCTGGACCTTAGCGGGATCCATCTGAATGCCCTCAGCGGAAATAACAGAACCGAGAAATGTGACAGAGGAGACATGAAAGGCGCACTTCTCAGCCTTCACGTAGAGACAATTCTCTAAAAGGCGCTGGAGTACACGTCGAACGTGCTGAACATGAATCTCGAGTGACGGTGAAAAAATCAGGATATCGTCAAGGTAAACGAAAACAAAGATGTTCAGCATGTCTCTCAGTACATCATTAACTAATGCCTGAAAGACAGCTGGAGCATTAGCGAGACCGAACGGCAGAACCCGGTATTCAAAATGCCCTAACGGAGTGTTAAACGCCGTTTTCCACTCGTCCCCCTCTCTGATGCGCACGAGATGGTAAGCGTTACGAAGGTCCAACTTAGTAAAGAACCTGGCTCCCTGCAGAATCTCGAAGGCTGACGACATAAGGGGAAGCGGATAACGATTCTTAACCGTTATGTCATTCAGCCCTCGATAATCCACGCAGGGGCGCAGAGTACCGTCCTTCTTCTTAAACCTGTTGAGGACGGGAGTGCCGCTAGCGCCACTCCTCCCACATTCCACTGAAAAGGCAGAGCGGCAAATTCAAAAAAACATTATTTTAAAATATTTAACTTTTACACATTAACAAGTCCAATACAGCATATGAAAGGCAGACATCTTGTGAATCTAACCACCATGTTCGATTTTTAAAATGTTTTACAGGGAAGACAAAATATGTAAATCTATTAGCTAACCACGTCAGCAAAAGAGAGCACTTTTCTAACTGCATCAGTTTTTTACTCCGTCACTAGCTATCACTAATTCGACCAAATGAAGATATATATAGCCACTAACCAAGAAACAACTTCATAAGATCACAGTCTGATAACATATTTATTGTATAGCATATTTTTTTTTTGAAAAATGTGTATATTTATGGTATAAATCATAAATTACATTTCAGCTACAATCAGAAAGCAGCCATAACATTTACAGACACCAACATCAAATACCTATTTACTCCTCATAAAACATTTCTGAGAAATACATACTGTGCAGCAATTGAAAAACAGGATTCTTGTGATTCCAGACAATATTTCCGATTTATTAAATGTTTTACACCGAAAACTAAATGTAGCGCTAAATTAGCATAGCCACGCCAGACAGACACACTTGGGCGCGCGCGACCAGTTGACATGCACGACAGATATATGAAATAACATTATAAATTTGGTCTTACTTTGGCTGATCTTTCATCAGAATGTTGATCAAGTTGTCCTTAGTCCAGAAGAGTCGTTCAATCCCTTCAGAATGGCAACTTTCCATCTTCATTTAGCAGGGGTACTCGTCGAGTGGCACGGAACTCTCCAACGTAAACAAAATAAACATTACGGAACACGGCAAAACTCCCGAAAAAATTCAAATAATCTGATTAAACTATATTAAAAAAACATACATTACGATGACATGGTCTCATTTATCAAATCAAATCCGAGCTGGAGATAGTTCACATCCGAAACGGCAGCAAAACAAAACATGATATCTCTCCCAAGTCGCACGCTTCTGACTTCCTGAAATTGACGGTCACGTCAAAGAAATAGGTCTTATTTCACGTCAGAACAAGATAAACGCATGATTTCTCCTCTGACGTACTCTTGACACCCAGAGGAAGGCGTACGAGGTGTGTTTCGGGTCATAAGTGGCATGACCATGTATAGGCAGAGCGTTGAAGCGAGCATAAACATCTTGCATTTTACTTCCTGGTCGGGGAAAGTGCTGCCAAAGGACTTGTGTTCCACTCAGAGAAAAAATTAAAACGGTTTTAGAAACTTGAGACTCTTTTCTATCCAATACTATTAACAATATGCATATTGTAATAGCAGAAATTGATTAAAAGGCCGTTTGAAAATTTGCGCATATTTTCCAGTTTTTCCAATTCGCCCCCTACAGCCCAAACAGGTTAACAAAAAAAAACCCCGCTCCGGCGGGAGAGGAAGAAGGCACCACGGTACCGGCGTCGAGAGAAACAGACAGATAATCCTCGAGAGCCTTACGTTCGGGAGCCGACAGAGAGTATAGTCTACCCCGAGGGGGAGTGGTCCCCGGAAGGAGATCAATACAACAATCATACGACCGGTGAGGAGGAAGAGAGTTGGCTCTGGACCGACTGAAGACCGTGCGCAGATCATGATATTCCTCCGGCACTCCTGTCAAATCACCAGGTTCCTCCTGAGAAGAGGGGACAGAAGAAACAGGAGGGATAGCAGACATTAAACACTTCACATGACAAGAAACGTTCCAGGATAGGATAGAATTACTAGACCAATTAATAGAAGGATTATGACATACTAGCCAGGGATGACCCAAAACAACAGGTGTAAAAGGTGAACGAAAAATCAAAAAGGAAATGGTCTCACTGTGGTTACCAGATACTGTGAGGGTTAAAGGTAGTGTCTCACATCTGATACTGGGGAGAAGACTACCATCTAAGGCGAACATGGGCGTGGGCTTCCCTAACTGTCTGAGAGGAATGTCATGTTTCCGAGCCCATGCTTCGTCCATAAAACAACCCTCAGCCCCAGAGTCTATCAAGGCACTGCAGGAAGCAGCCGAACCGGTCCAGCGTAGATGGACCGACAAGGTAGTACAGGATCTTGATGGAGAGACCTGAGTAGTAGCGCTCACCAGTAGCCCTCCGCTTACTGATGAGCTCTGGCTTTTACTGGACATGACATGACAAAATGTCCAGCAGAACCGCAATAGAGGCAAAGGCGGTTGGTGATTCTCCGTTCCCTCTCCTTAGTCGAGATGCGAATACCTCCCAGCTGCATGGGCTCAGTCTCTGAGCCGGTGGGAGGAGATGGTTGAGATGCGGAGAGGGGGAACACCGTTAACGCGAGCTCTCTTCCACGAGCTCGGTGACGAAGATCTACCCGTCGTTCTATGCGGATGGCGAGTGCAATCAAAGAGTCCACGCTGGAAGGAACCTCCCGGGAGAGAATCTCATCCTTAACCTCAGCGTGGAGTCCCTCCAGAAAACGAGCGAGCAACGCCGGCTCGTTCCAGTCACTGGAGGCAGCAAGAGTGCGAAACTCTATAGAGTAATCCGTTATGGATCGATCACCTTGACATAGGGAAGCCAGGGCCCTGGAAGCCTCCTTCCCAAAAACTGAACGATCAAAAACCCGTATCATCTCCTCTTTAAAGTTCTGATAATCGTTAGAACACTCAGCCCTTGCCTCCCAGATAGCTGTGCCCCACTCCCGAGCCCGACCAGTAAGGAGTGATATGACGTAAGCGATCCGAGCTCTCTCTCTTGAGTATGTGTTGGGCTGGAGAGAGAACACAATATCACACTGGGTGAGAAAGGAGCGACACTCAGTGGGCTGCCCAGAGTAACATGGTGGGTTATTAACCCTAGGTTCCGGAGACTCGGAAGACCAGGAAGTAGCTGGTGGCACGAGACGAAGACTCTGAAACTGTCCTGAGAGGTCGGAGACCTGAGCGGCCAGGGTCTCAACGGCATGACGAGCAGCAGACAATTCCTGCTCGTGTCTGCCGAGCATTGCTCCCTGGAACTCGACGGCAGTGTTGCGAGAATCCGTAGTCGCTGGGTCCATTCTTGGTCGGATCCTTCTGTTATCCAGATGAATGAGGACCCAAAAGCGACTTAAATGAAACAGAGTCTTTATTCCAGTCTTAAACAAAAACCGATACTCCTGGATATTATCTTAGGTAAATCCAAAACAGGAAAACTGAAATCCTCTCGTCAGTAGAGAGGAACGACTGGAGACGCGGCCACAGACTGCAGGTCGCTTCGGGAAGGCACAGGCCGTAGCTGACATAGACACCTGCTCACACGCAGCATCTGAAGAAGGCAAAAACACGACAGGGCGGAACAAGGACACAGAACAGCAAACATCAAACAAGGATCCGACAAGGACAGAAGCGGAAAACAGAGGGAGAAATAGGGACTCTAATCAGAGGGCAAAATAGGGGACAGGTGTGAAAGAGTAAATGAGGTAGTTAGGAGAATGAGGAACAGCTGGGAGCAGGAACGGAACGATAGAGAGAGAGAGCGAGAGAGGGAGAGAGGGAGGGGGAGAGAGAGGGATAGAAAGAGGGAAAGAACCTAATAAGACCAGCAGAGGGAAACGAATAGAAGGGAAGCACAGGGACAAGACATGAAAATCAATGACAAAACATGACAGAATAGGCTTGGAAATTATTTCAAAGACATAAAATGGTGATTAAATGCATCAATGATGGCATTTTGTTTTCGTAATGAGTCCAGTGTTTGATATAATTTATTTGACAGAGTGGAGGAACTAGAACCCTTCTGGGATTTGACAGTTTTCCAGAATTTAGCCTGGTTCCCACTACAATCCGAAAGAGCGGTTACATAATAATCAGATTTAGCCTTTCTGATTTGTCTTACACAATGATTCCCCAGTAGCTTAAAAACGTGTCAGTCCGGGCCGAAGCCTGTGTTCCTGGCCCTGACCGAAGCATCATCTATTTTATAAAAAACTTCTGATAATTCCGGAGTAACCTTTAACCCTTAATTCTTTGAAGGGAGCATTATTATCCACAATTATATTGAAAACATATGCAAAAAGGCTTAAAGCTAACTCAGGTTCAGGGATAGCTGAAATACAAGCAAGGTCACTAAAAAAGCCTGTTCACTGAAGTTTTTAAAGTGACACAAGGCTTAGATTTTTTTTATTCTCAAATCTCTCACACAAACAACTGGGCAATGGTCACTAATGCCGTGGGCGAAGACACCATTAAAAACACATTTCTCTGGTGTATTTGTTAGGAAGATCAATCAGAGTTGACTTGAAGAATCTTTAGGGTTGGGCCGTGTAGGACTTAGTCACCAACTGGGTTAGGTTTAGATCCTTACACATGTCTTTTAGATTGTCTGAAGCATGCATTTCCCAATCATAATTTAGATCACCCAGAATAATAATGTTTGATTTAATAAAAGAAGACAACAAACTAGTTAACTCCTCGAATGCACAAAGGTTAGACGAGGGAGGACGGTAGACCCTTACAACAGTTATAGATACATTTTTCTCCAGACAAAGGCTTAAAGATAGTAGCTCCAATTTTTTGGCAAGGGAAATGGATTTCAGTAAGGAGACTGAGAAATGATTTTTTTGAAGAATGGCCACTCCACCACCTCTAAGTAAGTAAGCTCCTAATGTTCAGATGCATAAACCCAAGTCCTTTACAATTTTTTAAGTCACATGTAATCTCCAACTCAAACAAGCTACGTTCAATAGGCGGTTGCAGGCCCTGTCTGATGGTTGATATTGATATAGTCGGTATGGCTATAAGATTGCATAGAACTGCACCATGTGGTCTATCCTTATTAGTAATAGTAGAAATTACTTTTCCAAGGTTAGCACCATAGGGCCTGAGGCCGTAGGCGATGTCAATATGGGGAAATATCAGACTAACCAATGATGGAATCTTATAAACTGAATTACATGGGCTTTGGTTGCTATCATGCTGCAGCCCAAGCCCTATACTTGATTTGAAAACCGAGGGGGTATTCAAGTTTATGGAATTCACATTTGAACTTAAAGCACTGGGTGAGCAGACCACAGTGGGCTTCTCTTTTTAGCCAACAATAGCAGACCTAGGAGTGGAGTTCAAACGAATGGGTACGCTGATAACACTTAGAAAGGATGGGAGGTATTACCTAAGCAGGGTTTGGTCTGCCACTGAGTCAATATCTTGAAATGTGATGAGCGGGTCCAGGCTCCTAGATGGTTTGGGTGGAGTCCACTATCACTGTAGAGCCTCTTTTGTTTCCAAAAATATTTGAAATTGTCAATAAAAGTTATGCCAACAGAGTGGTAGTAGTATTTAAGCCAGATATGAAGCGCTAAGAGCATGCTGAACTTTTCGCACGGGACCAGAGATAATCGGCTGCTTTTGAGAGCCTTTCATGGTGTTGGTCAGCCCAATAAAATCCTGTTTTATTAGCTCTGATTGACCCTTTTTGATATAATTTGATCCCACGTGCACAACGACAGCAGCAGCCCATGGTTGCTTATGTAGGATGGACGGAAGAAATCCTGTGATATTCTAAACTGTAGACCCCGGGTAGCACAGGGTTTTTACTCCAGGAATCGAGATGTGCCTCACCATGGAGCTACCAATGATGATGGCTGCAAGACGGTGAGTGGCCGTGGACATCCGGCCTTTTCTGAGCCTCCTTGAGGACCGACCACCCACATCCGAACAGGGGGGCTGGAGAGCTTCAGACACCCTCAAAGCTTGATGTGAGAGGGAGACCGAGGGGTACTGGCCTGTGGTAGAAACCCCATGAGCTGGACCCTCAGGTGATGGGGATGAAGGAGCAGGAATCTCGAAGCAGGTGGGAGAAACAGTTGGTCAGCAGGATGGGATTCCCCAATGCCAGGGTGGAGGGATTAGGGGAAAGGGGGATGAGGTGATGGGGGTTCATAATTCAATTTCTTAACTTGATTATCTTACTGGGGGTTTCCATGTGGCGGTGGCACAAGAACTGAAGAACTGTTCTTTGTAATGTGTCTTAGATTAGAAAAGTTGATGTTTGGTAAAAAAAAAACACACATTCTGAATTACTATTGAATCAATGGAATTACTTCACTCTGCTGTTGGATATGTGGTGAATGATTTAAAAAATTGGGGAAAAGTACAGTCCTTTGTCTTTAACACCCTTCAGTTCAGTGCACTCCACTTGTACGAATCACGGATGTGAACACCATCCTCTCATAGTGGTCAAACAATACTAACAATGTAGTTCAATCAAATGGTCCATGATGGATGTGATACTTGTAAGGGAAGTGAACTATACAGACAAAACTACAGTACATGTGGCTCCTGTAGGTAAACCAAATCAAATCAAATTTTATTTGTCACATACACATGGTTAGCAGATGTTAATGCGAGTGTAGCGAAATGCTTGTGCTTCTAGTTCCGACAATGCAGTAATAACCAACAAGTAATCTAACCTAACAATTCCACAACTACTACCTTATACACACAAGTGTAAAGGGATAGAGAATATGTACATAAAGATATATGAATGAGTGATGGTACAGAACGGCATAGGCAAGATGCAGTAGATGGTATAGAGTACAGTCTATACATATGAGATGAGTAATGTAGGGTATATAAACATAAAGTGGCATAGTTTAAAGTGGCTAGTGATACATGTATTACATAAAGATGGCAAGATGCAGTAGATGATATAGAGTACAGTATATACATATACATATGAGATGAGTAATGTAGGGTATGTAAACATTATATTAAGTGGCATTGTTTAAAGTGGCTAGTGATACATTTTTACATAATTTCCATCAATTCCCATTATTAAAGTGACTGGAGTTGAGTCAGTATGTTGGCAGCGGCCACTAAATGTTAGTGGTGGCTGTTTAACAGTCTGATGGCCTTGAGATAGAAGCTGTTTTTCAGTCTCTCGGTCCCTGCTTTGATGCACCTGTACTGACCTCGCCTTCTGGATGATAGCGGGGTGAACAGGCAGTGGCTCGGGTGGTTGTTGTCCTTGATGATCTTTATGGCCTTCCTGTGACATCGGGTGGTGTAGGTGTCCTGGAGGGCAGGTAGTTTGCCCCTGGTGATGCGTTGTGCAGACCTCACTACCCTCTGGAGAGCCTTACGGTTGTGGGCGGAGCAGTTGCCGTACCAGGCGGTGATACAGCCCGACAGGATGCTCTCGATTGTGCATCTGTAGAAGTTTGTGAGTGCTTTTGGTGACAAGCCGAATTTCTTCAGCCTCCTGAGGTTGAAGAGGCGCTGCTGCACCTAATGATGGTGAGTTGACGTTGCTCTTATATTCAGTAGTTCCTCCCGACTGTATGTAATGATTGTTTTGAGGTAGGGCCTACGGAAGGCTGAAATCCATCCCTACATCCCGGATGGTCCCCTGAGTGAGCTGAGTAACATGGCCCGTGCAATAATGTGGGGTGTAAATCCATTAAGGCTTCCCTTTATCTAGTTACATGTCAATATTTTAATCCACCACTGGCCATCTTCCCAGCACTAAGAAAACCTGAAGGTTTGAACAACTGGTTGGGTTGTGGGTGTCTTTCAGAAGGCACTTGCTGAGAAAGATTAGAAGTGACTTAGGCGAGAAAGGACATGACATTTAAGATGAAACCTAAATCTGATACAATATTGCCCAGGGTGTGTTGTATTATAAAAGCTTGTTACTCAGCATACACAAAGTTCTGCTTAGGACTCAACGGGTAGCCTTGTATTTGTCCTCTGCCATCGGTTCTCCTAAAGCATTTGTTTTGTGTGTGAAGGCTTTATCTCCTTAAAGAAAAGTGTAAACAAATCAAGATTGATTTACCTCTCTTGGCATATTATGTCTGCGTTGTTTGGCTTAGTCACGTTTGTTGTAATTTGTGTTGGGTTGTTGTTTGGAGATTCTTATCCTATGAGGCTCTTGAGCGTTGTTCTGGCAATATCACATCAGTCAAGTACTTCAGCCCTAAACACTACACAGCTTCATTTTTATGGGAGCAGAACCAGAAAAGAAAACATGGAAACATTTCTAGGAAACAAATTGAATGGCAAAACTATTCATTTTATGTTCAGTGTTTAACCTCGAGTAGTAAGTAAACACTGTAGCCCTTTCCTGCAGTCAATGACCAAAGGTGCGGTCTTTGGCCTCATGGGTGGAATGTTATTCATATTTTTCTTAATTTCATAATTAATGATGATTAAAAAAAATTACCTGGCAAATCCAGTGTTTTCTATGTCAGTTTTGTTAGAGTTCAGTCTTCTGTGATGTATATAACGTGTAATATTGGGAAGCAAACGTCAAATTGAATACATGTCAACTCTATATCTGACAAGGCACAGGTGTGTTCTTTTTTTTAAGCCCACAACCATGTGTGAGAGATGTATTCTTTTGTTTCAAAGTAGATTTGTTTAAGACTACCAAGAATGACCATGCGTGACCCTGATTTAGCCCACTGCAGTAAAATTACGGTAATGTATTTATTATTTCATTTCTTTCATTTGGTTATAGCAATTGCTTTTTCTGGATTAAAAAGTGGAACATTGCACAACAACAGCTTGTGTTGGTAAAAGTACTGTACCAGGTGAATGGTTGACTTTAAAGTTTGCTGCATAGGTCATACCAATTTCTTCTTAAAAAATTGTTAGGGCGAAGATACAGTACTACATAGTTTCAATAACAGTAGTAACCCTCACCCACTACCAATACATGTTTTGCTAAAAACCACCCAGTGGCCTTCAATAATGAATACAAAATGATCTCCATACAAACTTGAGTGTTACTGATGAAAAATGTACAACAATGGAGTAAAATGTAGAGACATGAAGTTTGGAAACGGAATATTTGGAGAAGAACACAAACTTTCTCCTTCATGAATCTCCCAGATTGCACTGCAGTGATAAAGCTGTACCTGTGGTGCAGCTTGCAGATGCCTCTTCCTAAAACACAGAAGGCAAGGTTGCATAATCAACAGACCTCTAGGAAACTTCTCAACTGGGCCCAGATGCAGACACATCTGTGTTTTTAACGGCAGTGATTAATAATGCATCACTCCTTGGAGGATCTCCAGGCCTCCTACAAGATGTCTTCTCTCTCTGTCTGTCTGTCTGTTGATACAAAGGCTGTCTGTCTCCATCTCAGTTCAGATACAGCTAGTAGGGCTTGTTTTGTTGAGAGATTATGTGCAGTGATGGTGAAACTTTACTGAACAACATATTTTCACCACCCACTCTGTTAAAATAATGTATTAAACTAACACTATTGGTAGTGTTATGAACCACATAACCAACCATTCATAATGCATCATGGCTCAATAATATAAGTAGTGGATACATGCCAATGTTCTGTACTTTACCTTGGAAATAATGGACAACCCAGCGGGAAGAGGCAGAGCTGAGTCCCTTTGCGGGGTTCATTTTCCCCAGGTAATGTACAGAACGGAGGCGTTTATCCCGCTTATACCACAGTTGTCGATAAGAAAACAATATGAAACACACATTTACTGGTAGAAATACTTTATTTTCGTTGACATTTTCATTTTTATAAGCAAATTCATACTTTTGGTTGCTAGAGACGTGACCCAGTCATTCATTCAATTAGTTTGATATTTATGGAGCGACCCTTTCGTTCGCTCTTTATGTTCCATGGCAACGATCTTATTCGTCGCTACGGCTACACAGTCACGACCTCTGCTGCCAGAATAATAGCAAAGTAGCTGTTTTCTATTGACATCCATTTGGACACATCCCTAACAAGGAGCTGATAATCAGGGTGGCAGGCAGCCTAGTGGTTAGAGCGTTGGGCCAGTAACCGAAATGTTGATAGATCGAACCCCTAAGCTGACAAGGTAAAAATCTGTCATTTTGCCCCTGAACAAGGCAGTTAACCCACTGTTCCTAGGCCGTCATTGTAAATAAGAATTTGTTCTTAACTGACTTGCCTGGTTAAATAAAAAATGAATGCCTGATTTTGCCTGGCATAGCTAGGAAAGTTTGCCTTTTCGTCAGGACACTGGACACTGTTCATTGCGAGGATATCTCATTGCATATCAAACACTAGGCTAGAAGCTAGCTAAATAGTTTGTTGCTAATATGACAACCAAATTGAAAAATATCAGTTACTGAAAACAGCTGGTCAAAATAGAAACATGGGAGGATTTGACAGCATAGCGCCACTTGCGTCATGACTGCAACAGTAGGGACCAGATAAATGAATGTTCATCACTCACCACGTTAGGTCATCAGATGCTCCAAAAAAACATTTATCTGCAAAGACAAATCAATACTAGTTAGTTAGCTAAGTTTTTTCCTAGTTGGACCTCTGTTTACAATGTATCCAATTTCGGGTTGTGTGGTTGTTGGTTTAGCTTTCTGTAACTTTGTAGCAAATACGGTCTGCATGTGTAGGCGCTTATTGAGTCATGATTGCATGGTGTCCCGATATCTTTTCCAACTGTCCCATTATCTGGTTTTAATGTCTTTTCTAGAATCCCCTTCTAGCCAATCAGAAATGAGTGTTCGATAACGCTGTGGTATAACCTGTATTAATATATAAAATGCCCGTGTATTTCGAATGCATTGTACCCAGGCGGAATATTACATAGTGGGTTATTGCATGGTAGGTATTGTAGGCATTCATACAACAGCTCCTTTGAACTGCTATAAATGCTTTTACACGCTAGTAGTCCATAAAGCCAACATGACCAACAATACCAAGACTATTACCAAAATAACGTTATTGAACCACTGTTATAGTCGTTTCGCCCATAACTTACTGACTTCTGTGATAGTTTGCCCATGATCAAACGTCCCAGTCCTAATTTTTTAAATCATGTTCATAAACAATTCCAATTCCTCTCACAGTATTTTCCCATTTTTACTCATATTTTCACCTACTCCTGCATCTGCGGTAGTAAGATGAGGAAAAGCACATATTGATTGGTCATTGTTTTCCACAAAGGTCATGCATTTCAAATGCAGGGGGTTACTCATGTGGGACTCAAGTGGAACAAAGTGTGATCAATGTGGGCCAGATTGAACCCAATCATCAGAGGTCTGAAGAGCCGACGAGAAATGACTCTGGCCATCTGAGGCTGCAAGGGAAGGAGGGTGGACAATCTGGGGCCTGTAGTCATTATGACCCAGAGCTACCGCTGCTGTGGTTCACTGCTAATCACACTGCTCTCACTCACTTACAATACAGGCACAGTTCACTGTTTCAGCCAGCATACTGGTAAGGCAATATTCATATGATTTTAATGTTTAAGTGATAAAGTGTTTTTAAGTGTTAAAGTTATTATTGTTTCTTCCTTTTTGGATGGGACGGGATGTGGATTTACAGACTGCGTGAATAAGGCCTTCCATGTCGAATTGTTGCAAAGAAACCAAAAGTACTAAAGGACACCAATAAGAAGAAGAGACTTGCTTGGGCCAAGAAACATGTGCAATGGACAATTAGACCGGTGGAAATTGGTCCTTTGGTGTGATAAGTCCAAATTTGAGATTTTTTGTTCCAACCGCCGTGTCTTTGTGAGACGCAACGTAGGTGAACGGATTATCTCAGCATGTGTGGTTCCCATCGTGAAGCATGGAGGAGGAGGTGTGATGGTGTGGGGGTGCTTTTCTGTTGACACTGACTGTGATTTATTTAGAATTCAAGGCACACTTAACCAGCATGGCTACCACAGTTTTTGCAGTGATGCACCATCCCATCTGGTTTGCGCTTAGTGGGACTCTCATTTATTTTCAACAGGACTATGACCCAGCACACCTCCAGGCTGTGTAAGGGCTATTTGAACAAGGAGGATAATGATGGAGTGTTGCAATCAAATAACCTGACCTCCACCATCACCCGACCTCTTGGATGAGTTGGACCGCAGAGTGAAAGAAATTGCAGCCAACAAGTGCTCAGCATATGTGGGAACTCCTTCAAGACTGTTGCAAAAGCATTCCAGGTGAAGCTGGTTGAGAGAATGCCAAGAGTGTGCAAAGCTGTCAGAAAGGCAAACGCTGGCTACTTTGATGAATCTCAAATATAAAATATATTTTGATTTGTTTAACACTTCTTTGGTTACTACATGATGCCATATGATTCAAAAAAAAGTATCTGCCGAAATTGTTGCAACCCCTAATACTAGCCTGTTCAACCTCTGTTTCGTATCGTCTGAGATTCCCAAAGATTGGAAAGCTGCTGCGGTCATCCCCCTCTTCAAAGGGGGAGACACTCTAGACCCAAACTGCTATAGACCTATAACTATCCTACCCTGCCTTTCTAAGGTCTTCGAAAGCCAAGTTAACAAACAGATTACCGACCATTTCGAATCCCACCGTACCTTCTCTGCTATGCAATCTGGTTTTAGAGCTGGTCATGGGTGCACCTCAGCCACACTCAAGATCCTAAACAATATCATAACCGCCATCGATAAGAGACATTACTGTGTAGCCGTATTCATTGACCTGGCCAAGGCTTTCGACTCTGTCAATCACCATATTCTTATCGGCAGACACAACAGCCTTGGTTTCTCAAATGATTGCCTCGCCTGGTTCACCAACTACTTCTCTGATAGAGTTCAGTGTGTCAAATCGGAGGGCCTGTTGTCCGGACCTCTGGCAGTCTCTATGGGGGTGCCACAGGGTTCAATTCTCGGGCCGACTCTCTTCTCTGTATACATCAATGATGTCGCTCTTGCTGCTGGTGATTCTCTGATCAACCTCTACGCAGACGACACCATTCTGTATACCTCTGGCCCTTCTTTGGACACTGTGTTAACTAACCTCCAGACGAGCTTCAATGCCATACAGCTCTCCTTCCGTGGCCTCCAACTGCTCTTAAATGCAAGTAAAACTAAATGCATGCTCTTCAACCGATCGCTGCCCGCACCTGCCCGCCCGTCCAGCATCACTACTCTGGACGGTTCTGACTTAGAATATGTGGACAACTACAAATACCTAGGTGTCTAGTTAGACTGTAAACTCTCCTTCCAGACTCACATTAAGCATCTCCAATCCAAAATTAAATCTAGAATCGGCTTCCTATTTTGCAACAAAGCATCCTTCACTAATGCTGCCAAGCATACCCTCGTAAAACTGACCATCCTACCGATCCTCAACTTTGGCGATGTCATTTACAAAATAGCCTCCAACACTCTACTCAACAAATTGGATGCAGTCTTACAAAGTGCCATCCGTTTTGTCACCAAAGCCCCATTTACTACCCACCACTGTGACCTGTATGCTTCACACTTGCCGCCAAGCCAACTGGCTCCAGGTCATCTGACCTGCTAGGTAAAGCCCTGACTTGTCTCAGCTCACTGGTCACCATAGCAGCACCCACCCGTAGCACGCGCTCCAGCAGGTATATCTCACTGGTCACCCCCAAAGCCAATTCTTCCTTTGGCCGCCTTTCCTTCGAGTTCTCTGCTGCAAATGACTGGAACCAACTGCAAAAATCATTGAAGCTGGAGTCTCATATCTCCCCCACTAGCTTTAAGCACCAACTGTCAGAGCAGCTCACAGATCACTGCACCTGTACATAGCCCATCTGTAAATAACCCATCCAACTACCTCATCCCCATACTGTATTTATTTATTTATCTTGCTCCTTTGCACCCCAGTAGCTCTACTTGCACATTCATCTTCTGCACATCTACCATTCCAGTGTTTAATTGCTATATTGTATTTACTTCGCCACCATGGCATATTTTATTGCCTTACCTCCCTTATCCTACCTCATTTGCACACACTGTATATATACTTTTTCTACTGTATTATTGGCTGTATGTTTGTTTATTCCATGTGTAACTCTGTTGTTGTATGTGTCGAACAGCTTTGCTTTATCTTGCCCAGGTCGCAGTTGCAAATGAGAACTTGTTCTCAACTAGCCTACCTGGTTAAATAAAGGTGAAATAAATTACAAATAAAATATGTGTTATTTCATAGTGTTGATGTCTTCACTATTATTCTACAATATAGAAAATAGTAAAAATAAAGAAAACACTTGAATAAGTAGTTGTGTCCAATCTTTTGACTGGTACTATACCGTTCATAAGTTTGGGGTCACTTAGAAATGTCCTTGTATTTTAAAGAAAAGCAAATTTTTTGGCCATTAAAATAACATCAAATTGATCAGAAATAGAGTGTAGACATTGTTAATGTTGTAAATGACTATTGTAGCTGGAAACGGCTGATTCTTTATGGAATATCTACAAAGGCCCATTATCAGCAACCATCACTCCTCTGTTCCAATGGCATGTTGTGTTAGCTAATGCAAGTTTATAATTTTAAAAGGCTAATTGATCATTAGAAAATCCTTTTGCAATTATGTTAGCACAGCTGAAAACTGTTGTGCTTATTGAAGAAGCAATAAAACTGGCCTTTAGACTAGTTGAGTATCTGGAGCATCAGCATTTGTGGGTTCGATTACAGGCTCAAAATGGCCAGAAACAAAGACCTTGTACAGCGTTGTACGAGATCTTCAGTTTCTTGGCAATTTCTCGCATGGAATAGCCTTCATTTCTCAGAACAAGAACAGACTGACTAGTTTCAGAAGAAAGTTCTTTGTTTCTTGCCATTTTGCCAATACTATAGTTTGTTAACAAGAAATTTGTGGAGTGGTTGAAAAACGAGTTTTAATGACTCCAGCCTAAGTGTATGTAAACTTCCGACTTCAACTGTATATATACTATATATAGCAATAGTTGAATAGGATGGACTTGACTAGAATACATATGACATGAGTAAAACAGTATGTAAATATTATTAAAGTGACCAGTGTTCCATAACTATGTACATAGGGAAGCAGCCTCTTAGTGGTAGAGTAACCGGGCGGTAGTCAGCTAGTGACAGTGACTAAGTTCAGGGTAGGGTACTGGGTGGAAGATGACTAGAGATTGCTATTTAACAGTCTGATGACCTTTAGATAGAAGTTGTTTTTGAGTCTCTCGGTCCCAGCTTTAATTCAACTGAGTTTGTTCACCGGTGGTTCTTACTGCCATACGGATGTTTATTGAAATTTGACATTTACTGTTATATTAGATGTCCTCTGTGGTCACTCATGAATATGGTAATCTCATTGGTCATTAAGTTCCATCATGCCAGGCCGATATTGATTCTCAGGTACAGTTGATAATTAAAATGGTATAGTGATGATGTTTGAACTTAAATCTGCTCTCTAACTCATGTCTTCAAGAGGGAGACTTATAGAGGAAGGAAGGGGATTTTTTATTCTTTGTACATAGCAGGAGCAATCAGGAATACCATGATGATATTGCTTTTACAATGTGTACAGGACTGAGGTAACTCGATTGATCATCTCTTCGACCTGTATGTGTATTTCAGTCATAAAAAGCCCGCAGAACCTGCGGAGTCAGGTGTGAAAATATATTTTTTCTGTCCTTCTGTTCTACAATGTGATGATTATAGTGTAATCACTTCTCTCAGCAGGCAACAAGGAAAGTAAAATCTCTCTTCTTTTTCTCCTGCTCTGCAAAGTTGCAAGACAGTGTCGTAATGTTTCCTGGGGTATTCCAGGACTTGCCACATTCTGACTGCTTTTCTTTCTCCTTGTGTTGTTTGTCAAACCTTAAAACAACCTACTTAGCTGCAAAGTGACAGACGTTTTTCACATGACTATGCTGCTATCTCCCCGTAATTAGGGCATTGTGGAAATAAAAGTGTGAATATTTTTCAATTGTTTATTTTTGTGCTCTGCTGAGAAAGCAATATTTGTATTAAATCAAATTGAAACTGTCTCCATTCTGTCAATTTCTTCAAAGCCAAGAAAGTGGAAGTACTTTCTTGGCTGCAAATGGATTTTTCTTTCTTTTCTTTTTTTTTGCTCAGGGAGGATGTGGGTCAAAAGCAAGTGTGAGACCAAGCAGATGTATTCTTTAAACTAGATGCGGCCAAAAGAACAGACAATATTTGTTTATCTCTCGTTCTCCTCCCTATGCCTGCGAGGAGGTTGTTTTTGGGGGTTTGTCGGTAGATGGAAACTTTAGGGAAATACTTTTCTACAGAAAAGGTTTAAGTCATTAAGTAGGACAGCTTTTTCTGTCTTTATTGTTCTTATTGTCTAATTAACAAATATATCACCTTGGGGTTAGATTTCACTGAATCAATGGCTTACTCTAAGCTCTTTATGCTTCTAAATTTCTCCCCTTCAGGAGACATTCTGTTAAATATTGGCTTAAGGAGACCAGCCATAAAAAGCAATTGCATTATTTTTGTTTTTTTTCAGTGTAGATGTTTTGCATAAGAGTACTGAGGCAGTTCCTTTGTTGTGCCTCAATGCCTGGATTCTTATACTTGCCTCTGGCAAGTATGTTTGTTATGGAAATCCATATTAGCATTGGTTCTGGGTTTAGTCTGTGAACATCGGAATATTCATCCAGTTAAAAAAAAAATCTACATTGAACCATAAGTAATACGCTGTCTATAGTTTGCTCTAGTATTTATACCAACCATAACATGAAATGGAATATTGCCTAATGATAAAGTCTAAATATGTATAATAGCAAATATTCACAAATACATTCCTTTCTTGTAAAAATTAAGTTTCAAATGTAGATTTGTCAAGTTGTTCCTATCCAATACCCCCCCACATTATGAACATACTATGTCAAAAAGATATGCTCTTCAACATTATTGTCTGTGTTATCTACAGTGAACACTGCCTACGTCTTATGGGGTGGGGGGCTGTTGAGTGTGTGTGTGTGTGTGCACATGCATGTGTACTTACTTGTGCATGTGTGATTGCTTGTGTATGTCCCTGCTTACGTGTGTGTGTGCTCATGCTTCCGTGGGTCTTTGTAGCAGAGTGACCTAGAGAGTCAAGGGAAGTCTGTGTGTCAGGACTGTGTCATATGGGTTGTAGAGATCAATGCTGGGCTGTCAACAGACAATGATTAATCCTCCAGGGCATGACTAAGAGCACTGCCACTGTGAAATATATAGCGTCTGACCGTCCGCTACACTTTCCTGCTCAGAATGGGATTAGCAGCAATAGTTAGGCCTATATCATACAAGAACAAAAATACATAGGATACAGGAACAGTTGAAGCATGGCAGTTGAAGATGTGGGGCTCAGTATGAAGGAGTCCTCACCTCCTTGAAATAATTACGGATCTGCCAAGGTTTGATTGGTGAAAGTAATAGGATGGAAGCATTGTCTTCACTTATCCACTGACATGCAGATTAGTAATTACCTCAAGAAATGGAGGAGGGATAGATTTTTTTTAAAGTATCGAATTCAATTCAAAACAACCCTTTTATTAAAAAGGTTCTGTTTTTGAGGAATAAGATTAAATATAAAATAGAGGTTTGAACACGTGTCACGTCCTCTTAGGTTTGCCGGTTTCAAACTGTATCCAACCTCGTCAAGTGATGAAAAGGACACATATTCCTGTCGATGTTGATTTACACCCTTGATAGGCCTGGGAATTTCAGTGGCGACAATGTGCTGTGTTGATTTACACCCTTGATAGGCCTGGGAATTTCAGTATTTCAGTGGCGACAATGTGTTGTGTTTCTAGATACACTGAAAAAGTATAAGTTCTTAAAATGGTTCTTCTTCAGCTATTAAGGTTCCTTGGATAACTTTTTCCCAAGAAAGAACCTTTGAATTAAGAGTTGGGTTCTTGTCGTGGCATCTGCGTTTTTTCAGTATTCTAAAAGGTACTTGAAATGTATGGAAGCTTGCAGATGTGTCCCTTTCATAGCACACAGCAAATTGGCCAGTGTTAACTCGTGTTGATTTCTCAGTGTAACATTTCTAGTATTGATTCAAAAGTTACATTAACACTGTAAAGAGTTAAATTTACACGTAGTGGTGTAAAATAACCCCAGTGCTGAATAACCAGAGTTTAACCAAAACCCCGCTATCATTATCATATTTCCCAGCTTGCTCTACTGCTGGTTGATTTTTAGAGTATTTTTTCCCCCAAATATCTATGTTTTTGTATGTAAATTGATTGATTAATTAATCTTATACTACTGAAACATAAATAACATACATTTTTCTAAACTATTCCAATCTGTTACTTGGCCATATTGCACCCTTTACTGAAATGGTTGTTCCAGTTTAGATGTTTAAGGTAGTCTTCTGTCTTAGTCTTCCCAAACAGTCATTTTGAATGCAGGTGAATAAAATTGGATTCTAATGGAAATTACACATCACTTTACAAGCCAGCATAATGTGACGTGCAGGCCTGATGTGGCCTGTATCCTGAGTTTCAGGCCACTGTATTTATAAGGCTCAGGGCCAGACCCAGATGCAGACACGGGAGGCAGATGGTTTGAGTGTTTGATAATTATTAGTTCCAAACGAGGTAGACAAGAGAATAGTTGTGGACAGGCACAAGGTCAAAACCAGATCAAAGTCCAGGAAGTACGGCGTGGCAGGCAGGCTCGAGGTCAGGGCAGGCAGACTGGTCAGGCAGCCGGGCACAGAGTCCAGAAAACCGGTAAGGGTCAAAACCGTGAGGAAAGAGAGAATAACAAAAGCACGGGAAAAACACACTGGTTGACTTGAAACAGACAAGACAAACTGGCACAGAGAGACAGGAATCACAGGGATAAATACACTGGGGGAAATAAGCAACACAGACAGGTGAAACAGATCAGGGCGACAGTAATAGGGTAAAAGAAGGCCGCATGAAATAGTGATGAGTCGTCCGCGAACGAGTCGGCTCTAAGAGAACCAAAGATGCAAACCAATGACCCAAAGATGCGTGAGGGAGGGCCGAGCCAACTCACTCACAGTCACACACTTAGCAGCCGAGGAGAGAGAGGAAGGACAGCTGTGAAAACAACAGCTGGAAAATGAGTCGGAAGCACAGTAGCATCTGGATGCATTTTAATAATGTAGACAATGTTAGAGCACAGTGTAGAATTTGCCAAAACAAAATCTCATATAAAGCCGGTTCTACGCATAACCTACACCGGCATATGCGAACTGTGCACCCAACTGTGAAGCTAGCTGTAGCGGAGCTTCGAGAGACTAGCGGGCCTGCTAGTGATAGTGGTGGAGCCAGCACACCAGACGTGGAGATGTATCCACTCAGTCAAGTAGGCCTACTCCGCGACCCACCGTCTTCTATGGACCAGTTTATACCAAAGTCTATGTCTGTAGCAAAACAAGGCCAAATTGATATTGCATTGGCTAAAATGATTGCCACCGATTTCCAGCCATTTTCGATCGTGGAGGACAGAAGTTCTAGAAATTATAGCAATAGTCTAAATCCAATGTACACAATTCCAAGTAGGAAAATCCTTTAAAAATCACTTATTCCGCAACTGTACGAGAGCACATAGGCTTCAGTGCGGGAAAGTGTCCAAAAAGCTACTGCAGTTTGCCTTACCACTGACTGCTGGACATCAAGGGTAACCACTTCTTACATGTCGGTTACATGTCACTTCATTGAAGATTTTTCAATGTCTAGCTGTCTTCTGGACTGCGTTGAGTTCAGTGACAGACACACCTCAGAGAACTTGGCAGAGGAACTGTTGAGAGTGGCCAGAGAATGGCAAGTAGATGGGAAAGTGATTTGTTGTGTTAGCGACAATGCAGCTATTATAACCAAAGCCATGAACATTTTAAAATGAACCCATCATCCATGTCTTGCCCACACAATCAACATGATTGTAAGAGATGCTCTGAAGGTGATGAAGCCCACTGTGGACAAAGTGAAAGCAGTTGTGGAATACTTCCACAGGAGCACAGTAGGTGCTGAAAAACTAAAGTCTACACAACACCAGATGGGGATGCCTGAGCTGAGGCCTAAACAAGGCTGCACTACAAGGTGGAATTCAACATTTTATTTGTTGAAGCGGTTTCTTGAGTCAAAGGATGCCATCATCTCTACCCTGGGCATTGTCAATGCACCTGTTGATGCTATGACCCAAGAGGAATGTGAGGTGGTGGAGGAGGTGTGCAGAGTCCTGGAACCCTTTGAGCAGGTCATTGTGGAGATCAGTGGAGAGAGGTACAGTAAGCAGTTATTACTACATCATTATTTAATCCAGTATTATATATGTATATGAGCAGTAGATGAGAATGTAGTATCAGTAGACAAAACATGAACCTGAACTAATAAGTTACTGTTCTCTCTTTTCAGCTGTGTGACAGCCTCAAAAATGATACTCCTGTGTAAGGGTCTGCAGCGAATCACAGCCAGCCGCTAGAGAGAAGCAAATGTAACCACAGGAAATGTGACAGAGTTGATGATCCCTATGTTCATCAATGGACAAAAAGTTCCACAGAATGGAATATAATAACGTGCTATCAGAAACCGCTGCACTTGACCCTGGGTTTAAGAAGTTAGCCTTCAGTGATGCCAGAGCGATTGATGAGGCTCTTCAAAGAATAACTTCAGCAACAGGGAAGGACAGCCCCAGCAGTCAGCTGGCTCAGGCGCCAGGGCAACAGAAATAAGAGGGATCAGATGGAGAGAAAATCCAGCAGTAGTGCCACAAACGTCTACTGTTTGGATGCTGTTTGACGAGAGAGCAACTGGGGATGCAGCACGAAGGAATCCCTCAGCTGATGCCATAATGGAGGTCCAATCCTATTTGGAGGAGCCCCTCCTGGTGGAAGAACAAGGCTTCTGTCTACCCACGGTTTACTAAAGTCATGACAGGAAGACTCTGCATAGTGGCCACATCCGTTCCCTCAGAGAGGGTCTTCTCGAAAACGGGACAAATAATTACTGAGAGAAGAAACCGCATCAGCCCCTCGAAAGTGAGGCAGCTTGCATTTCTGAATGCAAATCTCTCTTAAAAGCAAAATATGGTCAGCATTGCTGTGTGCTGCTGGTTATAACATGGCACTAAAGAGAGAGAAAAGAGGGACCAGTTTAATGTTTTAAGTGCGATGCTGCAGTTTTTCAAATTGTTATATATTTTTCTTTGATATGGTGCAATATTCTATTATGCTGTTCAGATTGTATTAGTTATGAATGGTTACATTTATATGCACTTTGTTTATATACATTAAAAAGTTAGACTTTAAATGCAAATGTTTAATAGCATTCTTTTTCATAACAAACCAATGCATTTTTAAATACATTTTGGTTAAGGTAGAGTATGATTTCATTTAATAATAATTGTCTTGAAAAAATACAAAACAAATTTTTTAAAGACCCGTTTGGGAGCCAAAAGTGCCGGCTCTTTTAGGTGAGTTGAGCCGACTCACTGAAATGAGCCGGAATGCCCATCACTAATACGAAAAATGTGTTGTCTCAAAAAATATATTTAATGACACCATCTTCACTTTGTGTCTCACTTGATGAAGGCCACAGGACTGAAAATTGATGAATGCAACAAACATGGTCATGGGTGGTAATTGTAACTCTAAAATTCACTCGAAAGGCACCCTGGGAAATATGCAAATAAAGCTTAAAACCCTACAGCAGGGTTATTCAATTCCAGTCCTGGAGGGCCGAAACATTTCTGGTTTTGGATTTTTGTATGGTTCTTCATAGAACCATCCCATTTATGATTCTTCAGAGAACCTAAAATGGTTCTTATATGGCATTGCTCTCAATAACCTTATTTGGTTCCAACTTGCACCTTTATTTTAAGAGTGTAGGATGGTTGTGCTGCATTGGGTGGCGGTGTTCGTCAGTAGCATTGTCATTTTCATTTTGCAGTGTTCCCGCTAAGTGAAGGCTTTCTTTATGGCTTTGGCCCCTCTGACAGGTGTCCTCATCCCCCTTCATGGATGACAGAGCTTCCCAGGGCCGCCAGAGAGACAGGTGAAAAGGGAACACGCTGAGTGGCTGTCATACTTTTGTAAAAAGCCCAGGATACAGTCACTTAGGGGGGACACGTGGTCTTCTACGCTGGGGGAATTGCTGCCAGTGGAATGTTTGAATGTTTCCCATGTCAAGGCTGGCACTAAATAGGGAAATTGTGATTAAAGCGGCGAATCAGAACGTCTGGCGCTTCGAGAGCAGTTTAGTCTGTCAGCTGACTTCAGAAGTATGTCTCTTTTTTTTTTAGGCCTATTACTTTTTTAAGGGATAACCACTTCAATCAGTTATTTGATTGCATCAGTGCATTTATGTACCAGGCAAATCAAATAACCCCAGTCTGAATAAATGTATCACTGAGATATTCACTTTAAAAGGATTTAGGGCTCTATTGAATCAGTATTGCTGAAGTGTTACAGATTGCTCTAAATAAATTTGATGGTAATTTCCGATTGAGCTGACATATGCAGCCTTTACCTCGAATGCAATCTCAGCTAAAGCAGAAACATTGCCTTTAAATTTCAATCACGCTGTAACGCTGAACTTCCGCGAGACAGATTGAATAGAGCCCCTAGCCATCTATCATCAGTTATGGATCGTGACAGCAATGATGCTTTGATCTAGAGGTCTTCATGGGACTGATTTTTTTCATCCTGCGGCTTTTCATACCACACCCTCTGGCTTTTTTATTTATTTTTTACTTCTACCCGCTCACGCAAGAAGTCCTAAAACCGACCGCAGTCCCGCGTATGTGACGCAGCTTGCTTGGCAGCCATGGTCCAAGCAATTCTGCACCCTATAGGCTAGTGGTTCCCAACCGGGGATACTTGAGAAGACTCACGAGACCATATGCATACTGGTAAAATGCACATATATAATATGCAATATCAAAATGCGTAAAAATAACCCATGAAACGGGTTAAATTACCAGAGATTATCACATGGCCCATTATTAGGCTATCGGTTAGTGCTGAGCGATTCGTGTTTTTTGAGGGCGGTTTGGTTTCGGTTGGATTTTTTTTTTTTTATGCGGATTTCGGAATCGCACATTTTTTGGACATTGAATGCACTATTCATTATGTGGGATGAATGTGGGATTATTTGGGATGAATAATAAAACAATTATTAAAAGTCCCATGATGGTAGTGACTGCCTTTACTGCTGATCACTTATTAAACATCATTTATTCACACTACTTACTTTATCATTTTTATTTGATAACTTTATTATTTAATTACAAGTCATCATCTCACCTCTATAGAGCTGCTGCCGATGCCGTCTGACAAAATCACAATTTTAGTAGTTCTTCAAAGTGAATAAGGCAATCAAGTGGCGATTTTACCATGTAAATCTTGGTGGGGCAAAAAAATTATTGCACTATAACGGTGACAAATGGTGCCCACAAAACTGTTAGAGCCTACATAAAGCTGTCCCAACAGCAGAGTCCCAACAGCAATCCCAACACCTTACCACTGCTACCTTACCACTGCTATCAGCGGAGCCTTGTCTGGCAGCGAAACAGTTCATTCAGCCTCATTTACTGCCGTTTTTGAGATGTGCAAACTATGGCATAAGGGGACGACAAGCGGATAAGAGGCAATCCGTAATTTCGATTAAGACGTTAATGAGCAAGCTAGGACGGACGTAGTCAATATAACTATTTGTTCAACACTTTTGAAATGTACAGCGACAGAATTCAGAACATGGGCCGTTCTTACAGTGTGCTCCCTGTACACCAAGTCAGAACCGTAGGATATATAAAGGGGGCATAATAAGCAGACAATGAAAGCTCTTACAATATTTGATGATTACATTTCTCAAAAACAGGTTATAGGTTACATATGCACCACCAAGTCAGAACAGTAGACCAAATTAAGAAGTGATAATAGACCAAATTATTAGGGTGAGGCACATGGGCTACTAACAGCTTACTACACAACATACACTTAGTATTACTTTCTTAGCTACAATATACATATCTCCCTGGCATAATACATAATTTATTCAGCACCATACAATACATTTTTGGACTCACATTGTTGTGCTGTGCTCACTTGAACAGGAAGGTGGCGCGGCTGTCCTTCGTGGGCAAATTTTGTCATCAAGCTTTGTCATCAAAGTCTGACATTCTTTGGATTTATGGTGCTTTCAAGACTAGGGGAAAAAAAGTTGAATCATGATGATGTCAGTGATCTCCAGGTCGTAGCTCTAGAAAGAGGCCCAGTTCCCAATTTACAATTCTGAGTTGAATGGAAGTCGTAGCTAATTTTTTTAGAGTCCCAGTTGTCTTGAACTCACTAAAGTCAGATTTTGCAGTTCCGAGTTAACAGTTGTTTTGAGCGTGGCACAAATCATGCTTCATTGACAGCATGGCCAATGTTGAATGTTTTTTCATTTTAAACTAGGAAAAGAGACCCTTAGTCTTAGACTTGGGACCACACAGCCACTCCACTGAATAGCAGGCTAATGATTGCTTGGCGATGCTTGCAGTTAGCCACTGATTCCTTCCAAACCACTCATTGTTGAATTTGCGATTTCCAACTTGTTGTGTAATGTTTATGTCCAATGGCCGATGAGCACTGATACATTTTATCTATAATTTCTCTTCATTATTTCTCTTCATATGACAAGGATAAAAAATATTTGCCAGTAGGCTGTCAACTTCATGATGATAAGTGCTAGCTAAGATTTTGAAAGTATGATGTTGACATGATCAGTCCAATCAAAGCTACTCTAGATATAACATGATTTAATGTCATTTTATCTGTGGCCAATGACCTTGAGCCTTCTTGGATGTTTTGAGCTCTACCCTTAGATTTGGCGGTGACGTAGTGTGTGTCCCCATGAGGTGGTGACGTAGTGTTCCCATGAGTGACACAACAATGAGCCAATCACGGTGGAACGTGATTGGCAAGGCTGAAAACTGCATTTTGGAGCTGCCTTATTCAAGAAAACAAAAAAGAGAGCATGTTTGTATGCAGCTTTATTAACTCAATTATATATATATTTTTTACATTGTTTGCAAACTGATATGTGATATGCCCCACCTACCCTGAATGATGGGTTGCCACTGAGGCAATCAATCACTTAGCGCAAATATCTCCAAACTTTCCTAGCATGAGAGCTACTTAAAACATTTTTAAAAATCGGTTAATCGCTCAGCACCACTATAGGTATTACTGGGCTATATCAGCCAATAGACTAGACATAGTTTGAAAGAGAGCCAAAGTTGGAGCGAGAACAAACACTTGCACTTTCTCGTTCTCTTGAACTACGTTTTAGGAGCGGGACAATTTGCAGGCAGAGACAATATCTATTTCCAGACAATGTAGTAGGCCTAATCTATAGCTTAATCACATTTAGGAAGTTCATTTCCTTGGAAAGATAACTGCCCCATGCTTCTCCGCCCATGCACAGGCTAAAGCCCACTCGATTTAATAGAGACCATACGCACGCCTGATCTTGCACGCCCAACTAGGAGAGGCGAGATATGGCTAATGAACTTGAAGCAGCAAGAATGATGAGAGCATACACTTGCACTTTCTCTCACGTTTTGCATAGCTATAGCCTACCTTTTAGGAGCGGGACAATTTGCAGGCAGAAACAAATAAATGGGTTATCAATATTTATAGTTTATAAATGATGATCAAATGTTTTGGGTGCACCACGACTCATGTTGGTTGACCGGCCTCCACCTTTTTCAATTATCAATATTTATTTAGAAAAACTGTAGTAAACGAATCATATTTTTCTTTTTTTCTCCTTTGGAATGATAACTGTGCTGTGCTTCTCCGCCTATGCATTTAATTGAAACCACACACATAGCCTATAGGCACACTTGATCTTGCACGCCCAACTAGGAGAGGAGAGGTGCTGCTGAACTTGAAGCAGTGAATTATGAGAGTGTGTGAATAGTGCGACAAAGAGGAGTTTTAATACAATAGATTGACTAAATCATAACCTACAAAACAGAAAGTTGTCAGTTTCCAAGTAGCCTAATGTGCGGGACTAAAACATATTTTCATCCCAAAGTTGTCTGTCTGACGGCCTGCTCCCGCCATCAGCATGAAAAATGCAGACCACACCTCAATGATCTCTGTCAGGGCCCGCGGGTTTCCCGCGGGAACAGCCCTCTACTTTTATCATCTGTTCGCTTAATCTCTCACTGAGAGTAGACATCCCACTGACATGTTTTGAGAATGACTATTATGCCTGATTCATTCTTTGGCCAAAGAAAGAACAATGTGAAAAGAAAATGATATGTGCCAGCATAGAGGTTCAGGTCAGCCCTATTGTGTGAATCAGTCATTATTTACCGAACAAAAATATAAACGCAACATGTGAAGTGTTGGTCCCATGTTTCATGAGCTGAAATAAATATCCCAGAGATGTTCCATACGCACAAAAGCTTATTTCTCTCAAATTTGGTGCACAAATTGGTTTATATCGCTGTTAGTGAGCATTTTTCCTTTGTCAAAATAATCCATCCACACAGCATGATCATTATATATCATTATAAATCTTGTGCTGGGAACAATAAAAGGCCACTAAAATGTGCTGTTGTCAGACAACACAATACCACATACATCTCAAGTTTTGAGGGGCCTTGCAATTGGTATGCTGACTGCAAGAATGTCCACCAGAGCTGTTTGTAGAAACTCTACTAGATTTCTCTATCCAACGTCATTTTAGAGAATTTAGCAGTACGTCCAACCGGCCTCACAACCGCATACCATGTGGAACCATGCCAGCCCGGGACCTCCACATCTGGCTTCTTCACCTGCTGGATCGTCTGAAGGTGGAGCAGGTTGGGGTGCTGAGGAGTATTTCTATCTGTAATAAAGCCCTTATGTGGGGAAAAACTAATACTGATTGGCTGGGCCTTGCTCCCAAGTGGGTGGGCCTATGCCCTCCCAGGTCCACCCATGGCTGTGCCCCTACCCAGTCTTTTGAAATCCATAGATTAGGGCCTAATGAATTTATTTAAATTGATAGATTTCCTTATATGAACTGTAACTCAGTCAAATTGTTGAAATTGTTGCATGTTGCATTTATATTATTGTTCAGTATAATTAGATCATCACCATTGGAAAAGAGTAGGCCTAAATACTTGTGCCTGGGTTTTACCATCAACCTGACTTTCCGCCCTGTAGTTCAATAACAGTGTCCTGTGTTTCTTTCCTAATGACCACTCTCAGAAATCCCTCAGGAGTAGCTACATTGGAAGCTACTCTTCCCGTATGTATGGTTCCTAAGAAAAAACAACAATGACCAGTTCAATACACTGTCTCTCTTTGGCCCCCAATGCAATGGCTAATGGCTTGTGGTCTCTCCAGAGTACTATATCTGCCTAACTTCTCCGACATAACCTAACTCTATCCTACATCAGCCTCCCACATCATTAGCGAGCCATGCTACGCTAGCCATGCTACACTGTGTTTCATGCACAATCACTCTATTCTCACGTTATTAAACCAGTCGCATACCTGATGAAGCCTGTTCGTATTGATTCCCTGTTCCCCCTTATCTTCTCCTTTCCAAATTCTGATGTGTGCCTTCCCATCCCCGCACAGAGCATTGTCACGGTTCCCTTCGAAAGGGACCGCATGAAAGCCTCACTGGTAGGATCATTATTAATTATCATCAGGTACAATTAATGGGCTGATACAACACCACCCCAGGAATTTCACATCCTGTCGTGTATCTCTCGGCTGTGATGTGTCCAGCTCAAATCTGTAGTTGATTGGTGGGCATGTTATTTTACAAGAAGAAAATGGTCTTGCCATCGAATGTTCCTTGTTACGTGACAGGCATAACAGCAGTGCCAAAGATGTGTCAATTGTTTTCCACCTTGATGTTTGAAAAGTTAGACTGTAGTTAAACATTACGTCTTGATATGCAAAATAGTTATACGTTTTTTATAGAGGTAATGGCCTGATTATTTGATTATTCAAAAGGTTTGGTAGTTATGTGATTTGATAATGCACATGAAAAAACATTGCTGGACAACCTATTGATTATAATCAACAGCTTGTAAATTGAACAAGCTGTTCAAGTAATATTCCCTAATATATCTTGAATAGCATCTGTAGCTATAGCTTATGCCAGGTAAAGCAATGTACCTGAGGCATTCTTCCTCAGTGCTGACACTCTATTCTTAACTAACTGCCCACAATTCTCAAGGGCCAGCCAGCCAGTCTGGCAACAAATGTGTGTAAATCTTATCGACGTTTTTTAGTTCTGGTACAAAGAATGATTTCAAACGCTCTGACCAGACATGGAAGAGAAAGAAAAGCCAGCCAGGGAATGGATCGGCTCTGGTACTAATCTTTAGCTCTGACAGGTCTCTTTGTCTCTCCGTGCCTCCGACCTCTTCGCTGTTTATGCCTTCAAGACAAAACCCCCAGACAACAACTCCAGACAGACAGAAAGACAGAGACTCAATGAAGCGGTAATCACTCCAGCCCATCTCAGGGGTGAGGAATTACATCAGAGTAATTGATTGGCAGTCAGTAATCAAAACCTCTCAGTAATTATACCCTGTCTTGGCGATGACTGTCCTAATGAAGATATATTTGTACTGTAAAGAGCTGAGGCCATTTATCTCCCAGTGCCTTGTTAAAGATCAAGATGCAGAATCAAGGGGGTTCAGGGAGGCATTTGAGGATAGGTCGGTCTGAACTGCATAACCATGGTGACCCATTACTTATCCGCAAGCTGATTGGGGGGGATTCTGCCCCATCCCAGTGAGAGGTGACAGCGAGCAAGCAAAACACTACACTGTTAGAAAGAAAAGTGCTAAGTATAACTGTGTAGGGTTCTTCGGTTTGTCCCCATAAGGGAACCCTTTTTGGTATAGGTAGAACCCTTTGCAGTGTTCTACTTAGAACCCTCTATGTAGAGTTCTTCATAGAATCCACTGTAAATTGTTCTACCTAGAACTGTCTATGAAGGGTTCTGCCTCTCCTAACAACCCCTTTATCCTCTAAATGTTATTCTTAGAACCCTCTATGAAGGGTTTGAAAGATAACCCTTTTATATTTGAAGGGTTCTTCCTAGAACCCTCCATTAATGGTTCCACCAGCCTTATTAGCCTTTAAAATTAAACACTTTATGAAAGGACATGACATACACCACGGTTCAGAAGGCCAGCATCCCAGAGCCGCCTCTTCACTGTCGACGTTGAGACTGGTGTTTTGCAGGTACTATTTAATGAAGCTGCCAGTTGAGGACTTGTGAGGTGTTTCTAAGTGACCCCAAAATATGAACGGTAGTGTACATCATAATGCCTTTCCTTGAGGGACTAGTTATACCCTAACACAGTGGTGTTAGGAAACTCCTAGTTTACAGGCCACATCAAGCCTGCAGTTCACCTTATGCTGGCTTGCAAAAGTGATGTGAAATTCCTATTGCTAGATTGAGGATATCCAACAATTTGAACTTTTAATCACCCACAACCTGCATTCAGAATAGCTGCCAGGATAAGGAGGCTTGATTAATGGGACTACCTAAATTATCTGAACTAGGACAACTATTTTAGTAACAGGTGCAATAAGTACAAATCCTAACAGATTGGTTTATAAAAAATATATTAATCTTTGTGTAGCATAAGATTAATCAACCAATCAATGTATATGCAAAAACACAGCATTGAAACAAAAATACATCTGAAAATTAACCTGCAATAGAGCATGCTGGGAAATATGATAATGATGGGTGAGGTTTTGAGTATTTTACACAATCATCCTCAACTCTGGTTATTAAAGGGGAACTGCACCTGCTGATTCGGGTCGTTTTATGGCTTGGCTTGATGGGAGCCAAATGTGAATTGGCTTGGGGGTGTGGTTTGATGTGGGTGTTTCCTGTGTGTGTCTTTGCCACCACCAAAACACACCCATCTGTCAGAACCTTTCCCGCAGTTGTTTCCCCCCACTCAATCACAATGAATAAATGTCCTGCAGGTATGGTGAAATGCCGGAGGAAGCTTTGAATTGGTCAGTAGCCTACAGAGTTATTTGAGAATAATACAATTCCTAACTTATGTAGATATTCTAAACTAAGTGTTTTGACAACTTTCAAATGTAGTAACCGGTTCATGTAGAATACACAACCATTTACATAATACCATAGAAGCAGTGTTCTGCTAATAGAGCAATGTGGACCTTTCACCTTTCATTGTCATTCCCAGCCGATACAGATACTGTGCCTATCTGCATTTTGTCTGGTGGTAATGGGGCTACCTTGGCAAACATGTCAGGGTGGTCATATCTTCTTGTGTGGTGTCCCTGATCCTGGTGCCCAAGGTTCTCCCTCCCCATATTGACTGATACGATTCAATTCAATAATAAAAAAAGACAATACAAGTAAAAGTTGTGTCTGGTAGAAAATGTATGCCGAGTGCCAGGTCTCTCTCCATTTAGAGACATCAGTATTAAGCCCGTCTGTCAGTCTGGACATCATCACATCATCTTGCAAGTCTCCAAGTGCTGGCTCCATAGATGCATCTGTGAACACGTATACAGTCACTGTTCTATTTTTTGTTTTATCTGACTAGGCAAGTCAGTTAAGAACAAATTCTTATTTACGATGACGGCCTAACAGAAGGCAAAAGGCCTGCGGGGACGGGGGCTGGGATTTAAAACAAATGTAATAAATAAATATAGGACAAAACACACATCACGACAAGAGAGACACCATAACACTACATAAAGAGAGACCTAAGACAACAGCATAGCATGGCAGCACCACATGAAAACACAGCATGATAGCAACACAACGTGACAACATCATGGTAGCAAAACAACATGGCAGCAGCACAACATGGTAGCAGCACAAAACATGGTACTGTACAAACATTATTGAGCACAGACAACAGCACAAAGGGCAAGAAGGTAGAGACAACAATACATCACTCGAAGCAGCCACACCTATTACCAATGACAGTTAGAATAGCTGATATCTGACATACAAGAATATACTCACGTTATTATACATGTTGAAGTTTGAACTTCTCAGTCAGACTAAACCTACCTAATTCTGGTCTCCCCATCGATGACCGTTGGTGAGCAGGCAAAAGGTGAGGCTGGAGGTAAGGTATTTGCCAGCACCCCATTGATGGGCATGGCAACGTAGATCCGCTCCTGGACCCTAATCAACAATACTCGTCGTTCACACATAAACACACACAGAGCACTGATTACATTATCAATGGTGGTTATGATAAGCATGGTGGAACCAACCTGATCGCAGCATTCACCTTTCGATTTCACTTCAGATATCATGATATGTGAAGTGATATAGAATGGTAAACGCAGCAATCAGGCTGGGGTCGACCAGGCAAGGTTATGGAGGTGAATTGGGACACAACTCTAAACTGTTTTGACCTTTGACCAGGTCAAATGTCACCAACCAGATTCAAGTGTCTGGCCTGTTCCATTTATAGGAATGCTCAAAAAGTGGACATGTCTGCGTGATTCTCAGTGTCCCCTTGCTGGTCTTCTCTATGTTTCATATTCGACTGCTAACTAGACATATCTTGTACAACTGCAGCAGGCAATCCTCATAAACAATGTACTTCCTCTTCTTATGAGGTGGGGTTGACTAGGAGAGCCTGTGACAGGGGGATACAATAGACAGCCAAGTGGTAGAACCCTATCCCTCAGCAAATAACCTTTTTGGAACCTTTTGTTCTTAGAGTGTAGAACTTAGCCGCTTTAAATTAGTATTTTCAACGGTTGCTCTATACGCTATCAAAATTATTCAGTTCTCTCTCTATGTGCAGTAATGTCCATGATATTCGGATGTCATTCCCTAAATTGGTTCTTGATAAGTAATTTCCCTATTTTGAAAGGCAAAAACACATTTGAAAAATACGAGTACTTTAAAAAGAATTCTGTGAATTTTTCTGTTATATCGCTGTTCAAGGAAATATCAGAATACGCTCTGAATCTACAAGGAAGAAATCCTTTTGAAGAGTAATGGCCCGATTCAGACAGGAAATGTATGCCTTTCCTATGCACGCCTTTCCTACGCACTTCTAAGAAGTTGGTATTCAGACTTACAGTACCTTATGCAGGTGTGTAACGGGCTTAGCAGGCTTGGTTCCCTTGCGTGCGCTGAATACATTTAAATAAATTGCTGAAAACCCTCCCACTTGCTGGCCAACAGGTTTTCTCGTGGAGTTTTCATTCAATAGGGTTTTCAGTACATTTATCTAAAGCCATTCCTTTAAATTTGGTGTACCTTTAATTAACATTTTCTTGACAGAATCACTAGAATATATTGAGAAAACGGTTCAGAATATTAGGGATCAATGAAGGAAAGCCATGTAAATACACGCATATTCATTTTCAGCCCCAATTGGTAGATTTTAAAATATTCTGATCTTATATATTATTTAGGGTTATTTATGAAAAAAAAAAAAAACTGTTTTGGAGAGCTTTTACGCATTTTTTAAAATCGGTGAATCAAAAATACAGATTCATCCTGAAAGTTGCCAGATTCAATTGATCAATCCATGAAATATTGGAAGGTGAGAAAAGTGTACAATAGGGTTTGAAAAGAATGTGTCAAAGACTCCAGCCACCTAAGTCATAGGCTGTTCTCTCTGCTACCGCACGACAAGCGGTACTGATGCACCAAGTCTGGAACCAACAGGACCCTGAACAGCTTCCACCACCAAACCATAAGACTGCTAAATAGTTAACCAAATAGCTACCCGAACTATCTGCATTGACCCCCATTTACACTAACTCTTTTGACTCATCACATACGCTGCTGCTACTGTTTATTATCTATCCTGTTGCCTAGTCACTTTACCCCTACCCATACAGTATGTGCCTTCAGAAAGTATTCACACCCCTTGACTTTTTCCACATTTTGTTGTGTTACAGCCTGCATTTTAAATTGATTCATTGGCCTACATACAATACCCCATAATGTCAAAGTGGAATTATGTTTTTAGAAATGTTTACAAATTAAGTATTCAACCCCTTTGTTATGGCAGGCCTAAATAAGTTGAGGAGTAAAAATGTGCTTTAACAAGTCACATAATAAGTTGCATGGACTCATTCTGTGTGCAATAATATTGTTTAACATTATTTTTATTGACTGCCTCATCTCTGTACCCCACACATACAATTATCTGTAAGGTCCTTCAGTCGAGCAGTGAATTTCAAACACAGATTCAACCACAAAGACCAGGTAGGTTGTCCAATGCTTGCAAAGAAGGGCACCTATTAGTAGATGGGGGAAAAAGAAGACATTGAATATCCCTTTGATTAAGTTATTAATTACACTTTGGATGGTGTATCAATAAACCCAGTCACTACAAAGATACAGGCACCCTTCCTAACTCAGTTGCCGGAGAGGAAGGAAAATGCTCAGGGATTTCAATGGTGACTTTAAAACAGTTATAGAGTTTAATGGCTGTGATAGGAGAAAACTGAGGATGGATCAACAACATTGTAGTTACTCCACAATACCAACCTAATTGACAGCGTGAAAAGAAGGAAGCCTGTATAGAATACACATATTCCAAAATGTGCATCCTGTTTGCACCAGGTCACTAAAGTAATTCTGCTAAAAATGTAGCAAAGCAATTACATTTTACAAAGTGCAATGTTTGGGGAAAATATAATACAACAAAACTGAGTACCACTCTTCCTATTTTCAAGCATAGTGGTGGCTGTATCATGTTATGGGTATGCTTGTAATCATTAAGGACTGGGGAGTTTCTTTGGGGAAAAAATAAACGGAATGGCACAGGCAAAATCCTAGAGGAAAACCTGGTTCAGTCTGCTTTCCACCAGACACTGCCAGATGATTTCACCTTTCAGCGGGACAATAACCTAAAACACCAGGCCAAATCTACACTGGAGTTGCTTACCAAGAAGACAGTGGAACATTCACTGTGGCTGAGTTACAGTTTGACTTAAATCTGCATGAAAATCTATGGCAACACCTAAAAATGGTTGTCTAGCAATGATCAACAACCAATTTGACAGAGCTTGAAGAGTTTTGAAAAGAATAATGGGCAAATGTTGCACAATGCAGGTGTGGAAAGCTCTTAGAGACTTATCCAGAAAGTTGCTTCTTCAAAATATTGACTCAGGGGTGTGAATACTTATGTAAATTAGATATTTCTGTATTTCATTTTCAAAAAATATTCAAAAATTTCGATTTTTTGTTGTTGTTGACCTTTGTCATTATAGGGCATTGTGTGTAGATGGGTGAGAAAAAAGATCAACTTAATCCATTTTGAATTCAGGCTGTAACACAACAAGATGTGGAATAAGTCAGGAGGCATAAATACTTTCTGAAGGCACTGTATCTACCTCCATTATCTCGTACCCCTGCACATCGACTCAGTACTGGTACCCCGTTTATATAGCCAAGTTATTGTTACTCATTGCGTATTTATTCCTCGTGTTATATTACCTTTCTATTATAAAAAAATGTCTCTGCATTGTTGGGAAGGGCCCGTAAGTAAGCATTTCACTGTTAGTCTACACCACATTTTTACAAATAAGATATGACAAATACAATGTTATTTGATTTGAACAATAGTCCTATAAATCTACCCTAATAATCCTCACTAATCATGGAACTGTGATGACAACGGTCCAGTCATCGTAAACCTAGCACCATCCTCCAGGTATAAACTGCTGCATATGGTCTGCATTACATAATGATATCCCAAATTATTGCACAACTTGTAATGCCTAATATGATCCACTTTTGCTAGCGATCTTCAGGAACTACTAGTCAAACGTGACAGAGGAAAGAAAGGTAACAATGTAATGGCATGATGCAAAATGTAAGGAAATGAACACTAAAGTGACAGTTATAAATGTATGTGGGTATGACTGATGGAGGCATCTGATAGTGTCTAATATTTAACATGATACAAATTGTTTTAAAAAATACAGTGAAAAGTCCAGGCATATATTTCTAGAAATCACAAATCAACTTGGTAGGTTTGGCGCTATACTATATACGAATGGCTACAGAAGCCTATAGTTTGGGTCTCCAAATTTCATCCCTGCAAGTTATGAGGCCAGAATTTCATAAACTTTACTGTGGAAAAGCTGATGTGCTTTAGTTTGCTGATTGGTTTCACATTTATCTCCAGCGATCATAAGGTAAAACATATATAAAACAATTGTAATTTAGATTTACAATCACCTTGTCCAAACAGCTTACTCATTTACCTCGCCCTTATCAATAGCTCTTAAAAATGTGTAAATTACAGTGCATGGAGAATAGTGTTATTTCTATCGAAAAAACAGGAAGTAGATGTTGTTCCACTTGGAATCGACATGTTGCTCGAGCTTATTCATCATTTGACCGCACGTAAAGGTGTTTGAATTATGAGGGAATTAAGTCCAGGTGTGGGTACAAGGAAGAAAATTACTATTATTGCTGAGCATCGAACTTGTTTTAATACCTTAAGACCAAAAATATACTGCTTAAGAGATTTCATATGTAAGGCTGCCACTCGCCATTAAGCTACAACCCTGTAATTATAGTGCAGGGCAGGGGGAACCGGGGAGGAAAGGCTGGGGCCTAGGGGGGAAGGGGGGGCGAAGGGGGAACAGTTTATAGAGAGGGTCTTCTGGGTGGAGAGGGACAAATGGGTGGGTTTCCCTGTGTGTCCTGCTTTTTATTTTACTCACATGGGTTTATCAACACTAAAGATAACAATTACATTTTAGAAAAATAATGGCAACACTATATTCTCTCATGGAATTGCAAAGGCCTTAATATTCCTATCATGCGTTCCAGCTGTCTTGATATTCTAGCAAGAAACCATATTGATATAATAATGCTCCAAGAAATGGATAATCCTGAACGTATCGTGAATAATGATGAGTGAGAAAGTTAGAGAAGCATAAATATGGGGTTTGGAAGGAGACATGTTAAGAAGGGGAGTTTGGGTGGGCCTACCTCTTTGTTTCTCTTTTATTTGGTCAAAAAAATGTAGTGGAAAATAATAAGTGTCGAAAAAAAAGTGCATAAAAAGGGAAATACGTTTCATTTACGCACGCTTAACTTGGGTCGGAATTCCCCCCTTAATGCATTGGTAGTTCAAGAAATAGTATTAAGCATTATTGTCTCATTTATAAATCAATATAATATGTAAGAGGGAAGCTGAATTAGTAAGTGGTTACCCAACCATATGACCCCTGAAATCATTGACCATGTGCAGTTTTTACTGCGGTCTTATTGTATGATGTGGTACAGACATATTCTGATCCAAGTTTGTTTTAAATGGTTTTGTTATCAACTGGCACAGCTTTACAGAGCTACAGTGAAGAAGGCTAAAGTGTATAGAAAAACCAATTCAGTAACCAGATGGTGTTCAGTAGGGCACACCGTTTATGTGCCCTATCCAACAGCTGTGTGTTGTTACTGCACAAGGTCAAGTTTTAAATCCCCATTTCACTCCTCGTATCAAAACGTATTCTCCCTTCTAGTGCCTACTGAATACAACTCAGGTCTCCAATTGTCCACTGGCTGTAACAATAGGATTTCCCTCACAATATGAGCCTTTGACCTCTATGCAAAAGGTTTGGCGATTAAGATATAATAAAAATTAACTGAACTGGTGAGCAGTTTTCACAATGTAGGGCTAGTATTAATGAAATGAGGATCATTGAGAGAGCAATTCCATTTCAAAAGGCTTTAAAAAAAATATCCCACAAATTGGACAGGAAGGGGAATTACACGCCTATCATAATGCATTGGGATGAGACTAGTAAAATAATTGAACAAGAGCTGACAAATAATTGAATAGCTTGTAGGTATTCTAAATATGGACACTTTTTTTCTGTCATTAGAATTTTTGTATTTATTATTATTTATATTTTGACAAGATTTTACATGGATGAGACTCACAGCATGGTAATGGATTGACATAACAGTATGAGGTATAAATATTGGGAAGGCTTCCACAAATGACAACAGAGATCCATACACAACTCTTGATGAAAGGCTGTGATGAACATAATTGATTCACGGTCCATGATTATCTTCCATCTATACTGTATGTAGTACTTACTTACATCATTAAGCCTTATATTAGCCAATATTAAACCAACAAATATTAATAACTCATTTGACAGGCTTTGACAGAATACAGCTATACATGTATACAGGCCGTTTCCAATTAACATTGTAATGTCTTAGAATCACATTTCCTATTCACTTCCATGTGCTATTATTTTTAGTGTGTTGGATTGATGCCCAGAGCATTGAGGAGAGGTCAGAGTGCTCAATGAGAGGAATATTTTGAGAAACACACAACTATACTGTTTGGCTAACATATTTGACTTTGCTCATCAGAGGTTATGTGAAACAGAAACTTGTGATGTAATAGTGCTACAATGTGGATTCAAAGTGCTTTCAGAGTTACCGGTTTAATTTCCAGGTAAAGTACCTAAGTGTTTACATGCATTACAGCACTACACTTACACACCTGTTAACTGCACAAATTCTGAAGTGTCCTAATCTGCCCTGCAAAAAGACTATAGATCTAAATAGCAAGGTTATGAATGAACCAGGGTGTAAATCACTTGAAGCGAGCCTATTGTGTGCCTGTGTGTGAATGTGCCTCTATCCTGCTAAGATAATGCTTTGTCCTCTTTTTTCTGCTATACAGTAATAGCTAAGTCCCCGGTGCACTCCCATTATTTTCAATATAACCACCCCTTATCAAGTTTCTCAGCAGTCTCCTAAGTGGTTTATGCAGACAAGTCATAATCAACGCTTTGAAGACCTATTAGGGACCATTCCATCCAGCGATGATTGCATACTGCAATTTGATTTGTTGACAAACATTAATAATGGTCAATGGTTTATTATAAAATCATTAGCACTCTAAAATCTCATTATAAGTGGAACGTCATCCCATAATGCGTTTATATTAATTTACCGCAAACCAGAAAGGTAGGAGGTAAAGCGACAGACAACCTTGCTCCCCTTAGCCAGCTCAAGCTGAATGGACTGGGGAAATACGGAGAATACAACAAGACAGACCATGGGCTTCAATTATAGACAGACTTCATATCAGATTAGTGTAACAGTATCCAACGGCCCATTTTAACTGACTGAATAAGATATACAGATAACTGCCAAAATAAAGGAAACACCAACATACACTGAGTGTACAAATCATTAAGAACACCTACTCTTTCTATGACAGACTGACCAGGTGAATCCAGGTGAAAGCTATGATCCCTTATTGTTGTCACTTGTTAAATCCACTTCAATCAGTGTAGATGAAGGGGAGGATATAGGTTATATAAGGATTTTTAAGCCTTGAGACAATTGAGACATGGATTATTGTGTATGTGTGCCATTCAGAGGGTGAATGGGCAAGATAAAATATTTAAGTGCCTTTGAACGGGATATGGTAGTAGGTGCCAGGCGCACTGGTTTGAGTGTGTCAAGAACTGTTTTTCATGCCCAGCAGTTTCCATGTGTATCAATAATGTTCCACCACCCAAAGGACAGTGTATATGGGTCTTTGGTTGAAGGGTTAAAATACCACAGGTCAGTGTCTGTCTATGTTGATGCTGTGTGTATGCATGTGTGCGTGTTGTTTTCCCTCATAAAGTGTGCCAAACCCCAAAGATGTGGTTGTTACAACCAAGAGACTTGTCTATGGCAAACGTGCACTCACTCTCCACTCTCATCAAGCTACTCCATCCTCCTCAGAGAACTCAGTGATTGATGCAAACAAGTCCACATGAAGTGTAACGTGGAGAGCCCGTTGTTTTCGATGCTAATCTCAATAATGTAGCCGGGACCTAACTTATCACTGGGGCTTTAAACCAGAGGTGGAAGAGATGGGATGGCTCTATTAGTCATTTCTCCTCATAATGTCCCAGTCACTCTCGCCCTTTAACAATCTAATAAGCCTTCTCTCACTGTGGACAAACAATTCCATAATGGCCGCAGGATTCTTAGGGAGGCTGGTGGCTGTAATTGCAATGGGCCTCTGGCTTTGTTTACACCTAACTCAAATCAGCGATCGGTCGGCATCGGAGTCAATCAAAAGCTGCATTCTCCCATTGGGTGTTTATTTATATGTTTCTCATTTACTTTTCTAATGCACAGATGATCTGTCTCCGTTGTCAATGCAATCACTTTGTTGTAGAACCACACTGAAGGGAAGTGAGTATCGTAGGTTGAAAATAGTTGATTTGATCTGTAAAGATTGTGGTTTTGTGTTCTTGTCTTGAATTTAGCGGGGACTTTGGAGAAATCGCTCTGCTGTTGACAATTTACAGGTCATTTCCAGTTCCTTTGTTGCCTGTGTCAGAGTATTCAAGGCAAATCTGTCATTCAGTTTAGAAAAGTTGAGGCACTTTTTGAGGCACAATGTCCTGTCTTCTGAAGCAAATCAAGAATGTGTTACTGAAAGAAAAGAAGTGGGGAGGTGAAATTGGATTAAATATGATGATGTATGTTTATCAACTCCTGTGGGATTCTTTTGTTTGTGTGATTAACTTAGAAATGTTACATTCTAGTTGAATATTGGTATGTGTTAATATCAATATGATTCAAATGATTCACTGATACATCTTTGGTTTCAAATGTTTGTAGATGTTTAAGATGTTTTTCTAATATTGGCTAGGATTTCTATTCCATCATACCATTCTTTTTTAGGAGTAACGTGAAGAGCTGAACAACCCACATGGCAGATGTAGCCACTGGCTGACCTTATCTGGCCCTGTTTCAGGAATGGGTAGTGATGCAAAGTGCAACAGTCCAGTAGTTCTGTCTGTGTTTTTCCTAATATACCTATGGACTAAGTGCACTTGAGCTTTAGAGTGTTATGTTTAATAACTAACATACAAGCGATGCGGAGTAACAGTCACCCAAGGCACTGATCATATAAGCCTACTGTATATCCATTCTCTTAAAATACAGGGGGTGCTATTTTCGCATTAGCATAATTTGCTCTACAGATTAAACTGCCTCTTATTCAATTATTGCTCTTACTATATGCATATGAATCATACCATTGGAAAGAAAACAATCCCTAGTTTCTAAATCCGTTTCAATTTTGTCTCTGAGTGATACAGAAGTCATTCAACAGCACTTTCCATGACCAAGAACATAAAATCAAGATGTTTATGCTGGCTTCAAAGCTCTGCCTATATATGGTCGTGCCTCCTATGACCCGAAACACAACTCACTGGCCTTCCTCTGGGTGTCTAGAGGACGTCAGAGGAAAAATTTCTTGTCTATCTGGGACTGACGTGAAATGAGAGCAAAATCTTTGGCATGACCGACAACTTCCGGTTCTCTGTTGCATGGAAATTGGAGCTACGTTTGTCTTCTGTTGTGCGGCCATTACTATCTCCGTGTCGAAGTTTGTTTGATACATGTGACCAGATCATCGTAATGTATGTTTTTTCAATATAGTTTAATCAGATTATTTGAATTTTTTAGGGAGTTTTTCGGTGTTCCGTTGTTAGATTTTAGTATCGTTTGAGAAACCCGTGCCACTCGACCGGTACCTGTGTTAAATGGAGTGGGAAAGGAACGACTCTGAACGGAACCAACAACTCATCTTGACAAAGGACACTTTGATCAACATTCTGATGAAAGATCAGCCATAGTAAGACCCAATTTACGATGTTATATCATATCTGTTGTGCATGTGATCTTGCCGTGGGCGCCCAGCCGAATCTGCCTGGTATAGCTATGCTAATTTAGCGCTACATTTTGTTTTCGTTATAAAACATTTAAGAAATCTGAAATATTGTTTGGATTCACCAGATGTTGGGCTTTCAATATCTGTACGCTGTGTATTTTTCTGAAATGTTTTAAAATGAGTAATTAGTTATATGACGTTGGTCTCTGTAATTGTTCTGGCTTGGTCGGCACCTTTTCAGATTGCAGCTGCAATGTAGAACTGTGATTTATACCTGAAAAATGCACATTTAAAAAAAAAAAACTATGCTATACCATAAATATGTTATCAGACTGTCATCTTATGAATTTGTTTCTTGGTTAGTGGCTATATATATTTTTATTTAGTCGAATTAGTGATAGCTACTGACGCAGGGAAAAACTGTTGGGAGTGAAAAAATCCTCTCCTTTGCTAACGTGGTTAGCTAATAGATTTACATATTGTGTCTTCCCTGTAAAACATTTTAAAAATCTGAAATGGTGGCTTTATTCACAAGACCTGTATCTTTCATCTGGTGTCTTGGACTTGTGATTTAATGATATTTAGATGCTACAAGTTACTTGTGACGCTATGCTAGCTATGCTAATCAGTGGGGGGTGGGGGGGGGGGGGTGCTACCGGATCAGGGTTGGTGACTCGTGAGAAGTTAAGAACTTGTTCTTTGAATATGTTCCCAGGTAAAAGGCTCTGAGATGAAAAACTCAGAACCATCAGCCCGAATTGCCTTTGGAGAATCTTGCCCTTTCCTCTCTGATGGTGCTCTGTCGTTTGTTTCGAATCAGGCAATAGAACAACTTCTTGGATAAACACTAGATAACAAATCTCTCACCTTTTTCATGACTGCTGGCAGATTTTCTTATTTTTTTATTCAATGCTCTAAGGTGATTTGAGCCGCTACACAAAGCCATGTGAAATGTGATAATATTTCACAGCAAGCTTTCTCTTGAAAGAGTTTGTGAAGCTTCACAAGCAGTCGATCCAAACCCAAACAAACTGCTCGAAACTTGGAAAATACTGATTTGTATTAAGAAAAACAACACCATTTTACAATGTCACAAATATAGTGAAGTTGTGCAGGTATTAATTTGATACAAAAATATAACAGTTAATATGTTGCAATGGTTGCAAGCAACAGTTCTGCAGCTAGCAGCTACAGTACATTGCTAACGGCTAGCGACTTAACGTACAATATTTGGGTTAAATAACATGGAAATGGTGTCATGTTTGCTTTGGTTTGCAGACCTTAAGGTCAGTGTTGTAAAGCACTAACAAAGCTTTCTAGTGATCCTAAATGTAGCCTTAAGGGGGGCAAGGAGTCCCTCCAGACTTTCCAATAATAGAATTGGGGCATACAGGCCATGCAGTAGTGGCTAACTGCTTGATTTGAGTAGCTGTGCTACAGTGGCTGTGCCTAATCTTCTGAATGAACTACCAGTGTCATTGCTTAAGATACTGAACCTAATTCTCTTCAACGCTAACCACAGGGTATCTAGGCTTAGGCTATCTTGCAAGACTTATCGTCCAAACAGCAGCTGGGTGAGTGGTTCTCACACTTAAGTCACGTTGTGATAATGACAGTATGGAAGTTGAGAACTGTGTTTTCTCAGCTCTGTTAAAAGAAAAGTGTGCCTCTCCCAGGTCCGTACGGGAGTTGCGGTGATGGGACAAGACTGTAAGTACCAATTGGATATCACGAAATTGGGTAGAAAAAGGGGTAAAAAGTTACAAAATATATATATATACAGTATATACAGTGCGTTCGGAAATGATTCAGACCCCTTGACTTTATCCACATTTTGTTACGTTACAGCCTTATTCTAAAATGGATTAAATAAAAAATATTCCGCAGCAATCTACACACAATACCCCATAATGACAAAGTGAAAACAGGTTTTTAGAAATTTTTGCAAATGTATTAAACTTAAAAAACAGAAATACCTTATTTACATAAGTATTCAGACCCTTTGCTATGAGACTCAAAATTGAGCTCAGGTGCATCCTGTTTCCATTGGTCATCCTTGAGCTGTTTCTACAACTTGATTGGTGTCCACCTGTGGTAAATTCAATTGATTGGACATGATTTGGAAAGGCACACACTTGTCTATATAAAGTCCCACAGATGACAGTGGATGTAAGAGCAAAAACCAAGCCATGAGGTCGAAGGAGTTGTCCGTAGAGCTTCGAGACAGGATTGTGTCGAGGCACAGATCTGGTAAAGCGTACCAAAACACATCTCTGGAGAGACCTGAAAATAGCTGTGCAGCAACGCTCCCCATCCATCCTGACAGAGCTTGAGAGGATCTGCAGAGAGGAATGGGAGAAACTCCAAAAATACAGGTGTGCCAAGTTTGTAGCGTCATACCCAAGAAGACTTGAGGTTGTAATCACTGGCAATGGTGCTTCAACAAAGTACTGAGTAAATGGTCTGAATACTTATGTAAATGTGATATTTCCATTGTTTTTGTCTAAATTCACAAACATTTCTAAAAATCTGTTTTTGCTTTGTCATTTTGGGTTATTGTGTGAGGGGAAAAACGATTTAATCAATTTTAGAATAAGGCTGTAACGTAACAAAATGTGGAAAAAGTCAAAGGGTCTGAATACTTTCCGGATGCACTGTAAATACAGAACCAGTCAAAAGTTTGGGCACACCTACTGATTAATTGTTTTTTATTTATTTTTACTATTTTCACATTGTAGAATAATAGTGAAGACATCAAAACTATGAAATAACGCATATGGAATAATGTAGTAACCAAAAAAGTGTTGACCACTACATGATTCCATATGTGTTATTTCATAGTTTTGATGTCTTCACTACTATTCTACAATGTGAAAATAGTAAGAATACAGAAAAACCTTTGAATAAGTAGGTGTTCTAAAACTTTTGACCGGTAGTGTATATAAAATAAAACAGTGTAAAATGTCCCACCAACATTAGACCAATCATGTTCTGTATATGTTTGGTAGGATGTTGATGGAATATTGCCCTAACCCTAAGAAAACTGGACACAGGAATGTTCTTGCAGCCTTCCAGTGAAACGTGTCTAGAACATTAATAATAGATATTCTGAGAACATGGCAGCGGTGGAAAAAGTACCTCATTGTCATACTTTAGTAAAAGTCAAAATACCTTAGTAGAAAATGACTCAAGTAAAAGTGAAAGTCACCCAATAAAATATGACTTGAGTAAAAGTCTAGAATTATTTGGTTTTAAATATACTTAAGAATCAAAAGTCAATGTAATTGCTAAAATATACTTCAATATCAAAAGGAAAAATATAAATAATTTCAAATTCCTTATTTTACGCAAACCAGAAACCACCGTTTTATTTATTATTTACGGATAGCCAGGGACAGACTCCAACACTCACACATCATTTACAAACAAAGCTTGTGTGTTTAGTGAGTCCACTCAATCAGAAGCAATAGTGATGACCAGGGATGTTCTCATGATAAGTGCATGAATTGGACCACCTTCCTGTCCTGCTAAGCATTCAAAATGTAATGAGTACTTTTGTCTGTCAGGGAAAATGTATGGAGTAAAAAGTACATTATTATCTTCAGGAATGTTATGAAGTAAAAGTAAAAGTTCTCAAAAATATAAATAGTGAAGTAAAGTACAGATACCTCCAAAAACTACTTAAGTAGTACTTTAAGGTATTTTCACTTAAGTGAACATTGCAACTGAGTTCTGGGTAAGTTCTGTTTGACATTTAGGGAATGTTCTCCTAACTCTAACTCTAAAACATGCAAAATAGATTCACATTAGGTTTTTGCTCACATACTGTACATGCTTCCTTACTAACGGAAAACTGGACACAAACATCTGGGGACCATTACGGGTAGCATTACAAAAACATTCTCTCTCTCTAGAATTGTTAACTGGTTTAGCAGCAAAAGGTGAAAGAGCCTTGGTTGCTAAGACAACTTATGCTGAAGCAGAAACCGCTCTGCAAACATTAATTATTGTCAATTGTATACCAGCGGTGCTGTTTTTCTGCAGTGTTGTAGAAATAATATGAAAACGTTCAATGATAAGGAAAATAATAAAATATGAATAGGGTTGAGTCAGGCAGAGCCTGTGTGCGCAGCAAATTTCAAACTCTTACAAAAGTTTCAAAAGAGAAGGAAACAGTGTTTGGAGGATATGGCTCATCTGTGTAGCAAGTTATTGGCATAATATTTTGGGAATATGTAGTCAAGCTTGATGTGTTTCTCAAATCCCTCCAGACCTCCCAAAAACTGGCATGAATATTAGAACAGAAGACATGTTTTTTGCTTTGACACAAGGTTCATTTTAAGATCAACCATGAGAGACATGACTTTACTTTCAAACTTTCTCCTACTCAAGTCCTGAATATTTCTTTGCTTACTCTGGTTAGTGTAGCTTACATACCACTACTGATATGAATGTATAAATGAAACCCCAACAGGAGTCAGGGTAGGTAAACATAGAATGCCAGAAGGTCTAGTTGTTTTGTCACCTGGTTCAACTCATCATGGTCTTCATTGGGCCAATTAGCAAAATCACAACAATCAAGAGTGCCTGCACATGCTATTTCTCTCTAAGGCTAAAGTGTCCTACCCTTGGTGACCTCCCGTTCCAAATGAATTGCTGTGATATATGCCTTTACCATCTGTTCAATCTTAAAGTAGAATATGCTGCTGAGATACAAAAGCAGAGTAACTCTATCACAAATCTTAAGAAAGTACACAAACTTTTCCCCTTTCATTAACAACCTAACATCATTATTTCATCGATTGAACTGAAAATACAGGCCTAACCATTTCCGGCCCTCTTTTGGACAAGGAATTGCTGTCACGCTAAAGCCCAAAGTATCTTAGGTTAACCTTGCCATCACTCACCCTGCAACCATAAAATAACACTGTAATGGTCAATAACTCAATTTCCACTTATTCGCCTCAATCTGCGTAATGTTGATAGAAACACAAAATACAAATGTTCAATTACCTGTGCTTCCCTTTCCCATTAAAGTTAAAAGTAACAACCCAGCCCAGCACAACCTTTCCAGTCAGTCCCCTGTAAGCTGCAGTAGCAGCTGCTGGTGGGACCAGGGCTTTTGGAAAGTAATGAGATCATGCTAATGTTGTATGTGACATTTCAGCTGATTGGGAAGGAGTTATCTCCAAGTAAAGGTGCCTCTCCATTTTAGTCTCAGCCCCATTTCCCCCTCCTCACACACAGAAAGAAACACACACGCACACACACAGTCATCCACACACACACAGAGGATAAATAACTGATACTGGCACGTTTCTTTGAATAGCAAGACTTTAGAGACTTTATGATGTCCATTGCGAGAGCAGTGATTATCCTACAAGACTGCTGATGTCTGGGGAAATTTGATTTTATGCTATGTGTGTTGACATTCGATAACATTTTGAGTGTCAGTGTTTCTGTAATGTGGTACCTGCTGATGTTGTGTACAAGACCCTGCTACTGTATCTCTTGAGAATTTCCCCCTTGAGTGGCTCCTGCGTTCAAATATTTAACGAACAGGTGAAGAAATGTTATGTTGTAGTGTCTAATGTATAGAGATAAGGTCCGGTCCACAATCTCTTGCAATAATACATCATAAGGTTGTATAGCCTACACGCTACCTTTGTCAATGTGGCAGACAGCTTGAAAGGTTGATTTCCATGAATCTTGGATATGACACCTGTTTAACCTGGTTGCAAGTACTGTTTCATAATCAGTAGACAGTTAGAAAACTGAAGTATGTGTACGTGCATATGTGTATGTCAAATTCAACGGCTGCTGCTAGGAATTTGTTATGATTCTATGTATTTTTATGTAATTATCAAGGTTTGAGTTGTTATGTGGCTTTTGGGGAGCCATTTTAGGTCACATAGAAATGATTAGTCACGTATTGAAACTGCATTTCAATCACCTGGGGTTTTTGGTAATACCTTGTGCACCTCTGTATGCTTTCTACATTTAATCACTGATGTTTTGTGTTCTTTTTTAGGCCACAAATTTGTCACTGAAGGGGAATACGTTGATATGACAGCGATCACTAAAGAACAGTCGGGATCGTATGAATGCATCTCCTCCAATGACATCTCAGCCCCAGATGTGAGGACGGTGAAAGTCACAGTCAATTGTAAGCATAAAAACAAACAATGACGGCAAACAGCTCAACACTCAAACAAAGCTAAATAGTCAGCTAATGTGGCTCTTTTATCAGCTACATGGTATTTCAAGGCTGTTGTTGATCCAAGCTTGTTTTAAGAGCTTACTGGGGTAAATAAATTCATTTAAGAAGTCTTTTATTAGTTTAACATGTTAGCTAGCGTGTACATTGGTATCAACAGTAAACATATTGAAGGACTTCACAGATTATTCAGGATAACAGATACTTCATCTGTTTGAAACAGTTCAGTTTGAAGGACAGCAAATGAATGGTTATCAGGTAGGTAGACACAGCAATATGACATAATTCATAAAAGCATCATTTCAATCTTTCAAGACTGCAAAAATAGGCTGTTTCCAATGTGCACCATCCCGTGAGGCATACCCACATTAGGAAGACCCAATAGTGTCAGTCTTGGCAGATCAGAATATTGTTGTTGATTTCTGTAAGCAGAAAGTTGCCCAGCTGTGTGTGATGATGTCATATTGCTGAGTTTACCTTTAATGATAAATTGGATATGTACTGCTATAAAACTAATTTAATGTCATGCATCCTACAGACGCTCCCTTCATTTCGAATGCCAGGAGTACAGGTACCCCAGTGGGCCAAAAAGGGGTGCTCCAATGTGAGGCCTCTGCTGTTCCTGGGGCAGATTTTGAGTGGTACAAAGAGGACCGCAGGTAAGTCCTTAAAATATTTTTTTTTTTAAATAGTCTATGTTATAAATGTCCAATGCAGCCATTTTAATCTCAATATCAAATCATTTCTGGGTAACAATTAACCTTTTCACCTGTGTGTTCCAAATATCTGTCACGATCATGTACTGGAGAGAATGAGGACCAAGGCGCAGCTGGATATGAATACATCTTCTCTTTTAATTAAACGAACGAAGATGAACATGAAACAAAAAAACACTATTTCGAAAAAACAAAACAACAAAACGACCGTGAAGCTACAAACGTTGTGCATAGACAGACAGGCTACAAACGTTCTACATAGACAATTACCCACAACAAATGAGAGCCTATGGCTACCCTAAATAAGGCTCCCAATCAGAGACAACCGAAATCAGCTGTCTCTAATTGGGAACTCATTCAGGTAACCATAGACTCTCCTAGATCACTCACCAACATAGACAACGCTAGACATCTACACTCAACACAAAACCATATATTTCACCCCATAACCCCTTTACCAAATAAACACCCAAATCCAACAAAACATAAACATTACCCATGTCACACCCTGACCTAACTAAAATAATAAAGAAAACAAAGAATAATAAGGCCAGGGCGTGACAATATCTCTAACGGTCGCCCGAGCGTGAGTTGTTTTATGCACATGATTTCAGGACTATTAGCACGCGCTGCCTGCTAATTAATCTATAGGCTATGTTTCAACTTGTGAATTGAAAATTATTTATAACAAAAAAAAATGTAATACAATTTTATTGAGGTGTGTTCCGCCTCCTCATTAATTCACATTAAAGTAGCCCATTTCAGGGAATTTATGTTTGAACCTTTACTTAGCCGGACAAACTTCTCTCTTCGAGAGCCCAAGCACTTCCACAGTGTTTCCGCAGATCAAGTATGCAGATATTTACACAGTCTTGCACAAACTGGAACATTTTCTTGCTGGCGCCAGAAAAAATAAACAAAATAAAATAAACTGGTCACCATCAGGACATAACTTAGTAAGGACTGCGTTTGTGCAAAATGTTTCTGTGAAAAATACAGTGCGGCTAGCTCAAATGCTGACTGTTGCGTCAATCGAAACTTGACATTCTAAATAAGTGTTGTAATCCCACCGGTTTGAGCGTACTTTGCAGGGACAACTGTAGATGAACACACTTGTTTGTTGGTACGTGTGAAAAGGTTATGTACCTGACTGTGATTGTTTTTTAAAGGAAAATGGTCTAAAAGAAACAAAAATATCTTATTAGCAAAGAGCAATTTTTCAAGCAAGAATTTTGCTAGGACTGTCTGGACGTGTTCTGAGTGGAGAGGGGAAAACTGAAAATTGTTATTGGCAGAGAGGTTTGGAAGTGTATTTCTTATTCGTCTAGTAACTATTATGGGTGGGCTCTTACCTGTTTCACTGACTGGTGTGTGGAAAAAGGGATACATTGTGAGTCTGGGAATACAACAAAAAACGGAGCTGAACGACATTTTACAGGACTTTTATGGTTCAGTCAGGAACATGAATGGCGAAGAATATGAGATTAGCAGCTACGCTGGAATCAGAGCTGGTTAGACCCCACCTATCAGTTTGGCATGGAATATACAGAAGGACACCGAATTCACAACAAGCAACAATGTGTTTGTCGGCACGCGACAAAGCTGCCCACCACTCAGCCATAACTGAAAACGACATGCAGCTCATCAAACAATCCAAGGTTCTGGACACTGAAACTCCTGATGGTTTGGTGAACAAAGTATGGTTTGATGTTCAACTTCATTTTGAGCGAAAGGGGAAGGAGGGAAACCGTCTGTTGAAACCTGACTCATTTAATATATGTACAGACAAGAACGGCGTACAGTATGCGACTCTCTCGTTCAACAAACCCACAAAAAACCCACAAGAGCCCGCAGGAGAGGAACAGGGAGAGTGGACGGGGATACATGTTTGAACTGCTGGCTGATCCCCTCTGCCCGATAGCTACGCTTAAGTAGCATCTGTCCCTCCTTCCCACCATCGCCCCTGCGTTGTACCTCCTCCCGCAACGGAAAGCAGTGAATGGATACATATGGTATGTAACTGTTAGCTAGCTAGCTAAATCAAATTTACCCTGACAATATAACTGGTAGCTATGTAGGCCTAACTATTAGCTAACATTATTTTCTTTTATATCTTTCAGGTACATCAAAAGGCCGATGGGAGTCGCAGACTTAGAAAAACCACTGCCTCCGAACCACCATGATCCAGAAACTGTCGGATGTCGGACTAGAGGTACGAGAAATAATGTCTGTCAGTGGACACTGAAACCTATCTTCAAAGTTAATGGATGCCAAATCTGGAAGCGACGAAGCGGTGGAGCACTATTCTCTCTGACAGCAAAGCAGCAACTTCCCCAACTAGAAGAATGACATCCATTTCCAGCAGCATGGATCCAACAAACAACAACATGGGCAAACCAACAACAAACAATAACATGGGGCAATTTTTTTATCCGTGCACAAACAAAGGCATCATTCAGATCAACATTAATAAATAATTGCTGTGTGTTAGTCACCTGAGAAGTGGCGCTAATGCTCTTTTTTTGCATACATTTAATGAAAGTTGGCTAGCTAGCCTGTGGTTATGTTGCATAGCAACCAGTCTAGCAACGAGACTACTTTTTCTGGCGGAATGTATTAAGATTTTATTTATTAAAACAACATTTTCAATATAGATGTGTCGTTCTTTGTCTTACTGTGTTGGAAAATGGTTTCTAAAAGCAAAAAGGCACCTTGGGGGTTAGTGGTATATGGCCTATACACCACAGCTAAGGGCCGCGTTGCGTTGTGTATAAGAACATCCTTTAGTCGTGGTATATAGGCAGCGGTGTAATGTACTCAAGTAAAAATACTTTAAAGTACTACTTAAATATTTTTTGGGGTGTATCTGTACTTTACTTTAATATTTATATTTTTGACTACTTTTACTTTTACTTCACTACATTCCTAAAGAAAATAATGTACTTTTCACTCCATACATTTTTGTTGACACCCAAAAGTACGTTTTGAATGCTTAGCAGGACAAATTCACGCACTTATCAAGAGAACATCCCTGGTTATCCCTACTGCCTCTGATCTGGTGGACTCACTAAACACAAAAACACAAAAGCTTTGTTTGTAAATGTCTGTGTTGGAAAGTGTCCCTGGCTATCCATAAATAAAAATGTAATTGTGCCATCTGGTTTGCTTAATATAGGCAATTTGAAATGATTTATACTTTTACATTTTACTTTTGATAATTCAGTATATTTTGCAATTACATTAACTTTTATACTTAAGTATATTTAAAACCAAATACTTTAACTTTTACTCAAATAGTATTTTACTGGGTGACTTTCCCTTTTACTTAAGTCATTTTTTATTATGGTATCTTTACTTTACTCAAGTAGGACAGCCGGGTACTTATTCCACCATTGTATATAGGCCTTATACCACACCCCATGTACACCCATCAACAGGCTGACATTTCAGGAGGTCTTTTCAAACAGCTCTTACACTAAAAGGGCATTGTCATCCTTTTCACATTTTCACAGTATTATTCCAACATAGTCTGGAAATGCATATAACAGAGGAATTCATGTTTTTGACTGCACTGGGCCGTTAAGAGTCTCAGCCTTTTGTTAGTAGATTTATATCCCGCAGTTGTTTTTATTTTCAACAGGCAATATTTAATTTTGCATAATTATAATTTACTATTTAATTACTATTAGAATTTTCAAATTACTTTACTTTCTTTGGACGAGAATCATCATGGCCACCAAAGTCGAGTTCTGTTTGTTTTTGCATAATTTGTTTCTGTCAATGGGCTGCTTTGCTTGGACAACCTCTGAGAAAGTATAATTTTTTTAATAATAAATCACTACACTATCTTGTTTCGAAATGAACCGGCACAAGCCAGTGAAGTGTGGGGAATATTAGTGATGCAGCCAAATATTTTTGTACACAATGCAGATTGTTATACAGCGATCCAGAGCTGTCGTCTCAGCATGACCCAATGAGCTGTGTTCAGTATTAGAGCTCTGGAGACTTATTTCAGAAGTATTTTTGTCGATGTAAGTTCCGAGACTAATAGTCTTTACCTAGCAGCCATGCTTGTGCTAAACCCTTCTCAAGGACATACACATACACCCGTGGTTGCTGCTGAGGGGAGGATGGCTCATAATAATGGCTGGAACGGCACAAATGGAATGGCATTAAACCCACGGAAAACATGTGTTTGAAGTATTTGATACCATTGCATCTATTCCGCTCCAGCCATTACCACAAGCCCATCCTCCCCAATTAAGTTGCCACCAACCTCCTGTGACATACACAAATACCTACACAGCAATGCACTCAATGGGCCTCAAACTGGACTGGATTATACTGACATTGTTTACAGACTACACCAAGGGTTTCAAACATACGGGCGTCCAATCTGGGGGATAAACTCAATATGTCTTATATGACTAAAACCAAATCGAAACTGTGTAGAAATGATAATGGACTTATATTTATACCGTTTCTTGACTACAGCTTGCTAATAATAGCTAGACAGTCAGTGGAGAATAGAAAATTACCAAAACAATGCATAGAGAGCTATTTTTTGCTCATTTTGACGGCAAGGAAATGCGGCCCCCGGGGCAAAATGTATTTGACACCCCAGGACTACACCTTCAAACCATATCCCCCAACTGGCCACATTTGATTGAGATAAGACGTAGCTTTTAACTTCACGGCTATACGGATTTGTTATGGATAAACATATACAGTAGATATGGGATTCCAGTACCAATATTTTAAGAATGTATTTTCTTCTTTACAGACTCTTCAATGGACTGAATGGGGTTAAGATAGAGAGCCAAGGTAAACAATCCATGCTTATGTTTTTGAACGTTTCTGAAGAGGACTACGGAAACTACACGTGTGTTGCCCTGAACACCATGGGGATCACCAATGCAAGTATAATCCTCTATGGTAAGACTGCCTTACTGTTACTGTTGAAGTACAATATCGGTTTAATACTGTACATGTTATTGTGTTATTGTGTGCACTGGGGATGCAATTATAGCAATTGAAGATGCTGTAGTTTAAACACAAAAGTATGTGGACACATGCTCAAAATCATGGGCATTCAAATGCAGTTGGTCCCGCCTTTGCTGCTATAACAGCCTCCACTCTTCTGGGAAGGCTTTCCACTAGATGTTGGAACCTTGCTGTGGGGACTTGCTTCCATTCAGCCACAAGAGCATTAATGAGGTTGGTCACTGATGTTGGGCGATTAGGCGTGGCTCGCAGTCGGAGTTCCAATTTATCCCAAAGGTGTTCAATAGGGTTGAGGTCAGGGCTTTGTGCAGGCCGGTCAAGTTATTTCACACGGGTCTCGACAAATCTTTTCTGTATGGACCTCTCTTTGTGCATAGGGGCAATGTCATGCTGAAACAGGCCTTACCCAAACTGTTGCCACAAAGTTGGAAGCACAGAATTGTCTTGTATGCTGTAGAGTTAAGATTTCAACTTCACTGGAATTAAGGGGCTAAGCCCGAACCATGAAAAATAGTTTAGAACTCAGTATTGAGCGTTGCAACTGAGGACAGAAGATTTTTACGCGCTACGAGCTTCAGCACTCCGCAGTTCCATTCTGTGAGCTTGTGTAGCCTACCACTTCGCGGCTGAGACAATAAGTTTCTACTTCACAATAACAGCACTTACAGTTGACCGGGGCAGCTCCAGCAGGGCAGAAAATTGATGAACTGACTTGTTGGAAAGGTGGCATCCTATGACGGTGCCAGTTTGAAAGTTACCGAGCTCTTCAGTTCGGGCCATTCTACTGCCAATGTTTGGCTATGGAGATTGCATTGCTGTGTGCTCGATTTTATACACCTGTCAGCAACGAATGTGGCTTTTGTAGGCTATATAGAAATAATGACACTCAAACTTAAAATCATTAAACATAATAATAAGGATTTATTTCAGCCTAATCAAGGTTTACATTACATCACATATTCCGGTGTTTGATCTTCTAATACAGCTGCATGGGATTTCTACTAATGCATCCAATGGCAATGTCTGCGATAGGTATAACGCCTGGAGCCACTTGTGGATTTGACAATTACGATGCAGTTACACCTCCGACATTGCCTAAACAAAAGCACTGATATGCTATGCAGTTGTCGGTTACCGCAGGTTAACTTGGATCTGATTGAATCAAATCAAATTGTGTTAGTCACATGCGTCGAATACAATAGGTGTAGACCTTACAGTGAAATGCTTACTTTCGAGACCCTAAACAACAATGCAGTTAAAAAAAATATGAATAAGAGAAAAAGTAAGCAGCAGTAAAATAACAATAGCGAGACTATATACAGGGGGGTACCGGTACAGAGTCAATGTGCGGGGGCACCGGTTAATATGTACATGTGGGTAGAGTTATTAAAGTGATTATGCATAGATGATAACAACAGAGAGCAGCAGCGGTGTAAAAGAAGGGGACGGGAGAGGCAATGCAAAAAGTCTGGGTGGCCATTTGATTAGATGTGCAGGACTTTTATGGCTTGGGGGTAGAAGTTGTTTAGAAGCCTCTTGGACCTAGACTTGGCGCTCCGGTACCACTTGCCTTGCGGTAGGAGAGTGAACAGTCTATGACTAGGGTGGCTGGAGTCTTTGACAATTTTTAGGGCCTTCCTCTGACAGCGCCTGGTATAGAGGTCTTGGATGGCAGGAAGCTTGGTCCCGGTGATGTACTGGGCCATACGCACTACCCTCTGTAGCGCATTGCGGTCGGAGGCCGAGCAGTTGCCATACCAGGCAGTGATTCAATCAGTCAGGATGCTCTAGATGGTGCAGCTGTAGAACCTTTCGAGAATCTGAGGACCAACGACAAATCTTTTCAGTCTCCTGGGGAGGAATAGGTTTTGTCGTGCCCTTTTCACGACTGTCTTGGTGTGCTTGGACCATGTTCATTTGTTGGTGATGTGGACACAAAGGAACTTGAAGCTCTCTACAGCCCCATTGATGGGAATGGGGGCGTGCTCGGTCCTCTTGTTCCTGTAGTCCACAATCATCTAATTTGTCTTGATCATATTGAGGGAGAAGTTGTTGTCCTTGCACCACACGGCCAGGTCTTTGACCTCCTCCCTATAGGCTGTCTCATCGTTGTCAGTGATCAGGCCTATCACTGTTGTGTCATCGACAAACTTAATGATGGTGTTGGAGTCGTGCCTAGCCGTGCAGTCATGAGTGAACAGGGAGTACAGGAGGGGACTGAGCACACACCCCTGAGTGGCCTGAGTGTTGAGGATCAGCGTGGCGGATGTATTGTTACCTATCCTTACCACCTGGGGGTGGCCCGTCAGGAAGTCCAGGGTCCAGTTGCAGACGGAGGTGTTTAATCCCAGGGTCCTTAGCTTATTGATGAGATGAGGGCACTATGGTGTTGAATGCTGAGCTGTAGTCAATGAATAGCATTCTCACATAGGTGTTCCTTTTGTCCAGATGGGAAAGGGCAGTGTGGAGTGCAATAGAGATTGCATCATCTGTGGATCTGTTAGGGCTGTATGCAAATTGGAGTGAGTCTAGGGTTTCTGGGATAATGGTGTTGATGTGAGCCATGACCAGCCTTTTGAAGCACTTCATGGTTACAGATTTGCTACAGATTGCAGTTACACCTCCCACATTGCGTAAACAAAAGTAATTATATACTATGCAGTTGCTGGTAACTGGGGGTTAACGCTGATCTGATTGAATCCTGGCCTAAATGTAGATGTGTCTGTATGGTGGGGTATAAAGCAGACATTTACTGTACCTTTTGTTTGTCAGTGGTCTTATTTATAGTTGTGGGGGAATAATCCACAGTGAACCAAACTTGCAGTTTTGTAATGTAGAATAAAGCCATGAATTAATTCATTGTAACATTGTTGCCGTAAATAGGACAAAAAGCACCAACTTCTTGATTATCTCTAGAGGCATATCGTGTGAATGAGCTGAGCCTCTTTGGATACAATAGCAAAATGCAATTGCTCAGTATACAAATTTGTTGAGTCATAGAATAAAACTCTTAGGATAGCATTACAGTGCATTGTCAACTTTTCCTTTGAATGCAGCTCCAGCAGTTTACAGAGAGTAACAAACTTCAACAGAAACACATATTAAGAAGCAACTTTAGCCATCCTACACTATTCTATTCTCAATGTTATAATCGTGAATATCTCCTCTAGCCTCAGTCGTGCTCCTCACTTCACATGCCAAGGTATTTGAGGAATGTTGTGTGTCTTGTACTGCATGTTCCTTTCTGATCATCAAAGAGTATAGAATACCCTGTCACCTCTGATATGAATGAGGGATTTGTGTTTAAAAAGCTATTTGAGATCCTGGCTATGCTTTGTTAAGATGGTCAGTGTCTAATGGAGCATATGCTCAGTTTTCAAAGCGAACTGACCTATTCAATATGCAGGAGCAATGCATCTTGTTGGTTCTTTACCGAACGTTACTGCTGATCATGACCTCTTTGCAGTCCTCCTTCCCCTAGATTACTTTCCAAGAAAAGGCCCTAAAGCCAACATCCAGTTTTGTTGTCAGTTAAAGCCAATAGATCCCACACTTTTTTTAGCTGTGGAGGGGGGTGGGGGGGGGGGGGGGTAGACGCAGTAAGAGAGCTAAGTGGGGGAAGCACTGCCTCTTTAGATGCCTTACTGTGAAGTTAATATCTAAATATGTTTTCCAACAGGCCCCGGGACCATGATGCACGATGTGAACAGGGCAGCCCTGTCGCCCCACTGCTCATTCTGCCTACTGCTGACTGTTTTCCTTTTGTTCCTACTCAAGTTTTGATGCAACACAGGCCATCCTCAGCTTCTATCAGCACTGAAAAACAACAAGACTCTTGGTCCCAGAAGAAGAAATGGAACAAAAGGAACCACCAATAACATCGTTGGTTTGCTCTTCTTTTTTGGGGGGTTTGCATTGGCGGTATGTCTTCTTTTGGACAAAAACCAGAAGACGGGACATATCTAGGAGGGTGGGGAGGGAGAGGGTCGACCTGGAAGCTGATCTGAGGTGATGGTAGTACTACCAAGTTTGTGTCACTCCAACCTTTTGTATGTAAAAAAGGGGAAACAAAAAGTTAATGTAAGTGTTGATAGTTGACTGGTTTTGCCCAAATATTGAGGTGTACATTCAGATTACTGGTGTGTCCTGTCCTGTTTGTTCTCTGTACAATAACATAAGCTTTTTTAAAGTAAATTACAAAAAAATAAAACATGCAATGTGATTGTTCATTTTACTGTATTTTTACAGTTGTATGCAACAGAATAATAACAAAAACAGACCATTCAATATAAACAATGTCAACTTCAGTGGCAGAACAATACAATATCAAATATTTAAGGATTATTTGTGACAAATGAAGTTCATACACAGCAGAAAAAGCACTGTTGAAACATAAACAGCACTGACACAGTTTTGGGGGTTGTCACTGAGAAGAACTGCATAGTCAAAGACAAATGATGACAGTGCTTTTTAAGTTGTCTGAAATTGGCTAACGCCTTTTGAAAAGGAAGTTTTGAGACAGAAAAGACTGATATACACAGGCAGAAATGTGCAAAGAAAACAGTTTATTCACTGCACAAGTGATTTGTTCTCTCACCGACTACAGTGACATCCCACAATCCCATTCAGCTAATGTGGGTGTCTACGAACAAACCGCAAACGGTAAAGTAAAAACAACATGATTCCAACAGGATACATGTAAGAATGCGTACTGCGCTCCCCACTACAAGAAGTGAAGAGAAATGAGTCATTGAGAGTCATTGATCAAATGTTCTGATCTCTCTTTAAATGGCAAAACCTTGCAGAAAACAAGAGTATAAACCCAGAAGTCATTCTAGCCCTCTGCATTGACCAGAGATTGAAACATTGTGAATGTCTGTCGGTTTGTGTCCTCTCACTGTTTCAGGCCCTATTCAAATAAACATTGAAATGGATGTGGATGTATATATCTGCATATCTATTGAACAGACACAAAGGTTTCTGATTTAGGAACCGTTTCCAAATGACATTGCCTGATTACCTAAATTACTGTCACAATCAATTCTAAAAATTCTGCAAAGAGCCTAGCAGAAATTCACTGAACCACGTTATTTATTTCCTCTAGTTTAGAATGTTTCTCATGTACTTTACCTGCATGGTTAACTGTTTGATATAGCCAGGGCCGGCTCCAGGCATAAGCGGTCGCTTACGGCCTCAGGCTGCTAGGGTGCCCCAGAACAGCAACAACAAAACACTTTTTTTTTAAGGAACTCGGGGATCTCAACTTACTGTTGAGAGTTAAACTAGTAGAATACACAAGGTGCCAGTATAACATTTGGTTGTGCATCAGCAATTTTTATCTCAATTAGCCATGTCAGCTAACAATTTTTAGATTGGTAAGTTAGTCTAGCCAGCTATCTACGCTTGTAGTAAGCATGGCTGAACACCGACCAGGCACACAGGGCACGTGCCCACGGGCCCTGACCTCAAGGGAGCCCCCATTGATTTGATTAGACACTCTCACTCAGATATCATTAACTTATCATTAACATGGCATAAGTTATGGCAAATTGTGGAGACCTGCAGGAAATTAGCTTTAAACTGAAATAAAGTATCTCCACCCAATTAGCTGTAAAACCGCCCTTTTTTCTCCCTGCCCCATGGCAAAATGTGTGGAATTGCAGGAAATGTACTTTAAAACATACGTACAAGTGAGTCCATGAATCGCAATGATGTAACCGTTATGGTGAGTAATCAACATGTCAGCTCAAGATAAAGTTTTACATTGTCCATAAATTATGAACTGTGAAAACAAAGTCCTTAGTCCTTTTGACTATGTGACACATTACTTCCCATGATAGCCCACACAAAATGAAACAATAACATACAAGTGTTGGAGGAGGCTTTGAATCCAATTAAGATCACATGCGTATCAAATGCAGGCTCTAAAGTTCTTTCATTATAAAATGTCCAGTGAAAAACAATTAATTTGCCATAACAAATGTAGCTTGCCATTTGATCTCTACATTTTTTGCCCTGACCCCAGTGATCTATCAATCAGAGGGTTGAATAATAAAGGGTGAGTATAGGTATGTCCCCTGTATCTCTATCAACTCTATCTATTTGGGGGGCTCAAGCTGTTATATCTTCTCCTTTTCTTTCAAATGAATAAGAACCATTCAATGTCACAGCTGTCACTTCTGATCAGCCTTCGCACAGCCACCCCACAATGCAATCACCACCTGGTTTGTTGCATGTTGGTCTCGTCCCAAAACTGCCTGGTTATCAGGCAGCAGCAGAGAAGAGTGTGCATACACACACACACACAGACAGACACATGTGCAGGCATATACGTAAACACACACACAGACAGACACATGTGCAGGCATATACGTAAACACACACACAGACACCCTTCAGACTATGTCATTTTGAAGACTATAATGGGTTAAAATTGGGCCCCCTGTCTTGGGAATTCATTTCCACAGTATTTATACTCTAGTTAACTGTAAATACTACAGTACTCACTGTAGTGTATGAGAAAGTGTGGGATATATATATATATAATTATGCTCAAACTGAAAAATCCTTAACTGAAATAATGAGTATTTCTATCATCCTAATTGAGGTATAGATTACATCTCACATCCCAGCGTTAGACCTTTTAAACAAGGCTGCGTGGGATTTCTGTTAATGTGACTCCGTGCAGCCAATGGCAATGTCCACTTTAGGTATGCCAGGAGCCGGTTGTGGATTTGACAGCTTTAACACAGTTCCACCTCCGCCGCCGCCAAAACAACTGCTATGTGGATGTCGGCTAAAGCGGATCTGATTGAATAGAGCCCTAACCATGCAAAGGAAGAGAAAACAAACTAAGGTTATGTAGTGCATTGTGTTTTATAAAAGAGAACATTCAATGATTTACTATTACTGGATGAATACGGATCAAATGAAATGTTGTCAACACACAATACACATGGTTTTGAACTTGATGTTTATATGTAAAACATGAGTATTATCAAGACTGGTGTCTCCTAGGTCAGAAGGATAAACTGTATTGTTTTTCTTGCCCCTCTCCCACCCATGTACAGTGGCCCTTTGATGAGTATTTCTTCAAAGTTCTCCAGAGTGTCGTAACTCTTGATAAATGTCTCTGTCAATTGAGGAAAACTCAAAGGAAAGCTTTTTTAGCCAACATAAGTTCTGTGATACTGCGAATCTGTGTATAAATGATCATGAACGGTGGATTAGTCAAAACTGTAATCTTGCAGTTATGACAAAGAGAGGGTCGAAAGATAGATTTAGATCCCTGGGAAACAAATCAAATCTTATTGGTCACATGCACAGAATATCAACAAGTGTAGACCTTACAGTGAAATGCTTACTTACGAGCCCCTAACCAACAATGCAGTTAAAAACAAATATTATAGTAAATACGAATAAGAATAAGAAACAAAAGTAACAAGTAATTTAAGAGCAGCAGTAAAACAACAATAGCGATGTCATATCTACTTAGACTGTTCCATGCCTGGAGTCAACGTACATTATTGAACTAAACTAAGCAGCACATATGCAAATGACTGGCTAGCTAGGGAGCTGTTGTTGTTTTCTCTTTTTGATCAAATCTCATCCAGTTTACTGTACAAAAGTGTCAAATGTTTAACCATACTGGGTACTCGGCAAAACTGTACATATGCTGTCAATAAAAGCTTAATTAATGGTCTATTAATAGTTAATGAACCCGTATGCATTAATCAATTATGTAAAAAACTATAAACAACAAACAGAAATTGCATAGGAAACCTTTTATTAATTGTCAAATCATAAGCCTTTTGTAACAAGGCTCAGCGTTTGGCAAGTAATAAGTATCTATACACGTTTTCTCATTGTTTTACATGACTCCATTCATGTTTGTTAATGATTCCTTTAGCAAATGGCACACAGATAGGAAGTGTCACCAAGTAGTATGTCTGTGTGCGAAAAACAATTATGTCCAGCTAACAGTATGAACATAATACCCCTCAGAACCAACATAATACAACACAACTAATACGCAATCAGAAACCGTCTCTTCGTTTTTCCTGCACCATTATTTTAAAGGGATAGTTCACCAAAATGTCATACCTAATGAAAGGTTTCATTTTCTAAAAATGACTATACAGTAGGGGTTTTACAGATAGCAATCCATGATTTGAGTTTGTAAATAAACCAAAAGTAAAATGAGGGTCAGAGTTACCATGGGGATCCACTTTCAAGTATAACTTGTTCAATTGGAAACAATTAACACACATTTGGCTTCATGCAATTGGAAAATGCTATACTTCCTAACAAAAGTAATTTGTTCTCTGGCTAAATTAAGTTCAAAATAATGTATTGCAGTGTCATACCACATGGAAGTATGTTTATCATGAAACATGAAAGGTATGCAGTTTAACTGAAAGAGGGGGTCAAATTATCTATATCAGGGATGGGCAACTGGCGGCCCCTCTTTTGTAGGTCTGTGGACCAATTTCATCCCCCAAAATAAATAATAATACATATTGTTATTATAAAAAATTTTACTCAGTCGGGGTCTCAACTTAATTTGCAATTTAAAAATGTGGTCGCGCATCAGCAGTCACTCAATTACGGGCAAGTCAGCAAATTTGCTGTCATGAGGGGGCCACTAAAATGTTTTGCTCGCAAGGTGGGGGGGGGGGGGGCTACTGCGGCCCCTCATGATAGGTTACATTTTTTTGTGGCCCCCATCCCCATCAAAGTTGTCCATCCCTGATCTATATCACGCTAGCAGTGTGCCTTGTTTGCTTTTTTGTTGTTGAAATGATTAATGTAGTTGGACCACAGTCCACAGGTTAAGTATACCACACTCAACAACAAAGGTATTATCTGGAAACAGTGGGTGCAATTTCATCAGAAATGCATATTGTGAATGTTTCAATTTCCAATATCAATTGTTTTGGAGTTTGCTGACTCTTGATGTCTATTTTTTAATTTCAGGTTACGATAAACGTGGCAATTTTTAACAATTATTTTATAATCCATACAGTAGAAAACAACGGATGTCAATTGCACTTATCGGCATCGTGTTGATTAGTGGCGTAGCACAGTTTCACAGGACCCCCGCAAGGTCCGATCTTTTCCCTTATAAAATTGCCCTAAATATACATGTTAAGCTGAAATAATGCAACAAAATTCCCCCCAAAAATCTACTGTAAAAAAAAAAAAAAATCCCTGTCGGAAAAGGATTGTACTAACTTCCTCTAAGCTAATTTTCTACTATTCTACAAATTTTTCCATGAGGTTGAAAGAAAATGCTGCAGTTTTAAAGATAATTTCCTGTAATTCTAAACTTTTCTTTCATGGCTTATAACGCTTTCATATACTATTTGAGGGGCCCGACCTCCGGGGGACCCCGCCCAAAGCTTGTGGGCCCTCCTGCCTTGTGGGGGCTGTGTGGTGTGTGCTACGCCAGTGATGTTTATTCAAACCAAGGGGGTTCCTACTATTGTAGCCTCACAACATATAAAGTACATTCATGTATCAAACTGTAAAGAAGAGCAACACACTATCAGTGTCTCCGCATGATACCCTTGACATCATCACCGCAACTTGCATTCTCAGATGAAATACATGCAACATTAACCATTCTGCTATGATTATTACACATCTGAATAAAAACATACAATAAACCAACCACATGTGCAAATGTCATGCTAGAACGATAACACATCTGACACATAAGTATTTGCACTTTAAAGGAGCACTACTCAATCTCAGTTTCCACCCACAGTGAGCCCCTAACACATACGTTTGTAAACATTTGTGGGTCTTGGCAAATGTAACCGCCATATAGTTATTTGAATTATATTGTAACTACCCCAAAACCAGTGAGAGTGGGGGGGTTTTGGGAGGAATTACTGCAGAATTCAAATAACTATTTGGCAGTTGCACATAGGACAAATCATAATTTGAGATATGCACAATAATCAAACGTTTGCGTAAACCATGCAATGATGTCAATGAAAGGTTTGCACCAAAGTGTTCTACCCTAAATTATGATCTTCATCCCATTCATTCAAACTGGGAACAGGAATTTGTAAGTGATCAACTTTATTAACATTCAAATGTTCAAATACTTTTGCCTCGTTTATTGACTACAGGAGATAATATGCTGCACATTTGTTTTTCAGCGTAACTTGTCAAGTTATTCGCTATCTGTAAATGAAATGGTATTGTACATTTACTTTTTCTATTTTTCCCTTCTGTTCTGTCAAAAGTATTAACAAAAACTGTATGTCAATGACTTTTGGTAAGAAACAAAATGAACGTAATAGTATTGAACTATTTGTGCATGTTAAGGCGTAGTTGTATCTTTTCTATTTGAGAATGAGTAAGAGATGGTTGTATCTGTTCAGTGTAATAAAGCTTAATGATATTTTCCTCTAAATAAGTGTTTTATCCCTTGTTTATAACCCATAACTCTATATATAGCAATGTGCACTCTCATAGGAACTTGCTTTGGGCTTTTACTAAGACATTGAGACTGAACAGATGCTATCCTTCACCACTAATCTTCAGTGCCGGCTGATAGCTAGGTTTGTGATGAGGGTGTCCTAAAATGTACAAGATGCCTGTCAACATAAACCATCTGTTGGGTCCATCTATTAGGTTTCCATCTACACTCTTAGAAACAAAGGTGCTACCTAGAACCTAAAAGGGTCCTTCAACCCCTTTGAAGAACCCTTTTTAAATGTATTACATTTTATTCCACCTTTATTTAACCAGGTAGGTCAGTTGAGAACAAGTTCTCATTTACAACTGCGACCTGGCAGTTGGAACCAAAAAGGGTTCTATTGGGAAAGCCGAAGAACAATTTTGTAAAATGTAATGAGTCCATTGCATTCTTCAAATATAAACTGTCTGCGAAGTTAGAGAACTGCCTTCAACATAATATTTATATAAAAAATATAAAAAATGAAATAATAAATGAAGTGAAAACTGAAAAGGTATATATAAAAGGTTATATATACCACCCTGCATACCACTGCTGGCTTGCTTCTGAAGCTAAGCAGGGTTGGTCCTGGTCAGTCCCTGGATGGGAGACCAGATGCTGCTGGAAGTGGTGTTGGAGGGCCAGTAGGAGGCACTCTTTCCTCTGGTCTAAAAAAATATCCCAATGCCCCAGGGCAGTGATTGGGGACACTGCCCTGTGTAGGGTGCCGTCTTTCGGATGGGACGTTAAACGGGTGTCCTGACTCTCTGAGGTCATTAAAGATCCCATGGCACTTATCGTAAGAGTAGGGTTGTTAACCCCGGTGTCCTGGCTGAATTCCCAATCTGGCCCTCAAACCATCATGGTCACCTAATAATCCCCAGTTTACAATTGGCTCATTCATCCCCCCTCCTCTCCCCTGTAACTATTCCCCAGGTCTTTCCTGCAAATGAGAACGTGTTCTCAGTCAACTTACCTGGTAAAATAACGGTAAAATAAATAAATAAAATAAATATAAACATGTTCATTGAAACTGAAACCCCTCTTATCTCTAGTACAGAAGCTAGGGGAAGTGTCCTTACTCACAATCTGACCAATAACTCCAGCATTGCTGTCTTGTATTTGTCATTCTCGGTGTGCTTCTTTTGTAAACACTTAAATGGCTCTAGAGTACTTTACAGATTTCTTTTTTAGAAGACAATGGTTTCACAGCACAGGCCTGATGACAGCTGTCACAAGGTAGAACTTATCACAAAACGACAATGTCATCAAAGACAGACCCATTGTGTATTTACAGCAACAAGCAGACGCCTAATTAAATTTACAGATGTCAAAATGTTTTACATCCAATTCCTTAGACAAGAAAGAATGTGTACACATTTGATGGGAATCTGTTAAATGATAACAGAATGTGCCTTGCACCTGACAAAACGAACAAAAAGCAATGGTTGTGTTGAAATAGTAAATTAATGAGCTGTTGTAGGCCTTTTGTTCTATCTTAATGTGTAATGTTTAAAGCTATTTTTTAGTTGTTGAAATATTGCAGCATAGAAATTTGCTACAGAGTTCTTTGTTTACACGCATTCAGCGTCGTTCACAACCCATCTCTTTAAGAATTGACATGTAAACGCATGGCCTACCGTCAGCATTGTCAACCCCTCAATTATTTCAGCCATTCATGGCTAGCCTGGAAGGATCCTGTCTTTCTCCTTATATACATAGCCCAGTGCCTCTCCTTGGCTAAACTAGGCTCATTATTTAAAATGTTTATTCATAGTTACAGATCCCATACAAGTTTGTAGTTTAGGCACATTCAATTTCACATGTCCAAGAATGCATTTTTTGAAAATGTACTATTTTGTCCTCGATTGTTCCCACAAGGGGGAGGCCGATGATATCAGAGTGCGCCCATCAGACCAACTCCTTGAATTGCCAACTTCTTGAACAATAACAAAGTGGCACCCCATCAATGATTTGGTAAATTGCTGAGGGATGGGGCTGGAGAAATGTAACCACTCTCAAATTCCTAGACAGAGCAATGTAAGCAAGGACAGACCATCCATGAGATAACATTGACAGTTTTAACCATGTTGTGAGGCTATATGCAGTGTTTATTTCGACTTACTTTGTTTACAAACAAAGGAGTAAAACAAGCTTACATTTTGGGTCCTGATGGGGTAAGAAAATTGAACTAAGCTCATGAGGAATTTACAAGTTATTTTCTTAAAGAATCAATAGGTATATGTCATGAATTTAAATGTCCAAAAATGGATGTAGCAATTGCAGATCACCCAATTAAGTGTTTGCTTTACTACTGTATTTATACTTTGAATATCCTTTTTCAACTGGAAAAGTTGAAAAAACATCTGGAGTGGGTTTTTAAATGCTCAGAAACAATATTTTGTATTGTACACTGTATTTATGACTTTACAGGCCACGTACAACCAAAGCCAATAATCAGCAAGCAAGTAAACCGGTATTCAGAATTAGGGCTGCGGTGGTCATGAAACGTTGTCAGCTGGTTATTGTCATGCAAAAGGCTGCCAGTCTCACAGTAATTGACTGTTAATTAACATAAACACGTTTAGCATCTTCATGTATCCAAGCAGCATACAAGCCACTGATGCACGCCTCTGGAACATCTACATTTAAAAAAGTTTAATAAAGCAATTGAATATACACCATCAAAATAAATACATTATTTATTTTAGGCATGTCTAAAGAAACATTATGATATGAAGAAAATGTATTTCAGAACAGAATACAAATTGGCCTACTATATTTTATCTGTGTAAGGGGTGCGTAACAGGTGGCAGAGAAGTCAGACGCAGGACAGCAGAACTGGGTAAAACCCGGAGCAGTTTTATTAATATACAAAACCACCGGCATCCAGAATAACAACGTATGGGTACAAAACCCGTCGCGCACCAGACAACAATGTGCACAAGCACTTACAACAAACAATTCCGCACAAAGACATGGGGGGAACAGAGGGTTAAATACCAACACGTAATGAGGGAATGAAAACCAGGTGTGTGGGAAAACAAGACAAAACAAATGGAAAATGAAAAAATGGATTGTCGATGGCTAGAATACCGGTGACGTCGACCGCCGAACACCGCCCGAACAAGGAGAGGAACCGACTTTGGCAGAAGTCGTGACAATCTGGCTATGCGCCATACCATAGGCTGTAGGCTTGTTCATTTAGCAGACAAGATATGCTTATAAGTCATTGTTTTATATTATATGATTTTATAGTAAGAAGAATATGAATAAACTTAGGTGAATAAAATAGAAATTATATTTTTCCCATTCTGATGCGAGTGATCATTTGAAACAGGTCCTATATGCTAGATTAAGAGTTATTTGGCAGCTTTAGTTGTGAATGACACAAACATTACAATCTCTTAGCGATCTAAAGATATACGGACTACATGATGTGACTGTAGGCTAATGATGTTGTTATCTCATCAAGTGATAATATTTTCACCCATTAGTCTATTCTCAATTTAATCTTATCTTTACTAATATCTCAAATGAGTTTCGATTTAGAATGTTCCATGATCAAATGGGCAGGAACATGGGAAAAAAGACATATCATATATATGCACCCGAATAGCGAATGGAGGCCACTTTTCCGCTGGTTCGTTTTTCACTCATGCTGGGAAGGCTACTCCGATTATTTCACTCCACACATCAACCACTGTTTGATGAGCATGCCTCCAGTTGCATGACAGGTGACATTACGCCCAAACTCTGTATGCCTGTAACAGTCCTGACCTGTTTTATGTTGTTTTTTATGTGTTTATGGTCAGGGCATGTGTTTTGGGTGGGCAGTCTATGTTATCTGTTTCTATGTTGGTTTTGGGTTACCTGGTATGGCTCTTGATTAGAGGCAGGTGGTTTGCGTTTTCCTCTAATTAAGAGTCATATTTAGGTAGGGCGTTCTCACTGTTTGTTTGTGGGTGATTGTCTCCTGTGATGTCTTCGTCGTTGTCGATGTATTTTCACATACGGGACTGTTTGGCTGTTCGTGTGTTTTGATGTAACGTTCCTGTCCGTGAGTTTACGTTTAGTGATGTGAGTTTATGTTCAGGTTTCGTTCTACGTCGTTTTCTTATTTTGTAAGTTTGGTAAAGTGTTTGTTTTCGTATTGCCATCGTCATCAGTTTTTCGTTTATAAATAAAAAGATGGCTTATTTCCCTGAAGCTGCGTATTGGTCTGAAGATCCTTCTCTCCTCACCTCGTCCGAGGATGAGGAGAGCGACAGCCTTAACAGAATCACCCACCACGCTAAGACCAAGCGGTATGGGAATGCTCTACGGAGCAACAAGGACTTCTGGACTTGGGAGGAGATCCTGGACGGTAGAGGACCTTGGGCTCAACCAGGGGAATATCGCCGTCCAAAGGAGGAGTTGGAAGCAGCGAAGGCTGAGAGGCGCTGGTATGAGGAGGCAGCGCGACGACGCGGTTGGGAGCCCGTGAGTCAGACCAAAAAATTTCTTGGGGGGGGGGCACATGAGGAGTGTGGCAAAGCCGGGTAGGATACCCGAGCCAACTCCCCGTGCTTACCGTGGAGGTAGAAGGCGTCGTACTGGTAAGACACCGTGTTATGCGGTAAAGCGCACGGTGTCCCCAGTACGCGTGCTTAGCCCAGTGCGGGCTATTCCACCTTGCCGCACTGGGAGGGCTAGGTTGGGCATCGAGCCGGATGTCATGAAGCCGGCCCAACGTATCTGGCCTCCAGTACGTCTCCTCGGGCCGGCGTACATGGCACCAGCCTTACAGGTGGTGTCCCCGGTTCGCCTGCATAGGCCAGTGCGGGCTATTCCACCTCGCTGCACTGGCAGGGCTACGGGGATCATTCAACCTGGTAGGGTTGGGGAGGCTCGGTGCTCAAGAGCACGTGTCCTCCTTCACGGTCCGGTAGACCCGGTGCCACCTCCATGTACCAGTCCTCCGGTGGCAGCCCCCCGTACCAGGCTGTCTCTCCGGGTTCTCTCTCCTGCTGTTTCCTCCTCTCCAGCGCAGCCAGTGCCTAGACCACGCACCAGGCTGTCTCTCCTTCTCCTTCCTACAGAGCCATCCGTCTCCCCAGCGCCATCTGAGCCATCCGTCTCCCCAGCGCCATCTGAGCCATCCGTCTCCCCAGCGCCATCTGAGCCATCCGTCTCCCCAGCGCCGTCTGAGCCATCCGTCTGCCATGAGCCTGCAAAGCCGCCCGTCTGTCATGAGCCTGCAAAGCCGCCCGTCTGCCATGAGCCTACAGAGCCGTCCGCCAGACAGGATCTGCCAGAGCCGCCCGCCAGACAGGAGCCGCTAGAGCCGCCCGCCAGACAGGATCTGCCAGAGCCGCCAACCAGACAGGATCTGCCAGAGCCGCCAACTAGACAGGATCTGCCAGAGCCGCCAACTAGACAGGATCTGCCAGAGCCGCCAACCAGACAGGATCTGCCTGAGCCAGAGCCGTCCAGCCAGGACCTGCCAGAGCCGTCCAGCCAGGACCTGCCAGAGCCGTCCAGCCAGGACCTGCCAGAGCCGTCCAGCCAGGACCTGCCAGAGCCGTCCAGCCAGGACCTGCCAGAGCCGTCCTGCTATGACCTGCCAGAGCCGTCCAGCCAGGACCTGCCAGAGCCGTCCAAACAGGACCTGCCAGAGTTCCTCAGCCAGGACCTGCCAGAGTCCTTCAGCCGGGATCTGCCCCTTGTCCCGGTGCTGCCCCTTGTCCCGGTGCTGCCCCCTGTCCCGGTGCTGCCCCTTGTCCCGGTGCTGCCCCTTGTCCCGGTGCTGCCCCTTGTCCCGGTGCCGCCCCTTGTCCCGGTGCTGCCCCTTGTCCCGGTGCTGCCCCTTATTCCGGTGCTGGTCCTTATCCTGGTGCTGCCCCTTGTTCCGGTGCTGCCCCTTGTCCCGGTGCTACCCCTTGTCCCGGTGCTGCCCCTTGTCCCGGTGCTGGCTGTTTATTTAGGGGAAGGTAGTTTTAGGGTGGTCAGTGGAAGGGGTAGACAGAAGAGGGGAGTGACTATGGTGGTGTGGGGAGAGCGTCCTGAGCCGGAGCCACCACCGTGGTCAACTGCCCACCCAGACCCTCCCCTGGACTTTGTGCTGGTGCGCCCGGCGTTCGCACCTTGAGGGGGGGGTTCTGTAACAGTCCTGACCTGTTTTATGTTGTTTTTTATGTGTTTATGGTCAGGGCATGTGTTTTGGGTGGGCAGTCTATGTTATCTGTTTCTATGTTGGTTTTGGGTTACCTGGTATGGCTCTTGATTAGAGGCAGGTGGTTTGCGTTTTCCTCTAATTAAGAGTCATATTTAGGTAGGGCGTTCTCACTGTTTGTTTGTGGGTGATTGTCTCCTGTGATGTCTTCGTCGTTGTCGATGTATTTTCACATACGGGACTGTTTGGCTGTTCGTGTGTTTTGATGTAACGTTCCTGTCCGTGAGTTTACGTTTAGTGATGTGAGTTTATGTTCAGGTTTCGTTCTACGTCGTTTTCTTATTTTGTAAGTTTGGTAAAGTGTTTGTTTTCGTATTGCCATCGTCATCAGTTTTTCGTTTATAAATAAAAAGATGGCTTATTTCCCTGAAGCTGCGTATTGGTCTGAAGATCCTTCTCTCCTCACCTCGTCCGAGGATGAGGAGAGCGACAGCCTTAACAATGCCATGGGCTCTCCAACCCTGTTCCTCCATCTACCCAGTGCTTAGTTTGGGAAACCAAGTCAAATCTGTTCAGGAAGATTGTTTTCACAACAAAAAATATTTAATTAAACTGTTGACAGCCCCTCTCTCTGCGCACTTGAGAAAGGTTTGAAGGAGAGAGGGGAGGAGAGGGAAACGCATGGAGGTGAGAAATTCTGCTAAATGTAATTTCAGCCTATTAATTATGAAAATTTTAATGTATTCATTATTAATTGTGAAAAATAATAGGCTATTCAAAATCAAATACAAATTCACTATAATTGTAGGCTAAGTCTGAATTTGTTTAATTTTGGAGTATAGGCTAGACCAATTATGTACCAAAGACATCATAAATCCGTTGTTAATGTTTTTCTTCCTTGCAAAATATTAGGCAGTCTATGTATTGTATTACGGCACAATTATTATTTTTAATTCAGTAATTGTTTTAAGGATCATACACTATTTATGCCTATGCATATGCATAAGCTCTAATATGCATATGTGTGTTTTGAATCAATCATTACCTTAGAAAGCGCTGTCCATTTTGTTGCATTAGGCTTTGAAACAACATCCACAATGGTCATGTTTTCCGCTCAACTTCTATCTTCAAATTGATCAATGACAGTGAGGTGAGTTTTAAAAGCACATACTACACTGCTCAAAAAAATAAAGGGAACACTTAAACAACACAATGTAACTCCAAGTCAATCATACGTCTGTGAAATCAAACTGTCCACTTAGGAAGCAAAGCTGATTGACAATAAATTTCACATGCTGTTGTGCAAATGGAATAGACAAAAGGTGGAAATTAGAGGCAATTAGCAAGACACCCCCAATAAAGGAATGGTTCTGCAGGTGGTGACCACAGACCACTTCTCAGTTCCTATGCTTCCTGGCTGATGTTTTGGTCACTTTTGAATGCTGGCAGTGCTTTCACTCTAGTGGTAGCATGAGACGGAGTCTACAACCCACACAAGTGGCTCAGGTAGTGCAGTTCGGAAATCTCATACCCTCATACCCTCATACCACCCTCATGGAGTCTGTTTCTGACCGTTTGAGCAGACACATGCACATTTGTGGCCTGCTGGAGGTCATTTTGCAGGGCTCTGGCAGTGCACCTCCTTGCACAAAGGCGGAGGTAGCGGTCCTGCTGCTGGGTTGTTGCCCTCCTACGGCCTCCTCCACGTCTCCTGATGTACTGGCCTGTCTCCTGGTAGCGCCTCCATGCTCTGGACACTACGCTGACAGACACAGCAAACCTTTTTGCCACAGCTCGCATTGATGTGCCATCCTGGATGAACTGCACTACCTGAGCCACTTGTGTGGGTTGTAGACTCCGTCTCATGCTACCACTAGAGTGAGAGCACCGCCAGCATTCAAAAGTGACCAAAACATCAGCCAGGAAGCATAGGAACTGAGAAGTGGTCTGTGGTCACCACATTTACACTTACATTTAAGTCATTTAGCAGACGCTCTTATCCAGAGCGACTTACAAACTGGAAAGTTCATACATATTCATCCTGGTCCCCCCGTGGGAATTGAACCCACAACCCTGGCGTTGCAAGCGCCATGCTCTACCAACCACACACCTGCAGCCACACATCTGCAGAACCATTCCTTTATTGGGGGTGTCTTGCTAATTGCCTCTAATTCCACCTTTTGTCTATCCATTTGCACAACAGCATGTGAAATTTATTGTCAATCAGTGTTGCTTCCTAAGTGGACAGTTTGATTTCACAGAAGTGTGATTGACTTGGAGTTACATTGTGTTGTTTAAGTGTTCCCTTTATTTTTTTGAGCAGTGTATTTTCATTATAAGTGTTGGATGTGATTTTCGATTACATTTGCATTGATATCAGAGTGGTTAGAGGGACAATAGAGCCCCAAGTACCAGGCCATTAGCGACCTGATGATTGTTAGCAAGTTGGGTACTACCAAGTCATGTCCAGAGTGCATAAAAGGAGATTGCATGGAATTTTACTGTGGTCATGACTCATGACTGCCCCTGCCAAACAAATACATGTCATGTACTAAACAGATAATTAAATGCTTGTTTGTTTGTTTATCTGGCTTTCTGCATGCATTTGGCTTCGTCAATCTCACCACCAGGCATTAGTTGGCCCAATAGGTCACTGCTGTGGCATTAGATAAAGAACTCAATCTGGAATATCATCCAGGAAGCATAGTTAAACACACAGTTGTTTGGTTGGGATTTGGAATACATAGGGAGCACATAGGGTGATCATTCCCTGGATTCTGTCTTTTGTGCTCAGACAACACATTCATTGGCCCTTGACAAAAGGGATGAGAAGGTAGATAGATGACTGTCACCTCATTAATCATGTTTTGGTTTCCTCCACAAAGAGGGGCTATTTTCCGGATGCCTCGGCACTGGTGTATTTCTTTGCTCATATCGCCTTTTGTTTTGAGGCAGTGTTGGCCTATGTAGCCAATGAATCGTGCAAAACCAAATTAAGCCCAGACTTCATTGTAATTGTTTTGCTCCTTGACTTTGCAACACAGAAGATGTGCCATATTTCAAGGATGAACACCAAAGTACATTAGCCATTCCTGCTACTTCAACCACCAAACATCCTTATAACAAATCACCTTGAAATCCATCTCAATTGTATTGATACTCAATTACGATGACTTGGTGGTACTGTACGAAGATTCATCTTTAATAAATGTGTTCTCATACCCGTTTATGTAGCTTGATCATTGAATTAACTTTCGTATGTTGATTTAGTATCAGTATGTTCAGTACCATCCTTTTTTGATGTGATATCACACACTTTAATATAATGAATATATGAATATAACTACTTTAACATATACATTTTATTTAATATAATTTGTATGAAGGAATGAAGACTAAAGGGATTTTCTTACAATCTAGTCCGTACATTAAATCTTAAATTGTACAACGTATTGTCTTGTTTGAAAGAGTTAATGAACTCACCTCTACAAAATTAATGTTCTTGTCTTTATGAGTTTTCATGTGATCTGTGCTAGTTAATTATCCCTATCCATGCCTCTAATTATGTTACCGTTTAACACTCCACTCCTGATTTCACAGGAAAATTGTCAGTGCTCTGACCTTCACGTGTATAGATGTTATTAAGGCATGGGATAGTCACACAAAATATCAAGAGGACCTCACAAGTTCAATATACCAAGTCTGCCTTTTTTTACTCCAGGAAATAGATCAAGTGTTAATTGATATACTCAAGGGCCTCACCTACTGTGATGGGGTGTGAGTAGGCCTATGGCAGTAATAAAGGGACAAATCATGGCTAGGGAATTGTAGACATGATTCAGATTTTTTTGTGTAGTTATTCCTTTGGTATGTACACATTGTTTATGTCGACAATCAAACAATTGGACATTTAAGAAATGAATTGCTGTAACATGGACAATAGTGATCAGGGAACTTGCTGCAGCTGATTTTTAGATCTGCACCCCATGCAGATAGGAAGCTTTACAACATTTGGCCTATGAACTATTGAACACTATTCCTAATCCAGAAAGCTATATTTAATATTGAAAATTAATATCAGTAAACAATCAAACAAGTGGAACATTTGAAAAAACAAATTGCTGTAGCATTGACAAGTGAGGTCAGGGAATCCACCACAGTTGGTTTTAGATCCAGGTCTATTGAACATAAATATTTGACGTGAAAGGTCGGGTTGAACATGCAAATGGCAGGGCTGAATATTGTACCTACAGTGCCTTCGGAAATTATTCATACCCCTTGACTTATTGCACATTTTGTTGTGTTACAGCCATCTACACAAAAAAAACCATAATGACAGTGAAAACATGTTTTTAGAAATGTTTGCAAATGTATTGAAAATGAAATACTGAATTGAAAATGAAATATGTCATTTATATACAGTACCAGTCCAAAGTTTGGACACACCTTCTCATTCAATGGTTTTATTTATTTTTACTGTCTTCTACATAGTAGAATAATAGTGAAGACAGAAAAACTATGAAATAACACATATATTTTAGATTATTCAAAGTAGCCATCCTTTGCCTTGATGACAGCTTTGCACACTCTTGGCAATTTCTCAACCAGCTTCACCTGGAATGCTTTTCCAACAGTCTTGAAGGAGTTCCCACATATGCTGAGCACTTGTTGGCCGCTTTTCCTGCACTCTGCGGTCCAACTCATCCCAAACCAACTCCAACACTCCTTCTTGGTCAAGTAGCCCTTATACAGCCTGGAGGTGTGTTGGGTCATTGTTCTGTTGAAAAACAAATGATAGTCCAGCTAAGATGGGATGGCGTATCGCTGCAGAATGCTGTGGTAGCCATACTGGTTAAATGTACCTTGAATTCAAAAACAATTACCGACAGTGTCACCAGCAAAGCACCATCACACCTGCACCTCCATACTTCACGGTGGGAATCACACATGCGGAGATCATCCGTTCACCTACTTTGCGTCTCACAAAGACTCATCACACCAAAGGACAGATTTCCACCAGTTTAATGTCCATTGATCGTGTTTCTTGGCCCAAGCAAGTCTCTTCTTCTTATTGGTGTCCTTTAGTAGTGGTTTCTTTGCATTAATTTGACCACGAAGGCCTGATTCACGCAGTCTCTGAACAGTTGATGTTGAGATGTGTCTGTTACTTGAACTCTGTGAAGCATTTATTTGGGATGCAATTTCTGAGGCTGGTAACTCTAATGAACTTATCCTCTACAGCAAAGGTAACTCTTGGTCTTCCTTTCCTGTGGCGGTCCTCATGAGAGCCAGCTTCATCATAGCACTTGATGGTTTTTGTGACTGAACTTGAAGAAACTTTGAAAGTTCTTGACCTTTTCCGCATTGACTGACCTTCATGTCTTAAAGTAATGATGGAATGTCATTTCTCTTTGCTTATTTGAGCTATTCTTGCCATAATATGGACTTGGTATTTTACCAAACAGGGCTATCTTCTCTATACCACCCCACCTTGTTTTTAAAACAGTTTTTTTGTGCTGTTTTGGGGGAGCAAAAGGCTGCTAGTGTGAAACACAGTTTCCCAATCATCATTAGCACTCCACAATCAAAAACATGAAAGTACAAGTATAAAAAAATCATTTTCCATCTGAGTGAGATCCCACATGGAAGGAGCTGCACCCTAGTACCTTTCAACACAGATGGTATTCACTTTGGTTCTGATAAGCACCAAATACCCGGACTGTGAACCTCTGTTCCTCAGTCGGCATTGCACGGACCTCCTTTGGATTTGTCATTTCCGGTCACAACTTGCAGACTTGTTTACGTGTTGCTGTGCGTTTTGTTGCCAACCTTACTTTGCTACCTGACAACTTTATGGTTTTTACTTTTTAATTACCGTTTATATGTTTAGTTTTTCCCTCACTCAACTTTTTTTCATTCAACTTTTTCACTCAGGACGCTTTATCTGGACATGGTTCGTCAGGACTTCCAACAGCCGAAGCTAAGTAGTAACATTAACATGATGCCTTCTAATTGCAGTCGCTGTACTCATAATATACAGGAGAACGATCACCTTACGGCGAGGATAGCTGTGCTGCAAGCCCTGCTTCAGACGCAATCGTTAGGCAAGGGTCATTTCAGTGTAGGAAAGGATGAAACAGCATCTGTGCCACCAGTAAGTACAGATAGTAACGTTAGTACAAATCCACTCGCACGGTCCCTGCAGCCGGACAACTTTCTCATGGCTTCTGGAGGGAAATGCTGTAGGAATGCTCAACCGGTGTTGCTCATTCAGCCGACAGAAACGTTCAACCGGTTTTCCCCATTAAGCAGCGAGTCGGAGTCTGAGGCCGAGCCTTCTCTGGTCTCTACTCCTCCCGTTACGGGGTCTGAGACGCCGAAGCTTCCCACCATTAGCTCTGACAAATTGAAAACCCAGTCATTGGCGACTCCATTACCCACAGTATTAGACTTAAAACGAATCATCCAGCGATCATACACTGTTTACCAGGGGGCAGGGCAACCGACGTTAAGGCTAATCTGAAGATGGTGCTGGCTAAAGCTAAAACTGGCGAGTGTAGAGAGTATAGAGATATAGTTATCCACGTCGGTACCAATGATGTTAGGATGAAACAGTCAGAGGTCACCATGCACAACATACCTTCAGCATGTAAATCAGCTAGAAAGATGTCGGCATCGAGTAATTGTCTCTGGCCCCCTCCCAGTTAGGGAGAGTGATGAGCTATACAACAAGCTCACAACTCAATCGCTGTTTGAAAACTGTTTTCTGCCCCTCCCAAAATATAGAATTTGTAGATAATTGTCCCTCTTTCTGGGACTCACCCACAAACAGGACCAAGCCTGGCCTGTTGAGGAGTGACGAACTCCATCCTAGCTGGAGGGGTGCTCTCATCTTATCTACCAACATAGACAGGGCTCTAACTCCTCTAGCTCCACAATGATATAGGGTGCAGGCCAGGCAGCCAGCTTAGTGGAGTCTGCCCCTACTAGCACAGTCAGTGTAGTCAGCTCATTTATCCCCATTGAGACCGTGTCTGTGCCTCGACCTAGGTTGGGCAAAACTAAACATGGCGGTGTTCGCCTTAGTAATCTCACTAGGATAAAGACCTCCTCCATTCCTGCCATTATTGAAAGAGATCGTGATACCTCACATCTCAAATTAGGGCTACTTAATGTTAGATCCCTCACTTCAAAGGCAGTTATAGTCAATTAACTAATCACTGATCATAATCTTAATGTGATTGGCCTCACTGAAACATGGCTTAAGCCTGATGAATTTACTTTGTTAAATGAGGCCTCACCTCCTGGTTACACTAGTGACCATATCAGCATGTGTACCAAACTCACTAAAAGTGGCAGTAATAAAGCCTCTCTTGAAAAAGCCAAACCTTGACCCAGAAAATATAGAAAACTATCGGCCAATATCGAATCTTCCATTCCTCTCAATTTTTTTTGAAAAAGCTGTTGCACAGCAACTCACTGCCTTCCTGAAGACAAACAATGTATACGAAATGCTTCAGTCTGGTTTTAGACCCCATCATAGCACTGAGACTGCACTTGTGAAGGTGGTAAATTACCTTTTAATGGCGTCAGACCGAGGCTCTGCATCTGTCCTCGTGCTCCTAAACCTTAGTGCTGCTTTTGATACCATCGATCACCACATTCTTTTGGAGAGATTGGAAACCCAAATTGGTCTACACGGACAAGTTCTGGCCTGGTTTAGATCTTATCTGTCGGAAAGATATCAGTTTGTCTCTGTGAATGGTTTGTCCTCTGACAAATCAACTGTAAATTTCGGTGTTCCTCAAGGTTCCGTTTTAGGACCTTTTGTTTTCACTATATATTTTACCTCTTGTCATTCGAAAACATAATGTTAACTTTCACTGCTATGCGGATGACACACAGCTGTACATTTCAATTAAACATGGTGAAGCACCAAAATTGCCCTCGCTAGAAGCCTGTGTTAAAGACATAAGGAAGTGGATGGCTGCAAACGTTCTACTTTTAGACTCGGACAAAACAGAGATGCTTGTTCTAGGTCCCAAGAAACAAAGAGATCTTCTGTTGAATCTGACAATTAATCTTGATGGTTGTACAGTCGTCTCAAATAATACTGTGAAGGACCTCGGCGTTACTCTGGACCCTGATCTCTCTTTTGACGAACATATCAAGACTGTTTCAAGGACAGCTTTTTTCCATCTACGTAACATTGCAAAAATCAGAAACTTTCTGTCCAAAAATGATGCAGAAAAAATAATCCATGCTTTTTTTCTTCTAGGTTAGATTACTGCAATGCTCTACTGTCAGGCTATCCGGATAAAGCACTAAATAAACTTCAGTTAGTGCTAAATACGACTGCTAGAATCCTGACTAGAACCCCAAAATTGTATCATATTACTCCAGTGCTAGCCTTTCTACACTGGCTTCCTGTTAAGGCAAGGGCTGATTTCAAGGTTTTACTGCTAACCTACAAAGCATTACATGGTCTTGCTCCTACCTATCTTTCCGATTTGGTCCTGCCGTACATACCTACACTTACGCTTTGGTCACAAGACGCAGGCCTCCTAATTGTTCCTAGAATTTCTAAGCAAACAGCTGGAGGCCGTGCTTTCTCCTATAGAGCTCAATTTTATGGAATGGTCTGCCTACCCATGTGAGAGACGCAGACTCGGTCTCAACCTTTAAGTCTTTACTGAAGACTCATCTCCTCAGTAGGTCATATGATTGAGTGTAGTCTGGCCCAGGAGTGTGAAGGTGAACGGAAAGGCACTGGAGCAACGAACCGCCCTTGCTGTCTCTGCCTGGCCGGTTCCCCTCTCTCCACTGGGATTCTCTGCCTCTAACCCTATTACAGGGGCTGAGTCACTGGCTTACTGGTGCTCTTCCATGCTGTCCCTAGGAGGGGTGCGTCACTTGAGTGGGTTGAGTCACTGACGTGATCTTCCTGTCTGGGTTGCCCCCCCCATACTATACTCGGCCTTGTCTCAGGATGGTAAGTTGGTGGTTGAACATATCCTTCTAGTGGTGTGGGGGCTGTCCTTTGGCAAAGTGGGTGGGGTTATATCCTGCCTGTTAGGCCCTGTCTGGGGGTACCATCGGATGGGGACACAGTGTCTCCTGACCTCTCCTGTCTCAGCCTCCAGTATTTATGCTGCAGTAGTTTATGTGTCGGGGGGCTAGGGTCAGTCTGTTATATCTGGAGTACTTCTCTTGTCTTATTCGGTGTCCTGTGTGAATTTAAGTATGCTCTCTCTAATTCTCTCTTTCTTTCTTTCTCTCTCTCTCGGAGGACCTGAGCCCTAGGACCATGCCTCAGGACTACCTGGCCTGATGACTCCTTGTTGTCCCCAGTCCACCTGGCCGTGCTGCTGCTCCAGTTTCAACTGTTCTGCCTGCGGCTATAGAATCCTGACCTGTTCACTGGACGTGCTACCTGTCCCAGACCTGCTGTTTTCAACTCTCTAGAGACAGCAGGAGCAGTAGAGATACTCTTAATGATCGGCTAAGAAAAGCCAACTGACATTTACTCCTGAGGTGCTGACCTGCTGCACCCTCGACAACTACTGTGATTATTATTATTTGACCATGCTGGTCATTTATGAACATTTGAACATCTTGGCCATGTTCTGTTATAATCTCCACCCGGCACAGCCAGAAGAGGACTGGCCACCCCTCATAGCCTGGTTCCTCTCTAGGTTTCTTCCTAGGTTTTGACCTTTCTAGGGAGTTTTTCCTAGCCACCGTGCTTCTACACCTGCATTGCTTGCTGTTTGGGGTTTTAGGCTGGGTTTCTGTACAGCACTTTGAGATATCAGCTGATGTAAGAAGGGGTATATAAATACATTTGATTTGATGCAATTTTTTTCGGGCCAATTAAATATTTTTACCTGCCATTAAGACTGCCTTGAAGAGTGATACAATTGGGGGGGAGAGAAATAAACAGTTGGTAAGGAAGGATTTCTAACTTTGTGACTCCATTTTGACACTAATTAGGAGGGGGAATAACACTGGGAGATATGGTTTCTGCGGGGAGCCAGGAAGCAAACAGCTATGACTTTTCTCCCGTGTTTAAATGTCTATCATGGGTTTGGGTGCATAACCAATCCACCTGTCCACTCTCTAACATTAACATTCGGCTTCTGAAGAGACAACTACTAATGTAAGCTGTGGGAAAGCCATTTCCAGCTAAATATAAAGTGGTAAACACTTGAATATACACGTGTTGTTATTTACAAGACCCAATACACATCACACATGTTAGCCTGAATATGACACAACTTGAGTTCAGCTTGCCAGTTTGCAATATGTGAGTAAATAAATATACAGAATTCAGTGGATCCCTTTTGGAGTTAGGCATGTTAAGTTTCACATTCAACATGTTGTGCGTTTAACTTTCAAAAACGGGTCAAATTACTGACAAACATTCAGTCATTATGGTTTCAGAAGTGTAACATTGTCGTTTTCTTTTGGTCTGCCTTATTCATATACTTCTTAAATGTTGAACCAACAAGTGCTTCAATGCCTATAAAAGCAGGGAAGTGTCTGCCTATCTATCTGCTAATGATGGCAACCAGCTGTGCTGACTGTCAACTGAGGATAGACTGTTTGCATTGATCATGAAGTAAGTTACAGCGTGGAGACTCCTTTCATTATCAGCCAACATGACTCCAAACAGACATGCATTGACTTCCATTGTATTTACTAAACCTCTCCCTAATTTATTATGTACTTTTCCTGGAAAATTGCCTGTTAAAGGAATGTGATTCCCTTTGCAAAACATAGAAAGTACCGTACAGTTAAATATGTAATCTTATCGATGGGTCCATTTTCTTTCTAACGGTGCCGTTCTGTACTTTCTGACAACTGCAGCTAACAGATGCTTGCATGAATTAAATATCGGTTGAGGATGAAGTAGAACAGCAGGGTAGCGAGTGCAGAGCAGCAGAGGAGCCCAATTTGGAAGCATTTTGGGGGAAAAAAGACGGCAATAAACAACACAAACCTAAAGATGTGCTACACACTTAACTGTACACCCAATGGAAAAATGTGGCTTTAAATAATAATCTGTCTGCATAGCATTCCTCCTGGTAATGACCTATTCTCTAAGTGATGTCTTTGGAGGAGAACACTAGGCGCTCTGAGCCTCTTTTCACATGTATAATCTATGGGGAAATGAATGAGAATGTGAAAATGTCGCTCTGTACTCTGTGCAATTAACAACCGGTGTTGTGGTGGTATGATAGGGTAGAGAAACAAGATTCAACCTATTAAGGAAGTCCCCATGCTGTAATGGTACATAATTGATAGGTGAGAGGAGAGCACTTGAAACAGACCACTACAGTTTGTACTCAGAATCAAGAAGCCAGTCATTGGGGGCATGGCCATTAGCTGGAGTTGGCACTGTTATTTGGATCGGGCCACAGTCAGTCATGGCCAGGGTCAGTGAGAAATCAATGGGGCTCTCCGGTTATTGTGACAGTCACCACACACCCTCTCTAGGGACGACAAATGTTCAGGCTAATGCACTAAGGAAGCTCTAGTCTAGAGCACACAGTATTTTTCAATTCTCTCCATGGCTAAAGCAGTAAGAAATAGATGTCATAGTTGTAAAAGACTGAGTGTGTTTTATTTAGTATCATCCTAATTAAAACATTGAATTAAAAAGAAAGAAAATGTGTTGCATTATTTGAGCCCCAAAAAATATGTTTAGGGGTATTTTATGAAGGAAATGATTTGCTTTGGAAATGTCCAAATATTTTCAATGTTATTATTTTCTATGTTGGCCCTATGCATGGAAAGGCCCTTGTAAAGGATCCAATTTTTAAACCCAAAAATTAAATTTAGCTGGCAATAATGAATATTAACTGAAAAAAGATCTTATGTCGTTTTTTACATTAGCCGTCTCTGACTTTAAAGAATGTTTCTCTCAAAACTATGATTCCTAAAATATGTGTCTGGAGAACTCCATCGGATTTGTCTAAAATTAATCAGGAATGAGCAAGGTCAACTACACCATAAGCACCCCTATTTCATGTTCTCATTACATGTAGTAAAAGTTCTCTACTTTTTATATATTTAAACAAACAATATTGAAATCACCATGGTCACAACCATAAACTGTCAACTTCATCTCCCTGATAGATTAAGATAGGATATGAATTCTGGTTAAAATATGTTTATTTTAATTAGGTTATAGAATCATGATGCAACTGAGGAAAAAGAACATTGCTACGTTGTGTACCACTTGAATGAAGAAAGAGAAGAATGCAATTCTTGTCAACACCGTAAAACATAAATTCTGTCAGATTGCTGAAAGATCTGATTAGATGGTTGTTTTTCATTTTCATTTTCAAATGAATAATTTTCTATATATTTTCAATATTTTTCTTTTTAGAGTTAAAAATATGTCTGTCTTGAGTTTTTGCTGTAAACTCCGTCAGTGGCTTGTCACTCTATCACTGATGGCTAACTCCCTGATGATAATTTTTTGGGGTCAATATTATGAAATAATATTTTAATCACTGTTCGGCAACATATGCTTAAACTATTGACATATATGCTGTGTTAGATCTAAGGGATAATGTTTGCTTTAGAACTAAAAAAACATGCCAAAATGCTAACTAAATTAGCCCTGGAGCATTATATAGCGCTGTAAAATAAAAAAAATTAAAGAAGTTTGGAGATTTGTATTACATAGAGTATTTGAATAACCTAATATTAGAAAAAAACAATCAAGAGAGGCGCATGCACGTACCGATGGGGAGTGAGAAACTCCGTTTTGTACTGTCAAAACTGTGATTATATTTACAACATAGTTCAATATTAAGCCTCTATAATCTATAACTCAATATCTTCAAAAGCAACAGGGAGAGAGTAAATGGTCAGTTATATACAACAGCGAACCAATCTGTGGGTAAGTCATGGCTTCCCTTAGAGGAAAAGACAAAGAACAATTGGAGATGCAAATGAGAGCAATGAACAGCTAAAAAATATACAGGAAAACATAGCTAAAAGGCTCTCAATGCTCACCAAAACAAACAAACTGTTACAATACGTTGTTAAAAAGGAGATTTTCTTGAAAGGAAAGTAGAGTCTATTGTGTCAGATATGGGCATGTGGACGAACAGGACAACAAAATTGGCCTTCTGGAAACAAAGGTGCAAACTTTAGAAGATGAACTGGACCAGCAAGAAAACAGAATGAGACAAAACAACATGAGAATATTGTCCCTACCAGAAGACGAAGAAAAAGGAGACCTTTCCAGCTACATGATCAAGCTGATATCGGAGGTGCTTGGCATGGATGTATCCCCGGAGGATCTGGAGCGATACCATCGCATCGGCGTGAAACAGAAGAACGCTAAATAACCTTGCATGGTAATCTTTAAGCTTTGGAACTATCAGACCAAAGTCAAAATCTAACACCAGCCCATTTGATTCGTCCAGGACTTTTCTGCTAAGCTGAGGAAAAAAACGTCAACAATTCATTACGATCGCATAGTCACTGGAGGAAAAAGGAATCAAATCTCAACTCTGATTCCCGGCAGTGCTGTCGGTATGGAAGGGAACACAGAGGATGGAGTTCACAAGCACCGATGAAGCCCTGAACAGGCTGCAGGAAACCTTTCCAGTTGAAAAAGAGCCCAGTGACCTGAGGAGAGGAAGAAGCAGAAAAAAGTGATAAGCACACTTGGCTACATACAGTGATGCTCAAGACCAGTTTATCGTAAGTTGAGACAATATTCTTTCCCTCTCTCAACAATACAATCTAGACTTTATTGTCCCCAAGTAACTGTTCTTCTCTAGGAAGTAATGATGCAATTAGTCTATGGCAATGAGATACATGGACAGTGAAAAGACAATATAAAAGGAGAAATATAGCATGTATGTAAATAATTGTCAATAATTGTTCTATTGATGTGTGTGTGTGTGTGTGTGTGTAGGTGAGAGGTTGTGCGTGGGTGTATGTGTGTGTATGTGTCTGTGCATATGAATGAGAGAGTGAAGGAGGGTGAACATGAATATGTGTAGGAGGCATAGGTATATGTTGTGTATGAATGAATAAGAATAGATGAGTTAGTAGATGTATAGAGGGGTGTAAATGTGACTGAGAAGAAGGGAGGGGGGAAATGATGGGAGGTTGGGAAACACTTGGGTAAGAGAGGGCAAGTATGGGAGTTGGTGATTAGCTTGACTTGGGTGGGGTAAAGGGGTGGGAACTGTGAGGGTGTGGTGGAGAGGGATGGATTTGGTTTGGGAGAGAGAGAAGGACTTAATAATATTACAGTGTAATTTAATTTACTTATTTGTGACTTGCAAACCCGCTGAAAAATGAATAAGAGTTCTGGAGAGATTAGGAAAGGATGTCGATGTAACGTTCCTGACCTGTTTTCTGTTGTTTTTGTATGTGTATAATGGTCAGGGCGTAAGTTTTGGGTGGGCAGTCTATGTTTTCTGTTTCTATGTTGGTTTTGGGTTGCCTGGTATGGCTCTTAATTAGAGGCAGGTGTTTTGCGTTTTCCTCTAATTGAGAGTCATATTTAGGTAGGGTGTTCTCACTGTTTGTTTGTGGGTGATTGTCTCCTGTTTCGTCCATGTCTGTACCATACGGGACTGTTTGGCTGTTCGTTCGTTTTGATGTAGTCTGTTCCTGTCCGTGAGTTTTACGTTTAGTTATGTAAGTTCATGTTCAGGTTTTCGTCTACGTCGTTTTCTTATTTTGTAATTTTGTAAGTGTTTTGTTTTTCGTGTTGCCGTCGTATTCTAATAAAGAGATGGCTTATTTCCCTACTGCTGCGTATTGGTCCACTGATCCTTCTCTCCTCTCCTCATCTGAGGAGGAGGAGGACAACAGCCCTTACAGTCGAATTATTATTATTATTCCTTGTTTGTCATTATAACTAAGATTCAATGGTGGTTATTGGGGAGAATGGCGAGGGGGTTTATCCGGGGGATTGGGATGGGGTGACTGGGAGGGCATCAGACTCTTCTCTGAGGTGAGAGTGGGGCCTCCACTCATCCCATTTCAGTCTCCCGGTGGACCCACTCTCCCGAAGCACCAGCCACTAGATTTTAATTTAATTTATAAGTTGAAACAAACTGACCACAGTACTTAAATGGTAATCTTTCTCCAATGTATAGTCCATTCTGAAAGTATTCAGACCCCTTGACTTTTTCCATATTTTGTTACGTTACAGCCTTATTCTAAAATGTATTAAATAAAAATGTTCTTCATCAATCTACACACAATACTCCATAATGACAAAGTGAAAAAAGGTTTTTAAACAGAAATACCTTATTTACATAACTTTTCAGACCCTTTGCTATGAGACTCTAAATTGAACTCAGGGGCATCCTTTTTCCATTGATCATCCTTCAGATGTTTCTACAAGTTGATTGGAGAACACTTGTGGTAAATTAAATTGATTGGACATGATTTGAAAAGGCACACACGAATGTATATAATGTCCCACAGTTGACAGTGCATGTCAGAGCAAAAACCAAGCTATTAGGTCAAAAGAATTGTGACAGGATTGTGTCGAGGCACAGGGCCGATGGTCAATCTGACATAGCTCCAAAGTTTCTCTGTAGAGATGGAAGAACCTTCCAGAAGAACACACATCTCTGCTGCACTCCTGCATTCCACCAAACCTTTATGGTAGAGTGGCCAAACCGAGTCCCCTCCTCAGTAAAAGGCACATGACAGCCTGCTTGGAGTTTGCCAAAATGGACCTAAAGGACTCCCAGACCATGAGAAACAAGATTCTCGGTTCTGATGAAACCAAGAGTGAACTCTTTGGCCTGATTATCAACAGTGAAGAGTGGGGGTGGCAGTATCATGCTGTGGAATGCTTTTCAGCGGCAGGGACTGGAAGACTAGTCAGGATCGAGGGAAAGATGAACCGAGCAAAGTACAGAGAGATCCTTGATGAAAACCTGCTCCAGAGCGCTCAGGACCTCAGACTGGGGCGAAGGTTCACCTTCCAACAAGACAACAACCCAAAGCACACAGCCAAGACAACGCAGGAGTGGCTTCGGGACAAGTTTCTGAATGCCCTTGAACCGGATCAACCATCTCTGGAGAGACCTGAAAATAGATGTGCAGCGATGCTCCCCATTCAACCTGACAGAGCTTGAGAGGATCTGCAGCGAAGAATGTGACAAATTCCCCAAATACAGGTGTGCCAAGCTTGTAGCATCACACCCAAGAAAACTTGAGGGTGTAAAAGGTGCTTCAACGAAGTACTGAGTAAAGGGTCTGAAGAATTATGTAAAATTATGTAAAACAATTATGGTGTGGGGGTGCTTTGTTGGTGACACTGTCTGATTTACACTGCTCAAAAAAATAAAGGGAACACTAAAATAACACATCCTAGATCTGAATGAATGAAATATTGTTATTAAATACTTTTTTCTTTACATAGTTGAATGTGCTGACAACAAAATCACAAAAAATTATCAATGGAAATCAAATATATAAACCCATGGACGTCTGGATTTGGAGTCACACTCAAAATTAAAGTGGAAAACCACACTACAGGTGGATCCAACTTTGATGTAATGTCCTTAAAACAAGTCAAAATGAGGCTCAGTAGTGTGTGTGGCCTCCACGTGCCTGTATAACCTCCCTACAACGCCTGGGCATGCTCCTGATGAGGTGGCGGATGGTCTCCTGAGGGATCTCCTCCCAGACCTTGACTAAAGCATTCGCCAACTCCTGGACAGTCTGTGGTGCAACGTGGCTTTGGTGGATGGAGCGAGACATGATGTCCCAGATGTTGGGATTGGATTCAGGTCTGGGGAACGGGCGGGCCAGTCCATAGAATCAATGCCTTCCTCTTGCAGGAACTGCTGACACACTCCAGCCACATGAGGTCTAGCATTGTCTTGCATTAGGAGGAACCCAGGGCCAACCGCACCAGCATATGGTCTCACAAGGGGTCTGAGGATCTCATCTCGGTACCTAATGGCAGTCAGGCTACCTCTGGTGAGCACATGGAGGCTGTGCGGCCCCCGAAAGAAATGCCACCCCACACCATGACTGACCCACCGCCAAACCGGTCATGCTGGAGGATGTTGCAGGCAGCAGAATGTTCTCCACGGCATCTCAGACTCTGTCACGTCTGTCACATGTGCTCACGTGCTCAGTGTGAACCTGCTTTCATCTGTTAAGAGCCTAGGGCGCCAGTGGCGAATTTGCCAATCTTGGTGTTCTCTGGCAAATGCCAAACGTCCTGCAAGGTGTTGGGCAGTAAGCACAACCCCCACCTGTGGACGTCGGGCCCTCATACCACCCTCATGGAGTCTGTTTCTGACCGTTTGAGCAGACACATGCACATTTGTGGCCTGCTGGAGGTCATTTTGCAGGGCTCTGGTAGTGCTCCTCCTTGCAAAAAGGCGGAGGTAGCGGTCCTGCTGCTGGGTTGTTGCCCTCCTACGGCCTCCTCCACGTCTCCTGATTTACTGGCCTGTCTCCTGGTAGCGCCTCCATGCTCTGGACACTACGCTGACAGACACAGCAAACCTTCTTGCCACAGCTCGCATTGATGTGCCATCCTGGATGAGCTGCACTACCTGAGCCACTTGTGTGGGTTGTAGACTACGTCTCATGCTACCACTAGAGTGAGAGCACCGCCAGCATTCAAAAGGGACCAAAACATCAGCCAGGAAGCATAGGAACTGAGAAGTGGTCTGTGGTCACCACCTGCAGAACCACTCCTTTATTGGGGGTGTCTTGCTAATTGCCTATAATTTCCACCTGTTGTCTATTCCATTTGCACAACAGCATGTGAAATTTATTGTCAATCAGTGTTGCTTCCTAAGTGGACAGTTTGATTTCACAGAAGTGTGATTGAATTGGAGTTACATTGTGTTGTTTAGTGTTCCCTTTATTATTTTGAGCAGTGTATTCAGAATTCAAGTGATGTATCAGATTACCTGGCCTCCGCAATCACCCGACCTCAACCCAACCCAACTCCCAGGAATGTCATACATGATGGATCATTAGCCTATACACTACCTTTCACACATCTAGATGGTGAGGTAGGTTGGGTGTGGGCCCAGAGACAGCAGGGGTTCAAACTGTAGAACCCAGTTCCTACATTTGAATATAAAAATGTATTTTATCAAACAAAACTATGCTACATTTTATCTCTGGTACCTACAGGATGACAAATCGATGCAGAATTACTGAATGTAAGTGTATTATTTACCTTCAGAGGTGAATGTATCAAACCAGTTGCCGTGACAAAAGTGTTTGGTTGTTGTGCACTCTCCTCAAACAATAGCATGGTATTTTTTCACTGCTACTGTAAATTGGAAAGTGCAGTTGGATTAACAAGACTTTAAGCTGTCTGCCCATATAAGACATGTCTATGTCCTGGAAAGTTTGTTGTTACTTACAACGTCATGCTAATCACATTAGCACACGTTAGCTCAACCTCCCCGGTACAGGGACACCGATGCCGTAAAGGATAAATCCAGTTAGTTGCATACATTTTGTGATAGCTGATACTTTAATCTATCGACATATTTACTTCAAATGTTGTAAATATTATGAAAAATATTTGTGAACAAAAAGTAGAGTTTGTCCCAAATTTCCCCAATGTCGACAGTTTTTGTTACTACATTGTTACTACATACTACATTTGTTACTACAACTGCCATTTTCATAAAAGCACAACATTTAGTGGAATTACTTTTTCTTTCAGATTGGTGTTTTTTGATATAAAAGTAACAGTCATCACAAATAAATTAATTTGATCGCTTTAAACATTAATATATTTGGTTTGTTACCGTAAATTTTTTTTATACGTGCCTGTCTCTTGTAGGACTTACAACGCAATTATTTTTAAGGTCAACTGGCACAGAAAATTCGGGCCACTCTGCATAAAAGTTGATGGTCGCACACCAATACAATGATTTGAGAGTCAAACTATCACTTACATGAACATTTGTTTCATTAGTCCCTTGTTGATTTAGTCCCAAAATGTCTTGAATGTCAGCAATCAAGTTTTCAGGATATATAAAAAAATATTTTTGGCGACCCACTTGAATCTAAATGCAACACAAATTTAGCTAGGTGTCTTCTGCAAGTTGTTCTCTAACCAGTGATGTACACATTATTCCCAGATTTCATGTGTTTTTTGAGCTGTGTTAGTTGTAACAGGACCTGCAACCTCATTTCCCCCGCTTGCGCGTTTGATTTCAACCTGATAATCGATATTTGAGTGATTGACAAGACAGTGTTACATTTCTCTTTGTTGGTGATCCTCATATCAAATTGCAACATTATAAAAAAATAGCTGGCAGTCTAATGCAGGTTTTCCTCTAACCAATGATGTCAAAATATCTCCAGTTTCCAAGTGTTTTTTTGAGTTGTGGTAGTTTCAACAGCGTATACAACCTGATATCCTCCCTAATCAATATGGGTGATTTATTGCCATTTGTCAAAACAATAGGGTTTTTGGTACGTGTGCAGTTTATAAGGTGCTCATAAAAAAAAGTTTACAAGTAATATGATCACTGTTGTTGCACATGTACAGTACAGTATGTGTAGATAGGACATTTTATGTTTAGGTTTTCAATATAGTATGAACTGTTTCTGCATATTAGTTATTGATTTGGACACATTAAAACTGTATTTTTACATTGGGCTATTTAGGAACATCATTTGAACTTTCAACATTATTTCCAATGGTATTGTACTTAATCTGGTAAAAACTGCTGAATCAGGACCTCAGACTGGGGCGACTGGTCCAAAAACATGCTGCAATTGATTTATTTTGATGATATACCAGAAATACGGATTTGCCCTGCCTACTCTCTACACTTTCTGACAGACACCTGGCGTGAAAAGGGATTGATTTACCTAACGCAGGTTAGCAGATTGGAGATGTCTCCCAAACAGAAAAATACACAATATGCAGGTCTGTCATGTGGGTCCTAGACAGGTACTGTATGGCTGACAAGATGGAGCCACACAGTAACTGGAGACACCAGGTTAGTTCAATTACCCAACGAAGCAAACACACGTGAATGATTGACTTGCCATTCCAAAGCATAGCAATGTGTGCACTCAAACAAAGATGGTCAAAGCATGGGGCATTTAAGATCATTTTTTATTATTATTGTCAGTTTGAAATATGAACACACAATCTTCAACAAGAAAATACATATGAACCAACAATCTTTTACATTACAGGGAGTCAAATAGAATGTAATTTTCCATTCACTGTGGAATCAACCAGAACAAAGGAACGACTTTGACTGACCTGTGTCGGGTGAATGACTTGACTGTCTTGTATTGGGGTAGAGGGAATGTGTGTGTGCCAGTCACCAGAGATACAAATGATTTTGATCATGAGATTTGGTCAAGAAACCAACAAAGACATTTCTCTTGATAACTGAGACGAAAGTGCATCCGTATGCCGTAAATGTCTACAATTTTGTTTCAATTCACTGCTATTTCTAATGTCCCTATTCAAAAATAAATTAAACCAAACTCCAATGCATACTTAAATGTCACGTCACAAACAGCACTATACTATAGGGTAGGTCCAATATAAGCTCAGTCAAAAATAATAATTGGAAATAAGTTTCTGCAATGGTTATACCGTGGACTTCTCAGAAGCCCCAGATGTTGCTTTCTGTACATATGTTTTAAAACAACTACAAAAAAAGTAAGACAAGTTTTATTGAATCTACCCTTAGCATGGCCTTCATTGAGCCCATATGATATAGTTTCAGTCACTAGAATGACCTTATCTTTCAACAGACATTGGGATCTGTTTTATCAGTACATTTACCACAGTAGAACACTTGAATAATTATGTGGTACTTATTTAACCTTTATTTATCCCATTGAGGTCTGAATACCTATTTTACTAGGGTAATACTCATGTGGTATTTATTTCTAAATGGATTTGGGGTTAAAAAAATTATGCCGGTGTGGAGTGGATAATAGGTGCGCTATCTCACTTTATTAGCTAAGTGCTCTGCCATATGGAACAATGTATTCAAATGAAATCCAAGTTCAAGAATAATTTACAATGATGCCGATGCCTTGGGAATCCTAAATTGCAGTGCTGTATATTTCTAATCATTATCAAATCAATGCGACCCTCACACAGACATAGCCCATTTGAAATGTGTGATAAATGCACCCATATATCGGATGTAATGTGGCCTATTTTGATGGCAGCATCACAGGTTTGAAAAATCTAAATGTTTCCCTTTCTCCACATTTGTGAATACAATATTAAAGTCAGACTTCATCGTACACGCGTGCTGACATCAACAACAGAAGACTGACAAAACGGACACCTTCCTTGAGGCATTCCCACTTAAGGAAGAGGCAATACCAGCAGTCCTGGCAGATTAGATTTTGTTGCTGTTGATTTCTGGGAGAAAGCAGGAAGTTTCCCCGCTGTTCATGATGTTGAGTCTACCTTTAAGACCTCTGAATTAGGATTTGTTTGTCATGAGCTCAACAAGTGCTTTGTCTGATATAGGCAACATTAAAACCAACACAGGAATTAATCATTTAGGAGACAGCGATGAGAGATGAACATTCAAGTGTGTCTGCAATGTCCTGTCAGAGAACTGTGGAATAGCAATACCACAGCAAGTATATCCCTTTTCATTGTGTGTAATCCATCCCTTATTACATCTGTCAACGCTACTCTGAACATTGGTCTTGCTTACATTTACATTGCAGTACATGTATCTATTGAAAACAGGGTGTTTAGAGGACAGACTGAAATAAATCAAGACCAGGGTCAGCAATCATAAAGGGTCTCAGAGTAGGAGTGCTGTTAAGGATCAATTCCCCCCTGTCCATGTCAACACATTCATTTCGAAGGCAAAACTGACCCCAGATTAGCACTCCTTCTCTGAGACGCTTTGTGAATATGGGCACAGATATTTTAATAAAGTTTAAAAAATGATCATGAAGAGGAGAAACTGCTATGTGGTTTATAAACTGGGAAAAAGAGTTGATGCACTGCACAGAAAGCGGCAAAATCCTTGTATACCGAACAAAAATATAAACGCAACATGAAACAATTTCAAAGATTTTACTGAGTTACAGTTCATATAAGGAAATCAGTCAATTGAAATACATGTATTAGGCCCTAATCTATGGATTTCACATGACTGGGAATACAGATATGCATCTGTGTGTCATAGATATCTTTAAAAAAGGTAGGAGTGTGGATCAGAAAACCAGTCAGTATCTGGTGTGACCACCATTTGTCTCATGCAGCACGACACATCTCCTTCGCACAGAGTTGATCAGGCTGTTGACTGTGACCTGTGAAATGTTGTCCCACTCCTCTTCAATGGCTGTGCAAAGTTTCTGGATATTAGCAGGAACTGGAACACAGTGTCGTACACGTCAACCCAGAGCATCCCAAACATGCTCAATGGGTGACATGTCTGGTGAGTATGCAGGCCATAGAAGAACTGGGACATTTTCAGCTTCCATGAATTGTGCACAGATCCTTGTGACATGGGGCTGTGCATGGCACGACAATGGGCCTCATGATCTCGTCATGGTATCTCTATGCATTCAAATTGCCATAGATAAAATGCAATTTTGTTCGTTGTCCGTAGCTTATGCCTACCCATACCATAACCCAACCGCCACCATGGGGCACTCTGTTCACAACTTTGACATTAGGAAACTGCTCGCCCACTGCCATTTTAGAGTGGCCTTTAATTGTCCACAGCACAAGGAGCACCTGTGATCATGCTCTTTAATTACCTTCTTGATATGCCACACCTGTCAGGTGGATGGATTATCTTGGCAAATGAGAAATGCCCACTAACAGGGATGTAAACAAATTTGTGCGCAACATTTAAGATAAATAAGCTTTTTGTGCATATGGAACATTTCCGGGATCTTGTATTTCAGCTCATGAAACATGGGACCAACTTTACATGTTGCGTTGATATTTTTGTTCAGTGATTTCATGGAGCATGGATTGTGCTTGCCTGTTAAACAAAATCTAATTGCGTAAAATTAAGTGGATGGTTATAGAATGTTTTATTGTAGCTCCTGAGTGTCACAGAGACATCGACTAGAAGATATACCCGATTTCAAATCAATCCAAACTCAACCCTGGTTATTTAACTCGGTATACCACACTGTATGAGAATATTTTAATGTATCTGCACTCTATTGGGAGACAATATAAGCAATCTATTTGAATTTCCAGTCAAAACGTACCAGTTCAACACAACCAAACAGTTAATACTTATTGGTTATGAGAGAGTATTTTGGAACAAACTCAAAACAATGACCGTACAAAAATACTGATATTAACAGCTGAGAAACTCAGAGGAGAATCCTAACTTCCACTTCAGTCCAATTTTCACTTAGTCTCCCACTGACATCAATGCATCAGTAAGTGACTGAAGTGGAAGTTAGGATTTGCACTTAGAGTGATCCATAGAGTTGCTATTGGACACGATCTTACTCCTTAGCTACCAGCACTGGTTAGTTTAGATGGGAACACTTCAGAATTGACCATTGTAAATACATTATAACTTACAAAGTACCTTAAGGTAACACCAGCTGTAGAGACATTAATAAACTTTGCAAGTGATTACATTAGCTGAAGTTATATGTCCACAAAAATGGAAATAAACTCCCTTTCCATTCATAACTAGTTAAGTAATTATTCTTCAAACCACATTGTATAGACTTGTGCAAGTTAAAAGAAAAGACAAACATGGTCTTTGCACAAATAAATACAACTTTTATATTTTATTTACCCCTTTCAATATATGTGTTAGAAACAACATAAAAATAGCATAGCACAAACAACTGAAAAGATCACAATTTACAATGATGAGAGGAAGAAGAACATTTGTCAAAATTCCATTTCTTCTTAACCGTTGTGGTTTGTGAATGTATCAGAATCCGAAATAATTACAGCAAAAACAAACATGATTACAGGCTTTTAGGCCCTAGAGGGATTTCAGTCCTTCTGGTCCTTGCCTGTGTTTGAGGTGTTTGTTTAGTTCACCTCGTACACTTAACTCTTGGGGCTAAGACTCTCGGGGCTAAGACGACTGTCAGTCAGGGGAAATTGAGATAAATTAAATGTAAATAACAGACAAACCACATCGGACAGGCCTATTTTTGAGACCCACATGAATAAACATTTAAGAATCATATCATAATGGGAGGTGAAACTAAACAAATTTTAAAAAAGCAACTTGTTATGTCCTTAAAACTGAACTAAAATTAATTTTAAAAGTATATGTTACATAATACTTTTTAGCGGTTCGACATGATGTAGTAGGGTAGCCCATGCACTCTGTGCATCACGTTTGTGGTTCCAGGTGAGAGAAAACACACAAAACATGCAACCTTGCCCTCGGATGCCAGAAAGCCCACTGCATCAAAACTTGAGCAGAAACGGAAGGAGGGTGACCAGAAGTAGACAGGTGTAGGTGTGTACGCGTGTCCCCATCGAGCCGCTGTTCCCATCCTGCACTGCTCCGGGTCCTGTCATGGCGAAGGTGGAGGGCGGAGGAGAGGGAACAAAACATTTGGATGAGTTTGAGGCATTCAAGATTGGTTTTGCCCTTTGTCTTGCCTAAACCTGTCGGATGGATATCACTATGTAAATCTTCTGATAACAAGTGATTCACTGCTCTAATACCTTCTCACCAACTCTTAACTCGCTGCCTGCTCAAGGAGAGGTGTGTCTCACTGATATTCGCAAATGTGTGTGGTAGTACAACAATATACAACTACATCCCCCTTTCCCCTAACGTCACCTACAGGTATCAGTACTGTTAATCTATGGGTTAGTATTTTATCATGTGTTGATCACATTTTTTTAAATAATTAGTTTTGTGGGTATTAGGTTAGATTTGAAAGTGGATTCATTACAAACCTGCCGGTAATGCAAAGGTTTCAGAGGTTGTCTTTTCTAACACAGATGAAGTCAACAATAACACATTGGTTGACCCCTCTAAAAAGAGAGATCATATGAAAGAAGGCACTCAAAAAATGGCAACAGAGCAGCTCACAAGCAAATGCTGCTCACATGCAAAATGATCAGAGTAATTGACACTCAGCACATAATAAACTACCCCTTGGGCCAAACGGTTGCTAGTGTCATTGGGTTCAAATACTATTTAGGGTATTTCTATGACTTTTAAAGACATTTGGAAGTAATTATTTAGATGTTTTTTATTTGAAAAAACAAGTAGTTGAATATATGAATGTATTTGGAGATACACTCTGAAAGTCTTTGAAAATACTCAAATACATTGACGCAAATACACTCCCATGCATTTAATCCAGGTATTTGGGAATAGTATTTGAAAATACATTCAAATAGTAGCATATGTATAGGAAATTATTTGAAAAAAGTTTTAAATAGTTCATTTAGAAGTAGTTGATTTGTGCCATATTATTTGAAAATACTCCACATTACAAAATAATCATTTAAATATCAAGCACAAATATATTTTAACCCAGATCTATTAGGTACCCAATTCAAAAGAGGACATTATTGTTATTTTTAGTTCTGTTTACTTATTACCCGGCATAGATACAGTGCCTTCAGAAAGTATTCACACATTTTGACTTTTTCCAAATGTTCTTGTGTTACAAAGTGAGATTAATGTGGATTTAATTGTATTTTTTTTGTCAACGATCTACACAAAATACTCCATAATGTCAAAAGGGAAGAAAATTTGTAAGAAAGTGTACACACACACACACACACACACACACACACACACACACACACACACACACACATATATATATATATATATATATATATATATATACATTCAGTTATATATATTATAACTGAATGGAACATAAAACACTAATATATTTTGATTGACATTATGGGGTATCCTATTGTTTGTTGATCAGTAAACAAAATATAAAAATAATACATTTTACATGCAGGCTGGAACACAACAAAAGGTGGAAAAAGTTAAGGGGTGTGAATCCTTTCTGAAGACACTGTATGTCCACGGTATTTCTGGCACAGCTAGGTTAGCTAATATAGCCATGCTAATCAGGTCATTCCCATACTAAGGAATATTCCAATCCCGATTCCTGCTGATGGAATGTTTAAGTGGGGGCACTCAGTATATATACACCTGTTCTGAAAGGCCCCAGAGTTTACAACACCACTAAGCAAGGGGCACCACCAAGCAAGTGGCACCATGAAGACCAAGGAGCTCTCTAAACAGGTCAGGGACACAGTTGTGGAGAAGTACAGATAAGGGTTGGATTATAAAAAAATATCTGAAACTTTAAACATCCCACGGAGCACCATTAAATCCATTATTAAAAAATGTAAAGAATATGGCACCACAACAAACCTGCCATGAGAGGGCCGCCCACCAAAACTTACGTACCAGGCAAGGAGGACATTAATCAGAGAGGCTACAAAGAGACCACATATAAACCTGAAGGAGCTGCAAAGCTCCACAGCGGAGATTGGAGTATCTGTCCATAGGACCACTTTAAGCCGTACACTCCACAGAGCTAGGCTTAATGGGAGAGTGGCCAGAAAGAAAGCCATTGCTTAAAGAAAAAATAAGCAAACACGTTTGGTGTTCGCCAAAAGGAATGTGGGAGACTCCCCAAACATATGGAAGAAGGTACTCTGGTCAGATGAGACAAAAAATGTAGCTTTTTGGTCATCAAGGAAAACGCTATGTCTGGAGCAAACACAGCACCTCTCATCACCCCGAGAACACCACCCCCACAGTGTAGCATGGTGGTGGCAGCATCATGCTGTGGGGATGTTTTTCATCGGCAGGAACTGGGAAACTGGTTAGAATTGAAGGAATGATGGATGGCACTAAATACAGGGAAATTCTTGAGGGAAACCTGTTTCAGTCTTCCAGAGATTTGAGACTGGGACGGATGTTCACCTTCCAGCAGGACAATGACCCTAACCATACTGCTAAAGCAACACTATAGTGGTTTAAGGGGAAACATTTACCTGTCTTGGAATGGCCTAGTCAAAGCCCAGACCTGAATCCAATTGAGAATCTGTGGTATGACTTAAGGATTGCTCTACACCAGCGGAACCCATCCAACTTGAAGGAGCTGGAGCAGTTTTGCCTTGAAGAATGGGCAAAAATCTCAGTGGCTAGATGTGCCAAGCTTATAGAGACATGCCCCAATAGACTTGCAGCTGTAATTGCTGCAAAAAGTGGCTCTACAAAGTATTGACTTTGGGGGGTGTATAGTTGTGCATGCTCCAGTTCTGTATTTCTTGTTTGTTTCACAAGAAAAAATATATAGCATCTTCAAAGAGGTAGGCATAATGTGTAAATCAAACGATACAACCCCCCCCCCCCCAAAGAAAAAAGTTAATTCCAGGATGTAAGGCAACAAAACAGGAAAAATGCAAAGGGGGTGATTTTCATTTATTATTTTCCACTAACCCTACCACCCCTCCACCATTTGGAGTAAACTAATGATCAACAACACTTAGGCTTCTACTGTACATACTACATACATTTTATGGACACAATCTATTTTACAATAGTAAAATGTTGTTTGTTTTTACTTCTATCCTTCCGCTACCCTCAACCCCTCCCATCTAATTCTGAAGACCATCCAGACTGAGTTCTATTTTTCATATATCTTTCAACAGTGCTGTGATGTTTCACAAAAGTTCTGAACCTTTCTATTCTCATAGTTTCTACAGATTGTAAATAAAATATAAACATTATTGCTAAAAGTATTATTATATTATTGATTGATTGACTATGACTTTTCAAATCACCCAGTAGTGCTATCTTCAGAGTTAGTGAATGCTGCAATCCTTCAGCCATTCCTGGACCTGCGACCAAAAACAAGCTACATATGGACACTGTTCTAATGATTCTGTCTCTTCGCAGCAAAATTTGCAGAGCTGAGGTGGTTGTATCCCCCATATATATATAACATTATATTTGTTGCATGAATTATGTATAATAATTTACATAGAAAATCCAACGTTTTGAATCCAGTTCATAAACCAGATTGCAATCTATATGGCACAGCTGTAATTTTTTTGGTCCTTAAATTACACTGGTATACTTTTTTATTTTTCACAATTTTCTTTAACCATTGGGCCGACAGACAAGTTCCTTACATTTCCCCCCTTACATTTCCGTCTTCCATTTTTGCGGTAATGTTGCAATTAGTTGGTTGTAACTTTGGGTAGAGCAGACATTTACATATATTTTGTTAGCTGCATGTGTGACATAACTCCATCAGTCCTATTTATGATACATTTACTACGATGATTTAAAAATATATATTATACATTTTTTTTATCAAGTAGTATATTTGAGTTTAATCACAATATTTGTCATATTATTTGTTCTGTCTTTTCTGATTAAACTAAAATTTCAACCAACTTTCTATGGCTTGTTTTAAAAATAGCGATATTTTGGATATTATTTCATTTTCAAATAACCGAAAGTGAGAGGTTGTAATCTGAATAAAGGGAAAAAGGCAATTTTTGAACATGGGGTGAGACATTCTTACTTATCCGCTAGAGAACCAGTTCGAATTTAAGTATAACTTTTGTATGACTGACACCTTTAGTGAGAGGTCTAATGCTTTAATATTTAATCATTTCTACACACCAAACTCATATTCATTATATAAATAGGCCTGTTTACTTTTGTCTGTCTTGCCGTTCTAATATTTAATATTTTTTGCTCATATAATTTTTAAAAACAGGTCGCTAGAATATGACTAAAGAGTTAATCACAGATTTTTATCACAAATAGACAGGTATTTTCCTTTCCATGATAGCAATATCTTATCTATTTTTGTTAACTTTCTATTAAAATGTATTGTAGTGAGATCATTTCTTTCTTTCGAGATATGTATACAGAGTATGTCCACATCACCGTCAGACCATTTTATTGGTAAACTACGCAATAATGTAAAAGTTATATATTTTTGTGATCCAATACGTAATATAGTACACATAATTTGGTTGTAAGCCAGAGAGGTTAGAAAAAATATCTAGAGCCTATGGATTTCTAACCCCTTGATATTATTGTTGGATCTGATTTTAATAGCTAACATTTCAACAATACCTTTTTAATTCTATGCGCTATGCATTTTGCGAGAATCTTTGCATCACTACACTGAAGTGTAAGGTGCCTCCAATTTTTTTAATGGACTGGATCTTTATATTTACACCTTGGATCCTGTTTCAGTATTAATGAAATCAGACATTCTTGTTGAGTATCTAATAATCTAATATGTTTAAAGGAGTGGTAAAAACATGCTAATAACGGTCCTCTGAGTACATCAAAAAAGTTTTGGTATACCTCCACTGGTATGCCATCCAGCCCTGGAATTTTCCAAGACTTAAAGGCTTTAATTGCATCAAGGAGTTTCTCCTCTGTAATTTGGCCTTCACATGAGTCTTTCTGTACAGTTGTTCATTTTAATTTATTTAATAGAAAAAAATCCATACAATTAACTTTGGTTAGTGGAGATGGAGGAGACTGAAACTAAAACATGCTTAAAGTACTTTGCTTCCTCTTTCAAAATATTGTTTGGTAAATCATGGGTGACTCTGTAATTTTTAAGAAGTTTCAGTAAATAGTTTTTGATAGCATTTCTATGTTGAAGATTAAAAAATAATTTTGTGCATTTCCCCCCATATTCATCCAGTTCACTTTATTTTTATAATATATTACACTTCATCGTTCTTGAGTAATTTCCTACATTTATTTTAGTTTTTTTTCTAACTTATTCTGTGCCTCTATGGTACAGTTTGTATTGCCATCCATTTAATTTGTTAATTTGTTCTCTTTGACCTAAATTGCTTTTGTTTTAGAGATGAGTACGGAATTGCATGGCATCTAAAGGCACATTTAAAAGTGTCTCATACAATAAGGGGATCAGCTGTACCTATTATGTTGGAAAAAGTAAATTATAAATTATTCTGTCCAATTATAAGTTATAAGTTATCATCCAATAGGCTTTGAGAAAATGTCCAATATCCTCGTCCATGTGGAGGCCGGGAGTGTTGGAAAGATTTTTCAAATAATGAGGAACTATCTTTCGCAATGGGTGTTAAAAAACAGACTTCATTGACTTGTGTGAAGCAAATAAAAAATGACTGAAAGCTCAGTTTATTAGTGGTGTACGTAGTGAGTTAAGACAATCAGAAATCAGACATTGCCAAATGGGCACTTTCATAAATATGCATTCATTCTTGAGAGATATCTTCGCCACACACCCCTCCCCTTCTTCTTGAGGCAACATTTTAAATAATACCAAAGACACATTATCTTCACACATATTTTAGACTCTTTTCACTGACAGCCGCAACTCAATCAGCTAGACCTATTGCCACACGCACTTCCAAAATTGCGGGCTTCCCAAATAGACATAGGCCTAGACACTTCTGATTTGAAACAATACACAGCAATTTTTTTTTAAATAAGCTAATGATCCTCTGTGGCTAAGTCATGCTCCCTGGTGAAGTATTTTGTCAGATTTTATTTAGACAGGAGTAATTATGTAATTTTGGCGAAACATTTTACTTTATGGCAATCCAGCATCCTAACACCCACCAACTTTACTTTCCAATTTGCAAGAGGCTGAAGCCAGAGCTCTGTAGCCTATGTAATGACGAGATGCTCATGTCTCCGCCTTAACAATGTGAGTCTTTGTCCCAAAGGCGGGAAGGCAGGCGACAAGCTTAGGTCTGGAATATTATTCCCATGTAAACGCATTGGGCTTATTCTGAACAGATTTTTCGAGAGTGAACCCTCTGGCTTCGCCTATTCCTCTCTGCTGAAACTATATCAACGGAGAAAGCATCCGAGCGAGCGAAACAGCGCCCCTTTATATGTAGCCCATGTATCTGATGCTGTATGACATGCCACACTATTTTAGTCCAGACAGCATCAGATACATGGTTTAAACCATATTGTATATATGAATGCTTCCGCTCAGTGTTTGAGATCAATTGACACCCTTTACCATGGTACTTTGAGATTTTTTTAAACTGCAAAACCCTTACGCACCACTGCACTTTATATACAACGGTTTGCTGGCCTTCTCTAGTCAATCGTAGGCTCAGTCACTGGTATACATTTATTTACAAAGCCATTTTGGGTTTACTACCTGTAACGGTTGTCATTGGTGGAAGGAGAAGAGGACCAAAGTGCAGCATGGTACGTATTCATAATAATTTAATAAAGAATGAATACTGAACAAAAACAACAAACCGACAAACGAACAGTTCTGTAAGGTGCAAATAAAAAACACTAAACAGAAAATAACTACCCACAACCCATAGTGGGAAAACAGGCTACCTAAGTATGATTCTCAATCAGAGGCAACGATCGACACCTGCCTCTGATTGAGAACCATACTAGGCCAAAAACATAGAAAAACAACATAGAATGCCCACCCCAACTCACGCCCTGACCAAACTAAAATAAAGACATAAAAAAGGAACTAAGGTCAGAACGTGACACTACCATTTTATTTGGCCATTTTTATTGTTCAGAAATGTGGTGGGTACTCTCTCCGCTTGCAGGACTTTATCCTGCTAACTGTTCCAAATGTCCGAACTGAATTTGGTAAAAGGGCTTTTATATGTACTCTGCGCCATCGGCTTGGAACGCCTCACAAAATACTTTTAAACTGGAAGAACTTGTCCCGATTGGTGTTTTTAAATCATTGATGAAGGATTTTGAGGCTGATTTCCTGACTTGTCAATGTTTTTAATTGGCTGTTTAATGATTTTGTTATACTCTTGTGAATTATATGTTTTTTTACTAGATTACCTGTAGTTTTTCACGTTGTCTGTCTGTAATTGTGTAATGACTTGGTGCTACCTATCTTGGCCAGGATGCTCTTGAAAAATAGATTTCAAATCTCAATGAGCCCTTCCTGGTTAAATGTTTTATTTTTTTGTAAACATACTGAGACAGAGGGGTGCTGTTTCTCTCGCTCGGATGCTTTAACTGAAACTGATGAGTCTTTCTGTCGGCTCGCGTCTTGTTCAAATATATTATCAATATTTCAATATTTTATTTGGATGGGCAAGGAGGTACGGTAGGGCGGGCCAGGGCCCATAAGGCCCACCCATAACACCCTCGTCACCAGTATATAGTAAAATTATGTGTAGTACTGTTTTGTCACCAGTATATAATAACAGTAAAGTACACTCACCAGTTTATTAGGTACACCACCCCATTTACAAAAATGGATTGCTCCTACAGACAGTGAGTCATGTGGCTGTGACTTTCTATATAAAGCAGGCAGACAGGCATCGAGGTATTCAGTTACTGTTCGATTGAACATGTAAAAAGCAAAACGAGTGACCTAAACGACTTTGAGCATGGTATGATTGGTGCCAGGCACACCGGATCCAGTATCTCAGAAACGGATGCCCTACTGGGCTTTTTACGCACAACAGTGTCTAGAGTTTACTGAGAATGGTGCAACAACCAAAAAACCTCCAGCCAGCGGCAGTCCTGTTGGCAAAAACAACTCATTGATGAGTGAGGTCGAAGGAGAATGGCAATAACTGTGCAATCTAACAGGAGGAGCGCAAAAAGAAAAATAACGGCACAGTACAACAGTGTTGTGCAGAACGACATCTCGGGACGCACGACTTGTTGATCCTTGTTACAGAAGGGCTATTGCAGCACACGACCACACTGGGTTCCACTCCTATCAGCTAAAAACAAAACGAAGCGGCTCGGTTGGGCACGCGATCCTCAACACAGGACAGTTGAGTGGAAGGAAAAAAATTGCCTAGTTCGACGAATCCCGGTTCCTGTTGCGTCATGCTGATGGCAGAGATTTGGCAAAGATTTGGCATGAGCAGCATAAGTTCCTGGACTCATACTGCCGGGTGTCAACGGAACAGGATGGTGGCGGTGGTGCATCACCATCCAATCTGCCGCAACTGTGTGATGCCATCAGGTCCTATTGGACCAACATCCCTGTGGAGCATTTCTGACTTGTATCCATGGCCCGAATAATTCAGGCTGTTCTAGAGGCAAATGGTGGCACTAGATGGATGTACCTAATAAACTGTGTATAGAATTGTTTTGTCATCAGTATTTAATAACAATAATGTATAGGACTGTTTTGTCACCTGTATGTCATGTTTTATCCATCATGTACTGCATAAAAAATATGGTGCCATAAGGTCTGGGATTTTATTCACCTAGAGCGGGACGAAGACTTGTTCATTTAGAGACAAAATGTAGAATTATTGATTTGCTCTTAATGTTAAGAGTTGAATCCAGGCCAGACAACAACAATCCAGGCCAAAGTAGAGTAGTCCTCGAACTCCATAAACTAATGCCCTCCAAGCATCCAAGTGCTTGGAACACTTATCATATTGTATATGATTTGGGACAAGTTTTCTTGAGGGCTAGAGAGGTACAATTCTAGAGACAATTGTCACAGCTATTGTGGTATGTCACCTTTCAAGATGAAATTTTTAATCTCAGTAATGATCTTTGTGCGAAGCTCATATTGAATGTGAATTTATACTGTATTTCGGAGGCTGACGAGATGATCTATATAATAAGGCTTATATGAGTTAAACAGATTTCCATTCTTTGGCCTTGCGGGGTCGTATGGTTCAGAAGAGCTTTCGAAATCCCATATAAAAAAATATTGGACTACATGGAGCATTATTGAGAGAGAGAGAGGGATGAAATTATTGCAGTTTTTTACTTTGAAGCCGAGTAACACAATGATTTCTAATTTCCTTTGGATTTTCTTGGAGTTCACCAGCTATTCTATTGGGACATCTATCCAATTATGCTGCCACAGTAGATTATTCCTAATCCTGCATGTGGATAATTACAATAATAGTGCCGCTTTCCCCCCACAATCCAAATCAAAGCAAGTAATACATCTCTGAAGAGCGGCCCCACAGTTAATGATCCAGTTTCACTTAAATTCCAAACATCTGTCTAATTAATACAATGACGTTGAGCACGCATCAAATCAATCATAGAAATGTGCATTGCTAACACATTGCTAAGAGGTCAGGTGTAGGGCTACGCTATAGTAGTAACGTTCATTACAAGTATTAGTTACAACTAACTAGAGGGAAGTTCGGAATGGAAAAGAACACATGGCATTGATAAAAAAAGGGAATTAGGAATGTGTCTCTGTGATTCCTATTAAGACACCATTTCACAAACAGACAGACAAATGATTGAACAAATTGTCACAACAGCTTTAACACACACAACACAAATGATAGTTTTAGGACAGATAGATACTTACACAGTAGATGAAGCACATGCAAAATAAAAATAAAGCCATGCCACATAGCGAGGCGGTTAGGCGGTTGAAATAAGACAAACAAAACAGATTTAGCAAAACATTTAAAAAAGGTACAGAATTCTTCATTTACCATTTCCACAGGGATTTTACTGACTTCCTTTCTCCTCATCGGGCACTCTTCCAGGTAATGTCACTTGTCAGACATACATTTTTAACTTGTTATCAATATTAATAAATGGGATGAGAAGCTAATAAAGTTTTCATGAGCAGCCCAGTAACCTTCTGACAATCTCATTTTGTCAGGCACTGCTCAAACATTATCTGGCCCCTTCCAGTGGCAGAAACATATTCCTCCTGTCACCTCAGAATTAGCACTGAGTGCCACTCCAGTGATATTGGCATCTAATCAGTTTGTTGTCAATGTGAAAATGGCAATGTTTAAGATGCGTTGTTAGAATTCTGTTAGCGCATCAGATAGGTGAGAGTGAGTCAAAAAGCATGCTCATGCTGAATACCGGTACTAACCTTGCACTAGTGTTGAGCTAGTAGGCTCAATAACCTCTACACCAGAAGAACAGAACACAGAAAAATATATAAAACAAACAAAAAGCAAACAATCACTGACAATGTTACCTTAATGTGAAAGTCAAGCTGGTCAATATGTTTTTAGCTTTGTGGGTGCAGTATTAAAGGTATACAGTGATGTGAAAGGTGTTGCTGCTAACCTAAATCATTATGATGATGTCGCGTTAGATTAAGGCACAGATTCCCAAACTTACACGGAACCAAAACCGGCTGCGCACGTGCGCCATCGTGCATACATTTATTTTGTCCCCCCACACCAAACGCGATCACGACATGCAGGTTAAAATATCAAGTCAAACTCTGAACCAATTACATTAATTTGGGGACAGGTCGAAAAGCATTAAACATTTATGGCAATTTCGCTAGCTAGCTTGCACTTGCTAGCTAATTTGTCCTATTCAGCTAGCTTGCTGTTGCTAGCTAATTTGTTTGGTTCAGAGTTTGTTTTGATATTTTAACCTGCGTGTCGTGATCGCGTTTGGTGTTGGGGGACAAAATAAATTTATGCACGATAGCGCACGATGGTGCACGTGCGCAGCCGGTTTGGGTTCTGTGTTAGTCATGCACTGTGTAGAAATAACACAAGTAAGAAATATTCAGTACACTTTATCATAACTTTCATGAATAGGCATTCATAAATGATTTCTAACCTAATAATAAATAAACATTTCATTATTTGTAAACATTCATAATTAACATCTTTAATAATTTACGAAGCATTTAGAAGCATGTAGAATGGCTTATTCATGAAAGTGTTACCAACACAACATTCACATTTTTTTGCACCTTGAATGGTATAATGTACTCACCATACAGGACAAAGCTTGCGTTGGAGCTGCCGAGTTTGTTGATGGCGATGCACGTGTAGTTGCCGTAGTCTGCCTCTGAGATGTTTAAGAAGGTCAGCTTGGAGAGCTGCCCGGCGTCCTCGATCTCCATGCCGTCTAAACCGTTGAAGATCCTTGGGAGAGAAGGAAACAGCTCTGTTGTCAGTGAATACATTTATTAATTTATTTGACCAATTTAAAATGCATATAGAGCTGCCTCCGCCATGCGAGTAAAAAAATACACAAAACGTCCTTGTAGGGAAGACTTTCTCTCTCTCGCTCGCTCTCTCTCATATATATATATATATGCTGATGACCCAATGACCTTCCTTGAAAATCAACTTCCAGGAAAATCTAAAACCCTGGATAAAGCATGGATTCAACATGTTTGCAAACATGCACAACAATTTACCTTCTGTCGTCTCGATACCACTCAAAGTCCGCCTTGGGCACCGCATCCACTTCGCACTCCAGCACCCCTCTCTGGCCAAGGGTCACGCCAACGTCTCTGCCCTCTGACACACTGGGGGCATCTACGAGCACACAAGAGGGTGATTGTCAAGTAAATAACTGTCGGTCTCACTGTAATTGACCATTAATTAATATAAACATATTTAGCATATCCTGGCTTCCACTACTAGCCACTGATGCAGACATTTGGAACATCTACATTTTAAAAAGTCTAATAAATCCATGTAATATAGCCTACTCCTTCACAATAATTCCATTATTTATTTTAGACAGATCTAAAGAAGCATCATATGAAGGAAATGTTGTCTATTTCAGAAGAACAGAATAGCATACTCTGAGTTGTCCTTATGTTAGTTCCTGATGTGGCTATACCAAATGGCTGTGGGCTACACTAGTTCATTTAGCAGACAAGGCTTGCTTAAAATTCTGTGTCATTATTTTATATTATATTATAGTATAAAGAATACAATTGAACAAAGAAATTGGTACTCCTATATGCTTAATTTATAGTTATTTATGTAACTTTAGTTTGTCCTGACTCTCTCTCCTTGGTGAGGATCAAAGGTGCCAGATCAGCTTGGCACATGTTTGAAGATAGCCAGACCCCTCTCTCCCACAGAAAAGGGGGGGGGGGGGGCTGTGCCGGTCTTTACACCTTAACACTTGGTCGTAAGCAGGAGGGAACTTTCCCCCTCTGCCTTTCAGTATCCACCAAAGGAATGTTTGTCTAGAGAGAGTATGGTCCGCCTAAAAAATCTAACATCAAAAGATTGGACATTGAAACAATATTTCTAACATAAAGAATGTAGAAAATGATTGAAGAACAATCCTGTCAAAGCGTTTATTATTTTATTATTTTGTGACGTCATTAAGGATGGTACAACTAAATAACTGTATCTCTGAGGGTGTACACATTCTAGTTCTCAGGTTTGTATCTAAATGTATTGTATAAAATATATGATTAAGTATGACAATAATTTTGTGAAGATAGCAATGTGATTTTAGCCTTCTAACTGAGATAATGGCTTTTTATATAAACTTGTGCCCAGAACACCCCTTTTGGTCAGAGTGCTTCAAAGGACTCGCTAACAAAATTTACATTAGACAAAAACATGCCGGGTTACTGCTGGCATGTAAAGTGGTTGGGAGCTGAACGCTAAATAATCAACCATTGAGACCAGACAGTGTGTGGCAGTGGCTACATGGCTGAAAATGGTGAGACCCTAAGTTCAGCATGAGCTGAACATTACGAAATGGTTGGAACCTATGAAAGACTAGACCAGAACATTCACAGTCTGCAGCTTTGCATGTAAAGTAGTCTAGGACATTTGACCAAAGGCGAGGGGGAAGAACAGATCCCCCTGACCACCATGTGGTACACCTGAAGTATGTATTCCAATGAACACCCCAAAATGAGAAAAGCTCTACTAAAAAGGACATTGTGACCTCTGGTGGACAAACTAGAGTCTTACATCCCTAGATAACTTCACCATAGCACCATCGAGTTCAACAGAGAGACAACAAAGACATCTACGCTGTCACACTTGCTCCCGCTCCCCTTCTCTGGCACTCTGGCACCAGGCGGCCCGTCATTGCGCACACCTGTCACCATCATTACGTGTATTAGTGCTTCATTGGACTCACCTGGACACCATCACTTAATCGATTGCCTCAGTTACATCCCGTGTCAGCATTAATGTTGTTTTGTTCCCCCTGGTTTATATGTTTTGAATTTTAATACATTGTAAGGCTGCATGATGAGACTTGAATGATAACTTGAAAAAAGTCGCTTGAAAGGCATGAGCTCTGCTTTGTTTTTTTGTGCAGGCTGTACAAACTCCAATAGTCTCTCATTCACAATTTGATAATGCCTCAAATTTCACGGCGGCATCCCCTTTGAAAATGTCATATACTAATGTCATATACTAATGCACCCTAAAAAATCCATGCCTTTTGCGGCACGGAGTGCTGTGTTGTGCCCTTCTACCTGGGTGTGTTGCGCCTCTCGCTCACATGGCTCTCCATCACATGATTGGGTCTTTCCCACAGGCTACAAGTGAAGACAGACACATCGGGAACGCAACTGTGCACGTCCTCATTCAATTCCGAGGTGCAAATGTACTTTCCGTCAGCCAACAAGATCAGTAGGCCTAAAGAACAGCAAAAGCACTAGCCTATGTCACTCTACTATCCCCCATTGTACAAAAGTTGACCTATTCTGTGCAATAAATAAATATTCCAAACATAGTCTGGGACAGTTGTGGAATGCAATAGATCCCAAATTAATATAACCACTAGCATCCCCCCAAAAATTTACTCAATGTGGCTGACACAACAGATGAGTACATTTAACTTAAATTGTTGATAAACAATGAGGCTATTTCTTCACATTATAAGCGCAGCAATGCGCACATGGCAGTAGGCTATAAGAGGGAATGTTTTATTTGCTGAAAACACCATTATAGAAAGTGACTGCAAATGCGATTATGCATGTAATGCTTTTATTATAAATTTGAAATTTTATGGTGAAAATTATTGTCCCAAAGCTTGAAACTCATGCGCTGCTTATGTATGCCAGTTAGGCTCTAAACCCATTGTAAAGCGGATTAATGTGCTTATTTGGCCACTTTAGTTGTGATACAAACCTTATCAGAACATATAAGCCAATGGGCTAGGCTACATGAGGTGTGCGACTATGATTCGAAGGCTGTTTCTTATGCTGGGCATCATTCACAAGTGATAATATACTGTATATCCACAGTAAAACGAGTCCTATATCGACATAACCTGAAAGGCCGCTCAGCAAGGAAGAAGCCACTGCTCCAAACCCGCCATAAAAAAGCCAGACTACGGTTTGCAACTGCTCATGGGGACAAAGATCATACTTTTTGGAGAAATATCCTCTGGTCTGATGAAACAAATATAGAACTGTTTGGCCATAATGACAATCGTTATGTTTGGAGGAAAAAGAGGGAAGCTTGCAAACCGAAGAACACCATCCCAACCGTGAAGCACGGCTGTGGCATCATCATGTTGTGGGAGTGTTTTGCTGCAGGAGGGACTGGTGCACTTCACAAAATAGATGGCATGATGAGGAAGGACATTTATGTGGTTACATTGAAGCAACATTTTAAGACATCAGTCAGGAAGTTAAAGCTTGGTCGCAAATGGACAATGACCCCAAGCATACTTCCAAAGTTGTAGCAAAATGGCTTAAGGACAACAAAGTCAAGGTTTTGGAGTGGCCATCACAAAGCCCTGACCTCAATCCCATAGAACATTTTTGGGCAGCACTGAAAAAGCGTGTGCGAGCAAGGAGGCCTATAAACCTGACTCCGTTACACAAGCTCTGTCAGGAGGAATGGGCCAAAATTCACACAACTTATTGTGGGAATCTTGTGGAAGGCTACCCAAACCGTTTGACTCAAGTTAAACACTTTAAAGGCAATACTACCAAATACTAATTTAATGTATGTAAACTTCTGACCAACTGGGAATGTGATGAAATAAATAAAAACTGAAATAAATAATTCTCTCTACTATTATTCTGACATTTCACATTCTTAAAATAAAGTGGTGGTCCTAACTGACCTAAAACAGGGATTTTTACTAGGATTCAATGTCTGGAATTGTGAAAATCTGAGTTTAAATGTATTTAGCTAAAGTGGATGTAAACTTCCGACTTCAACTGTAATTCACAAGTGATATTATTGACCTCCATCAGACTATTCTTGATTTAATCTCGTCTTTACATATACTAAATAATGTGTGAATTTGTATTTATTTATAATGGACCATTGTCATGCACCTGTCTCGAAATAGGGGCAGCGGAAAAACCTTGCTTATATGCACTTAAATAGCAGGTGGAGGATGCTTTTGCTATGATTTATTTTCATGCCAGCCAGGTAGGCTATACTCCTGTTGTAAAGATAAGCAATGTGCTTAATATTAGGAAAGTTAAGAAATAAATATAGTCGGTTTACATTTCATTGATGTCAGAGTGATTAGAGGGACAATAGAGTGGTGAGTACCAGCCAGTTAGCAAGTTTGGTAGGCTACTAATGACCATGAGCAGCAACAGAGCTTGAAGAAGCCTAATTACCGGTATAAAGGTATCACATGGGGGTCATGTGAGGTATCACATGGGGGTAAGGTATCACATGGTATCACATGGGGGTAATAAGGTATCACATGGGGGTCATGTGTAAATACAGTTGAACAGTTGGTATCAAGTTGAATTGTGATTCTTTGGAGAACAAATTTGTAAATGCAGTGGCGTTTAATTGAGCTGGTACTTCAGAGCATGTGGGCTGCATTCCAAGTATAGCACAATTAATGTTATAATGATTAGAATCAAACCAAATGAACTGAAACCACATCACAACCCTGTTATACAACATCTAGTTGAATTATCTGTAGTGTGCATAGTTTGCAATGCTTTTATTTGACTTTATTAGGTTACTAAGTCACACTACATATTTGAATGTAGGGTAGAATAATTTCCAACATGCAACAAATACCGTAATCCATAATTGTCCAATAAGACACGATGCATAGCATGCATAACCTCTTTTGCAAATTTTTCTGATGAACTGCAACAAAATAAAGCTAAACACAAACTGAGCGGTCCGCCCACATGTGCGTTAGGGGCCGCGGCCTAATTGTTATTAGTCAATAAAAAAAATATATATAATATATTTTTGGGGGAATATATATATATATACTATAAATCATAGATTATGTTTGAAATGCTCATAAAAGTTTGGTAAATGTGTACATTTTCCTGTAAAAAATATATATTGTTCAAAACAAGTTGTTACTTACTACACTCCTTCCAGTGACTGCCAGCAGCTCCGCGGGCGCATAGGCCATGCGAACATTGTATTGGATTGTTTTGTCAGCTATTTGCTATCAGGGGGAACCGCCCCAATGAAACCGCAGGATTTCATAACATAAATTATAACAGCACAAAGGGAATGGACGATCCTAGAGACCTCAAAAGTGCGCTCAGTCAGAAATTATGGGTCTGATCTAGTATCCTTCCCAATGAGTCTCTCGCGCCAGACAGCTTACTTCTGCACTAGAGATTAGAAGGTACAGATGCTGCTAAAGCAAACAGATAATTGTAATTAACTTGTAAATAAATAATCATAACAGTCATGGAAGCCTGGGACCTAATAAACTGGACATCTACATTCGACAAGAGTCCAAGGACAGAGGGATACCCTAGCTAGAACCTTCTCATTGCGGATCTGGTAGGACAAAAAGCATTACTGTGGCTGGCCAATTGTATTGTACATCAGCTATAGCTAGCTGGTAGCTTGATAGCTAGTTACCTTCCATGCCAATTTCAAGTCCTTCTAAACTAATATCTGACTAACTCTGAAATATTTCAATTATTTCAGGATGGCTAGCGCATCGTGCTTTGTGACATTATATTAGCTACATATCCCCAGTTAGATAATATGTTTTCACTTATTACATCTGCATTCTTGTTGCGCTCTCCCTGGTGCACTAGTTAATTCATGAGCTGGCTGCTAGTTCTAAATATTATAATCTAATCTGTTCAAAACAGTGGCAGCATGTGTAGCAGTGGTCATTCGGCTTTTTACATGTAAAAGTGAAATAAGTGTATTTATGCTATTGTTCAAATTCACAGAACTTTTATATATCGTCTTAAAGAAACAGGTAGTTCAAAAACTTTGCATCATATTTCTGTCACGCTACTTTGTTGACAACTCCAACCACCCCGCGCTTTCAGCCAATCAGCGGCCACCATGTGCGTCATCCATGTGTCTATATTAAATCCCTGCTTATGAAACCATTGACTCAGTGACTGTCTGCAAGAGAATAGAATGCTTAGTGCATATTGTAGCAAACCGTTTGGCAACAAGTCTCTCTTACTGGACAAGTTCAGGTTAGCCCCTCCCCGTTTTGGCCTGTTTGCTTCTGTTTGGTTCCTAGTAAATACACGCCAGGACTGGGCTGACATTGAACTCACAGTTGACTGTGATCTCCACGGTCTGGACGTCTGTGGCGATCTCGTTGATGGCGGTGCATTCGTATGTCCCCGCTCTCTGTCTGGAGATACTGGGGATGTCCAGGTACTCGTCCTCCGATACCAAGTCAACTGTGGAGGTAAACAACAACACGAGGTGAGGTAAACAATAGGTGCAGTAAGAAGCAACAACAACAACCCCAACATGTGAGGTAAACAACAACAACGAGGTGAGGTGAAGTGTACGGCCATCCTATATCAAATCAGCCATGACCAGCCTTTCAAAGCACTTCATGGCTACAGAAGTGAGTGCTATGGGTCGGTAGTCATTTAGGGCAGGTTACCTTAGTGTTCTTGGCCACAGGGACTATGTTGGTCTGTTTGAAATATGTTGGTATTACAGACTCGGTCAGGGACAGGTTGAAAATGTCAGTGAAGACACTTGCCAGTTGGTCAGCGCATGCTTGGAGTACACATCCTGATAATCCGTCTGGCCCTGCGGCCTTGTGAATGTTGACCTGTTTAAAGGTCGTACTCACATCGGCTACGGAGAGCGTGATCACACAGTTGTCCAGAACAGCTGATGCTCTCATGTATGCTTCAGTGTTACTTGCCTCGAAGCGAGCCTAGAAGTAATTTTGCTTGTCTGTTAGGCTCGTGTCACTGGGCAGCTCTCGGCTGTGCTTCCCTTTGTAGTCTGTAATAGCTGGCAAAGTCTTAGTACCAAGACATGCAAATACCCCCCCTCAAAAAAAGAAGCGTGGACGCCAAGTCAATTTCAGTGGCTTTTTATTAGTGCGTTCATTCCCCATTTCCATCATATATATTCATTTTTGGGAGAGGCTATATTAATTCATCCGAGGCCACTACCAATGGTTTTAGGTCAGCCTCCCAAATGGAACCCTTTTCCCTATAAATTGCACTTTTTTTGACCAGAGTCCTATGGGCCCTGGTCCAAAGTAGTGCAGTAAATAGGGAATATAGTGCCATTTGGGACGCACCCCTGGTCTAGCGGACAAACATTGCCAGTCAGGTACTGTGGTGGTGTGAGATACCAGGGATCCCTTCTGATCTGGCAGAAGCCTCTAAGCCATCTATCTATCATGAAGCGGGGAGAAGCGGTGAGGCGGCAGGGCGGCTGCTGAGCTTGGTCATGACTACATCGAGAGCTCCATTCAGGGCCGGAAATATCACCAATCCCTCCTCCCCTCCTTCCACTCCTCCTCTGTCCTCCCTCCCTCCCTCCTCTTCCTTTTGGGATGGATACGTATTTTATTCTTTATTTGTCACTCTGAAAAAGCCTTGTAATAACTGGGCCCACACTGAATGGCCTCGAGGCAAGAGGATAGTGCAGTGCACTGGAACTGTTTGTGATGGTGGTGGTGGGGCTGAGAGATTGAAGCTTGCACTGCTACTGCAATGAAAATAAGCATTAGGTTTGGCTGTATTCAGCTGAATCCGGTTGTGTGTACTGCCTGTATCTTAGGGAAACAGAACAGTGAGCAGTTAAATTATCAGAGTATTGGAATAGTCTAACATTTCTCCTGTCTTTATCAATCGCACACATTTTGGAGTTGCCATGGAACTACAGTAAACACGCCAACCTGGATAGCAAAATACTTTGGATAACACCAATTTGTCTGAACACCATGACAATGCAACACCATAAACAACTTAAATAGTGCCATATACGTAGTTGGAAATAAAAAACAATTGGATACAGTCAGAATCACTGGCGTCCTTGTGCTGTCTAAGGGACACAAAGCATTGACAACAGCATACTTTAACTTCAAGTCGATACAACAGACTGCTGGTTATTTATACTTCCCTTCCCCCGTTCCACTAAATGCCCCTTGCCCTAGACTTCGACCTCTACATCTCTCAGTTTGTTGGTTTTGATTAGTGCAAGGAATATAACAAATCCCTTCCATTAATGTCAGTGGCGGCTCCCAGTTGGGGATGGTTAAGAGAGTAATAAAAAAGAAGTAAGCTGTCAGGGCGCCTGTTTTGATCACAGGAGAGCATCTGGGAGAATGCTTTGGGGGTGCAAAGGTAAAACCTCTGAAAATGTCTGATTTGGTTTGTTTCATATGGAGATGTGTCTCTATTAGGACGTTTTGTATTGCACTATCACTTGTATTTATGAGGAATTAAAAGTAGCTAATAACAACAATGCTTTAACTTTCCATGCCAACCTTCTGGGAATATGAAATCTAGAATAATGCTCATTGATTTCAGTTGAATGAAAACAAAAACAAACAATTGAATTCATTGTATTTCCAAGCTAATTGCACTTTCAATCAAACAGGTTTAGATGGAGATTCTGTACGTTTTGCAGTTGGATAGTATCCTGAATCCAATATTGGGTCAAACTCCCTATCATACTAAAGCAAAATGTGACACGTTCCAGGAAACTAGTTGTATGTCGCACGTCACTACTTCACAGAAGAGCCATTTTAATTAACTTAAACTTTTTTTAATCAAAATGCTATTTTTGGAAGAAATGCCTTCTGGAACATGTGAACTTTCATGTGCCTTAATAACAAACTTGCATGCCATCTGTAAATACGAACAAAATTGTTAAATTACAAGCCTAGTTGGTTTAGCCACAGAAAGTCAGCAACCTTCCCGCTAGCCATGATTGGCTGAGATAATGAGTGGACTGGATATGCCGAGAGATGAGTTCGGATTGGTCTGCCATGTAGCACAGTTCTGTCTATAATATGAGCTGGTCAGTATGTGTAGGTAATCCTTTATTATGCAGCTTTTTAAAAAGATATCACGTAGTAGAACTACACAAGGTAGCTCTCCACTTTCTGGAGGACTGAGTTTTGAAATCAGTGGAATTCGAGTATGATAGCTAATGAGATGGTGAAAATTCTGGCGTTTGATTGCAAATATGCAGCCAGAGTCGAAAAGAGAACACACAGAAGGCTGTTGTATAAAACAACTGTCTCCGGATTACATCTTCAAACTAAGGGCAACCATGGCATGCGTGACAGAGAGGGAGAAGCGTCCATCCATGTATATGGGTATTACATGTTTTTAATTTAGTTTTCATTTCAAGTTAAAGTGAAACTGTTAGCTAGCTAGCTAACATTACATGTATGATCTGTGTAGTAATAATATTCATATCTGAGCCATTTGCTTTGTTAGTTATAGCCTACTGTTAGCTAGCTAACGTTGAACCTGGTTGGTTCATTACCTGCAGATTCATGCAGGGTAGTAACATCATAAGTTGTGATTATGGTAAATTTTTTAGCTAGCTAGCTGCATATCTAAACAAAATACTCCATTATGCAATTTCAATAGAATGTTAATAATGTCACCGAGACAACTGTCGATAGACAATTGTAAATTAAATTTTCTCTGGCTATCTACTCTGATTTCAGAGCACTCTCGTCTGAATGTGCCAGAGCGCAGAATAACTGACAAATTTACGAATGCTCAACACCTGTTAAATATGGCCAGTGTCAGTAAACGTTGGCAAAAAAGTGTAATTAAATTGTTGCCAGCAGCACAGTTGTAGTCACCAATGCTCTGGATAACATAAAAAAAGCCTACACAAGCTCTGCTAGGGCGAGTAAAATGGTCAGATTTAGCTGTTCTCTCATTTGTGTCTGGAAGGAGCTAACAACCTAGCCAACGTTAGCCACTTAGCGTGGGTGCTTGAATCCTGTTGTTAGGGCAGAACGCTCGTATCGACTCTACTTTTCAGCCAGAGCGTCCAGTCTGTGCTCTGAACTTTCCGAGAGCCAAACAATCTGAGTTTACGAATGCCCAGAGCACACTCTGGCACTCCAGATTCAATTTACAAACACACCCATAGTATAAGCCAGACTTTAGTCTTGAAATCTTTGGTTGTTTAGTACATAGCCTCACATGTGAATCCTTAAAGAGATGGGTGGGGCTAAAGCTTAAACAGGTGTGAACGATGCTGAGTGGGTGTAGACAAAGAAGAGCTCTCCAGTAGGTACCAAAACATTCAAAGGCCATTTTCTCAAACGTGAGGTTACAAAGTTGATCAACTTTCAAAGCAGAATTACTTTCCCATTGTTCCTCAACTGTAGTGTATGATATACCATTTTCTAGCTCTGAGTCTCTAATTTTATCAAATGTAAAAACACTACGGTAGGCCATAAATGTGGGTCTAATAGTATTCATTATCTGTGTCATGACTGATTATTTTACAATCGGTTTAATTTAGCAAGCCAACACATTTCAACTAAAGCGTAATACAATATACTGTGTATGTAGTAGTAGGGTGCAATTATGGGTCCACTAATTAATTGTGCACAATTCCAGTAACCTTCTATACACCTTCAGCATTTGTATTATTATTTAGACAGTACAGAAACAGCAGGGGAAGCCAAAGTAATATACTGTAATATACTGTATGCTCTCTAATATACGGTATGCTTGGTGTCAGAGGTGTTACCACATGCTTCAGCAAGTTTTACAAAAGACTACACCTTTGCTTTACACAATAGTAAACATCATGTTATGACAGCTACACTATGAACAAAAAAACAGCCAGTCATAAACAAATATAGCACTATCAAACAGAGGACCTTGAAGTAAGAAAAGTAAGAAGAGCAGAACAAGTACAGTGTCCACTGCAGCACTGTTGTACTGTAAATTTCCCCTTTCTGTGGTAAATACAATCTGCATTGTTATTATTCCCATTATGCAATCACTATAAAATGTTCTCCATGATTCAACATACACAGTACACACATAAACACACAACACACATTTAAAACGGCTTCCCCTCTTATAGGCAATTATGATGAATTGAATCTATAAAATTCCTGAGTTTGGCAAATTCGGGTGTAATCTATCAGAGGACTCCTAAGTTAGCTCTGCTGAGGAGTCCAACTGGCGGCACACTCCGTTAATGGTATTCTAAAGCAATGGAGGCACTTGATGCTCCAGCTCAAATTGAAATAGTATTTTAATGTGGAATATGTTCTTGTTATAAACATAATATTCCCTCTGTTGGTTTTATAGGCTAGTGATGGGACTGTTCAAGGGAATAACAGAATAAGCAGCTTTTCCTAATTAGGGAGAATGTTATCTTCTTAACTTCCCAGCTGGAACGCCAAACTACCCACATGGAAATATAAGACAGTTTTTAACATCCAGCTGTGGTCCTATTCAAATCGGCTTACTTATTTCACCATTTGAAAAATAAATACACATCATGATCACCCCCCGTAAACTTTTAATACGGCAAGTATCCATTTGGAATGGAAATTGATTAGCGTAAATTGGCGTCATGTCATTTGGTTTAATTATCTTGTAGTAAGTGCAACCTGTTTTGTCTGGTACTGTTTAGTGCGGGTGGGTATTTCTGTACTTCGTTAACCTACTTAACAAATCAGCAGTAACTTCGTATTCAAGATGACTGGATTGCTCCGTCTGTTTGGTCGTTTGACAATGAGCCTCTGCACACTCTTTCTATTCATTGGATCCCAATGGCAGTATCTTATATAATTCAAATAATATATATTCAAATGAAAAGACAGGTTCATAAGTGCATAATAATGAACTCAGTCCCATGTGTGTGCTGTTGCCATCTCTTATATCTTTAACACACGTCATACGTAAGGCTTGACAACAATGGAAGAGTTGACTACAGTACATACAGTATGGGGCTAGGCTACAAAAGCATGTAGATAGATACACTGCCTTGGGTTATATAAGTGAACTTCACAATACTCAACAAGGTATTTGTGGTATGCGCGACTTCAGATCATTAGAATGCTTTCGCAAAAAGCCACAAAATACAAATTAATGGATTTCTGCAAATATGTAAATACCATGGGAGTCCTCTTACATTTGGGAACATCACAGTCCCATTGATCAAACAACCATGAAAAGGTAGTCTCTCTCTCTCAGTTACCTATGCACATCAACAAGATCAACAACTAATGCTAGTCAGAGTGAGATAAGATACAATCTAATGAGGGAACATTAGCTAAACCCTCTCAAACTTTTTAAGCTAGTTGGCGATCAAAATTGCACTTAAACAATGGGGAATAGTAGCCTGATTGTCCTTCTGCAGCTTGTCTGCCAATGCATGCTTGTGTCACGTTCGTTTGTAGAGATGGACCAAGGCGCAGCGAATGTAGAGTTCCACATAATTTATTATAAAGTGAAACTTAGCAAAACAAACAATAAACAAACAACAAACCGTGACTACAGAGGTGCACTACTCAAAACAAAACAATATCCCATAACCCACAGGTGGAAAAAAATTCTACTTAAGTATGATCCCCAATTAGAGACAACGATAGCCAGCTGCCTCTAATTGGGAATCATACCAAAACCCCAACATAGAAAAAACAACCTAGAACCCCACATAGAAAATGCAAAATAGACTAACCCCCCAGTCACGCCCTGACCTAGTCCACCATAGAAAATAAAGGCTCTCTATGGTTAGGACGTGACAACTCGTCCCAACCCATGTTTTTACAACTGAATGGGAACTTGCCTGCTAACCAAACGACACCTGCCTCTCTAGCTGTAGCCACTGAAAAACAATATTAAGGGAAAAGTCAGTCACTGACCCACTCATGCAATGACATGACATCTTCCCTGCAGCTAGCTAGCTAGATAACATTAGGCTCTGTGTTTTTAGCTTGCTAAATAAATAGCTAACTAGATAAATAGATACACTAGCCCAGGTGAATCAAACTCAATTAGAACATGGGCCATATTGAAAAAACAATACATTTTGCGTGCCAGACATAGCCTCTTTGTTTTTACAACCCCCCCAAACTGGCCATTGTTTTATTAGAAAAAATATAATGTCCACTTATGTACTTAGAATACTGTATAGAGCATTTTAACATATTAAAACAAAAGGAGATAAATCATATTATCACAGCCTTTGCTGCCATGCTTGCAGATTGTATAATATGCTGCGACCCTAATCAAAAAATATTTAGTAACTCCAAATAACAAAAATGTAGCTATAGGTTTGTTGTCACATTTAAACTTAAAACATTTTAATTTTGTTTTGCACTGCATGGATGACCGCTGCGGTTGAATGCAGCATTGCTGTATGGTGCACTCAAAATATATTGTAGATGATCCTAGGCTACGGTTTAACTTCTTTGGTATAGGGGGCAGCATTTTCACTTTTGGATGAATTTCGTGGCCATAGTGAACTGCCTCCTACTCTGTCCCACATGCTAATATATGCATATTAGTATTACTATTGGATAGAAAACACTCTGAAGTTTCTGAAACTGTTTGAATGATGTCTGTGAATATAACAGAACTCATATGGCAGGCAAAAACCTGAGAAAAAATACAAACAGGAGGTGAAAATTCTGAGAGTGGTCGTTGTTAAAGTCATCGCCTATTCAATTCCCTGTAATATATGGATATGTTTGCACTTCATATGCCTTCCACTAGATGTCAACAGTCAGTAGAACATGGGATGAAGCTTATGCTGTGTTGTGGGACCGGATGGGAGGGGAATGAGTCAGTGGTCTGGCAGATTGCCAGTTCTTGGTCGTGCGCTTTCCTCATTATATCGTCTTGCGTTCCATTACTTATAGAGACTGAAAAGAATTCTCCGGTTGGAACCTTATTGGATATAAACGATAACAACATCCTGAAGATTGATTCTCTACTAAGTTTGACCAGTTTATTCGACCTGGAATATAACTTTTTGACGTTTTCGTCCGACGTTTGCCTGCATCTGCGCGAGCGTTTGAACAAAACAACGATTTATTGTGGAACTAGGATTCCTGGCACTGCATTCTGTTGAAGATAATCAAAGGTAAGGGAATATTTATGATGTAATTTCGTATTTCTGTTGACTCCAACATGGCGGAGAAATGTTGTTACATCTGAGCTCCGTCTCAGATTATTGCATGGTGGGCTTTTTAAGTAAAGTTTTTTTAAATTTTTTATCTGACACAGCGGTTGAATTAGGAACAAGTGTATCTTTAATTATATGTAAAACATGTATCTTTCATCAAAGTTTATGATGAGTATTTCTGTTATTTGACGTGGCTCTCTGTAATTACTCCGGATATTTTGGAGGCATTTCTGAACATGGCTCCAATGTAAACCGAGATTTGTGGATATAAATATGCACATTATCGAACAAAACATAAATGTATTGTGTAACATGATGTCATATGAGTGTCATCTGATGAAGATGTTCAAAAGTGAGTGATTCATTTTATCTCTATTTCTGTTTTTTGTTACTACTATCTTTTGCTGGGAAAATGGCTGTGTTTTTATGTGGCTATGTACTGAGCTAACATAATTGTTTGGTGTGCTTTCCCCATAAATCCTTTTTGAAATCAGACATGTTGGCTGGATTCACAACATGTGTAGCTTTAATTTGGTGTCTTTCATGTGTGATTTCATGAAATTGACTCAAATGTAATTGTCATGGACATGTCTAACTTGGATCAGCCTCTCAGAATAGCACTAAAAACAAACAAGGGGGGGGATGCAAATAGCCTGGGTAGCCATTTGATTAGCTGTTCAGGAGTCTTATGGCTTGGGGGTAGAAGCTGTTTAGAAGCCTCTTAGACCTAGACTTGGTGCTCCAGTACCGCTTGCCATGCGGTAGCAGAGAGTACAGTCTATGACTAGGGTGGCTGGAGTCTTTGACAATTTTTAGGGCCTTCCTCTGACACCGCCTGGTATAGAGGTCCTGGATGGCAGGTAGCTTGGCCTCAGTGATGTACTGGGCCATTCGCACTACCCTCTGTAGTGCCTTGCGGTCGGATGCCGAGCAGTTGCCATACCAGGCAGTGACGCAATCAGTCAGGATGCTCTTAATGGTGTAGCTGTAGAACCTTTTGAGGATCTGAGGACCCATACCAAATCTTTTCAGTCTCCTGACGGGGAATAGGATTTGTCGTACCCTCTTCATCACGGTCTTGGTGTGCTTGGACCATGTTAGTTTGTTGGTGATGTGGCCACCAAGGAACTTGAAGCTCTCAACCTGCTCCACCGCAGCCCCGTCAAGGAGAATGGGGGCGTGCTCGGTGCTCTTTTTCCTGTAGTCCACAATCATCTCCTTTGCCTTGATCACGTTGAGGGAGAGGTTGTTGTCCTGGCACCACATGTGCAGGTCCCTGACCTCCTCCCTATAGTTTGTCTTGTCATTGTCAGTGATCAGGCCTACCAGTATTGTGTCATCGGCAAACTTAATGATGGTGTTGGAGTCGTGCCTGGCCGTGCAGTCATGAGTGAGCAGGGAGTAAAGAAGGAGGACTGAGCACGCACCCCTGAGGGGCCCCTCTGTTGAGGATCAGCGTTGTGGATGTGTTGTTACCTACCCTTACCACCTGGGGGCGGCCCATCAGGAAGTCCAGGATCCAGTTGCAGAGGGAGGTGTTTATTCCCAGGGTCCTTAGCTTTGTGATGTGCTTTAAGGTCACTATGGTGTTGAACGCTGAGCTGTAGTCAATGAATAGCCTTCTCACATAGGTGTTCCTTTTGTACAGGTGGGAAAGGGCAGTGTGGACTGCAATAGAGATTGCATTATCTGTGGATCTGTTGGGGCGGTATGCAAATTGGAGTGGGTCTAGAGTTTCTGGGATAATGGAGTTCATGTGAGCCATGACCAGCCTTTCAAAGCACTTCATGGCTACAGACGTGAGTGCTACAGGTCGGTAGTCATTTAGGCAAGCTACCTTAGTGTTCTTGGGCCCAGGCACTATGGTGGTCTGCTTAAAACATGTTGGTATTACAGACTCGGACAGGAAGAGGTTGAAAATGTCAGTGAAGACACTTGCCAATTGGTCAGCGCATGCTCGCAGTACACGTCCTGGTAATCCATCTGGCCCTGTGGCCTTGTGAGTGTTGACCTGTTTAACTTCTCTAAGGTAGGGGGCAGCATTCTGAATTTTGGATGAAATGCATGCCCAAATTAAACTGCCTGCTTCTTGGGCCCAGAAGATATGAAGATATGATATGCATATAACTGGTGAAACACTTTCAACCTGAGAAAACCTGAGAAATGCATTCAGGAAGTAGTTTATTTTTTGGTTTTGTAGTTTTTTATTCAATGCCATTACAGTATCCATTGACTTAGGACTGGGACAGCGGAGGAACTTCTCCAGCTCTTGGCTGGCTCGCTATGTTTTCCCATTTGACTGTGGGTGGAACCCCGAGGAGAGACTCACCGATGCCCCCCAACAGGGAGTAGAATGTTTTCCAATACCGTGCGACGAATTGGGGCCCACGTTCTGAGACAATATTCTGGGGAAGTCTGTGTATTCGAAAGACATGGGTAATCATGAGATCAGCGGTCTCCTTCGCTGAGGGCAACTTGGGTAAGGCGATGAAATGGGCTGCCTTGGAAAACCGACCGATGACCACTAGGATAGTGGTAAGCCCTTGAGATGGGGGAACCCTGTGATAAAGTCTACGGACACGTGGGACCAAGAAGGCTGGGGATGGGCAGAGGTTGGAGCAACCTAGCCGGTCGCTGTTGTGAGGACTTGCTTTAGGCACAGGTGGAGCAGGCCGTAATGAAGGATCTCACATCTCAATCATGTTGGGCCACCAGAATTTCCACCTCAGGAACTCCAGTGTCCGATTAACCCCTGGATGTGTGTCCCCATTGTAGAACTCAGGAACGGGCTGATCACGGAACAAAGTATGTTAGTGGGACCCCCACCAGCGTCAGGTTCTCGGGTCTGGCCTTGTCGGACCGTGGTCTCAAAACTCCATATCATGGGGTCCACAATGCGAGATCTGGGGATGATGTGCTCAGAGTCCCTCTCCTCATTAGAGACATCGTGTTGGCGGGACAGGGCGTCTGCTTTCTGATTCTTGGATCCCAGGCGATAGGCTAGTGTGAAATTGAACCTGTTAAAGAACAGATCCCACCTAGCCTGGCGAGTGTTCAACCTCTTGGCTTCTTGAATGGAAACCAAGTTCTTATAGTCCGTCCAGATCACGACAGGACGAGGTGCCCCCTCCAACCAGTGTCTCCACCCCTTAAGGGCCCACTGAACTGCCAAGAGCTCCCGGTTGTCTACATCGTTATTGCGTTCGAGAACTGGCGAGAACCGCTTGGAGAGAAAGGCACATGGGTGCAGTTTTTTGTCCCCCTCGTTCTGCTATGAAAGAACCGCCCCTGCTCCGGTGTCCGAGGCGTCCACCTCTACCACGAAGGGACGGGTAGGATCAGGATGGACGAGGATGGGTTCAGAGGTGAAATGTCCCTTGATCTTCCCGAATACCCTGTCAGCCTCGGGGTCTAGCAAAAACGGTTCTGGGACTTGCGGGTTAGGTGCGTGAGAGGCGCTGCACCAAAGTTGTGTATAAAATGCCTGTAAAGATGTGCAAACCCGAGGAACCGCTGAACTTGTTTGAGTGAGGCGGGACGCGGACAGTCGGTGACCGCCCTCACCTTTACAGGGTCAATTTGGATGCTGGCGGTAGAGGAAAGAAACTTGGGATACATGGAACTCACACTTCTCTATCTTGATGTATAGTTGACTCTGCAGGAGGCATCTCAGGACTTGCGGACGTGCAGGATGTGTTCCGGATGGGTCTTGGAGAAGATCAGGATGTTGTTGAGGTAAACAAAGACGAACCGATTCAACATATTCCTAAGCGTGTCATTGACCAATGCTCGGAAGACTGCCGGTGAGTTTGATAATCCGAAGAGCATGACTAAATATTCATAGTGGCCACTCTGGGTGTTAAAGGCAGTCTTCCATTCATCTCCCTCCCTGATCCTCACCAGATTGTAAGCGTTGCGGTGGTCCAGTTTGGTGAAGAATTGGGCCCCATGGGCCAACTCCAAGGTGGCGGACATCAGGGGTAGGGGGTAATGATTCTTAATCATAATCCTGTTCAGCCCTCTAATCGATGCAGGGACGCAGACCTCTATCCTTCTTTCCCATGAAGAAGAAGCCTGCACCAGCTAGGGATGTGGAGGAGCGAATGAAACCTGCCTCCAGCGACTCTCGGATGTAATTGTCCATGACTGCTGCTTCAGGGGTCGAGAGGGAGTACAGACAGCCCCGGAGAGGGGTGGAGCTGGGTAGAAGTTCTATGGCGCAGTCGTATGGACGATGAGGAGGGAGGGTGGTGGATTGCCTCTTACTGAAGGCCTGACCGGAGGTATAGTACTCGGGAGGAAGAGCGGAAAAGTCTTGGTTTTCAATGCATGCCGGGCAACAGGGCGAGGCTCTTGATGGGGATCTTAGGCATTTAGTCTGGCAGTTCTTACTCCAATCTAGTAGGTGTTCCGTGGACCGGGAGAATAGTGGGTTATGTAGCACTAGCCAGGGATACCCTAGGATAAGGGGGTTCTCGGGAGCAGTGATCAAAAGAAAACTAAGAGTCTCTGAGTGGTTCACCCCAACCTGCAGTTGAATGGGCTTGGACTGATATTCCACCTGGCCGGAGCCAATGGGGCGTCTATCGAGGGCTTGAATCTGTAGAGGGATGGGACATTTCATGCAGGGGATTTGTAATTCTCTGGCGAAGTCAGAGCCCAGGAGTCCACAAAGGCTTGAATGTGGTGCTGACGGTTGTCCCAATGGATGGTTGCGGGTAGTGTCAGACGGTGATCGGGTAGCTGGGGTGTAAACTGCACAGCTCAGCAGGGTCTCCCATTGTCCTGGCAATCCCCAGCATTTCCCGTCATCTCTGGGCATGTAGAACGGAGATGGCCGAGAGCGCCACAGTAGAGGCAGCAGCCATCCTGCATGAGTCCATGGGTCCATGTTGAGACAGAAGCTTGCTGTGACATGGTGAGGTTGGACCAAGGTGCAGAGAAGAGACCAGACGAGGAATCAGTGGTTAATGATAAACATAAACATTTAAAAGAAAACAAAGAAAATCCAGCCATGTGTAATATTGGTGTAAAGGTTAAATACAAAGTTAATGCAGTCACTATCTCGTGCACTCACGAACAAGTCCGTGCCCTCTTTATATTCTATTTAGATTCAGATTTTGTTAAAGGTGTAACACTCATAACGTTCAGTATCCTGTATCTTAAGAGCACACAATGTCAGGTATGAAATGTAGACGTGTGGGAGAGAAACACAACAGCTGTCATTATTTCCAAAGGATTCTGTATTGGGATATGTGCACTTTTTCATTTCAGCAGGGCAATTTACAGTAGTGGGGGCATACATTTGTCATTTTTTGTACTGGTGATAATCAAACCCACAACCCTGGCATTGCAAGCACCATTATCTACCAACTGAACCACATGGGACCACACAGGACCACTTACACACAAAAAGGGCTTGTGAGGACTAGTAATCACTAGACACTGGGAAATATGGAAGTAATACATGCTATTAAAAGGGAAAACATTGGAAGGTACTTTAAAATGCTATGGTTCTGATTCTAAAAGAATACCTAAGAGTGTCCTCGTACTGTTACCCAGGCAACAGACTACATGTATAGCTAGATAGTCAATTCTACAAGTTGAACGCCGTAATGTTGATTGAGACAGTTTTTGAATAATGATGATTATAATGTGTGGCATGAACATAATGTATCCCATCAGTGCATGCCAAACGCGGATATAATGCAGTAACAATCTAGTGCAGTTACAGTATGGTTCACAAGCATTAGAATGACCTCATATACAGCATTCAGTAGAGAAGGCCTACACCCAGGGGGGAAATTGGGGGAGAACTCATGTAGATACAAAACGTAAAACCTGCCTCTGGGATAACAGCCGTAATGAGCTATAAAGTATTCACTGTTACCACCTGAATTTATTAAACTGAGAGTCTGTCACTGCTCTACTGTATTGTACTGTAATGTGCTGTACTCTACATTTTACTGTGCACTGTAATTTACTGTACTCTGCTGTGCTCTACTGCACTGTACCGTACTTTCCAAACTTGTGAAACATAGATGTCTACGATTGGTTCAGATTTGGTCCGGTCCGAAAAGGACTAAATCTAAACCAACTATAGACGTCTATGCTTGAGCTAAATCAAGGCCAGTCCGGACCGGACCAAATCTGAACGTTTGGGCCAAATATAGGTCATCAGGATGTCTGCGGATGTCTATGATTGGTTAGGATTTCAAGGCGGGTCAGGACCACCCAAAAAAAGACGTCCAAAAGACATCGTCTGACGTCAAATACTTAGTGGGAATCGATTTTGGGTCTGGCAATGTCATTGTTATTTTCCATCATAAAACCTGATTAACTGCTCCTAACCTGGAAGGAAACTATGAAACGTGGAAAGAGGTAATCACTAATCAAAGCATTAACATCAACAAAATAAATATGATTATAATGAACACGAAGGGAGACAGAGAGCTGGTTTCAAGCACAGGGTGCAGCAGGTGTTTATTGTAAAGGACCACAGGAGGAGCCAGGTAGCTGGGTCCAAGGGCAGGCAGAAGGTCATACACAGGGGGTCCAAAAAGGCAACAGTACAGGCAGGGAAAAGGCTAGTAACGTCATCCAGGAGATCGGGAAATAGGTTGATAACAGGAAATCTGATAGGCTAAAGTACAGGCAGGGAATAGGCGTTGCTTGTGAGGCAGGCGAAAACTATCATAGACGGGCGTGTTAAATTACGTGGAAAAACAGCGCTCCCAATAGAAGTGCATCACAAAACAAACAATACCTCCCAATGATGGGGTGCAAAGAACTGAACTAAATAGTGTATGATAATGACATACAGGTGTGTGAACAGGTGATAGGAATTCAGGTGATTGGGATCTGGAGAGTGAGCTGCGTTCAGGGGATCTACGTGTTTGAGAGTGTGAGTTGGAAGCAGACGTTACAACGAAGGCATATACTGTGACACATCAGAATGTACTCAGTTCATATACAGTGCCTTCAGAAAGTATTCACACCCCTAGTCTTTCTCCACATTTTGTTACGTTACAGCCTGCATTTAAAATGGATACAATTTAGAATTTGTGTCACTGTCCTACACACAACACCCCATAATTATGTTTTTAGACATTTTTACAAATTAATAAAAAATGAAAAGCTGAAATGTCTTGGGTCAATACGTATTCAATCCCTTTGTTATGGCAAGCCTAAATAAGTTCAGGAGTAAACATTTGCTTAACAAGTCACATAATAACTTGCATGAATTCACTCTGTGTGCAATAATAGTGTTTAACATGATTTTTTAATAAGTACCTCCTCTTAGTACCCCACACATACAATTAGCTGTAAGGTCCCTCAGTTGAGCAGTGAATTTCAGACACAGATTCAACTATAAAGATCAGGGAGGTTTTCTAATGCTTCGCAAAGAAGGGCACCTATTGGTAGATGGGTATAAATAAAAAAGCAGACATTGAATATCCCTTTGAGCATGGTGAAGTTATTAATTACACTTTGGATGAAAGCACTGTATGTACATCCCCACCCGTCCCTCCAACTGGCTGCATGCACATCAACCTTTTTGATGCCAAGTGATATAGCTCAAAGACTAACTGCTTGTTTGCGCACTTTAGCCATTCTATAAAGTGTAGACACCGAAGGAGGCAATAATTGCGTAAATGTGCATACATCTTCGATGTTTTCAGGGGGTACTGGCACAACAAGTGACAGTTTCTCTTTTTCAGTCACTGGGCCCAATTATGGCTCCCCCAGTCGAGAAGAATCCTGGAGTGCGTGGAAAATAGAGCCCTATCAAAGCAATTCGCCACTTATCTCCTAAAAGACAGGGCCAGTCACATCCTTGTCTTATTAACATTTAAATTCTGCGGTCCTTGTAGCGACAAAAAAAGGAGAGATTGAGAGAGAGAGGGGAGGAAACTGTTACGCAATAACATCTACGTGAAATGTAGCTCATTACAAATGCAAGCTTCCTCTCGCCTGATTAAGTGAAGCATAGACTCATAGATAGGCAGACTATTTTGTGGTTTCTGTCCTCTTGACAAGATAGCGGTATGTTTGAGCACAGTGCTTTAAATCTACTCGATGTCAACCGTGACATGTTTCCCTTTGCAACAATGCTCCCAATATGCAAATGATTCTGAAATGTATTCCATCATTCATGAACTTGCCTCCAAAACATTACATTTCTCCAATGAATTATCCCAAATGAATTGACAGCAATGTATTTCTATACATATCAATAGTGGGTAATGGTGATTAGGGAACAGGTAGTAGACAGATAATGAGATACTCATAAAGGAGAAGGATGCAGTTCACCAAGTGTCATTGGGGTTACCTAATGTCAAGGTGACAGACTGGGCATAGTTGAGAGAGAGGGAGGGAGGGAGGGAGGGAGGGAGGGAGGGAGTGTGTGTGTGTGTGTGTGTGTGTGTGTGTGTGTGTGTGTGTGTGTGTGTGTGTGTGTGTGTGTGTGTGTGTGTGTGTGTGTGTGTGTGTGTGTGTGTGTGTGTGTGTGTGTGTGTGTGTGTGTGGGGGGGGGGGGGGGGGGGGTTGGGGAATGAGCGAGAGAGTGTGAGAAAGAGAGAGCAAGAGAGAAAGAGCGGGAATGTAATTAAACAAGTAATTGAGGTGAGAGGCTTGTAGGTTTTGTCTTACCTGAGGGAGAGAGGAGTTTCCAGGTGAGCGAGGGTTCTGGTTTGCCACTGGCTTGGCACATCAGGGTGACGTTGGAGCCTTCGTTGACCACGATGTCCTTCGACAAGTTGATGATTGTGGGGGGCACTGCAAAACACAGAAAATAACACTTGTTTGCTATTTGCTATGTTTGACCATTTTATTGGACTTTTTTGGACAATTAACAAAAACATACATTATTTGACCATTTTAATAGAACATTATTATTGTAAACTTGTTACCAAGAATTTGGATAAAAGATAAATAAAAAATATTGAAATATAAAATACTGTAAATATGACAGTTGCGAGCAAAGGAGTTCTCTGAATCTTGATATCAAGTTAGCGTTGTGACAGCTACATCAGTGTCTCTTATAACCTATAAGCCAGCCTCCGAAAAGTGGAGGAGCACTCAGAAAAATATAGCCTTTCCTGACATTACAGTTTACCCTTAAAAGCATTCACTGCTGGTACAGTGGACTGAACAAAGAGCCAGAGTTATTCAACCATAACCTCAATCAAAATGTGACCGTGTCACAGGAGTTATTCCACCTCAAAGGGAGATAGTGTATTAAATAGGCCTTAGTTTGCTGTTTGGGCCATGGGTGCACCTAAGGGCCACCGTAGCCTGCTCACCATCAATACACTCAGATAAGTTCAGCTAGAACTAGGCCTACTCAAGTTGGGGGTGAATGTAAAGTAAGAACAAAGAACAAAGTACACTAAACATTACTATGGTTGGTTGGAGTACATTCAGATGAAACCATTTCTACAGATCATAAACAAGGGGTTTTAGAATGTGGTACAGAGAGAGCAAAACATGGTTGCAAACCACAGATGTGATCTGAAAAGTATGACCTTGAGCTTTGCTAGTGCAGATCCAAAGAGAAACAGCCAGCCACTTTCAGGAGTCTCTTACCAGAACACACATTTCAGCTTTACTTTACACCTGCACTTCACTCAAAAGCTCACTCCTGACAGTGCAAAGCACTGAAATTCTGCAAAGATCCGGAAACTAGTCTTTGAAACATTTTTTATTCTTCAAAAAGCAGAAGCACCAGGAATAGCACCTTGACCTAAAAACAGTCCAAGTGTGAAGGGGAGCGAGTTCAGCAGTGAGCTACTATACAAGAAGGGACTTCTGCAAGCAAGCCTTAAAATGTATCCCCTTTTTATGGTCATGTGTAGATGGGATACAGCTTTTGTGAAATTGATGTCCAAAGTGGATGTTTAAAAAAAAACATTTTAACTAACCCTAACCTTTACCTAATTATCCTAACCTGCTACATTAATTATCCTAACTTGCTGTATAAGTTCTCCTTAACCTGCTACCAAAACTCAATTTTGACAAAAGCTGTGACAACTTAATTTGAATGTGACATGGAAATATAGTGATATTGTAGGCTATATTTAAATGAGGCGCTATATGTTCCACATTAGGAACTGGAGTGGTGTCATACTTTTTCCCCATCTGTAGCAAACTCAGCTGATTAAACTAATTGCATTCGCAAATGAAAATGTGTTGATTAGTTGGAGGTGTGTTAGCTGGGGCAAAAGTGTGACACCACATATCAGGCCCCTGAGGACTGGAGTTTCCCATCCCTGTTCCACTTTTATTTTGAGGAAGTGTAATGGCGGACTGACAAGCTATTTACCAAGAACAATGTGCCCCACCTGTGATGCTTTTCATCCCACCAGCAAGTGACAGGCAAGGTATCTGCCAGACCAAAGAGAGGTGTCCTCGTGTTTCGACATCTCCAATATGTCCTGTCAACGGACACGTTTTGTTTTCTCTCTCTTTATTCTTTTTCAACTATCAAGGATTTATTTTCCAAGAAGACAGTGAAATGTATGTTTTTTTCTGAGAGGAGCCCAACAAAAATGTGGGTTCAGTACCAGAAAAATGCAAACAAGACACAATTCACCTCATGGCTGATGTATTGATTGCCTTTGTGCTTTGAACACTATTTGAGAAGAGTGCAGTGCAAGGCCTACTCCTTGTCTTTGTGGAACCCTTGCAGAGAACAAAAAGGAAACAGTCAGCACAAATATAAATAAACAGTCAGTACAAATATACAAATAATCATATTATTTAGGGAGTCACTGGGAACAGAATGGCATGTGATGCGTAAGCCCGTGCCACTCCCTAAAATGCTGAAGCACCGTTTAGAATTTGTTGGAAATTTGTGAACTAAATGCGTGTCAAATGTCACACCATCACTTTAGTCAACAAGCCAGAGGAATATCTAATGATTTGGTGACTCTTCACTGAGTCCCCCCTCCCCCCGAGATGCACACCTACACACATACCCAAGGAGAGGTTGGAGAACAGGATTAACCACAGTGCAGCGCCCCTGGAGCAGTTTAGGTATTAAGTGCCTTGCTCAAAGGCACAACGGCAGGAGATGGTGACTAGGTCAGGACAATAATACCAGCAATCATCTGATTATCCACCCACTCCCACCAGATTTTTCCTGTCAACAACCTGGGATTCGAAACAACAACTCTCCCGTTGCTGGCCGGCCTCTCTACCTGCCACCCACTGCTGTATAGTTCAACAAGCAATCAACTTCAAAGATTAGTACATTCCCACTCAAATAAATGTCCTCCAACATTTCCTTGAGGAGTATTGACAGCATGTGTTCTTACAAAAAAAAAAAAATCTCTAGTACAGCCACTATTGAAGGCTATCAAATGCTTCTCAAAGATGCCCTCTGGTGGTCAAACTAGCACTAACTAGCATTAATGGTACCAGTGGTTCACACTTAAATAACATGCCATAAAACTCTGCCGCACCATGCAAGCTTCGCCGCAGTACACTTCAACTTTTTAAGGATGAACCACTGTACATGGGCTACTGTCCTGTCTAGCAGTCAAGACTCACCCAAAACTGACTTTCCCATCTCTCATAAGGCCATATGGAAGGCCCAACAGGATGATCCAGAAGTACAGGCTTTGTACCAGACTATCCTGGAAGATGGAGAAAAGATGGTCAATCCTACCACAAAGCTGACCATCATTGAAGACAAAGTCTACCGAGTTGTACAGCGACCTCACAGAACACTCTACCAAATGTACATACCTGAACCTCTACGCCTTCAACTGCTGCAACATTTCCATGAAGACCCGTTAGCTAGTCATTAGGGCAGGTTCAAAACCTACAAGTGGTTGCAAGCATTACTATACTGGCCACATCTGAGCATGGATGTGAAGTTACACATCTGAAAATGTCAGGTTTGTCAAATGTACAAACAAAAAGGAAAAAAGACTGCTGGTACGTTGCAGCAAACCCGACCTTGGGAAATGTTGGGTGTGGATTTGATGGGTCCATTTCCTAGAAGCTCCAAACAGAATGTGTACATCCTTGTTTTTGTTGATTAATATGCCAAGTGGGTGGAGCTCTTTACCCTTCATCAGGCTACAGCTAGGACCGTCTCTAACATCCTCACGAAAGAGATCCTGACTCGCTGGACCGAGGTTCCCAATTTGTCTCTGATCTCTTTGAGACCTGCCAAAGATGGAACCTGAGACAGATGTTGACCACGGCCTATCATCCACAAACGAACCTCACCGAGAGGGTTAATCGAACCTTGAAGACAATGGTTGCTTCCTATGTTGGGACCCAGCACAAACACTGGGACAAACACCTTCACGGGTTTCGATTTGCCCTGAATTTTGCTGTGCAAGAGTCCACTGGAGTCACCCATGCAGACCTGAACCTGAGTCATCACCACTGAGAACCCTTGGATATGGTGCTACAGCCCCAGCAGATTACTCCAGACTCTGCATGCTATAACTAGGTAGGCCATCTTCACGACTTGAGAGCTCTTGTCTCAAAGAACATGATCAAGGCACATCTCAAGCATAAGATAAATTATGATAAGAGACAAGACATGCAGTTCCAGGTTAGTGATCGGGTGTGGCTTCGCTCTCATCCATACTCAAAAGCTGAACAATTCTTCTCAGCCAAGCTCACTCCTAAATTGCAAGGACCATATACAGTGGTTCTTCCTGTAAACGTTGTCATACTGAAGTACACCTTATAGGCTCCCGCAGAATTCTATGGCACTCTATGGTTATTTAATTGTCAGCCATTGTTAACATTAGTGCTAGTTTAACCACCCGAGGACAGTAGAGAATTTAAACTTTTTTTGTAAGAACATAGTATATGGGATTGATTTTAAGAAGTGTAGCTTATTTTACTGGATTAATATTATACTGTTTCTATTCCAAGAAAAACTAAAAATGAAACCCTCAGGGTTTCCGTTAGGAAAATATGGCGCTGTAGAACATGACGGTCGGGAGTAAGCTACAGTACTAAGCGCATAACATTTCCACACCCTAATTGTAGTCTAACCAATACCCAAACCGAGATTCAGTGAAAATAAAAATCTTGTTGATTTATCAAGACCAGTCCCCATGCTCATCTCAGAGTAGCGCTGTCTTGACCTCTGAATGCTGTCTCTTCCATTAATTTTGAAAGAGTATTTTGCAGTAACCAACAATTTGTTTACCATCATTAGCCTACTTTGTTCCAATATTTCTGTCATTCAGTGATATTTATTCCCATAGTAATTCGTTCTGGATCCATAACAAAATAAACATCTGCATTTGAAAGAGTATTTTTGTCATTATTTTATTAACGAAATCATAAAGAGGCTGATGAAGAAATATGCCTGCATTTGTTTGTTAGGCTACTGTGCAGTCTGAGAAGTAAACATAGCCTACAGTACATACTGTAGTAAACATGGTAAAGTGCCTAATTCCTTTCATAAGGAAGAACGGGTCATGTCCAGGGTCATGTACTCCTTAACTCTGTCTTTAATGCTTTTTCAGGTTGCATCAGTCATGGACAGAAACTTCTGAGACACAGTATTAATGATGAACACTAGGGTGTCACGCCCTGATCTGTTTCACCTGTTCCTGTGATTGTCTCCACCCCCTCCAGGTGTCGCTTATTTTCCCCATTGCATTTATCCCTGTGTTTCATGTCTCTCTGTGCCAGTTCGTCTTGTATGTTTAGTCAAGTCAACTAGCGTGTTTTTCCCGTACTCCTTTTGCTATTCTCCTTTTTTCTCGTCCTGCCGGTTTTGACCCTTGCCTGTTTCTGGACTCTATACCCGCCTGCCTGACCATTCTGCCTGCCTTGACCACGAGCCTGTCTGCCACTCTGTACCTCCTGGATCGTGGATCAGATTCAAACTTTGAAGACCGAGATCGAGTCATTGAAGGCAGAACAGCAGAAAGAGAAACATTATATAAAAGGCAGACATACGGGCAACAGCTGATGCATTGGTCCAGAGCCAGATCCATGATCTGGTTTTGACCTTTTTGCCTGTCCTTGACCATTCTCTTGCCTACCCCTTTGGATTATTAAACATTGTAAGACTCCAACTATCTGCCTCCTGTGTTTGCATCTGAGTTTCGCCTTGTGCCTTGATATAGAGAGGTTCACTGGTAAGCCACATTTGCCTCGGGATCCATCCCTGTTGGTATTCTGTGTCCACTCGTGGTATCTCTTTTCAGTTGCACATCCTTGGAATAGCAGAACAGCCTACTGGTCCGGATGGCCCTTGCTGTGCTTGGTGAGCAGTTGGTCAAGTTCTGTTGTCAGAAGAGGAATGGAAATGTCAGGGTGAACCGACAACCTGACGAACCCGCCACGTATGTTGACTCTGCCTGTCAGCGGTGGAGTTCCAGAGCTCACAGGTGTGTCTGGCATGGATTGTGACTCCATCTCGTTCCTCGCCCTCATTCTCCGCCTGGCTCTCCGCCAATGCCGCCTGGCTCTCCGCCAATGCCGCCTGGCTCTCCGCCAATGCCGCCTGGCTCTCCGCCAATGCATCAGCTGTTGCCCATATTTCTGCCCTAATATAATGTTTCTCTTTCTACTGTTCTGCCTTCAATGACTTGATCTCGGTCTTCAAAGTTTGAATCTGATCCATGTGCATCATCCTCAGATGGGCAGAATGGTACCACCGTAAGCCCCCATCGATTGCAGTGGCCCATGATAGAAACGATAGATCAATTAAGAATTAAAAGTGACTTCAACACACAATCTATCAAAACTAACTGCTTTCTTGGCAACCATGCGTTTTTTTCTTTTGGAGTTTGTGGCGGGGAGAGGAGTACTAGAAAGGTGTGACTTTCAGCTTACAATAGGCCATTAGTATACAGCAGATCACCGGTTGTCCTCACTTTGATTATGCTGTAACAACATACTGTAGCACCATGACCAGGATCTCTAGTCATTTAAGTGAGCAGATTAGGACTTTCAGGAGGAATGGAAAATGTAGTACAGCCAATGTTTTTTTTTTATCAATTAGTATATTTGAGTTAAACCAAAATATTTGTTGTATTATTTGTTCTGTCTTTTCTGATTAAACTGAAATTGCAACCAACTTTCTATGGCTTGTTTAAAAAATAATGATATTTTGGAGATAACGTTTTCAAATAACCTAAAGTGAGCGAGGAAAAAGGCCAATCTTGAACATGGGGTGATACATTCTTATTAATTTGTAAATAAAGGCAGTTTGTTATTTAGAAATATTTATTTCTGTTTTTAAAGGGAGAGAAACCGAAAGCCCCCCTTCGCCTCATGGGTCTCCCGGTCGCAGCTGGCACGGGTATCGAACCAGCATCAGTAGCAACACAGTTTGCACTGCGATTCAGTGTCTTTGACCACAGTGCCACTCGGGAGGCCCCATCCACAAAGTTTTTAATGCTGATCAATTGCCTTGCACAAAGTTTCAAAATACAGAGAGGTGTTGGCAAGAGTCTATTGTCCTGCTAATAGCCCATAATAGGCTATTATAATACTGTACATAGTGTCCAGGTCAGGATAACCAAAACTTTATTTAAGACTATCAGAAAGAATGTTGATGCTTATTTATTTTGATCCAAAGCTATGAATGTGTGAGTCACTCAGCGTCATGTAGGTGCCGAGGCTATATGCCTGTGCCATGAACTTGATTATTTAGCAGACATCCCTTGCTTATATATATAATTTTTCACCTTTATTAAACCAGGTAGGCCAGTTGAGAACAAGTTCTCATTTACAACTGCGACCTGGCCAAGATAAAGCCAAGCAGTGCGACACAAACAACAACAGATTGACACATAAACAAACATACAGTCAATAACACAATATAAAAATCGATATACAGTGTGTGCAAATGTAGTAAGATTAGGGAGGTAAGTCACTAAATAGGCCATAGTGGTGAAATAATTACAATTTAGCATTAACACTGGAGTAATAGATGTGCAGATGATGATGTGCAAAATAGCAAAAATAAATAACAATATGGGATGAGGTAGTATGGTGGGCTATTTACAGATGGGCTGTGTACAAGTGCAGTGATCTGTAAGCTGCTCTGACAGCTGATGCTTAAAGTTAGTGAGGGAGAAATGAGTCTCCAGCTTCAGTGATTTTTTTCAATTCGTTTCAGTCATTGGCAGCAGAGAACTGGAAGGAAAGGTGGCCAAAGCAGGAGTAGGCTTTGGGGATGACCAGTGAAATATACCTGCTGGAGTGTGTGCTATGGGTGGGTGTTGGTATGGTGACCAGTGAGCTGAGATAAGGCGGGGCTTTACCTAGCAAAGACTTATAGATGACCTGGAGCCAGTGGGTTTGGTAACGAATATGAAGCCAGGGCCAGCCAACGAGAGCATACAGGTCGCAGTGGTGGGTAGTATATGGGACTTTGGTGACCAAACGGATGGCATTGTGATAGACTACATCCAATTTGCTGAGTAGAGTGTTGGAGGCTATTTTGTAAATGACATCGCAGAAGTCAAGGATTGGTAGGATAGTCAGTTTTACGAAGGTATGTTTAGCAGCATGAGTGAAGGAGTCTTTATTGCGAAATAAGAAGCCGATTGGAGATGCTTAATGTGAGTCTGGAAGGACAGTTTACAGTCTAACCAGACACCTAGGTATTTGTAGTTGTTCACATATCGTCCAGAGTAGTGATGCTAGTCGCACCGGCGGGTGAAGAGCGTGCAATAGCCGAGCGGCATAGGCAAGGTGCAGTAGATGGTATAAAATACAGTAATACATGTGATATGAGTAATGTAAGATATCTTCTTATGGCTGAAGTCCCGTTAACGGGATCGATATGACAACAGCCAGTCGAAGTGCAGGGCGCCAAATTCAAAAAACAGAAATCTCATAATTAAAATTCCTCAGACATTCATGCTTCTTATATCATTTTAAAGGTAATCTTGTTGTTAATCCCACCAAAGTGTCCGATTTCAAATAGGCTTTTCAGCGAAAGCTCTACAAACGATTATGTTAAGTCACCACAAAACCACAATAATCACAGCCATTTTTTCCAGCTAAAGATAGCTTCACAAAAACCAGAATAGAGATAAAATTAATCACTAACCTTCGATTAGTCCCGTGTGGCTCAGTTGGCAGAGCACAGCATTGAATGAGCTGTATTCCGCAATAAGCAAACATGAAAACGCTCACCCAGAGCACTAGTGACTAGATCAATAAAAAAGTGGTCAGATGAAGCAGATGCTAAGCTACAGGACTGTTTTGCCAGCACAGACTGAAATATGTTCCGGAATTCCTCCGATGGGATTGAGCAGGACACCACATCAGTCATTGGCTTCATCAATAAGTGCATCAATGACGTCGTCCCCTAAAGTGACCATAAGTACATACCCCAACCAGAAACCATGGAATACAGGCAATATCCGCACTGAGCTAAAGGCTAGAGCTGGCACTTTCAAGGAGTGGGACTCTAACCCGGAAGCTTAGAAGAAATCCCGCTATGCCCTCTGATGAACGATCAAACTTGCAAAGTGTCTGACTCTTGTCGAATGTGGCAGGGCTTGCAAACGATTACAGATTACAAAGGGAAACACAGACAAGAGCTGCCCAGTGACACGAGCCTACTAGATGAGCTAAACTACTTCTATGCTCGCTTTGAGGCAAATAACACTGAAACATGCATGAGAGCAGCAGCTTTTACGGAAGACTGTGTGATCGCTCTTCGCAGCCGGTGTGAGTAAGACCATAAAACAGGTCAACATTCACATGGCCGCAGGGCCAGACAGATTACCAGGACGTGTACTTCGAGCATGCACTGACCAACTGGCAATTGTCGTCACTGACATTTTCAACCTCTTCCTGTCCAAGTCTGTAATACCAACATGTTTTAAGCAGACCACCAGTGCCTTTGTCCATGAACACTAAGGTAACCTGCCTAAATGACTACCGACCCGTAGCATTCACATCTGTAGCCATGAAGTGCTTCGAAAGGCTGGCCATGGCTCACATAAACTCCATTATCCCAGAAACTCTAGACCCACTCCAATTTGCATACCACCCCAACAGATCCACAGATGATGCAATCTCTATTGCACTCCACACTGCCCTTTCCCACCTGGACAAAAGGAACACCTATGTGAGAATGCTATTCATTGACTACAGCTCAGCGTTCAACACCATAGTACCCTAAAGCTCATCAATAAGCTAAGGACCATGGGACTAAACACCTCTCTCTGCATCTGGATCCTGGACTTCCTGACGGGCCACCCCCAGGTGGTAAGGGTAGGTAACAACACATCCGCCACACTGATCCTCAACACAGGAGCCCCTCAGGGGTGTGTGCTCCGACCCCGCCTGTACTCCCTGTTTACTCATGACTGCACGGCCAGGCATGACTCCAACACCATCATTAAGTTTGCTGATGACACAGTGGTAGCCCTAATCACCAACAACGACGAGACAGCCTATAGGGAGGAGGTCAGAGACCTGGCCCGTGTGGTGCCAGGACAACAACCTCTCCCTCAACGTGATCAAGACAAAGGAAATGATTGTGGACCACAGGAAAAAGAGGACCGAGCACGCCCCCATTCTCATCGACGGGGCTGTAGTGGAGCAGGCTGAGAGATTCAAGCTCCTTGGTGTCCACATCACCAACAAACTAACATGGTCCAAGCACACCAAGACCGTGATGAAGAGGGCACGACAAATCCTATTCCCCCCAGGAGATTAAAATGATTTGGCATGGGTCCTCAGATCCTCACAAGGTTCTACAGCTGCACCTTTGAGAGCATTCTGATTGGTTGCATCACTGCCTGGTATGGCAACTGCTCGGCCTCCGACCGCAAGGCACTACAGAGGGTAGTGTGAACGACTCAGTACATCACCAGGGCCAAGCTTCCTGCCATCCAGGACCTCTATACCAGGCGGTGTCAGAGGAAGGCCATAAAAATTGTCAAAGACTCCAGCCACCCTAGTCATAGACTGTTCTCTCTGCTACCGCACGGCAAGGGGTACCGGAGGTCCAAGAGGCTTCTAAACAGCTTCTATCCCCAAGCCATAAGACTCATAAACATCTAATCAAATGGCTACCCAGACTATTTGCATTGCCCCCCCCTCTCCCCCTCTTTTACACTGCTGCTACTCTGTGTTATCATCTATGCATTGTCACTTTAATAACTCTACATACATGTACATATTACTTCAACTAACCGGTGCCCCCGCACATTGACCCGGTACCCCCTGTATATAGTCTTGCTATTGTTATTTTACTGCTGCTCTTTAATTACTTGTTACTTTTACTTCTTATTCTTCTCCTTATATTTTTTAAAACTGTATTGTTGGTTAGGGTCTCGTAAGTAAGCATTTCACTGTAAGGTCTACACCTGTTTTATTCGGTGCATGTGATAATCAGTCAACACATATTTTAAGAATATCATAGAATATAATTTCTCTTAGAATAAAAAGTGTAACAACAGGTTTAGTGTAACAACAGGTTTAGTAAGTAATACTGACGAGTAAAAACCCCAAAATATGTGTATTTTTCAGGGTGTGGAATAGCAATTCTTACACTATTGTTCTAAATTCAATCACCTTCTTCGTCCTAATCATTCGGTTATTTAAAATAAAGTTGTGTAATAAAGTTTTGCACAATTATCAGTTTCTATTTGGTTTATGTCGCCCATTCATTGTCAGTTAGAGGCACATTAGCGCCTTAGGACTCGAAAAGCATAATCAGTGCTCTAACTCCCCCTTGCGCTGGTCTGGGGCAATGAAGCAGTGATGCAAGGTACCGTACTAAACCACAAATTACCTCTACGTCCTGCATCATTGAGCAACCACTGTAGGCTTGTGGAGCTTATGGGCCCTCTGAACTACCGAGTGATGAATGATGACACAGGTGAAGATATGCGCGTTGTCCATGTCTCACGCCATAAGGCCTTTAACCCCTCGGCTGAGGAATTGGAGGAGATTGAGCACCGCAAGGTCCTGGATATCTTTGAAAGGGAAAGTGATGAGGACACTTTTCTCGGTTTCCCAGACCAAGATGTCCCTTCCAAGGCAATGGTCGGCTTTTTCCAGGGGAGGGGGCATGTAACGGCCCTGAATTTGTCTGAACCGTCTCCGTACTTCTCCTTCCAATAGGGCGCTTCCCCTTTAATTCCCTATTAAATAACCAGCATCAGCTGCACAAAAGTGGGTTTGTGACAGTGGCCCGGGAGGGGAAGTGTTCTACCCTCAGCTTGGAAGCTCATTGAGACCCAGTTTGTTTTGTTTGTAGTAAAAAGTGTGTAATGTAAACGTGACGCAGGATCAACCACTATTGGATCTACCTATGTCTATTGTTGGACTACTGATTTACGTTGGTCTCTGCTGTATCTTCATGGCCTTTCCCCGCTGGAGATCTGTTGGCATATTGGATTGTCTGACTGACTACAACTTTTTACATACGGTATTTCCATTTGTTTTGGTGTGATTAAACCGTAATGATTTATGTGTTGAGTTCTAATGAAGACTACAGAGATGTGACACTCTTTATAGTTGTGTGGTAAAATAGTTTATTGCAATCTGATTGTATTAATGAGACCGTAATTACGCATCACTTTATGAAAGGACAAGGTCACTTGGGTTCACTGTACTCCTTATCGGGCTGGACTCTTTTGGGCCAGAGGTACGGGGCTTTTCTTGAGGAACCAGAGCTCATTGTTTGTGTGATCATTTATTTCGGGTAATACACCTAATGCAAAAGAACAGTTGTTTTGAAATTATTTCCAATGTTTTAAGGGTATATGAAAAGAGTATTTCCATACTGACTTTTACATGAGTCCTTTGTATTGGTGTAAACTTGACGGACCAGACGGGACTCATTCCCTCCCAAACAAAAAGGAGAAATCAATATTTTCTCCGGTAGGCCCAACCTACCTGGCACCCCTACAAATAATAACCACAAGTCAAAACAGTTACAGTATAGAACCAGTCAAAAGCTTGGACAAACCTACTCATTCAAGGATTGACATTTTAGAATAATAGAATAATATTGAAGACATCAAAACTATGAAATAACACAAATGGAATCATGTAGTAACCAAAAAAGAATTAAAACAAATCAAAATATATTGACTTGATGACAGCTTTGCACACTTTGCATTCTCTCAACCAGCTTCTTCTGGAATGCTTTTCCAAAAGTCTTGAAGGAGTTCCCACATATGCTGAGCACTTGTTCGTTGCTTTTCCTTCACTCTGCGGTCCAACTCATCCCAAACCATCTCAATTGCGTTGAGGCCAGGTCATCTGATGCAGCACTCCATCACTCTCCTTCTTGGTCAATTAGGCCTTACACAGCCTGGAGGTGTGTTGGGTCATTGTCCTGTTGAAAAACAAATGATAGTCCCACTAAGCGCAAACCAGATGGGATGGCATATCGCTGCAGAATGCTGTGGTAGCCATGCTGGTTAAGAGTGCCTTGAATATTAAATAAATCACAGATGGTGTCACCAGCAAAGCACCCACACCATCACACCTTCTCCTACATGCTCCATGGCGTGAACCACACATACGGAGATCATCTGTTCACCTACTCTGTGTCTCACAAAGACACATCAGTTGGAACCAAAAATCCAATTTGGACTCATCAGACCAAAGGACAGATTTCCACCGGTCTAATGTCCATTGCTCATGTTTCTTGGTCCAAGCAAGTCTCTTCTTATTATTGTTGTACTTTAGTAGTGGTTTCTTTCCAGCAATTCAACCATGAAGGCCTGATTCACACAGTCTCCTCTGAACAGTTGATGTTGAGATGTGTCTGTTACTTCAACTCTGTGAAGCATTTATTTGGTATTCAATCTGAGTCTGGTAACTCTAATGAACTTATCCTCTGCAGCAGAGGTAACTCTGTGTCTTCCTTTCCTGTGGCGGTCCTCATGAGAGCCAGTTGCCATTGCACTTGATAGTTTTTGCGACTGCACTTGAAACGTTCAAAGTTCTTGAAATGTTCAGTATTGACTGACATTCATGTCTTAAAAGTAATGATGAACTGTCCTTTCTCTTTGCTTATTTCAGCTGTTCTTGCCATAATATGAACTTGGTCTTTTACCAAATAGGGCTATCTTCTGTATACCACCCCTTTCTTGTCACAACACAACTGATTGGCTCAAACGCATTAAGAAGGAAAGAAATTCCACAAACTAACTTTTAACAAGGCACACCTGTTAATTGAAATGTATTCCAGGTAACTAGCTCATGAAGCTGGTTGAGAGAATGCCAAGTGTGCAAAACAGTCATCAAGGCAAAGGGTGGATACTTTTAAGAATCTCAAATATAAAATATATTTTGATTTGTTTAACACCTTTTTGGTTATTACATGATTCCATATTCATTATTTCATAGTGTTGAAGTCTACAATGTAGAAAATAGTAAAAATAAAGAAAAACCGTGGAATGAGTCCAAACTTTTGACTGGGACTGTATGTATCTGTTTCAGTGTCTGTTTCCTAGATTTGGTATTTACAATTTAAAGTAATGCGTCCCATCATACAAAGTTTGACGATCACTAACTGAATAAATATCAAAACTGCAACACCACTATTTTATCTTGTTTTGTCACATTGGGCTTGTTTTGCTAGACATTTGCCATGAATAATGTATCACATGTCAAGTTAATCCTTAGTTCCCTCCCGTATGAATGACAAGTGCCCAGAAAGTGTGTCAGCTACACTTTGTTTGTCTTGGTTCTCCCGGCCTGTAGTAGTTCTTCGAGTTAGGGGTGAATCTTCCAATATTTCTCGAGCTAAAAAAATACCTTCAGTTTAGGAACTAAATTTGAGCTGTCATGTCACTGCAGAACTTCCTCTGACTGCTCTTATCATTTGCCATGGCATAGCTCCGTTCAATTTCTATTCCTAGATTCTAGTCAGTGCATGTGTCAAAATTGAATAGAAACTGATATTCAATTGAAATCCTCCTATCGAACAGACTGTAGTCTACATGGATGTGACATATCCTCTGCCAGTGACACAGTTTAAACTCACTTGATACTGTCAAATTGGTGTACTAATGCCTGTATTTTCCAGATATTGCCTGTCAGTCAGGCATGAAAAAAATATATATTTGGGTGTTGTCCCAGCAGGAAATATGACATAATCTAAAAACATTTGAGTTATCCAGTCTACTGACAGAAAAGAACACACCAACACGACTGGAGGCTGCTGTATCAAAGACAGCCCACCCTCTTGCCCTCTCCAACTGTGCAACCCAAATCTGACTATATGTCAAATATGTGTCTCATATTTGTATTCACTGTACCCCCTCCATTGTGTGATTATCTACCCCTCTGTGTGTTAGTTATAATGACCTGAGGGGTTTTACCAGCGGCACTCATTTATAGTAGATGACGTGTTTCAAGTAATTGGTAAAACATATCGTTCTATCAATGTTTTACTTTGAATAGTAAGTGAGCATCAATATTCATGACAATCATGTCTTTATTTTGATGAATCGACTGTATTCAATTTTCTTATCTTTGGAGGTCTTACATACAGATTTCGCTAAAAACGTGCATCAACGGTGCTTCTTGAATTAATTAAACAGTTACAAATAAAGGACTGTGTGAAATAAAGGACCCTTTTTTTATTCATCAAAACATCCTCAATTAAAGAAAGCTGCACGAGTGTGACGGATCATTCAAAATATACGCATATTTACTGGTAGTCATATAGGCCTATTTACCAACCATATTTTTACAAACTGGAATAACCAGCCGAGTGCACAAAAAGCCCTTTCAAAGCCAATAAAGTGCTTCCTGTGAGGGTCTTTCCTTTTATATTGCACAGTCTGTCACACGGCCAATAAAGAGATCGGCCTATGTGAATGTGTCCAGAATGTGTCCCAAATGGCAATCTTTGGGCCCTGGTCAATAGTAGTACACTATGTAGGGAATAGGGTGTGAATTGGGATGCACCTTGTGTATGTGTTGCCACCAGATTGGAATTCTCCAATCTTTTATATGAGGTAAAGCATGTTACATTTATTTATAATAGAGCTGTCCCTTCCCTTCACTTTTGATGGAGGATTTCAGAGCTTCAAAGGATTCTTAAGTCAGCAGGCTGCTATGCTGAATCAAAAATAATTAGCTTGTGTCTAGCTGGCTGTATTAGCCCTATATTCTTAACCTAGAATCCCAGCTGCTTCACCATTGGAAGCCAGGGGAAAAGAACATATTATTACAGAAAATGGAGATTACCCCCTGGTGGTATGGTCTTCGAGATTTTGATCTGTTATGAAATGAAGCCCTTACCTGAACAAGGCCTTATGAGACACGGAACCCAATTATTTCCAAGCTCAGGCCCGTAGAGATCACTAAAACCAGGACATCTCAATTAGCAAACTAGGATATCCACCAGAATAACAACTACAGTCATCTTGACTGTGATTGCCAACAAAAATATTGTTTCATTGCACATCCAGGTGAAACCAATCATTCCAATGCTGTAACATCTCATATACAGTCACTGAAGTCGTAAGCAATCCACTTTATTTTGTCCAATGTGACAAGGCAAGATGTTCTTGCTCCTCGGTGAAGAAATATACACCCTTAGAGTGAATTAATCTTCTCAAATGTTGGCTCCACAGCTGCGGCAACATTGTTTGCATCTTGTGGAAATGTCAGATGATTTGACATGCAAATGATGACCTCTTCCAGGCATTGATTAACATGTAAATTTGGTAATCAAGCACGACATATTTGCGGCATCTGCATTTCCACTGATGCAATTTGCCTTCTATCGTAAACAGGCCTGCGTCATTCCTTTGAGCGAGATAGCTACTTTGCAGAGAATTCCCTTTTCATTTCTCAGACCCATTAAATAAGTACTGATGATCTTAACATGTTATCTGCTTAAGGCGTATCCCAAAAACCCGCAGCTACTAGAGCAAAGGATCAATATTTCATTATTGATTTGGATTTCTAGGAATTGTCTTGGTTTTCGTATGATCCGGGAGCACCCCCCACCCCCCCCCACACTGATTAGCATAGCTAGCATAGCTTCACAAGTAAATAGTAGCATCTAAATATCATTAAATCACAAGTCCAAGACACCAGATGAAAGATACAGATCTTGTGAATAAACCCATCATTTCTGTTTTTTAAAATGTTTTACAGGGAAGACACAATATGTAAATCTATTAGCTAACCACGTTAGCAAAATACACAATTTTTTCTCTCCACCACTAGCTATCACCAATTCGGCCAAATAAAGGTATTGATAGCCACTAACCAAGAAAAAACCTCATCAGATGACAGTCTGATAACATATTTAATTACTAATCATAAAACATTAATAACATAACAGACCAATTTACTCATCATAAAACAGTTCATAAAAATAGACAAAGCATAGCAATGGAAAGACACAGATCTTGTGATTTCAGACAATATTTCAGATTTTCTAAGCGTTTTACAGCGAAAACACAATAAATAAATCATAAGTTAGCATACCACATGTGCAAACGTTACCCCAGCATGAATTCAAGTCAAAGAGAGCGATATCTTTATCATCGCCAAAATATATAAATTTTTTCACTAACCTTCTCAGAATTCTTCCGATGACACTCCTGTAACATCATATTACACAACCATATAGAGTTTGATCGAAAATGTGCATATTTAGCGGCACAAATCGTGCTTACACAATGGAAATAGTGCCCAACTACTCAAGCAATCTGCCCGGCGCCATATTGAATATACAACTATTTTTATCGAAAACTATTCATAAACTTGACAAAAAAAATACAGGTTGGACATGAAATGAAAGATGCATTAGTTATTAATGCAACCGCTGAGTTAGATTTTTAAAATTAACGTTACTAGACATACAGTGTGCGTTACAGCCAGACTAGTGCCGCAATAATGGCGTCACTATTCGCCATTATTGAGTTTACATTTTTCCACATAAAAACGGAATAACATCATAAATGGCTCTTACTTTTCGACGAGCTTCCATCAGAATCTTGGCCAAGTGGTCCTTTGTCCAAAAGAATCGTTGCTTGGTTGTAAAACGTTGTCTTCAACTTCGGATTTAGCAGCTAACAATTGCTAACAATAGCTATTTTGCCCCAGCATGTCCAAATCCTCAAGACGCAATACTGAGGAAATTCCGAAGAATAGCAATATACTCGCATAATCTGATATAACTCGGTTTAAAATAGCTTCGTTATGATGTTTCTAACACCTACTTTGAATTAAATTACAGACGGATACATTTAACTTTGATAACCGAGCGTTTGAAAATGGCATCCGGAGGTCCCTTTCTGCGTAATGGTCAGCGTCGAAAGGAAGGCTACCCTCACTCCTTGGCCTTTTATAACCTCTGAGAGCTACGCAGAAAGCCCATTCCACTTCTCATTAGTTACTGACATCCAGGGGAAGGCGGGTGCAGTTCATGTCGTTCCATAGGATACACACAAACCTTAAAAACTGATCTGAGACCAGAGCTTCGCTCTCAGACCTTCGCACTACCTGTCATGGATTTCGCTGTAGAAAGAGTTCTGGGTCACCCACAGACATAATTCCAACGGTTTATGAAACTAGAGAGTGTTTTCTATCCAATAGAATTAATAATATGCATATTGTACGAGCAAGAATTGAGTACTAGGCAGTTTAATTTGGAGACGACAAAATGCTAATTCGAAACAGCACCCCCTGTAGTCGCAAGAAGTTAACTAGGCAAGTCAGTTAAGAACAAATTCTTATTTACAATGACGGCCTAGGAACAGTGGGTTAACTGCCTTGTTCAGGGGCAGAACGACAGATTTTTACCTTGTCAGCTCGGGGATTCGATCTAGCAACCTTTCGGTTACTGGCCCAACGCTCTAACCACTATACACTCTTAAGAAAAAGGGTTATTCGACTGTCCCCATAGGGGAACCCTTTTGGGTTCCAGGTAGAACCCAAAAGGGTGGAACGGGTTCTACATTGAACCCAAAAGGGTTCTACCTGAACTCAAAGGGTTCTTCAAAGCATTCTCCAATGGGGACAGCCAAATAACCCCTTTAGATTCTAGATAGCACCTATTTTTTTCCTAATCGTGTACATCAACTAGACTTGCAGACAACAACCAAAACACTGTGGCAGTTACTTGGGCTACTTTAAATGAATTTGAACGGTTCATCTGGGTAGATACTTGAGGTGTTATGATTTACACTCTATCTTATTCATCATAAAGCAGTGATCTACTGGTGTGGCACTGTATTTCAAATGAAGTGATATCTGAAGTCATTCAGTCAAACACCTGAAGTAATTTTGTCGACAGGTTGGCCACACTGCATAAAAACCAGTCAATGATCCCTTTACCATTAGACAATACATTAGAATGTTAACTCAAGCCAAAGCACAGTTTAAAGGGATTATCTCAGGCAAATCCTATCCTTATTCAGCTCAGACTAATTCATGCTCTAAATGTCAATTTGAATGAGTTTCCAGCATAATATATGGGCGAGAAAGAAAGCGTGCGGAGGAATTAGACCAAGTTCAAACTGTAAGCACTGAGCGAATTGGAGGGAAAAACAACAACTATGGGAAAAGAGACCAAACAACATGCCGTGCGGTCCCGTAGCCTAACATTCTCATCTTCCCTCGTGAATGCGGTGACAGTGGTGAAAGCTCGGAAGTGCTGTTTGTGTGTATGACTAATTGGCTTTATTTCTCCTGGACCTCCTCTCCTTATCACACACAACGAGCAACTACTTAAAGAATATATATATATATAGATATATATGTTAAATATCCTCCAGTAACTCTTGCCTTTCCAAACTACTTCGAGCTTGGGCCTTTCAATCAGCGCGTCTAGCATCTTGGCATAAACTCACGGCTACATTTCCCTGCCCCCTCTACAAACATCATCGTGGAGATGTTTTCCTCCCACATCAGCAAAACCGGCTTGAAAGAATGAATTAGCACATGAATAGGAGAGACATTGATGTACTTAACGGGCTCTTGATTTAAAATCGGCAAAGCAAGCATTCAAAAGCTTGCAACGTGTAAATTTGTGTAATTGCTTCCCATCAACAATCTCCTGACTGCGTCTCCACCCCAGCAACCCTAACAGTTTGTAGGCATGGAAGGCACCAAGGCAGGTTGAGAATCCAATCCCCCAGAATGACAGTTCTTCAAAACGGCCCCAAAAAAACACAACTCAACAAATCCTTGATGTCTACATCTGATTCCCTTGCTCGGGTGATGCGAACTACTCTTTTGAAGTGGTGAAGTGAGGAGACTATTTCATGATGCGATGCAATCTCCCATCAACAAAAAATCTACCTTGTGCCATATACAGTCATGAGGGACTATGACACTGAACCACCAAGACAGAACACACTGAATTGGAGATAAGGCATAAGCCATTTTCCATTTCAGAATGTCTGGCTATGGCCTTAAAACAATCAGTTGCAGATTAAAGAGTGCCTTACTGTGTGTTCAACAGGAATGTTTATGTTCTATTGAAAGGACAGATGCAATTTCATGTGAACACATTAGAAGAACAGCTTGTGTCAGTTCTAACATGTCACACCCTGATCTGTTTCACCTGTCTTTGTGCTTGTCTCCACCCCCGTCCAGGTGTCGCCCATGTTCCCCATTATCCCCAGTGTACTCATACCTGTGTTCTCTGTTTGTCTGTTGCCAGTTTGTTTTATACATCAAGCCTACCAGTGTTTTCCCCCTTGCTCCTGTCTTTCTCTAGTTCCTGTTTTCTAGTTTTCCCGGTTTGACCATTCTGCCTGACCCCAAGACTGCCTGCCGTTCTGTACCTTATGGACTCTGATCTGGATTACTGACCTCTGCCTGCCCTTGACCTGTCATTTTGCCTGCCCCCTGTTCTAGTAATAAACGTATGTTACTTAGAAACTGTCTGCATCTTCTCCTAACATGGTTAACACCTCAGATACATTGTAAACATTCTGACAGGACCGAGTATGCCTTTATCTGCAATTCATTGAATTTGTTTTGTAAAAACAGCTGTGTTAAACTACCTCTGAGAAAGGAAGCGCATTCCAGCTTCTAACCCCTCTCTATCTCTCTCAAAACAATGATAAAATACAAATGATCTTGAACCACAAAATACGTAAAGATTGTTATTAATTTTCTTCCAGGCTATTAGATAATCGCTGTACCTATCAATTTTTGTTTTAATATAATAATAACACCCTTTGACTTTATTGTTTAAGTGGCCAGACTGCAAACATTATTATTATAAAAAAATATATCCTTTATTATTTTCCCCTAACCCTACCACCTTGCCCTAATTGGAGTAAATTAATGGACAAGAATACTTAGGCTTCTACTTCCAGCTTATACATACAGTACCAGTCTTGACACACCTACTCATTCAAAATCACATTTTCTTTGTCACATGCGCCATATATAACTGGTGTAGACGTTAAAGTGAAATGCTTACTTACAAGCCCTTAACCAACAATGCAGTTTTAATAATTAAGGAGCAACAATAAAATAACAGTAGGGAGGCTATATACAGGGGGTTCCGGTACAGAGTCAATGTGCGGGGGCACCGGTTAGAGGTTATCTGTAGGTAGAGGTAAAGTGACTATGCATGGACAATAAACAGAGTAGCAGCAGCGTAAAAATGGGGGGTGTGGTTGGGACAATGCAAATAGTCCGGGTAGCCATTTGATTAACTGTTCAAGAGTCTTATGGCTTGTGGGTAGAAGCTGTTAAGAAGCCTTTTTGACTTAGACGGCAAGCTTTCCGGTAGCCATGGGGTAGTAGAGAGAACAGTCTATGACTAGGGTGGCTGGAATCTTTGGCAATTTCTTGGGCCTTCCTCCGACACCGCCTGGCATAGAGGTTCTGGATGGCAGGAAGCTTGACCCAAATGATGTACTGGGCCATACGCACTACCCTCTGTAGTGCCTTGCGATCAGAGGCCGAGCAGTTGCCACACCAGGTGGTAATTTAAACAGTCATGATGCTCTCGATGGTGCAGCTGTGGAAACCAAGGAACTTGAAGCGCTCAGCCTGCTCGGTCCTCCTTTTCTGTAGTCCACAATCATCTCCTTTGTCTTGATCACGTTGATGGAGAGGTTGTTATCCTGGCACCACACTGCCAGGTCTCTGACCTCATCCCTATAGGCTGTCTCATCGCTGTCAGTAAACAGGCCAACCACTGTGTGTCGTCGGCAAAATAAATAAACTTTTAACAAGGCACACCTGTTAATTGAAATGCATTCCAGGTGACTACCTCATGAAGCTGGTTGAGAGAATGTCAAGAGTGTGCAAAGCCGTCATCAAGGCAAAGGGTGGCTCCTTTGAAGAATCTCAAATATAAAATATATTTTGATATGTTTAACACTTTTACTACATTATTCCATATGTGCTATTTCATAGTTGTGATGTCTTCACTATTATTCTACAATGTAGGAAATAGTAAAAATAAAGAAATACCCTGGAATGAGTATGTGTGTCCAAACTTTCAACTGGTACTGTACAATATACACTTTACGGACACAGTATATTTTACATGAGTTATCTTTTTTGTTTATTTTTAGTCCCACCCTTCAGCTACCCTCATCCCCTCCCATCTACCTCTGAAAACCATCCCGTTTTTATTCCTAATTGCCAAATATTTTGCTGTGATATTTCACAAATGTTCTGAACCTTTCTATTCTCATAGTGTCTACAGATTATAAATTAACGGTAAACATTTGTGCTAAGAGTATTTTTGATCAATTGGTTATGACTTTTCAAATCACCCAGAAGTGCTATTTGAAGAGTTAGCTTCAGGTAAATGTTGCAGTTCTTCAGCCATTCCTGAACCTACGACCAAAAACAAATTACATATGGGCAGTACCAAAACAAGGTCTCTAAGCAGCAAAACATTTCTATTAGTTGCAAGAATTTTGTATAATCATTTACATTGAAAAACTCAAAGTTTAAGACCTGCCCAAACCAGAAACCGTGGATAGATGGCAGCATTCACACAAAACTGAATGAGCGAACCACCGCATTTAACCATGGCAAGGTGACCGTGAATATGGCCGAATACAAACAGTGTAGTTATTCTCTCTGTAAGGCAATCAAAAAGGATAAATGTCAGTACAGAGACAAAGTGAAGTCGCAATTCAACGGCTCAGACACGAGACGTATGTGGCAGTGTCTACAGACAATCACGGACTACGAAGAGAATCCAGCCACATCTTGCTTCCGGACAAGCTAAACACCTTCTTCGCCTGCTTTGAGGATAACGCAGTGCCACCGACGCGGCCCGCTACGAAGGACTGTGGGCTCTCCTTCTCCATAGCCTGTTCTCTCTACTACCGCATGGCAAGCGGTACCGGAGTGCCAAGTCTAGGACAAAAAGGCTTCTCATTGTTTTTACCCCCAAGCCATAAGACTCCTGAACAGGTAACCAAATGGTTACCCGGACTATTTGCATTGTGTGCCCCCCTCCAACCCCTCTTTTACACTGGTGCTACTCTCTGTTGATCATATATGCATAGTCACTTTAACTATACATTCATGTACATACTACCTCAATTGCCCCGACCAACCAGTGCTCCTGCACATTGCCTAACCGGGCTATCTGCATTGTGTCCCACCACCCGCCAACTCCTCTTTTTACGCTACTGCTACTCTCTGTTCATCATATATGCATAGTCACTTTAACCATACCCATATGTACATACTACCTCAATAATCCTGACTAACCGGTGTCTGTATATAGCCTTGCTACTGTTATTTTCAAATGTCTTTTTACTGTTGTTTTATTTCTTTACTTCTTTACACACACACACACACACACACACACACACACACACACACACACACACACACACACACACACACACACACACACACACACACACACACACACACACACACACACACCTTTTTTTCGCACCACTGGTTAGAGCCTGTAAGTAAGCATTTCACTGTAAGGTCTACCTACACCTGTTGTATTCGGCGCACGTGACAAATAAACTTAGATTTGATTTGAGTAAGGCATTTAAGCGTGTTAACACTCGCAATGGTGGCGTCCCAGACGGCATGCGCAGACCAGCGGGCTGGAGTGTTCGCGGACATATTTAATCTCTCCCTATCCCAGTCTGCAGTCCCCACTTGCTTCAAGATGTCCACCATTGTTCCTGTACCCAAGAAAAGAAAGGTAACTGAACTAAATGACTATCGCACTGAAGCACTCATTTCTATCATCATGAAGTTCTTTGAGAGGCGAATTAAGGATCATATCACCTCTACCTTACCTGACACCCTAGACCCACTTCGATTTGCTTACTGCCCTAATAGATCCACAGACGATGCAATCGCCTGCACACTGCCCTATCCCATCTGGATGAGGAATACCCATGTAAGAATGCTGTTCATTGACTATAGCTCAGCATTCAACACCATAGTACCAATCAAGTTCATCATTAAGCTCAGGGCCCTGGGTCTGTGCAACTGGGTCCTGGACTTCACTGCCCACAGGTTGTGAAGGTAGAAAACAACACCTCCACTTCGCTGATCCTCAACACAGGGGCCCCACAAGGGTGCGTGCTCAGCCCCCTCCTGTACTCCCTTTTCACTCATGACTGCGTTGCCACGCATGCCTCCAACTCAATCATCAAATTTTCAGATGACACAACAGTAGTAGGCCTGATTAACAATAATGATGAGACAGCCTACAGGGAGGAGGTGAGGCCCTGGTAGAGTGGTGCCAGGAAAAGAACCTCTCACTAAACGTCAACAAATCAAAGCAGCTGTTCATGGACTTCAGGAAACAGTAGTGTGAGCACACCTCTATCCACATCGACGGGACCTCAGTGGAGAAGGTGGAAAACTTCAAGTTCCTCGGCGTACACATCACTGACGATCTGAAATGGTCCACCCACACAGACAGAGTAGTGAAGAAGGTTCGACCGCGCCTCTTTAATCTCAGGATGCTGAAGAAATTTGGCTTGGCCCCTAAAACCCTCAAACATTTACAGATGCACAATTGAGAGCATCATGTCGGGCTGAATCACGTCGGGCTGACGCCTGGTACGGCAACTGCAGGGCTCCCCAGAGGGTGGTGCGGTCTGCCCAACGCATGACCGGGGGCAAACTACCTGTCCTCCAGGACACCTACAGCACCCGATGTCACAGGAATGCCAAAAAGATCATCAAGGACAACAACCACCCAAGCCACTGCCTGTTCACACCTCTATCATCCAGAACCCCTATCCTCTATCATCCAGCACCTCTCTAGGTTTCTTCCTAGGTTTTGACCTTTCTAGGGAGTTTTTCCTAGCCACCGTGCTTCTACACCTGCATTGCTTGCTGTTTGGGGTTTTAGGCTGGGTTTCTGTACAGCACTTTGAGATATCAGCTGATGTAAGAAGGGCTATATAAAGATTCGATGATCAAATCTGGGACTGAGAGATTGAAAAAAATATTCTATCTTTAGGCCATCAGACTGTTAAATAGCCACCACTAGCTGGCTTTCACCCGGTTACACAATGTTGCACATTTGAGGCAGCTGCCCTATATACATAGACTTGGAATCACTGGCCACTTTAATAATGGAACACTAGTCACTTTAATAATGTTAAAATAATGTTTACATACTACTTTACTCATTTCATTTGTGTATATACTGTGTTCTATTCTACTGTATTTTAATCAATGCCACTCCGGCATTGCTCGATCTAATATTTATATATTTCTTAATTCCATTCTTTTACTTTTAGATTTGTGTGTATTGTTGTGAATCATTTTTAGATACTACTGCACTGTTGGAGCTAGGAACACAAGCATTTCGCAACACCCGCAAAAACATCTGCCAAATATGTGTATGTGACCAATGAAATTTGATTTGTAATTTTGGAGTGTCACATAACTCCACCAGTCCTATTTATGATGTCATTTACAAAGATTATACTGTGTGTGTGTGTGTGTGTGTGTGTGTGTGTGTGTGTGTGTGTGTGTGTGTATATATATATAACATTTTTTATAATGTTTGTTTTTATCAATTACTAATATTTAAGTTTAACCATAATATTTATTGTGTTATTTGTTAATAATTAATATTTTTTTGCTCATAATTTTAAAAAAACAAGTCGTTAGGCGTAGGTAGGGCCATAAGCAAATAGGTAAACTGGGATATGACTAAAGAGTTAATCAGGGTGATTTTTCCACAAATAGACTTGTTGGCATCAACTAGAGGCCCTGCAAAGAAAGGGTTATTCTGCTGATGTGCCTGTTACACAACACACATTTTTATACAAAGATTCTGCCATCTAGAATAGTTTCAATGCAGAATTATATATATACTGTATATATACAGTGGGGCAAAAAAGTATTTAGTCAACCACCAATTGTGCAAGTTCTCCAACTTAAAAAGATTAGAGAGGCCTGTAATTTTCATCATAGGTACACTTCAACTATGACAGACAAAATGAGAAAAATAAATCCAGAAAATCACATTGTAGGATTTCTAATGAATTTATTTGCAAATTATGGTGGAAAATAAGTATTTGGTCAATAACAAAAGTGTATCTCAATACTTTGTTATATATCCTTTGTTGGCAATGACAGAGGTCAAACGTTTTCTGTAAGTCTTCACAAGGTTTTCACACACTGTTGCTGGTATTTTGGCCCATTCCTCCATGCAGATCTCCTCTAGAGCAGTGATGTTTTGGGACTGTTCCTGGGCAACACAGACTTTCAACTCCCTCCAAAGATTTTCTATGGGGTTGAGATCTGGAGACTGGCTAGGCCACTCCAGGACCTTGAAATGCTTCTTACGAAGCCACTCCTCCGTTGCCCGGGCGGTGTGTTTGGGATCATTGTCACGCTGAAAGACCCAGCCACGTTTCATCTTCAATGCCCTTGCTGATGGAAGAAGGTTTTCACTCAAAATCTCACGATACATGGCCCCATTCATTCTTTCCTTTACACGGATCAGTCGTCCTGGTCCCTTTGCAGAAAAACAGCCCCAAAGCATGATGTTTCCACCCCCATGCTTCACAGTAGGTATGGTGTTCTTTGGATGCAACTCAGCATTCTTTGTCCTCCAAACACAACGAGTTGAGTTTTTACCAAAAAGTTATATTTTGGTTTCATCTGACCATATGACATTCTCCCAATCTTCTTCTGGATCATCCAAATGCTCTCTAGCAAACTTCAGACGGGCCTGGACATGTACTGGCTTAAGCAGGGGGACACGTCTGGCACTGCAGGATTTGAGTCCCTGGCGGCGTAGTGTGTTACTGATGGTAGGCTTTGTTACTTTGGTCCCAGCTCTCTGCAGGTCATTCACTAGGTCCCCCCGTGTGGTTCTGGGATTTTTGCTCACCGTTCTTGTGATCATTTTGACCCCACGGGGTGAGATCTTGCGTGGAGCCCCAGATCGAGGGAGATTATCAGTGGTCTTGTATGTCTTCCATTTCCTAATAATTGCTCCCACAGTTGATTTCTTCAAACCAAGCTGCTTATCTATTGCAGATTCAGTCTTCCCAGCCTGGTGCAGGTCTACAATTTTGTTTCTGGTGTCCTTTGACAGCTCTTTGGTCTTGGCCATAGTGGAGTTTGGAGTGTGACTGTTTGAGGTTGTGGACAGGTGTCTTTTATACTGATAACAAGTTCAAACAGGTGCCGTTAATACAGGTAACGAGTGGAGGACAGAGGAGCCTCTTAAAGAAGAAGTTACAGGTCTGTGAGAGCCAGAAATCTTGCTTGTTTGTAGGTGACCAAATACTTATTTTCCACCATAATTTGCAAATACATTCATTAAAAATCCTACATTGTGATTTTCTGGAATTCTTTTTCTCATTTTGTCTGTCATAGTTGAAGTGTACCTATGATGAAAATTACAGGCCTCTCTCATCTTTTTAAGTGGGAGAACTTGCACAATTGGTGGCTGACTAAATACTTTTTTGCCCCACTGTATATATATATATATATATATATATATATATATATATTTTGGCCTCTTGTGCCATAATATGACAAGGACTGCATGTATAGTACAGACACTTCTATTGTCCATGCTTTCTTTTATGGATATTGGCATTGTGTCTAATAGCCCGGAGGCAAAACAAGACTAGGAGAGAGGATTGTGAATATGTCAACAGCTACAGTAAATTATCTCTGAAACGTATATAGCGCTAGAGGCAGCAAAATTAGCACTTGGCAACGTTGACGGTCTGGGGAGTCTTTGATTAGGACTGCCAGCGTTGCATCTCTCTAAAATGGTCATGATCTCATCGTTATCTGATCACACCTGTACCCCCGGGTCAAGCCATTGGATGTCAGTCAGTTAGTTGAGGATCGCTAAACACAGCCCTTATTCATATTCAATATAATAGCCATGAAGTACTCAACCATTCTCATTAACAACTAAAACATGGTTATTATAAAGTGGCAGCGGCTTGTTTTGGCAGATGATAAAGTTGAATACATTTTCAAATGCATTTTCAACACATTTTATTAATTTAGCAGACACTCTTATCCAGAGTGACGGGTACAGTAGTGCAATCATTTTGAGATAGTTAGGTGGGACAACTACATATCTCACTCATAAGTACATTTTTCCTCAATAAAGTAGATATTAGCAAAGTCAGTACTAGTATGGGGGGTGGGGGGGAGTGAAGTGCAAGTGTTAGGTCACGAAAGGCAAAACAAATGTGTGGGTGCGGGGGTGCTGTGGGATTATCTAAAATACTCTTTGAAGAGGTACGTTTTCAGATGTTTTCGGGAAGATGGGGCAGGGACTCTGCTGTCCTAGCTTCAGGGGGAAGCTGGTTCCACCATTCCACCAATTTGGACTGGGCTGAGTGGGATCTTCCCTTCCGTATGGGTGGGAGGAGCATGAGACCAGAGGTGGCAGAAAGGAGTACAAGAAAGCGTACTTTTTGTGTACACAATACGGTAAACATTTGGTTGTGGGCTTCAAAGCTCACATGCATATATACATATATTTTACTACAACTTTAGTGGAAAATTATGTCGCGACTTCATGTTGACAAGACATATTGATAAATAGCCGAATGTCAAAACAGTTTTAAAGTGTCCAAATCAATAACCAATATGCAGAAACAGTTTGTGATATATTGAAAACATAAACATAAAATGTACTGTCTACACATACATGTGCAACAATAGTAATCATATCACTTTCATTCTTTTAAACAAGCATCTTATAAACTGCACATGCACCAAAAACCCTGTAGTGTTGTTAAGTGGCAATAACTCATCGATTGGGGGGGGGGGGGGGGGGGGGGGTTGAAACTACCACCACTCAAAAAAACACATGGTCAAATGGATCTAGGGGGGAGCTGAGATTGCACGCCCTGTTAACATGAACACAGCTCAAAAACCACACAGATTCTGGGAATAATGTGTACATCACTGGTTAGAGGGCAATTTGTAGAAGACAGCTACCTACATTATGAAGTGTTGCATTTTGATTCAAGTGGGTCGCCAACACGGTAAGTGTAACGCAACAATTTTTTTGGTAATCACTTCCATCGATATCACGCTGATATCAATAGAACAGGGGGCAAACATTTGGGGTGTAGAGATGTTTAAACAAACACTATTCAAAGGCCTCACTGAAGCTTGGAATAACCTATACATGGTTGGTTAGATGAACATTTGTACAAGGCTTCATCTATATTTTGGAATGGTGGATGTTGATATCGGAGGGCTGCCATCATGGAAAAGGGAACAAACAACTTTTTCTGTTAACTTCAACGAATCACAGTGAAAATGGTTGACTGCCATGTAAGTAATAGTTTCACTTTCAAATCAGTGTATTGGTGTGTGCCCAGCTACTTGTATAGAGAGCCCAATGCGAAATATCTGTTCGATTTGAGAAAGAAAATAATAGCTGCAGTCCTACGACCCCCTCCCCCCCCAACGCGTATGACAAAATCAACTGTACCAAACCAAAGATGTTCATCTGTTTTAAGCAACTGATCTTGTGTCATCGTGTTAACTATAGGATGTGTAATTCCCCCTAATTCTATGTGGTCAAATGCATTTACATTTAACATTTGAGTCATTTAGCAGATGCTCTTATCCAGAGTTCATACATTTTCAAACTTCTTTTCATACTGGTCAGCTTGTGTATTGTAGTAACACGTGTCCACATCATGGAAAGTAGCTAATATACACTACCGTTCAAAAGTTGTGGATCACTTAGAAATGTCCTTTTTTGTCCTGCCTAGAAGGCCAGCATCCTGGAGTCGCCTCTTCACTGTTGACTTTGAGACTGGTGTTCTGCGGGTACTATTTAATGAAGCTGCCAGTTGAGGACTTGTGAGGCGTCTGTTTCTCAAACTAGACACTCGAATGTCCTCTTGCTCAGTTGTGCACCGGGGCCTATTCTGGTTAGAGCCAGTTTGGTTAGGGCCAGTTTGTGCTCTTCTGTGAAGGGAGTAGTACACCAAGTTGTATGAGATGTTCAGTTTCTTGGCAATTTCTAGGATGGAATAGCCTTCATTGCTCAGAACAAGAATAGACTGATGAGTTTTAGAAGAAAGTTAATTGTTTCTGCGCATTTTGAGCCTGTAATCGAACCCACAAAAGCTGATGCTCCAGATACTCAACTAGTCTAAAGAAAGCCAGTTTTATTGCTTCTTTAATCTGCTCAACAGTTTTCAGCTCTGCTAACATAACTGAAAAGGGTTTTCTAATGATCAATTTGCTTTTTTAAAATGATAAACTTGGATTAGCTAACACAATGTGCCATTGGAACACAGGAGTGATGGTTGCTGATAATGGGCCTCTGTACGCCTATGTAGATATTCCATAAAAAATCTGCTGTTTCCAGCTACAATAGTCATTTACAACATTAACAATGTCTACACTGCATTTCTGATAAATTTGATGATATTTTAATGGACAAAAAATGTGCTTGTCTTTCAAAAACAAGGAGATTTCTAAGTGAGCCCAAACTTTTGAACGGTAGTGTACGTTAATTATATATGGAAAAATAATTACATTTCTTAATTTAGGATGAAGCAAACTCAGATTTTCTTTCTTTCTACTTTCACATATTTTTCCAAAGCACAATTTTAACAAGGCATTCTAGACTAGAGCGCCCATAGGGTCTGTGCAGCCGGCTGAACGTTTGACGTCCGTAAGTTTATCTTTCCACAGATGTGTTTGTCAAATGCCCCGCGCTTTAGCCAGAGCAATTTACTGTGGTTGTAGTAGGTAGGTGGAAGTGACTGCAGTAGAAAGGTGGTGTGAGCAGTGCAATTGTGGGGGGGGGGCACAACCAATCATAAGGTTGCTCAGTAATGAGGATGCCCCCCCCCCCTCGCTGACACCTCCCCATTGCTTCCATCCCACATGTGACTTTTTCCCTCCGTTCCTCTGATCTGCCTTTTATTAGAGTTTACACATTTACAAATGTAAATACACGTGCACAGTCGCCTGATAGGAGCACACTCAATTAAAGTACACGGAGATCTGAAAACCACAATGTCAGATTATGATCAGCGAGGTTTGAGAAGACATCAACTATTCATGTTGAAAACCCACATAAGAAGACTGACTGCGATGACTATGCTGTGAAACAAATTACGCCCTATTCCCCATTTAGTGCCCTATTTTAACCTGGACGTTGGTGAAAAGTAGTGCACTAATAGGGAATAGGGTGCCATTTGGAATGAAGCATGACGACTATAATGATGAATTGTTCCAAAAAGTCTGTTCTAACGAGCACATCCTACTCCCAACACAGTAGCAAGCATCCCTCTGAATTAGAAATCTAACAGCTCTCTCCACTTATTAGGAGATGTTTCACCACACAACTTCAGTTTTTTTTGTTAATATCTAGAAACTCAGAGGGTTAGCCAATAGCCAACTACTCCTGCTGTCTGAGTCATGGGCTGGCAGTTTCATTCTTTTGGCAGTTATCATCAAGCGCTAAAGTAAATAAACTACTTTCATGGTGCATTTTGTCAAAATGAAAGGTTCCAAGTGTAATCTAGTGCTGTACCTGTGCAGCAAAGACATTTGAACGTAAACTTTTTTTTTTAAACAAAATGCGTTTTTTTTTAGCAGAAATGCCTTCTGGAACATGTGAACTTTCATGTGTCTTAATAACACACTTGTATGTCATCTGTTGATACAAATACAATTGTTAAAATACAAGCCTAGTTGGTTTAGCCAGAGAAAAACACAGCAACCTTCCAGCTAGCCATGATTGGCTGAGATGATGTCACGCCCTGGCCTTAGTATTCTTTGTTTCATTTATTATTTTAGTTAGGTCAGGGTGTGACATGGGGGAAGGTATGTGGTTTTTGTATTGTTTAGGGTGGTTGTATGGTTTAGGGGGTTAAGTAGAGTAGATGGGTTAGTGTTCAGTGTAGGAGTCTAGGAAAGTCTATGGTTGCCTGAATTGGTTCTCAATCAGAGACAGCTGGTTATTGTTGTCTCTGATTGGGAGCCATATTTAAGGCAGCCATAGGCTTTGGCTGTTTGTGGGTAATTGTCTATGTGTAGTGTTTGTGTCAGCACTATCTGTCTTTATAGCGTCACGGTCGTCAGTTTTTTATTTTGTTAGTTTGTGTATAGTTGTTCGTTTTCTTGTTTTTTCTCTCTTCTAAAATGAAAGAAGATGTATTTTGCACACGCTGCGCCTTGGTCCTCTCTCTCACCCTTAGACGATCGTGACAGATGATTTGGCTGGACATGTCGAGAAATGAGTTCGGATTGGTCTGCCACACTTCTGTCTAGTTGAGCTGGTCAGTATGTGTAGGTAATCCTGTCTAACACGGCTTTAAAAAAATATATTACGTAGTAGAACTGCATAAGTGTTGCTCTCCACTTTCTGGATGACCGAGTTTTGAAATCAGTGGAATTAGAGCATGATAGCTAAGGAGATGGAGAAAACACCGGTCTCCGGATTACATCTTCAATCTAAGGGCAACCATGTCATCCGTGACAGAGAGGGAGAAGCGTCCAGCCATGTATACGGGTAAGATAGACTAGCTAGCTACATTTTCAGATATTACACGTTTCCAATATTTGCAGAAAGTAATTTTCATTTCAAGTGAAAGTGTACTGTTAGCTAGCTAGTTAATTTTAGCTGGCTCGCTAGCTAACGTCACGAGTATGATCTCTGTAGTAATATTATTCTTTTCTCAGAGCCATTTGCTTTGCTAGTTATAGTCTAATGTTAGCTAGCTAACATTGAACCTGGTTGGTTTGCTTCCTGCAGATTCATGCAGGGTAGCAACGTAATGATTTGGGATTATGGTTCAGTAATATCTGACAAGTAATACATAACAATTTCACAAGAATACACACAAATCTATGTGTATTGTCAATGTCAATGGAATTAAGAATATATAAATATTTGGGCGAGCAATGTCAGAGCGGCATAGACTAAGATACAGTAGGATAAAATACATTATATACATATGAGATGAGTAATGCAAAATATGTTAACATTATTAAAGTTACTAGTGTTCCATTATTGAAGAGGCCAGTGATTTCAAGTCTATGTATATAGAGCAGCAGCCTCTTATATGCTAGTGATGGCTATTTAACAGTCTGATGGCCTTGAGATAGAAGCTGTTTTTCAATCTCTCGGTCCCAGCTTTGATGCACCTGTACTGACCTTGCCTTCTGGATGATAGGGCGGTGAACAGGCAGTGGCTCGGGTGGTTTTTGTCCTTGATTTATATTTTTCTCCTTCCTGTGACATCGGGTGCTGTAGGTGTCCTGGAGGTCAGGTAGTTTGACCCCAGTGATGCGTTGGGCAGACCACACTACCCTCTGGAGAGCCCTGCAGGCGGTGCAGTTGCCATACCAGGTGGTGATACAGCCCGACAGGATGCTCTCAATTGTGCATCTGAAAAAGTGTGTGAGTTTTAGGTGCCAAGCTGATTTTCTTTCAGCCTCCTAAGGTTGAAAAGGCACTGCTGTACCTTCTTCACCACACTGTCTGTGTGGGTGGACCATTTCAGTTTGTTAGTGATGTGTATACCGAGGAACTTGAAGCTTTCCACCTTCTTGACTGTGGTCCCGTTGATATGGATAGGGGGGTGCTCCCTCTGCTGTTTCCTGAAGTCTACAACCAGCTCCTTCGTTTTGTTGACGTTGGGTGAGAGGTTATTTTCCTTGCACCACACTCCTAGGGCCCTCACCTCCTCCATGTAGGATGTCTCTTCATTGTTGGTAATCAGGCCTACTACTGTTGTGTCGTTTGCCAACTTGATTGAGTTGGAGGTGTGCGTGGCCACACAGTCATGGGGGAACATGTAGTACAGGAGGGGGCTGAGCACGCATCCTTGTGGGTGACGAACAGTATTCTTACATAGGTATTCCTCTTGTCCAGATGGGATAGGGCAGTGTGCAGTGCGATGGCGATTGCATTGTCTGTGGATCTGTTGTGGTAGCACTCTCATCTGAGTGTGCTAGACCGCAGAACAACTGACAAATTTACGAACGCTTAACACCCGTTGAATATGGCCGGTGTCAGTAAACGTTGGCAAACAAACGTAAATTGTTGCCAGCAGCAGAGTTGCAGTCACAAATGCTCTGGATGACATAACAACAGCCTAACCAGCTCTGCTAGGGCGAGTAAAATGGTCAGAGTGAGCTGTTCTCTCATTTGTGTCTGGAAGTAGCTAGCCAGAGGTCATCCAGTTATCTTGGGTGCTTGGCTGATGTTGTTAGGACAGAACGCTCGGATCAACCCTTATAGAGATGGGTGGGGATAAAGCTTTAGAGCACAGGTGTCAAACTCATTCCACGGAGGGCCGAGTGTCTGCGGGTTTTCGCTCCTCCCTTATACTTGATTGATGAATTAACATCACTAATTAGTTAGGAACTCCCCACACCTGGTTGTCTAGGGCTTTATTGAAAGGAAAAACCAAAAACCTGCAGACACTAGGCCCTCCGTGGAATGAGTTTGACACCCCTGCTTTAGAGGGTGTGAATGATACTCAATGGGTGTAGTAAACAAAGAAGAGCTCTCCAGGAGGTACCAAAACATACAAAGGTAATTTCCTTAAAAGTGAGGTTGAAAGTTTATCAACTTTCAAAGCAGAATTACTTTCCCTTTGTTCCTCAACGATAGTGTATAGCTCTGTGTCTCTACTTTTATCCAATGTTAAAAACACAATTTCAAATTTTGCTACATGAGACTGAATCGAGCCGGTTGGTCACATATGCAATACCCTTTCTGTCACCGCCTGATCTCTTTCACCTGTCCTTGTGATTGTCTACACCCCCTCCAGTGTCGCTGATTTTCCCCAGTGTATTTATCCCTGTGTTTCCTGTCTCTCTGTGCCAGTTCATCTTGTTTGTTTATAAGTCAACCAGCGTTTTTCCCGTTCTCCTGCTTTTTGCATTCTCCTTTTTCTAGTCCTCCCGGTTTTGACCCTTGCCTGTTTCTGGACTTTGTACCCACCTGCCTGACCATTCTGCCTGCCTAGACCACAAGCCTGTCTGCCACTATGAAACCTCATGAACTCTGATCTGGTTTTGACTTTTTTGCCTGTCCATGACCATTCTCTTGCCTACGCCTTTGGATTAATAAACATTGTAAGACTCCAACCATCTGCCTCCTCTGTCTGCATTTGGGTCTCGCCTTGTGCCTTGATACATGCAGGTAATTAATATTGTGGAACTGGGAACAGACACCACCGGAGCATTCTAGAGTTCATGATTGAATCTCTCGAAAAACCCTAGCCCCAGAGAACATCTAGCCCCTATACCCCCTATGCACCTGTGTAGATCTGAGAAGACTACATACTGTAAGTGTAAGCAATATTGCACCAAAGAACATCCAAGATCACTGTCCTCAAATTCCCCATAACATCATCATAAACCAAGCCGCAGAATTTGCACCTATCTCGGTATTCTACATCATACCATTTTTTCCCTTTTATGGCTCACAGCGGTATTTAAATCTAATTTCCATCAAAGCTGGGAGAAAATGACTTTTCAAGCTATTAGAGAACATACAGTGGGGTCTAGAATTATTGGATCCCTTGATAAAGATGAGCAAGAAAGACTGTAGAAAATACTGAATCACATGGTCATATGACATGAAAATAGAGCTCTTTGGTCACGCACACCAGATTTGGGTTTGGCCTTCGAAAGAACAATATGCAGAAAATATCTAATTCCTACTGTAAAATATGGTAATAGTCCTCTGATGTTATGGGGATATTTTGCTTCCACTGGTCCCGGGGCCCTTGTTAAGGACAATGGCATCATGAACTTTACCAAGTACCTGGGCATTTTAGTCAAAAACCTGGTTGCCTCTGCCAGGAAGCTCAAACTTGCCTGCAAGAAAATAACCCCAGACACATTTCAAAATCCAGAAATAAATGTTTAAATGACCACAAAATAAACATTTTTCAATGGCCATCTCAGTCTCCGGACCTGAATCCCATTGAAAACCTGTGGTTTGAATTGAAGAGGGCAGTCTACAAGCGCAGACGAAGGATATGAAGGATCTGGAAAGATTCTGTATGGAGGAATGGTCTAAGATCCCTCCCAATGTGTTCTCCAATCTCATAAAACGTTTTAGAAAAAGGTTTAGCGTCATTATCCTCGCAAGGGAAAGGTGCTAGAGTATTGAAAACAGGGATGTCAATAATTTTGACCCCTATCTTTATTATTATTATTACTTGTTCAACAAAATCCATTTCCTTTAGCAATTGTATTAATATAATAAAAAATAAAATAAGCATACAATATAACTTAGTATTTGCATTAATACTATATATATATTATATACAGTCTCTTGCTCATCTTTAAGAAGGCATTCTGGACCCCACTGTACAGACTAGCCTTGCATCTCAGCCTGCTCAGTTCTCTTCTGTTCCGCCCTAATGCTCTGGTGCTCAGCAATGACACCGCCATCAATCAAATTGCCTCAGGATCCGCTGATTAGGAAAAATATACTATCTCAGGAGTGCAATGCCGTTAATGGGGCTCAAATCAGACCATTATCCACTTCATTAGAACATATGGCTTGAACACTGTCGGTTTTAACATTAAAATATTGCTGGGGCAAACTCCATCAACAAAGCTTATATGCATCGAAACCAGTACACTACACTGACTACACATTGAATGCACTAATAACCAATCCCAGAAATGAGTTTTGAGCCACACACATAAACGTTATAACATTAGGGTTATGATCAGTTTATAGCTACTTCCCATATCTTTAGCTCTTATTGCATGGAAGACCACGGTAGTCGAGGATACTTTTATAGAGTAAACTAGCTAATAATCGGTCTGCAATATTGTGACACAGTGTTTGTCTGGCTGCCTGTTACAAAGGGGCCCGGTTAACAATATGCTTAATCTATTGCACAGTTCCAGTTCCATTACATATATTTATAACTAAACCTTCTTCTACATGTGGTTCCATGAGTATCACAGTCTGCCATCAAACATCAACGATAAGACATGTAGCCTATAGAATATTATAGCTAGCCTACCTCAAAACAGATGTTCGCCACTGCTCCATTATGACAACAAATCAAATTTTATCATACACATATTTTGCAGATGTTATTGCAGGTACAGCGAAATGCTAGCTCCAACAGTGCAGTAATACATAACATTATACGCAACCATATTACCAGTCAAAAGTTTGGACACACATACTTTTTATTTTTTATAATTTTCTACATTGTAAAATAATAGTAAAGACATCTAAACTATGGAATCATGTAGTAACCAAAAAAGTGTTAACCAAAAATGTTAACCAGTGTTAACTATATTTCTTCAAAGAAGCCACCCGTTGCCTCGATGATAGGGGTGGTATACAGAAGATAGCCCTATTTGGTAAAATACTAAGTACATATTATGGCAAGAAAAGCTCAATAAGCACAGAGAAAGGACAGCCCAACATTACTTTAAGACATGAAGGAAGGTCAATCCGGTAAATTTCAAGAACTTTTGAAAGTTTCTTCAAGTGCATGTGGACTGCCAAAAGAAAGGAAGACCCAGAGTTACCTCTGCTGCAGAGGATAAGTTCATTAGAGTTAACAGCCTCAGAAATTGTAGCCCAAATAAATGCTTGACAGTGTTCAAATAACAGACACATCTCAATATCAACTGTTCAGAGGAGACTGTGTGAATCAGGCGTTAATGGTCAAATTGGTGCAAAGAAACCACTACTAAAGGACACCAATAATAAGAAGAAACTTGCTTGGGCTAAGAAACACGAGCAATGGACATTAGACATGTGGAAATCAGTGCTTTCGTCTGATGAGCATTCACAGCATTCTACAGCGATACGCCATCCCATTGGGTTGGTGCTTAGTGGGACTATAATTTGTTTTTCAACAGGACAATGACCCAACACACCTCCAAGCTGTGTAAGGGCTATTTGACCAAGAAGGTGAGTGACGGAGTGCTGCATCAGATGGCCTGACCTCCACAATACACCTGACCTCAACCCAATTGAAATGGTTTTGGATGAGTTGGACCGCATAGTGAAGGAAAAGCAGCCAAAAAGTGCTCAACATTTGTGGGAACTCCTTCAAGACTAGTTAGTTGAGAGAATGCCAAGAGTGTAGGGACAGATGCTGGAGATGAGAATCAAGTCCAGGGAGTGAACATTTAATGAAACACGGACATGAAACAGGCGCTGGACAAGCCGGCTGAGGCGCGGGAGCCCGACGATCCCGCTGAGGCATGACGTGGGATCGTCATGCCGAGCCAACCAAGGCAAGAAACCCTCTCGAGCCAGCTAAGACGTGGAAGCCCAACGAGCCAGCTGAGGCACCCCCAGTTCCATCGGAGACGGCACCCGGACCCGTCACCAACAAAAAAATAATAATAATAATTCCCTGATGCTTCACATATTGGTGTCAGCATTCTGTAAGGACAGATGCTGGAGACTAGAAGCAAGTATAGAGAGTGAACATTTAATGAAACACGGACATGAAACAGAACACGGACAACGTCTGGATAGGGGAAACGTAAACGACAATAATACTGACACGGGAAACAAACGGAGGAACAGACAGATATACAGTAGATGGGTCAATCAACAAAATGAAGGAGTCCCGGTGAGTCCAATGAGTGCTGATGCGCGTAATGATGGTGATAGGTGTGCTTAATGAAGGGCAGCCTGGTGCCCTCGAGAACCAGAGAGGGAGAGCGTGAGCAGACGTGACAAAGAGTTGTCATGAAGGCAAAGGGTAGCTACTTTGAAGAATCTAAAATATAAAATCTATTTGGATTTGTTTAACACTCTTTTGGTTACTACATGATTCCTTATGTGTTATTTCATAGTTTTGAAGTCGTTACTATTATTCTACAATGTAGAAAATAGTAAAAATATAGAAAAACCCTTGAATGAGTAGGTGTGTCTAAACTTTTGACTGGTACTGTATATAATTGATTAGACTGTGAACGAGCACCACACGATGGATGCTTTCCATACTGTAAGTTTTTACAAGTTAGGTGGAATCTACTGGGAGATTGTAAAAGCTAATAAAACAAGTACACCACCGACTGCACAGATAATAACGGATGACTTAGTGAAGTGCATTCGCAGACTGGTGTTGTTCTACATGTGCTTCTCCCTTTATTTATATTTATTCAATTTTACATCCCACAGTGAAAGAGAAAGTATACCAATTTGTTTTTCTATGGGGTAATAAGAGGTTCTCATTCACTGAGGGGTATGAAGGCCACCAACTACACCAGAGTGGGAGATGCACACATATACAGTGAAAGAGCGAGCGGGAGAGCGACACAGGCACAAAGACACACACACAAAGAGGGAGAGAGATCGAAGAGATAGACACACACACATACTGTACATCAGACAAAATATGTTTTTCTCCATCATCCGCCCAGACTGTATCTAGATTCTAAGGCGTTGGCTTACCTTGGACGAGGATGTGCACTGACGTCGTCCTCGGTCTGCTGCTCGTCTGCACCGCGCAGATGTACGGGCCTTCATCTGTCATGTCCACGTCCTCAATCTTGATGGTGAACTCCTCCTGATTGAGTGTAACCAGGCTCACCCTGGGATCCACAGACCACTTATCCTCGCCGGCGTACAGTATACTCGACCGGTTGAGCCAGGCCGTGTGTGTGACGATGTCCCCCTGTGCGCACCTGTAGGACAAGAAAGAAGGAACATTGCCAAATCAAACACAAGTTGAAATACAAATGGAAAAGTAACGCATTGCTTTGCAGCAGGTGAGAGACCACAGCAGGCCCCATTTGCGATGTCACAGCTTTCCCTCTATGGCAACCTGTTCCAGTGATGAGAGTGAGGGGGGTGGGACAGTGTCAAGGGAGGCTGTTGTGTCATGAAGGGAAAATAAGTCAGAAGTTACATGCTTGTGTAGGCTCGATATCGAATGTCGATGGCGGTCATAGCAAATGACCACAGTGCTTGTGATGCCTCTGTGGACGTATTTCTCTAGGATATCTAAGAGAACCCGACCTTTGTTGCTTTAGAAATATGTACTGCATGTGGTGCATTCAAACATCTTCTGTGAGATACAGTAAAAGCCAATATCCTTTTCATCATAGTCATAGTCATAGTCATTAACCCATATTCAGCTAACTTTTTGGAGGTGTTGGTCCAGGGCTATCCATGTCAAGTGTTTGACAAATCACTAATATCTGTCAATAGATTACTATATTGATTATGTTAACTATGCTAAATCATATGCAATTACAGTAGGAGCTAATGGAATTTTCATCATACTCTATTTGTGGAACGCCTGGGTAACCTTAGGTTTACTGTTATATGATGACTTGACTTGGAGGTCACACAAGAAGACTTACAACGTGGGTAGTGCGTGTGTGTGTGTGTGTGTGTGTGTGTGTGTGTGTGTGTGCATCTCTGGCCATGCAACTCCAATTAATGGAAAGCTGAGAACTTCCTTAGGCACTTTACTGGAAGAGATCCAACAGAACACATTAACTTCTTTGGCTGATTGGCATATCTGGTCGGTCACCTTCCTTGTTCTTCATTCACGCCATTCCTCCGAAATGGGAAAAGCATAGGCATCAGTGCCGTTTATGATGAGGGAGGACAAAACATTTTATCACGAGCTTCGCCTTATTTCTATTACAGCATTTTGGATGACTGTCATTCATATTCCATTCACCCAGTTCATTGTAACATTGATAGGTTTAGGCTACTACATGATACTCAAATCTTCCCTATACCCATCGTGAGATTGCTACAACCTAGCCTATGATGAAAGTTTACAACATAGGTGCACACAGGTCGAGATAAAATGTTGGTGACAGACAGTGACACATTAAATACCGCCTTGCACACTCTTGCCTGCATCTAGCTGATCTAGGGTGTAATCATTAGTCCAACAGTTGTTAAGAAACGATTTTCAACAGAATCGGCGGAATGAACACAGCCCTGATCACGCGTAAACACAGTTCACTTTCATAGCAGCCACGTTGTATTCCTTCTCTCACCTTTTCACTTCATTTGTGGACTTCAATGCATAACACATCAGCTGTATCTTAAAAAAGAGCAAACATTAAAGCAAGCAGCCTGGCTAGGCATACATTAGGCAAACGACATATCAGGGGCTAGCCTCATGGCTAACGTCACCTAGCTAACATTAGCTGGATAGCTAGCTAGTGACATCAAAAGTGGATGAAGACGTGGACAGGTGAAATGTCAACACAGCTGGGATACATCGTCGTTTCTGGAGACATGTTATGCATATCAGTGCTACAGCATCAAGAGTAGGCCCATGGGTCACTAACTATATAAACATTTTGCTGGCTAGCTAGCTAGTTATAGTATACTGTGAATTAGAATACTATGGGCTCCCGAGTGGCGGAGCGGTCTAAGGCACTGCATCTCAGCGTTAGAGCTGTCACCCTGGTTTGATTCCAGGCTGTATCACAACTGGCCGTGATTGGTAGTCCTATAGGGTGGCGCACAATTGGCCCAGTGTCGTTAGGGTTTGGCCGGGGTAGGTCGTCAATGTAAATAAGAATTTGTTCTTAACTGAATTGCCTAGTTAAATAAAGGTGAAAAATATATATAATTTGGAAAGTATTCAGACCCCTTGACTTTTTCCACATTTTGTTACATTTCAGCCTTATTCTAAAATTGATTCAATTGTTTATTTCCTTCTGTCTTAGCTGTGTGCTTAGGGTCATTGTCCTGTTGGAAGGTGAACCTTCACCACAGTCTGAGGTCCTGAGCACTCTGGTTTTTGTCAAGGATCTATCTGTACTTTGCTCCGTTCATCTTTCCCTTAGCTTGACTAGTCCCCCAGTCCCTGGCGCTGAAAAACCTCTCCACAGCATGATGCTGCCACCACCATTCTTCACCGTAGGGTGCCAGGTTTCCTCCAGATGTGGTGATTGGCATTCAGGCAAAAGAGTTCAATCTTGGTTTCATCAGACCAGAGAATCTTGTTTCTCATGGTCTGAGAGTCTTTTAGGTGTATTGTGACAGATTTCAAGCGGGCTGTCATATGCCTTTTTACTGAGGAGTTGCTTCCATCTGGCCACTCAAACATAAAGTCCTGATTGGTGGAGTGCTGCAGAGATGGTTGTCCTTCTGGAAGGTTCTCCCATCGCCACAGAGCTGCTTCTTGGTCACCTTCTTGACCTAGGCCCCTCTCCCTCGATTGCTCAGTTTGGCCAAGCGGCCAGCTCTAGGAAGAGTCTTGGTGGTTCCAAACTTCTTAAACTTAAGAATGATGGAAGCCACTGTGTTCTTGGGGACCTTCAATGCTGCAGACATTTGTTGGTACCCTTCCCCAGATCTGTACCTCATCACAATCCTGTCTCGGAGCTCTACAGACAATTGGTTCAACCTCTGACATGCACTGTCAACTGTGGGACATTATATAGACAGGTGTGTGCCTTTTTCAAATCAAGTCCAATCCATTGAATTTACCACAGGTGAACTCCAATCAAGTTGTAGAAACATTTTAAGGGTGATCAGTGGAAGCATGATGGACCTGAGCTCAATTTTGAGTTTCATAGCAAAGGGTCTGAATACTTATGTAAATAAGGTATCTGTTTTTTGTTTTTTATACATTTGCTAAACAATCTAAAAACCTGCTTTCACTTTGTTATTATGGGTCATTGTGTGTTGATTAATTAGGCAACATTTTTATTTAATCAATTTTAGAATAAGGCTGTAATGTAACAAAATGTGGAAAAAGTAATTGGGTCTGAATACTTTCCGAATGCGCTGTAGGTAACAGTACAGTGAAGTAAATCCATATGAAGTAGCTAAGTTTATATATAGCTCAGTAAGTAAATCACTGTTTTACCAGTAGTAGCTAATGCTACTGCACCACTGCCGATGACGTCAGCTCCCGCACCTCTCTGAGGGGTTGGGTTAAATGCGGAAGACACTATTCGTGACTTGGTATCGCCTTTCCCTTTTATGTTACAAAATATGAAGCTGACTCCAAAACTGCAAAGTGTCTCTACAGTAAACCTAGCTGTCAAAGTGAACGTGTGCTTGCCGGCCAATGTGATACAAAATGTTGCAAAGTAATATCAAAACGTGCAAACTACAGTTCAGGACAAAACAGAATTATGTTTTAAAGCTGCAATATGTTACTTTTTGGGCGACCCAACCAAATTCACATAGAAATGTGATAGATCTGTAGGACTGTTCTATGTGCGCTATTTCTCTGCTTTTATTTTGTACACCAAATACAATATTTATGATTATGTAAAATCTATTTCACAGCGGATTAGATGGTACAATGATGCTCTACACTATACTTGCTTGTTTGTCACAAACTGAAATTAGGCTAACCATTAGAATTTTAGCAACCAGGAAATGGAGGAGTGATTACTGCATAGATCATTTTAATTAGCTAGCTAGCTTGCTTTAAAAAAAGAGATTAGGTATATATGGCTAGTGAAATTAGTTATTTTGCACATTTGTGTTTAGCAGAGTAATATTCTGTCCTATCCAACTGGCTCCAAATGTGAGAACTAATATTGTAGTTGCCTATATGCCATTATCTCTAAGCCACTAAAGTGAAACCATGACATATTCAAGCGGAGAAAGCAAATTCATAGAATTTAGGCTATACATTGATCCAAGGCAGACAGACAATGTGACTATTCACTAACTCCACCTTTGGGTTATTTTTTTGAGTAGCTTTGAGTAGCTTATTGTGAAGGTAGGCCTATTTCACTGTAAGTAACATCCCAACTCACACAAGCCCAGAAAACTGACAGAGGATTATCTCCCCAACAATGCAAGTCAGGTCACTGTCTATGATTGTCCAACGCTGCTAAAATCCCTACGCCACCTAGGTGAAGTAGAGTCAGGACTACAACAAGGCTGGACAATCATGGGTGGCATGACCCAGGTGTTGATGTACACAGTGGGTAGGAACCTGACAGCACTGTCTTGACTGTATACAGACAGAGAGAATAGCTGCCTGATTCTCAGTTCTCTGGGCTAAACTAAAAACAGTGAAATGGTAATGTAGGACTGGATCCATGACAGACATAATGACAATTCAACAACCTACCTATCTGTTTCATGTGCCATGCAGGACTGAGGACTCCCGGGCTATGGGATGCAGACCAAAGGCAGAGGCTGGCCAAGCAGCAATATTGTAATATTGACATAAAGTGAGGATGTGGATTAAATGGATCATAAAAAAATATAAATCACAGAATGGGTCCATATTTTGTTCTGTTTATCATTCAATACTTGTTCTGATAATGTTAACATAACCAACTACAGTTACAAGCTGAGCAAACAATGGAAAATAAATCATTACAATGTACAGAAAGTCCACATGTTCATTATAGTCTACTCCTACGCTCAGGACCCATCACACATTGACTACTGAAAGTTCCTAATATTACAATATGTTTGACTATTGGGGTCCTCATGAGCACTACTGAAATTAGAACCATGTCTGTGCTCTAACAAGCCACCACTTCCTCCTCTCTTGGCTATAACCTGTGTTGCGTTTGAGGTCCACCTAAAGCGAGACAGAGTCAAGACCAAGACCGGAGGGGGGACAAGGGGTCCGAGACCTAGTCAAGACTGAGACCAGAAAAATGCCAGTCCAATTCAAGACTATGATTGTAATTTTGTAAAATCACCACCATCATAAGAGTTCCAAATGTCAAGTATTTCTGTGTTTACATTTCAGAACAACATATGGATTCTGTAGACATTCAGAATAGTGAAAGAATGCATTCTGAGCGAAAATAGAGCCACTCTACAAATTATTAATAACTCAAACACAGTGGGAAACAATGGGCCTTCTACACCTTCAGAGAAGGGCTAAGCATTGATCAAATTATTATTATAATATAATAATTATATTTATATTTTCAATGATCTCATTTAATCTCTTTAGTTTTTATTGGAAAGGGTTAACACTGAAGATAAATAAATATCCAATCAGGATTTTGTTTTGCGGGTCTCTGGGGGGATACATCTAGTTAGCTAAGTCAGCCATTGTCTAGGCCATCAGAAGCTAGATAAAAGCATCTGCTATTCAACTGTATTAGGGCAACATTTTGGAGTGACATTGGAATCAACCAATCACATTTTGGCTTGATGGGTGGAACCGTTTTTACAAAAATGTATGGAAACATCTGCCTTCTTGAAGGCCAACAGGTCACAACGCAATAGCGAACAGTAGTTTTCCCACGGTCTAGCTAGCTTGCTTTTACTGTCGACTAGTTTGTAGCGGCTGCAGCAGGTCATATCAAAGCGGATGTTGTTGCTAATTTGTTAGCTTCTCCCTTTTCAAGAATAACTTTCAACAAGAAGTTAAGTTTCAAATCATCATCATCTGCTGAGTGGAGCTGTGCTTTTAATTGCAGCACGCTTGCTGTTGTTCAAATCAAATCCAATTTTATTTGTCACATGCGCCGAATACAACAGGTGTAGGTAGACCTTATCGTGAAATGCTTACTTACAAGCCCTTAACCAACAATGCAGTTCAAGAAATAGAGTTAAGAAAATATTTACGAAATAAACTACATTTTAAAAAATGTAATAAAAAGTATCACAATAAAATAACAATAGCAAGGCTATTTACAGGAGTTACCAGTACCGAGTCAATGTGCAGGGGTACAGGTTAGTAGAGGTAATTTGTATATGTAGGTGGGGTAAAGTGACTATGCATAGATAATAAATAGTGAGTCAATGTAAATAGTCCAGGTGGCCATTTGATTAATTGTTCAGCAGTATTATGGCTTGGGGATAGAAGCTGTTAAGGCTCCCGGGTGGCGGGAGTGCTAGCTGCGCCACCAGAGTCTCTGGGTTCACGCCCAGGCTCTGTCGCAGCCGGCCGCAACCGGGAAGTCCGTGGGGCGACGCACAATTGGCATAGCGTCTGGGTTAGGGAGGGTTTGGCCGGTAGGGATATCCTTGTCTCAGTATGTAAATGTAATAAAATGTATGCACTCTACTGTAAGTCGCTCTGGATAAGAGCGTCTGCTAAATGACTAAAATGTAAATGTAAGGCGTTAAGGAGCCATTTGGACCTAGACTTGGCGCTCCGGGAACTGCTTGCCGTGCGGTAGCAGAGAGAACAGTCTATGACTTGGGTGACTGGAGTCTTTGACAATTTTTTGGGCCTTCCTCTGACACCGCCTAGTATTTAGGTCCTGGATGGCAGGAAGCTTGGCCCCAGTGATGCACTGGGCCGTACGCACCATCCTCTGTAGAGCCTTACAGTCGGATGACGAGCAGTTGCCATACCAGGTGGTGATACAACCGGTCAGGATGCTCTCGATGGTGCAGCTGTTAGCCATCTCTTTTTAAATAACATATGTGTGTGAAACATTGTTGCATTTAAAGTGGAACTGACAGCATTTTAGCAACATGAAATCTATTCATTTACACCCCCAGGAAGATTGTGACATGTTTTAAAAATTTTCAGACAAGCAACCACTTGGATATGGTCATTTTCATGTTTTCATAAATTCTTAGAGTGTTTGGGAATTATGAATACAAAAGCATTTGTGAAAATTCTATAGAATATAGAGTGGGAAAGCCGCCGTGCAGTAAATTAAACGGAATATAGCCAATCAGAGCTACAGTAGGCCTTTATACAAACAAGCCATTTGCCACACAGGTCTGCATTCATTCACTTTGAACTGGAATGTGTGTTTACAGGCAGTTGCAACAGCGTGACTTTAGATCATTAGAACGCATTCACCAAAAGCCACAAAATACACTTGAATGGATTCCTGCAAATATGTAAACACCAAGGGAGTCCTCTTACATTTGGGAACTTGACAGTCAAATTGATCAAACAACCATGAAAAGGTAGTCTCGCTCTCCCTCAGTTATGCACCGCTACAACAAGATCAACAACTAATGCTAGGCACAGCAAGATGAGCTTGGTCTCGTGTAGCTCAGTTGGTAGAGCATGGTGCTTGAAACACCAGAGTTGTGGGTTTGATTCCCACAGGGGACAAGTATGAAAAAAGTTTGAAAATGTATTCACTACACTACTATAAGTTGCTCTGGATAAGTGTCTGCTAAATGACTCAAAAGTAAATTAATAGAAATCTAACGAAGGAACATTAAATAAATCCTCTTCCACTTTTTTAGCTAGATGGCCGTTAAAATTGCACTGATAAATGATGGGGAATTGTAGCCTCCTAGTCCTTCTCCAGCTTCCCTGCCAATGCATGCTCGTCCCAAGCAAACTGGCTACAGTTGGCTAGCTTGCTAGCTAGCTACTTCCAGTCACAAATGAGAGAACACCTCACTCTGACTATTTTACTCGCCGTAGCAGAGCTGGTTAGGCTGTTTACATGTTATCTAGAGCGTTCTTGAATAACTTACTTTTTTTTGCCTACGTTTACTGACACCGGTCATATTCAGCAGGTGTTGCACGTTCGTAAATTCAGCAGTTGTTCTGTGTTCTGGCACACTCAGACGAAAGTCCTCTGAAATCGGAGTAGATAACCAGAGTGAATTTGCGAATGCAAGAGATATGCTAACTGGATAACAGTCGTTCAAGTTCTTTCAAGCTAACCAAATAACACCTTTATTCCTAGCTCTGTATAGCCAAGAAAAAGTCAGCCACTCACCCTAGCTAACGTTAGGCTCTGTGTTTTTAGCTTGCTACATAAATATATACGCTTGCCTATTAGCCACGTTATGAATGACTTGTGATCATTGCCCTTGCTAGTTTGATTGTATTGACATTCCCTGCCTTACTTACATTCATCAGTTTTTGTCCAGATTATTGAGTCATTGAAACTGAAACAATGCATCCCGAATGGAGGCAGCAAACGACATACCAGGCCAGCTGTGATTTACAACCTGATAGCAATATTTTTGGGACTGCCAAGAAATGTATTGGTGAATTATATTAGTGATGCATTGAACTGCATCCATCTATTGTGCCAACAATGCTTTAGTGTACGTCATGGAACATTGAGTCAAATATAACCTATTTTTAAAACCTCTTAGAGTTGGTTTCGTAGCATAAATTGGGAATTGGATATGTTTGACTGATTGTCTGTTTGTCAGTTTCACATTAAACTTTAGGTCTCTGGTTACTTTGTGTGCTAAACATGAAATATTTTTTTGCAATGGAAATGAATAGTTGTACATTTCGATTGGGAAATGCTTAATGGTTGTATTTTTATGATTAGGACCGACTGGCTTATTACGTCCGAGTTCATGGACTGTTTATTCTTTAACATCATGCTGTGTGTGACTGGTGTCTTTCTATCGGCCCTATGCAGGGGTGCCTGTAGAAGTGGGTATACTCTAATTTTGCCAAAAAGTTCTCAAATGGCCTGCCCAGTAAAGGAAAGGCATTCTGTGTGAAAAATCCTAGATTTTCCTAGATTTTCCTAAAATCCTAGATTTTTCTGATTTTCACTCTCAATCAATCTGATTGGGTGGGCCTGTCAGGGCCTGGCTGCCCAGTTGGTGGACCTGTGTCCACCCAGGCCCATCCATGTCTACACCTCTACGGCAAGCAGGTAATGATGACAATTGCGCATCATAAATAGCAATAGGTAGTCTAGTAGTTAGAGTGTCGGGCCAGTAACTGAACGGTTGCTGGATTGAATCCCTGAGCTGACAAGGTAAAAATCTTTCATTCTCCCCCAGAGCAAGGCAGTTAACCCACTGTTTCCCGGGCACTGAAGACGTGGATGCTGATTATGGCAGCCCCCCGCACCTCTCTGATTCAGAGGGGTTGAGTTAAATGCAGAAGACACATTTCAGTTGAATGCATTCAGTTGTACAACTGACTATGTATCCCCTTTTACTAACCAACACTTCCGACTAAACTTTTTCAATACCTGGTTTGCATACCCATTGTTGATATCACAAGATGAAACATCTCTCCTACCCTACCGGCTACCGATGTCATTCTTCTGTGAGATGCTCCATGCCAAAATCAGTTGAGAGCTGCACACTCTTGCTGCCTGCAGATGATATCACGGTGAAACTAGGCTATTTCACATGCTTTGCGATTGTATAGGCTACTTTGTGCATGATTTCTCTATTGTACTACATAATTGATAAGTCGTATACCTCCACTACACCACTTTGATACGCATCAGTAGGTATGAAGAAGTGAGTATACGCAATACCCACTGAAAAGAAAGTGGGTATACGGTTTATACCTGCTATACCCTCCACTACACCACTGGCCCTTTGTGTTTGACAAAAAACGCACTCTCCTACATGAGTGTGCCGGTATTACAGTTGCTGTCCTTTCAGAATCACAAACCTGTCACACACTGAAGGCCTATCAGTTCTTCACTGCACAAACATGTCTATGATAGATATAAAGCTTGTTAAGATAATAATGTTTCAAGAAAGGAGTGTAGAAATTTGGCCTGGCAAAGCGGTTTAATGCGCTGACTGAATGGAAGCTGATTATTCAGTTTTTTACTGACAGCCTTATTTTAACCGACACATCAAAACAATGTGCAAGAAGTTGGGCTATTGTATTAGTAACTAGATAGCTTTATTGGTCCAGGGAGGAGGTTAGCTAGCCTCTAGCTTCGACGGTAAAACCGTAATGCTCCGTAGCATTAGCAAAGCAACCCTGGCCGTGGCTTTTTGCTGTGTTTACAATTTGCGGAGTGTGGGCTGTGCCAGAGAACATATGGGCCGTGCAAACGGAAGGTGGAGATGTGCATGCCTGATTAATCAATATATATATAAGGAGCCATAACTCAGTGTTCGGAGGGTTGAACTAAACCACACTAGGACAGGAATTAAGAAGAAATAGTGACGGCAACTTCCTCTGGAGGGGTCCTTTCACATAATACACAGACTACCACCTCTTTGACAGGAAGTTTAATAATTCATCAAACGCTATTTCAAGGTAGAGAGCCATTGGCAACAACACGTTCTATAAAACATCTCCTAATTCTTCATTATGAAATAGAAATGATCTTGATGAATCCCTGACCCAGTTGCCAGTTGATGGCATAATGGTGTCTCCTGCCTTATTTACCCTGTTGGACTACTTTCTTTCACAAAGGGTAACCTCCAAAATCACCTGGGAGCGCGCTGAGGTGTAGCTGATTTTGCCTTTTTTGGACTGCCAGTCAAGGGCACGGGAACTGGGTAGAGCTCCGGTCATGCATTGTAATGTGCGGGTGTTAAAAGTGTGAAGATCATTTGTTTCCCCAGTGGGATGTTCTTTTATAATATACTGTGGGCTATCCTTACATGGAAACATTAAATATTTTTTTTAATGTTCTCCAAGTATGACACTATTTTTGTCTTCTTGCTCTGAAGTGCACCACAGTGAATCAAGAATGAATCCTGGGACCTGGCTACTGTGACAAATGTGTCCCATGGTGAACGTAACCACAAAGCCTCTACAAGGATTTGTTACCAGTAATACCTAAAGGAGATGCATTGCGAGGTGCAAAAAGTACAAGGTTGTCGAGAGAGACACATGGTGCATTAGCAACTCTCCCAGGACCTTCTGGTTCGACTCAAAATAGAAATGATGTCACCAGAGTCAACTATTTACTTAATATTCAGCCCCTTCTTTCTCAGTTTTTCAGAATTGCAAATGCTCAAAGTGCCATAGTTAGGATTTTATTTATGATTCCAGAAACCTTACAGAAGATAAAACCGAGGAGAGCACAGCAGGAGATTGAAGAATCCTACTGGGTACATATAAATGTAAAGATAACTCAACAGCATGTTGAGAGACACTGGGGGAGAAGTAATAGGAAAGTCACAGATATTGGTTAAGAATTTGTAATTGACAAGGTGATATGAGGATGATAAAACAGACATAACATGAGGAAGATGTCCCCTTATGTTGTAGCACTTACCTGGGTCTCTGAGATTGCAAAGCCTGTTGAGAACAAACAATATCTCTCTCAGGTTGCATGTTATTGATTATATGGTAAAATGATTCTCGACTTGCAAAAAGCCCTCGCCTGCTATGGGGTGCTGTTGAGCAAGAGCCCTGCTTTTCAAACCATGTGCTATGCAAGGTCATCATACAATAGGGTGTGTTCAACCTCCACACCAAATCCCCATAATTCCTACAAATAAATATTTTATCCTGCATTATTCCCTCAACACCGTCGCACAGACTGCAAACCAATTTAATCCTGAAAAGTGTTGACCCTTTCAGCGCTATGAGAAAGTGAAAATGAAGCAGTGAGATAAACAACTTCTTGCCTTTTCCTTGGTGCACTGTGCATATAATAAAAAATGCATGTCATTTCTCTTCCCCACAACTAGAGGTTTCTAGTATACTTTGTTCAGTGCGAGCTCCAATGGAGTTGGTTAATGTTTAATGCAGTGTCGTCATTGGCTAGTTCATAGGGAATACAACAATTTATGTTTTAAGTACTACAAAAGATTCATTTTGTATGGTTGACATTTATTAAACAATATGGACGGCTCTAAAAAAAGAGTCTGCATGCAATTGTAAAACTAATACTGTTCAAATACAAAAACTAGGAAGGTAAATATTGGTTTCCTGTGACATACATATTTTATATTTGGGTGTTGGCTGGTCTTGCTGTTTTTTACGCAGTTTGGAATATCCACAGGAAGTTAATGGAAGGGCTATGTACTGGAGAATATCAAACAAAATGTGGTGCTAAACTAAGCTTATTAGTCAGAGGGTTTCCCATGAATTTGAAGACGGAGACTGTCTGGGGATGTATTGCCATTGCCTGTAAACATCAGACATTGCAGAGATGCACAGCTTGTGGGTCATTGCAGATCAGGGGAGATGCATTGATTTGACCAGCGTATTCTATTAAGCTATTTTAATTCACAGATCTACGTCTTTGATCAACCAATATCAGTTAGAGGTCATCTTCTATGAAGACAACTTGATGCCAATAGTATTGAGTTGAAATTATTCATATCAGTAACCAAACAAATACAAACTGAAAGCAAAAGGAAATAAATGTGCCTTTTTAGATCAACAACTACAACAAAAATTGTAAAGAGAAATAGAGTCGTAAGAAAAGAAACATGATTCAAACATGTAAAAAATAAATGTGAAAGCATTCAGAGGAAGGGAGAGCTTTCATTGGTCACTCAATCTTGGAGGGAATAAACAAAAATAAATAATAATCAACAACAAACACAAATGTCTCACATCAATGATATCCATATAAATAGTATCATCCCATGACGAAAGAAGACAAGAGGCACAAACACACGTGCTTGCTTCCTTATTTGAGAGCACCATAACAAGGTGAAGTGAAGCTAAATGAGACGATATCAACAGTCCATTAACTCAGGTACTATCTCTGAATAACAATGGTACCCCCTTTCCTAACCCCATTATATTTGAATCAGTAGCTGTCACTTAAATTTCACACTATCGCTTGTCATATGAACTTCACTGCATGACAAATGTGAGGTCATGATCATTTGAGGGGTCTGTATTAATTACATAAAGTTGCATAATAAGCTTTGACACAACCTGTTCTTACTTGTTTAGTCCATCTGCATGTAAAAGCATTGCATATAAAGGCAAAGTGTCACGTTCTGACCCTAGTTATTGTGTTTATCCTTTGTTTTGTTGGTCAGGACGTGAGCTGGGTGGGCATTTCTATGTGTTGTGTTTCTATGTTGGGTTAATAGGTTGCCTGGTATGGCTCTCAATTAGAGGCAGGTGTTTGGCGTTTCCTCTGATTGAGAGTCATATTAAGGTAGGTTGTTCTCACTGTTTGTTTGTGGGTGATTGTCTCCTGTGTTAGTGTTTGTTGCACCATACGGGACTGTTTCGTGCGTTCTTTGTTTTATGTAGTCATTTTTCCTGTTGTGCGTTCTTCGTGTTTTATGTAAGTTCGTATGTTCAGGTTTGTCTACATTCGTTTTGTTATTTTGTTAATTATTTCAAGTGGTTTCGTTTCGTGTTTTTCCCGTCTTGTTTAATTAAAATTATGTCATTTCAAAACGCTGCGCCTTGGTTCAATCCATGCTCCTCCTCTTCGGAGGAGGAGGAGTACCGTGACACAAAGGATACCCTGTGTTATTTCACATCAGTTGTGTCAGTTGGCAAACATTGAGGAATGTTGCTGATAGAAATGTCATCAATAGAACTGATATGATTCCTTAGTCTACATGCCAGAGGCTGCGTTTAGACAAGCCGCCCAATTTGACCGATCAGATCAGCTCTGAAAAATAACTGATGTGAGAAGATCTGATGTGATTGGTCAAAAGACCCAATTAGTGGAAAAAATATCGGATTTGTTCTACATAACATATTTCTAACAGAATGGTCCAGAACGTTGTGCCCTGCTGAACATGCCCCCAGCACTATGTAAATTCAACATCATATATGTGTTTTTGTTGTATGAAAAGTGCATTTTAAGAGTCTCTGTTGCAAGTAAAGTAAAAAAGATTGTTTATTCAACCTTGAAATGATGCACCTTGAAATAGATTTTGTTGGCAGTGTTTATGTAGAGGCGTAACTTTAGTTCTCAAATAGAAAAGGTCGCTAATGTAATTTAAATGCACTTTAAAGGAATGACAAGATCGTCATGGTCAATCCTGTATTATTTTTTGGTTTACCAACACAAATGGGTATCTGTCAGCGTTAGCGCTCCAAGGTAACAGCTAAGAGGAATAACTACATACTGTACCTCAAACAAACAAACACATCATCATGCTTTCGGTGATCTAAACTAACCCTGAAAGGGAGAAAATAATGTTTTTACCAAAGTGCATGTCAATCCATTAGCCTTAGAGCAAGTGTCTATATGTGCAGTGTGTTTTCTTGTCTTACAGTTACCTTCTGCAGGATACTTGTGTGTACAACAAACTACTAGTTTAGTGACACTTATACAGGTGTCTCTCATACACAGTACAAGCTATACCTGTATGACATTCCATAAACTTGCCAATGAACAGAAAGAAGTCCATAGTGCTGAATAGTTGAGGTCATTTAAAACATAATAAGAGATTCACTATATAATGAGAGCCTCACTATTTATTCTGTTTTGTGTGGAAATACCTGAGATTGAACAAATAAATCAATTACATGACATGTAGGGTAAAATGGCATTTCCTGGGAAAATACTTTAGAATCAGCATCAGAGGATACAGTAAGCTTATTTGGAAAATGTTTTACAACAAACAGCCTTGATTGTTTTGCGACAAAGTTCTATATTTATTTTTGCTTGGCTTAGATTGATTAAGCATCCACGTACCCAGGATAAATAAACAGCTGTAATGTATAACTCCTGGATAACTTCCAGTAGGGCTGGGCGATAGATCAAATTCATTTGAATGTATGTTTTTGCGCGTTATTCCAAATGCCTGTATCGCAAGAATCAAAGTTTTTTCATTTTTATGAGCGTTTATGTCCGCTTGTTCTCATGTTGCATTTTTGGTCTCCTCTCCTTCGCTCCTCTGGGCTGTGTGCACATACATTCCCAATTTACACCAGAGATCTGTATATAATGATGAGCTTTACGTCTCTCTGCCCTAACAATGGGATTCGTTGTCCCAAAGGCGGGAAGGCAGGTGACAAGTTTAGGTCAAAAATAAGCCCATAGAAACAAATTGTCCTTATTTTGGACAGATTTTAGCGCTTCGCCTCTTCCTCTATGGTTTACACACACACCAAGCACCTCCCCCTGCCTCTATGCCAACGGTTTCAACTCGCTATTTTCATTTGAGGTTTGGTCCAAAATTATCGGTAATATGGACAACAAAACACATTAAGGCATTCATTCACTGTAATAGAGAAGTTACATTTTCAAACAATACCCTTTTTATATCTCTAGTATCAATGAACATTGATTCTGAAAAATGAATACTCAATTTGTCGCAAACAGCATTTGTAGCACATACCATTAGCAGCATTTTTGGCAAAAGCTGTTATACTATCTGTCTAGTCCGGTTCTAGTTAAATTTGTAACAAAAAAAGGGAATTTTCAAGGACAGACTTGAAGCCAGAAAAGTGACTATTGCAACAACAAAAAGCTAATTAAACTATTTGATAAAATAACATTACATTATTAGTGGGTCTTATGGTTGTGGAAGACTTATATTTAGCCTAGGTATAACTTCACAAGCTCTGAATTCATTAGATTTTTGCTGTCTGTTTGAAATGCATTGTATTTGAGCTTTAATTGTACTACAACACTTATTTAGAGAAAACATTTTTTTAAATGAGATATATATTGTGAATTGCCCATAAGTTCAAAAAAAAAAAAAATATATATATATATATATATTTTTAGGCAATAACGCCCAGCCCTAACTTCCAGGCGACATTAGTCTTTGGAATAGTCGTCCCCGCAAGTGCTAGGCCATATGTATGTCTGCTATTGTCTACTGTTTCACCATTGATCATGAATCGGTATCTGTTCAGTCGGGTCAATTTCACAAAATGATTTAGCATAGCATAGCATTTAGGATAGCATAGTACAGAATGTCAAATAGAGACTTTTGTTTCATGAAAACAAGTTGGACCCATTGTTGTTTTGATTATTTAGTGAGGGCAGAAAAGCGCTCTCTCACACACAATGTTCATGTGTGTCTGTGCACTGTAAATCTGCCCTAACATGCGAAACATGCGAAACATGGTGACTGAATGATTGCTGAGTATATGGGGGATTTGGTATTAACAAGGTGAGAAGTGGCCATGAACCATTTCATGGGGGGCAACGCACACATTCGATTGAGAATACAGTTCTCTATAATGGTCCTGCATTTATCAGGCAGGTGGCCATTATCAGGCAATATTCAATTGTTCTTAGAGTTTTTTTTACATAACTGAATGCATAACTTTAAATGTGAACTCTAGAAACAAACACTACAGTTCAGAAATGTGTTTTTAGACAACAAATACAACAACATCCTACGACTAGAATTTGTTTTTCTTTATCATTCTAATTATAAAACATATATAAACAACTATGTTCTGATTACATAGTGGGCTCAGTTAAGATGAGAGAGATAGAGTGGAAGCGAGAGGGAAAGGCAAGCGAGCGAGAAAGGCAGAGAGAGTGGGAGCGAGAGAGAAAGGCAGAGAGAGTGGGAGCGAGAGAGAAAGGCAGAGAGAAAGGCAGAGAGAGTGGGAGAGAGAGGGAAAGGCAGAGAGAAAGGCAGAGAGAGTGGGAGAGAGAGGGAAAGGCAGAGAGAGTGGGAGCGAGAGAGAAAGGCAAGCGAGAGAGAAAGGCAGAGAGAGTGGGAGCGAGAGAGAAAGGCAAGCGAGAAAGGCAGAGAGAGTGGGAGCGAGAGAGAAAGGCAGACAGTGGGAGCGAGAGAGAAAGGCAAGCGAGAGAGAAAGGCAGAGAGAGTGGGAGCGAGAGAGAAAGGCAGAGAGAGTGGGAGCGAGAGAGAAAGGCAGAGAGAGAGAAAGGCAGACAGAGTGGGAGCGAGAGAGAAAGGCAGAGAGAGTGGGAGCGAGAGAGAAAGGCAAGCGAGAGAGAAAGGCAGAGAGAGTGGGAGCGAGAGAGAAAGGCAAGCGAGAGAGAAAGGCAGAGAGAGTGGGAGCGAGAGAGAAAGGCAGAGAGAGTGGGAGCGAGAGAGAAAAGGCAGAGAGAGTGGGAGCGAGAGAGAAAGGCAAGCGAGAGAGAAAGGCAGAGGGAGTGGGAGCGAGAGAGAAAGGCAAGCGAGAGAGAAAGGCAGAGAGGGAGGGAGAGAGAGAGACTTTCCACCGAGACACCCCAGCCTAGCTCTGTTCAGTCAGTCAGAGTTCATTGATTCTATTCCCTTTAACCACACTGGTGAACCAACCCCACACGGCTTCTGCCTCCATAGTTACTATGGTGATCGCTTCGTTTCTCTGGATGCCTGGCGAGGTGGATGAGCTGATGTGCCGGCTGGATCCATAGCCCTGAGCCTCCAACCCCAAACACACACAGACACACTAACTCGCTATCACAAATTATCGTGAAATAGACACAAATACTTGTGCGAAATCTGTGACACACACACACACACACACACACACACACACACACACACACACACACACACACACACACACACACACACACACACACACACACACACACACACACACACACACACACACACACACACACACACACACAGGCAATAGAGTGGATCCGGCCCTCATTTAAAACAATGGGGGACTTCACATGTCCGCATGCAGTACGATTCACTAGTGATCTCATAGACCAGTACTATCATGGCCAAAGCCTTTCATTAGAACACAAATCAAAAAAGCAGGTGGAAAAATTTGTCTGTAGCTTACAATTCAGTGAGATCAATTGGAAAGTCACTCTGGGAGATGACATGACAGTTGAAAACAATGTACGAGTAATGTTTTCAGGCCATATTTGAAACAGCCTTGCCATTGCCAGTGCAAATTGCCATCCTAAAAGGAATGAAGACAGCATGAGTGTAAAAACTGACTTGTTCATTGGTTCAATTCTTACATAGAACCACAAGCTGCAATTAGCAAGCACAGCTAAAGCTGTGATGCTACTGTGTAATAACACTGGGATTTCCCATGTGTTCCGAGATGAATGCACTATACTGCATCTCTGGTTTTATATCCGCTCCTAGCTGGGGTCACCAGCGGGTCATATAGGCTGGGTTGACTTGCTTGCTTTGGGCCCCGTGGGGGCACTTAAATGAGATGGCGGTACACTTGTTTGGGGAATAGGAGAATTGTCCGAAGCTGGCTTCACTGGGTGAAAGCAATTGACACCGTGGAAAAGAAAACAGGAAAGAAAGGAAAGAAAACATCCACCCACACATGTTTTCATGTCCCAAATTAACACATCAAAACCGTTAGCTTGTGCACGCACACACGCCATCCAACCAACCACGTACACACACACACACACACACACACACACACACCACACACACACACACACACAGTAAACTATTGGGATGGGCTGATGGGCTGCGGTCTCCCGGCGTGTGGGGGGGTGTATGAACCTTCGGTTAATTGAGCTGGACACAAAACCCAGCCAAGGATCCAGCACCCACATGAATCATATTAACTCTCTCGTAGCTCCCCACACACAGAGGCCAGACCACTGGGGCGCTAGCTTCTGCACGCCTGTACAAATGTTTTACACAGGACCAGGGTAAACACAATTAATCAAGGCATCAGAGACAAGGGAGGCCCTTGTTTCCCTTTTCCCAGCGAATAACAATAACTAATCCAATGTACAGTATTAGTGCAACAAAGGTGCGTAAAAGTCAGACATTTTTGAGGCGCACAAAAAAGTGCCTGGGCAAAAGTTGGGCAAAAGTTGTCGTTTTTTCCTAGACTTTCAAAGCCATTTATATGTCTGAATAAACTCCCAGCACTTAAGTTAGTAAGGAAGAGGACAGGAAGGCACAATACAGACACACGTTCCCTTGAACTAGCAACTCGCTTTGATGGCTAAAAGTAGACAATTTTCAACAACAAAAATGTTAGAATGTACTGAAATGTGAGATATGTGTAGTTGTATGAATCTAAAAAGGAATGCCAATAGCGCACATGTAGAGACAGTGACATAATGGTATTCATCATTTTTATTAAATGGTTTCTCAGGGACTTTGAATATCCCCCAAAAATATGTTTTTGTCAGATACATGTTTTCATGAAGATACAGTAGACATACTGAGTGCTCCGACAGTGAATAGGGAAATACATACTGTAGACACGGCTGCCTCATTCATTTAATGCTAGGAACCAAATGAGACGAATACAATTAAGTTCATACATAGCCCTATCGTCCACGCTTACATCTCCATTTTCTCTTTAGCAGCATAACATGTCAGTACATCTGTTTATACTGGACCAAACTAGTAATTGTGTTATAATTACATCCACGGCAAGCATGAAAGTCCCCTTGTTTCCACCTAACCAAGGGGAGGGTTGAAATAATCGGAGAGGGAGGAAATAATTATTGCACAATTAATGGTCAATTAAAGTACTCGGTTGGATTTGCCAGGGCCTAAAAATGAAGTGTGACAGATCAACTGCTCGTAGCGTGCTGCAGTCGGATTAGTTGCCAGCTGAAAATCACCTTGTCTTCTCGAGGAACAGACACACACACAAATAAAGGTGCACTTTGCAAAAAAATACCCATTAGGCTTCTCTAAAGTCACAGCATCCGGGGTGGCATGGAGGTGGCGCAGCGGCACGAGACGCTTGGTGGCTGGCTTGGCACTTTGCAGCAACTCACCTTTAAAAAAACACCACAAAATTCTCCAGTGATCCAGGTCACCCATCAGGGACAACAGCCAATTATGATTCAGCTCAATTAGCCATTGACTATATTTTGTACTTTGGCATTCCTCTTCTCTGTTCCCCCGTTTAACATTTCACAGGCAAAGACATGTATGATTCACTTCAGACAGAACGGCATGATATTTATGTCAGGATGTGTACCAATTAAAATTCCTCACACCATCCACCATAACCAACAATGTGCTGAAAGGCATCAATTGTCTCAATAAAACCTAATACAATTTCTTGGCTTTGCTGATACGCAGCATGATAAATGAACGGGACTACTTCCTACAAAGGCAGGTTAGCTATAAGCGCTTAGCAATTTTCATTTTCTGAACAACTTATTGACCAATCTGGGTTCAATGATTTGAATTCCATTTTGTTTTATTTTTCTCTGAGCTCAATGTGCACATTGAACAGTTTTTCTAGACAAATCAGATCAAGCCCGAACTGTGCAAAGTAGTAGGGAGTTGTAGTTTCCAAAAGGCCAATATTCTACATAGTTTAGCACTGTCACATCTGCTCCTGCAACGCCCTCTATTGATCATCCTGTGTCTCCTCCTCTCCTCAGAGCAGATACCCGCCAGCTGCAACCTGTTCCAGAATCAAGACCTCTACAAATACTCAGCCCTGCCACTTCCACGCTGCCAGATCGTAATATCTGCTCATTCCGCCCGCTCTGACTCTGGTCCCTGTCTCCAGTACCACGTCTTGTCATCCTGCTACTCTGTCCTGGAATCCCCACTCTACTACTCCCTTGGATTCCCCTCAGGACCTGCTTACCCTGTACCAACCCCTCTCGCTCCAGCCTCAGCCTCTGCACCTGGTTTGCTGCAACCCACCCGAGCTTCCCCTGGCCTGCACTCCATCTTCCTCATGTGTTTCAATAAATACCTTGGTTACTTCATCCCAATCTCCTCGACTGCTCTTGGGTTCCCCTGTTCCACTTCGAAAAACAAGCACAGATAATGCATTGTCTGTGTGTTTCTTTTCTGTCTGCTAGGTTAGGTTAGTATGGGCAGACATGGAGAGAAGAGGTTGAATAATGTGCGATCGAGAGGGAGAGCAGTTTCTTCGCAATGTATCTCTACCAGAAAATACATGATCTAAGTGATTATTTGGTGGTATTCAGCAGTCATAAAAATATGCATTATTTACTTTAAAGAACTACAAATAATTGATCGAGACCACCTAAAGCGAGACCGATTCAAGACCATGACCGGAGCAAGTTGAGTCTGAGTCAAAACCGGAGGAAGGGTTCATAAGAGTTCAAAATGTCCAGTATTTCTGTGTCCATCTTTCAGAACAAGATATCGATTTTTTAGACATTCAGAAGTGAAAAAATGCATGCTGAGGGAAAATAGGGCCACTCTACAAATTATTACAAACCCAAACAGTGGGGAACAACGGGCCTTCTATGCCTTCATAGTAATCTATAAAATAATGATTATAATGATATAATTATTTTCAATGATGTTCTGATTTAATCTGTTCAGATTTTGTTGGAAAGGAAAGGGTTAACACTGAAGACAAAAAAATATCCAATCAGGATTTTTCTTTTGCTGTTCTCTGGGAAGATAAATCTAGCTAGCTAAGGTCATCAGAAGCTAGATAAAGGCATCTGCCATTCAACTTTATTTGGGCAACATTTTAGCATCACATTTTGACAATGGGTGGGTCCGTTTTTACAAAAACGTATGGAAACTTCTGCCTTCTTGAAGGCCAACAGGTCACTACGCAATAGCGAGCAGGAGTTTTCCCACGGTCTAGCTAGCTTGCTTGTTGGCTAGTTTGCAATGGCTGCATCAGGTGTTTTCAAAGAGGATGTTGTTGCTAATTTGTCAGCTTTGAAGTTAAGTTTCAAATGATCATCATCTGGTGAGTGGAACTGTGTTTTTATTGCAGCACGCTTGCTGTTAGCAATCTCTTTAAAAATAACTTGTGTGTGAAACATTGTTGCATTTAATGTGGAACTGACAGCATTTTAGCAACATGAAATCTTTTTAAAAACTGTTCATATACACCGTCAGGAAGAATATGACACTTTTTAAAAACATTTTCTGTCAAGCAACCATTTAGATATGGTCATTTTCAAATTTTCATAAATTCTTAGAATGATTGGGATGACGTGTACTAAGGCATTTGTGAAAATTCTATAATAATATAGAGTGGAAAAGTGTCCATGCATCCGGACAATTAACAGACATTGCTGTAAATAAAACAGAATAAAAATATCTGTCTTGTCCAGGACCGGAGTCTACATTTAAGTCATTTAGCAGACGCTCTTATCCAGAGCGACTTACAAATTTGAAAGTTCATACATATTCATCCTGGTCCCCTCGTGGGAATTGAACCCTGGTCCCCCCGTGGGAATTGAACCCACAACCCTGGCATTGCAAGCACCATGCTCTACCAACTGAGCCACACGGGACCACAAACCGGTGCGCTATAGCCAATCAGAGCTACAGTAGGCCTTTATACAAACAAGCCATTTGCCACACAGGCCTGCCAACATTCACTTTGAAACTTACTCTGCGTTTACAGGCAGTTGCAACAGTGCGACTTTAGATCATTAGAACGCATTCGCCAAAAGCCACAAAATACACCTGAATAGATTCCTGCAAATATGTAAACACCACGGGAGTCCTCTTACATTTGGGAACTTTACAGTCCTATTGATCAAACAACCATGAAAAGGCCACAGTTATACACATCAACAACAACAAGATCAACAACTAATGCTAGTCAGAGCAAGATAAGCTAACATCTAACAAAGGAACATTAGATAAACCCTCAAACTTTTCCAGCTAGTTGGCCCTGTTAAGAGGCCGTCTGAAAGGAGTGTATATTAGTGGAGGCTGCTGAGGGTAGAACGGCTCATAGTAATGTCTGGAACGGAGCGAATGGAATGGCATCAAACACCTGGAAACCATTACCATGAGCCCGTTTTCCCCAATTAAGGTACCACCAACCTCCTGTGGTGTATATATTTGGCCTGGCTAAGCGGTTTTATCCGCTGACTGAATGGAAACTGAGTCTTTTACTCCGCTGGACTGCTAGACTCAGCTGGTCTCGGGAATAAATTATGGGAAGAAATTATGAGTCCTCATTGTCCGAGACAAAAAAGTATCTGACACAGAGACAAGACCGAGAAACTCAATATATGGTCGAGACCGGACTCGAGACCTAGACCTGTCTCGAGTACTACAACACTGCCTGGCTGGCTCGCTCCTCTTCCTTGCACTATGCATGATCAATTAACCTGTCTGGGAACCCCGTTCCGCTAGTGGAACCCCTCGCTAACAGCCAATGAAATTGCAGGGCGCCAAATTCAATCAACAGAAATCTCATAATTCAAATTTCTCAAACATACAAGTATTAGACACCCTTTTAAAGAGAAAATTCTCGTTAATCCAAACACAGTGTCCGATTTCAAAAAGGCTTTTCGGCGAAAGCAGAACTTATCATTATTTTAGGTCAGCAACTAGTCACAGAAAGCATACAGCGATTTTCCAACCAAAGAGAGGAGTCACAAAAAGCAGAAATAGTGATAAAATGAATCACTAACCTTTGACATTCTTCTTCAGATGACAGTCCCGGGACAACATGTTACACAATACATTTATGTTTCGTTCGATCAAGTTCATATTTATGTCCAAAAACCTCAGTTTACATTTGGCTTTGCCTCCAAAAACATCCCGTAAATTTGCACAGAGCCACAGAAATACTCACGATAAAAGATACAAGTGTTATTCACAGAATTAAAGATATACTTCTCCTTAATGCAACCGCTGTGTCAGATTTCAAACAAACTTTACGGAAAAAGCAAACCATGCAAGAATCTGAGTACGGCGCTCAGATAACAAATCAAGCCAAACAGATATCCACCATGTTGGAGTCAACAGAAGTCAGAAATAGCATTATAAATATTCACATACCTTTGATGATCTTCATCAGAATGCACTCCCAGGAATCCCAGTTCTACAATAAATGTTTGATTTGTAAAGTTAATCTTTATGTCCAAATACCTCCTTTCTGTTTGTGCGTTTAGCACAGTAATCCAAATTCATGACGCGCGATCACTTGGAGCAGATGAAAAGTCAAAAAGTTCCGTTACCGTCCGTAGAAACATGTCAAACGAAGTATAGAATCAATCTTGAGGATGTTTTTAACATAAATCTTCAATAATGTTCCAACCGGAAAATTCCTTTGTCTTCAGAAATGCAATGGAACTCAAGCTAACTCTCACATGATTCAAATTCATGCCATGAGCATGGTCAGCTCATGGCACTCTGGGAGAGACCTTACTCAATCCCCTCTCATTTGCCCCCACTCCACAGTAGAAGCATCAAAGAAGGTTCTAAAGACTGTTGACATCTAGTGGAACCTTAGGAAGTGCAATATGACCCCATAGACACTGTATATTCGATAGGCAATGAGTTGAAAAACTACAAACCTTAGATTTCCCAATTCCTGGTTGGATATTTCTTAGGTTTTCACCTGCCGTATGAGTTCTGCTATACTCACAGACATCATTCAAACAGTTTTAGAAACTTCAGAGTGTTTTCTATCCAAATTCTATCCAAATCCCAGCAACTGGGACTGAGTAGCAGGCAGTTTACTCTGGGCACGCTTTTCATCCAAACGTGAAAATGCTGCCCCCTATCCCAAACCGGTTTAAAGCAGAAGCCCAGCACTGAATACAATTTTTTTTTTTATACAAGTGGATGCCACCATGATAATCATGAATTGTGAATAACGAGAAAGTTACAAGCATAAACATCATACCTCTCAAAAATGATCATGTTTTGTTGGCATGATCTTTGTGCATCTGTAACTTTCTCACTCATTATTATTCATGATTCATTCAGGATTATCATGGTTGCATCCACATTAATGTAGAAGTGTTCAGAAACATATTTTATATTTTTATTTACAATAAAAGTGACTCCAAAATGACAATCTATTATTGACCATTTATTTGTATTGGGCACATCATAATCTGAAACCCAACCAAAACAAACTGCAAATACGTCCAACAAGTTTGCATCACAAGGTTGATGTAGTCATTGCGTGCTAGGAATATGGGACCAAATACTAAACTTTTGACAAAATGTAATACACTAGAAGTGAATTTGTCCAAATACTTATGACACCTTCAAATGGGGGGACTAGATACATAAGTGCATTCATTTCTAAAAGGTAAAACATACACTACCGCTCAAAAGTTTGGGGTCACTTAGAAATATCCTTGTTTTTGAAAGAAAAGCTACATTTTTGTCCATTAAAATAACATCAAACTCTTCCAAAATACAGTGTAGACATTGTTAATGTACTTGTCCTCTTGCTCATTTGTGCACTGGGCCCTCCCACTCCTCTTTCTATTCTGGTTGTGCCAGTTTGCGCTGTTCTGTGATTAGTGTTGTACGAGATCTTCAGTTTCTTGGCAATTTCTCGCATGGAATAGCCTTAATTTCTCAGAACAAGAATAGACTGACGAGTTTCAGAAGAAAATTCTTTGTTTCTGGCCAGTTTGAAACCAGAAAATCGAACCCACAAATGCTGATGCTCCAGATACTCAACCAGTCTAAAAAAGGCCAGTTTTATTGCTTCTTTAAATCAGCACAAACAGTTTCCAGCTGTACCAACATAATTGCAAAATAGATTTCTGATCAATTAGCCTTTTAAAAATATAAACTTGGATTAGCTAACACAACATGCCATTACAGGAGTAATGGTTGCTGATAATGGGCCTCTGTACATCTATGTAGATATTCCATACAAAATCTGCCGTTTCCAGCTACAATAGTCATTTACAACATTAACAATGTGTACACTGTATTTTCGATCAATTTTATGGTATTTTAATGGACATTATTGACATTATAAGTGACTTCAAACTTTTTTAAATCTTTATTTAACTAGGCAAGTCAGTTAAGAACAAAATCTTATTTTCAATGTGTTAACAAGGCAGTTAACAGTGGGTTACTTGCCTTGTTCAGGGGCAGAACGACAGATTTGTACCTGTCAGCTCGGGGATTTGAAATTGCAACCTTTCAGTTACTAGCGCAACGCGCTAACCATTAGGCTACCCTGCTGCCTCAAGATAGTGTATGTAAGAAAATACCATAAAATAAAAAGTGACATTCAGTACTGTCACCTTATATAAAACATTTGCTGGAGTAGAGCCAAATTAAACATTTTAGCTTCAACGTCCAAATAAATAAATTAATATTTATGTGAACTAACTAATAGGCTATCATATGTAATTGTGAGAGAAACAAAATGGACTTCATAGCAATAGAGTATCGAGTAGGAGCACTAGTCTACCCGTCATCAAATCTGGCATCACAAAAATATAAATAATCCTTAAATACAGCCCCCTAAATGCTGTACTACGAGTTAAAGGTCTTTGAGGGCTCGAACATGGCCGAGCAAGAATATTTAAAGAAATAGTTTGAAAGGCTACAGGTTAGGCTGTTAGAACAATCTAGTGCCTTGCTGCAGGCAATCTCCCTGGCGAAAACTGTAATTGACAAGCAGGCCTCAGCTCACCAGGCACCAGCTACGATCTACTGTAGATCCCAAAAAACTGAACATTCCCAGACTGTAGCGGTTACCCAACCCAGACTGGTGAGTTATGTGTCGAAGTGTGGATAGCCTCCATGCTTTCTGCATTCAAAGTATCAAGAGTGTCAGGACCCAATAGAGCTAGTCAAAAAGCATCTAAAGGGTGAAGCCAAGCTAACCCTGAAGTCCATGCTCAGTGCAGGAGAGGCTGACATAGAATAAATATTCCGTATTTTAGAAGAAACATATGGTGATAATGTCCCTATTGGTATAAGACTAATATGTTAGGAGACAGATGTCTGGCGAGACGCATGTATGCCAGCAACCTGCAGGATGAACTCAAAAGTGCTGACACTGACACAGCTCTGAAGGAGCAGCTTGTACTGGGCTTCAGGGACTATTTCCTGAGGAGGGAAATCAATCGGAAAACAAAAGGAGGACACAAAACTGAGTTTCATTGAGCTCATGCAGGCCGCAATCACCTGGTCTGAGAAAGAAGAGTAGTACTTTCATCCAGGAACAGTGGGTGTGCTGGATCCGCTGTGAAAGCTGTAGCTGCTGGAGATGTCAATTCTCCCCTAACCTTGGAACTGCTACATGAGGCAATACAGAAGCTGACTGCTCGTCAAGAAGGGCTTTTCAAGGTTGTACATAACCCAGAAGGTAAACCTAAAAAGTCCCCTCCAAAAGACAATGACTTGAGGTTCATCTGTTACACTTGTGGATAGCCAGGACATACTAATAAGCTGTGCCAGCAAGACAAAGGTGCAGAGCACAAATCCAAGCCTGTCACATATTCAGTTGATGTTACAGAAGTACCCAGGGCTCATTCATGATAAGAAGCAGAAGAGCAGAATGGGCAGAAGGTTGGGTGACACAGTCTCGCCAAAGTAAAGCATTTGGGGCTAGCCTGACTGTTGAAATGATGATCAATGGAATAAAGACAAAAACTTTCTATTGGATTCTGGATCAGAGGTAACCAACATCAAATAATCATACTTCAGGAAATATTTCAAAGGTAGAGGGTCCGCTAAATAGGTCAGACTCAACGCTTCAATTGGACTAGACATCCCCATTGTTTGGTGGTTAGAAGCAGACATTGAATATATGGAGAGAACACTGCATGGAAAGTATGTGTTCGTAATTACACACATAGGGATGAATGTGATTAGTGAACTGCAAGATCTCGTCATCAAGGCAAAGGGTGCGAGGAAGATGGATTGCCACACTCAGTGTTCAGAGGAAGCCAACCTGAAACATGTGGTAGCACACACAGAGGACTGTGGAAAAACTGGTTGTGTCAAGGTAACGGCCACCAGGAAGCAGAATGCTAAAGCCAAATAAAGTCCTGTCATGGATCCCTCCTCAGGGAGAGCCTAAATGGGTGGCGATGACAGGAGAGGTACATGCATACCTGGGACCGCAATGAAAGAAGTTAATTTGGTAGGGGAAATCCATGGATACAGTTGGAAAGATATCCAAAGACTCCAGAGGGATGACCCCACCATTGGTCCTGTCCTCACTGCTATGAAGACAAATGCCTAACCAGGATGAGATCAGCTGCGTGGTGTGGGGCCGAAGCTGAATAAGTTGACTTATCAGTGGAAACATCTGAAGAGTGCTATTCTGACGCATCAATAACCCTAGGGACAGCGAGAGAGTGTGCCAGCTAGTTGTGCCTGGGCCACTGCGTCTCCAAGTGTATGGGACACAACCTGACCACGGAAGGCATTATAGTGAGGGAAGCACCCTTGAAATGAAGAGACAGAGCTATTACTGGCCCACAATGAGTAAGGATGTCAAGAGCTGGGTGAAGCAGTGCAAAGGCTATGTTAGGGCAAGAAGACAAGAGAGAGCGGTGCTCATAAGGCCAGGACACTGCACAGTCCAGTCACCCAACAGTGAACCTGTAGTAACAGAAACAAAGAACCCTTAGTTATTGCAGACACAGACTAAACTAGCCTTGTTTTCATTCCAAATGCCAATCGTGCACCTGACACAGACACTTGGTGTGGTCAGGGGGAAGGAGCCATAGATGGGGAGAATGTAGCACATGGTGTAGTCCAAGAGATGGGGTGGTCAGATGATACTCAGAGGATGAGACGCCCATGGGGAGGTTATTTTTTTTTCACCTTTATTTAACCAGGTAGGCCAGTTGAGAACAAGTATTCATTTACAACTGCGACCTGGCCAAGGTAAAGCAAAGCAGTGCGACAAAGACAACAACACAGAGTTACACATGGTATGAAACAACATACAGTCAATAACACAATAGAAAATCTGTATACAGTGTGTGCAAATTCAGTAAGGAGGTAAGGCAATAAAAAGGCCATAGTGGCCAAGTAATTAGAATGTAGCAATTAACATTGGAGTGATCGATGTGCAGACGAGGATGTGCAAGTAGAAATACTAGTGTGCAAAAGAGCAGAAAAAACAAAAGACAAATATAGGGATGAGGTAGGTAGTATGTTGGATGGGCTATTTACAGATGGGCTGTGTACAGGTGCAGCGATCGGTAAGCTGCTCTGACAGCCGATGCGTGAAGTTAGTGAGGGAGATATCAGTCTCCAACTTCAGTAATTTTTGCAATTCGTTCCAGTCATTGGCAGCAGAGAGCTGGAAGGAAAGGCAGACAATGGAGGTGTTGGCTTTGGGGATGACCAGTGAAATATACCTGCTGGAGCGTGTGCTACGGGTGGGTGTTGCTATGGTGACCAGTGAGCTGAGATAAGGCGGAGCTTTACCTAGCAAAGACTTACAGATGACCTGGAGCCAGTGGGTTTGGCAGCAAATACGCAGCGAGAACCAGCCAACGAGAGCATACAAGTCGCAATGGTGGGTAGTATATGGGGCTTTGGTGACAAAACGGATGGCACTGTGATAGACTGCATCCAATTTGCTGAGTAGAGTGTTGGAGGCTATTTTGTAAATGACATCGCCGAAGTCAAGGATCGGCAGGATAGTCAGTTTTACGAGGGTATGTTTAGCAGCATGAGTGAAGGAGGCTTTGTTGCGAAATAGGAAGCCGATTCTAGATTTAATTTTGGATTGAAGATGCTTAATATGAGTCCGGAAGGAGAGATTACAGTCTAGCCAGACACCTAGGTATTTATAGTTGTCCACACATTCTAAGTAAGAACCGTCCAGACTAGTGATGCTAGGCGGGCGGGCGGGTGGGTGGGTAGCGATCGGTTGAAGAGCATGCATTTAGTTTTACTAGCATTTAAGAGCAGTTGGAGGCCACAGAAGGAGTGTTGTATGGCATCGAAGCTCGTTTGGAGGTTTGTTAACACAGTGTCCAAAGGGCCAGATGTATACAGTATGGTGTCGGCTGCGTAGAGGTGGATCAAATAATCACCTGCAGCAAGAGCGACATCATTGATAAATACAGAGAAAAGAGTCGGGCCGAGATTTTAACCCTGTGTCACCCCCATAGAGACTGCCAGAGGTCTGGACGACAGGCCCTCCGATTTGACACACTGAACTCTATCTGAGAAGTAGTTAGTGAACCAGGCGAGGCAGTCATTTGAAAAACCAAGGCTGTTGAGTCTGCCGATAAGAATGCGGTGATTGACAGAGTCGAAAGCCTTGGCCAGGTCGATGAAGACGGCTGCACAGTACTGTTTTTTATCGATGGTGGTTATGATATCGTTTAGGACCTTGAGTGTGGCTGAGGTGCACCCGTGACCAGCTCTGAAACCGGATTGCATAGTGGAGAAGAGAAAGAGAGAAATGCTTACTGAAATTCTCGATTATCGTGGATTTATCGGTGGTGACAGTGTTTCCTAGCCTCAGTGCAGTGGGCAGCTGAGAGAAGGTGCTTATTCTTCGTGGACTTTACAGTGTCCCAAAACCTTTTGGAATTAGTGCTGCAGGATGTAAATTTCTGTTTGAAAAAGCTAGCCTTTGCTTTCCTAACTGACTGTGTATATTGGTTCATGACATTGGGGATGGACATTTCTGAATTTTTGGTGGCCTTTGTAAGCCAGGATTTAGACACGGCTAGGACATCAGGGTTGGTGGAGTGTGCTAAAGCAGTGAATAAAGCAAACTTAGGGATGAGGCTTCTGATGTTAACATGCATGAACCCAAGGCTTTTTCGGTTACAGAAGTTAACAAATGAGAGCGCCTGGGGACACACATAGCCTGGGTTAACCTCTACATCACCAGAGGAACAGAGGAGGAGTAGGATAAGGGTACAGCTAAAGGCTATATGAACTGGTCGTCTAGTGCGTTCGGAACAGAGAGTAAAAGGAGCAGACCTCTGGGCGTGGTAGGATAGATTCAGGGCATAATGCACTGACAGGGGCATGGTAGGGTGCAAGTAAGTAGTGGAGGTAAACCTAGGCATTGGGTGACGATGAGAGAGGCTGCATTCCTGGAAGCGCCAGTTAAGCTTCCACCCTAGACCACTGCGCCTCTGGGTTCACGCCCAGGCTCTGTCACAGCCAGCCGCAACCGGGAGGTCCGTGGGGCGACGCACAATTGGCATAGCGTCGTCCGGGTTAGGGAGGGTTTGGCCGATAGGGATATCCTTGTCTCAGTATGTAAAATGTAATAAAATGTATGCACTCTACTGTAAGTCACTCTGGATAAGAGTGTCTGCTAAATGACTTAAATGTAAATGTAAGCTAGTCAGGAAGTTAAAGCTTGGTCGCAAATGGGTCTTCCAAATGGACAATGAACCCAAGCATACTTCCAAAGTTGTGGCAAAATGGCTTAAGCACAACCAAGTCAAGGTATTGGAGTGGCCATCACAAAGCCCTGACCTCAATCCTATAGAACATTTGTGGGCAGAACTGTTCAAAAGTTTGGGTCACTTAGTAACGTCCTTGTTTTTGAAAGAAAAGCACATTTGTTGTCCATTAAAATAACATCAAATTGATCAGAAATACAATGTAGACATTGTTAATTTTGTAAATGTCTGTTGTAGCTGGAAATTATAGATTTTTCATGGAATATCTACATAGGTGTACAGAGGCCCATTAACAGCAACCATCACTCTTGTATTCCAATGGCACGTTGTGTTAGCAAATCCAAGTTTATCATTTTAAAAGGCTAATTCATCATTAGAAAACCCCTTTGCAATTATGTTAGGACAGCTGAAAACTGTTGATTAAAGAAGCAATAAAACTGGCCTTTTTTTAGACTAGTTGAGTATCTGGAGCATCAACATTTGTGCATTCGATTACAGGCTCAAAATGGCTAGAAACAAAGACTTTCTTCTGAAACTCGTCAGTCTATTCTTGTTCTGAGAAATGAAGGCTATTCCATGTGAGAAATTACCAAGGAACTGAATATCTTGTACAACGCTGTATACTACTCCCTTCACGGAACAGCGGAAACTGGCTCTAACCAGAATAGATAGAGGAAACTGAGCAAGAGGACAAGTGCATTAGAGTTCTAGTTTGAGAAACAGACACCTCCCAAGTCCTCAACTGGCAGCTTTATTAAATAGTACCCGCAAAACACCAGTCTCAATGTCAACAGTGAAGAGGCGACTCCGGGATGCTGGCTTTCTAGGCAGAGTTCCTCTGTTCAGTGTCTGTGTTCTTTTGCCCATCTTAATCTTTTCTGTTTATTGGCCAGTCTGAGAGATATGGCTTTTTCTTTGCAACTCTGCCGAGAAGGCCAGCATCCCGGAGTCGCCTTGACGTTGAGACTGGTGTTTTGCGGGGACTATTTAATGAAGCTGCCTGTTGGAAACAAGGGCGTCAAGTGAGGCCATATCGTAAGGGACAATAACATCACTCACACCTCCACAATCATTCCAGTATGGGTATGCACTTCTTGACACCCAGAGCGACACCACTTTTACACTTGAAGAGACAACAAAAGCTCTCAATACAAGGAAGGAGCCAGTACAACTGAAACTTTCTACGATGGCTTCAAGGAAAACCATAGTGCCCTGCCAGAAGTTTTCTGGTTTGCAGGTTAGAAGGTAATACATGGAGAAGAAAATCCCTCTCCCAACGAGAGAGAGTTTATTCCCACAAGCAGTGATCATATTCCCATTCCAGAGACAGCAAGAGCATGGTCTCATCTTGAACACATTGCAGAGGAGATTGCTTCTCAACAGAGCTGTGATGTCGGCCTCTTATTTGGCTACATCTCCTTCCAAGAGAAATTGTGTCTGGTAAGGGACATCATTATTTTGCTCAGAGAACAGACCTTGGCTGGAGCATAGTCAGCTGTGGAAAACCATGTATCGACTATGGCGACGCTATTGGAGTGAGTCATCGGGTTATTGTTAGACAGGTCATGCCAAGTCTTCAATCCTCTTCCAACCTCACAAATCAAGTAAACTATCTTTGTAGAACACACGTAAGAGAGGTAATCACTGGACATTATCAAGACGCTTGAATCCGACTTTAATGAGGGCCGCAGAAGAGGACCTCAAATCTCAAGAGGATATCCAGTTCCTGACAAAAATTAAAGCAGGCATCAGACGCAAGGACGATGGACATTACGAGATGCCGCTGCCGTTTAAGGAAGAAAGACCCAACCTGCCGAACAATAAGACATGTGCAGTTCACCGTCTCAAGTGCCAAGAAAGGAGGCTAAGGAGAGACAAACAGTACTACAAGGACTACACAGCCTTCATGGAAGAGAACATAGCTTGTGGAGATGCTGAGAAGGTCTCCGAGGAGGAAATTAACAAGCATCCAGTATGGTACATCCCGCACCATGGGGCTTATCACCCACAAAAGCCTTGGAAGATACGAGTCGTTTTTGACTGCTTAGCGAAGTTTCAAGAGACGTGCTTGAAGACCATCTCCTTACCGGTCCAGAGTTGACAAACACATTGCTGGGTGTCCTTTGCCGTTTTCTGTATGAGTCCAGTCGCAATCATGTGAGAGAGCATGTTCCACCAGTTTCATGTGAAAGCAGAAGACCAAGGTTATCTGTGGTTCCTTTGGTGGGAGAACGGAGATCTAGAGTCTCAACCCTCAGTGTATCATATGAAGGCCCCCTTTTTGGCGCAGCTTCATCTCCTTGTTGCGCCAACTTGCAGCCAAAGGACGAGGAAGCTTTAGCAAGGAGTTGATCCAGTTCATAGAAAGGAACTTTTATGTTGATGATGGGTTGACCAGCGTATCGTCTGAAGCTGAAGCAGCCCAGCTGGTGAAAGGAGCAACGGAGCTTTGCAGCATCGGCAAACTTCGGTTGCACAAGTTTATCTCCAACAGCAAGGAAGTTATAGCCACAATTCCCAAGGAAGAACGTGCCGAGGGTACCAAAGACCTGGATATGGCTCTGGGTGAACCACACATGGAGAGAGTGCTTGGTGTACTGTGGTGTGTAGCATCAGATGAGTTCCAGTTCAGAGGAGCTGTCAAGTGGCGCCCACACACAAGAAGAGGAGTGTTGTCTACAGTAGCCTCAGAACAACACCCGCTTGGGTTTGTGGCACCCTTTGTCCTAGCAGGGAAGCAGATCTTGCAGCAGATGTGTTGTGACAAGATCGACTGGGATGACCCCTTCCAGATGACCTATGTCCCCAGTGGGAATTATGGCTCCAAGGTCTACAAAACTTGTCTGAAGTAAGGATCCAACGAGGCTACTTGCCATCAAGTTTCAAGGAGGTTCAGAGTTATGAGCTCCATCACTTCTCTGACTCTAGTACCTCAGGTTATGGAGAGTGCTCATCCCTCAGAACAATCAGCACAGCAGGAGAAGTTCATTGCTCCCTAGTTATGGGGAAGTCGAGAGTCGTCCCTTCCAAGGCTACAACCATACCACAACTGGATCTTTCAGCAGCGGTGGTAGCTGTTCAAACAAGTGACATACTCAAAAAGGAGCTAGAGATACAAGGTCTACAGGAATACTTCTGGACAGACTCGAATGTAGTTCTTGGCTACATCAACAATGAAGCCAGTAGATTCCACATCTTTGTAGCTAACCGTTTCAACGCATTCATCAAAGCACCGATCCTGAACAATGGAGATATGTGACCTCTGAAGACAATCCTGCAGATAAAGCTTCCATAGGTCTGATATCAGAACAGCTCATGGCTTCCAACTGGTTCACAGGTTCAGACTTTCTTTGGCAGGAGGAACCTCCCAAAGGACAAGTCAATGTGGGAGAGATCTCAGGCAATGACCCAGAACTGCAGAACCCCTTCACATAAATCACAGGTGATTGGTGGGAGTGTAACTGACAATTAACCTGTCAGTCTATGTCGTTCTTTTTGTATGAATTGTTTACGTGTTCATTATGCGGGGGAAATGGTAAGGCAAGCGGAACCACGTGGCTAAGAACTGTTGTAACGGGGATTATTATCATAGCAACACACTTGTTGAGTGAAGGCAATCCCACTCTGTGTTAGCTAGGTTTTGTCTATTTTTTAATCGGACACCAAATAAAATGATTGAGTCATGCAGTGCTTTTATAATGAGGATCTTTTCACCCCTACCTTTGTCCGGGTGGAATGTGAATCCACAACCTTCTGGCTACTTTGCCATGTAGGCTAATACTTACAACACAAAGAACAGTTTCTAAAACTGCATATCTAGAGGCTCTGTTCGATCCTAGTCGTGAGGTTAAACAGTAGGCGTGTTCTCTACTATCCACTTTATGTTTTAGTTATTTTTTGGGGTAGATGGGAGGGTCACTTTTTTATTTTTTCAAGTGTTCAAGGAAGGTCAGGTAAAATATATATTTTACTGAAGTGAGGGCAATCCATTTTCATTTCCAGGTATCCCTCATTATAAATAATGTACAGTCACTAAACCCAGACATTTCTATCTGCAACCCCGTGTGGAAGCAGAGTTTTGATGGTTGCCACTAAAAATAATTGGATTCCAGCTACTACAATATTTATTTCTCAGCTGCTCATATTAAGCAGATAAAACCGGAGTAGTCTACCCGGCAAAACTTGCTATTCGAGTACTGATGACATGTCTTTTTACCCCTGCCACTGTTCCTGCCCATTTGATAATGAGCCATTCTAAATCAAAACAAATTTTACATACTAGTTAAGACAAGATTAAATTGAGAACAGAATTTTGCGTGATAATAATCGGCTTCAAAAATGTCATGACCGCCACAGCCCTAGTTCTAAGAGTACATAGCGGAGGAACTGCCAGATGCGTCATTATAGCCAAGAAGTAGAGCGGGAGCCAAATATGAAATAGAATACATTGAATACATAGGAGCAGGGTGGGAAAAAAATTGCATTAAAACACAATATAAATGGATTTTCTGAAGGGCAGTGGTAACCATATTTTGTTTTTGTAGGGTATTTAAGAAACTAGGCTATAATGGACTAACATTCGAATTGGAGTTGATGACAATGCAATACATAAAAAACAGTAAATACACAACTTGAAGCAACCACATATTTAGCCAGGGAGCATGTTCTAATAGGTCAGTGAGGGGTCAAGCCCACACACCTTCAACTTGTTTCCTAATCAAAACCCAGCCCTTTCGCTCCAGTGCCAGCTACTGCACCCATAATTCTGGTTGTGAAAATAGTAAACATATTTCTGACACAGCACGAACCTTTAGCGCTGCCTACAGCACTTAGATTTACCGAGCCTTAAGATTTAAAGTCGATCAAAAAGTTTTTTGTTTTAATGTATTTTCTTTGACAATTTAAAATACACACAATTGTTACACTAGGCATCAAATACATATACTAAAATTGCAGAGGATTATACACACACAAAGTCTAAAGACTTGTGGTCCTCTATTGGTATACAAGGGCTGCAGTGCAAAAACAAGTAATTTGAGCACCCTGTGTCATACAGTCAATCATAAACAATATCCACATATACATACAAAAAAGGAAATATACACAATCTGCACCCCTGTTCATCCGTAATGAAGCGGTGTCATATGGCCCAAACTGTAATCAGCTGGAAATTGTAATGGTTTCCTGGTTACCGAGCAGGCAAATAAACTTCCATTACAGTAAATGAGTCTTTCTATAAACTAGGGTACCAGCGAGTATTTCCTACAACTTGTTACAGTTGTTGATAAGTCATTGATAATAATCAGCCAATTTTTTTGATGTCATAACATTAAGGGGGGAACATATTCAATCAAATTGACGCGTTGTTTGACCCTTTCTCATGGTTGGTGTCTTGACAGATTGCCCAACATCTGGTGACATAAAACATTACTTTTCTGTCGTTGCATTAATGGCTGTGTAAATTGTTGTTATATCATATATTACGCATTAATCAGTTAAATTTGACATTGAACTTGAACCCTGTAAGAATCCTGGATCCTAGATCTCGGAAATGCAATGTAACTATGTAAAATGTTGTGTCTCCTTATGCTATGGGGTGAAAACAGTTTTCAATGACACACAAATCCCCCAAAAAGTATGTGATTGCAAAATCCAATGCTTCTAACCGAAAGTCACTTTAACTTTACACTTTACCCTTTACTTGATACTTAAAACCTATAATGATACTGTCATTAACCCACCTGTTGTGTTTGTTTCAGGTTAATTCATTCTGTGTTCCCGGTCCAAAATGACCGCCCCATTATAGCTGATTATACATCCATAATAATACATATATTATCACCTAATGTTGTGTTAGATCTTTTAATCAACTTAAGTTCTTGTGAACATTACAAGTTTTGAACTTATATTTGCTGTTTATGGCCTGTAGGCCTCATTGACCAGAGCTCATACCACTCGTTTTTGAGTTTAAAAAAAAGCATAATGTATGGATTATTTTGACTATAACAAATACTCAGATGAAACATATTGTACTATTTATCACAGACTACTTTGTGTCAAAGTTTAACAAGGACTCTCTCCTCCTCACCGGTGTCATGATCAAAGATATGATCAAGAGCCTCACATACAGTATATCGTTTGGTCATTGTGCTGCCACAGAATGAATTATGAGCAAGGCCTCAAAAAAGCTTTATAAACAAGAGCTTCCAGAAAAGTTCTATATATTATTGAAACAATGTTGTGATTGTTTGTGAGAATGCCACCAGGTGTGGTTCTTGTGGGGGAAAGATTCTATTGGGGAAAGGTTCCCGTGGGGGTTGCCATGGAAGCCAAGAAGGGGAGTGAGGCATGTGTGTGTGCGCTCAAACACACATGTGGGGGTCTAGGAGAGAAATTGTGTCCATCTGATGAATGGGCATGTGCCTAAACTCAAGACCGGGAACACCACAGGTGTACAAAAGTTAAATAAAACACAAAAAATCGAATGAAAATCATCCAAATGTATTTTGTGTGTTCAGATGCCCTGTGTGGACAAAGTCACGGAACCTGACAATCAGATTAAATTAACTACATTTTTCAGAGAGAAAACTTGTAAATCGGTCAAATTCAATTGGAACACAGCAGGAGGGTTAATGTGGTTCTTCAATAATTATGCATAGTACTTGTTGCATGCACATTTGGTGTCACGCTGTAATTATGGAGTGATATTTTCACACATCATCATCTGAAAATTGTAAAATCAAAGAAAAACCCTTAAATGAGTAGGTGTTCTAAAACTTTGGACTGGTAATGTGTCTGTGTATATAAAATATTATTTTATTTTTATTTAACCTTTATTTAACTAGGCAAGTCAGTTAAAAACAAATTATTATTTACAATGACGGCCTAGAAATATCCCTAGCGAATTGATGCTGATCATCTGTTGTTGTCGGCTTGATTTTCAGCAGGGTCTCGTTAGATTTAACAGAGAACGCATCAAGGTGATGATTGTTTTCATATGTTTTTGTGCCTAGGATTGGACACTGAATCAACTGTGAGCAATTGTGTAGGATAGACTATTGTGCAACACCAAATCCTATTCTTATTAATTATCCTTGATATAATGCAAACAAATTACATAGTCTAGTGGGCTTCTTCAAAATATAATCTGATAATGAAATAACATGACAAATATATTTTGGTTTCCATGTTACACCTGCAATTTTAAACAATGCAAGGGGCTTGAAGTAACTTAATTGAATTTGAATTTGGAGCTCAGAAATTCAAGTACTGGAATAGGCCTACCTTGAAAATCTGAATTTTAATCAATTTGGTGCTTGAAAAGTCCTTGTAATTATTGTAGCCAATTTATAAATTCTCCTGCTGTCTTATAATTATCCATGATTGCATTTTGTATCCATTTTTGTGAGAAATGTGGGTGAGAGACAGTGAGAGACACTTTTATTTGTTGCCTGTCGTTTCCATCTCTTTCTTTCTCTCTCTCGGAGGACCTGAGCCCTAGGACCATGCCTCAGGACTACCTGGCATGATGACTCCTTGCTGTCCCCAGTCCACCTGGCCGTGCTGCTGTTCCAGTTTCAACTGATCTGCCTGCGGCTATGGAACCCTGACCTGTTCACCGGACGTGCTACCTGTCCCAGACCTGCTGTTTTCAGCTCTCTAGAGACAGCAGGAGCGGTAGAGATACTCTGAATGATCGGCTATGAAAAGCCAACTGACATTTACTCCTGAGGTGCTGACCTGCTGCACCTTCGGCAACTACTGTGATTATTATTATTTGACCATTTATGAACATATGAACATCTTGGCCATGTTCTGTTATAATCTCCACCCGGCACAGCCAGAATAGGACTGGCCACCCCTCATAGCCTGGTTCCTCTCTAGGTTTCTTCCTAGGTTTTGGCCTTTCTAGGGAGTGTTTCCTAGCCACTGTGCTTCTACACCTGCATTGCTTGCTGTTTGGGGTTTTAGGCTGGGTTTCTGTACAGCACTTTGAGATATCAGCTGATGTAAGAAGGGCTATATAAATACATTTGATTTGGAGTTAATATCTGTGTATTTCCTATCTATTTTAACAACCCTGGAAAGATTTAGGCCTCTCTCAGCAAAACTCATGCTCTGTGCTCTTTCTGGGTCAAATGTGGGAGGGAGGAAACCCTGTGGGCCTATCAATAGTCTATAAAATAGTAACACATTGTTCAAACGTGGTTCTGCAGTGTGCAAAAATGTTGGCCTGGCCCTCGTCACCTTTCCACCTTCTATGGGATATTGTCTCGAAAAATATGTCTTATGGTGGTTTACAGTTCGTCTATCGACATGTCTGTAGACAATTGTCGTAGCGACATCATGGACATTCTATTGTCTCCCAACATCAAACTTATGTTATGAAAAAGTACAAACACAAAACAACAGCCTCTGCATGACATCGGCAACCCAGTGCTCCAAATAGCATACTTTCTCTATTTTAACAACAATAATCACATCAGTTAAAAAAATTATTCTCTAAATGTCAATGTAGCAAGCTAGGCAACTAAAAGCAATTTTCTAATCAATGTTTATGTTCATTGCTAGCTAGTTAGCTAATCAAATAATGACCAGACGACAGCTGATGTCGTTAACTTTAACAATTTTTTTATGAATTATTGCAGGAAAATAAACCCACAACAACATAATTATTTGCAAGGTAACGTAGCGTACTGTAGCGTACAGAAAGTAGCTTACTGCCACAGTGTGACAAAATAAAAGTAGGTCATTCTATCTAATAATTTTAGAATTCCTGTATCGTCTTGTCACAGGAGGATTGGTCAGGTTGCTGTGGCAGTCTGGTAACCACGACAACGGACGTTGAGACAGTCACAGAAACTTTTTTCATATCTGTGCGACAAGGAAACTGACAGTCACAGCGGCGATCTACAGTCGTGGCCAAAAGTTTTGAGAATGACACAAATATTAATTTTCACAAAGTTTGCTGCTTCAGTCTTTAGATATTTTTGTCAGATGTTACTATGGAATACTGAAGTATAATTACAAGCATTTCATAATTGTCAAAGGCTTTTATGGACAATTACATGAAGTAGATGCAAAGAGTCAATATTTGCAGTGTTGACCCTTCCTTTTCAAGACCTTTGCAATCCGCACTGGCATGCTGTCAATTAACTTCTGGGCCACATCTGATTGCAGCCCATTCTTGCATAATCAATGCTTGGAGTTTGTCAGAATTTGTGGGTTTTTGTTTGTCCACTTGCCTCTTGAGGATTGACCACAAGTTCTCAATGGGATTAAGGTTGGGAGAAATTACTCTCGGAGGATGTGTTGGTACCATTCTTTATTCATGGCTGTGTTCTTAGGCAAAATTGTGAGTGAGTCCACTCCCTTGGCTGAGAAGCAACTGGTAGCGCTCACCTTGTCTTCTCCGGACAAGCTTTTTTTTTTTCTCCGGACAAGCTTCTCCGGACAAGCTTTTTGGGGGGATTCAGTTAATTTGCATGGCAAAGAGGGACTTTGCAATTAATTGCATTTCATCTGATCACTCTTCATAACATTCTGGAGTATATGCAAATAGCATCAAACAAACTGAGGCCGCGGACTTTGTGAAATTTAACATTTGTGTCATTCTCAAAACTTTTGGCCACGACTGTACAAACATTCCAAAGCGTCTCGGCGGTGCTTGCTCGGCTGAACAGATGGCGGGAAAAAGTTGAGAGGGCTTCACCAGATGGTTAAATAGAAGAAGAATTATCCAGAGGACCGTCTCTCCCGAATGCAAATTCAAAAACCTTGAGTGAGTTCGGAATGAGAATAAGGATCCTCAAACGTTAGGAGGCGGCAGGGTAACCTAGTGGTTAGAGCATTGGGTTAGTAACCGAAATGTTGCAAGTTCGAATCCCCGAGCTGACAAGGTACAAATCTGTCGTTCTGCCACTGAACAAGGCAGTTAACCCACTGTTCCTAGGCTGTCATTGAAAATAAGAATTTGTTATTAACTGACTTGCCAAGTTAAAAACACAAAAGCTTTCATACCGTAGGTTTAGAATGAGAAAGAACTCAGTGATTTATCACTGTTTTAGTATTCGAAGTGTGGCTTAAACTTCTGGTTTCTATTCTATACATTGTTGGCTTCATATCAACTCTATATCAGGAAGTTGTAAGAGACGGTATTTTACATACAACTTGACCCAGTGTATGCTATGTGCAGTTAAAACAGTTTAGAGGTCAACAAAAACAACATCAAGTCAAAAGGGATGTAATACACTGGACATAATGATGGGTAAATAAGAAGCACATGTGTATAAACTTAATATGTAAAGTAAAAATGTAATAAAAAGTAACACAGTAAAATAACAATAACGAGGCTATATACACGGGGACCGGTACCGAGTCAATGTGCGAGGGTACAGGTTAGTCAAGGTAATTTGTACATGTAGGTAGGGGTAAAGTGACTATGCATTGATAATAAACAATGAGTAGCAGCAATGTAAAAACAAAGGGGGAGGGGTCAATGTAAATAGTCCGGGTGGCCATTTGATGAATTGTTCAGCAGTCTTATGGCTTGGGTGTAGAAGCTGTTAAGGCGCCTTTTAGACCTAGACTTGGCACTCTGGTACCGCTTGCCTGTGCGGAAGCAGAAAGAACAGTCTATGACTTGGGCGATTGGATTCTTTCACAATTTTTGGGGTCTTCCTCTGACATCGCCTAGTATATAGGTCCTGGATGGCAGGAAGCTTGGCCCCAGTGATGTACTGGACCATACGCACTACCCTCTATAGCACCTTACGGTCGGAATGCCGAGCAGTTGCCATACCAGGTGGTGATGCAACCGGTCAGGATGCTCTCGATGGTGCAGCTGTAGACCTTTTTGAGGATCTGGGGACCCATGCCAAATATTTTCAGTCTCCTGAGGGGGAAAAGGTATTTTTGTGCCCTCTTTATAACTTTATTGGTATGTTTGGATAGTTTGTTGGTGACGTGGACAACAAGGAACTTGAAACTATCGACCCACTCCACTACGGCCCCGTTTATGTTAATTGAGGCCTGTTTGGCACTCCTTTTCCTGTAGTCCACGATCAGCTCCTTTGTCTTGCTCACATTGAGGGAAAGGTTGTTGTCCTGTCTCATCGTTTGGAGTCGTGCTTGGCCACCCAGTCAAGGGTGAACAGGGAGTACAGGAGAGAACTAAGCACGCACCCCTGAGGGGCCCCAGTCTTGACAATCAGCGTGGCAGATGTGTTGTTGCCTACCCTTGCCAGCTGGGGGTGACCTGTCAGGAAATCCAGGATCCAATTGCAGAAGGAGTTGTTTAGTCCTAGGGTCCTTAGCTTAGTGATTAGCTTTGTGGGCACTATGGTGTTGAACGCTGAGCTGTAGTCATTGAACAGCATTCTCACAGAGGTGTTCCTTTTGTCCAGGTGGGAAAGGGCAGTGTGGAGTGCGATTGTGATTGCTTAATCTATGGATCTGTTAGGGCGGTATGTGAATTGGAGTGGGTCTAGGGTTTCCGGGATGATGGTGTTGATGTGAGCCATGACCAGCCTTTCTAAGCCACTTCATGGCTACCGACGTGAGTGCTACCGGGTTGTAGTCATTTAGGCAGGTTACCTTCATTTTCTTGGGCACAGGGACTATGGTGGCCTGCTTGAAACATGTAGGTATTACAGACTTGGTTGAAGGCTGAGGTTGAAACTGTCAGTGAAGACAGTTGCAAGTTGGTCCGCGCATGCACTGAGTACACGTCCTGGTAATCCATCTGGCTCAACGGCCTTGTGAATGTTGACCTGTTTAAAGGTTTTGCTCACATCAGCTACGAAGAGTGTGATCACACAGTTGTCCGTAACAGCTGGTGCATACATGAATGCTTCATTGTTGCTTGCCTAGAAGCGAGCATAACAGGCATTTATCTCGTCTGGTAGGATCACGTAACTGGTCATCTCGCGGCTGGGTTTTCCTTTCTAGTGCATAATAGTTTGCCAGCCCTGCCACATCCGACGAACGTAAGAGCCAGTGTAGTAGGATTCAATCTTAGTACTGTATTGACACTTTGCCTGTTTGATAGTACGTCGGAAGGCATAGCGGTATTTCTTATAAGCGTTCGGATTACTGTCCCGCTCCTTGAAAGCAGCAGCTCTATCCTTTAGCTCGGTGCGGATGTTGCCTGTAATCCATATCTCTGGTTGGGATATTTACGCATGGTCACTGTGGGGACGATGTCGTCGATTCACTTATTGATGAACCCGGTGACTGAGGTAGTATACTCCTCAATGCCATTGGATGAATCCCTGAACATATTCTAGTCTATGCTAGCAAAACAATCCTGTAGCGTAGCATCCGTGTCATCTGACCACTTCCATATTGAGCGAGACACTGGTACTTCCTGCTTTAGGTTTTGCTTGTAAGTAGGAATAAGGAGGATAGAATTATGGTCAGATTTGCCAAATGAAGGGCGAGGGAGAGCTTTATATGCGTCTCTGTCTGTGTGTGGAGTAAAGGGGGCCTATGTTTTTTTCCCTCTGGTTGCACATGTGACATGCTGGTAGAAATGAGGTAAAACTAATTTAAGTTCGCCTGCAAGTCCCTGGCCACTAGGAGCGCCACTTCTGGATGAGCATTTTCTTGTTTGCTTATGGCATTATACAGCTCGATGAGTGCGGCCGTAGTGCCAGCATCGGTTTGTGGTGGTAAATACACAGATACGAATAATATAGATGAGAACTCTCTCTGTAGATAGTGTGTTCTACAGTTTATCATGAGGTACTATACCTCAGTATAGCAATACCTTGATACTTCATTAATATTAGACATTGCGCGCCAGCTGTTATTGACAAATAGACACACACCCCTGCCCCTCGTCTTACCAGACATAGCTGCTCTGTCCTGCCGATGCATGGAAAACCCAGCCAACTCTATATTATTTGTTGTCATTCAGCCATGACAAGGTGAAACATAAGATATTACAGTTTTTAATGTCCCTTTGGTAGGATAGAATTGATCGTAGATCATCCAGTTTATTTTCCAGTGATTGCACATTGGCTAATAGGACGGAGGGTAGTGGGGGTTTACCCACCCTCCAACGAATTCTCACAAGGCACCCCGACTTCCGCCCCCGGTATCTCCGTCTTTTCTTCACGCAAATGACGGAGATTTGGGCCTGGTTTAGGGAAAGCAGTGTATCCTTCGTGTCGCACTCATCACCAAAATTTTCCATGCGCACAATAAGCTTATTTCTCTCAATTTTGGTGCACAAATTTGTTTACATCCCTGTTAGTGAGCATTTATCTTTTGCCAAGATAATCCATCCACTTGACAGGGGTGGCATATCTGTAATGAGTGCGCTGAGAGTCAGGAAGCAAGTACAAGGAGTGAGTGTTTTAATAAATGAACAAAACAATAAACACGAAACACAAACAACGCACTGACATGAAACAGAGTCAATAACACCTGAGGAAGGAACCAAGGGGAGTGACAGATTTAGGGAAGATAATCAAGGAGGTGATGGAGTCCAGGTGAGTGTCATGAGGCACTGGTGCGCTTGACGATGGTGACAGGTGTGCTGGATAATCAGCAGCCTGATGACCTAGAGGCCGGCGAGGGAGTATATGTGATAATATCAAGAAGCTGATTAAACATCATTATCATTACACAGGTGCACCTTGAGCTGGGGACAGTAAAATGTGCAGTTTTGTCATACAACACAATGCCACAGATGTCTCAAGTTGAGGGAGCTTGAAATTGGCATGCTAACTGCAGGAATGTCCACCACAGCTGTTGCCAGATAATTTAACATACATTTCTCTACCATAAGCCGCCTACAACGTTGTTTTAGAGAATTTGGCAGTGCGTCCAACCGGCCTCACAACCGCAGACCACGTCTAACCATGCCAGCCTGGGACCTCCGTATACGGCTTCTTCACCTGCTTGCCACCTGGGTAGATGATGAAACTGAGGGGTATTTCTCTCTGTAATAAATCCCTTTTGTGAGAAAAAACTCATTCTGATTGTCTAGGCCTGGCTTCCAAGTGGGTGGGCCTATGCCCTTCCAGGCTGACCCATGGCTATGCTCCTGCCCAGTCATGTGAAATCCATAGATTAGGGCCTAATTTATTTATTTAAATTGACTGATTTCCTTATATGAACTGTAACTCAGTAAAATCGTTGAAATTGTTGCATGTTGCGTTTATATATTTTTGTTCAGTATAGTTATTTTTTAACAGTGATTCCATTGGCATCAACCGATCTTTAATTAGTTTCACACTTCCATCTTTTAATCAGCCCAAGATTATGGAAAAGTTGGCCAAGAAAGATGAAAGAGGCATTAAAGTAGAATGTGGCGGGCGACGACATAATTGCTGGTGAAAAGTTTAAGAAGGATTACCAGTGGAGAGTTTTGTAGACTTGATGGATATGAAATCGCAGCCTCATTCACTCGGATAATTGCTATCCCCGTTAATATGTGAGCCCTGACCCTCGGATTTGCCCCTTTACGTTTTGGAGCCACAGTTTGATGCTCCAACTTTCAAGCCCACTGTGGGCAATGCAACCACAGACAATAGTTTAACAGTTACATTAGATAATGGGACCCCAAAATTGAGAACTTAAGTTTGGCTAATTAGCAGCTTGGATAATTATAGTATTACATTTTGGAATGTATATGAATCTGAACATACTGTGTCCAGTTTAACTAGCTTACATATTGTTTGGTGTTGAACTTTGCATGACCTTTTAGCAGAAAGAACACACAGCCAAATGAATGACCATTATCAAAACACCCAGCAAATACGATTAACAACAACTGTAAAATGCAGATACACATTTACCATTAAACTTAGTCAAGACACTGATTAGCCCTTCCATTTGACGTACATCAATTAACCATATTTCTATCATTTAACCAAACAGTCCCATAATCTCAAAACAACCTCAAAACAAGTTCAAAGAATTTAAAAAAGCACAAAAACATAAACCACACCTAGCTGCAAATATAAAGGTCTGTGTGTCTGGGATATTCCCTCCAGTTTAATTATCCCATATTCAAGCTGCAGAGCTCCACTCATCCATCCAATCCTCCAATCCGCCCCCAACTCTAAACCCAGGTGATTGAATGTGCTAGCCTACCGGAACCGCGCCAGAAACCTGATATTGATAATACCATATGCGGTTTAAATTAGTCTGGGGGCCTAATCAATACTGTACAATTGTCAGGCCTTTACAGTGATGTCTGGCCTCTGCTGATGAACATCAATCTGGACACGGGCAGAGAAGCAAGGAAGAACAGTGGCCCCTGGTGCAGGTAAACAACACACACTCACACACACACACACAGACACACTGGAGAATATGCATACAAGTGAAACAGTAAAAGGCTGCTTGTTTATCTGCCATTGTCACGCCCTGACCTTAGAGAGACTTTTTTATTCTCTATTTGGTTAGGTCAGGGTGTGACTTGGGTGTGCAAATCTATGTTTCTATTTCTTTGTTGGCCTAGTATGGTTCCCAATCAGAGGCAGCTGGTTATCGTTGTCTCTGATTGGGGATCATACTTAGGCAGCCCTTTACCACCTTAGATTGTGGGATCTTGTCTATGTCTAGTTGCCTTCGAGCACTACATAGCTTCACGTTTCGTTGCACTTTGTTATTTTTGTTTGTGAGTTTCATCGGAATAAAACATGTGGAACTCTATGCACGCTGCGCCTTGGTCTACTCATTTCGATGGTCGTGACAGAAGATCCCACCATCAAGTGACCAAGCAGCTTGCCCAGGAGTGGAGGACATCCTGGACCTGGGAGGAGGTAATGGCAGGGGACAAGACCCTGCCATGGAAGCAGGCGGAGGCAGCGAGAGAGGAACGGCGACGAGACCAGGAATCAAGGAAACGACGGAAGCCTGAGAGGCAGTTTCAAAAAAAAAATGGGCGGGGGGCGGCACACGGGGTGGCGAGCGGAGCAAAGGGGGGAACAAGAACTAACTCCCTGTAATTACCGTGCCTCCAGTGTGCACCCTAAGCCCGGTGCGTTCTGTGCCTGCTTTCCGTACTTGCCGTGCTAAGGTGAGCATCTGTCCAGGACGGATTGTGCCGGCTCAGCGGTCCTGGTCTCCAGTGCGTCTCCTCGGCCCAGGTTATCCTGCGCTAGCTCTACGCATGGTATCCCCAGTTCGCCAGCACAACTCAGTGCGGCCTGCGCCAGCTCCCCGCACTTGCCGTGCTACAGGGGGTATTCAGCCAGGACGGGTTGTGCCAGCTCTACGCTCCAGACCTCCAGTCCGCCTCCACGGCCCAGTATATCCTGCGCCGGCTCTACGCACTATGCCTCCAGTGCGCCTTCACAGCCCAGTGCGTCCTGTGCCAGCTCTCCACAGTTACCGAGATAAAGTGGGTATCCAGCCAGGACGCGTTGGGCCAGCTCCACGCACCCGGCCTCCAGTACGTCTCTCCAGCCCGGTGCGTTCTGTGCCAGCCTCCAGCGACTGTCCCCAGTCCGGAGCCTCCAGCGACTGTCCCTCTGCGCCCTTGTCTACTCATTTCGACGGTCGTGACAGCCATTCACTGACATGTATGTAATATTATTAGAGGGTAAAGGAGACAACACGCAAAGCATCCAGGCCGAGTCTGTGCGTACAATAGAAATGGATGGACTTTTTTTGCCATTGTGTTGGGCCTTGTTGTTTTCTTTACTCCACTTTGACAGCTGAAATGGATAGGCTACTGTATGACTGCCCTGGGAAACATTGTATTGACAATACTAACCTATTGAATGATGAACAACAGTAATAATAGGTATCATGCATTTGATTGATTATACATGTCGGTAAAATAAATGATAAAACAGGTTGTTTGGATCCTAGATGCTGATTGGATGAGCAGCGTTCCAAGCCATGCTATATTCACAGATATTGGCATATCTGTTCCTGCTAACAGTTCAATTGGAATAATCACTGCGCGTCATAAGAATATAATTATGTTCAAGTGACTGTCTGAATATATCTCAACTTGCACATTATTTCCCCCTTTTTCTAGCCTAGCATTTGGTTTGTAACAGCGGGGGTTTGTGTAAACCTTGTTGTCTGCCTGTCCGACATCAGAAAACCGTGTTTCAATTGTGAAATGCAGTCCCCCTATACAATAGAGAGTAAACGGAGTCCAGATGAGACATTAACTTTTTCTGAGCCAAGCAAAATCACGCATAAGCATCATTGTTATGGATATAACTAAATATTAATAAAACAATTATAGTTTGCCTGTTGTGCCTTATTGCTTAAAGTAGTGGTTAACCCAATTATTGGTTTCCTTACCCTGTAAGCAGTCTATGGGCAAGTTCTGACAGCAATCCATACTTTAGGTTTCCCTGATACTGTTTAAAACTGCTAACATTTTGGCATTTGTGGTACAAATCCCATACAAGTCATGGTACTGTATCTATAATAGCATTTTTTTGTGCAAACCAATATGTAATTTTGTCATTACCCTCACAATATAAAATTAACTTTACTGGTACGTATGTCTTATAATGGTTTATGAAATAGCATTTATACTTTCTTTCAATATAATTTTATTACAGATTTTAAACTTTTGCTGCAGTTCTTTTCATATTTATATTTTACAAAGAACAGCTCCAAACCCCATCCCCACCTACCCCAATCACACCCTCTTTTTATTTACCTTCAGAGGTGAATGTATCAAATCAGACATGTTGGCTGGATTCACAACATGTGTAGCTTTAATTTGGTGTATTTCATGTGTGATTTCATGAAAGATTGATTTTTATAGTAATATATTTGGCGCGCTGCATTTTTTCTGGCTTTTGGCCGTGGGACATTAGCGTCCCAGAGAAGTTAAATGAGTAGGTGTGTCCAAACTTTTGACTGGTACTGTATATATCACTGTATTGCTTCATATAGCATGGCAAAGTACAACCAGTTGCCAGTTTATTCGGTACACCATCCTGTTCAGGAAAGTTGTTCGCTCCTACAGACAGTGAGTCATGTGGCCGTGGCTTGCTATAGAAAGCAGCCAGACAGGCATCGAGGCATTTAGTCACTGTTCGATTGAACGTTACAACTGGCAAAACGAGTGACCTAAGTGACAATAAGCGTGGTGCCAGGCGGCCAGAGGTTCCTCTGTCCACTGTCTATGTTCTTTTGCCCATCTTAATATTTTATTTTCATTGGCCAGTCTGGGATATGGCTTTTACTTTGCAACTCTGTCTGGAAGGCCAGCATCCCGGAGTCACCTCTTCACTGCTGACGTTGAGACTGGTGTTTTGCTGGTACTATTTAATGAAGCTGCCAGTTGAGGACTTGTGAGGCATCTGTTTCTCAAACTAGAACTCGAATGTACTTGTCCTCTTGCTCAATTGTGCACTGGGGCCTCCCACTCCTCTTTCTATTCCAGTTAGAGCCAGTTTGTACTGTTCTGTGAAGGGAGTAGTACACAGCGTTTTACGAGATCTTCAGTTTCTTGGCAATTTCAAGCATGGAATACCCTTAATTTCTCAGAACAAGAATAGACTGACGAGTTTCAGAAGAAAGTTATTTGTTTCTGGCCATTTTGAGCCTGTAATCAAACCCACAAATGCTGATGCTCCAGATACTCAACTAGTCCTAAAGAAGGCCAGTTTTATTGCTTCTTGCATCAGAACAAACGTTTTCAGCTGTCTGTACGCCTATGTAGATATTCCATAAAAAATCTGCTGTTTCCGGCTACAATGCTCATGGTCAACATTAACAATGTCTACATTGTAATTCTGATCAATTTGATGTTATTTTAATGGACAAAAAATGTGCTTTTCTTTCAAAAACAAGGACATTTCTAAGTCTCCCCAAACTTTTGTACTGTAGTGTAAGTATTCACACCCCTGAGTCAATACATGTTAGAATCCCCTTTGGCAGTGATTACAGCTGTGGGTGATTCTGGGTAAGTCTCTAAGAGCTTTGCAGACCTGGATTGTACAATATTTGCACATTATTATTAAAAACATTCTTCAAGCTCTGTGAAATTGTTGGCTGATCATTGCTAGACAGCCATTTTCACATATTGCCATAGATTTTCAAGCCAATGTAAGTCAAAACTGTAACTAGGCAACTCAATAACATTAAATGTTGTCTTGGTAAGCAAATCCAGTTTACTGTATACTTGGCCTTGTGTTTTAATTGAATTTGTTCCCCAGTGTCTGTTGGAAAGCAGACTGAAGCAGGTTTTCTTTTAGTATTTTGCCTGTGTTTAGCTCTATTCCATTTATTTTTATCCCAAAAAACGGACTCCCTAGTCCTTGCCAATGACAAGCATACCTATAACATGATGCAGCCACCACCATGCTTGATGTGTTGTGTTGGATTTGCCCCAAACATCAGGATACAAAGTTTTACTTTTGTGCCTAATTGCAAACAGGATGCATGTTTTGGAATATAGTTTTTTCTGTACAGGTTTGCTTCTTTTCACTCTGTAATTTATGTTAGTATTGTGGAGTAACTACAATGTTGTTGATCTATCCTAGTTTCTCTTATCACTCCTATTAAACTCTAACTGTTTTAATGTCAACATTTGCCTTCATTACCGTCAACTGAGTTAGGAAGGATGCCTGTATCTTTGTAGTGACTGGGTGTATTGATACACCATCCAAAGTATAATTAATAACTTCACCATGCTCTAAGCGACATTCCATGTCTGCTTTTTGATTTTTTTTACCCCATCAAGCAATAGGTGCCCTTCTTTGCGAGTCATTGGAAAACCTCCCTGGTCTTTGTAGTTGAATCTGTGTTTGAAATTCACTGCTCGACTGATGGACCTTACAGACAATTGTATGTGTGTGGTAGAGAAATGAGGTACTCTGTCACGCCCTGACCATTGAGAGCTGTTTATTCTCTATGTTGGTTAGGTCAGGGTGTGATTAAGGGTGGGTTATCTAAGGGTATTATATATCTATGTTGGCCTGGTATGGTTCCCAATCAGAGGCAGCTGTTTATCGTTGTCTCTGATTGGGGATCATATTTAGGTAGCCCTTTCCCAATTGTGCTTTGTGGGATCTTGTCTTGGTATTGTTGCCTGTGAGCACTACTCTGAGCTTCACATTTCGTTTGTTCGTGTTATTGTTTTTGTTCTTTAAGTTTCTGCTCCAAATAAAGGATGGAAACATACCACGCTGCATCTTGGTCCACTCCTTATAACGATCGTGACATAGTCATTCAAAAATCATGTTAAACACTTATTAGACCGTGCAAGTTATTATGTGACTTAAGTCCATTTTTACTACTGGATGTATTTAGGCTTGCCATAACAAAAGGGTTGAATACTTATTGACTCAAGACATTTCAGCTTTTCATTTTTAATTAATTTGTAAAAAATGTGAAATATATAATTCCATTTTGACATTATGGGTTATGTGTGTAGGGCAGTGAGAAAAATCTAAACTTTATCCAATTTAAATTCAGGTTGTAACACAACAAAATGTGGAAAAAGTCCAATGTGTGAATACTTTCTGAAGACACTTTAGCTCCAAAACCCTGTATACACTTGTAAATCTGAATAGATTGGATTGGTTTAAGTAATATGGCAAAAATTCCAACTAGCCTATCAGAGGGTAAGGCGTACCCGCTACTATATTGCTTATACATATCCAATTATTTTGGATCTAGCTATGACGTGCCTAGGGGTTATAGGGGCTAGGTTTTTTGGGGGTATGGGGGTCCATGTCTCCCCCTTGAGGATCAAACAGCATCGTCTGATCTTAGGCTATGCCTATGTGTCTGCCATCATACTCATCACGGATCAAGCTCTGCGCCCCGAGTGGCAACAGAGTCAATGTCCTCGCAAGATTGTCTTAGATCCCCTAACGCTCTGATCTGCCACAGCAACATCCAGGTTATCACACATACACATGCTCCACCAGCCAGTCCAGCTGACAACAATCTGCTCCTCAAATGCTAGGGGTGGATTTTCAATGTTGAATAACAGTCATCACCGTAATACGACTTTCCTCTAACTGCACATTGTTGCTTTTTTCACAATGAACCCCAAAGATAATAGTAGGACTACAGCGCACATTCTAGAACTCGAGTGAATGGAGCCCTGTGTTTATCAGTTCAATGTGTATTCTTAAGTGGAATACACGTGATGATTACAATACTCACTTGATAAAAGATGACTAAGGGGTAAGCGCAACTGCTGTGGTCTCACTACAGGAGATGTGTGTTTGCATGTGCATGCTAGCATGCATTATTCACTACACATGACAAGTGTTTTAAGCATCTGAGAGAGAGAGAGAGAGAGAGAGAGAGAGAGAGAGAGAGAGAGAGAGAGAGAGAGAGAGATGAGAGAAAGAGAGAGAAGACAGTAAAGGAGGGAGAGAGAAGAAAGGAGAAAGTAAGGGAAGGAGAGAGAGGCGAATAGAGAGACATACAGAACAAAAGGAGGGGGATAGAGAGCGATAGATTGATTCACAGTCTACATTTTATAGATAGCATAACATATGCACTTATTGACATGCAATAACTTTTTCAGTCCTATATCAAGTGACACAGTGTTTGTTTCCTGGTGCTAATTCTACTAGACCTACAGTACATCTCTGAAGTAATGGTCATATCTATACAGCCAGGTCACTTTCACCCAGTCCTTTCTAACTAGTTCACAAATGTGTAGAGGATCAAAACTAAGACACCACTGCAACCAATTCCCTAAAATAATTGCAGGCAAAAGGGTTATGGTTGTGAGATACATCAACACAGAAAGCTGAATTGCCCTTTGTTCTATGTAGTGTTGGTGTCGCCCTCTGTTGGTGGGCTTTGTCAGAGGCACTGACGGAACACCATCTTATATTTTAACATAGGACCTTATTTACAGTAAATTGTGATTTATAACATTGTTGTCACATGGGTTTTGTTTCTTTTGGATCCCATCTACCTTTCACAGAGAAAGCTGGTTTGTATTTTTTCGTCACCCCCCCACTTGCCTTTTCCATGTTTATGAAAACCTAATTAAGACACAATGTTGTTGTGATTGCTGTGCTCAAGTCACTTGCCATGAAACAAACACATTTGCAAGTGAAGCTCTTGAGTGGATTCACTTTTCTGCAATTGAGACATTGTTTCCAGGTATCGCACAATTTCAAATAATGGCTTCTGTTACATGTTTTCAATTAGCCATATGGAGGAGATGCAGTGCTCATTCAACATGCAACACAAACTGACTTTAGCATGTCTATTGTTAGCCTCGCAAGCCGCATGATCTTGCGAGATGACATGAATGTTCGCTACCACCGAATGATAGCGCTGCTGTAATCAGTCTGGTAATCACGAGGCTAGTCTATTGTAGCTGTGGGTAGAAAACAATGGTGAGTAGCGTGGCATTGCTCTGCGCTACAATAATGACATAGAGTGATGAAAACAAAACAATTTAATATTTACTGCTAACAAGTTCTTAATAACGTGCACCCAATTGAGGACTTGGAACCCTTCAAAACAAATAGCCTCCATTTTAAAATCTTCCAATGTGACTCTGTTACCCTCCGAGGGAATATGTTGCTAGGGAAAGACCTTCGAGATATATGGCGTTTGTAAAAAAAATAATATACATGTACAGTTGAAGTCGGAAGTTCACATACACTGAGGTTGGAGTCATTAAAACTCATTTTTCAAACACTCCAAAAAAAAATTGTTAACAAACAATAGTTTTGGCAAGTTGGTTAGAACATCTACTTTGTGCATGACACAAGTAATTTCTGCAACAATTGTTTACAGATTATTTCACTCACTGTATCACAGTTCCAGTGGGTCAGAAGTTGACATACACTAAGTTGACTGTGCCTTTAAACAGCTTGGAAAATTCCAGAAAATTATGTCATGGCTGTAGAAGCTGCTGATATGCTAATTGACATCCTTTGAGTCAATTGGAGGTGTACCTGTGGATGTATTGCAAGGCCTACCTTCAAACGCAGTGCCAGTCAGTCAAGACCTCAGAAAAATAATTGTAGACCTCCACAAGTCTGGTTCATCCTTGGGAGCAATTTCCAAATGCCTGAAGGTACCACGTTCATCTGTACAAACAATACTACGCAAGTATAAACACCATGGGACCACACAGCGTCCAACCCATCAGGAAGGAGACGTGTTCTGTCTCCTAGAGATGAACGTACTTTGGTGCGAAAAGTGCAAATCAATCACAGAACAACAGCAAAGGACCTTGCAAAGATGCTGGAGGAAACAGGCACAACAGTATCTATATTCACAGTAAAACGAGTCCTATACCGACATAACCTGAAAGGCTGCTCAGCAAGGAAGAAGCCACTGCTCAAAAACCCCCATAAAAAAAGCCAGACTACGGTTTGCAACTCAACTACACATGGGGACAAAGATTGTACTTTTTTGAGAAATGTCCTGTGGTCTGATGAAACAAAAATAGAACTGTTTGGCCATAATGACCTTCGTTATGTTTGGAGGGAAAAGGGGGAGGCTTGCAAGCCGAAGACCACCATCCCAGCCATGAAGGACAGGGTGGCAGCATCATGTTGTGGGGGTGCTTTGCTGCAGGAGGGACTGGTGCACTTCACAAAATAGATGGCATCATGAGGAAGGAAAATTAGGTGGATATATTGACGCAACATCTCAAGACATCAGTCAATAAGGTAAAGCTTGATCGCAAATGGGTCTTCCAAATGGACAATGACACCAAGCATACTTCCAAAGTTGTGGCAAAATGGCTTAAGGACAACAAAGTCAAGGTATTGGAGTGGCCATCACAAAGCCCTGACCTCAATCCTATAGAAAATGTGTGGGCAGAACTGAAAAACATGTGTGAGCAAGGAGGCCTACAAACCTGACTCAGTTACACCAGCTCTGTCACGAGGAATGGGCCAAAATTCACCCAACTTATTGTGGGAAGCTTGTGGAAGGCTACCCAAAATGTTTTATCCAAGTTAAACAATTTAAAAGAAATGGTACCAAATACTAATTGAGTGTATGTACACTTCGGACCCACTGGGAATGTGATGAAAGAAATAAAATTCTCTCTACTATTATTCTGACATTTCACATTCTTAAAATAAAGTGGTGATCCTAACTGACCTAAAACAGGGAATTTTTACTAGGATTAAATGTCAGAAATTGTGAAAAACTGAGTTTGAATGTATTTGGCTAAGGTGTAAGTAAACTTCCGACTTCAACTGTATATTGCTTATTAGAACTGCATAAGTGTTGCTCTCCACTTCCTCGAGGACCAAGTTTTGAAATCAGTGGAATTAAAGTATGATAGCTAAGGAGATGTAGAAAACACCTGTCTCCAGATTAAGGGCAACCATGGCATCCGTGACAGGGAGATGCGTCCAACCATGATAAGTACGGGTAAAATAATCTAGCTACATTTTCAAATATTACACATTTCTAATTTTGACAATGTTGTTTTCATTTCAAGTTAAAGTCTACTGTTAGCTAGCTAGCTAACATTAGCTGGCTGCCTCGCTAGCTAACATTACGTGTATTATCTTAATCGTATGTCAGATCCATTTGCTTGGCTAGTTATAGCCTAAAGTTAGATAGCTCATGCAGGGTAGTAACGTCATGAGTTGGGATTATGGTTCATTGTTTACCTAGCTAGCTATCTGCAACAAAAGACTCCACTATGCAAGGAACCATTTCGGATGTGATCATAAATTAAGCCTGACCATCTACTCCGATTTCAGAGCACTCTCGACTGAGTGTGCCAGATGCGCAGAAGAAATTATGAATTTACGAATGGTCAACACCCGTAAGTAAACGTCAGGAAAAAAGTGTTGTTAAAATGTGGCCAGCAGCACAGTTAAAGTCACAAATGCTCTGGATAACATAAAAACTCCTTAACTTGCTGTGCTAGGGAGAGTAATGTTCAGTGAGCTGTTCTCTCATTTGTGCCTGGAAGTAGCTAGCAAGTTAGCCAGTTAGCTTGGCTGCTTGACTGCTGTTGTTACTACAGAACACTCGGATCAATCGGATCAACCCTTAAAGAGATGGGGCCAGGCTAAAGCTTAAGAGGGTGTGAACGATACTGAATGGGTGTAGACAAAGAAAAGTCTCTGCAAAATTCTCTGCAGTATTATAAATAGCAGACTACATCATTTCCTTGACGAACACAACGTCCTGAGCAGAAGCCAGATTGGATTTCTAAAAAATGATCGTACAACAGACCACATTTACACCCTCCACACTCTAATTGATAAACAAGTTAACCAAAACAAAGGCAAAATCTACTCGTGTTTTGTAGATTTCAAGAAAGCATTTGATTCAATTTGGCACGAAAGTCTTTTTTATAAACTAATAGAAAGTGGTATTGGAGGAAAAACATATGATTTTATTAAATCAATGTACACTAAAAACAAATGTGCGGTTAAAATTGGCAACAAGCAAACAGACTTCTTCTCTCAGGGGCGGGGAGTGAAACAGGGCTGCCCAATAAGTCCAACATTATTTAACATCTACATTAATGAATTGGCAAAAACATTAGAAGAATTGGCAGCACCTGGTATCACCCTACACAACACTGAAATCAAGTGTCTGCTGTACGCAGATGACCTGGTGCTGCTGTCTCCCACTAAAGAGGGGTTACAGCAGCACCTAGATCGTCTTCACAGGTTCTGTCAGACCTGGGCTCTGACCGTTAACCTAAAAAATACAAATATAATGATATTCCAAAAAAGGTCGGGAAATAAGGATGACAAATATAAATTCTATTTGGACACAGTTCTATTAGAACACACCAAAAACTACACATATCTAGGACTAAATATGAGCAACACAGGTAGCTTTCACATGGCTGTGAATGAGCTGAGAGACAAAGCAAGAAGAGCATTTTATGCCATTAAAAGGAACATCAAAATTGAAATTCCAATTAGAATCTGGCTCAAAATTTTTCAATCAGTTATAGAACCAATTGCTCTATATGGCAGTGAAGTATGGGGTCCACTCTCTAATAACGAATTTACTAAATGGGACAAACATCCAACTGAAATATTGCATGCAGAGTTTTGCAAGACTGTATTGCAAGTACAAAGAAAAACTCAAAATAACGCATGTAGGGCAGAATTGGGCCAATACCCCCTCCTCATTCGAATAGAAAAAAGAGCCATCAAATTTTACAACCATCTAAAAACAAGTGACCCTAAAACATTCCATCACACAGCTCTACAATGTCAAGAGATGAAACCAGAGAAGAGTCCCCTCAGCCAGCTGGTTCTGAGGCTCAGTTCACCAACCCAAACCAACCCCATAGAGCCTCGGGACAGCCCTCAGAAAATCTGGCCCAACCAAATCATCACAAAACAAAAAGAAAAATATATAACCTATTGGAAAGACACCACAAAAAATCAAAGTAAACTTCAATGCTATTTGGCTCTAAACAGACAGTACATGGTGGCAGACTATCGGACCACTGTGACTGATAGAAAACTGAGGAAAACATTGACTAGGTACAGACTCAGTGAGCACCGTCTGGCTATAGAGACCGGTCGTCACAGACAAACCTGGCTGCCCAGAGAGGACAGGCTGTGCTCACTCTGCTCCAGAGGAGAGGTAGAGACAGAGGTGCATTTCCTACTACACTGTGACAAATACTCAGACCTAAGAGCATATTTCTTTCCCAAAATTATAACTCAATACAAAGAATTTGAAACTATAAAAGATGAAGAAAAAATCAAATATTTATTGGGTGAAAAGCCAAAATGTGCAGTTTTGGCAGCCAAATGTGTGTCTTCCTGCCACAACCTGAGGGACAGCCAGTGAAAAATGCAAAGTAATGTTGATAATATTTCCCGTTTAGCTTAGTTTTGTTTTGTCTTTCATACCAGGTCATATGTCTTCTCAAGTCATATTGACACTGGTCTACTACTGTTGCTTTAATTTATTGTTGTTCTGATTAATATTGTTGTTGTAGTTGTTGTTAATGGTAATCCCATGTCCACTACTACTGTTATTTTTGCTGTTGGTCCCACCATTTATTTATATATAAATATATATATATTTTGTATATATATACATATATATTTGATTTTTATTTTCGATATGTATACATTGACAATGTAAGTAATAACGAACTTGCCATGTCAATAAAGTCAATTGAATTGAATTGAATTGAATTGAAAAGCTCTCCAGTTAGTACCAAAACATTCAAAGGACATTTGAAGGTTCAAAGCAGAAATACTTTCCCATTGTTCCTCAAATGCAGTGTATGAAGTACCATTTTGGAGCTCTGTGTCTCTGCTTTTATCCAACGTAAAAAACACAATTTCAAATGTACATAAGACTGAAATCAACGCAGTCAGTCAAATATGGAATCATGTAGTAACTAAAAAAGTGTTGGTTTAACACTTTTTCGTTACATGATTACATATGTGTTATTTCATAGTGTTGATGTATTCACTATTATTCTACAATGTAGACAATAGTAAAAATAAAGAAAAACCCTTGAATGAGTAGGTGTGTCCAAACTTTTGACTGGTGCTGTATATATAATTGAAATGTGCCTCATACCTTGGCCTAATCATGGTTCATAAACTTGCATTACCTTTGATTTGTGTTCATTAGTTGCAATGTAATTTATTTCTGTGAAATCATATGTATTGTTATTGGGCACAATAGGACATGTTTCAACTTGGACCTCCTGATTGTCCATTCATTTGGCTTTGAAATGTTCCCATCAATGAAAGCCTATTACAGAAGGACTAAAAATGTTTAGTATTCATTCAACACCAGGGAGAATCCTAAGGTATGATTATTACCATGGTGAACATGATCATTCTTCTTTTCAAACACCTGTAGAGTTCCTCGGGGAATACACTGATCAAATCAACCAAAGCCATTCAGGGAACCAGTAGTGCAGAAATTACTTTAATAATACAAAACACTTCAAATGTCAGGTCCCTGGAACAAACTAAGTTTACAGTGTCTAAGCCTTTATCCTTCCTTTTCAGTGGTGTAAAGTACTTTAGTAAAAATACTTTAAAGTACTACATAACTCGTTTTTGATGGTATCAGCACTTTACTGTTCATATTTTTGACCACTTTCACTTTTACACCCATACATTCCTAAAGAAAATAATGTACTTTTTACTCCGTACACTTTCCCTGACAACCAAAAGCACTCGTTACAATTTGAATGCTTAACATGACAGGAAAATGGTCCAATTCATGCACTTATCAAGAGAACATCCCTGCTCATCCCTACTGCCTCTGATTTGGCTGGCTCACTAAACACAAATGCTTCATTTGTAAATTATGTCTGAGTGTTGGAGTGTGCACCTGACTATCCGTAAATTTAAAATAAAATACAAATTGTGCCGTCTGTTTGCCATATATAATACATTTGAAATTATTTATACTTTTACTTTTGAGTATATTTAAAATCAAATACTTCGACTTTTACTCAAGTAGTATTTTAGTGGGTGACTCACTTTTACTTCAGTCAGTATCTTTACTTTTACTCAAGTATGACAATTGGGTACTTTTTCCACCACTGTTCATTTTGTACTTCCTCTCCCATTAAAGGTGTGAGAATGTAAACTTAGTGTTATATAAAACATTACCCTTTCTTGTAATATGAGTAGTATTTTGATATCAATCACAATTTTCAATAAAAATGGAAAAATATCAACATGAATATAAAAACATTAAAATGTTGGGTCAGCAAATGTGTCAATATATTGTTGAACATAATACTCTATATGCATATCAAAGTTCCAGAGTGCTACTTTTAGTCCAATTTGTAAGCCAACAGAGTGAATGTGAAAATGGATAAAAAATGTCCCCTTCGCTGGTAATTTGCAGGATGTGCAATGATACAATAAAAGGAGGGCTGTGATTGGTTACATTGCCTACTATGCCAATTTCTCTGTATAAAATGGGCCATATCTTTCAAACTAGCAGAGATCCAACTCTGAAACTTGTATATGCCAGTAGAGTACATTATGTTCAACAATAATTTGAAACATTTGCCAAATCACATTTTTATATTTTCTATATTCATGTTTATATTTTAAAATAATTTCCCTAGAAACACAAGCATTTCGCTACACCCACAATAACATCTGCTAAACATGTGTATGTGACCAATATTGTATTTTTTATTTTATATATTCATAAAATAAAATAAATAAAAATTGTTATTGAAATCAAAATACTACTCATATTACAAATCTGTAGAACCTACAGATTAAACATTATGTAGTCTTAAAGGAGGCCTGGGTAAGGCCACAATGTCATAAATATACCAACTTTGAATTATTTCTCAATTATGCTTTCTCAATTATGCTTTATTTACAAATGTCAAATATATGTCAACAATCCTTTCTCCAAAGAACCATACTATGGATTAAATCTTGTGAAAATCATGGTATTTTTTTGTCCTCCCTTGGTGAGGATTCACTCTTTTGTGAATAGCCATTGTGGGCATTAGAATGAATCCTTTTATTTATCTGTTGCCACAATTTCCATGTCTCCTTGATGTAATCTATTGTACTTTTTTGCTTCCTACCATTTCTACAAGCATGCCATTTTTGGTTCCTTGAACAATTTTCAAACAATTTTCCTTCTCAAAAGGCAGCAGCTTTTAATCAAATCATACATTTGCCGTGGGGCTATATGGGGTACTTCGATCAGGGAACCAAGAGCACTCGATCAGGCCAAGTCCAAAGGGAACAAAACAATTGGGTAAAATACCTTCGGCAGACGAATCAAAGGCTGCAATCAGGAAATCAAGCTGTTTGCTGAATTGTCCCTGATGCGTCATCAACGAGCCTGAATAGCTTGTTGATTTGTCCTTCAACACTACAAAGGCAGCTCTCAATGTGTTTGCATGTAAACTGGCGGCACTTCAAATCCTCTCAATAAAATGGAAAAAACTCAGAGTGGAAAGGCGTCCACGGTGTAGCTGTGAAAGTGCAAAAACTTTATAAGTAAACAACCTAACAATACACAAACATTTCCAGAGGAAATAGGGTTATAGGGAAATAGGGTTTTCCTATGATTTGGTCTGAGATTACTGTAGCAGATCTACAAGCTCACTTGCAAGTTGATCCCTTGACAGCAGCCAACAAGTAAACCAATCTATATATTTGCATGCAAGAGAGGGACAGAGAGAGAGCGAGGGAGAGTTGGAAGCAGTTGGGGCTGCCGCTGCTCGACTGAAATTTCATAGAGGATCATGTCTACAAATGTTAATTCTACCCATTAATACCCCCCCGCGTTAGTTTCATCCCCTGTTAATAAGCTTGAAATTTAAAGAAGACAGAACATATTGGCCTTGTTACGTAGGAAGTGATAAGGCCCTGTAATACACATAAAAAACAGAGGAGGGAAATAACAGCAAGCGACAGGCATTCCACACCACAAGGAAAAAAGCTATAGCCCCTCTAATGTCCAATGGAGGTCTCCAACTGGCTCTTTTGCAATCTAATATGGGTTGAATCCTTACTTAAAAATATGTGCTGGAATATTATTGGCTCTGTTGTTGTGACAAAGGAAAATATTTGTTCAATAGGTTTGGTCAAGTATCGCAGGGGGTTACATGAAATGAATATTAGCATGTAACATTTGAGTGTAGAGGTTAATACAGAGGGAAATGCATTTGGCGCCCCCTACTAGATGCTCAGGCTAATATGAGGAAGGCTAAATTGACTGGATACATGGTGGTTTCTTTCAGCACTGCACTCACTGGCAGTCAAGTGATGAAATGTCCCTGCTATACACTTGAGTGCCTATCACGTAGTCAAAGGGAAGTTGAGAGAGGGCAGAGTGTATGTATGACTTGTCTCCCTTTTGGGTTACATCCCCCCTCAATTTGTCGAGGCATGGACTCTACAAGGTGTCGAAAGCATTTCCACAGGGATGCTGGCCCATGTTGACTCCAATGCTTCCCACAGTTGTGTCAAGTTGGCTGGATGTCCTTTGGGTGGTGGACCGTTCCTGATACACACGAGAAACTGTTGAACAATAAAAACCCAGAAGCGTTGCAGTTCCTTACACAAACGGGTGGCCTGGCACCTACTACCATACCCCGTTCAAAGGCAGTTACATTTTTTGATCTTGCCCATTCACTCTCTGAATGGCACACATACACAATCCATGTATCAAGGCTTACAATCCTTCTTTAACATGTCTCCTCCCTTTCATCTACACCGATTGAAGTGGATTTAACAAGTGACATCAATAAGGGATCATAGCTTTCACCTGTTCAGTCTATGTCATGGAAAGAGCAGGTGTTCTTAATGTTTTTATACTCAGTGTATAATGCAATAACATTTTCTGAAAACCCTGGATATGTTTGGCATTCAAGCCAGGACAATTGACTTTAAATCTAGAATAATAGCCTTGTTGGTTAGTCTGCTATTGTTCTTTTCTTCACATTCTATGAACAACCTACATTAAATACACAAAAGTATGTGGACACCCCTTCAAATGACTGGATTCAGCTATTTCAGCCACATCCGTTACTGACAGGTGTATAAAATCGAGCACACCGCCATGCAATCTCCATAGACAAACATTGACAGTAGAATGGCCTTACTGAAGAACTCGGTGACTTTCAAAGTGGCCCAGTCATAGGATGCCACCTTTCCAACAAGTCAGCTCGTCAAATTTCTGCCCTGTTAGAGCTGCCCCGGTCAACTGTAAGTGCCGTTATTGTGAAGTGGAAACGTCTAGGAGCAACGACAGCTCAGCTACGAAGTGGTAAGCCTCACACGCTCACAGCATGGGACTGTCGAGTGCTGAAGCTCGTAAAAATCATCTGCCCTCGGTTTCAATACTCACTACTGAGTTCCAAACTGTCTCTGGAAGCAACTTAAGCACAATAACTGTTCGTCGAGAGCTTCATGAAATGGGTTTCCATGGCCGAGCAGCTGCACATAACCCTAAGAGTGGTGTAAAGTTCGCTGCCATTGGACTCTGCAGCAGTGGAAACGCGTTCTCTGGACTTGAATCAAGCTTCACTCTCTGGCAGTCCGATGGATGAATCTGGGTTTGGCGGATGCCAGGAGAACGCTACCTTCCCTGAATGCATAGTGTCAACTGTAAAGCTTGACGGAGGAGGAATAATGGTCTGTGGCTGTTTTTCATTGTTGGGTCCCCTTAGTTCCAGAGAAGGGAAATCTATATGCTACAGCATACAACGACATTCTAAACAATTCTGTGCCTCCAACTTTGTGGCAGCAGTTTGGGGAGGCCCTGTCCTGTTTTAGCAAGACAATACCCCGTGGAAGGCCGACTGCGAGCCAGACCTTATCGCCCAACATCAGTGCCCGACCTCATTAATTCTCTTGTAGCTGAATGGAAGCATGTCCCAGCAGCAATGTTCCAACATCTAGTGGAAAGCCTTCCCAGAAGAGCGGAGGCTGTTATAGCAGCAAAAGGGGGGACCAACTCCGCATGAATTCCCATGATTTTGGAATGAGATGATTGACGAGAAGGTGTCCACATACTCTTGGTCATGTTGTGTATGTGAAATGTTTTATGAATGTAATGCTTGTTGTAAGAAACCATGAGCTGTTACAAATGCCTACAGCAAGTTTTATAATGCTATTTTGCATATACAGTTGAAGTCAGAAGTTTACATACACTTATGTTGGAGTCATTAAAACTAGTTTTTCAACCACTCCACAAATTTCTTGTTAACAAACAATAGTTTTGGCAAGTCGGTTAGGATATCTACTTTGTGAATGACACAAGTAAATTTTCCAACAATTGTTTACAGATTATTTCACTTATAATTCACTGTATCACAATTCCACTGGGTCAGAAGTTTACATACACTAAGTTGACTGTGCCTTTAAACAGCTTGGAAAATTCCAGAAAATGATGTCATGGCTGTAGAAGCTGCTGATATGATAATTGACATCATTTGAGTCAATTGAAGGTGTAACTGTGGATGTATTTAAAGGCCTACCTTCAAATGCAGTGCCTCTTTGCTTGACATCATGGGGAAAAAAATAAATCAGCCAAGACATCAGAAAAAAAAGTTGTAGACCTCCACAAGTCTGGTTCATCCTTGGGAACAATTTTCAAACGCCTGAAGGTACCACATTCATCTGTACAAACAATAGTACGCAAGTGTAAACACCATGGGACTACGCAGCTGTCATACCGCTCAGGATTGAGACGCGTTCTGTCTCCTAGAGAAAAGTGCAAATCAATCCCAGAACAACAGCAAAGGACCTTGAGAAGATGCTGGAGGAAACAGGTACAAAATTATCTATTTCCACAGTAAAAACGAGTCCTATATCGACATAACTGGAAAGGCCGCACAGCAAGGAAGAAGCCACTGCTCCAAAACCACCATAAAAAAGCCTGACTACGGTTTGCAACTGCACATGGGGACAAAGATTGTACTTTTTGGAGAAAAGTCCTCTGGTCTGATGAAACAAAAATAGAACTGTTTGGCCATAATTACCATTGTTATGCTTGGAGGAAAAAGGGGGAGGCTTGCAAGCCGAAGAACACCATTCCAAACGTGAAGCATGGGCGTGGGAGCATCATGTTGTGGGGGTGCTTTGCTGCAGGAGGGACTGGTGCACATCACAAAATAGATGGCACCATGAGGTCGGAAAAGTGTGTGGTTATATTGAAGCAACATTTCAAGACATCAGTCAGAAAGTTAAAGCTTGGTCGTAAATGGACAATGACCGCAAGCATACTTCCAAAGTTGTGGCAAAATGGCTTAACCTGTCTAGGATCAGCGTGGCGCTAGCGGCACACCCCCCCCCCCCCCCACTGAAAAACCAGTGCCGCGAAATTCAAAAAAAATATTTTTTTAAAATATTTAACTTTCACACATTAAAGTCCAATACAGCTAATGAAAGACACAGATCTTGTGAATCCAGTCAACATTTCCGATTTTTAAAATGTTTTACAGGGAAGACACAATATGTAAAGATGTACATCTATTACCTAAAAACACATTAGCATAATCCACCATCTTTTATTTGTCCACCAACACCAGTAGCCATCACCAATTCGGCTAAACTAAGATATTTATAGCCCCTAACCAACAAAAAAACTCATTAGATGACAGTCTGATAACATATTTATGGTATGGGATAGGTTTTGTTAGAAAAAAGTGCATATTTCAGGTAGATGGCATAGTTTACAATTGCACCCACCATCACAAATGGACTAGAATAATTACAATGAGCAACGTGTTTACCTAACTACTAATCATCAAACATTTCGTAAAAATACACAGCATACACGAATCGAAAGACACAGATCCTGTGAATACAGACAATATTTCAGATTTTCTAAGTGTCTTACAGCGAAAACACAATAAATCGTTATATTAGCTTAGCACATAGCAATTAGCAGCCCAGCATTGATTCTAGCCAAAGTGAGCGATAAAAGTCAACATCGCCAAAAGATATTAATTTTTTCACTAACCTTCTCAGAATTCTTCCGATGACACTCCTGTAACATCACATTACAACATGCATATACAGTTTGATCGAAAATGTTTATATTTAGCCACCAAAATCATGGTTAGACAATGTGAAATGTAGACAAGCTGGTAAAGAAAAAGTCCTTGCGCCACTTAGACAGTGATCTACTCTTATACATAAATACTCATAAACGTGACTAAAAAATATAGGGTGGACAGGGATTGATAGACAATTTAATTCTTAATACAATTGCGTTATTACATTTTTTAATTCATCCTTACTTTTCAATACAGTTTGCGCCAAGCGAAGCTACGTCAAAAAACATGGCGTCCTAAGCCACTAAAATGTTTCGACAGAAACACGATTTATCATAATAAAAATGTCCTACCTTGAGCTGTTCTTCCATCAGTATCTTGGGCAAAGGATCCTTTCTTGGGAGAAATCGTCTTTTGGTGGAAAGCTGTCCTCTTGCCATGTGGAAATGTCAACTGCGTTCGGGATGAACTGAAAAGCGTGCCCAACTTTTCACATCGTTGCAAAAATAAATGTCCCAAAATCGCACTAAACGGATATAAATTGCTATAAAACGCTTTAAATTAACTACCTTATGATGTTTTTAACTCCTATAACGAGTGAAAAGATGACCGGAGAAATATAACAGGCTAAACTAACGCTTGGAACAGGTGCGCGCCGGTGTCCTCTAGGCTCATGACGCAGCTCCCAAAGAATGACTAGCTTCAGGGTTTTTTCATTTGTAGGGCCTGTGAACGCGCAATCGACCCCGTTGGAATCGTCATCACGTAAAGGCATCCAGGGGAAGACGTAAGAAGTGTCCGTATAGTCATAGCAACGACAGTGCCCTTTTAACTGACTTCAGAAGAGTGGCCAACATTTCTCAAATCTGACTCCATGTCAGGGAAATTGCTGTAGAATGGGCTCTGTTCCACTTAGAGACAACATTTCAACTCCTATAGAAACTATAGACTGTTTTCTATCCAATAATAATAATAATATGCATATTGTACGATCAAGGATTTTGTGGGAAGCCGTTTCAAAAATTTGCCAAATTAGCATAAATAGTCTAAACAGCGCCCCCATCCCCAACAGGTTAAGGACAACAAAGTCAAAGTATTGGAGTGGCCATCACAAAGCCCTGACCTCAATCCTATCGAAAATTTGTGGGCAGAACTGAAAAAGCGTGTGCGAGCAAGGAGGGCTACAAACCTGACTCAGTTACACCAGCTCTGTCAGAAGGAATGGGCCAAAATTCACCCAACTTGTTCTGGGAAGCTTGTGGAAGGCAATTTTTACTAGGATTAAATGCCAGGAATTGTAAAAAACTGAGTATAAATGTATTTGGCTAAGGTGTATGTAAACTTCCCACTTCCACTGTATATTAGATGTGAAACTCACCCTCAGTTTATTTGCTGGAGTACATTGGTGACATCACCTTCCCTGAGATCTGAACCCAACTGTCGCTCATGCTGACAGACCAGTTTCTTGCTTTATTGGATAAAAGGCGCTGTATGGTCATTCCAATGTCTGCATTGACCGTGCAGCATTTACAGTGTAATGGCTTCTGCAGAAGTCAGGGCATTCATACTTCTTGTGCTACGCTGAGCAGCGCCAGAGCTGTTGTCAAGGAAGTGAGTTTGTTTATACAGGACATCCTGTCCTCACCTACTGTCAACCAATCATCTCAATGCGGAGCTATACGGAGCCCTCCACATTGTTACAAAGTTTGAGAGGTGCACAGCGATGCGGTACGGAGCCTCTGCGTGCCTCCGGAGGCTTCGCAATTGCGTCACACCTTCCATACAGTGCCTGCGACCACATTTTTGGATCAATAATAAATAGGCTCTAAGACTGTTGGCTTTGAGTTGCGTAGAAGGTTGTGTGTTAAAGCCCCCCTTGAAACAAAACCGAATGCACTCTGTTGCACATAAACCATTAGGAATGCAATGGTAATAAAAATGTATTGAAGGGATAGTTTGGGATTTTGGCAATAACAATAACTTTATCTACTTCCCCAGAGTCAGATGAACTCGTGGATACCATTTTTATGTATCTGTATCCATTATGAAGGAAGTGATTAACCAATCTTCATTGATGAAAGCACTAATCTCTTGCTTAAGTGAAAATAAAATGGGATCTCCCCCAGAGCAATTGTCTCATTCTTGTGTCAATGTGAAAGCACCTTATTGCTATTCTTCGCTCATAATGTTAACCAATGTGTCACGCCCTGGCCTTAGTATTATTGGTTTTCTTTATTATTTTAGTTAGGTCAGGGTGTGACATGGGTTATGTTTATGTTTTTGTTGGTTTTGGGTGTTTATTTGGTAAAGGGGTTATGGGGTGGAGTATATGGTTTTGTGTTGAGTGTATATGTCTAGCGTTGTCTATGTTGGTTAGTTATCTAGGAGAGTCTATGGTTACCTGAATGAGTTCCCAATTAGAGACAGCTGATTTCGGTTGTCTCTGATTGGGAGCCTTATTTAGGGTAGCCATAGGCTCTCATTGGTTGTGGGTAATTGTCTATGTAAGAACGTTTGTAGCCTGTTTGTATGTGCACAACGTTTGTAGCTTCACGGTCGTTTTGTTGTTTTGTATAGTTTTGTTAAAGTGTTTCGTGTCGTGTTCATCTTCGTCTTTTAAATAAAAAAAGAGAAGATGTATTCATATCCAGCTGCGCCTTGGTCCTCATTCTCTCCAGTACACGATCGTGACAGAATTACCCACCATAGGACCAAGCGGCATGACCAGCGGCAACAGGAGAAATACAAGGATTCATGGACATGGGAGGAAATTTTAGACCGGGAGGTACCAGGAGAATATAACCGCCCCAAAGCTGAGCTGGAGGCAGCGAAAGCAGAGAGGCGGCGATATGAGGAGCTAGCTCGGAGACAGGAAAAGGAACCTACAAAGGATCTGGGCTACACTACGTGGGAGGAGATCGACAGGTGGGCGATCAACCCAGGGAGAGTGCCGGAGCCCGCCTGGGATTCTCTGGCGCAGTGCGAGGAGGGATACCGGCGAATGGAGGCAGCACGACGAAGCGGTAGGAAGCCTGTGGGAAAACCCAAAAAATTTCTTTGGGGGGGGCTTAAAGGGAGAGTGGCGAAGTCAGGTAGGAAACCTGCGCCTACTCCCTGTAATTACCGTGGAGAGCGAGAGTACGGGCAGACACCGTGTTACGCAGTAGAGCGCACGGTGTCTCCTGTACGTGTGCATAGCCCGGTGCGGGTTATTCCACCTCCCCGCACTGGCAGGGCTAGATTGAGTATTGAGCCGGATGTCATGAAGCCGGCCCTACATATCTGGCCACCAGTGCGTCTCCTCGGGCCGGTTTACATGGCACCAGCCTTACGCATGGTGTCCCCGGTTCGCCTACATAGCCCGGTGCGGGTTATTCCACCTCCCCGCACTGGTCGGGCAACGGGGAGCATTCAACCAGGTAAGGTTGGTCAGGCTCAATGCTCAAGGGAGCCAATACGCCTGCACGGTCCGGTATTTCCGGCGCCACTTTCCCGCCCCAGTTCAGTGCCACCAGTACATACACCACGTAACAGGCTTCCAGTGTGTCTCCAGAGCCCTGTTCCTCCTCCACGCACTCGTCCTATGGTGCGTGTCTCCAGCCCGGTATCACCAATTCCGGCACCACGCACTAAGCTTTTTGTGCGTCTCCAGAGTCCTGTGCATCCTGTTGCTGCTCCCCGCATTAGCCCTGAGATGCGTGTCCCCAGTCCGGTACCACCAGTTCCGGCCCCACGCACTAGGCCTAATGTGCGTCCCCAGGGTCCAGTATGCCCTGTTCCTGCTCCCCGCACTAGCCCTGAGATGCGTGTCCCCAGCCCGGTGCCACCAGTCCCGGCACCACGCACCAGGCCTACAGTGCGCCTCAGCCGGCAGGAGTCTGCCGTCTGCACAGCGATGACTGAACTGCTCGTCTCCCCAGCGCCATCTGAGCCATCCGTCTCCCCAGCGCCATCTGAGCCATCCGTCTCCCCAGCGCCATCTGAGCCATCCGTCTGCAATGAGCCTGCAAAGCCGCCCGTCTGCCATGAGCCTGCAAAGCCGCCCGTCTGCCATGAGCCCACTGAGCCGTCCTCCAGACAGGAGCCGCTAGAGCCGCCAGCCAGACAGGAGCCGCTAGAGCCGTCCGTCAGACAGGATCTGCCAGAGCCGCCAACCAGACAGGATCTGCCAGAGCCGCCAACCAGACAGGATCTGCCAGAGCCGCCAACCAGACAGGAGCAGCCAGATCAGTCAGCCAGCCATGAGCAGCCAGATCCGTCAGCTAGCCATGAGCAGCCAGATCCGTCAGCTAGCCATGAGCAGCCAGATCCGTCAGCCAGCCATGAGCAGCCAGATCCGTCAGCCAGCCATGAGCAGCCAGATCCGTCAGCTAGCCATGAGCAGCCAGATCCGTCAGCTAGCCATGAGCAGCCAGATCCGTCAGCTAGCCATGAGCAGCCAGATCCGTCAGCTAGCCATGAGCAGCCAGATCCGTCAGCTAGCCATGAGCAGCCAGATCCGTCAGCCAGCCATGGGCCATCCCTCAGTCCGGAGCTGCAGTCCCTCAGTCCGGAGCTGCAGTCCCTCAGTCCGGAGCTGCCATTCCTCAGTCCGGAGCTGCCCCTTACCCTGGTGCTGCCCCTTACCCTGGTGCTGCCCCTTACCCTGGTACTGCCCCTGACCCTGGTACTGTCCCTGACCCTAGTACTGCCCCTGACCCTGGTACTGCCTCTTACCCTGGTACTGCCCCTTAGTCCGGAACTGCCCCTGAATGCAATGGGGTTAAGGTGGAGGGGGGTCGTTTGGAGGAAGCCTAGGAGGTGTTTAGGTACTGTGGTGACGTGGGGACCGCGACCAGAGCCGGAGCCGCCACCGTGGATGGAAGCCCACCCAGACCCTCCCCTAGACTGTGTATGGTGCGCCCGGAGTTCGCGCCTCAAGGGGGGGGTTATGTCACGCCCTGGCCTTAGTATTATTGGTTTTCTTTATTATTTTAGTTAGGTCAGGGTGTGACATGGGTTATGTTTATGTTTTTGTTGGTTTTGGGTGTTTATTTGGTAAAGGGGTTATGGGGTGGAGTATATGGTTTTGTGTTGAGTGTATATGTCTAGCGTTGTCTATGTTGGTTAGTTATCTAGGAGAGTCTATGGTTACCTGAATGAGTTCCCAATTAGAGACAGCTGATTTCGGTTGTCTCTGATTGGGAGCCTTATTTAGGGTAGCCATAGGCTCTCATTGGTTGTGGGTAATTGTCTATGTAAGAACGTTTGTAGCCTGTTTGTATGTGCACAACGTTTGTAGCTTCACGGTCGTTTTGTTGTTTTGTATAGTTTTGTTAAAGTGTTTCGTGTCGTGTTCATCTTCGTCTTTTAAATAAAAAAAGAGAAGATGTATTCATATCCAGCTGCGCCTTGGTCCTCATTCTCTCCAGTACACGATCGTGACACAATGTCACGTGAATTTGAGAAAGATAGATAATTTCATTACTTCTCATTTACCAGATGTTATCGATTTGAGAAATACTGTGTTCTGATGTCGTAAAAGAGGCCTCTGTTACTGTATTTATACCCCACAAATAATTAGTATGTGGTAATGTCACACTCAGTGGCTTCGTAGGTAGAGTGTACACCATGAGATTGGAAAGTTGGGAGTTTGATTCCCAGCCGAGGCATACCCTAGTAAAAATGGGACCCGATGTGTGTCTGCTTGAGATGATAGACTGGAGGTAAGGCCCTGCGATAGACTAGCGTTCTATCCAGGGGGTGTACTTGTGGATACCTCACACTACAGAAACAGGAGATAGGCTCCTGCTCCAATGAGGCATTAAAGCTTGCACAAGCTAAGGCTAGTGTAAGACGTACTTACTTTTTATGTGGTAGTGAGATGTATAGTACGTTTCATGTCGTTACAGCTTTTGTTTAGCATTGTGTTTGGTACTGTACACGTGTCCACGGGGGTCTTTTTTCCTTCAAAGCTGCAAACAGAAGTTGAAACAATAACAAAGTACCCTCCCCACCTCTGTTTCAGTAACAAGCTGAAGGATGGGGCTGGAAGAATGTAACCCCTTTCAAATTCATAGACACAGCTATGGATGCAAGGATTGACCATCCATGCTTTTAAAATGATAGTTTTAACCATGTTTTGAGGCTATATAGATTTTTTTACATTATCTTTGTCTACAAACATTGGGAGTAAAACAAGCTTATATTTTGAGTTCTGTTGGGGTACAACAGTTGAACTTTGATCATGAGGCATTTATAAGTTATATTCTTCAAGAATCAATGGGTACATATCATTAATTTATATGTCTAAAAATATTTGCAGCTACTGCAGATTGCCCCTTTAACAGTATTTTTGGGGGTTTCTCTCTGATACTTGGTTGTGGTGTTGTGAAAGGGGCCTCTGTTTAGGGTTGCATAGGGTTGGAAACTTTCCGGGAAATTTCCAGAAATGTTCCATGGGAAGTTAGCCCTGGAATTTTGGAAATATAGCTTAAATTCATCAAAAAAGTTAGCTTATGAACCTTTTTGTGGGATACACATAAGACAATTATGGGTCTTGTGGCATATTTTGGTTAAACTATACCCAATTCAATGGAATTGCAACCCTCTGCATGCACAGTGCATTCTTCCATCACATGTACAGCTGATTCTCAATATCTTGCACACAGAATGAGATGCTATTGAGCCCACACTACTACACTGTCTGAGCCAAGGACTACATGCTTTCTGGTAAGTTTTGATTACAATACTGGGTGATTTTTGCATGATTTTTTGTTAACTAGTAAATAGTAGCCTACATCAAAGTGTGTTTAAATCATTTCTAACTTGTGAACAAGTTATGCTATTTAGTTTTTGCTACCATGTGGGTTTTAGTTTGCTTGAGTCTGCTAACTGAGGAGTGTTAATTCACCTGTTCCAATACATGTTTCATTTTAAAACATTTATCATACAAAGGAGTTATTTAATCTAACTGCTTAACTATTTATATGTACATGGAATTGTACTTGTTCAAAAAAAAAATATATATATATAATCGTAACAGGAAAATGTCACGAGCACTATCTGATGTGTGGAGACATTTCACTGCAGCTGATGTAGAAGGAGAAGCTGAGTACATTTGCAAATACTGTGCCAAATCATATGTGAAGAATAAAACAAAGATGCAGAATCATCTGTCCAAGTGCATAAATTTCCCTCAGCGCTCACAACAAGCAACCTCTGACAAAAGTGTCTACTTCTATTTGAGGTGAAAATGATGAATCAGACACCTTATTGATAGCAACAGCTCATGGTCCTCCTCGAATCAGAAGTTTTTTGACTCAATGGAGGAACATCGTCAGAGAAATGCTGATGAATGTCTTGCTCGAGCTGAGTATACAACTGGTTCACATCTTGATGCTCACAGGTAATGTGTATTGGAAGAGATTTCTGAATGTTCTTTGCCCAGCATACACCCCTCCAACCAGACATGCTTTATCTACTAATTTGCTGGATGAATAGTTCAACAGAGTTCAAGTGAAGGTCAAGCAAATCATAGAGAAAGCAGGCTGTATTGCAATCATCTCTGATGGGTGGTTAAATGTTCGTGGTCAAGGAATAATTACCTACATAATTTCCACCCCTCAACCAGAGCACACACACAAGGGACAACAGACACACCGGTCTCTACATTGCAGATGAGCTGAAGATAGTCATCAATGACCTTGGACCACAGAAGGTATTTGCACTGGTGACAAACAATGCTGCGAACATGAAGACTGCTTGGTCTAAAGTGGAGGAGTCCTACCCTCACATCACACCCATTGGCTGTGCTGCTCATGCATTGAATCTGCTCCTCAAGGACACCATGACACTGAAAACAATGGATGCACTCTAGAAGAGAGCCAAGGAAATGGTTAGGTATGTGAAGGGTCATCAAGTTATAGCAGCGTCTACCTCACCAAGCAAAGTGAGAAGAATAAGATCACCACATTGAAGCTGCCCAGCAACACTTGGTGGGGTGGTGTTGTCATCATGTTTGACAGTCTCCTGGAGGGGAAGGAGTCTCTCCAAGAAATGGCCATATCACATTCTTCCGACATGGATAGCCCCATCAAGAGGATCCTCCTGAATGATGTATTTTGGGAGAGAGTGGAAAGCAGCCTGAAACTCCTGAAACCTATAGCAGTAGCCATTACACGGATTGAAGGAAACAATGCTATCCTGTCTGATGTTCAGACTCTGCTTGCAGATGTAAGAAAATTAATCCGTACTGCCCTGCCCACTTCACTGTTGCTCCAAGCAGAGGAAACTGCAGTTCTGAAATACATCAAAAAGCGTGAAGACTTCTGCCTGAAACCCATACACGCCGCAGCGTACATGTTGGACCCCAAATATGCTGGCAAGAGCATCCTGTCTGGTGCAGAGATCAACAAGGCCTATGGTGTAAAGCCCTGACCTCAATCCTATAGAAAATGTGTGGGCAGAGCTGAAAAAGCGTGTGCAAGCAAGGAGGCCTACAAACCTGACTCAGTTACACCAGCTCTGTCAGGAGGAATGGGCCAAAATTCACCCAACTTATTGTGGGAAGCTTGTGGAAGGCTACCAGAAATGTTTTACTCAAGTGAAAAAAATGTAAAGGCAATGCTACCAAATACTAATTGAGTGTATGTAAACTTCTCACCCAATGGGAATGTGATGAAATAAATAAAAGCTAAAAATAAATTGTATACATTTTCCCCAATTTTTGAGAGATGCGATGGATCATTGGGGATCATTCAATATTCTCTTTTGTTGTTCAGTGAAATCATCCCATGTGAAGAGTCAACTCATTTAATTAAAGTTCAATTCATAACTACATTTTAAAAAAATTATTTTTATTGGAAGGATTTTTAATCATTTGCAATGATGTCTACTTATGATAAGGTAAAATGTTTATGTTTCTGTCTCCATTTGATATGGTAAATATGTCCAATACAAACAACATATATATTTAAATGGTATTACTATTAATTAGCATATAGTTTCGATAATATGTCAACTAGAACGCCGCAGCCCGTCTGGTGTTCAACTTTCCCAAGTTCTCTCACGTCACCCCGCTCCTCCGCTCTCTCCACTGGCTTCCAGTTGAAGCTCGCATCCGCTACAAGACCATGGTGCTTGCCTACGGAGCTGTGAGGGGAACGGCACCTCCGTACCTTCAGGCTCTGATCAGGCCCTACACCCAAACAAGGGCACTGCGTTCATCCACCTCTGGCCTGCTCGCCTCCCTACCTCTGAGGAAGTACAGTTCCCGCTCAGCCCAGTCAAAACTGTTCGCTGCTCTGGCACCCCAATGGTGGAACAAACTCCCTCACGACGCCAGGTCAGCGGAGTCAATCACCACCTTCCGGAGACACCTGAAACCCCACCTCTTTAAGGAATACCTAGGATAGGATAAAGTAATCCTTCTAACCCCCCCCCCTTAAAAGAGTTAGATGCACTATTGTAAAGTGGTTGTTCCACTGGATATCATAAGGTGAATGCACCAATTTGTAAGTCGCTCTGGATAAGAGCGTCTGCTAAATGACTTAAATGTAAATGTAATTCCCATGGAAAGTTTACACCTCTGAATATTCCCCAAAATGTGTAACCCTACCTCTGTCACACTGTATTTATACCCCACAGATAAATACTACATCTATATGATGTATGTATTAAAAATCTTCATGTCATTCCAGCCTTTGATGTGCATTGGGTTTGGTATGGTACACGTGCCCGTGGAGGGGGTTTGATCTGGTGCCCACGCTCGCCACACACACCCCTTGGGTGAATTGGCACTTTGAGTTTCCTGTGGAGGACAAAAGGCAGCGCCAGCCTGCCACACGCCACTGCTGTGAGCAGAGAAGTGGCATGCTGGAACATGCCTGACGACACGCCAAAATAGACAACCATTTGTTTCCCATGGAGTAAATGACTGTAATAGTCAGCCACTGCCGGTCATCGAGTGTTTTTTTTTGCGCATCTAATGAACAAGGCAAATGAAATGGGATGCGACAGTATGGTGTTGAGATTATTTTTGTAGCAACGACTGGTGCTAGCTGCTAGCATTAATCACTGTGCAATTGATGAAGACAGAGGTCATCAAGGACACAGCTGATGGCGAAGCCTGGCATTATAACACTTCATTATTGTTGATACCTTTGGTTATATAGTGTATGTGGACACCTGCTCATCGAACATCTCATTCCAAAATCATGGGCATGGAGTTGCAGGTGAAAAGGATGGATGTGGAGGTCCTGGGCTGGCGTGGTTACACATGGTCTGCGGTAGTGAGGCCGGTTGGATGTACTGCCAAATTCTCTAAAACGATGATGGTAGAGAAATGGACATTTCAATTATCTGGCAACAGCTCTGGCGGACATTCCTGCAGTCAGCATGCCAATTGCAAACACATCTGTGGCATTGTTTTGTGTGACAAAACTGCACATTTTAGAGTGGCCTTTTATCATCCCCAGCATAAGGTGCACCTGTGTAATGATCATGCCGTTCAATCAGCTTCTTGATATGCCACGCCAGATGGGTGGATTTGAGAGAAATAAGCTTTTTGTGCGTATGGAACATTTATGGGATATTTTATTTCAGCTCATGAAACATGGGACCAACACTTCACATGTTGAGTTTATATTTTTGTTCAGTATAGACAATTCTGTGCTTCCATCTTTGTGGCAAGAGTTTGGGGAAGGGGTCCATACAGAAATAGTTTGTCGAGATTGGTGTGAAAGAACATGACTGGCCTGCACAGAGCCCTGACCTCAACCCCATCAAACACCTTTGGGATGAATTGGAACGCCGACTGAGAGCCAGGCCTAATCACCCAACATCAGTGCCCAACCTCTATAATGCTCCTGTGGCTGAATGGAAGCAAGTCCCTGCAGCAATGTTCCAACATCTAGTGGAAAGCCTTTCCAGAAGAGTGGAGGCTGTTATAGCAGCAAAGGGGGGGACCAACTCTATAGTAATGTCCATGATTTTGTAATGAGATGTTCGACGAGCAGGCGTCCACATACTCTTGGTAATGTAGTGTATCTGAAGAAGAAAATGAAAAGATGCCAGAAGAATGTGTGCCGGGGGGGAGGGGGGGGGTCATCATTGGCTGTAATTGATTTACAATTGGCCAAAATTGTTTTATTTGGGGTATCGGGTTGATTGTGGAGGTCTGCACACTGGGGAAATGTATAGTAATTTAGACTAGAAATGCATTGATACCGATCTGTCATTAACATGCCACGCGCGACAGTATATGACAAGGACACACGGGACCGTACTGAGAAAAGTTAATGCTAGAAACACAAGATGAATGTAGTTTATGTTAACGTTAGTATTACTCCCTGCCTGTAAATGTACATTCTGCCAGTGTCTGTTTGTGCTAAGGGTCTTAAATTTGAGTGATAGACTCAACGAGAAGCACACTTTCATGGGGTTCAAGGGGAGGAGTGTCATCAAATGCGTCACTGTCCCAGTGGCAATCTATTTCGGCTGTGTGTCAGTGACAGCTAAATTAACTGGGTCTATTTGAATACGTCCGTAGTTCTATTTCATCACACTCAGTAGGGGTGGTGAAGAATGCTATAGTAACAGCTTGGAATTGGACCACTGAACAAGTGAGGAGTATCTTGAAGTATGCAGCAGGGGCAGTGTTAGTAGTAGCAGGAGTGACATTGTTGGCATTGCTGGGATATCATCTTCTGAAAGCATTAATGCTGAAATGTTCAGACTTGCCTCAAGAAGAGATAAAGCTGATTAAGGCCACAGCACGTGTGTATCGTGTGGCCATGGAGGGAGACGAAGGGCCAAGTGAGGATGACATGGGGTGGGAACAGCCTAAGGGGGACTGGGGTCTGGGTACAAGCATGAGGAGGTGAAAAAAGCCTTTATTTTTGTGGACCCCAGTAGAAATTCTCCCGAAGGTATAGTCAGAATAAGGGAGAGTGGGAATCGTCACGTTGTCAAACTTAGATTGTTGCCATATATTAAGCTTAAGACATTAATAACAATTGCAATACTTTGTGTTCTCTCTCTTTTTTCCAAGTCTTTTGTTATCACTCTCTTAGGAACCCGAAGGAGGAAGAGAAAGTCAAAAGCTTCAGCTGAAATGGCATTATCAGTTGTACAATGGGAGGTGTAATGACAGAAAGGGGGAAGTAAGAGTGTGGTTGGCGTGATTATAATGTTGAGACCAGGGCCTTAAGCCGTGGGTGAAGATTATACAGACAGAGGCCCTAAGTCTCGAAGGTGTTTAATTTATAAGTAATTTCAAAGCTTATGTAATGTTGAACAGTAAAGGGGGAATGTTGGGTTCTAACTTGCTTTGTGTATGAAAAGCTACTGAGCAAGACAAGAGGAAGTACAGATATTTCTGTTTGTTCAAACATGTTATTGCTGAATATTAAATTCCTAAGAAAGGAGGTAAAGAGCAACAGTCAAGTCTCAGTTTCTGATAAGGAAACCCAAGGTCGGTGAAACTAGGAGGAGGGATGTGGAACTCAACTCGAGATAAGATCAACAGTCGAAGAGAGAAGAAACCTCTGGGAGGGGGGGGGGACTCTCCAACTACAGTCCTATCTTGCACACACACATTTCCACACATGAAGATTCTAGACTTAGGCAGGGCCATGACAATACCATTAAGAGCAACAGACTGGGTTCCTGCCTAGCGTCAGAGACGGATAGTTTATCTTAGACATGCAAGGAGGTGATTGTATGTTATGCTTGCAGCTGAAGCACCTAGTGGGTTGAATAAAGTTTAATTTGAGCTTTTCCTAGCCGTCCATTTTTTTTTACTCTGTTTATTCAGAACCTAACAACAGCTACGAAAAATATAGAAATAGCAGGGGATGTAAAGCCATAACACATGTTTTTCCAGCAGCAGATTATGATCGATAATGTCAAAAACTGCACTGAAGTCTAACAAAACAGCTCGCACAATCTTTTTATTTTCATTTTCTCTCAGCCAATCACCAGTCATTTGTGTAAGTGCCGTACATGTTGAATGCCCTTCACTATAAGATTGCTGAAAATCTGTTGTTCATTTGTTTACTGGAAAATAGCATTGTATCTGGTCAAACACATTTTTTCCCAAAAGTTTACTAAGGGTTGGTAACAGGCTGTTGGTCAGCTGTTTGAGCCAGTAAAGGGTGCTTTGCTATTCTAGGGAAGCGGAATGACTTTCGCTTCCCTCCAGGCCTGAGCGCACACACTTTCCTGTAGGCTTAGATTGAAGAGATGGAAAATAGGAATGAAAATATCGTCTACTGTCATCCTCAGTAATTCTCCATCCGAGATGTCTATCAACAAGTACAGGCCACCTGGGTCTGACAACAATAATGTTTTCACCTCTTACACATTCACTTTATGGAATTCAAAATTACAATGCTTGTCTATCATAATTTGGTCAGATATACTTGGCTGTATAGAGTCAGTGATTGTTGCTGGCATGCCATGCCTAAATTTGCTAATCTTGACAATTTAAAATTAATTAAAGTAGTTGAAAATATCAGTGGGTTTTGTGATGAATGAGCCATCTGATTCAATGAATGATGGAGCTGAGTTTGCCTTTTTTCCCAACATTTCATTTAAGATGCTACAAAGCTTTCTACTGTCTTTCTTTGTCATTTATCTTTGTTTCATAGTGTAGTTTCTTCTTCTTCTTTATTCAGTTTAGTAACATGATTTCACAATTTGCAGTACGTTTGCCAATCGGTTGTACAGCCATTTCTATTTGCCATCGTTTTGCCTCATCCCTCCCAACCATTCAATTGTTCAATTCCTCATCAAACCACAGGGACTTAACAGTCATTTTCTTAATGGGGGCATGCTTATTAGAAACTCTGATAAGCAATTTCATAAATAGGTCAAGTGCAGTGTCTGGTTGCTCGTCATTACACACCATGGCCCAACAAATATTTTCCACATCAACAACATAGGAATCACTACAAAATGTATTGTATGACCTCTTATACACTATAGTAGGCCCAGCCCTTGGAACTTTGGTTTTCCTAGATATGGCTATTATATTGTGATCACTACATCCGACGGATTTGGATACTGATTTCAAACTAATTTCTGCAACATTAGTAAAGATATGATCAATACATGTTGATGATTTCATTCCAGCACTGTTTGTAACTACCCTGGTAGGTTGATTGTTAACCTGAACCAGGTTGCAGGCACTAGTTACAGTTTGAAGCTTTCTCTTGAGTGGGCAGCCTGATGAAAGCCAGTCAATATTTAAATCACCCAGAAAGTATTCCTCTCTACTGATATCACATACATTATCCAGCATTTACACATGTTATCCAGATACTGACTGTAAGCACTTGGTGGTCTATAGCAGCTTCCCACCAGAACGGGCTTTAGGTGAGGCATATGAACCTGTAGCCATATTACTTCAACAGTATTGTAAGGCTCGTCGTAATCCTCCTCGTCTGAGAAGGAGCAAGGATCGGACCAAAGCGCAGCGTGGTTTGAATACATACTTTCATATATAAACGAAGACGAACACGAAGAACACTTGGAACAAATTACAAAACAATAAACAGAACGAAACCAACGACGCTACAGTCTTGAACTTGAGGACATAAACACATGAACGCCCGAACAGGAACAATCACCCACAAACAAACAGTGAGAACAGCCTACCTAAATATGGTTCCCAATCAGAGACAACGTAAAACACCTGCCTCTGATTGAGAACCATATCAGGATAGTTAGAAAACCCAAAACCAAACATAGAAACACATAACATAGAATGCCCACCCAGCTCACGTCCTGACCAACTAAACAAGACTGAACAAAGGAAATAAGGTCAGGAACGTGACAAGTATTTAACATGAGATCCTCTCTAAGCTTTACTGGAATGTGGTTCTGAATATAAACAGCTACACCTCCAACTTCTGCATTTCTGTCTTTTCTGTAGATCTTATAACCATGTATTACTACACTGTATCATCAAAGGTATTATCTAAGTGAGTTTCAGAGATTGTCAGAATATGAATGTCATCTGTTACTAGCAAATGATTGATTTGATTAACCTTTTTTCTTAAGCTACATATGTTAACGTGGGATATTTGTAAGACTTTTCTGGGATGCTTGATTATTTTTCTTGCTTTACTGGAAAGCTAAGCAGAGATAGACATACTCAGGTTATTTTTATTAGTGCAGGGTGAGCTGCACACCGTGGACTTCCTACTAGGGCACACTCAGTGCCAACTGTATTACTCTGGTTCATAGGCATATGAATATTTCATACAATAGCTGTAGGATCAGCAGAGGCATTCCGGGCAGTAAGAGGGACATAAATTAGGTTATTTACATTGTCTTCCAACACCCTTAGGATAATGTACATTCGCTGAAGCATTATGACAACTCAGCGAAACAATGGTAGGGATGAACTGAGCTGGGCTTGGGTCATTGATAAGTCATTGTCTAAACGGCACCTTATAATGCTGTGAAATTATTTGGGTGGATCCCATCCTCCTTATAATAGGAGCTTTGTTTCCAGAAGGTATCAAAATTGTCAATAAATGTGAATTTTACAGAGATTCAATAGTCTCGTAGGCAGTTATTGAGGGCTAAAAGTCTGCTGAACCATTCAAAGTGACGATTTAGGGAGGGCTGAGGGCCAGATATTATGGGGGGGTTTGTTGGTGTCAAGTAGAGACCCAATCAATTCTTTTAAATCCATCTTCAGCTGTTCTGAGCTGCCCTTCATAATGTCATTTGACCCCACATGAACCATGACAGTATCAGCCCCCGGTGACTGACTCACAGCCTCGGGAAGCAACTTGGTGATATCCTGAACTTTTGCCCCAGGAAAACACAAACTATTTTCCCCAGGTACTGATATATCCTTCACCATCGAACTCCCTATCACAATTTCCAGAATGATCCGGCCTCTGCCACGTCTCTAAGCAAATTGCGAGGCCAGAGCCACAGTACTCACCTGAGAAGAGGGCTGCTGAGACACCGACTGCATGCAGGCCATAACAGCCAAAGGGACATAGCTCTGATCCAGAGAGCATGGAAAAGCGGAGGGGGGCCGCGGTGATCCGGGCTGTGCCCAGGCAGTTGATTGACTAGGACAGGAAGAGGTAGCTGGAGGGGCATCCACAGCCATGGAGGGAACACCCAAGCCCCCGGCAAAAGACAGCTGGTAAAGGGGCTCAAAGCAATTTGAAATTCTTAAGTCCGGACGCAGGGGAAGAAGGCAGGAGCACCGACACACATCCATTTACGCTCACCTGGAGACGAACAATGAGAAGCCATTTTCTGGTTCAAGCTAGTAGAGGGGTGCAGTGGCAGAAATGGATTATTGTCCAGGAAGGTCCCTTTATTATCCTCTTGGATGTTTTGATAGGAAGCATTTAAAGATGCCGATAGTCTCATTGAATCCTTATTCAATTCAAAGTGCTTGGTCAAATTATTTATTTATTCATGAAGAGTAACAATCCTTTCTTTAGCTGCATCAAGTTCAATACATTTTTCACAAATGAAGGTATCCATCAGACCTTTCCCCGTGACAACAACGAACATGTCACAGATTATACATTTAATAGCATGCTAGTACCAAACAGATTCAAATGAGTTTTCACTGCTGCACGCAGTACAAGGGAACAAACATTTCCAGGCTCCACCGGGGAATAAGATGCTCCCTCCACTGCCCCCTGCACAACTGTGTTGTTGTCTGTCTCTCGTTGAATGTGAAGAGCGAGAGAGAAGTGCAGGTGGGCGGGTGATGTCAGGGTCGGTTATGAGTGTCAGGTCGCCGGCTGTTCTTTGCTATGTGTTAGTGCTCGGTGCAGCCTCTCAGAGCTGTGTCGTTAGCCAGTTAGATTAATATCTATCACGACAGCCAACAATAACTAAACTAAATGTAGTTATCATACAAATCCAATGTTTGTTGGCTATAATGTTTATATCAGAGTTATGTAGCTAGCTAAACAATTAACCATAATCCCAACTCATGACATTACTACCCTATATTAATCTACAGGTAGCTAAAGCAAACCAACTAGCTAGGGTCAATAAATGAAGGTTAAATAATTTTGTTATTTTTAAAGTTAGCTAGCTATAAATAGCAATGCAAATGGCTCTGAGATACAAATAACACAGATCATACACGGAACGTTAGCTAGCAAGCCAGCCAGCCAGCTAACATTAGCTAGCTAGCTAACAGTATGCTTTAACTTCCAATGAAAATGACTTTCTGACAAAATTAGAAATGTGTAATATCTGAAAATGCATCCAAATAGACTCTCTTACCCGTATACATGGATGAATGCTTGCCATGGTTGCCCTTAGTTTAAAGATGTAATCCAGACAGGTGTTTTATATAACAGCCTTCTGTGTTCGATTCCCTCCGCATTTGCAATCAAACACCTGAATTTTCTCAATCTCCTTAGCTATTATACTCTGCATCCACCGGGCATTCCACTGATTTCAAAACTCGGTCCTCCAGAAAGTGGAGAGCCTTAAACCAACTAGGCTCGTGTTTTTACAGATGCCATACAAGTTTGTTTTTAAGGCGCATGAAAGGATAAAAGTTGTAGAAGGCTTTTCTGCTCCCAAACGCATTCTGATAAAAAAATAAAAAAAAGTTTAAATGCCTCTCCTGTGAAGTAGTGACGCACAACATACACCTAGTTTCCTGAAACGAGTCACATATGTTAATTATGGATATTTTTAGCACTTTTCTGTGATTCTAGATTTTTTTTATTGCTTTACTGGGAGGCATATCAGAGGTATACATGACAGTGATATTTATGTTTTAACTGATAATGCAGGGTGAACTTCACACAGTGGACTTCCTACTATGGTAATCTGCCTCAGTGCTAACAGTATAGCTCATAGGTGCATGATTACTGCATACAATAGGTGGTGACACTGAACACCACTCAGACACCTGCTGTTTCTGTTTGGGTATCAGCCACATTTTGTCTCTCTAGTTGAGCTCCATGAACGTGAGGAAAAGTAAAAATAAACAAAAAATTGAAATTATTTTAAGAGTTCACTTGACTAGTCGCCCAACCACTAAATGTTTGCAGTTATCCAACATGGAGAATTTTAAGCCCCTTGAGGCCAGGTTTTTATTACAAATACAAACTATTACATTTTGGAGGTCATATAATGTCAAACAATAATCCCAGTGTTGCAAGTAGCTATTGAAAACACTGAATGATTGAATATGAGCTCAAGGACAAGTTTGCCTGTACAATAAGGAGTAAGTGAAAAAATAACAATATTACTAAGGATGGTGTTTATTTCAGTTTTAGGTAGAGACCTGCCGGTGGACACATGGCACATGCAGTTAACATTTGGGCTTTTGAGGATGTTCTTCTGTAATATGCTTTGTGCTGTGATTCTGTGTAATCATTGAGCCCTCTCACCTATCAACCTACTACAGGATTTTTCATAGAAAAAGGCAACAACTACATGCTGTAACTGCTATACCTGCCCCTTAAAAGTGCATTTGGAAAGTATTCAGACCCCTTGACTTTTCCACATGTTGTTACGTTACAGCCTTATTCTAAAATTAATTATCAATCTACACACACAATACCTCAAAATGACATTGCAACAGCAGGTTTTTTAGACATTTTTGCACATTTAGAAAACAATTACTGAAATATCACATTTACATACATATTCAGAGCCTTTACTCAGTACTTTGTTGAAGCACCTTTGGCAGCGATTACAGCCTCGAGTCTTCTTGGGTATGATGCTACACGCTTGTCACACCTGTATTTGGGGAGTTTGTCCCATTCTTCTCTACAGGTTCTCTCAAGGTCTGTCAGGTTGGATGGGGAGTGTTGCTGCACAGCTACTTTCAGTTCTCTCCAGAGATGTTTGATCAGGTTCAAGTCTGGGCTCTGGCTGGGTCACTCAAGGACATCCAGAGACTTGTCCCGAAGTCACTCCTGCATTGTCTTGGCTGTGTGCTTAGGGTCGTTGTCCTGTTGGAAGGTGAACCTTCGCCCAAGTCCGAGGTCCCGAGCTCTGGAACATGTTTTCATCAAGGATCTCTCTGTAACGGAATTTACGAATACACAGTTGGATAGTTGGTTAACCTGTCTAGGATCAGCGTGGCGCTAGCGGCACACCCCCCCCCCCCCCACTGAAAAACCAGTGCCGCGAAATTCAAAAAAAATATTTTTTTAAAATATTTAACTTTCACACATTAAAGTCCAATACAGCTAATGAAAGACACAGATCTTATGAATCCAGTCAACATTTCCGATTTTTAAAATGTTTTACAGGGAAGACACAATATGTAAAGATGTACATCTATTACCTAAAAACACATTAGCATATTCCACCATCTTTTATTTGTCCACCAACACCAGTAGCCATCACCAATTCGGCTAAACTAAGATATTTATAGCCCCTAACCAACAAAAAAACTCATTAGATGACAGTCTGATAACATATTTATGGTATGGGATAGGTTTTGTTAGAAAAAAGTGCATATTTCAGGTATATGGCATAGTTTACAATTGCACCCACCATCACAAATGGACTAGAATAATTACAATGAGCAACGTGTTTACCTAACTACTAATCATCAAACATTTCGTAAAAATACACAGCATACACGAATCGAAAGACACAGATCCTGTGAATACAGACAATATTTCAGATTTTCTAAGTGTCTTACAGCGAAAACACAATAAATCGTTATATTAGCTTAGCACATAGCAATTAGCAGCCCAGCATTGATTCTAGCCAAAGTGAGCGATAAAAGTCAACATCGCCAAAAGATATTAATTTTTTCACTAACCTTCTCAGAATTCTTCCGATGACACTCCTGTAACATCACATTACAACATGCATATACAGTTTGATCGAAAATGTTTATATTTAGCCACCAAAATCATGGTTAGACAATGTGAAATGTAACTCAGCTGGTCAGAATTTGTCCTTGCGCCACTTAGACAGTGATCTACTCTTATACATAAATACTCATAAACGTGACTAAAAAATATAGGGTGGACAGGGATTGATAGACAATTTAATTCTTAATACAATTGCGTTATTACATTTTTTAATTTATCCTTACTTTTCAATACAGTTTGCGCCAAGCGAAGCTACGTCAAAAAACATGGCGTCCTAAGCCACTAAAATGTTTCGACAGAAACACGATTTATCATAATAAAAATGTCCTACCTTGAGCTGTTCTTCCATCAGTATCTTGGGCAAAGGATCCTTTCTTGGGAGAAATCGTCTTTTGGTGGAAAGCTGTCCTCTTGCCATGTGGAAATGTCAACTACGTTCGGGATGAACTGAAAAGCGTTCCCAACTTTTCACATCGTTGCAAAAATAAATGTCCCAAAATCGCACTAAACGGATATAAATTGCTATAAAACGCTTTAAATTAACTACTTTGTGATGTTTGTAACTCCTATAACGAGTGAAAAGATGACCGGAGAAATATAACAGGCTAAACTAATGCTTGGAACAGGAGAGGGTCGGTGTCTTCCACGCGCGTTACGCAGCAAGAAAAGACTTGCTAGCTAAAGGTTTTTTTCATTTGTAGTGCCTGTGAACGAGCAATCGAGCCCGTTGGAATCGTCATCACGTAAAGGCATCCAGGGGAAGACGTAAGAAGTGTCCGTATAGTCATAGCAACGACAGTGCCCGTTTAAATGACTTCAGAAAAGTGGCCAACGTTTCTCAAATCTGACTCCATGTCAGGGAAATTGCTGTAGAATGGGCTCTGTTCCACTTAGAGACAAAATTTCAACTCCTATAGAAACTATAGACTGTTTTCTATCCAATAATAATAATAATATGCATATTGTACGATCAAGGATTTTGTGGGAAGCCGTTTAAAAAATTAGCCACATTAGCATAAATAGTCTAAACAGCGCCCCCATCCCCAACAGGTTAAATAGCATAGTTAATACACAGGCAAGTTCATTGTCCTGTTGGAATGTGAACCTCCACCCCAGTCTGATTTCCTGAGCGCTCTGGAGCAGGTTTTCATCAAGGATCTCTCTGTACTTTGCTCTGTTCATCTTTCCCTCAATCCTGACTATTCTCCCAGTCAGTCTCCCACTGAAAAACATCCCCACAGCATTATGCTGCCAACACCATGCTTCACCGTAGGGATGGTACTAGGCTTCCTCCAGACGTGACGCATGGCATTCCGGCAAAATAGTTAAATGTTGGTTTCATCAGACCAAAGAATCTTGTTTCTCATGGTCCTAGAGTCCTTTAGGTGCCTTTTTGGCAAACTGCAAGCGAGCTGTCATGTACCTTTTACTGAAGAGTGGCTTCCGTCTGGCCACTTTACCATAAAGGCCTGATTGGTGGAGTGCTGCAGAGATGGTTGTCCTTCTGGAAGGTTCTCCCATCACCAAAGAGGAACTCTGGAGCTCTGTCAGAGTGACCATCGGGTTCTTGGTCACCTCCCTGATCAATACACTTTTTCGCCCTGATTGCTCAGTTTGGCCAAGCGGCCAGCTCTAGGAAGAGTCTTGGTGGTTCCTAACCTTTTCCATTTAAGAATAATGGAGGCCAATGTGTACTTGGGCACCTTCAATGCTGCAGATATTTTTTGGTACCCTTCCCCAGATCTGTGCCTCAACATAATCCTGTGTTGAGGCACAGGATTGGTTTTTGCTCTGACATGCACTGTCAACTGTGGGACCTTAAAGAGACAGGTGTGTGCCTTTCCAAATGTCCAATCAATTGTATTTACTACAGGTTGACTCCAATCAAGTTGTAGAAACATCTCAAGGATGATCAATGGAAACAAGATGTACCTGAGCGCAATGTCGAGTCTCATAGCAAAGGGTCTGAATACTTATGTAAATAAGTATATATGTTTTTTTTAAAGAATAATCTAAAAACCTGTTTGCACTTTATCAGTATGTGTTATTGTGTGGAGATTGAGATAAAAAAGTAATTTAATCAATTTTAGAAGAATGCTGTAATGTAACAAAATGTGGAAAAAGTCAGGTGCTCTGAACACTTTCTGAATGCACTGTACATGATTCCTATTGTGCTTGTAACCACTGCCAACGTTCCGAGAGGCACACTTATCCGCGGCTCACTATGGAGAAAGGCCCTGTTACACGATAAGAAATAATGGAAATGTCAAGAGTGCACAGGGCCGTAATGATGGAGCTAGCCATGTGCAACAGTCGACCAGACAGTTGGTGTGAAGCTACACTTAACCTTCGAGATAAGACAAGGCAAAGGCACACATGGGGATGCCGTGTTCACGCCAGTCAGCCTGCGCATCGGATGCTTCCGATCTGTGATAATTAATTTCCCACCGACACCATTGCATTTGCATGCAGCCAGGAGTCGCCGGCTGGAATAACACTTTCCAATTGATGAATAGACCAATACACGAGCAGACCCTGTCCTGCTGTATATGTCAAAATATATATTTTTTTAAGTCCCTACAAAGGCAAGCCGACACTGCCTCAAAAATATTGAGATGCAGCCAAGGCGGTATGGAACAGAGGCGAGAGCCAATCCTCTGGCAGATCCCAAATAATACCAAGTAACATTTGCTGCTGCTCAGCCAACATTTAGATCATGAAACATATAGGGGGCAGCTGGCTCAAGAGTAGTTAGAGAACAGAGGGAGAGAGCGCAACTTCTGGCTTACCTCAGCAGAATATACAATCATTCTCCAGGATGCTCCTCAGGTGCAGCGGAGAGCTGGCTGAACCGCAAGGTTTTTTTGTTGGCCGACCTGGCCATAACACTCAGGCTTTTGTTAAAAAACGACTCTGCTCAAAACAGATTACACCTCAAATGTAACCCCTCAACCGAAGAACCATATGTGCATTTTTCATTTTCAGATGATTACTGATTTTGTATCTTATTATAAGTTTACTATAATGTCCAGAGTTCTCAACTGACATGTAAATGTATTATACATGTTGTCTATTCATAGTCTGTATGCAATATCAAAACTCTGGATGATTTATATTGTGACTATACAACTGGAAATATACCATATCACCAATATTTTCCAAAAAGGACCTACTGTATATGGTTCTTCGGTTGAAAGGTTCAATTAAGGAGTTGAGTTGTTAGTTGCCATAATAGTGCTAAGCCAAGTTGATGTCTCTGACTGGGTTGCTTGTAATTGTTTTAATGGGTTTGGCAGTTCGTCTTAATGCATGTTCAAATGCCAGATTTATGTTGCTTTGATGGAGGCGCACAACATATCATTGAGTTATATTACAGGACAAAAATAAAAGCAATAACTACAATAGTGTGCAGCAGTTACCAAGGCACCATATTAAATGCCTTAATAAAACCCTTGGTGGAAGTTGTTCTCCCGGCATCATTATGGGAGTGAACAAGGTTACAGGAGAAGATAAACTAGTTTAATTAACAGTAACCTTATTTTCCATCTGACCTGAAACAAGGAGATCTTTGAAGGAGCTCTTAAAAGTTTAAACCTTTTGTGCTCTTGTCAAAACTTGCTATAAAGAACACCCTATAGAAGGTCATACATTTTCCAAATACTAAAATAGTTATCTAAGTGGCTTAGCGTTTTTGACTTTCCAGAGAGGCAAAAAAATGTATATATTAAAACGGCCAACTTCAAAGTAGAGATGCTTCCTTCTCAGCATGAGAGACCTAAATGAACCCATTTTAAAATTTGATTAAAACATTCACCTTTGAAGGGGAGGAAAGTCTACAACCTCAGGTGTGCTCGAATTCATCAGAAAATACGTCAGCAGACAAGAGAGCATTGTTATTGTTTTTTAACTGTTACGCTGGAACACGATTACTGCACTACACCATATCAATGCTATTCCAAGGTTTTACGTTCAGCTGGATGTCATCCTGCCATCAACGCAAACAGGAGATGATTACAAAGAAAAGTTAGAAACCTCATCCTTTCCCCCCCTTAAAACCATGCAGAGCTTGCAGATCTAGCTCCCCAGCTTAGCTCACTCTCGCCCTTTCCCTCTCTCTTCATTGATTAGGGAAGAAAGGATGCTTTTATCAGAGCAGAACATGGGAGAGCAAGGATGGCGTCACTCCTGGAGCCCTGGCTGATTAGAAGAACCCGGCTGGAGCACCTTCATCTTCTTCACATGCTCCTGTTCTCCGTGCGAGCCTTGAGAGCCTCTGTGATGTGGAAATTTCTCCAGATTGATTCGTCTGCTTGTCAATTCGCCCCATTTGCCCTCGCTTCCCAGGGACTTAAAAGACACTTGACTCTACAAAAAGACAACAGCACTCAGATTTGAGGGGCCAATTTGCTCAGGGGAGTCAATATGGGTCCTTTGAACCCGTCGCGTGGAGTGGTAGTCACAGTTCTCTGAAGGAGCCACATACTCCACACATGCATATAATCTTAGCTTCTGAGATTTACTGTTTGGTTTTTGAAGAGTACAACTGGTTTAACATATCATCAATGTGAAATCCAGCTTTTGTACAAACACTGGAGTTTGAGGAGTAGATGATGGTATCTCTAAAATAAACTTCTTGTTTATATTAAAAGTGTTTCACGACAATGAAAGTTAAAGTGGAACTGACAGCGTTTTAGTAACATGAAATCGTATTGAAATACACCTCCAGGAAGAATGATACTTTGTTTTGACAAGCAAGCACTTAGATATGGTCATTTTCACATTTTCATAAATTCATAGAATGTTTGTGAATAGTATAGTAAAGCATTTGTTAAAATTCTGTAGCAATACAGAGTAGGAAAGAGGCCGTGCGTTTGGACAATTAATAGATATCTACAACAACAAGATCAACAACTAATGCTAGTCAGAGCGAGATAAGCTAAAATCTAATGAGGGAACATTAGTTAAACCCTCTCAAATGTTTTGAGTTGGTTGGCCGTCAAAATTAGGAATAGTAGCCTGCTCGTGCTTCTGCAGATTGCTACTCGTCCCAACCCACGTTTTGACAACTGCATGGGAACTTGCCTGCCTGCTCGTTCATTTTATTGACGACTAAGAGATATGCTAACTGTAATAACATGTCTTGCTAGCTAACCAAATTACACCTGCATCTCTAGTTGTAGCCACCAAAAAAACGATATGAGGGGGAAAAGTTGGTCACTCACCCATTACTCCAATGACATTACTTAATAACTCCAAATAACAAAAACTGAACTATAGGCTGGTTGTAAAATTTAAACTTAAAACATGTTTAACAGTTTTGTTGCACTGCATGGATCACCGGTGCAGTTAAATGCAGCATTGATGTATGGTGCACTCAAAATGTCTTGTAGTTGAGTAGCCAGCCTAAACTACTGCTCAAATGTTGCTGTAATAGGCCTATATTTCTCCCTTGCATGGTGTTTTGTTGCAGATATTGTTTTTTAGTTATTCATTGTCAAGCTTTAAAAACCGAAGCCAGATTGCAACACTTTAGTAGCCTAGCTAGAACTGTGGCATGTATCTGTACACTTTCTCTCCTCTGCACAGCTGCAAACGGGAGGTGCAGTTGAAGTTGAATTCACCAATGTGAGCGCCTCAGGCTGTAATTTCATAAAGTAGATGACTCAACTTTTGAATAATTTATTCTCGCTTGTGTGTCCTATTCGGCCCACGGGCCTTGTGTTTGACATGTGTGCTAGCCTATTAGTCACGTTATAACTGACTTGTGATCATTGCCCTTGCTAGTTTGATTGTATTGACATTCCCAGCCTTAGTTACAGTTGTCTGTTTTTGTTCAAAATATTGAGCCATTAAAACTGAAACAGTGCATCCCGAATGGGTGGAAGCAACAAACAATGTACCCATCCAGCTGTGATTAACAACCTGATAGTAATATTTTGGGGATTACCAAGACACGTATTAGTGAACTATAGCAATCATGCATTGAACTGCATCCATCTATTCCGTAATGTACGTCATGGAGTTTTGAGTCGAATAGAACCTATGTTTTTGAAGCATAAACTGTGAATTTTACATTTTTTTCTGATATTATGATTGTCTCTTTGTTTCATATTTGCAAAGTGGTTAAATCGCTGTCAGTTCCACTTTAAAATTTAATTTCATAGGTTCAAGTTATTTAAAAACGACATTTTAGAGATTTCATATTTAATAAAAAAGTACACTGGGTGAAAAAGGGAGGCAGGAAAGGTGGTTGCTATTATGACATGTCTGTTTATGGCATAAGTGAACAATACACACACACACACACACACACCTTGACAGTGAGGTCAAAACTTTGATTAAATCAGTACCTATATCATTATCTTTGAAAATACCATATATCATTAGCTTTTAAAACAATTCAATCTGTTTTCTTTTATAATATTGTGAGATTGAGGCTCTCTCTCCACAAGCCTACTTTTTGTTCCTACAGTGAGGAGGATTCACCATCTTCATCGAATGTTTTCATAGTTTATCTGCAGATATTCACCAAAAAGCCTACCAGTATGCAAATTAGGGAGCTAAATTAGGGAGCTAAATGTCTCTCTTACGGCTCGTGTACACTAGCACGCGGTAAATTGCCGCGTGCCGCCCAAAGTGGCTCGCTTGTGGGCGTGCTGGCAGCATATGGCAGCATGTTCGATTGTGCATCAAGGTATCAGCATAGCAAGTTTGTATGAAGGTCTGGTTATTAAATGGGTAAATAGATTAATATATTCTCCATTTCATGAATTTATTCAGAGGTAAATAGTAATATGCTCTAAAACGCTCTGTTGACAAACAAACTTTGCTGCCCTGTTTCCAATCGTCCACATGGCCGGGAGAACCTATTTAAGTAAGTAAATTATATTTCGAAAATGTTAAAAAACAATGTATTATTAGCTAACTAACGTAAACTCACTCACTTTTGTACATCGTCTTGGTCCGTACAATTGACCTTACTTTTGCGCACCAAAAAACCTAATACTTCCAGATCAACTGTAATATCAATACCAATGTGAAGCACCATTTCTCCCCTTTCCAGCAAAATCAATGACGAGACCTTCATGATGCCCATCTCTGCATAATTCAAGAAGGCAATGAGCTCCGTCGGGTCTTTTTAAAAATGGCGGGTGGGGAGCGAAGGCTACGAGTTGATCGTGAAAGGGGGAAATATGTTGTGTGAGGAAACAGGTTTTTTCACCCGATTTGTCCAACTAATCAACTTTAAAATGTAAATAAAACAAAGAGTTTATGTAATGTCTCTTCCCATACTTGTTAGAAGGTTTGTGTCGAATTTGAAGAGGGGTTTAGGGCTGCGCTAACGTTAGCCTCACAAGTGAACTGCAGCTGTTCTGGCTTTGAGTGTCATGATGGCTCGCAGTAATGATGCGCAACAAAATGCAATTGGCACCCTAGCCATGAAATGCCCGCTTAATATTAGCAATAATTATATTAATTTAGACAAAAATCATGAATAATTAAGTTTTCTTACAAGTGTATATGGTTAAGCATGATTTTAATCTGTGAGAGAAGGGCTACCCCTGGTGGAAAGAGGCTGTACGGCACAAAATGAGTTGCAAATGCGCGCTGTACGTTACGTAGTGACACATCACGATGTAACGTACAGCGTCAGAGGGATCCGTTTTTTCATATTTTCTCCAATACTGTTACCATGTCAATCAACGCTGAATCAAAACGTGGTTCACACCCCGGATGCCAACACAGTCACTACAGTCCCATTCGTTTTCATTGCAGTCTCGTTTGAATGTCGCAGTTATGCACATTTGTACGGAATGAGCTGCTAACGTAGCTAGCTAGCTATCTACACAACTTTACATACTATATAGATAGCTAGCTAAGTGAATACAATATCACCAGCTACCTAAATTCATATTAGCTATCTTGATGTATTTGTCACTGTAAAAAACAAACTCCAAATGCATTTGAGAATAATATGTACGTGCACACCGAAACGGTCAATGAGTTTATCAAGAAGTGTATAGGAGATGTTGTACCTACTATGAGTATTAAAACCTACCCTAACCAGAAACCGTTGATAGATGGCAGCATTCGCGCAAAACTGAAAGCACGAACCACCGCATTTCACCATGGCAAGGTGACAGGGAATATGGCAGAATACAAACAAGAGTAGTCGTTCCCGCCGCAAGGCAATCAAACTGGCAAAATGTCAATAACGAGACAAAGTGGAGTCGCAATTCAACGGCTCAGACACGAGACGTATGTGGCAGGGTTTACAGACAATCATGGGTTACAAAAGGAAAACTAGCCATATCGCGGACACCGAAGTCTTGCTTCCAGACAAACACCTTCTTTGCCCGCTTTGAGGATAACACATTGCCACCGACAAGGCCAGCTACCAAGGACTGTGGGCTCTCCTTCTCTGTGGCCGACTTGAGTAAGACATTTAAACGCGTTAACCCTTGCAAGGCTGCCGGCCCAGACGGCATCCCTAGCCGCGTCCTCAGAGCATGCGCAGACCAGCTGGCTGGTGTGTTTACAGACATATTCAATCTCTCCCTATCCCAGTCTGCTGGCCCCACATGCTTCAAGATGGCCACCATTGTTCCTGTACCCAAGAATGCAAAAGTAACTGAACTAAATGACAATTGCCCCGTAGCACTTACTTCTGTCATCATGAAGTGCTTTGAGAGACTAATCAAAGGATCATATCACCTCCACCTTACAGTGGCTTGCGAAAGTATTCACCCTCTTTGGCATTTTTCCTATTTTGTTGCCTTACAACCTGGAATTAAGTTTATTTTTGGGGGGTTTGATTCATCTTCAAAGTGATAGGCATGTTGTGTAAATCAAATGATACAAACCCCCCAAAACCTATTTTAATTCCATGTTGTAAGGCAACAAAATAAGAAAAATGCCAAGGGGTGAATACTTTTGCAAGCCACTGTAATATTATCACAATGAATTGGCCTACACTACAAATGTAACATGTTTAACACATATGCTTAGTACATAATAAATTCAGTGACAATAAGATAATAATTTTGATCTGATTACTCTCATAAAATCACTATGTCTCTATTCAATTATTATTTTTTGTCTATTTCTCTGTGTGTTGATTGGTGGGGAAAAACAGGTCTACAGTATGTAGCCTACTGTAGGCTACACTACTTTTTTTAAAGTAAACATTTGTTCAAAATAATTTGCTTGATAGCAAGATAAAATGTCGCTCTCAAAAAGTATCAAGAAATGTGGATAATGAAAATCGAAGTTTCAGAGAAGAATGTACAGAGTGATATGCGTTCATCTCTCCATCTTTTCCCAATGCCAAGCCAGTGTGTCTTATTTGTAATGAAAATATCGCTGTTTGCAAATCATTCAATCTCAGACGTAATTGTGAATCTAAGCATTGAACTTTCAGTGGTATTCCTGCCCCATATAGAATCCCTACGCAGAAACATTGAATCGTTAACTGCAAGATGCACACAAAGATTTTTTCGCGGACATATTCCGTCATTTAAACGGGTTAAATATGCAGTTACAAGGAAAAGAGAAACAGTCGTGGACATGGTGGAGTAATTTGAGGCCTTTACTAGGAAGCTTGAGTTGTTGGATTTGGACCAGGCCACAGCATTGTCACAGAGGTAATGTAAGATTTTATCAAGCAGCTGAGGGACAACTTATCCACCAGATTTGAAGACTACAGCATGCCCAAGGATATCATTGTGTTTGTACGTGATACTCCTCCCTTGCTAAGAAAACTATACCCTCGCTGGATGAGGCCGCAATTCAAACTGAGCTGATTGAATTCCAGACATCGAGCCAAATCAGAGATGAGCTCAGGAGTGCCGAGTCCTTGTGTGTGTTGTAGGTGGCATACTCAGAGGAATACAGCACAATAAAGAAACTTGCATTTTATGTGCTAACAATGTTTGGATCGACATACACCTGCGAGTCCTCATTTTCCTCTATGAACGCAATATAGACTCACGACAGGAACCAGCTTTCACATAAGTCAATCAAGGACTGCCTGCACATCAAAATTACATCCATCCATCAAAACCGACATCCAGGATCCTCATTTCATTTAAGTGAGCAGATTAGGGCTTTCAGGAGGAACTGAAAAATCTACTGGAGACATTTCAAAAATACTAGTAGACTTGGGGATTTTGGTCACAAACAGTGGTATTCGCAAACACGATCGAAAGCCCAGGAAAATGAACAGGTACAGTAATGTAAAGTTGGCCTAATAATGCTACAAATGAAGCTGAAATAAATCGACTGCTGATCTTTACTGTATGCTGCACATTTTTACATTGTATTCCATTTCCAGCGAGACTATTCAAGCCATCAACTCACTAATAAATGAAGATGATGAGCGATCGGCAAGGCAATCTGTAATCTGCTGGCATCACTGCACAAAGTCGCTCTAATCAGTCAGAAGACAGTTGAAGAAACTTGTGTGGATTTATGGTAAGACATTTTATATATATGCTGTATATACAGTATGTATATATTTTTTTCAGAACATTAACCATGTGTGTTCGCTTGTTTTGTACTGTTCTCTAGTTTCGACAAGATGATTTATCTGACAAACAAAGAACTTCGTGTCTGCAGTCCCAGACATGGATCAAAGCTGGCTAGACATTCAATGATGTCATCTTCACAGACGAATCAACTGTGGCCCTTGAGCAATTTGCTCAAAATTGCTACAGGAAAAAAGGAAGAAGATCAAGCAAACCGAGTCTCAAGCATCCGCTCATGTGTGGGGGGCAATTTCTTGACAGGGACCAGGCCCATATTTTATTTTTGGTAAGTTTGGCTATTTACAAAGCAAAAGGTACATCAAATATTGTAGCCTACACCGCACGGACTGCTACGGGTACCACAATAATTCACTATTGCCTCCTTTTTTAGGTATCATGGCTCAAGACTTCTTTAAGGAAGAAATCATCAAGAGATATGCTGGACACTATGTCTTGTTATTGTATTAATGAAAGCATACAGATGTTGATGAAGAAATACTGTACTGCTGTTTTGAGTTAGAAATGTAACACTTTAGAGTACTTAAGCAACGAATACATTGCAAGTTGGGGGATTTTCACACCTACAGTAGCCGGGCTATAAAGAGTCTATTGGTCTGCTAATAGGGCTACACCTGCTACAGTACTACAGTTCACTTGTGAAAAACAAGTGTTTGTAAACCTGTTTTCAAAATGCCTCCAGCTGTCCATCACTACTGTAAATAAAAGCACAACATCTTGTTTACATTCTTTAATGTAACCACAATGTCACAAATAACTTCTAGAGTTTGGGATTTACAAATGTTCGCTTTTCATGTAATTTTTCCTTAAATTCAGTTCGGATTTAAGTATAACTTTTGACTGACGCCTTTAGTGAGAGGTCTAAAGCTTTAATATTTAATAATTTCTGCCCTCCGAATTCATATCTAAGGGCCATTTTTCCACACCATTATTAGTTACATTGTTTTAGTTTGAACGTGCAGACAGGCACTAAGAACAGCGGGAACATTTCCCTATTCAGCGCCATTATTAGTGCAATGCCCCTTAAGGTGTTGCTTTGTGCTACCCAGTGGGGCTCCCCCTTCCTCTGCCTCCATTCCCCATGGGCTAGGTTCTTCTTCTGTGCGCTGCTCTGCGGCCCGTCCCGTGCCCCATGCCCTCGTGCCTTGAACCTCGTGTGCCCACCGCTATCTCAGTGGATAAACCTGGAGAAGGCAAGGCAATCCCATTGTGCGCCACATGGGAGCCATGACCAATATGACCAATATTATTGTCCTGCTAATAGCCCATCCTAGAAACGTTGTTAATAATAATCACATTGTTAAAAAAAGAAATTACATTTTGGAGATGATTGCGTTTTCAAATAATGTAAAGTCAGCGAGAAAAAGGACATTCTTGAACATGGGATGAGACATAGTTACTAATTTGTAAATAAAGCTAGTTTGTTATTTAGAATTGTTTATTTCTGTTTTTAGAGGGAGACAAACCGAAAGCCTACTGTCGCCTCATGGGTCTCCCGGTTTCGGCCGGCACAGGTATAGAACCAGCATCTGTAGCACTGCGGTGCAGTGTCTTGGGCACGGTACAATGTCACCAGTTGGGAGTAGGCTAAAGTACTACAGTAAGAGCAAAATAATCCTAAAATTTCCACACCCTAATTGTAGTCTAAGTTTCTCTTAGAATAAAAACCTTAGTGTAACAACAGTTTTAGTAAGTAATACTGAAGTTGTGCACAATTATCCTTTTCTATTTGGTTTATGTCGCCCATTCATTGTCAGTTAAGAGGCACAGTAGCGCCTTTGGACCCAAAAGCATAATCAGTGCTCTAACTACCCCTTGCGCTGGTCTGGAGCTATGAAGTAAGTGATGCAGGGTACTGTACTATACCACAGCATAAACACAGTAATTTTAGTTGAGCAACCACTGTATCTCAGCATTCAACACCATAGTACCCTCCAAGCTCATCATTAAGCTTCAGGCCATGGGTCTCAGCCCCGCCCTGTGCAATTGGGTCCTGGACTTCCTGATGGGTCGCCCCCAGGTGGTGAAGGTAGGAAACAACATCTCCCCTTCACTGATCTTCCACACAGGGGCCCCACAAGGGTGGGTGCTCAGCCCCCTCCTGTACTCCCTGTTCACCCATGACTGCATGGCCATGCATGCCTCCAACTCAATCATCAAGTTTTCAGACGACACAACAGTAGTAGGCTTGATAACAACAACGACGAGACAGGCCTCCCGGGTGGCGCAGTGGTCTAGGGCACTGCATCGCAGTGCTAGCTGTGCCACCAGAGACTCTGGGTTCGAGTCCAGACTCTGTCGCAGCCGGCCGCGACCAGGAGGTCCATGGGGCGACGCACAATTGGCCTAGCGTCGTCCGGGTTAGGGAGGGTTTGGCCGGTAGGGATATCCTTGTCTCATTGCGCACTATCAACTCATGTGGCGGGCCGGGCGCAGTGTGCGCTAACCAGGTCGCCAGGTACACGGTGTTTCCTCCGACACATTGGTGCGGCTGGCTTCCGGGTTGGGTGCGCGCTGTGTTAAGAAGCAGTTCGGCTTGGTTGGGTTGTGTTTAGGAGGACGCATGGCTTTCGACCTTCGTCGCTGAGACAAGATAGACAAGACTAACAATTGGATACTACGAAATTGGGGAGAAAAAAAATAAACAACGACGAGACAGGGAGGAGGTGAGGGCTTTTGGAGTGTGGTGTCAGGAAAATAACCTCTCACTCAATGTCAACAAAACAAAGGAGATGATCGTCGACTTCAGGAAACAGCAGAGGGAGCACCCCCCTATCCACATCGACGGGAGAGCAGTGGAGAAGGTGAAAAGTTTAAGTTCCTCGGCATACATATCACTGACAAACTGAAATGGTCCAAACAGGACACCCACAGCATCCGATGTCACAGGAGGCTGAAGAAATTTGGCTTGTCACCTAAAACCTTCACAAACTTTTACAGATGCACAATTGAGAGCATCATGTTGGGCTGTATCACCGCCTGGTACAGCACCTGCACAACCGCAAGGCTCTCCTGTGGGCAAACTACCTGCCCTCCAGGACACCCACAGCACCCGATCATCAAGGACAACAACCACCCGAGCCACTGCCTGTTCACCTCACTGTCATCCAGAAGGCAAGGTCAGTACAGGTGCATCAAAGCTGGGACCGAGAGACTGAAAAACAGCTTCTATCTCAATGCCATCAGACTGTTAAACAGCTATCACTAGCATAGATAGACTGCTGCCTATATACAGACTTGAAATCACTGGCCACTTTAATAAATGGAACACTAGTCACCTTAATAATGTCACTTTAACAATGTTTACATATCTTGCATTACTCTTCTCATATGTATATACTGTATTCTATACTATCTATTGCATCTTAGCCAATGCCGCTCTGACATTGCTCATCCATATATTTATACATTCATATTCCATTACTTTAATTAGATGTGTGTTTATTAGGTTTCTGTTGTGGAATTGTTAAATATTGCTTGTTAGGTATTGCTGCACTGTCGGAACGAGAAGCACAAGCATTTCGCTACACTCGCAATAACATCTGCTAACCATGTGTATGTGACCAATTTGATTACACATGCACATGTGTGTGCACATGCATCTATCTATCTATCCATGATTTGTTATAAGGGATATTATACTGTAGTAATCGACAATGATCTACCTGGTGATGTAAAACTCTAATAAAGACATTCTCTTCCATATTCCTACATATACTTTGTAACTGGAGATTCCTTCAAAACAATTGCCTACAGTTACCGTGTAGGGCACTGCAAGGTTGGGTGACCAGGGCCATCTGGGACTGCCTCCTGGGGGAATTCAGGTGTGTGAAGGCCACCTGTGTCCTGCATAACTTCATGAGGATGGACACAAGGACCAGGAGAGGATCTGCAGCTCGCCGCCGTGTGCCAGAGGAGAAGTCTGCTGTATGTTGCTGGATGGTCCAACAATGCAGCAAGAGAGGCAATCCGTGTGCAGGAGATCTTCATCTCCCACTTCTTCGAAGAGGGTGGTGTTCACTGGCAACACCATAGACTACACTATGAACAACCAAATCCTCTTTTAAGAGCCATCCACATTGCAATAAGACTATTATTTCATTTACTTAGCTATGTCAACTGCAGTTATTCAATTCAAAGTTTCTACTTCTCAGGTGGAGGGTGCTGTTTAGGTTAAAGTGTGATGTCTGTACAAAAACAAAAACAGACTATTTGAAGTCACCCATATTGAAAAAATGTTGAACAATTAGACACCCTATAACCCACACCTACACACTCATGTATCAATCTGATTGATGGATTGTGTTGTGCAGTAAGCAGGCTCAGGTGTATAACTGTGGCTCCTTCCACCTTCAAAGAATAGGCAAGAAGGCCAACCATGGAGAACAGTAAGACATTTCATTATTTCTATAACTACGTTATATTATTTGTCCTCATGTGTCTGTGCATGTTTTTCAGCATACAGTACTCTCTAGCCACTTAGTGTGGCTACCAAGTGAGGCCACACACACACATTCCTGTTGAACACTGTCTTTTTAACTACCTTATTTTTCTCAATAACAGTCTCTCTCCCCTTCTCCCTAAATCCTCTAGGTTATATCAGCCGAACCCCTCCCACATCTGAACTGGTTACATAGAGGGCACAGCATGATCAGAGGTGAGAGAGGTAGCTTGGTCCGCTCAACAGGAAGTATTATTAAAGAGATGCTTTACATTGAAATACATATATAGATGTAGTAGTCCCAGAGGTAAGGATCCAAGGTCAGTTTTCCTGATGATTATGATGACTGACAGTGTTAGAAAAAAACATGCTCTCTCTCTCAATCTGTCTCTCGTCTGCAGGTATGTTTTGATGTGAGAGAGGATGCCAACCCCCAGTCCCGTCATCGCCACCTCACACGCACTTAAGATAACCTTTGGGCCGACTGGGAGCCCAATGCTGGTTAGGAGACACCACTAAAGACGCTATTATGTAATTGTGATGAACTGAGAGAATATTAGGGTTGCCTTGTGATTCATTAATCATATGCTGTCTTCCCTGCTCCTCTGTTCTCACCTCTTTCCCTTTCTGTCTTTTACACCACTCTTGCTTGCCACATCCTCTTTATTCCTTTGCTTTTATAATGCACACCATATGTGCATTGAAATACAGATTTAACTTGTAGTTATAATATAATATTACAATAATATAATTTATAATGCATCTATTATGTATTTATAACCCTTGGGTAATGATCTTCTTTCTATAAAGCATTTTAGATTCTCTACTGGTTGAAATTAAATCTCTCATTTGATGAAATACTACACCTATCCTGTGTTTATCAGATCAATGCAGATGAAGGAAATTAAATATTGAGATGAACCAGTTTTAGAGTATTTACATGATGCATAGGAAGTGTAGTGTACTGTTTGTAAATACTATTTATGTATATACGAATTACAAATCAGCCTTTAACTAGTTAAATCATGTGTCTAGTCTATTGCATAGTTACAATGTGTAACCACTGATGTCCCAGGACCAGGATTGGTAAACACTGTTGAAGTGTATAATTGTAGTACATACATGCAGACACAGCATCATTCAAAGACTGGAATTTGATACTGCTGGAATTAGATATGACTGAAAAAGAATCTCACAGACATTCATACCTGAACTACACCTTTATTTACCAAGGTAGAGTACATGATCAGTGAATATATTAAATGTACATGCTACAATGTTGGGATCTCATGCATGGTAATAACTACATGTATATACACGACTTGCATCCTTAGCACAAAGTTATATTATATTCTACTCAATCCATATGCTTCATTAATGTCATTCAGACTGTTTTGAAGTTGATACAACTGGCTATGATAGCTGATACAGGTATTTTTTATCCTCCACTGCACAAAAAGCAAGAATATACTTCTCTAGCTACATTACTTCAGCTGCATTGCATGGTAAATATCAGCAAGGCAAGCTTACAAAATGTTACATTCAATTTACAGCAAACGCTTTAGCTAGCTAGATTCTTTACATCCACTGTTTCACAAGATGACAGCCTGGTTTGCTGGTTGTTTAAGGAGTCCCTAAAACATTAGGGACACCCAGAATTACAATTTCATACTCATGTCACAACACCCATAAAGCTAGCCACCTAGCTGGCTAAGGTTAGCTAGTCAGCTAGCTGGATAATGTTAGCTAGTCAGCTAACTTGCTAAATAGCGATTTTTGTAAATAAACTTTATGACCAAAGAAATATGCATAATTGTTTTTCTCTGCATTACCTAAAATATTTCTCTCAACTGTAATTTTTTGCATGATTCGTTAGGACGTTATAATTACTTACATTTGCTTCCATCCTCGTATTTTTATCAGCCATCTTTGCCGAAGATAGTCTCCAGCCTTGGGTCGCATAGCGTCAAATTTGTCATGGGAACCACACAATATGATTGGTCATTGCCCAGCGGTCACCGCTAGTGATTTGCATAAAGTTGGGAAATGTTGAACTTTTTCACCGCCTCCAACGCCACGTTCGGCCGCCCAACGGTCCCCCGCCCTCTCCGTTTCTCAGCACTTTCCTTCCATTGAAAATGAATGGGTAGCGGTGTTTCAGCTCATCCACCACCACCCCTCTTTGGAGGACAAAAGTGACATTGTTTTAAAAATGTTGGTTTTGCAGATTTTACTACATTTTTATTTAACTAGGCAAGTCAGTTAAGGACAAATTCTTATTTACAATGATGTCCTACCTCAGCCAAACCCTAGTCCGGATGACGCTGGGACAATTGTGCACCTCCCTATGGGACTCCCAATCACAGCTGGTTGTGATACAGCCTGGAATCGAACCAGGGTCTGTAGTGAGGCCTCTAGCACGGAGATGCAGTGCCTTAGACCACTTTGCCACTCGTTACATACTGTATATGTAACATATACATTTTACCAACATGGTACTTTTTTTTACACTGTTACATAACAAAGACATTTATATTTTTTTGATATACACATAACATTTGGGATAGTTAGTACTCAGACATCAATATAGAGTTTTCAGTAATAACCATTACCGATCATGAGCTTTTTAAACCCAGCCCTCTGCTACTCTCAGCCCTTCCCACCTATCTCCGTAGACCACCTCCTTTTGATTTCCAAAAATAGCCTAGTTAATTTAAGTGGAAAAGATAGTTGCCTGAAAATTAGACTGTTTAATTGATTGTTTAACCTAGTGGAAAACACTGCTGACGTCCTCTGTGGAATAGACCGACACTGAAGCACATAGAAGACTATTTTAGATGTACAGTATGCTGTTATGCATCCTATGTCACAGTACTTTTTTCAAAACGTTTTTGATGGGTTTTCTGCTATATGATTAAAATTTAAGAGAGCACACTGCCTGGAATTAGTCATGAATGTATGCATGTAATTTGCGATGCTCCTTCTTCATGATAGCACTGCATGCGATAGCAATAAAGAGTATGAAGTAGAATAGCTGTTTGTGTAATCAATCGGTGGCCTTAGATTTCTTTCTTTCAATCTAGCCATCAATATAAATGTAAACATCTGTATTGTTAATGGCACCATTGTCACTTACATTGACAAACACAAACATTTCATCAAAATATAGTGTATAATTAGTGGTAGACTACTGCAGTATATTTGCAAAATGGGGAATTGCAGTGACAATATATTGATATCCAGACTTAATTTCCATTTAACACATTCTACCCAAATACAGTGCTTTGCAAAAGTATTCATCCCCCTTAGCATTTTCCCAATTTTGTTGCGTTACAAGCTGTAATTTAAATTGAATTTTATTTGGATTTCATGTAATACACAATATAGTCCAAATTTGTGAAGTGAAATGAAAAAAATATCTGAAACTTTGAACATCCCATGGAGCACCATTAAATCCATTATTAAAAAATTGAAAGAATATTGCACCACAACAAACCTGCCAAGAGAGGTCCACTCACCAAAACTCATGGACTAGGCAAGGAGGGCATTAATCAGAGAGGCAACAAAGAGACCAAAGATATATGTTTTTCATCAGCATGGACTGGGAAACTGGTCAGAATTGAAGGAATGATGGATGACGCTAAATACAGGGAAATTCTTGAGGGAAACCTGTTTCAGTCTTCCAGAGATTTGAGACTGGGACGGAGGTTCACCTTCCAGCAGGACAATGACCCTAAGCATACTGCTAAAGCAACACTCACGTCATTTAAGGGAAACATTTAAATGTCTTGGAATGGCCTAGTCAAAGCCCAGACCTCAATCCAATTGAGAAGCTGTGGTATGACTTAAAGATTGCTGTACACCAGCGGAACCCATCCAATTTGAAGGAACTGGAGCAGTTTTGCCTTGAAGAATGGGCAAAAATCCCAGCGGCTAGATGTGCCAAGTTTATAGACATAGCCCAAGAGACTTGCAGCTGTATTTCCTGCAAAAGGTGGCTCTACAAAGTATTGACTTTGGGGGGGGGTGAATAGTAATGTATTTTTTCTTGTTTGTTACACAATAAAAAATACTTTGCATTTTAAAAGTAGTAGGCGTGTTGTGTAAATCAAATGATACAAACTCCCCAAAAATAAATTTTAATTCCAGGTTGTAAGGCAACAAAATACGAAAAATGCCATGAAGGGGTGAATACTTTCGCAAGCCACTTTATTTGGCCCAAATTGTGTTCAGTACACTTGGGCATAAATACAATATGTTACATCACCAGGCATACTAGTTAGGGACCTCAAAGCACACACTATGGGTGAAAAAAAAAAAACTAAAAACGAAATTTGCTTATGAACATGAATGATTGGTAAAAATATGATCATGCAAATCTAAATATTTTGTAGAAAGTCGTCTTTAACTGGCATATATTGTATGTTGAAAATATTGTATTTTCAATCCTAAAATCAGTAGAAAATCAGTATTTATGATATGATGTACTGTTTATTATTTATGATATTCATGGTATAGGGAAGAAACAGAATCAACAATGAGTTTCTATTGAACCGCTTGGTACTGAGCGACTGGCCTTTGAACATTAGGTGATATCGAACTATAAGAAATTCCAGTCTTACCAGATGCCTTAAACCCAGCAGTGCTTTACAATAGTCTCATCCCTCTGTTCCCACTATGGGGGGGGTTGTGTATCACTTTGGTTGTGTTGGCATAGCAAGCTGACTGCCATTTGGGAAGATACAATTAAGCAATAAGGCACGAGGGGCAGAAGTATATGGCTAATATACCAGGGCTAAGGGCTGTTCTTATGCACGATGCATCGCGGAGTCCCTGGACACAGCCCTTAGCCGTGATATATTGGCCACATACCATAAACCCCTGAGGTGCCTTATTGCTATTATAAACTGGTTACCAACATAATTAGAGCAGTAAAAAGACATGTTTTGTCATACCCATGGCATACGGTCTGATATACTACGGTTGTCAGCCAATCAGCATTCAGGGCACGAACCACCCAGTTTATGTCTTAAATACCATCTGATTCTCTCTTATCCCAGAGACGGATCTCTAACATCCCTCTTCTGTTCTGTTAATGGTAGGGGAGCCTCCCCAGAGCAATAAGTAGGGAGGCACTGGTATTTCTTTCTCAAATTGCCTCGCGTTAGGAAACTATTATGATGCGGACCTCTGCACTAACTATAAAACAAACCCTTGAGTCTTCGAACTCAAGTGAACGTCAAGGAAGACAAATTGTAATGAGCTACATCTTTGCCACGACATCCGACAGCCATTTAGCTGAAGTTATGGATGTGAGTGTGTGTGGTGACTGGCGTGTACTATAAATGTGAACATCAGTATGAATGAAGTGTGAGAAATTCAATCCATAAAGCCACTTAATTATGTATGAAGAAACAACTTCCAACCACTGCTACAAACTGCAGTGTACTTTGGGTATGTTTGGTTGCAGTTGATTGTGGGTGTGTATGTGTCTGTGCGTGTGCGTGTCTTGACTGTGTATGTGTTAGTCAGAATGCATCCATCTGTTAGACTCTGTCTGTCATTCTGAATACCAGTAGCTTACAGTGAGTGTGTGTGCGGGTATGCTGCATGCTCTGTATTTCTTTCAGTATTGATACTGAATATATTCGGGCTGAAAAGGGAGGTGGAACCGTATGTCCCATAAGCACATTATCCGGGGCACCCTCTCCCTTTCCCTCTCCACGCTTGCTAGCTAATACCTGGGCAAGGTTTCAGTCTTCGATAAGTAGGCTACGCTAACATTACAGCACTGCAAATGCTCTCTGAACTCTGCACCTGGGCCAGACAAGTCTAATGCAGTTTACCACAATAATGCAGCAAAGCTGAAGCCCTGCTTGAGGAAATGCTGACTGTATTGTGCTGTAGCAGGTTCATGGTTAGTTCTCCACTGACTTAGCCTGAAAGACATGACTGGCAGAGAGCAAATGACCGAAGACCATATGAAAAGGAGATGTAACCATTAGCCAAAAAAGCTAATCCTACTTGAAACAGTAGAGTTGGGACGATAAACCGGAAATTACCGTCACCATCATTGCCTTCCTCTTACTGAAGGATTTTTGCTTCAGGGTTAATTTTCAGTGATTAGGCTATACAACGCTCCTTAAATCAATGCGATTTGGTTCGATGCGATACAATTTGATTCCCACATTTGTTTTGCATAAACTTATTTTTTTTAAACTAAAATCTACTGCTGATGGAACGCATGTGCTGGGCCTCTCTGAGCTGACTTCTCTTTTTCTCTGTGTGTGTGTGTGTGTGTGTGTGTGTGTGTGTGTGTGTGTGTGTGTGTGTGTGTGTGTGTGTGTGTGTGTGTGTGTGTGTGTGTGTGTGTGTGTGTGTGTGTGTGTGTGTGTAAATATGTCTATGGTGTATGTAGGCACCTGAGTTGAGCCATATTAGGTAGAATGGGCATCTACCACCCATTCGAATGGTTTTGACCGTTTGGAAGTTTTTAGGGAGTGAGCTTCTCTTCCCCTTCTTCGACCATGTAGTGGGGCTAGCAAAAGGTATTGCTGTCCTCGTAATAAAATGATCACAGTAACCACTATATCTAAGAAATTACCATATACATTGATTGTTTAAAGCAAAGCTACCAAACTATTGGTGAAGGTAAAATGTAATGTAAGCTCAGACAAGCAGGTATAGCCAGATGAGAGTTGTGTCTCCGGAAGCTTACTTTTATTTCGGTCAAATAATTTGTATGCATTGCATTTGATAACAATAACCTAGCAAATTACAACTAATAAAGCCTAATATTGCGCAAACCATTTTACAAGCGCTTAAATGCGGAAGGTGCCACGCAGATGTGCAAGATCAGGAATATGCCAACCTCTTGTTAGTCAGCGCGTGATGCTACACACAGTGCGCAGCTCGACTAGGCTATTGTTATTGCCTGGGGAAGTTCGGCATACAAAATGACTTGTAGATCAATTACTATAAAGCTCTTACATGCTTGATGCTTAGTTCTACATTGAAGTAGAAGACGTGTCATTTGTCACAAAAGATTAGTTATTTTTTCGGAAGATAGAAAATGTCATTTGAAAGTTAGTGAACCGGTGAGATGTAAAGTTTGAATCGATTTTCATATTACACTACATGCTACATTTGGATCGGTTTTGGTTCCTGTGGACCAATGCACTCATGTCTTAAACATTTGAATCATAGACTGATACATATTGGCGAATCGTTATATCCCTACTACCAATGGAAAGTTTTTGGAGGACATTACATTTACTGTTAAATTAATCAATTACATGGCTATCTAGCAACAAAATCATAGTAGTTCTGAGCAATTAGCTGAAATTTCAATTTAAATTGTTTTTTTGTGTGTGTTTGAGCTCAACACGCCTTTTCTCTACACAGAAATCTAATCAAGCATGAACTGTGGAATGTTGTAGGAAGATTAATTTTTCAACAGGATGCAATATGCATCATAGTTAAGTGCAGAAAATGTGGTAATTAACTACTATGACAAGAATCCATTGCACCTACAGCTGCCTGGTCTAATTGGTTCTTGGTCAGGAAAGCCTTGGTCAGGAAAGCCTGTCTAAAAACATAATACAACTGTAATATGAATACCATTGTAAAGCACAATTTCTCCCCTTTCCAGCAAAATCATTGACAAGACATTCATGCTGCCCAGCTCTTCATGATTGAAGTTGTACAACTGAATGCATTCAACTGAAATGTGTCTTCTGCATTTAACCAAACCCCTCTGAATCAGAGAGATGTGGGGGGCTGCCATAATTAATATCCACATATTCAGTGCACAGGGAACAGTGGGTTAACTGCCTTGCTCAGGGACAGAATGACAGATTTTGACCTTGTCAGCTCAGGGATTTGATCCAGCAACCTTTCGGTTAACTGGCCCAACACTCTAACCACTAGGCTACCTGCGGCCAATGTTCCAACCAAGAAGGCAATGGAGCTCCACCAGGTCTATTTAAAAATGCCAGGTGGGGAAGCGAAAGCTACTGCGTGATAGTGAAAGGGAGGTGTGGAAATGTGTGAGGAAATGACTGTTTTCACCCGATTTGTCCAACTTATCACCTCTAAAATGTCAATGAAACACTATAAAGAGTTTATAAATTGTCTCATTACATACCTATTTGTCACACCTTCACCTGTCATGTGATGTCTCCACCCCCTCCAGGTGTTGCTTATTATCCCCGGTGTATATATCCCTGTGTTTCCTCTCTCAGTTCGTCTTGTATGTTTTTCAAGTCAACCAGTGGTTTTCCAGTACTCCTGCTTCTATTCTCTTTTGCTAGTCCTCCCGGTTTTTGACCCTTGCCTGTTTTCTGGACTCCATACGCGCCTGCCTGACCATTCTGCCTCCCCTGACCTCGAGCATGCCTGCCACTTTGTACCTCCTGGATTATGAACTGGTTTTGACCTGTTGCCTGTCCACGACCATTCTCTTACCTACCCCTTTTGGATTGTTTAATAAATATCAAGACTCAAACAATCTGCCTCCCGGGTCTCGCAGTGTGCCCTTATACCTATTTGAAGGTTTGTGTCAAATATGAATAGAGTTTTTAGAGCAACGCTAAATGTATCTTCACAATTAAACTGCGGCTGTCACGGTTTTTGAGACATGATGGCTCGCACAATTGTTGAATTAACTATTGATAAACTGACAAGTAATTAACTTTACAATCACCATTGATAATTTCTATTGGTCTATTACCATGTCAATCAACACTTGAATAGAAATGTAGTTCACACCCCATATTTTGATGCCAACACAGTCGCTACAGTCCCATTAGTATTCATTGCAGCCTCGTTTGAATGTTGTAGTGGAGAAAATGTGTACCGATCGAGGTTAGTCACCGTTAGGCTACTAAGCTAAATAGGATGAATCTTTGAGGAGCACAGAGATGGATGGCTGGCTGGCTGATACTGCCTGAGTCGAGATGAGATAATGACTGGGAATGAAATAAAAAAGTAATCTAATAAAATGTATATATTTTATCAAAGTTGGTTTATTTTTAAGTGATAAGCAGTAATGGGCAGTCACTACCGTCATTGGGGTTTTATTAATTGCATAAAGTCATCATGCTAAGAACAAATATGTAATTTACAGAAACAAAATATTTTATTTAAAACTTCTTCGGGCTAGGGTCCTTTTTTCAGAATTTCGGCCTGACTGACGTGCCCAAAGTAAATTGCCTGTTACTCAGGCCCAGAAGCCAGGATATGCATATAATTGATATCATTGAATAGAAAACACTTAGAAATTTGTAGAAATGTAAAAAATAAAGTATGAGACAATAACACAATTGATACGGTAGCCGAAATTCAAAAGAAAAACCAAACAGATTTTTTTTGTTGAGATCCCCCATGCTCTTTCAATGGAAACCTATGGGTCCTATGTAATTCCAGCTCCCAGATTGTAATTCCTATGGCGTCAACTAGATGTAAACAGTCTTTGTTCAAGGTTTCAGGCTTATTTCTTCCAAAAGTAGGAAGAAATGTGAGTTTAGTGCAAAGAGTCACAGTTGGAAATCAGTCTATGGGCACGCGACAAAGAGGACGCACACTTGCTAATTTTACTTTTCTGTTGAACATACTTCTTTCCTTATGAAATATTATAGTTTATTTACATTTTAAGGTAACTGAGGAATAAATAGGAACGTAGTTTGACTTGTTTTAAAAAAGTTTAGCGGTAGCTTTTTGGATTCCTTTGTCTGCATGTTGAACGAGTGGATTACTGAAATTGATGGCGTCTTTTTGTGTTGTAAAGAAGGATTGTATCTAACAAAACAACCCTCGGGATTGCAAACAGAGGAATATTTTCAAAAAGTAAGTTAATCGCCATTTATGATTTTATTAAGTTTGTGCTGGTTGAAAAATATGTTGACGTCCATTCACTGGATGTTGTCGACAGGTGTCCCGCTGACGGGACGCCTAGCCCTCTTAAGTAAAGTAATGTTAATAATTATGGATGGCAAACTTCTTCGTGATCGGAGAGCTAATGTAGGCTAATGCGATCAGCATGAAGTTGTAAGTAACAAGAACATTTCCAAGGACATAGACATATCTGATATTGGCAGAAAGATTAAATTCTTGTTACTGCACTGCACTTCTCTAACTGCACTGTCCAATTTACAGTAGCTATTACAGTGAAAGAATACCATGCTATTGTTTGAGGCGAGTGCACAATATTGAACATGAAAAGCTATTAATAAACAAATTTGGCACATTTGGGCAGTCTTGATTTTAAAAAAAATACAGAAATGCAATGGTTCATTGTATCAGTCTAAAACGTTGCACATACACTGCTGCCATCTAGTGGCCAACATCTAAATTGCACATGGGCTGCAATAATACATTATGGCCTTTCTCTTGCATTTCAAATGGGATAGTACAAAAAAAAACAAAAGAACAGTTGTTTAGATACTTTGTATTATCTTCTACCAGATCTATTGTGTTATATTCTCCTACATTCCTTTCACATTTCCACAAACTTCAAAGTGGTTCATTTAAAATATTACCAAGAATATGCTAACGCCTGTTAGATCTGGGTCTCTCATTTTAGGCGAAGGGGAGGATCCTTAAGAGGTTTAAATAAGTAGACATAATGGGCAGTCACTACCATAATTTGCTTTATTCTGTGTTGTTACAGCATTCAACCCACAATGCATTTATAAAATAAATAAATCATCTAAACCGAAGATGAAAACCGTGATTATTTTTCAAAGGACGAACCTAAACCAAATCAACCTCAAAAAGCAATAATCGCTCAGCACTAATATTTTGAGTTAGCAATCTAGGTAATGAGTTCTCACTATCTCAGCAGTGGTGGAAAAAGTCTTAGTAAAATATTACTCAAGTAAAATTTCTAAAGTATTTGGTTTTATATATACTTAAGTATCAAAAGTAAAAGTATAAATAATTTCAAATTCCTTATATTAGGCAACCAGACGGCACCATTTTCTTGTTTAATAAAAAAAAAAACGGATAGCCAGGGGCACACTCCAACATTCAGACATCCTTTACAAACGAAGCATGTGTGTTTAGTGAGTCTGCCAGATCAGAGGCAGTAGGGGTGATCAGGGATGTTCTCTTGATGTGTGTGAATGGAACATTTTCCTGGCCTGCTAAGCATTAAAAATGTAACGAGTTCTTTTGGGTGTCAGGGAAAATGTATGGAGTAAAAAGTATATTATTTTCTTTAGGAATGTAGTGAAGTAGAAGGTAAAGTAAGCAAAAATATAAATAATAAAGTAAAGTACAGCTACCCAAAAAAATACTTACGTAGTACTTTAAAGATTTTAACTTAAGTACTTTACACCACTGTATCTCAGGTGGTGAATTATATAGCTGAGGCCTAGGCTAATATGTACAAAAAAGATTAAGACAAATTAATTTCTAGAGACAAAAATAAATCTAATCATTCTTGATCCTATTTTGACAGGTAGCACATCAATTTCAATTATGCATTCCCTGAAAATATTAGATGAAATAGCTAATGTATTTCTTGAATCATACAGCTCTGCCGCTAATGGAAAATAACTATATTTTATTTTATTGTATTATTGTTATCGAGCAAAATGGGTCAATTTATCATGATACTTTTTGACCATAACACCCAACAAATAAAAGCAAACTTGGCCATTCCATTGAGAGATTGATCTGGGGTTATCAGCTATGTGGGACTGCTAACAAATGGCTAACAAATTACAGTAGAAGAGTCTGTCTTCATGTGCTTCAGGGTTTGCTTAGTAGTTCTGTTCTCACAGTATCAACCTAAATAATCCTATAACATTTCCTGGGTAGCTAAACCTGAATCTGTCAATTTCAATTTCCCACACCACATTAGTGTCTTGGTAATTTCTTGAATAGTTTACCAGAGGCCTTAAAATGTCTTTAAAGCGGGGGAGTGAGAAGGAAAGAGAGAAAGACAAAAGTCATCAAGAAATCATACTGTGAACCGACCCTGTTCCTCAGTTTAGAGAATCCCCACTCCTGTAATCCACAGGAAATACAAGATTATTTCCATAAAAAAAAAAATTGCTGGTGAATGTAGGCCAAGCTGGTTCCACTGCATATGCCGGAGACAATACAATCAAATCCAATGCCAGCGAACTGTGTCTTCCTCTTTCTCTGTTGAAGATTGGCAATTTTGCGGGTTTATATGATTTGGCAAGTTCACCCATTTGTTTTGATAATACAAGTCAGCCTTACCCGAGCTTTTAAAGGGAAGGAAAGACACAAGTCAGGAAAAAACATGCAATTTATTACGGCCGACAAAACTGCAGTCAGCAAAACTGTCCTGTGTCATTAGGGCCCGGGCCAAATGGGTCCTGTGGCTGTCAGAATGGAATAGGCCTAAGTCTTGTGGAAAGGTGTACTGAGGTAGATAGTCAATTCTGAAAGTGATCATATTCTGTCCACAGACGTGGAAATGACACAAACAAAATCATGTTTGACCGCAAATTCCATTCCCTGGGGGAAGCCTTTGTGGAACTCTATGATTGCGTTTTTTTGTGATTATTGTTATCACTGCGGGGATAACGAGAAGCTGCCAGTGTTTGTTGGCTGCAGTGGGTTAATGCCAGACCTTATTGCATGCCAGGGCCCCTTAGCTAAGGAGCTGTGGCGAATTCACAGCCCTGGGTTTGATATTGAGCTTTTTGGTTCCAAGCCAGACCAGGCAAATGGCAGCACAATGCCATTAGCCCCCTGACATTGTGGATAGAAATAGCTGACGAACAGCTGTCTCAAAGACATACCCCATGGCAGCCGGACAGCACTCCCTCTCCTCGCTTCGTCTTTGATAAGGCCAAAGTAAAAAATAACAGGTTTACAGTACCTTATCATCGGTAAGCCAGACAAGAGACGTGAGGGACGTGCATGTACAGCGACACTGCACCATTAATTTGCATAATGGCTTCTCAAAACCTTGTTATAGTTTGTCTTGAGTATCCATTTCCTTCCACATCCAGTCTGCTACTAAATTTCATGTCTCCCCTGAGTGTTCTCTGACGACATCTCCAAACCTGTCTTGGTCTCCAGATTACAGCATCAGGTTAATTGCAAATTGAGGACAATGCATGAAATCGTGGAGATGATAGATGCAAGACTAGATGAGGCAAGGTGTGGGGGAAATGGGATTACAAAGAGAATCCCTAACATCCCTCTGTGAAATCAAATTATCACCTTGGTCTAGGGGTAACTTTTGGGAGAAATTGAATATTTCTTTGAAGAGAACTCGAACAACTCTGACAGAAACATGGGCCTGCAAAATACATCTCCATTTTGAAATTGTTGAACAGCAAGGAGTTATATGCACCAACTAATTACTCTGCACTAACAGATTTGATGGCTAGTCTTTAAAGAAAACGTCTAGTATATTAAATTACATCTAGTATTTTAAATGGAAATGGACATGAATGAAAATCAATAACACAATAATCAGGAGAAAGATAAATTAATGTTTCCTGTGAGATTTCTTGTTGCCAACAATCATTATTGACTTATAATGTGGGGCATTGCCAGAGTCTTTGCTAAACTACCACAATATTCAAGGTTTACATTGCAATAATGACGTCACTGGTTGACAGAGGCTGTTGTACAAAAAAAAAGATTACCAAAATGATTGTGTGCCGAGCCTTAAATTGAATATCAATCAAGCCAATAAAGCTGAAAATGTCCATTTTAAGACATAGCACAATGCAGAAACTGCACTATATTATGTAGTAGACACAAATATCTTGGCTAGTTAGCATATGAAGGCTTACGTATGTGCTTAACCCAACCTAAAAATGTGGCTAATGATTGCTGTTCAGCAAGTTGATGATGATTATACCACCACAGAGAGAGGTCACATGGCTGTGGGACTATACTCATCTCTCCTGGAAGATAAGCAGCTCAGAAGACCCTCAATACACGGTCGCCATAGTGACATTCACCGCTGGGTGCTAATCGCTAACCTCAGAATTTTCATATTACAATTAGGTGGGGATGGAACACAAAATGTCTAGTCATTCACTTAGTTTTGCAAATGTGCAAACATCAGGCAGCCACACTGGTAATTTTTGTACATCCACATCTCCCAAGAGTCATTCAATAAATGTATTTAGTGCTATATTTGAAATGAGGACGAGGGAGAAAAGCCACAGCTTGATTGGCATGCAGCAGCCAGTGTTGTTTTAAGTTAAGTGAGCAGTGCACCTCTGCTCTGGAAATTTGTGCGGATTTGATACAGTCCAGTAACTTCGGATTTCAAATTAAATCAAACTTTATTTGTCACATGCACCGAATACAACAAGTGTAGACCTTACCATGAAATGCTTATTTACAAGCAATTTACAACCAACAGTGCAGTTCAAGAAGAGTTAAGAAAAGATTTACCAAATAAACTAAAGTAAAAAAATATATAAAAGTAACACAATAACATAACAATAACGAGGCTATATACAGTGATAAGGAGAGCAGCTACATTAGCTGACAACATGGAAGGGACAAGCACCATGGCTGAGGAAATATTGTATCAAAGATTGTATCAGAGCGTTTGAGGCAAAGTACTGGGTAGAGTTCCCCTCCACCAAATGAGAGAAAGGTTTTCTGCAATAAGTATGTGATTATTTACACTCTTGCTGATTTATACAAAGGGTGGGTCTAATCCTGGAAGCTGATTGGTTAAAACCACATTCCAGCTGGTGTCTATTCCACAAATTACAACCGTCTACATCTATGACGTTAAAATGCCTATTTACTCTGTTTCATCTGACCGTGGAGTCCACTGTCTCATCAGCCCAGCCAAGCAATTTATAAACTTGATCTCCACTATAAAAATCATCTGGACATTATCTCACATTTCTTTAAGACTAACATTTAGTTTTCAACAGCAGAGATTTTGTCCGTCCTACATTTGCAACATTGTGTCAATATTCAAATTTGATCTCCAGCTGTTCCATAGTAATGAACAGGTCGGGAAGAGACAGACAGGCAGGCAGTGTTTCTCAGCCAGTTGAAATCATGAATCAGCTGGCATAATTTTTATGGCTATATACAAAGAAATGTAAATTGAAAAAAGGTTCAGTTTGAAGTGATTGTGTTGTTGGCTAGCTCCTCTGAACAACAGTGTCCTGACAAGTGAGCACAATTTTTACGACAGGCAAAATTACACCTCTTTAGCTCATTGTTATGGATGTATCCAAATGAATGTCCCTAGATAACAGCTTAAACAAATGCAAATGAAACTACTTTGCTGGTATTCTTTTTGAAGTGACTGTAAGTCAGTCGTAGTTGGCTAGCTAACAAGCAAGGGATAAGAACGTTGCCAGCCAGTATAGCAATGGAACATTTAGAACGAATGACTGGGTCGTGTCTCTGGCAACCGAACCGATAGTTCGATCGACCAACCGCGTTGAGTAGCAACCCTAGATTTGTGTCGGGGATATATCTTTTGGAAGGATGAAATAGTATGAATATATTCATCAAAAGAAAGTTTTTAATGAAAATATATCAATCATTATTTGAATATACTGGTACCCTGTTGCATAAAAGTGAGAACACCCTCGAACCCTGTGTCTCGGGCCTAACAAAACACATGGCAATATTATCACTTAAAAGTATAAGTATATACTCCTGAAACCTAGTCATAAAGATATATATGGTGGGGTCTGAAATGATCACCCTTGAAAAAGATGAGCAATATTGACTGTATAAAATAAATATTCCAATCCTGAAGTAATGCTCCAAAAAAAGTACAAATATTATTTTATACTAATATAACTATTCAGAGATTTTTTTTATTTGAAGTAATACATTTTCTTTAAGCCAAGGGTCAATATTACTGACACCCATAAAAGCCTCAGAAATAAAGTATTAAAAAGTTTGGTACTTGGTCCCATATTTCTAGCACGCAACTACAACAACTACATCAAGCTTGTGACTACAAACTCGATGGATGCATTTGCAGTTGGTTATGATTGTGTTTCAGAAAATGTTGTGCCCAATAGAAATTAATGGTAAAGAATGTATTGTGTCATTTTGGAGTCACTTTTATTATAAATAAGAATATAATATGTGACTCCTTTCAGGAAACTAGGCGTATGTCACACATGACTACTTCACAGGAGGGCCATTTGAACGTAAACTTTTTTTTTGTAATGAAAATGCGTTTTTTTTTTTTTTTGCAGAAATGCCATGGAACAAGTGTACTTTCATGTGCCTTAATAACAAACGTGTATGCCATCTGTAAATACAAATAAATTGTTAAATTAGGAGCCATGGAAAAAGTCAGCAATCTTCCCGCTAGCCATGATTGGCTGAGATAATGAGTGGGCTGGACATGCAGAGAGATGAGTTCCGATTGGTCTGCCATGTAGCACGCTCTATCTATAACATGAGGTAGTTAGTAACGCAGCTTTTTTTTAAAGATATCAAGTAGTAGAACTGCATATGTGTTGCTTTCCACTTTCTGGAGGACAGCGTTTTGAAATCAGTGGAATTAGACTATGATAGCTAAGGAGATTCTGGCATTTGATTGCAAATATGCAGACGGAGTCGGAAAGAGAACACACAGAAGGCTTTTGTATAAAAAAACTTGTCTCCAGAATACATCTTCAAACTAAGGGCAACCATGGCATTCGTGACAGGGAAGCGGCCATCCATGTATACGGGTAAGATTATGTGTACTGTTAGCTAGCTATGTTCATTATGTTCATGCCAAATCTGGCACTCCAGATTAAACGAATGAACACACCTGTAGTATAAACCTTGCTTTAGTCTTGAACTCTTTGTTTGTTTAGTATGTAGCCTTACGTGAATCCTTAAAGAGATTGGTGAGGCAAAAGCTTAAGAGGGTGTGAATGATGCTGAATGGGTGTAGACAAAGAAGAGTATGTACCAAAACATTCAAAAGTGAAGTTTATCAAATTTCAAAGCAGAATTACCTTCCCATTGTTCCTCAACTGTAGAGTATGATATACAATTTTCTAGCTCTGAGTCTCTACCTTTATGCAATGTAAAAAACATAAGACCGAATGGAGCCAGTCCATCACATATGTTTGTAAACACTTCTACATTAATGTGGATGCTACCATGATTACTTTTTCTTAAAGCCCCCATCCATGCAGTCTTTTAAATTGTATTTTTTAAATCATCACTGTATGTCTAATGCATTACTGATTTTATTTAATGAAAATAAGTCCAAATATATATATTTTTATCCCTGAACCTCCTTTTGCCATTGAAATGCTCAGTGTGGGTGTGTTGATACACATTTGTTTATATGTACATACACAGGCCTGATTTATGGATAGGATCATCTGGACTACACAGCGAGCTGTGACTCAAGTCAAGGACGTAGAGAGGCTGGTGTTAGCAAGACTAAAGGAGACCACCAGCTCTGCTAAACCATTGACAACTATGTGCCGTTTTCAAGGGATTTTTAAATAAATATTATAACTATTTGGTTTTAATATCATCACCTCTTGAAGAGCATAGTCAGAACTACACAATTCTGATTATTCCACATTTAGATGTCATAAGAGCTATACAGCATGTAACTGCATGCTTTTCATGATCAGTAATTTCAGATACGTGAGGGTAGAATTCATTTGGCATGTAGCTAGCAAGGTAAGCAAACAACGTGTCATTTGGTTTTCTTGATCAGAGATTAGGCTTTTGGAAAGAGCTTGACATCAGCAAGTCCTCGTCCTGGTTAAGTTGTCAGTCGGACTACTGTCATCACCACTATAGATGTTAAGCAAATCAAACAATATTTGGATATATAATCATCTAGTTTATCCACTGAAAGTTAGCTTGTTAACTAGACATATTGACGTGATCTGTTGTTAGCTAATTAGCTATTATAATCTATCATGTCTGTCAGCAGCAATTGTGATTAAACACCATTAAAAACAATGTTGAAAAGAGGATGTTAGCTAACTTTGCTAAGTAGGCCTACATTGGTTGAAGAAACAGCCCTTCTGCTCTTTGACAGGCAGAGACCCCAAAGAACAGGAAATTAAACTAAACCACTCATACTTGTATAGTTCACTTTTATTTTATATCACTCATATCACATTCATGGTTAGTGGTGTAAAGTACTTAATTACTTTAAAGTACTACATAAGTAACTTTTTTTAGTATCTGTACTTTACAATATATATTTGATAACTTTTACATCACCACATTCCAAAAGAAAATAATGTACTTTTTACTCCATACATTTTTCCTGACACCCAAAAGTACTCTTTACATTTTGAATGCTTAGCAGCACAGAAAATGGTCCAATTCACACACATCAAGAGAACATCCCTGGTCATCCCTACTGCCTCTGATCTGGTGGACTCAAACACAAATGCTTTATTTGTAAATTATGTGTAAGTGTTGGAGTGTGCACCTGGCTATCCATAAATATAAAAAACAAGAACATTGTGCCGTCTGGTTGGCTTAATATAAGGAATAAGAAATTATTTATACTTTTACTGTTGATACTAAGTATATTTTATTAAATATATTTACTTTTGATATTTACGTTTTTACTTTTAGACTTTTACTCAGGTAGTATTTACTGGGTGACTTTAATTTACACTTGGTTATTTTCTATAAAAGGTATCTTTACATTTACTCAAGTATGACAATTGAGTACTTTTTTCACCACTGTTAATGGTGGCCAATATTGAGAGATATCGTGAGGCTACTCTCACGTAACTGAAATTACATGATCAATTGTTTACTGATCATGAAACGCATGCAGTTTCTTGCTGTATAATTCTGATGATGGAGCTAAATGTGTGCAATTGTTTTACATGGAATAATCCAAAATGTGTAGTTCTGACTATGCTCTTCAAGAGGTGATGATACAGTATTACAACCAAATAGTTCATGTTTATTTAACAATCCATTGAAAACGGCACACAGTTGTCAATGGTTTTAGCGGAGCCGGGGTCTCGATTCCCACCAGCAGGCAAATTGAACACTCTGCACCTTGTTGTGACGTTTTATTGATAACAATCAATTAAATTACTATTCTAATTCCTAATTGTATGGAGGATACATTATGCAAATAAAAGATGACTGGTCATTGGTCAAGATAATCCGATCAGATTGTGATGTCATGTTCTGGGACAAAAACTACATCCCACCTGGACATGCTAAAATTCCAGATATGAAATATCATTAAAAAAATAGGAAAATCAACTGAACTGCACTGCCCCTTTAACCCGGGAAACACCAGGATAACAGATTTTGAATGCAGCCTGCCCTCAGTATGTATAGTTACAGTGCATTTGGAAAGTATTCAGACACCTAAACTTTTTTCAAATTTTCTTACGTTACAGCCTTATTCTAAAATGTATTAAATCGTTTTTTTTGCCCTCATCAATCTACAAACAATACCCCATAATGACCAAGCAACAACGGGTCATTTTTTTATTTTTGCATATGATATTAAAAATAAAAAACAGAAATATAATTGACTTAAGTATTCAGACCCTTGAGCTCTTGTTTCTCATGGTCTGAGAGTATCTAGGTGCCTTATGGCAAAGTTCAAGTGGACTGTCATGTGCCTTTTACTGAGGAGTGCCTTCAGTCTGGCCACTACCATAAAATGCCTGATTGGTGGAATGCAGCAGAGATGGTTGTCGTTATGGAAGGTTCTCCCATCTCCATAGAGGAACTCTGGAGCTCTGTCAGATTGACCATTTGGTTCTTGGTCACCTCCCTGACCAAGGCCCCTCTCCCACGATTGCTCAGTTTAGTGCACGAACAACTCTAGGAAGAGTTTTGGTGGTTCCAAACATCTTCCATTTAAGAATGATGGAGGCCACTGTGCTCTTGGGGACCTTCAATGCTGCCGACATTTTGTGGTACCCTTTCCTAGATCTGTGCCTCGACACAATCCTGTCTCGGAGCTCTACGGACAATTCCTTGAACCTCATAGCTTGGTTTTGCTCTGACATGCACTGTCAAGTGTGGGACCTTATAAAGACAAGTGTGTGCCTTTCCAAATCATGTCCAATCAATTGAATTTACCACAGGTGCACATGAGCCGAATCTCATAGCAAAGGGTCTGAATACTTATGTAAATAAGGTATTTCTGTTTTTTATTTTCAATACATTTGCAAAAAATTCTAAAAACATGTTTTCGCTTTTTCATCATGGGGTATTTTGTGTAGATTGATGAGGGAACATTTTAATCTAATACATTTTAGAACAAGGTTGTAACGTAACAAATGTGGAAAAAGTCAAGGGGTCTGAATACTTTCCAAATGCACTGTATGGCTAACACCTCTCAGGAAGAGAGTATTGTTGTGTTATAGCCTGAATTTAAAATGTATTAAATTGAGATTGTGTCACTGGCCTACACACAATACCCCATAATGTCAAAGTGGAATTATGTTCATGCCAAATACTAGTGCTTAACATGATTTTTGGATGACTACCTCATCTCTGTACCCCATACATTCAATTATCTCTAAGATCCTTCAGTCGAGCAGTGAATTTCAAACACAGATTCAACCACAAAGACCAGGGAGGTTTTCCAATGCCTTGCAAAGAAAGGGCAGCTATTGGTAGATGGGTAAAAAAAGCAGACATTGAATAACCCTTTGAGCATGGAGAAGTTATTATTAATTCAACTTTGGATGGCGTATCAATACACCCACAGTCACTACAAAGATACAGGTATCCTTCCTAACTCAATTCCAGAGAGGAAGGAAACCACTCAGGGATTTCATGAGGCCAGTGGTGATTTTAAAACAGTTACAGAGTTTAATGGCCGTAATAGGAGAAAACACTGATGATGGATCAATTACATACTTCACAATACTAACCTAAATGACAGAGTGAAAAGAAGGAAGCCTGTACAGAATAAAAATATTCTAAAACATGCATCCTGTTTGCAATAAGGCACTAAAGTAAAACTGAAAAAGATATGGCAAAGAAATTAACTATGTCCTGAATACAAAGCATTATGTTTGTGGCAAATACAACACACCACTGAGTACCACTCTTCATACACTACATGACCAAAAGCATGTGGACACCTGCTCGTCGAACATCTCATTCCAAAATCATGGGCATTAATATGGAGTTGGTCCCCCCTTGCTACTATAACAGCCTCCACTCTTCTGGGAAGGCTTTCGACTAGATGTTGGAACATTGCTGCAGGGACTTGCAGGGTCACAAGCAGCTTATAGGCAAGAGTTGGCTTTTACATAGAGGCACAAAGAAAGTGTAAGAATATTCAAAGATGAATATACAACGTAGAGGACTTAAGGTCAAGAGGGAAATAATAATCAAATGGAAAAAAAGTTGTTTTTCTGTAATGGGGAACTGAAGATTAATGGGCCAGGGACACGGGAGGAATTTCAGTCCAGGACTCATAGCTACATGTGGGAGGTTCTCATTGGTCCAAATTGTCTATACATTGAGCCTGAAATGGGATACTTATTATTTGGCCATTGGCCCAATTTTACTGCAAGGATTTCAAATTGATCAACCACAGGGTAGGGTTGGGTTATAAACTACATCCTGTCTCTTTGTTCAGATGACAAGACATTTAGAACAGGGAAGCATGACCATCTACCATCTACTTAGCAGCATAACAACTATGATTTGTTCTCTTTGAATAAATATATGTTTCTCCTCCTGATTTGCTTTGGGGTCTGTGTTATTGAAGAATAACATCAACTGCTAACAAAAGGGAAAGTTTAGCTGACAAGGGCAACTACAAGCTTTTAGAGGTAATTGCACGTTACGATGCTTTACTTGCTGAGCATATGGAAGTTTCTACTGTCGTCTCTGGGATGTAGAAATCAATTCAGAATGATCTATTACAAGTGAGATTAAAAAGAGTTTGACGCAGGGCATTTTTTTGCATGCGCTCAAGTAGGCTTTCTTTCCACTTTCTTCCATTATTTATTTAGCAAAGGTGATAACACAATCACTCCGGACAGACAGAAGTAAAAACTCATTACATAAATGTTGCAGCAGCCCAGGCTATACCTAAACATTAGAGATCTGACATGCTGTATGGGATGAACATGCATCAATGATTTTAGTCCTTGCTTGGACTAAGTCATTCTTAGTCCTTACTAGGACTAACTCTCCAACACCATCCATCCATGATGAGCCTGTACTGCACTGAAGCCTATGAACACCTCAACCCCTGTCCTGCACTGAAGTCAAGCCTCTGAACACCTCAATTCATGCCTCATACCCTTATTCAATCACTGCTGTGATCCCTTCCCAACACTGTAAGTAGCCCTCTCATTCCCATTCCCCATAATATTATACAATAAATGTCTTTATTAAATGCTTTAGGTTAAAATAATTAGTCTTTGCTGATTTTTGAAACATGCTTTGTCATCTCCGTGCGGTCTGCGCCTATACCGGTGGTCTCCCATCCTCCTCAATTTTTCAAGTCAACAACCTCTACTGTATTATGGGTAGGCTTGTCATTGGCAAGGAATCAGCAGTTTTTTAAGATAAAAAGAAACGTAATAGAATCCTGACGGAATCTGACTTTGTGGCTGTGTTATTTAGTGGAAACCCTTCTCTCCTGCCTGCCTCATGAAAGAGTGTTCAGGGCTAACAAGGCACTATATGTTTTAATAAAAGCAGTTTAGTAAGTCGTCTAAAACTATCTAGAATGATCCAATCTATAGCTAGGTCACAAAACTACTAACGTTAGCTTTAGAGTAGCCTAGCTAGATAGCTAGCTAACTTCCGCTAGCTAGGTTGATGCAATCATGCAGCCAGCCGCTAATATTAATAATTTAGACTCACTGAATAAATGTGTTTGACACAGGATAAAGAAGATACAATTATCTGCTGTTGCTATCCAAGGCCAATGGATACTGAAGTGCCTGAAAAGGTTAGTCAGACATTTTGTTAGTCCATTAATGTTTTTTGGCATATTATTATATTTCCACTGCTGGTGATTATTCACACATATTTGTGGCACAAATTTCACTGTCATAAAAGTAAAAAATCAACAAATTCGCCACAGAGCAGTCGGCACAGATCAATTGAAAACATTTGTCCAACCATAACAAAATGGATGGCTAATGCAGAAAGAGAGAATTGGTAGATTCTGGAACAACCATAACTTTCACAAATACGATAGGCAACCATGGTGTCAGTATTTTTCGACTAGCAGGTTAGGTTAGAATAGAGTGCAATAGAATGAGTGACATTCAATAAAATCTACTTCATTAAAACGGGGATATTATTTTCAATTAAAATAGTTGATTTAATGATTGAATATATAGATTTAACAGGCAATCAGTTCCTACAGTGAGCGCCAGGGAACCAATCAGGAAAACACAAGGTTAGTGGTATTATTACTTACACATAACAAAAATACTTTGCTACAAAGTCTACTGTGTATAGTGTTAAATGTAACCCTGCCTTACTAAAGCTTCCAGAATGAATAATTGCAGAAGAGCACTGTAATGAGATGAACTAATAGTTTTCAGGACATAAAATGTAAATACTTTTCTACACTGAAACCTGTCTGTCTTTTTTATTTTTCAAAGTCAACTGCTTAACAGTGTGTGTGTGTGTAGACTGAAATTAATATTTAAAAATACACTGTAACCATTCTTTGCATAACGCTCAGCCCTGCCATAGGAGTTCACTAAACTACAGAGTATGTTGTCCATTGAAGTTGTTCTCTGGCTCTTTTGACATCAGATTCATAATGAATCACAACAAGGTTTGTGGTAGTTGGAAAGTTTTTTTCCCACCTCAGGTCAGGTGAGTTTAGAATTCACATGACCCGACAAGAAAACCCCCAGACCTATAGTCATAGCTCAGATGAAAAGGGAAGCTATCTATAATAATAATAATATTTTGTCATAGCCTATGAATAGAACCCAGAGTTTTACCTGACCAGGTCATGAGATCAGGAAAAACTCCAAGCCCCAGAAAAGACACATAGGCTTTTTGCCACACATCTTTTGAACCTGTGGAACCACCTCTGTGTAAAATTGCAGGAAATGAACTTCAAAACAAAAAAATTATCTCTGCCGTCAAGAGGGGGGCCACTAAAATGATTTGCTGTGAGGTAGACGATCCAAAGTCCTTCACATGACCCAGAATGACCAGGCCTGTGTTGATCCAGCTTTGCACAATCACATGGATTCTGCTTACATATGTCTAATGGTTAACCCTATATTGATTATGCTTACTACTTCTAAGAAAACAGTATAGATACTGGAAAATTCTCAAGGTACTGGAAAATTTCCAACAGACGGCGGCACCCCCAACCAAATCTCGCTTAGGGCCCCCAAAAGGCTAGAGCTGGCCCTGCGTAATCAACAGGTGTAACAAATGGACTGGACGGGGGCGAATTTGACCATGTCAAGAGCACTTGAGGCAGTGGGTTCTGAAAAACAATGACAAAATAAATATTAAAAATAATATTTGGGGGGGAAATTATTTCACCAGCCAAAAGCAGCACTTTGGCTACTGGAAGTGCAAAGGAGCATGTGCTCTGCAAAGGTAAAGTCCTATCTGTGCACATGCCTGTATAGGGGCTTCTTCCATCATAAGCACAGCCAACACTTAGAATCGTATCGTTTAACCAGACATAAACCACCCTTATTTTACTTTAAATCGGTAAAGCAACGTTGGACTCATAGTTAATACAACTTATTATAGTGAGTGTAAGAATAATGAGAAAGTGTTTTACCTGAGAAAGACGTTTTCGCCTTGCCTGACGGTAATATTGTCCATCACTTTACTATCGGTTTGGGATTCCCCTTGACTGTGGACAGGCAAACCTGCGGGGACAAGAAACAGCAGTCTGAAAGACAGAACCACCAGGCACTTCCAAGACACGGTAAAGTATCCACAAATACCCATCTTCGGTTTATAAATCCCACTGCTTGTCGAGACAATGCGTCCGTTGTTTTAAAAGGCAAATGCGTATAGCGGTCCTGTGGAGCGAGCGCGGGTTAGTTAATAGCCTACTGTTCATCTGTTAATCCAAATATGTTTTCCAGGTACAGCATAGTCTATGCAAGGGTAGCTATCCTTACTGCGCACTCCAAAATATATTGGCAGTCTGTTCCATTCTGTTCCGCAGCTCGCATGGAAATGTTTACTTTTCCTTTCCGAATGGTCCAAATGCTTGTATTGATGATGACAGTGCGCAATTTCACGTTCATTGAAAATGAACGGTTGCAGTCGTGGACAGCACGCAGAGCAAACCTAAAACAGGTATTTCGGTTGAGATGACGTGATAAAACTTAAACCACTGGTGCCAAATCCGAAGAAGAGAGCACAAACAACAACACACATGCGTGATTAACTCTTGTGATTGACTCTATACAATATAGTTTTAGTAATCTCCACTATCCCTTCAGCACTTGGGGTTTGTTGCACATTTCAAATAGGCAGGGATAGCAGCACTAATGTCCTTTCTATTTTCACTCAAAACCAAAAACGAGTATCAGGTTCATTGAATCCATTATTTTCCCCAATCTTTACAAGTATGCACCACCAATTTGAGTTTGTTGCTAAACCCCCTCACAGTAAGAGCTCTGGCAAGAGGAGGGAGAATGGGGGAGGGGGTGGGGTTGTCATGGTAGCAGGGACCTTGGTGAATAGCTGTACAGGTGTGTGGACATTACTGTTAATCAAGGATGCAATTGTAAACATGGATAAACTGTGTGTGTTTTTATGCAGATGCTATAGACTAGACCTACAGATAGACTATATTATTCAAACCTTGAACCGGGGAAATTTAAGTGAAATTGCTGGGTATGACTCAACTGTTTCGGTGGTGTGGATAAAGGCATGCGGACTAAATATACTGCCCATGACTCATAACATGCATTTTCACACCCCTGGCTATTACATTTGTGTCAATCATCTAATAGCAGTGCATTTATTTTATTTTTACCCCTTCTCCCCAATTGGTAGTTACAGTCTTGTACCATCGCTGAAACTCCCGTACGGACTCGGGAGAGGTGAAGGTCGAGAGCCATGCATTCTCAGAAACACGACCCTGCCAAGCCACACTGCTTCTTGACACACTGCTCGCTTATCCCCGAAGCCAGCCGCACCAATGTGTCGGAGGAAACACTGTATAACTGGCAACCGTGTCAGCATCCCGCCACAGAAGTCCCTTCCGGCCAAACCCTCCCCTAACCCGGACGACGCTGGGGCCAACTGTGCGTCGCCTCATGGGTCTCCCAGTCGCGGCCTGCTTCGACACAGCCCGGGATCGACCCCGGATCTGCAGTGATGCCTCAAGCACTGCAGTGCCTTAGACCGCTGCACCACTCGGGAGGCCTAATAGCAGTGCATTTATATAGCCTAAGCGAGCCATCATTCCAGGAGTTCCATTATTGATTCCTAAAAATCATTTGTGCAGCCAAAGTTTAAATGAGTGTGAAGGGTAGGTCCTTAAAAATTGGCAGTTCAACGGCAGTTATTTAGTGGAAGACTCTCCTATACACTTTAAGCCTATCTTTTAAGGAGGGCCAAATTAAATTATAGGCAGTCGTTATTAAAAGTATGGAACAGGAAACACTTTGAAACCAAAAATGAGTGTTTTTATAGTAGAAATGCAGTTACAACCGCCATTTTGTGACTACTGAACATGACCCTGTGTCTGTCAAACACAATGACGCAATCACAGAATGAGATTCTATTTATATGGACACAACCACCAATCAGGAAACAGAAACACATCCACACAGTTGAACAATTACTGTAGCAGGTATGCAATGAGCAATTACCACTGGGTGGATAGTTTGCTTTTGTACATTCTCAATATCATTCAACAACTAACTACTTGCTCAATGTCTTTCTTTATGCATTATTAAAAGAAAAAAACAGGCTTCATATAGTTTTAGCACCTAAAGTAAAGGCATACACAATTGCAACTTTTTTACCGTATTTATTGCTGATATCAGTCCTATGAGTCAGTCAAAATATTTATTTTCAGCCATTTTATAAAATTGGGTGTATTTGATTATGTTTATAACCCAAAATGTTCCCTGATGTAGAAATGACCCTTTGTGATACACGCACACATATTTGCCACATACAGTATATGTCATCGGAGCCATTGAAATTCAGTGAACAATAGATTGCAATTTGCTTAATCTAGCCTAATTTAGGTCTTCAACAAAAGGCACGCATATGCACAGTCTGTCACAGTTCATGTAAAGTAATGTATGTGGCAGCTAAGTGTATGTCAGTCTGTACTTCTGTCTGGACAAGTCATAAAAGGGGAAGGTCCTCCATGGTCATGCGCCCGGCTGATGATGCTTATTTTTGTTCAGTGTAATTGCATTCCATTCGAACTTTGTGAAAAGCCAATACAGCAAATTGGAATGTTTTACTGAGTTTTCCCATAGTGTGGAATGACTGGAATTGCTTTTGGCGCGTCCGGGAAGGTGCGCGACCGCGATATGCTCATCTAGAGTTTTGAGTTCCAGGAAAAAAACTATAATTAGAAGTAAGCAAACAAGACGTGAAAAAACGTCCAGAGAGGCGTCAGTCACCAAAAGGAGTCTGTTGAAGAAGACGGTGGTTATGGCTTTGGAGAGGGACTCTAAGTCGCTCGGGATTCGGAATGTGATGGTGTACCCCCGCCCCACAGGGATGAGTCATCTCCCAGATCTCAATCATAGGAGGGGCTCAAGCAATCGACAAGAGAGAAGGCCCTATAGCTCAAGGTGCCCGGTGGACATCTTGGAAGTGGAAGAGACCATTAGTTTCTAATAAAAAGAATGATGTCTATGGACTCCTCTTTATCACCCCTTGGTAATGTCTCCCTGACTGGAAGGCAAGGCAGATTACGGAAGGCAGATTAAGTGCACTTTGCAGTGACACTATATTCAGCCATCACAGTGTGGGGGCAGTAAAGGTATTGGGCAGTATGAGCACCAACTCGTTTTGAGAGATGAACATGCGTTCTACCTGACCACAGGTTAGGCGGGAGTTACATGTATTTTCTAAAGTGTCTTCGTTTGAATCTGTCTCTACGAGAGAGTTTTGTGGGAAGAGAGAATAGCTGCACTCTGTACAGTATATCATTCTATAGGGAGCATATCTCTTGAAACACTCAATACCGCAGTGCTGTATGTCTCCAGCATGGGCAGTTAAGCAAGCATCATCACCACAAAAAAAAGAGAAAAAAAGAAACATGTAGCCTGGTACTGTTTTGAATCTATTCACATGCAGTTGCCAATGCGCTGATAAGAAAATTGACTTTACTGTTGTATCTTTAATCGAGTCTAAGGCTGCATTTACACAGGCAGCCTAATTCTGATATTCTCTTATTGGTATTTTGACTAATCACTTCAGATCAGCTCTTTTTCAGAGCTGATCTGATTGGTCAAAAGACAAATGAGAAAAAAAAGATCAGAATTGGTCTGCCTGTGTAAACGCAGCCTTAGAGGCAATAGGAGATTTATACTGGGGCTATTAGGGGAGGACCAGATTAATGAGAATTGTGAGTGAGTTGTGAGGATGTGTGTGTGTGTGATTATTTTACCTCAGCACTTTCGAGGGTGAGCGACATCCAGCGACACAACAGCTGCTCCGCTTCGAAGGTTTGTTTCCCTCGACGATTGCACTTTAATAAACACGTTTTGCTGTTCTAAGGGATTTTGCAGTAGATCATTGTAAAAGTGTCTGCTTGAGACGGGACTGTGCACATGGCTATTCGTTATAGAGTTCTATTCTCATGGACATAATACCATCTTCTTGGACGAGATTTCCCTCTGGAGGGAGAAAGCTGCTCCCTGTCACTAATAATGTACCATCATGAACCCATAATGATATATAAACTTCAGCTGCTTTCACGCCTAGTTCATTTCACTCTGACTATCAAAGACACACAAACACACAGTTTGGTAAGGTTTTGTTAGAACTTAATTTTGTGAGTTAAAATAAATTTTCCAACAGTAGTGTTCATGCAGATGGAGTCATGGTCAGCTAACTCATAACATGTGTAGTAGGCCTTACATAGACGTCTCCAGTGACTATGGAGCACAGTCATAAGGCATCTAAAAATATATATTTCTACATCTCTTTCACAGTTTATAAAGTAGAAAAGTGTATGTGCAGCGCAGGGTCATCTGGTTCACTGTGTTTCCCTATTCAATTCCCCGACTTTGATTAGTCAATCATCTTTAATGTGCTTTTGATTGAATGCTGTTACATAGCTCCCTTGCTGTTTCATTCTTTATCTGTAATAATAGCACAGTGGGTTTATGAAAGTATTCCAAATGAGCTCACTCGGTAGTCTGAGAAGTCAGAAGGAAAAAAGAAAACGTAAGTCAGTCCAGAAGTTAACACTTTCACAGAACCAACCTTGACCCTTTCACAGAACCAACCATAAGCCTTTCACAGAAAACACAGCTGATTTCGTCTGAACTGGACTGATCTGAAGTAAAACGGCTGAGTACACCTTTTCTGGAAGACAGAGGCGTAAGTATGGACCGCTTTACTGGTCAGTTAATAAGACCTCAACATCAAAGATGTGGCAGTTGTTTAAGCCCACCCCCACAGTTATTTTCTACCTTCTTGCTAAGAAAACCATAAGCCTTCATTAAGCTCTAAACCAATGCGTGTCGACATTTTCGTCTTCTTTATCTCACCTCTTCTGCAATATTACCTATAATTACCCACGTGTCATAGTTATCCTTTTTTAACTTCAATGTGATGAGACCCAACCTGGTCTCAGAGCATTTTGTATTATTCTGTTCATACATCCGAGACACTCCATTTAATTTTTTTTATTTTATTTCACCTTTATTTAACCAGGTAAGCTAGTTGAGAACAAGTTCTCATTTACAACTGCGACCTGGCCAAGATAAAGCAAAGCAATGTGACACAAACAACACAGAGTTACACATGGAATAAACAAGTGTACAGTCAATAACACAATAGAAAAAAAGAAAGTCTATATACAGTGTGTGCAAATGGCATGAGGAGGTAGGCAATACATAGGCCATAATAGTGAAGTAATTACAATTTAGCAGATTAACACTGGAGTGATAAATTAGCAGATGATGATGTGCAAGTAGATTCATTCAGTATGATATATTAGGTTTGATATGGTTACTTAGGAGGGTGGTTGGTCGAGGTTGATGGGTGGGCGTATAACGTGAATGTCTAGCAACCCAAAGGCTGCGAGTTTGATGAATCTCTTCACAGACAACTTTAGGATTTTAGCTAACTAGCAACTTTTCAACTACTTACACATTTTTTGCTACTTTGCAACTTCTTAGCATGTTAGCTAACCCTTCCCCTAACCCTAACCTTAACTCATTTAGTGAATCCTTTGCCTAACCCTAACCCTTTTAGCTAAACCATTCCCTAACCCTACCCATAACCCTTTAACTTAACCCTAACCTCTAACCCTAACTCCTAGCCTAGCTAACGTTAGCCACCTAGTCACCTACCTAGAATTTGTAAATATCATACGTTTTGCAAATTTGTAACATATTGTATGTTTTGCAAATTTGTAATGTAATACAAATTGTAATTCATAACATATCATACAAAATGGGTGATGGACATCCACAAATGAATATATGCCATACGAAACATAACATATCATACTAAATGGAGTGTCTTGGATTTACGTACAGAATAATACAAAATGTTCTGAGACCAGGTTGTGAGACCTTAATCACCATGGAGACCCCGCCAACGTAGAGGATGCAAGTGTTGTGCTGTAATGAGCCTGCTCCTATTGAATTCACAGCATCCACAGACGTGTTAGCTATGCTTCCAGTACAAATAAAAAACCAAACATTGCTGTTTTTGTGTCCTCTCTCTCTCTCAATGTGACTAGTAATTATGGGGTTTCATTTGCACTCGCCTTACTGAAGGGATGCTGCCTGCCTCCCTGCTCTAGCCTGTTAGTGCTTCAGTGAAATGCGAAAGGAAGTACAAAGTCATTAAGACCAAGGGATTGTAGGAAAGGGCTTGTTATGGAGAGGAACACAATGGGAAAGTGTATACTGCTTGATCTCTGAATCTCCTATGTATACATCACCGTAGATATCTTAGCATACAGTACCAATTATGTTTTTTTATCCTTTACAACACTCCAAAGGTTTGTCGAGAAATGTCACACCACGCTGTGTGAAGGGGAAAACACACAACAACAAAAAACCTCACCTTGGTTTCTAACAAACTACCCTGCCAGACAGAAGCGACATTCACATGCTTGTTATTTTCCCTTATCTCGTTGATAGTAACTCCTGTGTTCAGAGGTTGGTTGCGATGTGCAAGAACAGACACAATGATTGGCAGCCACCAGTACTGTGAAAACGCACACGTCGGCTTTAGTCGACACCTGCCTGAACCAAACATTTGCATTCAGCACTGAAAAGCATAGATAGATACAGTACATGTGGGGGGGGGGGTGATGATAACCAAGGAACTTTTACTACGCTGTGTAATTAATATTTTTCCCAGTGCAAAATAAAGATAAGGACTCCATTAAGCCCTTAAAACATTCCGAGATAATGGATTTTTTGGGCAGTTGACGGAGCGGCTCATGTGGGACAGGTGGGATTTACTCCCGGGCTCCGTCGGCGCGGCGACAGCAGCCAGCGCCAAGGCAACTAGTGCAGGATTCCACCACCGGAGAAGAAGTCAGAGGCATTTGATGCACCGTTGGCACCAAAGGCAAATTAGATTATGGAGAGGGGGAATGGAATTTATTATTTCGCTGACAGATTTACAGATAACCGCTGCATAGAATACAGGCAAAAGGGCTGTAAAACCCATCATCTGTGGAGTGAATTACACACCGCTTGGAACAACTTGTTTGGTTTAGGAAATCCACACAACCCCCTTTGATTTACCTGCTTCCCACATCCCTCTTCAATTTTCTCACTGGCTTGCCTTCTCTTTTTCTCTCTCTCTTACTCGCTTGCTCTTTCTCGCTTTCTTTTTCTCTCTCTTTCCAAGGGTGAACAGAAAGGATGGTGGTATTTGTCACTGCCTTGACTCAAGGCTCTAGTAGTCTTTCATCTGTTGGTTAATCCATGATCGTTACCATCATCTGCAACCTTTGATCTTCTCTGTGGCCACAATAGGATCATGTCTATGCCAAGGCTATGTTTTGACTGCTGCACAGTATATTTATCGGGTGGAATAGGGAAATCTGAATATGACTGGATGGATATTACCATCTAAGACCACTGGTTGTCCTATACTCCCTTAGCAATAACATGGAGAGGTCACACATAACTGCCCTGCCTATGCAGCAGTAAAGCTGTCAGAAGTATTTATTTCACCTTGGGAAATCTGAGACAACCAATAATAACACTAAATGTAATGTCAGCGGGCCATCCATTTGAAAATGATTAAAATCACATTTTTCCCCTCTTCCGTTGATCTTTCAATCTGTCTGGGGTAGTGGGAATGGCCAATGGTGTGGTTTTAAAGGGCGTCCTCTTGGCCACAGATAGAATATTTTGCTGTATTAAACCACATTTCCTGCAATTCAACAGATTTTGCCATGGGGCTGAGAGATCATGTGCAGTTTTAAAGTGAATTTCTACACATTCTGCCATGCTTATGCAATCTGAGTGACGCAAACATTATAACAAAATCAATGCCAACAAAATGGAAGGATATTTTGTGAATTCTTGATTCTCCCTGACTGTTTACTTTTTATTTTGGTGATTGTTCTTCAAAAAATAAAGGTGAAGTCGGAAGTTTATATACAACTTAGCCAAATACATTTAAACTCAGTTTTTCACAATTCCTGACATCTGATCCTTGTAAAAATTTCCCTGTCTTAGGTCAGTTAGGATCACCACTTTATTTTAAGAATGTGAAAGGTCAGAATAATAGTAGAGAGAATGATTTATTTTATCTTTTATTTCTTTCATCACATTCCCAGTGGGTCAGAAGTTTACATACACTCAATTAGTATTTTGTAGCATTGCCTTTAAATTGTTTAACTTGGGTCAAACGTTTCGGGTAGCCTTCCACAAGCTTCCCACAATGAATTGGGTGAATTTTGGCCCATTTCTCCTGACAGAGCTGGTGTAACTGAGTCATGTTTTTAGGCCTCCTTGCTCGCACACACTTTTTCAGGTCTAAACACACATTTTCTATAGGATTGAGGTCAGGGCTTTGTGATGGTCACTCCAATACCTTGACTTTGTTTTCCTTAAGCCATTTTCCCACAACTTTGGAAGTATGCTTGGGGTCATTGTCTATTTGGAAGACCCATTTGCAACCAAGTGTTTAACTTCCTGACTGATGTCGTGAGATGTAGCTTCAATATATCCACATAATTGTTCTTCCTCATGATGCAATCTATTTTGTGAAGTGCACCAGTCCCTGGTGCACCCCCACAACATGATGCTGCCATCCTTGTGTTTCACGTACGATCTTTGTTCCCATGTGTAGTTGAGTTGCAAACCGTAGTCTGGCTTTTTTTATGGCGGTTTTGGAGCAGTGGCTTCTTCTTTGCTGAGTGGCCTTTTAGGTTATGTCGATATAGGACTCGTTTTACTGTGGAAATAGATACTTTTGTACCTGTTTCATCCAGCATCTTCTCAAGGTCCTTTGCTGTTGTTCTGGGATTGATTTGCACTTTTCGCACCAAAGTACATTCATCTCTAGGAGACAGAACGCGTCTCCTTCCTGGGCGGAATGACGGCTGCGTGGTCCCATGGTGTTTATACTTGCGTACTATTGTTTGTACAGATGAACGTGGTACCTTCAGGCATTTGGAAATTGCTACCAAGGGTAAACCTGACTCGTGGAGGTCTACAACTTTTTTTCTGAGGTCTTGGCTGATTTCTTTTGATTTTCCCATGATGTCAAGCAAAGAGGAACTGAGTTTGAAAGTAGGCCTTGAAATACATCCACAGGTATACCTCCAATTGATTCAAATTATGTCAATTAGCCTATCAGAAGCTTCTAAATGCATGACATAATTTTCTGGAATTTTCCGAGCTGTTTAAAGGCACAGTCAACTTAGTGTATGTAAACTTCTGACCCACTGGAATTGTGATACAGTGAATTATAAATTAAATAATCTGCCTGTAAACAATTGTTGGAAAAATTACTTGTGTCATGCACAAAGTAGATGTCCTAACCGACTTGCCAAAACTATAGTTTGTTAACAAGAAATTTGTGGAGTGGTTGAAAAACAAGTTTTAATGACTCCAACCTAAGTGTATGTAAACTTCCGACTTCAACTGAATATTGCTCCATTATCTGTTCTACATATTTTATATCTGGTTTTAGTCATTTAAGTTTACACTGACAATTTTTTATCATCCCGATAAAGATTAGTATTATTAATATTTGTATTTGTTTTTAATTGCAGTGATTTATTTAAGGAATATAAGGGAAATATGACTTAGTACCTTAGATTTCATGTTGACCTTATTTACTGTACAATGAGAGCCACTGTATCTTTATGGCCTTAATCTTATGATTTTATCTATTATTCATAATATTGCTGATGTGCATTATGTCTAATGCACGTCAGCATAGCAGCAAGACAACTTCATGAGCTGCTACCCGTTCATTATTAATGGTTTTAATGAGGAATAATCCATTCAGTCTAAGAAAACAGTTTTACCTATAACTCTTGTTCAACTAAATTGAATAGTTTTAATTTGGTGCATTTTTATGTATTTTGTCCTGATATTTAGCATTGGTAGCTTAAATATCAACCATAGCCACTCAAAGATGTAAAATGCCAAATTGGGTGGTCTAGCTAATCAACGAAACAATGGTAGTGATATAATGATCAAAATCATAGCTGATTACGTGGTTCATTATGACTATACTGTAATGGAATGAAGTCTCCACACACACGCAGGCGCAATGCACACTGTCATATAATTAGACTAAGCATGCTCTGATGAAGGTCTTGCGACCGAAAGCTTAGCCTAATAAAATGAAACGTGTGCCGTGATCCTGAGTGCGTGGACACTTCATTCCATTACAGTATTGCTCGTCATCTCCTGCGCCTCAGCTACAGTCGGATGTGTGACAGATTATTCTACGTTATTTCATTATGACTGTACTACAATACATTCCGTTGATTGAAATTCAATTTTTCCCACTTCATCAAGGACTTTATATTAAAACAAATTGCTTCAAATGGATTGTTAAATCATAAGGAAGTTGTGTATTAATGCAATCCAGTTCATTAACCAATTCAACAACAAGTGAAAAGGTTGTTTTTCAGTGCGGCAGGGAGATAAAGTACTGTATCTTGGAGCACTTCTTTCAAAAGCTGTGCTTACGTTGTTCAAAGCATCCCATCTACCTCTTGGATATACATTTGTCTCTCACAAGGTCCATTTAAACCCCACTCTCATTCATTCCTTCTTAGCCTCTGTCCATTTTCTACAGCCCCACTCCCCAGGGTGAACAGACTCATTCAACTCCTACAGTAGTGTGGGTACAAAAAAAATCTACTTAATTTGTCACCATCCATATATCCCATCATTAAGTTCCATTTGACATCTCTCCCAAAGAAAGTGGACCTTTCTCAGACAGAGAAAGCAACGAGCTGAAACGTTCAAATTATTATCAAAGAATTATTTTACTGTTACAATATAGGTGAAATTAAGATCCTACATTTATACATAGTAGTTTCTCTTAAAATGCCAGGTATAAAATTGCCAGATTACGTTTTCCCTAGTAGGTCTTTCTACTTCATGTGGTGAAACCAGCACATGTGCGCACATGCATAAGCACACACAGAGAGAGTTTGGCAGCAATTACTTGGTATGGAGATTGGATTTACAACATGCTTTTTACCAATTTAAAACAAATTAAATGTGGACTAATTGAATCTTGCTGGAATTAAGGAAATGCCTTGTACTTATTACCATCTAAGATTATGTTAATGTCACGGCACCCCTTTGCCAAGCAGCGGAAAATATTGAGCGATTGATTGATTAGTGATATGTTTGCTTCCCTGGGAGAAACTTTTGCTAAAATGTTGGGATTAGCTCTTTGAAATATAAGGTATTTTATTGATCACCTAATCGTTTAACATTCCAAGGGCTCTGGGCTTATCAGGCTCAGCCTGCTATCTTTCCGACTCAAAATATGCAATTGAATAACCTACTCTCTGAACTTAGCCAATGTCATTGTCACGTTCTGACCTTTATTTTCCTCTGTTTTGTCTTTGTTTTAGTGTGGTCAGGGCGTGAGTTGGGTGGGTTACCTATATGTTGTGTTTCAATGTTGGGTTTGTTGTTTGGCCTAATATGGTTCTCAATCAGAGGCAGGTGTTTGTCATTGTTCTGATTGGGAACCATATTTACGTAGCCTGTTGTGTGTTGGGTTTTGTGGGTGATGTCTTCTGTCTTTGTGTTCATTGCACCAGATAGCACTGTTTGGGTTAGATTCACTTTTGTTATTTTGTATTGTGTCTTATTCAGTTGTTTATTATTAAAACATGGACACTAACTACGCTGCGTCTTGGTCCGATCCCTGCTACACCTCCTCTTCAGACGAAGAGGAGGAAATCTGCCGTTACAGTCATGAATGTTCAAGTTGTTTGTCTCTTCAGAACTAGGAACAGGTAAAAAAAACTATATCGCTGCAGGTCATTGAAAACAAGTGCAGACTAAATTTTCACATCTACAACAAGCATTTAACGGAACACTAGTTAGATGGTTCTCCTTTGTATCTACCTCCTTTAACTGACTGATTTAATTGAGAAGTGAAAGGGTTTAAAAAAACTGAAAAGACTGAAGTGTCAAGAGTATGTTTAAGGCCTTGGAGTTGTATACATGTAAATAGGCTTGGCTAAATAGTACAGAATGGTAGGTGTGGATGCAAATCAAATTTTAAAAATCATGGTGACAAACAACTCATGGAATGTGACATGACATAATTGTTGAAGTGCTATCAGAAAAAAAATATTTTGAAAATACAATGATATGAGTTTTTTGAACACATTTCTTCTATGTTCAAAGGCATTTTTGTGAAGCTTGCACTGTTCACTCTACATGCATACAATTCCAGTAATACACAGACTGTAGTAGCTATTACACAGTAACCTTGGTTATTCGAAGTGGAGGCAGAATGCCGGTGAGTGTGCAGAGGTATGTTGGACATACTTATTACGATCCCAGAGTCAAGGCTATGCATTTACTGTGGTTAACCTTGTGCATGTCAGATTCAGCTCCCAGGACAAAGAGAATGGTAATGACTAAAGTGACTACCAGATGGAATCAGGAAAAGACAACAAGGTCTCACAGAAATGCGTATGTAACCGCCTTGAATATATAGCTTTTTAGTCTGCAATATTACCCAAATACAGTATTTACATGGCCATGTAGATATGAAATCTAATCATATTTTTCTGAACAGGAAACCCTGAGAATCATCTACAGTTGAAGTCGGAAGTTTACATACACTTAGGTTGGAGTCATTAAAACTTGTTTTTAAACCACTCCACAAATTTCTTGTTAACAAACTACAGTTTTGGCAAGTCGTTTAGGACATCTACTTTGTGCATGACAAGTAATTTTTCCAGCAATTATTACGTTCATCTGTACAAACAATAGTACGCAAGTATACACACCATGGGACCACGCAGCCGTCATACCGCTCAGGAAGGAGAAGCGTTCTGTCTCCTAGAGATGAATGTACTTTGGTGCGAAAAGTGCAACTCAATCCCAGAACAACAGCAAAGGACCTTGTGAAGATGCTGGAGGAAACATGTACAAAAGTATCCATGTCCACAGTAAAATGAGTCCTATATCGACATTACCTGAAAGGCCGCTCAGCAAGGAAGAAACCACTGCTCCAAAACCACCATAAAAAAGACAGACTACCGTTTGCAACTGCACATGGGGACAAAGATTGTACTTTTTGGAGAAATGTCATCTGGTCTGATGAAACAAAAATAGAACTGTTTGGCCATAATGACCATCGTTATGTTTGGAGGAAAAAGAGGGAGGTTTGCATCCCGAAGAATACCACCGCAACCGTGAAGTACGGGGGTGGCATCATCATGTTGTGGGGGTGCTTTGCTGAATGAGGGACTGGTGCACTTCACAAAATAGATGGGATCATGAGGCAGGAAAATGATGTGGATATATTGAAGCAACATCTCAAGACATCAGCCAGAAAGTTAAAGCTTGGTCGCAAATGGGTCTTCCAAATGGACAATGACCCCAAGCATACTTCCAAAGTTGTGGCAAAATGGCTTAAGGACAGCAAAGTCAAGGTATTGGAGTGGCCATCACAAAGCCCTGACCTCAATCCTATAGAAAATGTGTGGTCAGAACTGATAAAGCGTGTGCGAGCAAGGAGGCCTACAAACCTGACTCAGTTACACCAGCTCTGTCAGGAGGAACGGGCCAAAATTCATCTAACTTATTGTGGGAAGCTTGTGGAAGGCTACCCGAAATGTTTGACCCAAGTTAAACAATTTAAAGGCAATGCTACCAAATACTAATTGAGTGTATGTAAACTTCTGACCCACTGGGAATGTGATGAAAGAAATAAAAGCTGAAATAAATCATTATCTCTACCATTATTCTGATATTTCACATTCTTAAAATAAAGTGGTGTTCCTAACTGACCTAAGACAGGGAATTTTTACTAGGATTGAATGTCAGGAATTGTGAAAAACTGATTTTAAATGTATTTTGCTAAGGTGTATGTAAACTTCCGACTTCAACTGTATATTCTCCTCCGAATTCCATTCAATAAGTGTTCACTGTTATCACATCAAGATAGTTGTTTACTGTGTAAGATAGTTGTTTACCCTGAGCTATAGGTAGTATTGGCTAGCAAGTCCGTTTAGATGCTGAGTTCAGTCGTGAGCACGGCAATTATGAAACGAATGCCATTGTATGGCAATCAAAAGTGAACAAATGTCATAGCACCTGTTAGGCATCCAATTATTTATGATATTCAGCAGCTATTCATTTTCCTTTATTACACCTGTCATTGTGCGGTCTTGGCATGCCATTTCAATAGACTACATACATGGACATCAAAAGTTAACCTTTCCCTTTTGAAAGGAAATGTTTTACTTATGAGCCGAGTACAAAGGACATCTCTGTCTGACATAGAAACAGCTGGAAAATGTGAATAGCTGTTAGTTAGCATTTAAAGAGAGTGGACAGCAGGCAGTATGATGTCATACTGTCATTGATTCATTGTTATCTGACGGACAACATATGCAAAACACAAAGAGTATGAGTCATAACGATGTATTTTTTTCGTTGACACTCAATGCCATTATGTTTTCACAATTTGTTCAACAAAGTTGAAAAAAAACTATATAAAAACTATAAAACTACATTTATTGGTCTTAGTTGCTGTAACCAAATTTCAACTTACAGTAAATGTATACGCAATATAGTGATGCTGGCTAGAGTGATTGAGAGGATTCACAAAACTCATTTGAACCATGAAGGATGTTTTAAACCAGAAATGTGTTCGAAAGTTCAAATCCCCACACTCAGAGATAACCTCTCTCTGCATTCCACCACTTAACACCCTCGACTGGCTTTTCTCGCTGTCTCCTCTCATACTGATCCACAACGGTACATGAAGCCATTGGGGTCAGCCTGGCCCATTGTGCAACTCTATGCTTTGTTGATAAGAAGGAGTCCTCAGCAGGGGAAATATACACTCCATTCCCTGCTCTCTCTCTGCATTGATCCAGCCAAAGGTGGCATGATGATCAAGTGGCTCATTACGCGCTGGAGGAATTAGGTGCAAGTGTGGCAGACATGAGACAGCGATGTCTACCCTGAGGGTTGTTGTCGTGGCTTCCCGGTGTGTCACCTGGTTTCTCTAGAGGAGACGAACCAGCGGGAAGATGCACAGCTGGGCTGGGTATGTGTTTGTGTGCATGGATGACTGCACACGTGTGTGTGTGTGTGTGTGTGTGTGTGTGTGTGTGTGTGTGTGTGTGTGTGTGTGTGTGTGTGTGTGTGTGTGTGTGTGTGTGTGTGTGTGTGTGTGTGTGTGTGTGTGTGTGTGTGTGCGCGCATGTGCACACTCATGAGTGTGTGAGTGGGTGTGTGTCCGATGGCTAGTTAAGTCTATACCACATCAACAGATTTTTCTTTCACCTCATATGATAGCATCCTTTATTTGCCCTCTCACGTAAAAAACAAAACATGGTGGTAAACTCCTCTGATAAGTTGCTGTGCCTCAGAGAGCTTTTTTGACAAGCCTTGGAGGGAAAACACTTTCTTCCTATCCTGTTCCATTTCACCACTGTGAAAAAGATTATAGGGGACAAGTGGGCCCAGACTCTCGAGTCGATTTCATACCTATACCTACTGTAAAATTAATGCCAGTTCACAGTGCAGGTTATATAGAGGATACCTAACCAAGGTTAGCTAACCCCCATTTGGAGGCGAAAGCCTACTGGAATAACTCCCACACAACTAAACATCTTCCATTAAATCTGAACACTGTTATTACCTCACTATTTCTCAGTAAATAACACCAGTCGGAAACAGGACTGCAGAATAGTGGTAATATGTGCCCTCAGCCTGTACTTGGGCTACTTGGCTAACTGCCAACTATAGTAGTAAATGGCACGAAGTGGTGCTTCTTTTAATGTATCCTAAAGAAATGCATATGCATTTAACCCCAACTCATTGCTACCTCTACTACCACTCATACTAATACTACTACTCACCACTAACGCACACCTTCAGTAGTTTAAAGATTTCCTTTGAAGTCGTATCTCTAGCTAATGAAAAAATAACACTACATTTCAAAAAGTTCAAAACTGAAGACACTTATGCTTTATATGCTCTTTGGCGCAACCTTTGGGAGACTTTAGAAGAAGCAGACATAAAAATCTATTGACATAAGTCATCGTCCATACTCTCAAAACTGTTCCTGTCTCTTTTCCTGTCACAAATAAACCAAGAGGACATGAAAAATAACTGGAAAATATATAGACACAAAAAAATCGATTAAATGGCCACCTACAATAAACCCAGCACTCGATGGAGAAAAGACTGATAAAATAGTTTCTGGTCCTGCTCAAAAGCCTGAATGTCAAAATGGCTCCAAAATATTGTTCACTCATTAGGCAGGTTTCCATTGACCCAGGTTTATTCGACAAAAGCAATGTTGCAACAACAAAAATTCTTGCAACATGTGTAATGGAAATGGCAGCTTTAAGAGAAATGTTCTAAAGATGGATAACATTTGTATCCGTTCGACAAGGATAGATTTTTATTTTGTCTAACTTTCTTTATTGCATCAAATTATGATAAACTGTGTTTTTCGAATAAATGAGGATTGCTGAATAATTGTGAAGGTCCGCGGGGCAGGTGATGTCATCACGTAACTATAAAGCTCCACTCCACGTTTAATTCTAAATGCCTACTGCTTGCTAAATAAAATGTTCAACTATAAAAAATAATGTTTCTTTGCAGGACAAGGATTGTCTTAACTTTCAAGAATGCTTGAATTGCTTGACGTTGCATTTCTGGTTGGCTGGATGCAAGTTTTATTCCATCCAATTCATTCAGATCTACAGGAGAGCAAGTTTCCCAATGGCATGGACCATGAGGATACTTTGGCACATGAGAATTATTAGAATATGAAATGTATTAGTACATTTGTACATTCTATTCATGCTGGCTTTTGCGGACTACTTGAGACATGAAACAGATAGGTGGGAGGGCATAGAGGCTGTCGGCAATTTATTAAAGCGCAATTTGCCAAAATTGATAATAGAAACACTTCAGACACTTTTTTTGTGACGTCATTATTTCCAGTTGTTTTTATTGACATAAGACAGACCAATGGAAAAACACCGTAGCAGGCAATCTTCACATCTGTTTTCTATGCAAACTTTCTAAATGTCGACAACAAATCCCTGGACAAGTTAATGAACGTAGCTAAAGACTGTGTGAACAAATTAGCCAGCTAGCATCCTGACCACATGAATTGTCTCTGTGTTTTGCACAAACTTTTATCATAAACGTATTGATCCCTGTTTTATATCTCCCACTGCATGGCTGTGGCTCTTGATAATATGCCAACAAACAGACAGCCAGAAATGCAAAGCCTCCATAATGTACTCGCAACCTTGGATACTCAGATGGAATGCTCAGAGTGGCCTACATAGCCTGCTCATTCCAGTGTCCTGTCCTCTGATGTCAGCCCAAGAGGCAGACAGGGAGGAGCAGCTCAAACCCTCGGCAGATGGTTCAAATCCATATTGCATAGAGCACAAGCTGCCGACAACTGATACAGACCGGACCGAGAACAAGGCCTTCACAGGACATTTTGTGTGGCGTGGCCAATCTGCACTTTAAGCCATTTGAACCCATCTTAAACCATAATTTTGCTAAAGCGCAGGCCACACAGCCATGGGTTTGGGTACAGAGGGGACTAGATGGAGGATGTGAACATTGGAAGGTGTTTACATGAAGATCAAATAAGAAGTGGCCACAAATATGGTTGTTGCTGGGGAGAGTCCAACAACAAGAAAATGGAGTGTTTATTCATTCCCTCTTCGTGGTCATCACTATCTCGTATTGTCTACGAGGCCCAATGATCAGCAGTGCTCTTGCGTTCATCTCACAATGAATATTGTGTAAACTGATAACACCAACAGTATAACACTGAACCCATCAGGATGCAGAAACACGAGAGTCGTATGCTGCTTCAGGATTCAATTGCAACTCTTATTCTGACCCCATTTCACAGCCAGGTACATTCAGTATATAAACAGTTAAAACCTTGGAATTACTTTACGATACGCTACTGAAATTATTACATTAGATACGTGTTGAATTGAATATTCTACCCCACATCATTATGCTTAAGGGCAAATGTAAACAACATTATGAAGGGTACACCAATTGCTGAAGCCATATGTGCAATAATTGCTACAGCCATAAGCATATCAGTGTAACGATATGGGTCTACCGTAGAGTGTCTGCTTGACTGATCGAAGTATGACACAGTATGAGAACATTGTACCCTAAATCCTATATGTTTTCTTTGTTTAGGGATAAAATATTGCCCCTCTCATCAACAAAAATACTAATGTGTTCATGTTATCTGGTGAATTATAACCCCTCCCTCCCTCCCCTTCAATTACATAAGGAGTGGAAATTCATGAGATCTTCCCATCAAGCATTAAATGTGGGGTAAAAGTATTAGTACAGACACTTAGATGTGGCGGACCACGGATATGTTTCAGAAACTCAGCACACACACTGAGCAGTTATTACAGGAGGAGTTTCCTGGGGGAGGTCACACATGTAGCAAAGATAACAAGCTCTGCTCACTGTCCCCCCCCCCCCGCCCCCAATAATAATGCATAAACCTCAGCAGGTCTACCACTGTGGTGCTGCTACTGATACCAGACATGAGCCTTTGTCAGGCTTCGGGGCGAAGAAAAACACTGCAATTTTTGTTTGACAAGGGAGCAGCACAAACTGCAAGATGCGCCACAGCATTTTAAAAAAAATCTAACTTTTATTACTTGCAATAATTTTAAGGAAGAAGATGCACTATTTCCTCTACTCTCTCAATATGCTAAATGCGCACCACTTCCCACAACCTTGACCTGTTTTGTTCTTTAACTTCTTGGCTGGTTCTTTCACGAGAATGAGGTGAATTAGGTCGGATGATGTTCAATTAGAAAAAAAAGGCAGTCGTCAGCAATCCCGGCGCAATAAATATGGTAACAAAGTCAGCCCAAGGTGAGGGTCCAGCACAGCAAACTCATATATCACAGTCAGAGGCTATGCTCCTCTGATCAGGCCACAATCCTGTCCAATCCAAACAACTTCGCCGGCCTGATCCCAAACAACGCTGTCAGTAAACACAGTCTTAATGACATAGTGAAACCACCTGAATAACCCTAGACATATTCCATCGGACCTGATCGATCTGCTTCCAAGACTCTTCAGTTACCCCTTACTCTTCAATCTCTCGCTCTCGCTCCACTTTCGTTTCTGAAATATTCCACGAGACTAAGAGACGTTACTTATCTTTTCTTCCATATCGTTCACACTACCGGAATCCATTTGATTTTGTGCATAAGGAACACTTTGAAATGATCAAATAGAAAATTGCCATCTGCATTTATGAGCGAGGTAGGTTAGTAGTAGCAGGTACCAGAGGCGGAGTGAGGACACAGCTGGGCAAGGGAAAGCTGATCTTTTATAGGGGTTAGCCTCTAGACACATCCCAGCCATAGCCAGTGTCTCCCAAAGTAATTGAATTGGATATCGCTCCTGTCACTCTAATAGTCAGAAGTACAGTCATCCTCTAAGTTCAGACACAGGAGCCCCAATTCTACATTTGAAAGCCTAGAAGCAGAGAGGTGGTCACTGTCATCCTGTATACACAACACGCCAGTCGAAAACACAGGGTGTAGCTGTGAGGTATCTAACTAGTTCATCAGTGCAATGGGACCGAAACCTTTCCAGTGATCACTCATCTGCACAAGACAAAGACTTAAAGGAACTGAAGGTCTGCAGGGCTAACTGCCTTTAAGCAGAGACAGACGGACCAAAGGTACTGGTTTCTTGGTATATCATTGCACAATGTTGATTGCAGACAGGAGGCTTGAGGGGATATAGAAGATGACCAATTCTCGCTTGAATTAATTTCAGGCGACCCTATCTTTCTTTTCCATCTGCAATTTAAAGATGGTAAATCCATCGTCTTGAATAAGGTACTGTAAACAGAAGTGGTGGGCACCAACACAGAAAGTCGGTATCAATATTTTTTTTTATTTTTTTTATTTTTTTATTTCACCTTTATTTAACCAGGTAGGCTAGTTGAGAACAAGTTCTCATTTGCAACTGCGACCTGGCCAAGATAAAGCATAGCAGTGTGAACAGACAACACAGAGTTACACAGTTGCAAAATGCAATATCAGTTGCATTTTGATATGATACATTTGAAAACATTTGAAAAGACCTGCCAAGTGTTTAGAAGAGTTGCAACCATTCCTATAAGTCCCGTGTCTTATAATGTCAGAGAGCCCCATCTCTCTGCTCTCAGCTTCCACTCTCCCAGGGGAGCTGACTTGAAGTGTCAGGTTTCAAACCCCACATTTGCGAGTGACGTGTCACATTCTCTGGCCTATCCAGAGAAAATAACTATTTCCTGTGTGTGTGAATCTCATCCCTGTTATATTTTCAGCCAGATTTAAAACTCAGCATGAAAAAATACTACATAATTTCATAGAATTGAACTAAGATCACTTTTTCTTGGACACTTTTCTCTAAATCACTTTGTGCTTAAAGCTGAAGTTGTAACGAGTCTGCACACATTTGAAAAATGTCTCTTCGCCTCCCAGTGGATATTTAGGAGGAAATTCTCTGTCGACAGTTATATGACTTAGTGCCAATATTGCACTGTCACTAAGTATGATCATATTTATTTTATAGTTCTAAAACATTTAACATCTTATAGTAAGTAATTTACAATTTGATTGTTACTAAATTTAGAAGGCATTTCAGTCATTTCAAGCCCACTTGTTGAATATAATTTTTCTGTAATAATTTTATATATTTTCATAATTTTCTACTATGTACTTCAGCTTGTGTCCTCAAACGTTAGTACACCTCAGCAATGTATAACTATTTTCACCAGAAAGGTGAGTTTCAGATTTTTGTAAAACTATGCAACAATACCAGTTATTTTTAATGAAAAAAAATTGTTTGGGTATGTCTATTTAGGCGGAAATCTACATTCATTCAACTGGAGCCCCATTCTGACATCTTTCAGATACTCTGACATTTTATAGACCAGGCACGAGAGTAGACTATCTTCCTGATACAAGACTAGCATCTCTAGCATCACATTCATCTTAATACCCTCAGGCTTGTTATGCATATGCTCTTTATCTAAGCATTGTTATCATATACACTACAGATACATAATCAGGCCCTGGACTGGATGGTCCTGTGTGTCAGTGTGGCCCATGATTACAGCCCGTGCGCTCATTGTTTTATTCATTTTCGCCCTGGGATTCGTGACTCATCACTGGCCTCTTTGTTTGCCAATGTTCATCTGTAGGTTGATTTCCATTTAACCTCTCATAACTATAAACAAAGAAGAAACCCATGGTCCATCATGGTGGGTAGATTTTACTATCTGTTGGCCATCTTGAATCAAAGGTGAAGAGAGAAATACTATCACTGGGGCATTTTCTTCTCCCATAACTCATGTTGCATCAGGACCAGGGTTCATCAGGGTTCTTCGGAAACTGTGCAGGAGTTGACCTTTTAGGAGAAGTGCTCTGACTGAAACATCCTGGTTTCAACTACTCAGGCAAGGACCTTGATGTGCAGGGGCTTTATACACTTGAACATCAGCTAAAATGGGACTCACACACACACACACACACACACACACACACACACACACACACACACACACACACACACACACACACACACACACACTCTCTCCTTGGATTGCATGGGAGGTGGTTTTCTCTTCATACCATTTCTGACAGCCACCCACCATCTCAGATTGTTCTAAAATCGTTTCTGTAGTTAGAAACAGATAATATCAGCATTCCTGAAATATTATTTTGTTAAAAGAAATTGAACTTTGAGAAATTAAGCTAATTGAATGCACCCAAATTGGCCATTTTAGTTGATAGGATTCATATTATATTCAGTAACTATAGTACACAATGTCTGATTCGGACCAAAGATGTGAGGAATCAAAATAAATGGCAAAAGCCACCCACGGACCCCCAAAATCCCACAAAATGACCAGTATATATTAAGTAATGTATTCTCAGTGAATTTGGTGATGTTTTCCGTTCCCTGTTCAGAAAATTTGTCATTGAAGGTTTACAGTGCATTTGGAGCCTTTGACATTTTCAAAATGTTGTTACGTTACAGCTTTATTCAAAAATTTATGATTTTTTCCCCCCATCATCAATCTACACACAATACCCCATAATGACAAAGCAAAAACAGGTTTTAAGATTTTTGTTCGGAAATGGGGGAATAAATGCAGCCGACGTCAACGAGAGCAGATACAAATTCATTGCTTTAACTAATTATGACAAATGTTAAGAAAATGTTTAGCAATGTAATAAAGTAATGACTATTCAAATAATTTACTTTACATGTTATGTTGGCCGACAATTTGTTAGCTACGCTATCCTTACGAACCTCATAACAAATCATTACAGCAGTATGTACCAGTATGTTAGCTAGCTACCTAACGTTAGTTGGCTACTAATACACCGAACTTGCCTGTATATTAACTATATGCTATCTAACCAACTATCCAACTGTGTGTTCGTAAATTCCGTTACAGAGAGATCCTTGATGAAAATCTGCTCCAGAGCTCGGGACCTCTGACTAGGGCGAAGGTTCGCCTTCCAACAGGACAACGACCCTAAGCACACAGCCAAGAATGCAGGAGTGGCTTGGGACAAGTCTCTGAATGTCCTTGAGTGGCCCAGCCAGAGCCTGGACTTGAACCCGATCGAACATCTCTGGAGAGACCTGGAAATAGCTGTGTAGCGATGCTCCTCATCCAACCTGGCAGAACTTGAGAGGATCTGCAGAGATGAATACAGGTGTGCCAAGCTTTTAGCGTCATAACCAAGAATACTCGAGGCTGTAATTGCTGCCAAAGGCGTTTCAACAAAGTACTGAGTAAAGGGTCTGAATACTTATGTAAATGTGATATATATTTTTTTTAACCTGTTTTTGCTTTGTCATTATGGGGTATTGTGTGTAGATTGAAAAAAGTCATCCGTTTTAGAATAAGGCTGTAACATAACAAAATGTGAAAAAAGTCAAAGGGTCTGAATAGTTTTCAAATGCACTGTAAACCTAAAAACTTCAATGACTAATTTCTCTGAACAGGGAAAGGAAAACATCACCAAATTCACTGAGAATACATTACATAGAGGTTGAATAAATAATTATCCAAACAGCAGCTTCATACTACTTGTCAAACATAGGGAACTGATACTGTATACTGGCCACTGGGGTGGATTTGGTGTTGGGTCTGGGGGGTCCGTGGGTAGCTTTTGACCAATTTTTGGGATTCCTCACGCCTTAATCAGTTTTGGTCCAAATCGGACTTTGGATACTATATTTATTGAAGATTATACAGTATGAATCCAATAAATTGAAATGGCCAATTTGGGTGCAATCAATTAGCTTAATTTCTTTCAATAAAATAATGTTGCAGGAATACTTATCTGTTTCTAACTACAGAAACAATTTCAGAACAATCTGAGAAGGTGGGTGTCATGGCTTGCTGAAATGGAACGACCCGGGACAGAGAGAGGGTGAGAGAGCATAATAGAGAGAGAAAAGCTGTGTTCGAATACTCATACTAACCACCCTAACCATACTATTTGTGAAGTAAATTGAGTATGAATTATGCTTATTGGTCATAGTATGGATATAGGTAGAATGCTAAAAGTTCACGGATGTCATACTACATTTGACAAAATACGAAGTATACAAGCAGTGCACACGATTTACGTGCTTTTAGGGCCCATAATGCAATTCTTCCGAAAATGGGTGTGGCTTCATAAAACATTTTCAGATTTGAAGAAAATGTTGGAAAATATGCAGCCGACGAGAGCAGATACAAATTCATTTCTTTAACTAATTATGACAAATGTTAAGCAATCTAATAAAGTAATGACTTTTCAAAGAAGTTACTTTACACGTTATCTTCTTAAGGCTAGGGGGTGCTGTTGTCACTATTTATGGTAATCGTGTAATTTTTTAAACGGCTTCCTACAAAATTCTTGATCGTACAATATGCATATTATTATTATTATTGGATAGAAAACAGTCTATAGTTTCTATAGGAGTTGAAATTTTGTCTCTAAGTGGAACAGAGCCCATTCTACAGCAATTTCCCTGACATGGAGTCAGATTTCAGAAATGTTGGCCCCTGTTCTGGAGTCAGTTTTAAGGCCAATGTTATTCCTATGAGTATACGGACACTGCTTACGTCTTCCCCTGGATGCCTTTACGTGATGACGATTTGAATGGGGTCGATTGCGCAATCACAGGCACTATAAATAAAAAAAACCTGTAGCTAGGAACTCTTTTCTTGCTGCGTCATGCGCGCGGCGGCCACCGACCCGCACTTGTTCCAAGCATTAGTGTAGGGAGTAATATTACTCTGGTCATGTTTCTACTCGTTATAGGAGTTAAAAACATCATAAGGTAGTTAATTTAAAGCGTTTTATAGCAATTTATATCCGTTTAGTGCGATTTTGGGACATTTATTTCTGAAACGCTGTGAATCGCCGGGCACGCTTCCAGTTCATGTCGAACGCAGTTGGCATTTCCACATGGCAAGAGGACAGCTTTCCACCAAAAGACGATTAGACCCAAGAAAGGATCCTTTGCCCAAGATACTGATGGAAGAACAGCTCAAAGTAGGAACAATTTATTATGATAAATCGTGTTTCTGTCGAAAAATGTTAGTGGCTTAGGACGCCATCTTTTTTGACGTAGCTTCGCTTGGCGCAAACTGTATTGAAAAGTAAGGATAATTTAAAAAATGTAATTCCGCGATTGTATTAAGAATTAAATTGTCTATCAATCGCTGTCCACCCTATATTTTTTAGTCACGTTTATGAGTATTTATGTATACGAGTAGATCACTGTCTAAATGGCGCACCAACATTTTCTCACCAGCTGGGCTACCTTTCCCATTGTCTAACCATGATTTTGGTGGCTAAATATGCACATTTTCGAACAAACTGTATATGTATGTTGTAATGTGATGTTACAGGGGTGTCATCTGAAGAATTCTGAGAAGGTTAGTGAAAAAAATAATATATTTTGGCGATGTTTACGTTATCGCTCTCTTTGGCTAGAATCAATGCTGGGGTAATGTTTGCACATGTGCTATGCTAATATAACGATTTATTGTGTTTTCGCTGTAAGACACTTAGAAAATCTGAAATATTGTCTGTATTCACAGGATCTGTGTCTTTCGATTAGTGTATGCTGTGTATTTTTACGAAATGTTTGATGATTAGTAGTTAGGTAAACACGTTGCTCATTGTAATTATTCTAGTCCATTTGTGACGGTGGGTGCAATTGTAAACTATGCCATCTACCTGAAATATGCACATTTTTCTAACAACCTATCCTATTCCATAAATATGTTATCAGACTGTCATCTGATGAGTTTTTTTCTTGGTTAGGGGCTATAAATATCTTAGTTTAGCCGAATTGGTGATAGCTACTGGTGTTGGTGGACAAATAAAAGATGGTGGATTATGCTAATGTGTTTTTAGCTAATAGATTTACATCTTTACATATTGTGTCTTCCCTGTAAAACATTTTAAAAATCGGACATGTTGGCTGGATTCACAAGATCTGTGTCTTTCATTAGCTGTATTGGACTTTAATGTGTGAAAGTTAAATATTTAAAAAAATATATTTTTTTTGAATTTCGCGGCTCTGCCTTTTCAGTGGGGGTGGGGGGGGGGTGTGCCGCTAGCGGAACGTGTGTCCTTGAAAGGTTATGTTGGCTGAAAACGTGTTAGCTACTCTATCCTCATGAACCTCATAGCAAATCATTACAGAAGAATGTACCGGTATGTTAGCTAGCTACCTAATGTTAGTTGGCTACTAATACATCGAACCTGCCAGTATATTAACTAAACTCAGCAAAAAAAGATAAGAAAAGTCCTATCACTGTCAACTGCGTTTATTTTCAGCAAACTTAACAAGTGTAAATATTTGTATGAACATAACAAGATTCAACAACTGAGACATAAACTGAACAAGTTCCACAGACATGTGACTAACAGAAATGGAATCATGTGTCCCTGAACAAAGGGGGGTGGTCAAAATCAAAAGTAACAGTCAGTATCTGGTGTGGCCACCAGCTGCATTAAGTACTGCAGTGCATCTCCTCCTCATGGACTGCACCAGATTTGCCAGTTCTTGCTGTGAGATGTCACCCCACTCTTCCACCAAGGCACCTGCAAGTTCCCGGACATTTCTAGGGGGGAATGGCCCTAGCCCTCACCCTCAGATCCAACAGGTCCCAGACGTGCTCAATGGGATTGAGATCCAGGCTCTTCGCTGGCCATGGCAGAACACTGACATTCCTGTCTTGCAGGAAATCACGCACAGAACGATTAGTATGGCTGGTGGCATTGTCATGCTGGAGGGTCATGTCAGGATGAGCCTGTAGGAAGAGTACCACAAGAGGGAAGAGGATGTCAACAAGCTCAGTCCGATGATGCTGTGACACACCGCCTCAGCACATGACGGTCCCTCCACCTCCAAATCGATCCTGCTCCAGAGTACAGGCCTCGGTGTAACGCTCATTCCTTCGACGATAAACGCAAATCCGACCATGACCCCCGGTGAGACAAAACTGCGACTCGTCAGTGAAGAGCACTTTTTGCAAATTCTGTCTGGTCCAGTGGGTTTGTGCCGATAGGTGACGTTGTTGCCGGTGAAGTCTGGTGAGGACCTGCCTTACACCAGGCATACAAGCCCTCTGTCCAGCCTCTTTCAGCCTATTGCGGAGAGTCTGAACACTGATGGAGGGATTGTGCGTTCCTGGTGTAACTCGGGCAGTTGTTGATGCCATCCTGTACCTGTCCCGCAGGTGTGATGTTCGGATGTACTGATCCTGTGCAGGGGTTGTTACACGTGGTCTGCCACTGCGAGGACGATCAGCTGTTCGTCCTGTCTCCCTGTAGCGCCGTCTTAGGCGTCTCACAGTACGGACAGTGCAATTTATTGCCCTGGCCACATATGCCTCCTTGCAGCATGCCTGAGCAGGGACCCTGGTCATCTTTCTTTTGGTGTTTTTCAGAGTCAGTATAAAGGCCTCTTTAGTGTCCTACGTTTTCATAACTGTGACCTTAATTGCCTACCGTCTGTAAGCTGTTAGTGTCTTAACGACCGTTCCACAGGTGCATGTTCATTAATTGTTTATGGTTAATTGAACAAGCATGGGAAACAGTGTTTAACCTGTCTAGGATCAGCGTGGCGCTAGCGGCACACCCCCCCCCCCCCCACTGAAAAACCAGTGCCGCGAAATTCAAAAAAAATATTTTTTTAAAATATTTAACTTTCACACATTAAAGTCCAATACAGCTAATGAAAGACACAGATCTTGTGAATCCAGTCAACATTTCCGATTTTTAAAATGTTTTACAGGGAAGACACAATATGTAAAGATGTACATCTATTACCTAAAAACACATTAGCATAATCCACCATCTTTTATTTGTCCACCAACACCAGTAGCCATCACCAATTCGGCTAAACTAAGATATTTATAGCCCCTAACCAACAAAAAAACTCATTAGATGACAGTCTGATAACATATTTATGGTATGGGATAGGTTTTGTTAGAAAAAAGTGCATATTTCAGGTAGATGGCATAGGTTACAATTGCACCCACCGTCACAAATGGAATAGAAAAACTACTTAGAGCAACGTGTTTACCTACTTACTAATCATCAAACATTTCGTAAAAATACACAGCATACACGAATCGAAAGACACAGATCCTGTGAATACAGACAATATTTCAGATTTTCTAAGTGTCTTACAGCGAAAACACAATAAATCGTTATATTAGCTTAGCACATAGCAATTAGCAGCCCAGCATTGATTCTAGCCAAAGTGAGCGATAAAAGTCAACATCGCCAAAAGATATTAATTTTTTCACTAACCTTCTCAGAATTCTTCCGATGACACTCCTGTAACATCACATTACAACATGAATATACAGTTTGATCGAAAATGTTTATATTTAGCCACCAAAATCATGGTTAGACAATGTGAAATGTAGACAAGCTGGTAAAGAAAAAGTCCTTGCGCCACTTAGACAGTGATCTACTCTTATACATAAATACTCATAAACGTGACTAAAAAATATAGGGTGGACAGGGATTGATAGACAATTTAATTCTTAATACAATTGCGTTATTACATTTTTTAATTTATCCTTACTTTTCAATACAGTTTGCGCCAAGCGAAGCTACGTCAAAAAACATGGCGTCCTAAGCCACTAAAATGTTTCGACAGAAACACGATTTATCATAATAAAAATGTCCTACCTTGAGCTGTTCTTCCATCAGTATCTTGGGCAAAGGATCCTTTCTTGGGAGAAATCGTCTTTTGGTGGAAAGCTGTCCTCTTGCCATGTGGAAATGTCAACTGCGTTCGGGATGAACTGAAAAGCGTGCCCAACTTTTCACATCGTTGCAAAAATAAATGTCCCAAAATCGCACTAAACGGATATAAATTGCTATAAAACGCTTTAAATTAACTACCTTATGATGTTTTTAACTCCTATAACGAGTGAAAAGATGACCGGAGAAATATAACAGGCTAAACTAACGCTTGGAACAGGAGCGGGTCGGTGTCCAGCACGCGCGTTACGCAGCAAGGAAAGACTTGCTAGCTACAGGGTTTTTTGATTTATAGGGCCTGTGAACGCGCAATCGACCCCATTGGAATCGTCATCACGTAAAGGCATCCAGGGGAAGACGTAAGAAGTGTCCGTATAGTCATTGCAATGACAGTGCCCTTTTAACTGACTTCAGAAGAGTGGCCAACATTTCTCAAATCTGACTCCATGTCAGGGAAATTGCTGTAGAATGGGCTCTGTTCCACTTAGAGACAAAATTTCAACTCCTATAGAAACTATAGACTGTTTTCTATCCAATAATAATAATAATATGCATATTGTACGATCAAGGATTTTGTGGGAAGCCGTTTCAAAAATTAGCCAAATTAGCATAAATAGTCTAAACAGCGCCCCCATCCCCAACAGGTTAAACCCTTTACATTGAAGATCTGTGAAGTTTTTTGGATTTTTACGAATTATCTTTGAAAGACAGGGTCCTGAAAAAGTGATGTTTATTTTTTTGCTGAGTTTAGATGCTATCTAACCAACTACCCAACTGTGTGTTTGTAAATTGCGTTTTGATCTCGGAGCGTTCAGTGCGTACACTGGACGCTCTGGCCGAGGTGTAGGGTTGATCTGAGCGAGTGTTCTGACCTCAGAACTGCAGTCAAGCCCTCAAGCTAATTGGCTAACGTTGGCTAGCTTGCTAGCTACTTCCAGACATACATTAGTGAACACCTCACTCTGACCATTTTACTCACCCGTTGCAGAGATGGTTAAGCTTTTTTCATAATATCCAAATTGTTGGTGACTGTAACTGTGCTCCTGGCAACAATTTAATGCTGCTTAATTTCCGATGTTTACAGACATCTGCCATTTTCAATGGTGTTGAGTGTTCGTAAATTTGTCAGTTATTCTGCGCTCTTGCACACTCAGACGAGAGTGAATTTACGAACGCAACCAGTTGACTTGATTATTTATGTCATTCTTAGCTTATCTAAGTGGTATAGTCGTTGTGCGTTCTTAATGGAGATTGTTAATTAAGTCGTAAGATGTTTAGCTAGTAATTTGTTATGCTAACAAGCTAGCAAGAAGTTGCATAGCAACAGCATCAACTTCCGTTAGACAGGCAAAGTGCTAGTACGCTCAACTGAAAGGATACCGTTAGTTTACAATATACTAAAATTAACTAATAGTATGTAGTATATACTCATTAAGTATGTAGTATACAGTATGTTAGTATGAGTATTCAAACACAGCTAAAGGGAGATTGGGGAGACAGAGAGAGAGAGAGGGAGAGAGATCGATCTACCACCAGATGATGTCCCCAATCCCCTTTGGGAATGCGATTTAATCACAAACTTACTTTATGCTCATTTACTTGCATCTTTGAATGCAACATTGTGCCAGTAATTGATTGAATGGTAAAGGGATCCAAATTCCTCTAATATTTTTTTTTACTGTGAGATTTAAAGTTCCAATGCAGCTGTTTTTATATCAATATCAAATCATTTCCGGGTAACAATTAAGTACCTTACTGTAATAGATTTCCATTAAAATGGGCAAAACTATTTCCTAAGCAAGAATTTGCTATGAGTGTCTGGGAGTGGTCTGAGTGGAGAGGGTAAAACTAAAAACTAGCTGTAATTGGCAGAGAGGTTTGGGATTCTCTTGGGTCTATTAACCAATTTATTTCAAACCTGCTGATTAGAAGGTCCTGTGTAGTTTGTATTTTCAACCAGCAACTATCAGGAAATAACACTGATAAAAAAATGTCACACTTTTACAGTGTTACTTTCATCGGCTGTTGTACAATATGACATAAAACATAGGTAAAACATAATGTTGACCGCACTGGGCATTTAAGTAATATATGCGGCATATAACTAATAGCTTAATATATTTTAATTGAATCAGTGCTCTGTGAGTGAGTAAACCTGCTGGCAACAGATCAAAAAATGAGAGCAAAGTGCAATGGCCCAGTGGCATTTTGGCACTCTGCCAGAGTTAAGTGTTATTCCTTAATCACCTAAATCTGTTGACTAACATTGACTAGCACAGAGGCATGATGGGTTGTCTATCTTTATCTGAAGATTTATGTAGAAGATGGTAAAAAATCCCGCTATGATATCATGTGTTTTTTCTTGAGTTCCTTGAGACCTGTCCTCCATCCAAGCCCTGCCCTCCCGATTCAATTACACCCCGCATGAATTAATGTAAATAACTATGAAGGATGATTCCATCTGCTTGGCATTTAATTACAGACCCAGGGCTAGCTGGTGACGGCTGACAAAAAAAACTAAAACAGCAGGAGGATTACATGACATGCCCGTTTTGACATGAAGATGACCGATCGGGAGAAATGTGGCCCGAAAAAAGCCTTCCTTATTGAAATGTACATGTTTGACTGGAAAGAGGGTTGGCTGACGTTACGAACCTGATGTGTGAAAACAGGAACTCTTTCAGTTTGCCTCTACTCTCGTCGCCCCAAAACAGGAAACGGGTCAATAACCCATCATTAGATGAGCTTCACACTCGGCTGGCTGCAAATTGACTGCCTGAAGGTCCATTTTAGGGATTAAGGAAAAGGAGTAATGCCATTGCTGGGAGATGAGACAACATTGCTCATCTTCTCTACCTACTAAAACACCACAGAGTGGGTGATTTCAGAATTGGGGGCTCGTTCCGTTGGGCCAAAGAGAGGCGCAATGACAGGACATAATCCTGTCACCAGGGGCGACAAGGGGAAAGACGGCAGGGCATACATTTGCTTGGAACAACGTCCATAGAAAGACTTTCTCTCCAGTGAGCAGCAAAGAGGAACCCCCAAGTATAATATAAGACTGTAGAGTGCAGAAATTCACCTCGCAAAGTCAAATATTCCCCAAAGTCTCCTTTGTAAATGTGAGCCTTAATCTGTCCCTTAAGTTATTAGTGGGAATATTCTTGAGTTGAAAATTCACTTTCTAGTGGACGCTTATTCCCACTGATATGAGGCCCTCTTTTAGTGAAAAGAAAATATTTTACTAAATATCTGTGAATAAATATGTCCATAAGAATTAGACCTTGAGCTATCCTAAAACATCATTATATCACATGAGATCTCTTCTATTCTTTGAAAAGGGCCAGAAATAATACAAAATCATAAAAAAATGTGTCTACTCAGCCTCTAAAGCAGGGATTGGCCCGCCAAAAATGTGGAACTCATCATGAGGGGTTGCAGTGGCTCGCGGATCTACGTACCCACATCCACACCCACAAATGCAGTGCCCCTGCCAGGTCATGTGGAATCCACAGATTAGGGCCTAATGAATATTTAAAAAATTACTGACTTCCTTATATGAACTGTAATACAGTCAAATTGTTGAAATTGTTGCATGTTGCATGTTTTTTTTTTTTGTCAATCAATTTCAGTTGTCTCTTAGGCAACATCATGTTACCTTCCCTTCCATTCTCACTAGGACACCAGTGCCGTGCATCTCATTTGCTACAAGAATGTAGATAGACATTACATTTGCTATAACAGAGGGACATAATACTGCTCACAGTGGGCCATAAATGGAGGGACTGACATCCTATTTACACTGCAAAAGCACATTGAAAAAAAACAGGCTTATCCTGCACAAATAAACATTGAATCAAATGCACAATGCTGTTATTGGGTAGGGGAGAACGGGGTTGGTTTTCACACTTTTTACAAATGTGTGTATTTCTCAGCACCAGTATATCTTACAAGACTAAGGTTTTGGGTTGAAATAGGGACCTTTTTTATCCTCATATCTTTTCCAACATTGGAGTGATAAGCCATTAAACACACTCTGTCCACTTGTGACAACCAGCCCGATCCCAGGGTTGGTTGTCACATATGGGATTGTGTATATAGCCAAGTAATCATTACTCGTTGTGTATTTATTCCTCATGTTATCTTTCTATAATTTTTTCAATTTTTCTCTATGCATTATTGGGAAGGGCCCGTAAGTAAGCATTTCACTGTCAGTCTACGCCTGTTGTTTACAAAACGAGACAAATCAAATTAGATTTATTTGTCACAGTGTTTGCCATTTTTTATCAGCAACAATTGAAAAAGTAAAGGCTTTATATATATATAAAAAAAGTTAAGCCTTTATTTAGTGAACAGTATTTTTTACGTAATAAGTATTAAACAAAAACGGTGCATAAGTTTCGTCTTATGCCTTCATCAGTGCTGTACAAACAAATTAGGAAGAGACGTACTTAAGGAGACACCTGCTGTGCGTAACAGGCACAACAGGTGCAAGCAGATAGTTGATTACCTTCTGATATTTTTTTTTTTAATTATATGTGACATTTGAATTGTCAATTTTTTTATAGTCTTCTACATATTCCTTGTTAATATGCATTGACTCCCTATTCGCCAGTATCTAATCAACTATCTGCTTGCACCTGTTGCGCCTGTTATGTTATGTCTCCTTAAGTATGTTTCTTCCTAACTTGTTTGAACAGCACTGATGAAGGCATAAGCAAAAACGTATTCGCCGTTTTTGTTTAATAACACATTGCACTTTCACTTTTTATCAGGTTTGTCATGCCCTGACCTTAGAGAGCCTTTTTATGTCTCTATTTGGTATGGTCAGGGTGTGATTTGGGGTGGGCATTCTATGTTTTGTTTTCTATGATTTTGTGGTTCTATGTTTTGGCCGGGTATGGTTCTCAATCAGGGACAGCTGTCTATCGTTGTCTCTGATTGGGAACCATACTTAGGTAGCCCTTTTTCCCTCCTTTCGTTGTGGGTAGTTGTCTTTGTTTGAGGCACTAAAGCCTTAAGCTGCACGGTTGTTTTTGTATTGTTTCTTGTTTTTGTTGGCGTCATCCTAACTAAAAAGGAATATGTACGCTGACGACGCTGCGCTTTGGTCTACTTCTTACGACGACCGTGACAGAACTTCCCACCACCAAAGGACCAAGCAGCGTGGCCAGGAGGAGTAGGGATCTTGGGCCCGGGAGAAGAGAGAATGGAGGACATCTTGGACATGGGAGGAGGTAATGGCAGGGGACAAGACCCTGTCGTGGAAACAGGCTGAAGTAGCGAGGGAGGAACGACTTCGCTACCTGGAGTCACGGCAACGGAGCAGGCACGAGAGGTAGCCCCCAAAATGTTTGTCGTGCTTACCGGAGAGAGCGTCGTACTGGTCAGGCACTGTGTTATGCGGTGGAGCGCACTGTCTCCAGTGCGTGGTCATAGCCCTGTGCGCTACATCCCAGCTCCCCGCATCTGCCGGGCTAGGGTGAGCATCCAGCCAGGACGGATGTTACTGGCTCAGCGCGCCTGGTCTCCAGTGTGTCTCTTCGGCCCAGGATATCCTGCGCCGGCTCTTCACACTGTGTCTCCGGTGCATCTGCCCTGTCCAGTGCGTCCTGTGCCAGCGCCCCGCATTTGCAGGTCGAAGATAACCATCCAGCCAGGACGGGTTGTGCAGGCTCTACGCTCGAGACCTCCAGTGCGCCTCCACGCCCCAGTGTATCCGGTGCCTCCGCCAAGAACCAAGCCTCCAGTATGTCTCCCCAGCCTGGTGAGTCCTGTGCCTGCTGCCAGAACCAGGCCTCCTGAATGTCTCCCCAGCCTGGTGAGCCCTGTGGCAGCTCCACGTACCAGACTGCCCATACGTCTCCTCACTCCATTGATGATCCATGGCAAGAAGCCTCCAGTGATGATCCATGGCAAGAAGCCTCCATTGATGATCCATGGCAAGAAGCCTCCAGTGATGATCCATGGCACGAAGCCTCCGGTGATGATCAATGGCAAGAAGCCTCCAGTAATGATCCATGGCAAGAAACCTCCAGTGATGATCCATGGCAAGAAGCCTCCAGTGATGATCCATGGCAAGAAGCCTCCAGTGATGATCCATGGCAAGAAGCCTCCAGTGATGATCCATAGCACGAAGCCTCCAGTGATGATCCATGGCAAGAAGCCTCCAGTGATGATCCATGGCACGAAGCCTCCAGTAAGGAGTCATGGCACGAAGCCTCCAACGACGGCCTCCAGTCCGGAGCCTCCAGCGACAGCCTCCAGTCCGGAGCCACCAGCGACGGTCCCCAGTCCGGAGCCCGCAACGAGGGTGCCCAGTCCGGGGCCCGTAACGAGGGTCCCTAGTCCGGGGCCCGCAGCGAGGGTGCCCAGTCCGGGGCCCGCAACGAGGGTGCCCAGTCCGGGGCCAGCTACGAGGGTCCCCAGTCCGGGGCCCGCAACGAGGGTCCCCAGTCCGGGGCCCGCAACGAGGATCCCCGCACCAGAGGTGCCACCAAAGTGTGGTGAGCCAGAGGTGGAGCGGGGTCTGCGTCCCGCACCTGAGCCGCCACCACAGATAGATGCCCACCCAGACCCTCCCCTATAGGTTCAGGTTTTGCGACCGGAGTCCGCACCTTTGGGGGGGTACTGTCACGCCCTGACCTTAGAGAGCCTTTGTATGTCTCTATTTGGTTTGGTCAGGGTGTGATTTGGGGTGGGCATTCTATGTTTTGTTTTCTATGATTTTGTGGTTCTATGTTTTGGCCGGGTATGGTTCTCAATCAGGGACAGCTGTCTATCGTTGTCTCTGATTGGGAACCATACTTAGGTAGCCCTTTTTCCCTCCTTTCGTTGTGGGTAGTTGTATTTGTTTGTGGCACTATAGCCTTAAGCTTCACGGTTGTTTTGTATTTTTTATTGTTTTTGTCCGCGTCATCCTAACTAAAAAGGAATATGTACGCTCACCACGCTGCGCTTTGGTCTACTTCTTACGACGGCTGTGACAAGGTTTCAGGTAAGACCCAAATGCAGACTGTGTTTAAGTAACAATGTTTATTGCAACAACAGGGGGAGGCAAACGACAGGCAGGGGTCGATAATCCAGAGTAGTGGGGCCAAGGTACAGAACGGCAGGCAGGCCCAGGGTCAGGTCAGGCAGAGGTCGGTAATCTAGAGTAAGGGCAAAGGCACAGGACGACAGGCAGGCAGGCTCAGAGTCAAGACAGGATCAAAACCAGGATGATGAGAAAAAGAGAGACTGGGGAAAAGCAGACGGTGAGACCAAATGCTGGTAGACTTGAACAAACAAGACCAACTGGCACAGACAGACAGAAAACACAGGCATAAATACCCAGGGGTTAAGTGGGGAAGATGGGCGACATCTGGAGGGGGGTGGAGGCAAGCACAAGGACAGGTGAAAAGATCAGGGCATGACACTTTTTGTATTCTTTTGCATCTCAACCTCCTTGGGTTATCAATTTTCATGGTTTTGAGTGCGAGTACCTTTTGAATTCAACAGACAATACCATTTAAAAGTTTGAGGTCACTTAGAAATGTCTGAATTAAACTCAGCTGTACTCTACTTTGCTTTACTGTTTTAACGTGTGCACTGGGAGTCGGGAAGCAAGTTCAGGGAGTGAAACATTTAATTAATAAACAAGAAACATGAACGACACACACACATGAAACAGAAACAGAAACAAGGACGCCTGGGGAAGGAACCAAAGGTTGTGACATATATAGGGCAGGTAATCAAGGACGTGATGGAGTCCAGGTGAGTGTCATTATGCGCTGATGCTTGTAACGATGGTGACAGGTGTGTGCCATAACGAGCAGCCTGGTGACCCAGAGGCCGGAGAGGGAGCACACGTGACAGTACCCCCTCCCCGACTCGCGGCTCCAGCCACAGGACACCAACAAAAATTACGATCCTGGGGAACAGGAGCAGACCGGTCACCTCTGCTAAGGCGCGGGAACCTGTCAATCCGGCTGAGGGGCGAGAGCATGGCGACCTAGAGCGCCGGAGAGAGTATACGTAACAGTACCCCCTCCCCGACCACAGGACTTCAACCACAGGGACGATCCCGGGGATCAGGAGCGAACCGGTCACCTCCGCTGAGGCACAGAAACCTGATGAACCGGCTAAGGCGTGAGAGCCTGATGTGCCGGCTGAGACCTCCCCGGTTGCCTCATCGAGGCACGGGAACCTGTTCACCCAGCTGAGGCATGGTAGCCTATCGAGCCAGTTGAGGCATGGGAGCCTATTGAGCCAGCTGAGGCATGATAGCATATCGAGGCAGCTGAGGCATGGCAGCCTATCGATCCCACTGAGGTATGGAAACCCATCGAGCCAGCTGAGGCAGGGGAACCCGTCGAATCCGCCGAGGTATGGGATTCCAATAAACGTCTGAGGCCTCCCAGGTAGCTCCGGTTCAGACACCCGGACCCGGTATCACCTCCAACACAAAAACAAAAAAATAAACACCCCCTGATGCGTCCCTTTGGTGAGGCGTCATTCTATAACGATGGTGACAGGTGTGTGCCATAATGAGCAGCCTGGTGAACTAGAGGCCGGAGAGGGAGCACACGTGACAACTGTACTGCACTGCATTGTTCTGAACTGCACTGTACTGTGCTCTGCTGATCTGTACTGTGCTGTCCAACTTGTGAAACAAAGATATCTTTTCAACTACTGGAAAAGAAGCCTTCTACTGTAGGCGTCTTTTCAACACCATTTAGCTTACTGGGTAGATTGTTACAATGGGGATGGTTGTCAGATTGTGACAATCTGGCCTGGACAAGTGATTGGTTTTGATAAAAACAGTTTATCTGCCTTCAAAACATATGTTTTATGGAAAAGAGATGTTGTATGTTTCTAGATGATGCACCATGCTGCCTTGTTGACAACATGACCGAGCAGTGCAGATTACTGATCAATTTGAGAAGGGCGCTCCTACCTCACCGGGTAGATTATAGACCGGTGCCCCGCGGCTCAGTATAATCGAATCCGCCCATTGTGACAACCCCCCCCCCCATGCTAATTAAGATGCTAGTTGGCTTGACCTAGGAACTTAACAATAGGCTTGAAATGAAGCTCTTTTCAATAAAAGTAATTGTTTATGGATACTCCCATTATACAACTATTTAATAAAGAAATAACAAGCATATGAGTATTTACTTTCAACGATGACAAATGCAAATATTCTTCTCACCTCAATGTTTTGTGATCCTGACCTGAATTGACCACATGGATGACCTCTCCCATAGAGGACACACATTTTTATCTTGAAATTATTAGACAGCCTCCCCAGATTTTGAGTAATAAGCACTGTGACAACCAAACCCGGTCTCCCCTAAACACTGTCATTGTGCCATCTTTCGTCTCGAAACACCTGTTGTGATATTTGTTCACCATCCCCCATTATTAGACAAATTGTCATTTGACAGACATGCAAAGTTATATTTAGAAACAAAATCTGTTTATGAGCCTAAGTCATCTGTTCTACATACGCCCAGCAGCCACGTAATGGAGTCTGAGCTGCCATAGAATCACTAAGCTAAACTATTCCTGCATTTTGTGGGGGGGGGGGGGGGGGGGGAATAACCCTTCTATATGCAAAGAATAGAAGGCAGAAAGAAAAAAATGGAGTGGGGAAAAAGCTAAAGTATTTCATTCATGAGCAAACACCCAAAAGGATAAAAAAATATAACGAATGTAAGTCAATGCGGCTTTAATACTGATTCACATCCCAAGGGGGGAGCTCTCCTGATTTGCTGATGGTTTTATTATCTCGTTGAGGGCAAAACAAGGTGGGATGGCTAGCTACTGGGACTAATGGAATTCCAACACCAGGGCCTCATCTCTCAGGTTTTGATGGCTGGCTGACAGGCCATGATGGATGGCTGGGGCTGAAGACAGTTGTGCTTGCTTGATGAATTGTGAAATGAGACAGACACACAGAAAGCTGCGGGCAGCTTCGGACCAGACGGGCCACCATCAGTCGACTGGTGTGTTTCTGTACAACAGCAAGCGATGAACTGACCCCCCCCACCCCCCTTTTCTCATCCATCTTCCCCTGACTTGTTGCCACGGTAATGTTTGAGTGCTACAGACGAGGGACATCAGACAATAAGCTGCATATTAACCGGTTTTAAATTGGCAGTTGGGGGGTCGAGGAGTGACTGGAGAACAGGCAGCCCAGTCAAATTGATAGGATCAGTCTCTGACCTAAAAAAGTATTTCAGTCAACCATGTCTCATCTGAGAATGATCTAAAAGGGAATAGGTGGGTGGAGTCAACGGACAGTGAGCCATCAGAGAATGCCTCGGCCGTCAATAGTAGCCAAACATTCCCATCAGACATCATGATCATAAAAAGGCATAATTTAACAGTCTGACTGCGTTGCTTTTATTAGCTGTTCTGAGCAGATGGCGGCGGGCCGCGTTTCATCCTCACCGTGCCAAGACAGTTTTCAGTCAGACGGAGGAAAGAGGATTAACAGAAATAAGTAGAGAGCGGATCTCATAATGGATCTCATGTGGATCTCATCATGAAGGATTAATAAGGCATATTCTCTCCCTCATACATGTCTATATTTGTGCACAGGACACCTCCGGGTGATTGTGTGACCTGTAATTGGGTCCTAGATTCAGCCCAAAAGGAGCACACAGGGGGCTTTTGGCTGGCTTTCAGTAGCACTGATCCGTTTCTGGGCCTCGCTTCCCAGCTGCTTGATAACTCAAAAGTCCAGATCGCTAGGGCCATTTTTAGGCTTGAAAATCCATTCAGCCATTTTCGCACAGTGAGGTACTACCCAAACCAGATCACACCAGACACATCTGGTTTCCAGTGGCCATGTCACGTCATGTGATTTTCTAATGGACAAACTGGAAATCAGACAGGAGTTCTGATTACACCAGGGAAAAGGTTACGACTTCAGCTTTCTCCTCATATGTATGTCATTCCTGTAAGACAAACAATGAAGGCATGGCACGTTGCAAAAGCGCTTTTAAAATGGCTGTGTTCCTATGAGAATTTGTGCCTGCTTAGAGCACCACCGCCGCCAGGTAAGAGATCATTTTTTTGTCCTTTTTTTATCCTTTTGGAATGGTAATTGGTAACATATTTTATTTCAAATCGAGACATTCAAAACTCTTATTCCCAACAAGGGGACAATTTGGAAACCAAAACCACACAATTTTATATCTTAAATATTTTTATTTCGCTTTTCTTTGCCTGCTGTTGCTCTGGCTCTGTAGTCGCGTTGTTGATGTAGAACTGAATCAGAACCCCACTGTTCCTAGCATTCTAACAGTACTAAACACGTTTGTAGGACTAGTTTTGAAATTGAAGTGTATCTAATGTAGGTAGTTTACAATTTATGTGTAGCTCAGAAAATGCCACCAGAGGGAGTCAGAGATTAAAACGTTAAGAGTGTTTCCCAAACAAGCACAGAGTGAACCTGTAAGTGTGACAGCTAAGAGCTAAGGGCCGTGTTCAGTTATTCACATTTCAGGTTTCAAGTTTCATTAGCTATATGTACGGGATAAGCATGGTATACATCACCCAATGAAATGCTTACTTGCAGGTTCCTTCTCAACAATGCAACAACAATAAGAAATAATACAAGATAAGAATATGAAGATAAAGTAAATGTCAGGAGAATAGAATGTACATTTTAGCTTATGGTCTATTCCGAAAGTATTCAGACCCCCTTGACTTTCCCCCCTAAAATATTACGTTACAGCTTTATTCTAAAATAAATTAAATACTTTTTTCCTCATCAATCTACACACAATACTCCATAATGACAAAGCAAAAACAGGTTTTTAGAAATTTTCGCAAATGTATTAAAATAAAAAACAGATCACATTTACATAAGAATTCAGATCCTTTAAGCACTACTTTGTTGAAGCACCTTTGGCAGTGATTACATTGATCCATTCTTCCTCACTATCACTGCCCTTAAGCTCACTGTCCTCACTATCAGATGGTATGATCCTAACTGCTCGATTAGTTTTTTTTTCGCCCATAGAATGTCCCTGTACACATTGCCTGTGAATGTCAGTGCAGGTCGAGTAGTCTGAGTATCTCCTCTCGTGGGAGCCTGTATTTTTTTAAGGATAGCTCCATCATTGTGAGTTTGCAATGGGCTCAGGTTGTGGCAAATATGCGCATTTATATACACCAACCGACTGTACCGCTGGTTATATTGGAGAGCATGCTGTATTATTGTTGTTCCCCTGACCTCTGACAAAAGCTTGGCATTCATAGTGTTCCAGGTGTTTCCAATTTGTACCAGATAGGATTCAGCTTTGGATAAAACTAAGCTTGACAAAAAATTTCAAATACATACAGTACCAGTCAAAGGTTTGGACTCATTCAAGGGTTTTTCTTTATTTTACTATTTTATACATTGTAGAATAATAGAGAAGACATCAAAACTATGAAATAACACATATGGAATCATGTAGGAGAGTGTTGGAGTGCTGCATCAGATGACGTAGCCTGCACCATCACCCGACCTCAATCCAATTGAGATGGTTTGGGATGAGTTGGACCACAGAGTGAAGGAAAAGCAGCCAACAAGTGCTCAGCACACGTGGGAACTCATTGAATACTGTTGGAAATGCATTCCAGGTGAAGCTGGTTGAGAGAATGCCAAGAGTGTGCAAACCTGTCATCAAGGAAAAAGGTGGCTACTTTGAAGAATCTGAAATTTAAAATATATTTTGATTTGTTTAACACTTTTTTGGTTACTACATGATTTCATGTGTTATTTCATAGTTTGATGTCTTCACTATTATTCCACAATGTAGAAAATAGTACAAATAAAGAAACCCTTGAATGAGGTGTGTCCAAACCTTTGACTGGTACTGTATTTGTAATATTACATTAGAAGTCTAACGATACACTTTGGTCTGGATCACTCGTACATGTCCAAGGTTTATAAGAGCCATGTTACTATCTAAGACTCTGGGCTAAAGATACATCATAAGATTGTTCTAACGATGATCTTAATGCTACGAAGGCTCTGGGAAATGAGGTCCTGGTCCGTTGAGAATATGCTCGTGGGTCGTTTACCTAGCATTTGGAACTCTTCTCTCTTCTGCAGCTGTTCACAAACACATTCAATTCCCACCTCATGAACATTTTAATTCCATCTTTCATTCTATCCCTAATTTATCAATATATTATTCATGCCTTTATTCATGTTTGTATTCATGTTTGTTTGTTTTGTATCAAACACTATTACCTCAGTTATATCAATGCAACAATGTGATCATGAAGAATTCCATTCGCCTCTAGAGGCGTTGATGCCACAGTAGGCCTACATCAAATGCACAAACATATGCATACATATTTATGAATTAAAACTTGGAACAAGTCAATACATTGATGCCAGTCAAGGTACTTGGAGCCCATTTTGCTTGTCATGAAAATCACAAGGCTTTGTTTGATGAAAACACTTTTAATATACTCAATATTAACATGATTTCACCAAAAGAAACATCATGTTTATTCTTGCACTAAATGGGACATGTGGAGGAGTAGAGGGTTATACGGTAGAATCCATTAAAACCTCCACTATAATAATTACAAGGTATTGGATTATAACTAGGGCTGTCAAACGTTAAAAACAATGAATCGAGCTAATCGCAGGATTTGCGGTGATTAATCGCAAATTCAGAATTTGCTCAAAGTGAGTTGTAATAAAAAAACATTCATAAAAAAACATTACAAGAATATTGACGTCTTGATTTTGTCTAAATAACAATTAGCAATATTAGGTTCATTTAGAAAGCAGACCTCAACGGCAACTTGTTTTTACATGGCATTGTAGATTTTAGCTATATAGATTTCGTATTTTGGTTGTTTTCAGTACAGATAATAATATGATTAGGATATATCTTTATATTAAAGATATAGATTTCCAGTCATTACAATTATTTTAGTACCCCTTGATCTTCAACAATAGGACTTGGAATCATTGCTTTGAGTTAAAAAATAAATGATGCTCTAATGGAATGGCATGCTTTGTGCACTACCAAAAAGTGCTAATTGCAAGTTAAAAATGAATGCCGCAGGCCTATTAGCTTTGTTGGTGACACTTTGATATCTCGATAATTTGCAGCTGTTTAAGGCCTAGATTCAATCAGATCAAGTGTTAACCGGCAATAGCTGACACCCTCATAGCAGGGGCTTAAGCATTACAGAAACCATTTACCTTTTAAGAACCAAACGGAGGCAAACAGAGAAAAACAAGAGCTTCTATTGGACAAATTCAGGTATATCCCTCCCCGTTTTGTTCCGTTTGCTTCCGCGTAAGAAACGTTTTGCAATAGAACCGGCATAATGAATACGCCCCTGATATTTTGCCGATGTTGGAGGTGTAACTGCGTTGGAGCTGTACTTGATCATTGTCATGAAGCCACACCCATCCCACTTGCGTTAGAACTCCAGAACGAGAAAGTGTAGGCTATAAAGAAATTATTGCACTCAAATAGAAAATCATTCAATTAAATACTGAGGATTTCTAACTGCTTAATTGAGGTGTAGATTACATCTTACATTCCAGTGTTCGAACTTGTAAATAAGGCTGCATGACAGTACGGTACAGTACAGTTTAATTTAGTAGAGTAGATAAGTGAAGTACAGTAAAGTACAGTAAAGTATGCTATAGTACAGTACAGTAAAGCATGCTATAGTACAGTATAGTTTAATTCAGTAGAATACAGTACCGTGCAATACAGTAGAGTTTAATTCCGTAGAGTACATTAGAGTAAAGTAGGGTACAATACAGTACACTATACTTTACTTTTCTTTACTGTATTCTAGTGTGCTCTACTGTATTGTACTGTACTGTGCTGTACTCTACTGTACTGTACTGTCCAAACTTGTGAAACATAGATGTCGACGATTGGTTCAGATTTGGTCCGGTCCGGTAAGGACTAAATCTAAACCAATTATAGACGCCTAAAATTTGGGCTAAATCAAGGACAGTCCGGACCGGACAAAATCTGAGCGTCTATGTTTGGGTCAAATATAGGCCGTCCGATAGTCTGTGGATGTCTAAGATTAGTTAGGATTTCAAGGTGGATCAGGACCACCTAAAAAAAACGGGAAAAAAGACAGAGGACCAAAAAAAGACGTCCAAAAGACATCGCCTGACATCAAATACTTAGTGGGAATCTATTTTGGGTCTGGCAATGTCATTTATTTTTTCGATCATAAAACCTGATTAACTGCTCCTAACCTGGAAGGAAACTATGAAACGTAGAAAGAGGTAATCACTAATCAAAGCTATAACCAGCCGCCCTCCCGTCTCTGGGTTCGCGCCCAGGCTGGGCTGGGTTCGCGCCCAGGCTCTGTCGCAGCCGGCCGCAACCGGGAGGTCCGTGGGGCGACGCACAATTGGCATAGCGTCGTCCGGGTTAGGGAGGGTGTGGCCGGTAGGGATATCCTTGTCTCAGTATGTAAAATGTAATAAAATGTATGCACTCTACTGTAAGTCGCTCTGGATAAGAGCGTCTGCTAAATGACTAAAATGTAAATGTAAACAAAATAAATATGATGGAATAAACTGTGACACATCAGAATGTACTAATTTCATATACAGTGCCTTCAGAAAGTATTCACACACCTTGACTTTTTCCACATTTTGTTATGTTACAGCCTGCATTTAAAATGGATAAAATTTAGGTTTACACACAGTACCCCATAATGTCAAAGTGGAATTGTGTTTTTAGACATTTTTACAAATCAATTACAAATGAAAAGCTGAAATGTCTTGAGTCAATAAGTATTCAACCGCTTTGTTATGGCAGGCCTAAATAAGTTCAGGAGTAATAATGTGCTTAACAAGTCACATAATAAGTTACATGGACTCATTCTGAGTGCAATAATAGAGTTTAACTAGATTTTTGATTTACTACCTTTTCTCTGTACCCCACACATGCAATTATCTGTAGTCCCTCAGTCGAGCAGTGAATTTCAAACACAGATTCAACCACAAAGACCTGGGAGGTTTTTCAATGCGTCACAAAGAAGGGCACCTGGTAGATGGGTAAAATAAATTGAATATGAATTGAATATCCCTTTGTGCATGGTGAAGTTATTAATTACACTTGGGATGATGTTTCAATACACCCATTTTCTACAGCGATACAGGCATCCGGAAAGGAAGGAAACCGCTCAGGGATTTCATCATGAGGCCAATGGTGACTTTAAAACAGTTACAGTTTGATGGCTGTGATAGGAGAAAACTGAGGATGGATCAACAACATTGTAGTTACTCCACCATACTAACCTAAACAACAGAGTGAAAAGAAGGAAGCCTGAACAGAATACAAATATTCCAAAACATGCATTCTATTTGCAATAAGTCACTGAAGTAAAATTGTTAAAAATGTGGCAAAGAAATTAACTTTATGTCCTGAATACAAAGCGTTATTTTTGGGGCAAATCCAACACAACATATCACTGAGTACCACTCTTCATATTATCAAGCATGGTGGTTGTGGCATCATGTTATGGGTATGCTTGTCATCGGCAAGGACTAGGGATTTTTTTAGGATAAAAATAAAACGGAATAGAGCTAAGCACAGGCAAAATCAGAATGGAAAACCTTGGTTCAGTCGGATTTCTAACAGACACTGGGAGACAAATTCATCTTTCAGCTATTCACTGGAGTTGCTTACCAAGACAACATTGAAGGTTCAATGGCCTAGTTATAGTTTTGATTTAAATCGGCTTGAAAATCTATAGCAAGACTTGAAACATTTTTTTTTTTATTTGCAAATGTTGTACAATCCAGGTATGCAAACCTCTTAGAGACTTACCCAGAAAGACTGACAGCTGTAATCACTGCCAAAGGTGATTCGAACATATATTGACTCAGGGGTGTGAATACTTATGTAAATAAGATATTTATTTATTTAATTTTCAATACATTTGCAAACATTTCTAAAAACATGTTTTCACTTTGTAATTATGGGGTATTGTGGTTAGATGGGTGAGATTTGTATTTTATTTAATCCATTTTGAATTCAGGCTGTAACACAACAAAATGTGGAATAAGTCAAGGGGTATGAATACTTTCTGAAGGCACTGTAGTGGTCAAATGGTCATGCTGATGTTATGTCATCGCTTATGCAGGCATTGTCTGTGTCATTAGCGCATAGAATCTTCCAACTGACATGTCGCCCAAAATATCCCGCCACTGTCCTATGGATAACATACAGGTCACATTTCCTAACATTTGATTTAGGGATTGAGCTGTTTCTTCCTCCTACCGTTATGTTATCTCACTGAATGTACTGTACCTCACACCTCCTGGTAGTGCTATTCTGTAGCTTTCACCGTGCCCACAAAGTATCACACCGACCTGCAGTCAGCATCAGTCACCCAGTAGCTGGCTCAGATTAGAAGTGGCAGGAAACAATTGTTGTTGTTGTTTTTTACAAATTTGGGGTCATCATTATAAAACTTTGTTTCCTCTCTCTTGAATTGTTCACCTCTATCTGAAATATTGAGGCTCTGAATCGTGTCTTCTGACAGTTACTGTATATCTTAAAAATGCACTCAACCTACTTGAGTAAAAGAGGTCGAGGAGAGAAAACTCGCCCGATACGGGGCTAATGCAAATTTTATGAATAGGGAATTCAGCTTTTTGGACGACAGTTCAATTATTGTGGTTGATGGTTTGGAGGCCCAACTCTTCATCTGCATGCCAACGAGACGAAATTAACTCAGATCGCCATGCATCAGACATCAAGCCCCGGGCTAAAACGCTTTAGGGAAATATATTCATAATGTATTACAAGTCATCCATATGGCCTGTCATCCTAATACATCACTATGCCATCTGATCGATGTCGAGAGAGAGAGAACCACATCGGTCATGGGGATTGTGGGGAGGGCTAACGGACAGACTGATATGAAGATATCATTCTCATATCATCCTAAGAGGATTTGTTAGATTAAGTTACTCACGAGCGGTAATGACGAGGGAATACCACAATGACACATGACCTCGGACCGTATGACATTAATGAGCATGGATCATCTGGCCTCTAAGCCTCAAAAACCCAGAGGGCAGGGATGAAGACATTAATACCAAAGGGCATGGGAGAGAGCACTGGATGATCTGATGAGTCATTGGTTGAGATGTAGGTTGGATGTTGGCTATCTTAAGATGGATACAGTCAATGAGGGAGTTTTATTAAGATATAACGGGGTGCACCGGGCTGTGACCCATGACGTGAAAAAAGCGTTGAGGGGGCAAAAGCGGTGACGGGGGAGCGCGCTTTGAAAATTGAACAGTAATCTTCGCCACCTGGTCATATTGTCAACAAGGCAGCATGGTGCATCTTTCATAAACACATAACATGTTTTCCCCATAAATTATATGTTAGAATTTGCCAACCAGTTTTTTATTGGGAAGGCAGATAAAGTACATACAGTGCATTCTGAAAGTATTCAGACTCCTTGACCTTTTCCACATTTTGTTACGTTACAGCCTTATTCTAAAATGTATTAAATCTGTTTTTTTCCTCATCAAGCTACACACAATACCCCATAATGACAAAGCAAAAACTGGTTTAAAGAATTTTTTACATATTTTTTTCTTAAAAAAGGAAATATCACATTTAAATAAGTATTCAACCCTTTACTCAGTACTTTGTTGAAGCACCTTTGCCAGCGATTACAACCTTGAGTCTTCTTGGGTATGACGCTACAAGCTTGGCACACCTGTATTTGGGGAGTTTCTCCCATTCTTCTCTGCAGATCCTCTCAAGCTCTGTCAGGTTGGATGGGGAGCGTTGCTGCACAGCTATTTTCAGGTCTCTCCAGAGATTTTCGATTGGGTTCAAGTCCGGGCTCTGGCTGGGCCACTCAAGGACATTCAGAGACTTGTCCCTAAGCAACTCCTGCATTGTCTTGGCTGTGTGCTTGCGGTTGTTGTCCTGTTAGAAGGTGAACCTTCACCCCAGTCTGAGATCCTGAGCGCTCTGGAGCAGGTTTTCATCAAGGATCTCTCTGTACATTGCTCCGTTTATCTTTCCCTCCATCCTGTCTAGTCACCCAGTCCCTGCCACTGAAAAACATCCCCACAGCATGATGTTGCCACCACCATGTTTCACCGTAGGGATGGTCCCAGGTTTCCTCCAGATGTGACGCTTAGCATTCAGGCCAAAGAGTTCAATCTTGGTTTCATTAGACCAGAGAATCTTGTTTCTCATGGTCTGAGAGTCTTTAAGTGCCTTTTGGCAAACTCTAAGCGTGCTTTCATGTGTCTTTTACTGAGGAGTGGCTTCCGTCTGGCCACTCTACCAGATAAGTCTGATTGTTGGAGTGCTACAGATGTTTGTCCTTCTGGAAGGTTCTCCCATCTCCACAGAGGAACTCTGGAACTTTGTCAGAGTGACCATTGGGTTCTTGGTCACCTCCCTGACCAAGGCCCTTCCCCCCCAATTGCTCAGTTTGGTCAGGCAGCAAGCTCTAGGAAGAATCTTTGTGGTTCCAAACTTTTAAGAATGATGGAGGCCACTGTGTTCTTGTGGACCTTCAATCCTGCAAAAATCTTTTGGTACCCTTCCTCAGATCTGAGCCTCAACACAATCCTGTCTCGGAGCTGTACGGACAATTCCTCCAATCTCATGCCTTGGGTTTTTCTCTGACATACATTGTCAACTGTGGAACCTTATATAGTGTGGTGTGTGCCTTTCCAAATCATGTCCAATCAATTGAATTTACTACAGGTGGACTCCAATCGAGTTAAATAACCCTTTCAAGGATGAGAAATGTTAACAGGATGCATCTGAGCTCAATTTCGTGTTTCATAGCAAAGGGTCTGAATACTTATGTAATAAAGGTATTTCTGTTTTTAAATTTTCATGAATTTTCCAAAATTGAGAAAACCCATAATGACAAAGCGAAAACAGGATTATTGTGTTTAGATTGATGAGAAAAAAATAATATTGAATCAATTTTAGAATAAGGCTGTAACGTAACAAAATGTGGGAAAAGTCAAAGGGTCTGAATACTTTCCAAATGCACTGTATGAGTTTTTGTCACGAGAGCAAACACTTTCGCATCGGAATCCTGAGTCATTACTCCACGTGCTTAACATACGTCACTTTGTTTTGAGGCAACTTTGCCATCGGCATTGAATAGGGCACCAGGCTGCTTGGCATCAGGAAACTGATTAAAGTCCAGTACCGCTCCATAAAGCTCATTCTCGCTAGATAAAAAATTGGAGGATAAAAATTAAGAGGGGGCTGTCTAGTTCCTACCTAATATTTAATACCTAAAATGCTTTCCTTCTCCCTCCATCTCTCCGTAACCCGACACCTCAAATTCACTTTCCCCTTAAAAATGCCCTAAAAAACAACATTGTACAAAAGAGAACATGCTTAAGCGATGTATACATCATCCTATAGACAATTAGATGCATCCCCAGTCAGTCAGGTATTCAAGGGTTCGTGTTTTCTGTGGGAATCACAGCGTGGAGTTCAAACCGCAGCAATGCTAAATCCCACAAACATTGAAAATCCCACCCCAGAGGGATCAATTAAAAATCATGATGCATAATCTGTCAGAGCAAAAGGAGAGAAAAAATCTGGATATTCATGAAGAGAAAAGGGAGAGAGATTTAAAAAGTTTGCTGTCGCTCCCTCTTTCAAAAGAGAGACCCCGGGAAAATGGCACCTTAGCAGAATGTTAAGCAGTGGAGAACAAACAAACAGTACTCTGACTGATATAAACACCAGTCGACACTTTCCTCCAAAACGGACCATTGGATTTGCATATTGGCAGCCTTGGGTTGTTTGTACAGCCAGACAGATGTGGATGACATGAGGAAACGAGGAAGACTTTAGACTTAGATCGTTTTCCAAAGGCAGAGTTGGTTGATGTTTTGCCATGACGCATTTATAATATATTATGTATATTTACCACCAATTAGTTTACCTTGACAAATGACCCCTCCAAACTGCTTATTGTTTGTACTGTGAATCAACGGATGGTTTCAAGCTCTTGGTTTGTCTTTGAGAGCCCTTGATTCAGGTATGAGCACCAACTCTATGAGCTACTGCATTTGTTGTATCAGGGGTCTTAAAGGTACATTACAGACGGAAGTTAGTTGATAATTGTTTACCATACAGTTAGGCTGTATAGTTTGTGTACAATATGTATACATTTCTGTATGGTTTGTGTACAATATGTATACATTTCTGTATGGTTGAGGTACAATATGTATACATTACTTACATCATTAAACCACAATATCCTTTATTTTAGGATACCAAACCTTTCAAACAAATGGCGTAAAATGCTTATGGGTTTGCTCACAAGCACCCCTAAAGCCAAAAGGTTATGCATTTCTGATTTTTTAAAAATGGTGTAATGCCACTTTAAGAATGTGGCATTATGACTATTTAATGACAGCGGGTAAAGACTTTGAGATAGAAGACGTTGACTTGAGCTTGCAAACTAAGTCCAATGTTACAGCATCCATATTAGGAAATTGTCATTTGTCAGACAAAATTTATGCCATACTTATGCCATACAAGGTACAGTATTGCAAGAAACTATTGTCAGGGACGATTCTAGGATTTATTTAGTAGGGTGGCAAAGGGGGGACCGAAAACCATTCATGGGTGGCAATGGGAAATCAGTAAATTATACCACAAACCGTGTTGAAAATTTGCCTCAACTACGATCCTGTCACGTTCCTGACCTGTTTTCTGTTGTTTTGGTATATGCTTAATTGGTCAGGGCGTGAATTTGGGTGGGTAGTCTATGTTTTCTGTTTCTATGTTGGTTTAAGGGTTGCCTGGTATGGCTCTCAATTAGAGGCAGGTGTTTGGCGTTTCCTCTAATTGAGAGTCATATTAAGGTAGGTTGTTTCACAGTGTTCGTTGTGGGTGGTTGTCTTCCGTGTCTGTGTATGTTGCGCCACACGGGACTGTTTCGGTATGTTTGTTCGGTTTTTGTGTAGTCTGTTTTCCCTGTCCGTGCGTTCTTCGTGTTACATGTAAGTTCTTAAGTTTAAGTCTGTTTAGGTCGGTTTGTTATTTTGTAATCCTTCCAAGTGTTTGTTTTAGTGTTTCGTCTTTGTGTTAATAAATCAGTATGTATGCACAACCCGCTGCACGTTGGTCGAATCACTACTCCTCCTCTTTGTATGAAGAGGAGGAGGAACGCCGTTACAGATCCATTGTATTGAATAACTATTTCAACTATTAATTGGTATCTGCCCTAATTTATTCAATTAAATCCATTTGAAAATGAAGATAAGGAAAATATTCAAGTCAGATGCATCATGTTCAGTGGTAATGAATTTTTCCCCCGTCCAATACATTGTTTGAAAGCTGATTTAGGCCTAATGGGCTTGTATACAATTTAAAAGCTCTAAAATCCTATTAGAAGAACAGCAAAAACAAGCAAAAAATGACTTGGCCATTATCACCTTGGCTGTGTAGTGCAGCTTTGTATTGCTCGGGTAAAAACCAAAATGTGCACCCAGGGGGGGCCCCAGGACCGAGTTTGAGAAACCCTGCACTACAGCACCTGCTCCCCATCAGTGATTCCACGGGGATTCTCAGTCTAAATCAGTCGACTCTGAAGTGTGCTAACGGATAAAGAGCAGTGATTGTGGTGGTACCAGTTTGAGGGGTGGATGGCGTGGATATGAGCTTGTGTCTATAATGATGAAGGGATGCTGTAGCTTGGTAATGTAGGCTATAGCAGCACGTGGAGGCCAATATGAATAGGAACCAATAAATAATTAGGGCCCTCTGCTGTTGGAATGAATATGCAATCTCATACTATGGAGATATTTGACTGTCATGAAGGTGACCCATTTTAAAACAGTGTACAGCTATAAAAACAGCAGGGAGTGAAATACTGTAGACATCTTGAACGACGGAAGCCACACGCTGAAATAACCTATCACACACACATTCCTCAAAACTGAGCATATAGCTTTCACACCTTTCATAGATAGTTTTACTGAAGACAAATTAAATACCATTGTCCGAAAGGAAAATAGAAAAGGAACCGCAACCACAATTGGGAGAGCTGCATTTCAACAGTCTCTCTCAAGCCTTTAAAACCATTCTGACTACTGCAGGTCTGCTATTGCAAACATGTTACTTCGTCGATAATCTTATTCTTATCGACGGTGTACAGAGAGAAAGCAATATGTTCCGTTTCTCCACAGCTTTGCCGTGTGTCGTGAAGCAGCCCGGTGCATCTCAAATCATTCATTTTTGGATAATTTTATTCTACCATGTTGTCCCATTGAGATTCAAATTTAAATTTTTCAAGGGACACCTACAAGTATCCACATTTCACTTCCCATTCAGCGACATTAAGGCGAGAGAACAAGGTCAAGACATACGGTCACGGGTCCCGGCACTGACATCTGTGGGAGGGAGCGGTCGGCGGGCACAGTTGGCACTCGCCACGGCCAGCTGTGTGAATCGAAGATCTGCCATGTCACCCCAGAACGCCACCACATGGAGGTGGTGGAATTCCAAAGAGGCTACTAACTGTCACTTCATCACAATATCACGGGCCCAACACACAAGCTGTTCCTGGCCAACACCTGTGCTCTCCCAGTGCTCAAGATGATTCGGAAAGTCTGTAGGCTCCTTTTTCCCCCAACAAAGCTAGAGGAATGAGGACTCACTCGGGCCACTGAGCTCACACATTGTTTTGATACAGAAGTAGCCGTTATGGTGTCAGCAGAGGGTGATCAGAGGTGTGAGAACCAGGGGCCTCATTTATCAATCATGCGTAGGCGCAAATATGTGCGTAAACCATGCATGGGATCACTTCCACGCAAAGTCTGAGATTTATCAATATGAACATTTGCTTGAGAGTAGATATACGCACAGCCATGACCATGCGTAAGGACAGTGACAAGTGGAGGAATAAGGGAACTGCTTGTGAAGCTTACTTAGCCTCGTGAACGGGGGGAAAATACTGAACAAAAATATTCTGAACAATAATATAAACGCAACATTTTCAACCATTTTACTGAAATAAATTCATTAGGCCCTAATCTATGGATTTCACATGACTGGGAATATAGATATGCATCTGTTTGTCACAGATACCTCTAGAAAAAGGTATGGGAGTGGATCAGAAAACCAGTCAGTATCTGGTGTGACCACCATTTTCCTCATGCAGCAAGACATGTCTCCTTCGAATAGAGTTGATCAGGCTGTTGATTGTGGCCTGTGGAATGTTGTCCCACTCCTCTTCAGTGGCTGTGTGAAGTTGCTGGATATTGGACATCGATAAAATGCATTTGTGTTCATTGTCCGTAGCTTATGCCTGCCCATACTATGGGGCACTTTGTTCACAACGCTGATATCAGCAAACCGCTCGCCCACACAACTCCATACACATGGTCTGCGGTTGTGAGTCTGGTTGGACGTCCTGCCAAATTCTTTAAAAAGACGTCGATGGTGGCTTATGGTGAGAAATTAACATTCAATTATCTGGCAACAGCTCTGGTGTAACAAAACCTCACATTTTAGAGTGACCTTTTATTGTTCTCAGCCCAATGTGCCGCTGTGTAATGATCATGCTGTTTAATCAGCTTCTTGATATACAACTGTCAGATGGATGGATTATCTTGGCAAATGAGAAATGCTCACTAACAGGGATGTAAACTAATTTGTGCACAAGAGAGAAATAAGATTTTTGTGCATATGAAACATTTCTGGGATCTTTTACATGTTACGTTAATATTTTTGTTCAGTGTATATGTTGAAAATGTGTGAAATGATTTATTGGTTTTTCCATTGTGAATTCATGCAACTGTATCTTGACAGGCAATATCATATAATTTGACTACATCAGTGCATTTGTTATGATAATAATCCATATAAAGTACAGTCATTTGTTAAATTAGAGGCACGTGGGAAAGTGAAACCATTTGTGAAATACTATAAAAGACTGAGATAATGGGAAATCGTATGAGAGTGTAAGGAATGACGCTGGAAAATAGAAGCAGGTACGGGGAGTTGACATTTAATTAGGAACGGACATGCAACAGGACAGGAACAGCATCAGACCTGGGAAACACAAAGACAGTTGGCAAACAATGCAGCAGCGGGGAACAGAGCTGGGGAACTGACAAATCTAGTGGAGGTAATAAACAGGTGGTTGAGTGAGTCCAGGTGAGTCCAATTTCGCTGAAGTGCGTGACAAGGGAAGGCAGGTGTGCGTAAATGATGGTGGCAGGTGTGCGTAATGCAGGGCAGCCTGGCGCCCGAGTGCCAGGGGGGAAGAGCAGGAGCAGGCGTGACAGTACCCCGCCCCCCCCCTCCAGCCGGCTTGCGCTGGGCAAGCCGGCTGGGGGTAACCTCCCCTCTAACCAGCAGGGGCGTGGGAGCCTGGCGAGCCGGCTGAGGCGTAGGAGCCTGACGATCCGGCTGAGGCATAAACGCCTGTCGATCCCGCTGTGTTGTGGAATCCCGATGATCTGGCGGAGCATGACGTGGGATGGGAACCTGCAGAGCCAACTGAGGCAAGGAAACACCTCGAGCCAGCTTGGATGTGGAAGCCTGATGAGCCGGCTTAGGCAACCCCGGTTCCATCGGCCGCGGAATCCAAGCCCGACGTCACCAACAAAACAAGAACTCATGGGCCGGCTGGGCGAACAATACCTGACGATTCAGCTGAGGCCCGATGTGGAATGGGCGCCTTCTGAGCCAACCGGGGCAAGGAAACCTCTCGAGCCAGCTAGTACGTGGAAGCCCGACGAGCTGTCTAGGGACCCCCGGTTCCATCGGCGGCGACCCAGGACCGATGTCACCACCAACCAAAATGCCAGTTCTCCCCAATGCTTTGTGCGATGGCTGCTGCATTCTGTAAGGAATGACGCTGGAGAATAGAAGCAGGTATGGGGAGTAATAAACAGGTGATTGAGTGAGTCCAGGTGAGTCCAATATCGCTGAAGCGCGTGAGGAGGGAAGGCAGGTGTGCGTAAATGATGGTGGCAGGGGTGCGCAAGGCAGCCTGGCACCCTCGAGCGCCAGGTGGGAAGAGCGGAAGCAGGCGTGACAGAGAGGCTGATCTTGCTCTGGTGTTTTTAGAGACAGGTGGGACTTTTTGCAGAAAGTACAGCTTGGCTCATCAGATATTGTTTCCCAAAACCAATCTTATAGGATTTAAGAGGATTTGTGAGGATTTAAGACCTACTTTAGAAAGACAAACACATGCCATTCCAAGTGCTATCTACCCTCAGGTTTTTGGCAATGGACACTTTTCAGCGGGAGATTGCCGATCGGCATCTCACAGACCGCGATGAGCCAATGTTTTGGATGCAATCAGCAAAACAAACTGTAACATATCATTTCCATACACCATCGCACTACAGGTTGAAGTCAAGAGGGGTTTCTTTGCCAACAATGTGTTCCCAAATACAAACAGAATAATAGAAGGCACCCACATCACCATAAAAGCACCATCCCAAAATGAGTTCAACTCTGTGAACAGAAAATGCTTCCACTCTTAATGTGCTGGTGATGCTTAAAAGATGGTGCTGAATGTCGTTCATGGCTATACGCCTGTAGGACTGAGCTGCTGAGAATGAATGGCTTATTGGTGAGTGTTGCCTGCTTGTTACGAATTCCCTGCCAGTGACTGTTATCAGCACCTCACAACCCTAATGTTAGTAAGGGGCCGGACATCTGCCCATCCTCTTGGCTATACAGGTCACACAGTACAAGCAGTGACAGAGAGAAACATCTCTATCTCTGCCCATCAACAACTGGACTCAATAACATCTTTCTGGACTTGTGGGATGGTGTGCGTGCACAAAGTGAGTTGTGTGACATTTGTATATTGATCTTAATAGTTAGTTACTATTGTTGTATGCTGCCTTTTGTGTATAGCTGTATTGTAATACATGCAGGTAGCATATACATCTTCATACAGTCCTTCCCTTGTTAATACCAGGGGTGGTGTCAGTGAGTCACAAACCAGTTAAACGCATAGAGCCGGGTCGCTGTCTTTCACTACTCTTTTAAAAGTATATTTAAAACTAAAGCAACTAATTGTCTTAACGGTCCTCTCTTTGTAGCTACGTTTTTATTTTCACAACTGACTGAGCTTAACTGACTAAGCTTAATAAAACATTTTGGTTGGACTCAATCTCTGACACTAGCACCTCTATTTCAAACTCTGAAATGTTTTTTTTTTCTTAGCTTTTTTTTGGTTGCGACATTGTATTTCATGGTACGGCGTTGTATATTCCCCACAGGCTTTAAAGGGATGATTTTGACCATATGATTAATTATGTGCATTTCAAAATGCATCTAGAGGCTGAGAACAATTAGTATTTATTTATGGTTATCTTCTAGATGTGTGTATGACGCTGGTAGGATGGTTTGATAAATCACTTTTTCTATATGTGTATGAACATTCTAAATTCCGTTCGTAAGTAGTATTTTAGAATAGTTTCTACGCAATGTTGATAAACGAGGCCCCAGGACCTCTGCCTTGCTAGCACGTGACCGCCCTCCTGAAGTGTCGTACCAGTTAGTGGGGAAACATCAGGTTGAAGAGGAAGTTTCACACATCTCCATGTGCTACACTATCAACATACAGCAGCAAAACGCAGGTGTTGATAGTGCTACATTTTGTATACACATTTAAGCCAAACATACCCACACGGCTGGTCTTGCCTCAAATGTCTAACATTAAATAATGGTGCCATCCAGGGCTCTAAATAAAAAAAAAAAATCATTGGTAGCCCTGGTGCACCACATGAAATGTAGAAGCACCAGAAAATACTTTTTAAAATTGAGATACAGCATTTATTGGGCCTTTATAAATTCTAGCTACTTTTGAAGCACATGTTCTACCCTGGAAACGAATATGTAATACTGTAAAGACATCTGCTTATTATAAAAGTTAAAATGTTGACACAAATACCTGCCATTGAAAGTTATCTGTGTAAAAGCACAAGTTTCCTAATGAGGTGCATTCAATTGGAAATTATACATTGTCTCTTGTTGTGGTTTGTGACGACCACATGCAAGAGGTCTGTCATTCATTCCTTGCTGTGATCATTGATTTCCTGAAGAAGCTATCCCTTTTCCTTTCTTTCTGTGCCCCTAAATGTTTGGATATAATGGTAAAGTTAGCTAGCTTACCAACGAGGTTTAGTTTAGTTTATTAGGATTCCCATTAGCTACTGCACATGCAGCAGCTATTCTTCCTGGGGTCCACATACAATATACAAATACATGATAAAGTACCGAACAGTTATAGACAAGAACAACATAAGATATTAAAATAAACATTCCAACACCGTTTAAAGACGAATGAAAATGAAAATTAGCAGTCCGCATTGTTCTAATTGCATTTCTTCAACATGGAAAGACATTGTTAAACATAGGCATATTGTAAATTGCCATCTGGACATGGGCAACATAGTCAATAAGCAAGATTCAATTCACTAGGCTCTAACAAGACAGTGTATAGCTAAGGCCTAATAAGACAGTGTATAGCCTAATTCTAATCAAATTTTAATAAAAACTAAACAACAACTTGTTTTAAATAGGCTGTCTAAATAAAGTTACAGGTACCATAATTACTCCCTGTGGGCGTATAATACATACAAGGCAACTTAGACTTTTCACAGGAGCTGGATAGAGATATACAATATAAAGATAAAGTGGGAATGTCCACTCACCGTTAAAGTGTTGTGGTAATGTTTGGCTTTTGTTGAACTCTGAAAATGGCAGGAAATGTCAAGGTAATATGTGACGGACATTCTGAACTAAACAATGAAAAACAACTGCTGTAAATACACAAAGGTTAGCTGCTGATGGTTATATGATTAAGTGACCTTAGTGGTGAGGAAAGAACTTGTGTTGAATTAATGGTTTATAAAAACCTGTGACATTTCAAGGTAACAGTGCTATTTGAGACCTATTCAAAGTAAAGCAGCGTACATATTTTCTAAGATACAGTAAAGCAGCGTACATATTTTCTAAGATACAGTTAAGTTAAAAACCTCTTCCCGCAAAGTAGAAAAGCATGTTTGAATCACTATGCAGTCATTTCATTTTGTTCGAAAAATATGTTGTTCGGTGCATGAATCCAAAAGTGATTTTCTGACAGTACAAGAAGCATTTGAATGCACTAAACCTACTGCTTTTAAATAATGGAGCACGTTCGAAAAAAAATATATTGTAGTGACATCTGCAATGCATTATAGGAATGTGGTGGGTACTTTTCTGGAGGTGACATTTTAAGGACGCTAGTTTAGAGTGATGGCGATGACTGTGTGATGTGATATTATGTGTCTTCTTTGCTTCATAATGCACCTTTCGCCTTCTTCCCCATCGATTGCGGCCAAAGGAGGTTGTCATTAAGTCAATTCTTCCCAGAATATAAATGCATTGTGTATGAATGCTCCTTGGCCCTACTATCAATGGCAGCAGCACCAATGAAATGAATAAGGGGAAAACAACCAAGATATAAACACATTCTAAATCATATTAACTAAGTCCTGTCTGGGCAAAATCAGCTGTTCGTCACCGAAGAAGAGAATATCAAGAAGACTGATATTCCAACTCCGAACTCCATGTGGGAGATGGTGGGTCTCTAACAGAATCTTAATCCCGAGCACCTTTAATTTGATTTCCTTTTATATGGTCACTGGAGCTGAAGCGTCTGGGTGACAGTGTTGCCAAGCCTCTCAGCCTATCTATTTGCGGTGGCCTAGAGTGGGTGCCACCCAGTGATCAGATGCTTTTAACAGACATGGAATAAAATTCATGGCTTCTGGCAATGGAGAGATAAGAGAGATACATTTAACCCTGATCAATGTCTCTCTACCTCTCTATCTAGCTGTAAGTCTCTCTTCTGTCATCTGTTATTCATTTGCCTGCACATAACGGGGAATAAGAATTTGCTACTCCACTTTGGATGGTCTTTGTGAGTGAATACTAATATTCAAACTGAAAATATGGAAATATCTTAGTGTGTTAAGAAATGTGTTGGTGTGACTTAGTGCTTCTATTTCTATGGGTGTCATGTCCATTCGTGATCACGCAAGTCAGATGACCTTTGTCATGACAGAGGTATCAGTTAGCATTTTGACTGTACTGATATTACACAGCTGCTTAACAACCTTCCTATAGCATGGTAGACTACATTTCATGGTGAAACGGTCATGTTCATGTCATGGTGAAGCATCAAATGAAGTGTTATCTAACATGAGGCCATAACAATGAAGTCCACCACCTCCATTAAAGTACCACCAAATAAAAACAAATATATTGAGCTCAGCACACATTGGACATATTCAAATTGAACATGAAACTCAGGTGAACTTCATCACTCCTGCAATGATCAAATGTTGATCTCTGGCGACTGAAGTGTGTGCTCTTGAATCATCTCATATGGTGTTTTTGGACCAGTGCATTTAACAATGTGGTGATGATCGAGGAAGAACCAGGTTCATTCAGTAGAACTCTTCTGCCACCAAGTGGGGGATGACACACACACGGCACACACACACACGCACACATACACACATGCTCACACAGTCACACACTATGCAGACCTGCACACAATGACATTACAGTAAACGGACAAAAAAAATAAACTTATTTTGTGGAATCATTGTACAAATGTAACCTTTTCAACTTTTAATACAACCAGTGTTAAACAACAGCTAAAGGAACCTGGCACAGTGTATCTGGGGTCACCTCGCCTCACGGTGGGTAGAACAATGGAAAACTGAGAGCATATAGCACCTTTTGTCTCGCACTTAAACTTACATGTTCATCTGGTACTGCCGAGGTACAATTCAGCCCCTGACAGCCCTTCTTTTTAATTAGCACGTCCCAGGGGCCCCCTTATCAGTGATGGACTATTCTCTTAATGAGCTGTTATTAAGCAGTTTCTCTCCGGGCTGATAGTCTCCCAGCCACCTATGGCACGGGCTGATTAGAACCAACCTCGGCTAATTCCTATTCCCTTACGCTCCAGTGAACTCGAGCTCCTTCCCGACCATTATTTTACATTTTACTCAGGTTAAAAAACTGCGCCGAGATACTCACAATAAAAAAGAGAAAAAAATGTAGTTTGATGAAGTCAAAAGTATAAAGGCTTTTTTGCTCTGTATCAATCCCTCAGCTCATCAGACTCACTCCTGTGGAATGATGATCTAATGTAATTAAAGGTGGAAATGGAAAAATAATCAAATAAACGTAATTTGGGTCAGAGAAGGTAATCTCGATTATACTTTGAATAACTGTATGTGTAGGACTATTGTGAATAGGAAAATTATTTAAGGTGCACAGTAGGCCTACGCAGTAGTAGGACACTGAACTGCCCACATAGAGATATGCCTCTTCTGGTTTACGGTATTCCAAATAAAGTGCTGTCTTTTTTACTGGAGCATCAAAATGGAATATTAAGAAACAAGAATGAATCTACAACCTTGACCGAACAGACACAATCTCTGCAATGGTTTCACAGGCATGGATTGACAGAGAGAGAAAATAAGTGTGATCTATTTTGCAATGACATGGACATCTATCCCAAGAAACATACTGTTCCTCAATCAGATCAAACATGTGTGATGAAAAATAACGAGATCACCAAAACTTTTGAGGTAAAAAAAAAAAAACTAGATTCTTCCCCATTCCATACTAAATTGCCCTGATTGAGCTTGACCATTACAGACTCAACAAAACTTTTTTAGAGTCCCGAGGATTAGGGCCTGGTCCGGAGAAAGCAGAATGTCCAGAGCTGCCGACTCGTTGAATTAGACATTGTAATCCGAATCAAGGTTAGAGATCGCTGTTGTGATCTCCAGAAGCTGATTTTGGTCATAGGAAACGATGGTGGAGACATGTACATAAAAAGTTAAGATCAGCGTTAAAAAATACACAAAATAGCAGAATTGGTCAGGATCCCGTAAAACGGCTGCTATCCACTGCAGCGGCATCTTAATGTTCCATGACACGCTCTAGTAATTGAACGGGCGTAGATGCTAACCATCATTTGGATGTGATCATGCCCAGTGGTTTGGTAGTTGAGCTGATTTATAAACCAGATAATAAGTATGGGTAGAGTCTTGCTCACGCTGACCCTAGTGAACCAGAAGTTTGTCTAAGATAACCAGTCGGATATTCGTGACAGGGGGATGCATGGAGCAAGCTTAATTCAGTTAATCTCAATATATTCAGTTACTGCGGCTACAGTTGCCGTTTCATTACCAACACTTCCACATCTACCACTTTATCAGCTTCTCACACTGTTGCCACAAATAGAACCACAAATAAGCCCACACTGTACATATGCAGTGTTGCCTGTGCATAGTGCCGCTTTTTTTAGAATCAATGTCTTTTGTATGTTCTAGTAATCCAGCTTCAGCATGCTGTCTCCAACACCGGTCCTGAAGAGCCACTGGGTGGGCATGTTTTTGTTATAGCCCAGCACAAACAAATGTTTCAAATGTTTCTAAATACTTCTACATTAATGTGGAAGCTGAATTAATCGTGAAAAATGAAGAGTGAGAAAGTTACAGATGCACAAATATCATACCCCCCATAAATACTAACCTCCCCTGTTACTGTAATTGTGAGAGGTTAGTATGTCTTTGGGGGTATGATATTTGTGTGTCTGTAACTTTATTACTCTTCATCACGATTCATTCTGGACTATCCGTAAACACAGTAACATCTACATTAATGTAGAAGTGTTTATAAATATATTCTGTTCTTATTTACAAATAAAGTGACTCAAAAATGACACAATGCATTATTTACTATTAATTTCTATTGGGCACAAAATAATCTGAAACACAACCAAAACAAACAGCAAATGCATCCAACAAGTTTGTAGAGTCACACCTTGATGTAATCATTGCATGCTAGGAATATGGGACCAAATCCTAAACTTTTGACTACTTTAATACATCTATAAGTGAATTTGTCCCAATACTTTTGATCCCCTAAAATGGGGGGGACGATGTACAAAAGTGATGTAATTTCTAAATGGTTCATCCGATATGAAAATACCCTCAAATTAAAGCTGACAGTCTGCACTTTAACCTCATAGTCATTGTACCATTGTACCAAGTGCTGGAGTACAGAGCTAAAACAACAGAAACGGTGCCACTTGTCCCAATACTTTTGAAGCTCACTGTGTGATCCACATACACCACTGATGTTATTCACAATGGATCTTTTTTAACATGTAACCAATACAGTGGATATAATTCTGAACATGCAATGACGATGAGTCCACTACTGAATATGCAAATTGCAGTGAACACATGCATACATCTGAATGGCTGAATACATGAATACCGAACTAAATCTTTGCATATTTCAAGTGAAAGAGAATATGGTTTCTTCATACAACCGGGAGAGAACTGACTGTTCTCATGATAACGACAATTGTCTTTTCTAAACATAGTCTGAAGATGAAGCTGATGAGCCATAAGAAAAGGTGTGCGTAAGTTATCCATCTTTTCTATATCCCACTTTCTGAATACCTTAGAGAAGCCAAATCTACTAAAAAGCCAAACTCCAATATCTATAGTCCCACTAGGGTTGGCTGGAGAACTAGTCTTTCCCAGAGTGTTTGTGACTTTTCAAATGGTCTAAATGGGTTTACCATGCCATTGAACCGAGTGAATGGCGGTGACGGCCTGATGGCAGTGCCTTTAAAATGCTCTCGTCTCGCAGCTCCTGCGCTCCAGTCACTCCCTGTGCTCAATACAGGGCCTTTTAACCACAACGGATCTGTCAAAACAACCTTATTCGCCGGGCCATTTGGACGCCTTGGCCTCCGCGGGATCCGTCAAGTTGGATTCAGGCAGCACAGCGCTCGATAGCATCAATCGATTGGAATTTACAGTGAACACCTGAAACAGGCCGTCTACGGGATTGCTCTCAGTGTTCAGTGTTGCCTTTCCCTTCTCAGAATTGAACCACATGAAAGGGTACTACAGCCGCCACAAGCCTTGCAAGATTCAGCGAACTTGGATTGCTGCAGTGGTGGGAGTTAATGGCAATTTCGAGCATACTGTATTTAAATGGGAAATTGCTTTTTCCCGCATCAGATGGACAGGAGTGGGGGGCTCTTAACAATAGGGGAATAAGGGGACACTGTATGTGAGGCCATCCGAGGCGCTCTCTCGCAATGATTGAAAACATGCGGGATGGGGTGTGTGTGTGTTGTGGTGCGAACACGTGAATGTTGCTTCGACTTGACACGACAGATTCCAGTGAAATATGTTTTGCGAGAGTGAAATGTACACAAACAATACAGTACATGAAATAGTTTTTGTGTACTCAGTTCACGAGTCATTGATTCAGATAGTTCAAGGCAGACGACCCATCTGCCTCCGTTCTCAAGAAATGTGGTTTGCGTCATCTCATTTATTTATTTCTATGCAACAAAAACAACCAATTGAGAACGTGTTGAAGTGACAAAATTCAGTTACCGTACAGGACCCATTCAAATTTCTCAAGTCCCCTCAAATGGCCCCCTTCTTTCCTTCCAAACTGAAGAGATCCCTAATTTGAAACAATTAGGCCTCGTGAAAGCAACGCATTGCCAAACCTCACTTTAAAATATCCAACATATCCGATCACTGATCTCAAGAAGGAAGGAAGCCTTCCAAATTATTCCACAGTAGCTGCTTTAAGTTTATCCTATAAGCACGCTGCCACCGCACCGCCAAAGGCCAGGTCCATATTTACATCTGCTGAGTGACAGGATGATGCATGTGTCATTAGGACACAGGGAGATAGGCAGATATCCCCCATTAAACAGAGCGATTCCACCAGGCTTATAGTGATCAGGGATGATAATGGCAAACATGTGGGGACGAGTCTCTATACGTTCCATTAACCCTCCGCTCAACCTTAAACTCTCTATACCGCATACCAATGCCAGTTGCTAAGCTACCAAAGGTAGGATAGATTCTCAGCTGTGCAAATGGGTTGAATCTATTTTAATTCCTGCACAGTACTCTCTGTTCTTGACAATGAAGTAGCATATAGAGAAGAAAATGCCTCAGCTTGTGAGTTGTGGACGGCAGCAGGGGAAAGGGTTACAGAGGCAGTGTGGAGTTTATGACTTGGTAGAATAGGAAGATTTGTGCTAAACAATTATTCACTTGTCTCTGTGGGAATGGCCTTTAAAATGCTTAAAGTAGTAAATAGTAGTAGTAGTAGTAGTGGGTAAAGGAGAAGCAGCCAAGTGGTAGCGATTTTTGGTATTAGTAGCTGCAGCCTCGTAGTAGTAGTAGTAGTTTTAGTAGTAGTAGTACCAGCAGCAACAGTAGTAGTCGTTTTTTTTGTATGATAATGCTATACCAATTAAGCTTAAATAATTTCCTCTGCCATTCTACAATAATTTCCTCTGCCATTCTAAAACCACATGAGCTACGGTAGTCACACATCCGGACAAAATAACTAATCGCTGAAGTAGCTTAATTATTCAGGCTTATGTTCAATTTCCATTCAAGCCATATCTCACTGCCTTACAGCAGCCCACAACATGTTGTTGACCCAAAATTGATGTGAAGTCCTTTTCCAACCCACAAAGATCAAAACATTTAACACATTACTGAGTACAAACTATTCTGCAACAAACAGTGATGTGGAAAGGACAGGTCAACACATGGAAATGTTAATGGAATTATCAATATGCTCAACATAATAGTCCATAGTATAGCAGAGGTGGAAGGTATTTTCCAGGTTCTAACTACTTTCCCCATGGGAGGTCAATAGTATTTTCCAGTAGTAAAGCTATTAACATTTAGATGATAAGGCTAACACAGCTCATTTCTCATCCACATTCTAGGCCGTATACTGGGCCTTACTATTACCTATGCATTTTTAAGGCCCCTTGGGGATAGATTTTCTTCACATTCAATTCAGATTAAAAAGGGATTCTATTGTGTTGAATTATGTTATGTTATGCAAACCCTGTTTCAAATGGTATTGGAAATCTTTCAGATGTTTTGAACATTTGGCTGAGCTTGCCTGGAGTGCCAGATGGGTGGGGGACTATTGCGTTAGTTCCATTGTGACAGACAATCAAGTCAGTCAATCGTACCTCGTTTTTTTTCTCAAGTACTATACCCAGGTTTGACGTTATGTTATACTCACATTCCTTCCCCTCTTAGTTTAAAAAGAAAATGGTCGGGGACAGAGGCACTCCACAACATGAGTGACATGAAATTCAATGACAGACCCTGTAATGTACTTGGCCTTGTTAGTAGTACAAAGGTTTTACAGCAATGAAAGGAATTAATGAAATAATTTACAAAAGGATGTCTGCAGACATTTCTGCAAAGTACAGAGCTTGCATAAACAAATAAAAATAAACAGTCAATATAATATAACATTTAAATGTTTTCCCCTGCTAGGAAAGTCAGTGAGAGCCAACAGCACCACCCTGGGTCTGCCTGCAGGTGGCGATAGAACCACATTTTCCAGTTGAACCACTGTTGAGAGTATTGTAGATGTGCCAACCAACCATATGCATTAATTATTGTAATGTTCAGAAGCTCCATGTACTATTGTGTTGTAGCTGTCATTTGAAATTGCATTGTAGGCTATATTGTTCCCTGAAAACTCAGATTATAGTCTGTTAAAATGTCTATTTTCCAAGTAGGCCCACATATTTCTTGATATTTCAAAATGTAGATTGTCCCCTTTGTATTTCTGTATAAGACCATGGCCACCCACACAGCTCATTCTTAAAAAACAACTAATGACACACTGACTGAATGTAGTTGCGGAACAAAGCATTGTATGAACTGGGAAGAAATGCATCATCCCAATCACTATTTAAAGGGTGGCGAACGTCAAGTCATTTCAAGTTCACGGAGAAGCTCGCTATAATATAATAGTGTGCACTAATGCTCCGCTACTCATATTCATTCATCCATAACATAATAAGAGAAGAAGACACAGGGATCACCCTCTCTTTCCCTTTCGTTTGGTTTATCACTCAGCCAGACCTCTACTTCACAGCCTACAGTACAACCCGAGAGGATTAAAAGCCCTGGTATTAGGCATTAATCCAGCTTTAGGAAGAAGCAGCAGTGAAGACCAGGCACAGGTCTTGGATTTACCCCCTCAGAAAGCAAGCAGGAAGGAGTTGAAACTGGAGAGGACACAGAGTAAGGGCTTAATGTTACCCCTCCAAAGTCACCCAAATGGGCATGTACCCATTGACAGCCTGGAGAGAGAAGTCCTCCGTCTCAAATGGCACCCTATTCCCTATAGTGCACTACCTTTGACTGGGGCCCATGGGGCTCTGGTCAAAAGTAGTGCACTATATTAGGAATAAGGTACCATTTGGGATGCAGTCAAGGAAAGAAGAGGAGACATGACCTGGGGAATACATTTTCTTCTCGGAATGCCTGCTTGCTATTCCTCAGTAAATCACTGAGGCCGAGCTCACTACCATCCAGGACCTCAAAAAAATTGTCAAAGACTCCAGCCACCCAAGCCACATACTGTCCTCTCTGCTACCGCACGGCAAGTGGTACCAGTGCACCATGTCTGGAACAAACAGGACCCTGAACAGCTTCTACCCCCAAGCCATACAACTTCTAAACAAGACTGCTTAATGGCTAATCAAATGGCTAGCCGGACTACGTCCATTGACCCTTTTTTTGCACTAACTATCTTGCACTGACTCTGTGCACACACATTGGACTCTACCCAGACACTCATACATACATTACTTACACTGACATCCAACACACACACACACACACACACACACACACACACACACACACACACACACACACACACACACACACACACACACACACACACACACACACACACACGTCTACTGACCAGTGGAGGCTCCTCATAGGAGGAAGGGGAGGACCATCCTCCTCAGTGAAATGTTATACAAATACAAATAGTGAAACCGTTAAAAAGGTTATGCTTTTTAGATAAAACTATACTAAATATATTCACGTCACCAAATAATTTATTAAAATAAACTGTTTTGCAATTAAGGTCTACAGTAACTTCAACAGCGCTGTCTGTGGGGCAGCACCATGTTGACGCCTGAGGACAGCTAGCTTCCGTCCTCCTCTGGCTACATTGACTTCAATACAAAACCTAAGAGGCCTCACCCCCTTCCATAGACATACAGGGTAATTATGACCACTTCCGGAGGACGTCATCCAACCAATCAAAGCTTTTGCAGTATGAACTGACATGTTGTCCATCCACTCATAGAATAAGGATCAGAGAATGAACCTAGTGTGTTGTATTGGGATTGTGCCACAGAGCATTATGAAGAGTGATAGTTGAGCATTTTTTAGATATTATTCAATTCAAATTCCATTTTTTTTTCAAATTACAGGAGATGGAGGAGGTATATTATAAATAGTTTTCTTGCTTTTATTTTTATTTTTGTGTCCAGTTAGTGCAATTTATTTACATTTGCTACCAATGCGAGTGTGCAGTTTTCTCCACCAGAATGGTCAGTGCTGCCAAAAATGTTGTGGACTTTTTGTTTGAGAACCCCTTTCATTCTCTGGGATACACGGAAAAGGTGCGAATTAAAAGCAAGGGTCAACCTTTGCCTGAGATCAGTTTCTTGATGAAAAGGTGAGGGCGTTCAATACAAACTGGTATCAAAAGTATAGCTGGTTAAAAGGGAGCCTTTCATTGAGCCGCCTGTATTGCTGGCCTTGCCTGCTTTTTGGAAAGTCTGAGTCTTGGTCGAAAGGTGGGTACAGTGACCTGAAGAACATTGATCGTTCAGTTAAACGACTAAACAAAAGCAGGGAGAATTTAAATGCCCACATCAGATTCAAGCTTTTGGGAAAAAGCTGCATCGATTATGACAAAGGTCTGTGTATTCAAAGTGGCTTATCACCACCACTGCATTTTTGGGCATGCAAGAATTTGGTTTTACACTATGAGACACGACGAGATGGGAAGCCAACAAGGGCAACTACAATGAGCTTGCCGAGGTAATTGCACGTTACATTTGCTTTACTTGCTGAACATATCGAACATTCAACTGTCTTTTTTGGGATATCGAAAACAATTCCGAATGATTTGAATGCTTCCATCGCATCATCCATTAAAAGTTAGATTAAAGAGAGAGGTTGACGCAGCACATTTTTTCACCTGCGCTTAAGTAGGATTTCCACTTTCTGCTGGTATTTATTTAGCAAAGATAACGCATAATCACTCCGGATAGACACAAGCAAAAACCCATGACATAAATGTAACAGCAGCCTAGGCTACACCTAAACATTGGAAATCTGTCATGCTGTTAAAAAATGAGACTATTTTTCAGTCTGATCAACTGTAGGCTACTAGTAAGAGCAGCTGGATATAGCCTATGCACCCTGTCCATCTGGTCAGGGTAAACTAATTGGTAACGTTATGTATTTATTGTCCATTTGTGTGTTAGGAGAAAATGTGAATGTGATCAAATTTGGTTAATATTCCAAATTGGGCTGTCTAGGCTGCCTATACGTTTTAAATTATTAACTGGAATTATTCAGTCAACATAATTGTGATGACAGATGTGAGTACATGTTTTATAAGGCCTGCTGTACAGTTGCATAGGCCTGCATGATGCAAACATGCATGAAACAAACTCAGCCCTGTGAGTTCTGTTGTCTATCAGTTGTTGTCTATGTGTCTGGGTAGAGGAAATCCCCCTCCTAATCTAGTCTAAATATATTTATATGAACAAATTTAAGGTAGCTGCAGTTTGGAAGGGTTTTCATTCCCGCCAGGACCAGAATTTTTTTTTCAGGAGTTTTTTTAAAACCATGTGACCTGATTAGGAAAAACTGGTCCCATGATAGCCCATATCAGTTTTTTTTTACAACTGATGAATCACTGTCATGCCTTATAGGGTCCAGAGTTTTCCTAGTTAGGTTTCATATAAGGAAAAACTCCAGGCCCTGGGAGGTAAAAATTGCCCCACCACTCTGGGACGTGTGGTGCCACCAGTCTGCTGCAGTTGTCAGTTATCGTCAGGTATGTGAATGATCAGGTATTTATTCAGGAACGTTTCAGGGGTTACTTTGCCCAGCAACAGCCCCAAAACATCACTGCTCTAGAGGAGATCTGCATGGAGGAATGGGCCAAAATACCAGCAACAGTGTGTGAAAACCTTGTGAAGACTTACAGAAAACGTTTGACCTCTGTCATTGCCAACAAAGGGTATATAACAAAGTATTGAGATAAACTTTTGTTATTGAACAAATACTTATTTTCCACCATAATTTGCAAATAAATTCATTAAAAATCTTACAATGTGATTTTCTGGATTTTCTTTCCTCATTTTGTCTGTCATAGTTGAAGTGTACATATTATGAAAAGTACAGGCCTCTCTCATCTTTTTAAGTGGGAGAACTTGCACAATTGGTGGCTGACTAAATACTTTTTTGCCCCACTGTAGGTGTTCATTTTGTCCAGGTGGGAAAGGGCTGTGTGGAGTGCAATAGAGACCATTGTTAACTTTCTCCTGATATGAACTGAAGCCACTTCTCATTTGCCCGCTCATCCACTGGCACATTGAATGTTTCCACTCCAAGCACTGCGAGTACCTCTATCAATTTTGTATGTAGAATCAATCATATACACAAATCACATTACACATCAATGATTTTACCCCTTGCTTGGACTAACTCATTCTTAGCTCTGTGTAGTGTGTTGTGTTATTGTTTTTTATCTTCCCAGTCAAATCTTGTCCTGCTGTCACGACTTCCGCCGAAGTCGGTCCCTCTCCTTGTTCGGACGGCGTTCGGTGGTCGCCGATCCACTTTTCATTTTCCATTTGTTTTGTCTTTGTTTTACACACCTGGTTTCAATTCCCCAATTACATGTTCATTATTTAATCCTCTGTTTTCCCCATGGTTTTTGTGTGTGATTGTTTTATGTTTGTCCGGCTCGTTATTGTGGGCTCGGTATTACGACATGTTATTGGAATCTTTTAGTAAAGTTCCTTGTGTTACTCATCTCTGCTGTCCTGCGCCTGACTCCTCTGCACCAGCTACACCCAGACCACTACACCTGCACTGGTCAAGCCTCTGAACACCTCATCTCATGCCTCATACCCTCATTCAATCATTGCTGTGATCCCTTTCCAACACTGTGTAAGTAGCTTTCTGATTCCCATTCCACATAATATTTTACTATGTCTTTATAAAATTTGTCTATGACAATTTTTTAAACACACTTCGTTGTCTCCGTGCGTTCCACACCTATACCGTAGGTCTCCCATCCTCTTAAATGTTTCAAGTTACTAGCCTCCACTGCTACTGACGCAACACACATACACTGCTGCTTAGTCACTTTACCCCTACGTACATATAGTAGCTACCTCAATTACCTCGTACCACTACACATTGACTCAGTACTGGTGCCATGTTATTTTCACTCATTATTGTTGTTTTGTTATACACTGTGTATTTATTCCTCATGTCACTAAATCATTTATCTTAACTCTGCATTATTGGAAAATAACTTATAAGTAAGCATTTCACTGTTAGTCTACAACAGTTGTTTACGAAGTGGATAGTTAGGCAGGCTTTGGGTAAAAGGCTGTATTTTACTCTCTAAATACGGTAGAAAGAAGGGTACATGGGCGGTTTAGAGCTGGAAGGCAGAGAGTGGAATGAAGCATAAGGCAGGAGTCAGAATCTATCCTACTGTAGACAGGTTTATGTGGCGAAGTTAGTTTTTGTTCCAGCCAAGCGATAGCACATCTGATTCTACTCATCAACTGGTCATAGACTTCAATCAAGCCATTGACTGAACAAAAGCCTGAACAAAAGCCCGCAACCACATTGACCCTCGCATGGTAAGATTGCCCATCCTCAATCAGGACTTTGATTAGGAGAGTCAGGTGTGTCACTGCTTGCCTGGCACAAAAGCCTGCACCTCACCAGCCCTCACAGGATACTGTATGATTGCCCAAACCTGATCTACAGGCAACAGATAGGGGCATATGAACGTTTCACCCACATACCATGCATCCCAAATGGCACCCTATTCCCTATGTAGTGCACTACTTTTGACCAGGGCCCATAAGAGTGGCATAAGTATAATATAATTATATATGCCATACACCAGACGCTTGTATCCAAAGCAACTTACAGTCATTTGTGCATGCGTTTTACGTAGGGTTGGCCCCGGTAATCGAAACCACAATCCTGGCGTTGCAAGCGCCATGCCACAGAATCCATCCTTCTGAAGGCAGGGGAGTAAATGTGGGCATATTGTGAAGCTGCCATTAACCATAAATATCTCCAGAGAGAAGGGAGGTGTGGACTGAATCTGTGTTTGTATCTGTCCACTGAAAGCCTGTCACCAGAGTTGTACATGCTACTGGGCTGCAATTATTCATTGGATGTTCGTAGAGGGATGTGACAGTAATGCAAGGCTGTCTTAGTTAAGTGAAGATCTGTAAAGAGAATATGGGTACAGTATAGTACCATACGTACCCCTCTAATAAAAAAGAGGACTGGGCTGCAATTGCAGCTAGGATTATTTAGGTATATCTATAGAAAGGCCTACAGTGGGTGACTTACATACGGTGTAGAATAACTTAAAGCCGCCATATATAGAAATATCTCAGCCATTTCCTGGTTCAAAAATTCGAAATAGATTTCAGTTTATGTGACACAACAAGCAATGTATAGTGTAGAGAATCATTGTACCATCGAAACCGCACTGAAATATATTTTAAATAAGCAAAAATATATGTTTCTGTTGCAAAATTGCTGTTTGAAGCTGATGTACAAAACCAAAAGTAAAAAGAAGCACAAACTAAATTTGTAGAGGGGAAGCATAGAAATACTGCACAGTGCACATAGAACAGATCTACCGCTTATCAAACATGCTTTCAATGAGAATGACAGATCTATACAATTCTATTGGATCTCTTAGAGAAAATTACTATTGACCAATAAAAAGGTTGCAGAGAGAAGAACATACAGCATAGGCCTGGGAGGGGTGACGTTTGGCATTTCACATAAGAGGGATCGAGCCATATGGCTTTACTAATCTCTCTAAAGAAGTGAAGGGGACTAGTTTAAGCCATAGTAAGTCTGAAAAGAGGAGTTGGGAAGCCATAGGACTGCATATGTAACAGTTTAACTTTAAACTGTCCCCTCGCCCCGACACGGGCGCGAACCAAGGACCCTCAGCACACATCAACAACTGACACCCACAAAGCGTCGTTACCCATCGCTCCACTAAAGCCGCGGCCCTTGCAGAGCAAGGGGCAACACTACTTCTAGGTTTCAGAGCAAGTGACGTAACTGATTGAAACGCTAGCAGCGCGTACCCGCTAACTAGCTAGCCATTTCACATCCGTTACACATATACCTCTCTAAATAAGTAACGGGGTCTACTTTCTTAATCCATATTAAGGCTAAAGAGAGAAGATGTGGCATAAGGCTGTAATAACGCCTCAAAATATGTGACACAGCACACACCTGCATCAATCATGGAGAGTCTAGATCGAAAGAGGCTGACAGGCAAGGAATAGGGCAACATGACAGAATAAAATAGAACACATGATATGATGTGACACAGCTGTATTAACCCCTCGACAAGTAACGTGGCACAAAGGTAAGTATCAATCCACTGACCATGGAGAGTCAGGTAAGAGAGTCACAAGACTTGCCTAGTTAAATAAAGGTTAAATAAAAAAATACATATATATATAAAAAGTACAACAAGGAATAGGGCCATAGCAATTTAAGGAACATGGAGAATCTGTATCAATTCAAGGAACATTGAGAATCTGCATCAATTCAAGGAATATCGACTATATAGATCTAGAATTTTGACAAAGAATATGACCATATATCAACCCTTCTAAATAACAGGACATGGAGCAGGGTTATAATGTCCCATCTCAACAAATAGTGGTGAACAAAACAACATAGAGGCCTGTATCAATCCACACTAAAACCCAGTGGAAAAAGAGAAAAGGGGGCCGAGGCATTGGGCAAGGAATCAGACAGCCGGTGGAGTGGGCCGCTACTCCACCACCACCTCAGCCCGGGCCCAGCGTGCTACGGGCTCTCCACTGGAGAGGAATGAAAAATCTATTTATTAGCCCCCAGTCACCTTCCACCATGCACGGAGCTAATGCATGGGGAACGGGAGCAAGGCAAGGGCGCTTCGAGTTAGCACTCCTCTTCTCCCAGCCCTGCCAGGAGCGAGACAATCAGGTTCAATCTAGACCAGGAGTTCTGTCACACCCTGATCTGTTTCACATGTCTTTGTGCACCCTCCAGGTGTTGTGCACCCTCCAGGTGTTGTGCACCCTCCAAGTGTTGCCCATCTTCCGCATTATCCCCAGTGTCTGTTGAGAGTTACTTTTGTTTGACAAGCCTACCAATAGTTTTCCCCATGCTCCTGTCTGTTTCTAGTTCCTGTTTTCTAGTTTTCCCGGTTTAGACCATTCTGCCTGCCCTGACCCTGAGCCTGCCTGCCGTTTCTGTACCTTGTCACACCACCCTGGATTATTGATCTCTGCCTGCCCTTATCCCGAGACTGCCTGTCGTTCTGTACCTTTTGGACTAGTAATACACTTTTGTTACTTCGACATTGTCTGCATCTGGGTCTTCCCTGAAATGTGATAGGTTCCAGAGCTAGGGGGCGCCAACATTTTGTGGGGGGTGCGGCTCTTCCTTGATTGAGGAGTAAAAAGAAAATATTAATAATAATAATGTTGTTTTTTTAATAAATCTGTGATGCTTTAGGCTAGAAACAAGTGGTAAAATGCCAGATGAAGATGTGACTCTGATGCACATGGGAAATAATATTATACAATGTATAACTCTGTCGCTATCAATTGATCTAAACACTTTTTGTAAAACGTATAAATAAATTCATATAAATTATCATAATAAAAAATATTTGCTAGCGGAATATAATTTTGGGAAATCAGGTCTGGACTTTCTTTTCCTTATTCATTATTATTATTATTATTATTATTATTATTATTAATTAGCCTACCTAAAATATGTCAAGAGTCTATTAAACCTCGTAGAAATGCAAAAAAAATACATTGACTTATCCTGACTAACAGGTTGTTACATAATTCTAACTTCAATATCAGAAGTCTGTATACATTGAAATTGCATTCAATCGTTTTGATCCTATATTCAATATATTGATTGGGTGGTTGAAATTTTAGATTTGATTAGACATATTTTATTTGACGTTGTTTCAATGTTAATAGCAAAATGGCATGTTTGAATCAACGTCATTGTTTCAACATCATGTTATTAATCTAAATAAAGAGGTATATTGAAATAAAATGTGAAGCTACAGTTCAACAATTTCTGCCTGAACAGTGACTCCTACTGGTATATGGGGCGGCAGGTAGCCTTGTGGTTAGAGCGTTGGACTAGTAACCGAAAAGTTGAAAGATTGAATCCCCGAGCTGACAAGGTTATAATCTGTCGTTCTGCCCCTGAACAAGGCAGTTCCTAGGCCGTCATTGCAAATAAGAATTTGTTCTTAACTGACTTGCCTAGTTAAATAAAGATTCAATAAAAAATATGAAAGCAAATGCACTTCAACAAGAACAAGTCTATCATCCAGATGCCTAACTGTATGTACCCTGCTTAGTTTTGGAAACAAGCTGTGTTCATTTTGGCTGAGCTATCATGTCAACACATTTAGACAGTGATCAGCTTCCATACTCATTTGCGTAGACTCCATAAATAACACTGTATAGTTGAAAGTAACTCCTCAAACTTTTCTTATACAAGCTGTATGTGAAAGTACATTTAGATTGAGGTTGGGTTTATGTAGGCTACATTGACATCAGTGGAGACTGCTGATGGGAGGACGGCTCATAAGAATGGCTGGAACGGAGTAGATGGAATGGCATCAAACCATGTGTTTGATGTATTTCATACCATTCCACTCATTCTGCTCCAGCCACTACCACGAGCCTGTCCTTCCCTCCCAATTAAGGTGCCACCAACCGTCTGTGATTGACATCTGATTTGCCCCACAAAGGACACCATCATTTCAACGTGTAGATAGGTATACTATGATTCATCCATGGTTGATTGGATCTTTGTAAGTTTAGAAGTAGTAACATTAGCCCTACAAATAGAATGCAAAAGTCATGATATTAATAATACACTTTTACCTTAGATATTGTCTTGTATATTGGTCGATTTCAAATGTAATCTACAAGTAATTAATGTGTTGGATTCCCATCTCTATCTCAATTTAAAATCTAAGTTAATTAATAGGACAAAATCAAATCAAACTTTATTTGAAGTGCATTTAGTTTGATTTGATTTAGTGCAATTTTTTTACTTCGATTTTTGGTTAAGTTGGAGACGTGAATCCAACATATCAATCATTACAATTGTAGACAAACTGGATATTGAATTGTAAACGCAAACAAACATCAACATTTGAAGGAGATGCATCTTCTGCTTGGATAGTACAGTGCTTTCGGAAAGTATTCAGAACCCTTGACTTTTTCCACATTTTGTTACGTTACAGCCTTATTCTAAAATGTATTAAATGGAAAGAAAATCCTCAGCAATCTACACACAATAGCCCATAATGACAAAGAAAAAACATGTTTTTATAAATTTTTGCTAATGTATTAAAAATAAAAAACAAATACCTTATTTACATTCAGACCCTTTGGTATGAGACTCAAAATTGAGCTCAGCTGCATCTTGTTTCCATTGATCATCCTTAAGATGTTTCTACAACTTGATTGGAGTCCACCTGTGGTAGATTCAATTGATTGGACATGATTTGGAAAGGCACCACCTGTCCATATAAGGTCCCACAGTTGACACTGCATGTCAGAGCAGAAACCAAGCCATGAGGTCGAAGGAATTGTGTGTACCTACTTCTAAAGTACTACTTAAGTTTAAAAAAAACAATTAACCATGGATGAATGATATTATACCTTCACATTGAAATCATGGTGTCCTTTGGGGTTACTTTCTATTCAATGTCATTTAGGTAGTCTACGCAAATAAGTATGGAAGCTGCTGATAGTTTAGCTGAATCGAACATAGTTTTGATCTGGATGGTCGACTTGTTTTCTCACTGAAGTGCATTAACCCTCATGTACCTGAAGGAGTCAATGTTCAGGCATGAATCATTGCAATCTGGCTTCACAGTTTACTTCAATTTACCTCTATTTAGGTTGATGGCATGACAATTACGATGATTCAAACATACCATTTTACTATCAACACTGAATCAATGTATACATAGTGCTGATGATTATGTTGAAATTAGATTGATGTAACAACCTGTTGGTCAGAGAAAGAGAGAGAGTATTGGTGTATTTTGTCTTTAATTGCTTAGGTTGGACCTGTGAGCATATTGGATGACAGAGGCAAGACAGACAACCAGAAAAAGAGAGTACGGTAAAACTTGAATTAATAGCCCGGGTGTTTATTTGCTTCAATCACTGAACACAACGTCGCTTTTTAGAGACTCTTCCATTTCAGCCAGGCGTCTATTTCCTTAATGCACACAGCTTTCGCTCAATAAAATGTTGAAAAGACTACCACACTGTTTATGACCAGTATGACTATTATGACAGCAAATCCATCGCAGCTCAGACTTGTAAAAACTGGACTGACTATCACACACACCGATTTCACACGTAAGCACCATTCTGTCACTCGATATGCCTTGTTGTGCCTTGTATCCCCCATAGTTGCAACAATATCTGTCTCATGTCAGTATTTGATGTTTGTCCTGGTCCCTGAGTCAGAATTAATGCCTAAAATGAACTATCATGTTTTTTCTCGTTTAACAACCTAAACCCCCTTCTCTGGAAAAATGTTGAACACTGAAGGGAGACCGTGAGATCTTGTTCCGTATCCCCCATACAGTAGTTGAACCGACCATGTCAAACCACACTGCTGTCTCATCCATGACAATAATGTTGCTCTCCTTTATATATTTTTTTTGCGCAATCTTTATGGTACTCACTGAAGTTCAGTCATAAACACTTCATTTAGACCTGGATTTTACACCCCTGCTTTAATCAATCTGTCTCAAAACCATTCTCCTTTACACTGCTACTTCTTGGAATCCTCTGTGTTTAGAATTTATTTTAACTCATTTGAAAGACTCTTCAACATCAATGTGTTGCTAAGAGACATCATGGGAATTAATTGACTATAAATATAGTATATTTCACTTTCTTCCAATTACCAACTTTTCCCTCCCAGTACAGAATCAGCAAAATCAGATGCTCCCAGATGCCATCTTTTATTGTTATTTCCCGGTTGTGATAAATATCAACAGGTATTTACTCATCACTCCTCAGGAATCCTAATTTGCTCCAAATCAAACTTGGTTGGAAATGAGGCATCCCCATAGAGGTGTTCCATTTTCCTCCAGCTGACATAAAAGAGAAATTGTGCATTTAAAAGAAACGTAGTTAATGGCATTTATTTCTGTTTGGTGAATATCAGAGTGAGGGAGACTCAATGCACACGCACGCACAAACACACAGTATGTATTCATACACACTGTACAAACACACTCACATATATACACACAAGTCAGTCTATGGCCTACCAAAGCTCCAGGGTTGATGACTCTATTGAGGCGTACAGAAGGAGCACAGGGAGAAGGCTTCAGAATGTGTCACAAATGGCACCCTATTCCTTATTTGGTCCACTACTAGCTCACAATATGGAATAGGGTGCCATTTGGGACGCAATTAAGTCGAGGCCCGCAGATGGATAACAACACAGAACCGACTGGGATATGCAATAAAGATACAGGCCCTTTATACATCAGCAGCCTGGCTGTCATGAGCTGGGCTCTAACTACTAGCTAGCTACCCTGTGGGTGGGGCGATTCAACATCATAGAGTAGCGGGGAGGCTGTACAATACATGCAGTATTTATTTATTTCTGAATATATTTTGTGACAACAAACTTGGTTGTACTTGTACACAGGATGTTGTAGATAAGACATTGCATAAATATTGACATACCTTTTTTTAACCTTTTTATTTTTTTGTTTAAAGTGTTAAAAATCATGTTTTTCATCAAATTGGACTGGCCCAAGTATGAAGAATTACTGTAGCTGGTACGTTCACAAAGTCGATCATAAAGTCACTGGTCCCCTTCCCCCATGTCAAACGCTAGGATTCAGTGGGCAGGCATTACTTCAGGTATTATGCAACGTCATGTAATGCCATACATTTTATACACCTATGGTAGCATCTTATAATCTTAACTCATTTAAACATGTAACGCCTTAAAACCTTCATCACATATGCACATCGTACAGCTTTGTTTACAAACCGTAAGATAGCTCAAGCAGAACGTGGCAGAACAATACTGGCAACTAACCCGGAAAAAGCACACTGTGCTGTGACTGGATTCCATAGTGTTCATTCAACATTACACTATTTTACAAAGAATGAAGACATCCAACAACAGTGGCTGCTTTTCATTTCGGGCGGACAGGCTGCACCGAAAATTACGATCATGTCACACGTGTGTGCAGTGCACATATCGAGCGAAGTTGCTTCATCAATTGGGAAGAACATTCGATGGGTTTTGCCAGGAAGCTAATCCTGAGGACGGATGCTGTACCATCTTTATCAGTGGATCTTTCAAGCGCTGGTCATAATGTAAGTATCAGAGTTTGTTGAGTCTGACACGGTGGCTGTAACTGTGGCTGCTTTGACTTGTGAATGGGACATTTTCCGTAGCACACTTGATAGTCACTATATGGTTTTAGTTCTTCCATCCCTAAGCCCTCTACATTGAGTCTGAGAATTGCCAGCACACAGCTGACACGAATGAATGTTGTCCACAAAAGAAGTTGCGGTGTGTATACTCTTTGTAATATACCCCTGAAAATCATATTTTGCCATTCCATTGTGTGGGTTGTTGTCTTACAGTTGATGTAGGTTGTGTCATTGGGGCTAATCATGATGATGGGGTGGGGGTTATTATTGTTTCACTTTCCATCTTCTTTCGTCTTTCCACTATCATCAAGCTGTAATGATAGACCTTTCAAAAATGTCTACATCTCCTGTCTGCACAGCTTTCCAGGCCACCACCACAGCAGCAATGCTGTGATACAAAAATCAGCTTTCCCCAAGGCAATGCTGATTGGATATTCTGATTGAAAACAGACCAAAGAAGGGGGATATGCTGTGAAGCCTGTGAAGACAGTAAGTCATAGTTATTCATTTCAAATCAATTGATAATTTCTGGTACACGCATTCCAAATACAAAGATTGAAAAGTTTCACCAAAACGTGCACAACCAAATATTGCACATTGAGTACTTCAAAAACACCAGAAAACACATTGTAGAATGAGTAGATCACTACATCAACAAATTGATAGCATCATAACACAGAACAGTAGATAAAAGGAAATTCAATTCACTACCCATTTAACAAACATTTTCCCTTTCAAAAACATTACAGGCTCCTGAATCTCCTCCTCAATGAGGTCACCCTTGATCTATCGTCATATGTGGGGAAGCTGTGCAAGCTGTCCATCCCAGGACCCATCTGCCCAGTGTGAGAGGCCTGACAAGCAGGAGGCCAATGCTGGATTTGTCTCCCTCTTCAATCTTGGGGGTGACTGAAGCCAAGTGTGTGACTGAAGCCTGCTTGATTGAAGTGGGGTACATGGGTCTCTCTCCTCTCCCGGCTCCCTTCCCATCAATCTCTGTAGTTGGTTGTATTTCCTGAAGCATAAGTAATTCACTTTTACATGATATCACGTTCTTTTTTTTGTTTGGTTTTTAAGCATTCGGATGGGAGATGAGGGTTACAAATTATACGAATCAAATGGGGTGTCTACAATATATTTGTCTTATTGTTCTAATATAAATTTTTCTGTCAGATGACAGTTCACCATTATTTCTCACCTTTATTTCTCAAGAGTGTATATGTTGATCAATATTTTGTCTGTGATGGCCTATTGTAAATGATCAAATAAATGTCTGATCAATATATACTGTACAATTCGGAACATATTGTCATTTATAATGCAAAGGCAGGCTTCAAAGAATTGCCCAGTACAATTATAGTAACATGTAAAGTTGTAAACATGTTTCATGAGCTGAAATAAAAAAGTTCCCAGAAATGTTCCACACGCACAAAAAGCTTATTTCTCTCAAATGTTGTGTACAACTTTGTTTACAAACCTATTAGTGAGCATTTATCATCTACCTGACATGTGTAGCATATCAAGAAGCTGATTAAACAGCATGATCATTAAACAGGTGCACCTAGGGCTATTGCATTACTGCCACACCGGTGGCCATGAAGGCAGTCAAATTCCACATGACCGTTTAGTCACGGTATTTAGGCTTCTCCAAGCTCTGATGCTGCTGATGGTCATTAGTAGCCTACCAAACTTGCTAACTATCTGGTACTCAGCACTCTATTGTCCCTCTAATCAATTTGACATCAATGCAAATGTAATCGGAAATTGAATCAAATACTTCATGAGAGCCCATGAGCTCATGTTGCGCAACATTTCAATAGGCTATGAAATTGCGGGAGAAAACAGAATGATGGCCACTAATAAAAAGAGGCTCCCATCAGCTTTCTATAGGCTAGGCCTACTATATTTACATATCAACTTTCCTATTATTAAGCACATTGCTTATATTTACAACAGGAGTATAGCCTACCTGGCTGGCATGAAAATAAACCATGGGGAAAAGCATCCTCTATTCGATATTTAAGTGCATAGATGACATGTATTTTTTCAAGAATAGTCTGATGGGTGACAATATTAGCCTTTCACTTGTGAATTCTATATTATCACTTGTGAATAATAAGAAACAAAGCTTTTTTGCGACATTTTCTAAGCATAGTCTCACACATAGTCACTTTAATTAACTCTACCTACATGTACATACTACCTCAACTAACCGGTGCCCCCGCACAATGACTCTGTACCGGCACCCCCCTGTATATATTGTTATTTTTTACTGCTCTTTTTTTTATCTCTTATTCTTATCCAATTTTTTTAACTGCACTGTTAGGGGCTCCTAATTAAGCATTTCACTGTTGTATTCGGCGCGTGTGACAAATACAATTCGATTTGATTTTACACCTCATGTAGCCTAGCCCCTAGGCCTATATGTTTTAATAGGGTTTGCATCACAACTAAAGTGGCCAAATAACTTCTTAAAATGAAGCACATGAATCCACTTTACAAGGAGTATAGAGCCTAACTGGCATACCACCCTCCATCCCCCTGCTGGCTTGCTTCGGAAGCTAAGCTGGTTTGGTCCCGGTCAGTCCCTGGATGGGAGACCAGATGCTCCTGGAAGGGGTGTTGGAAGGCTAGTAGGAGGCATCCTTTCCTCTGGTCTAAAAAATCCCCCAGGACAGTGACTGGGGACTAAACTGGTGTCCTGACTCTCTGTGGTCACTAATAATCCCATGGTATTTATTGTAAGGGTATGGGTGTTAACCGTGGTGTTCTGGCTAAATTCCCAATTTGGCCTTCATACGATCATGGCCACCTAATCATCCCCAGTTGACAATAGGCTCATTACTCTCCAATGTAACTGTTCCCCAGGTTGTTGCTGTAAATGAAAATGTGTTCTCAGTCAACTTACCTGGTAAAAATAAGCAGTGGGTGGGTTTCAAGTTTAGGGAAGATAATTTTCACCATAAAAATGCACCTTTATAATAAAAGCATTACATTCATAATAGCATTTGTGGTCACTTTTGATAATGGTGTTTTAAGCTAATGGAACATTGGCACTTACAGCCTACTACCATGCACACATTTCTACTCTTATAATATGAAGAAATAGCCTAATAGTTTATCAACATTTTAAGCTAAACGGTCTGATCTGTTGCTTCAGCCACATAGTATAAAACATTTTTTTTATGCATCCCACAACTGTCCCTGACTATGTTTGGAATATTTATTTCGCACACAGAATAGAATAGGTCCACTTTTGTACTATGGGGGATAGTAGATTGACATAGACTAGTGATTTTGCTATTCGTTAGGCCTACTCATCTTGTTGGCTGACGAAAAGTAAATGTGGAACGTTCTTCCAATATCTTCAATATGCACCTTGGAATTGGATAAGGACGAGCACAGTTGAGTCCCCGATGTGTCTGTCTTCACTTGTATGTAGCCTGTGAGAAAGACCTGATCAATTGACAGAGAGCCATGTGAGTGAGAAAGGTTTGGATTGCGCAGGACACCCAAGGAGAAGGGCACAAAGCGGCACTCCAGGCCACAAAAGGCATGGATTTTTTAGGGGCATTACAGCAACAAAGGGGATGTCGCTGTGAAATTCGAGGCATTGTCAGGTGCTTGTAAAATTGTGAATGAGAGACTATTGGAGTGTGTACAGCCTGCTCGAAAAACTAAGCAGGGCTCATGCCTTTCAAGCAACTTAAAAAAAAATCATCATTAGAGTCCCATCATGCAGCCTTACAATGTATTAAGAAAGATTTTTCAACAGAATCGGCGAAGTGAATACAACCCTCATCACACGTAAACACAGTTAACTTTCATAGCAGCCACATAACAGCATGATCACATTGCTTGTTGTAAATATAATTCCTTCTCACAACTACAATATCTACGCACTCTCCTACTCTCACCTTTTCCCTACCTACCCCGGACATCCGAAAAAACATTTCCAAGCCAAACCTTCATATCATTACCATTGACTGCTAACCACTACACACAGCCTACAGAAACAGCAGGGGTTCAAACTTTAGAACCCAGTTCCTAAATTTGAATATAAAAATGTATTTTATCAAAAAAAACTGTACTACAATTTATCTCTGGGACCCTCAGGATGACAAATCAGAGCAAGATTACTGAATGTAAGTACATTATTTACAGTTAAAGTAGGAAGTTTACATACAACTTAGCCAAATACATTTAAGCTCAGTTTTTCACAATTCCTGACATTTAATCCATGTAACAATTCCCTGTCTTAGGTCAGTTAGAATCACCATTTTATTTTAACTATGTTAAATGTCAGAATAATAGTAGAGAGAATGATTTATTTCAGCTTTTATTTATTTCATCAAATCAAATTGTATTTGTCACATACACATGGTTAGCAGATGTTAATGCGAGTGTAGCGAAATGCTTGTCCTTCTAGTTCTGACAATGCAGTAATATCCAACGAGTTATCTAACCTAACAATTCCACAACAACTACCTTATACACACAAGTGTAAAGGAATGAATAAGAATATGTACAAAGAATATATATGAATGAGTGATGGTATAGAACGGCAAAGGCAAGATGCAGTAGATGGTCTAGAGTACAGTATATACATATGCGATGAGTAATGTAGGGTATGTAAACATTATATGAAGTGGCATTGTTTAAAGTGGCTAGTGATACATTTATTACATAAATCTTTCCATCATTAAAGTGGCTGGAGATGAGTCAGTATGTTGGCAGTAGCCACTCAATGTTAGTGATGGCTGTTTAACAGTCTGATGGCCTTGAGATAGAAGCTGTTTTTCAGTCTCTCGGTCCCTGCTTTGATGCACCTGTACTGACCTCGCCTTCTGGATGATAGCATGGTGAACAGGCAGTGGCTCGGGTGGTTGTTGTCCTTGATGATCTTTTTGGCCTTCCTGTGACATCGGGTGGTGTAGGTGTCTTGGAGGGCAGGTAGTTTGCCCCCGGTGATGCGTTATGCAGACCTCACTACCCTCTGGAGAGCCTTACGGTTTTGGGCGGAGCAGTTGCCGTACCAGGCAGTGATACAGCTCAACAGGATGCTCTCGATTGTGCATCTGTAAAAGTTTGTGAGTGTATTTGGTGACAAGTCAAATTTCTTCAGCCTCCTGAGGTTGAATAGGCGCTGCTGCGCCTTCTTCACCACGCTGTCTGTGTGGGTGGACCATTTCAGTTTGTCCATGATGTGTATGCCGAGCAACTTAAAACGTTCTACCCTCTCCACTACTGTCCCGCCGATGTGGATAGGGGGGTGCTCCCTCTGCTGTTTCCTGAAGTCCACGATCATCTCCTTTGTTTTGGTGATGTTGAGTGTGAGGTTATTTTCCTGACACCACACTCCGAGGGCCCTCACCTCCTCCCTGTAAGCCGTCTCTTCGTTGTTGGTTATCAAGCCTACCACTGTAGTGTCGTCTGCAAACTTGATGATTGAGTTGGAGGCGTGCATGGCCACGCAGTCGTGGGTGAACAGGGAGTACAGGAGAGGGCTGAGAACGCACTCTCATGGGGCCCCAGTGTTGAGGATCAGTGGGGTGGAGATGTTGTTACCTACTCTCACCACCTGGGGGCGGCCCGTCAGGAAGTCCAGGACCCAGTTGCACGGGGCGGGGTCGATACCCATGGTCTCGAGCTTGATGATGAGTTTGGAGGGTACTATGGTGTTAAATGCTGAGCTGTAGTCGATGAACAGTATTCTCACATAGGTATTCCTCTTGTCCAGATGGGTTTGTGCAGTGTGATTGCGATTGCGTTGTCTGTGGACCTATTGGGGCGGTAAGCAAATTGGAGTGGGTCTAGGGTGTCAGGTAAGGTAGAGGTGATATGGTCCTTGACTAGTCTCTCTTTTTTTAAATGATTTTTTATGCTCTTTTCTCCCCAATTTCGTGGTATCCAATTGTTAGTAATTACTATCTTGTCTCATCGCTACAACTCCCGTACGGGCTCGGGAGAGACGAAGGTCGAAAGCCATGCTTCCTCCGAAACATAACCTAACCAAGCCGCCACTGCTTCTTAACACAGCGCGCCTCCAACCCGGAATCCAGCCGCACCAATGTATCGGAGGAAACACCGTGCACCTGGCTCCCTTGATTAGCGCGCACTGCGCCAGGCAACATCGCCGATGCACTTGATAATAAACCCGCTCACTGAATCAGCGTCTTCATCAATGTTGTTGTTCGATGCAGTGCGGGAACATATCCCAGTCCACGTGATCGAAGCAATCTTGAAGCGTGGAATCCGATTGGTCGGACTTTAATGACGATGGTCATTATAGCCAAACAGTTCTATTTTTGTTTCATCAGACCAGAGGAGATTTCTCCAAAAAGTATGATCTTGTGGTAGTCACAGGGGCAGTAGTCACAGGAGTCGGTAGTCACAGGAGCGGGGCGGTAGTCACAGGAGTCGCTGGTGCCCGATGAGACAAGGATATCCCTACCGGCCAGGCCAAACCCTCCCTAACCCGGACGACGCTAGGCCAATTGTGCGTCGCCCCACGGACCTCCCGAACCCAGATTCTCTGGTGGCGCAGCTGGCGCTGCGATGCAGTGCCCTAGACCACTGCGCCACCCGGTAGGCCCATTGACTAGTCTCTCAAAGCACTTCATGATGACGGAAGTGAGTGCTAACGGGCGGTAGTCATTTAGCTCAGTTACCTTAGCTTTCCTGGGAACAGGAACAATGGTGGCCATCTTGAAGCATGTGGGAACAGCAGACTGGGATAAGGATTGATTGAATATGTCCGTAAACACACCAGCCAGCTGGTCTGCTCATGCTCTGAGGACACGGCTGGGGATGCCGTCTGGGCCTGCAGCATTGTGAGGGTTGACCCGTTTAAATGTTTTACTCACGTCGGCTGCAGTGAAGAAGAGCCTGCAGGTTTTGGTAGCGGGCCGTGTCAGTGGCACTGTATTGTTCTCAAAGCGCGCAAGGAAGTTGTTTGGTCTGTCTGGGAGCAAGACATCCTGGTCCGCGACGGGGCTGGTTTTCCTTTTTTTTGTCCGTGATTGACTGTAGACCCTGCCACATACCTCTCGTGTCTGAGCCGTTGAATTGCGACTCTACTTTGTCTCTATACTGACGCTTAGCTTGTTTGATTGCCTTGCGGCGGGAATAGCTACACTGTTTGTATTCGGTCATGTTTGCGGTCAGCTTGCCCTGATTAAAAGCAGTGGTTCGCGCTTTCAGTTTTGTGCAAATGCTGCCATCAATCCACGGGTTCTGGTTTGGGAATGTTTTAATAGACGCTGTGGGTACAACATCGCCGATGCACTTGCTAATAAACCCGCTCACTGAATCAGCGTCTTCATCAATGTTGTTGTTCGATGCAGTGCGGGAACATATCCCAGTCCACGTGATCGAAGCAATCTTGAAGCGTGGAATCCGATTGGTCGGACTATAATGACGATGGTCATTATAGCCAAACAATTCTATTTTTGTTTCATCAGACCAGAGGAGATTTCTCCAAAAAGTACGATCTTGTCCCCATGCGCAGTTGAAAACCGCCGCCTGCACTTTTCGCACCATAGTACATTCATCTATAAGAGACAGAACGCATCTCCTTCCTGAGCGATATGATGGCTGCGTGGTTCCATGGTGTTTATACTTGCGTTCTATTGTTTGTACAGATAAACGTGGTACCTTCAGGCATTTGGAAATTGCTCCCAAGGATGAACCAGACTTGTGGAGGTCTACAATTTTTTTTCCCGAGGTCTTGGCTTATTTCCTTTGATTTTTCCCATGATTTCAAGCAAAGAGGCACTGAGTTTGTAGGTAGGCCTTGAAATACATCCACAGGTACACCTCCAATTGACTCGAATTATGTCAATTAGCCTATCAGAAGCTTCTAAAGCCATGACATAATTTTCTGGAATTTTCCAAGCTGTTTAAAGGCACAGTCAATTTAGAGTATGTAAACTTCTGACCCACTGGAATTGTGATACAGTGAATTATAAGTGAAATAATTTGCCTGTAAACAATTGTTGGAAAAATTACTTGTGTCATGCACAAAGTAGATGTCCTAACCGACTTGCCAAAACTATAGTTTGTTAACAAGAAATGTCCACACAGTGGTTGAAAAACAAGTTTTAATGACTCCAACTTAAGTGTACTGTATGTAAACTTCCGACTTCAACTGTACCTTCAGAGGTGAATGTATCAAACCAAGTGCTGTGATAAAAGTTTTGTTGTTGTGCACTCTCCTCAAACAATAGCATGGTATTTATTTATTGTAATACAGTACCTACTGTAATTTGGAACGTGCAGTTAGATTAACAAGAATGTAAGCTTTCTGCACATATAAGACATGTCTATGTTCTGGAAAGTTGGATGTAATTTTAGTCACATGGGCGCACGTTAGCAACAACTGTCTATAGGGACACTGATCCCGTGGAGTTTAAAAATCAAAACATATAGCCCAACGTTTGTAGAACACCTAAAGTTCTATTAATAAAATAACTCTAAATTAAGCATATAGGAGTACCTATTACTTTGTTAACTGCTCAACACAGAATAGCCGCATGTGCGCACCCCTTCAAATCATTTGGAGAAAATATTTATATTTTATTCAGCTTTGATCAATTGTATTCTTCATACTATAAAATAATATGAAATAATGCCATGGAATTATAAACAAATCTTGTCTGCTAAATTAACTAGTGTAGCCCACAGCCATTTGGCATAGCCACATCAGGACAACTCAGAGTTTGCTATTCTTTTCTTCTGAAATAGACTACATTTTCTTCGTATTATGCTTCTTTAGACCCGTCTAAAATAAATAATGGATTTATTGTGAAGGTGTATGCTATATTACATGGATTTATTAGACATTACAAAAAATGGCTAGTAGGCTATGTGTGAAAGCCAAGTGATGCTAAATGTGTTTATGTTAATTAACGGTCAATTACCATGAGACCGACAGTTATTTGCTTGACAATCACTGGCTGACGAAATTTCGTGACCGCCACACCGCTTGGAACAATATTATAGACACTAAAATGTGCAGTTTTGCTAGACAACACAATGCCACAAATGTCTCAAGTTTTAAATGAGTGTGCAATTGGAATGCTGACTGCAGGAATGTCCACCAGAGCGGTTGCCAGAGAATTTAACATTAATTTCTCTGCCGTAAGCTGCCTCCAACATCGTTTGAGAGAATTTGGCAGTACGTGCAACCGTCCTCACAACCGCAGACGATGTGTATGGGCGAGCGGTTTGCTGATTTCAACCTTGTGATCATGGTATGGGAGGCACTAGCTAAGGACAAAGAACACAACTGCATTTTATTAATGGCAATTTGAATGCACAGACATACTGTGACGAGATCCTGAGGCACATTGTGAGGCCCATTTTTTTAAGTTTCTGTGACCAACAGATGCATATCGGTATTACCAGTCACATGAAGTCCATAGATTAGGGCCTACTGAATTTATTTCAATTGATTGATTTCCTCATATGTAACTCAGTCAAATCTTTTATATTGTTGCGTTTTGTGTTTATATTTTTGTTTAGTATACATTCCATTATGTCTCAAGCTTCTAAGGCAGCGTTTCCAAAACTCGGTCCTCAGGACCAAAAGGATGCACATTTTGTTTTTTGTCATAACACCACACAGCTGATTCAAATGATCAACGCTTAATGATTAGTTGATTATTTGAATCAGCTGTGTAGTGCACCCCTTGGGGTCCTGAGGACGGAGTTTGGGAAACTCTGTTCTAAGATGACTCAAGCTTTACTAATTCTTGTGAAGATGAAGAATTGTATCAGTGAACTAACTGTATTTTGTACTTCGTTACAAAACAATAGAAATGCAATTGTGTATTACTGCTTGTTGGTCTGATATCCAACAGTCCATTATCAGCTCTTATCAGTCTTATCAGTTGACCATGAGGGCATTTTGCAGAGATAATAGGGTGAGGTATAGTATTTAGGCTCGGAATTATATGTGGCCTATTGGTACAGTAGTATTTTAACAGTAGCATTGTACAAATGTTATGGGTGATGTTTTGGTCATTAAAAGGCTATTTTTACTTGGGAAATAGGATGCCTTTGCAGGATCTTTAATGTGACATGTGCTGCAGTCAGACGCTAATTAGCCTCCCCTCATTTGCAACATTGTACCAGTCTTCCAGCTATACAAACTCAATCTATGACAAAACAGAATAGGATACATAACTGCAAAATCCATTTAGCACCAGCATTGATGAACAGATACATGAAACACATCCACAGGGCCCCGTGAGATGACTTTGACTTAATTTTTTAACAAAAGCCCATAACAGTAAATGACTGGATAAGACTTCAACCAGCTTGGCCCCTCATGGTTTATTCATGTTAAAGACGTATAACATTGGAATTAAAATACTTTCAAGCGTGAACCCACATTCTAGATCAAACAGAGGACCAAATGCAGCATAATCTCAGAGTGCAAACCCTGATTCCGTTTCTACCATTAGAAGAAAGCAATCGGCACATAATGGACCATGACATGAGTCTGGAGCATTAGCAAGAATACGACAATTCCTATGTGTGACAGTGTTCATATAGGGATTCAAATCAAATAAAAATGTATTGGTCACATACATATTTAGCAGATGTTATTGCGGGTGTAGCGAAATGCTTGTGTTCCTGGCTCCAACAGTGCAGTAGTATCTAATAATACACACACATCTAAAAGTAAAATAATGGAATTAAGAAATATATAAATATTAGGACGAGCAATGTTGAAGTGGCGTTGACTAAAATACAGTAGAATACAGTATATAGTGGGGCAAAAAAGTATGTAGTCAGCCACCAATTGTGCAAGTTCTCCCACTTAAAAAGATGAGAGAGGCCTGTAATTTTCATCATAGGTACACTTCAACTATGACAGACAAAATGAGAAAAAAAATCCAGAAAATCAGATTGTAGGATTTCTAATGAATTTATTTGCAAATTATGGTGGAAAAAAAGTATTTGGTCAATAACAAAAGTTTATCTCAATACTTTGTTATATACCCTTTGTTGGCAATGACAGAGGTCAAACGTTTTCTGTAAGTCTTCACAAGGTTTTCACACATTGTTGCTGGTATTTTGGCCCATTCCTCCATGCAGATCTCCTCTAGAGCAGTGATGTTTTGGGGCTGTTGCTGGGCAACACGGACTTTCAACTCCCTCCAAAGATTTTCTATGGGGTTGAGATCTGGAGACTGGCTAGGCCACTCCATGACCTTGAATTGCTTCTTACGAAGCCACTCCTTCGTTGCCCGGGCGGTGTGTTTGGGACGATTGTCATGCTGAAAGACCCAGCCACGTTTCATCTTCAATGCCCTTACTGATGGAAGGAGGTTTTCACTCAAAATCTCACGATACATGGCCCCATTCATTCTTTCCTTTACACGGATCAGTCGTCCTGGTCTCTTTGCAGAAAAACAGCCCCAAAGCATGATGTTTTCACCCCCATGCTTCACAGTAGGTATGGTGTTCTTTGGATGCAACTCAGCATTCTTCGTCCTCCAAAACACGACGAGTTGAGTTTTTACCAAAAAGTTATATTTTGGTTTCATCTGACATTCTCCCAATCTTCTTCTGGATCATCCAAATGCTCTCTAGCAAACTTCAGACGGGCCTGGACATGTACTGGCTTAAGCAGGGGGACACGTCTGGCACTGCAGGATTTGAGTCCCTGGCGGCGTAGTGTGTTACTGATGGTAGGCTTTGTTACTTTGGTCCCAGCTCTCTGCAGTCCATTCACTAGGTCCCCCTGTGTGGTTCTGGGATTTTTGCTCACCGTTATTGTGATCATTTTGACCCCACGGGGTGATATCTTGCGTGGAGCCCCAGATCGAGGGAGATTATCAGTGGTCTTGTATGTCTTCCATTTCCTAATAATTGCTCCCACATTTGATTTCTTCAAACCAAGCTGCTTACCTATTGCAGATTCAGTCTTCCCAGCCTGGTGCAGGTCTACAATTTTGTTTCTGGTGTCCTTTGACAGCTCTTTGGTCTTGGCCATAGTGGAGTTTGGAGTGTGACTGTTTGAGGTTGTGGACAGGTGTATTTTATACTGATAACAAGTTCAAACAGGTGCCATTAATACAGGTAACGAGTGGAGGACAGAGGAGCCTCTTAAAGAAGAAGTTACAGGTCTGTGAGAGCCAGAAATCTTTCTTGTTTGTAGGTGACCAAATACTTATTTTCCACCATAATTTGCAAATAAATTCATTAAAAATCCTACAATGTGATTTTCAGATTTTTTTTTTTCATTTTGTCTGTCATAGTTGAAGTGTACCTATGATGAAAATTACAGGCCTCTCTCATATTTTTAAGTGGGAGAACTTGCACAATTGGTGGCTGACTAAATACTTTTTTGCCATATGAAATGAGTTAAGCAATATGTCAACATTATTAAAGTGACCAGTGATTACATGTCTATGTACATAGGGCAGCAGCCTCTAAGGTGCAGGGTTGAGGCGGCTAGTAATGGCTATTTAACAGACTTATGGTCTTGAGATAGAAGCTGTTTTTCAGTCTCTCGGTCCAAGCTTTGATGCACCTGTACTGACCTCGTCTTCTGGATGATAGTGGATGAACAGGCCGTGGCTCGGGTGGTTGTTGTCCTTGATTATCTTCATGTTCTTGCTGTGACATCGGGTGCTGTAGGTGTCCTGTAGAGCAGGTAGTTTGCCCCTGGTGATGCGTTGTGCAGGCCGCACCACCCTCTGGAGAGCCCTGTGTTTGTGGGCGGTGCAGTTGCTGTACGAGGCGTTGATACAGCCTGAAAGGATGCTTTCAATTGTGCATCTGTAGAAGTTTGTGAGGGTCTTAAGGGCCAAGATACATTTCTTCAGTCTCCTGAGGTTGAAGAGGCGCTGTTGCATTTTCTTCACCACACTGTCAGTGATGTGTACGCCGAGGAACTTCTCCACTGTGGTCCCGTCGATGTGGATAGGGGAGTGTTCCCTCTGAAGTCCAGTCTACTTTGTTTTGTTGATGTTGAGGGAGAGGTTATTTTCCTTGCACTACTCTGCCAAGGCCCTCACCTCCTCCCTGTATGCTGTCTCATCATTTTTGGTAATCAAGCCTACTACTGTCGTGTTGTCTGCAAACTTGATGATTGAGTTGGAGGCGTGCGTGGCCATGCAGTCATGGGTGAACAGGGAGTACAGGAGGGGGCTGACTACTCACCCTTGTGAGGCACCTGTGTTGAGGATCAGCGTAGTAGAGGTGTTGTTTCCTACATCCACCACCTGGGGTGGCCTGTCAGGAAGTCCAGGACCCAGTTGCACAGGGCAGGGTTCAGACCCAGTGCCCCAAGCTTAATGATGAGCATGGAGGTTACTATGGTGTTGAAGACTGAGCTATAGTCAATTAACAGAATTCTTACATCGGTATTCCTCTTGTCCAGATGGGATAGGGCAGTGTGCAGTGCGATGGCGATTGCATCGTCGGTGGGTCTATTGGGGCGGTATTCAGTTACGTTTGCCTTCAGTTATCTTTGCTTTCTTGGGTGCAGGAACAATGGTGGACATCCTGAAGCAAATGGGGACAGCAGACTGAGATAGGGAGAGATTGAATATGTCCGTAAAAACTCCAGCCAGCTGGTCTGCGCATGCTTTGAGGACGTGGCTAAGGATGCCGTCTGGGACAGCAGCCTTGCGAGGGTTAACACTCTTAAATGTCTTAGTCACTTTGCCCACGGAGAACGAGAGCCCACAGTCCTTGGGAGCGGGTTGCATCTGTGGCACTGTGTTATTCTCAAAGCGGGCGAAGAAGGTGTTTAGCTTGTCCGGGAGCAAGACATCAGATTCCCTTTGTAATCTGTGATTGTCTGTAGACCCTGCTACATACATACCGTTTATGAGCCGTGAAATTGTGACTCCACATTGTCTCCTTACTGACGTTTTACCTGTTTGAATGACTGACGGAGGGAAGAACTACACTGTTTGTTTTCAACCATATTCCCAGTCACCTTGCCATGGTTAAATGTGGTGGTTCGCTCTTTCAGTTTTTCGTGAATGCTGCCATCTATGCACGATTGATGGATTGGGTAGGTTTTAATAGTCACAGTGGGAACAACATCCCCTATACACTTCCTGATGAACTCATTCACTGTGTCCATGTATACTGTACGTCAATGTTATTCTCAGAGGCAACCCAGAACATATCCCAGTCCGCGTGATCAAAAAAATCTTGAAGCATGGACTCATGCTGGTCAGACCAGTGTTGACTAGACCTTAGCACGGGTACTTCCTGTTTGAGTTTCTGCTGATACGAAGGCAGGAGCAGGATGGAGTCTTGATCTGATTTGCCAAAGGGAGGGCGGGAGAGGGCCTTGTAGCCATCCTGGAAGGAGGAGTAACAATAGTAGAGAGTTTTGGATGCGCGAGTACTACAGGCAATGTGTTAATATAACTTCGAAAGCATTTTCCTCAGATTTACTTTATAAAAGTTCCCAGCTACAATAAATGTGGCCTCAGGATATGTTCTTTCCAGTTTGCACAAAGTCCAGTGTAGCTCTTTGAGGGTCGTGGTGGTATCGGCTTGGGGGGAATGTACACGGCTGTGACTATAACCGAAAATCGGCATTTGATTGTGAGGTATTCTAGGTCAGGTGAACAAAAGGACTTGAGTTCCTGTACATTATCAAAATCATGAAACATACACCACCGCCTGGAGTGTGTACAGCAGTGTTCGACAACCTTTTCTGAGTCAAGATCACTTTAGCAGTCAAAAAGCAAGCCAAGATCTACCGCTCTGAATCTTTTTAAAACATTACATGAAAAATGTATCATCAGCGTAATAAAAAAAGATCTGTAGGAATGAGGTTTGGGCAGTAGGCCTAATACACCATACTAGCATATTGGCAAAATGCCTGGCCTGACAATATTGTTATTCTCAGACCATATTACAATGCCTTCAGAAAGTATTTAGACCCCTTGACTTTTTCCACATTTTGTTAGGCTACATTTTTATTCTAAAATTGATTAACCTGTTGAGGCTGGGGGCGCTGTTGTCACTATTTATGGTAATCTTGTAATTTTTGAAACGGCTTCCTACAAAACTCTTGATCGTACAATATGCATATTATTATTATTATTGGATAGAAAACAGTCTATAGTTTCTATAGGAGTTGAAATTTTGTCTCTAAGTGGAACAGAACCCATTCTACAGCAATTTCCCTGACATGGAGTCAGATTTCAGAAATTTTGGCCCCTGATCTGGAGTCAGTTAAAAGGCCACTGTTATTGCTATGAGTATACGGACACTGCTTACGTCTTCCCCTGGATGCCTTTACGTGATGACGATTTGAATGGGGTCGATTGCGCGTTCACAGGCACTATAAATTAAAAAACCCTGTAGCTAGTCACTCTTTTGGAGCTGCGTTATGCGCGTGGAGGACACCGACCCGCACCTGTTCCAAGCATTAGTGTTGGGAGTAATCTTTCTCCGGTCATGTTAAGACTCGTTATAGGAGTTAAAAACATCATAAGGTAGTTAATTTAAAGCGTTTTATAGCAATTTATATCCGTTTAGTGCGATTTTGGGACATTTATTTCTGAAACGCTGTGAATCGCCGGGCACGCTTCCAGTTCATGCTGAACGCAGTTGGCATTTCCACATGGCAAGAGGACAGCTTTCCACCAAAAGACGATTAGACCCAAGAAAGGATCCTTTGCCCAAGATACTGATGGAAGAACAGCTCAAAGTAGGACATTTTTATTATGATAAATCGTGTTTCTGTCGAAAAATGTTAGTGGCTTAGGACGCCATGTTTTTTGACGTAGCTTCGCTTGGCGCAAACTGTATTGAAAAGTAAGGATAATTTAAAAAAAATTATTCCGCGATTGTATTAAGAATTAAATTGTCTATCAATCGATGTCCACCCTATATTTTTTAGTCACGTTTATGAGTATTTATGTATAAGAGTAGATCACTGTCTAATATGGCGCACGGACATTTTCTCACCAGCTGGGCTACTTTCCCCATTGTCTAACCATGATTTTGGTGGCTAAATATGCACATTTTCGAACAAACTGTATATGCATGTTGTAATGTGATGTTACAGGGGTGTCATCTGAAGAATTCTGAGAAGGTTAGTGAAAAAAAGAATATATTTTGGCGATGTTGACGTTATCGCTCACTTTGGCTAGAATTAATGCTGGGGTAATGTTTGCACCTGTGCTATGCTAATATAACGATGTATTGTGTTTTCGCTGTAAGACACTTAGAAAATCTGAAATATTGTCTGTATTCACAGGATCTGTGTCTTTCGATTAGTGTATGCTGTGTATTTTTACGAAATGTTTGATGATTAGTAAGTAGGTAAACACAGGTAAATATGCAAATTTTTCTAACAAAACCTATCCCATAAATATGTTATCAGACTGTCATCTGATGAGTTTTTTTCTTGGTTAGGGGCTATAAATATCTTAGTTTAGCCGAATTGGTGATAGCTACTGGTGTTGGTGGACAAATAAAAGATGGTGGATTATGCTAATGTGTTTTTAGGTAATAGATGTACATCTTTACATATTGTGTCTTCCCTGTAAAACATTTTAAAAATCGGACATGTTGGCTGGATTCACAAGATCTGTGTCTTTCATTAGCTGTATTGGACTTTAATGTGTGAAAGTTAAATATTTAAAAAAAATATTTCTTTTGAATTTCGCGGCTCTGCCTTTTCAGTGGGGGGGGGGGGGGGGGGGAGTGCCGCTAGCGGCACCCTCATCCTAGACAGGTTAAATCATTGTTTTACCCTCATCATTCTATCAATCTATACACAGTACCCTATAATGACAAAGCAAAGGAGGTTTATACAAATTTTTGCTAAAATATAAAAACTGATATCAAATTTACATAAGTATTCAGACCCTTTACTCAGTACTTTGTTGAAGCACCTTCGGCAGCCTCGAGTCTTCTTGGGTATGACGCTACAAGCTTGGAACATCTATATTTGGGGAGTTTCTCCCAATCTTCTCTGCAGATACTCAAGCTCTGTCAGGTTGGATGGGGAGCGTTGCTGCACAGCTATTTTCAGGTCTCTCCAGAGATGTTTCATCGGGCTCTGGCTGGGCCAATCAATGACATTCAGAGACTTTTCCGGAAGCCACTCCTGTGTTGTCCTGGATGTGTGCTTAGAGTCATTGTTTTTATGTATTTTTTCACCTTTATTTAACCAGGTAAGCTAGTTGAGAACAAGTTCTCATTTACAACTGCGACCTGGCCAGTTGTCCTGTTGGAAGGTGAACCTTCCCACCAGTCTGAGGTCCTGAGCAGGTTTTCATCAAGGATATCTCTGCACACAGTTGTCAACTGCGACCTGACCAGTTGTCCTGTTGGAAGGTGAACCTTCCCTCCAGTCTGAGGTCCTGAGCAGGGTTTCATCAAGGATCTCTCTGTACTTTGCTCGGTTCATCTTTCCCTCAATACTGACTAGTCTCTCTGCACTGTCAACTGCAGGACCTTATATAGACAGGTGTGTGCCTTACCAAATCATGTCCAATCAATTGCATTTAACACAGGTGGACTCCAATCATGTTGTAGAAACATCTCAATGTTGATCAATGGAAACAGGATACACCTAAGCTCAAATTCGAGTTTCATAGCAAATGTTCTGAATACTTATGTAAATACTTCCTATTTTTTATGAATTTGCAAAAATGTCAAAAAAACTGTTTCGTTGTATTTTATCCATTTCAGAATAAGGCTGTAACGTAACAACATTTGGAAAAAGTCAAGGGGTCTGAATAATTTCCAAATGCACTGTACACAAAAAGTAGGTCACATGGGAAGAGGTATGGTGCCATGAGGTGTTGCTTTATTCTTTTTTTGAAACCAGGTTTGCTGTTCACATCCGCAAGATGAGATAGAAGGGAGTTCCATGCAATCATGGCTCTGTATAATATTGTACGTTTCCTTTAATTTGACAGACAGACAGACACATATGTGGACAGACAGGAAGGCATGCAGACAGGCTGACATGCAGACAGGCAGACAGAGACAGACAGAAAATAACAAACAGAGGAAAACTTGTGCAAAACAGTTGTTGACTGATGATGATCCTTGATACACTCATTGAAAATGGCTTTGAGTGAGTTCAAAATAACCATTTCCCCACACATCTTGAGCCTTTACACCATGAACATGAGGTGAGTAGCAGACTACTACAAGCCTTTGTATACCGTTTCAAACCCTTCAGAGTGGATGAGGAATCTCAGAATTTTGGAATGCTCAACACAGATCACATATTCAGAAATACGCCATGTGTATGCATATACTAATGTGTTTGTAAGTGGAGTGTCCCCATTGTAGTTCGGTACAGCTGCAGAATAGCCTAATCCCACGTGGGGATGCATGTACGTCTGCCCCCCCACCTTACCTAGACAGCTGTGTGCCTACCGATGCCATGCCGCAGACCATGTCAACCGCTCTCACAGCGCCATATGGCACAGGCTCCACCCTCTATATAGTCCCTGCTAATTAGTACAAATCAAACTCATTTGACTCCCTATTTTGGCTCCAGACAAAATGTACTATTCATACCTTTTTTTGCTAGATATTAATTATAGGCAAATTAAAGGCTCATTTTTCACATTCAGCAAATTATCTGGAACTGATATGGCTACAACTGATGGATGATGCTATAGTATAATTACAATTAGAATTTTGTGGGGAGATTAACCTTTGTGTGGATATATCACCATTGTGGGATTTGAATAGTATTTGTTAGCCGCGCTTGATTGAGCTTGGCTGGTGCAATGAAGTCAATCGAATAGTCCCAAAAGTGTGAACCTTGCCATCTGGCCCGACAGGTTTTCAAATACTATGAAATAACGATTATTGACAGTGAAGGGTTCAGCCTAGAGCATGAGGGAGGGCTGAACCTAAGTTAAGAAAAGGGAAGTTCAATCAGAGACATGAGGGGAGACTGCTGGGCAGGGACCAACCAGGGTTGAGAACAGGGATGTTTAGGGAAAGGGAAGCTCAAATCAAAGATAAGTCATGTTAAAGTGGTTTAAAAAAACATTTGTAAAATAATATATAAAAGAAAGGATATCTTGATTACATAAGTATTCTACCCCCTGAGTCAAATCATGTTAGAATCACCTTTGGCAGCGATTACAGCTGTGAGTAAGACTTTCTGGGTAAGAGCTTTCCATACCTGGATTGTGCAACATTTGCCCGTTATTCTTTTCAAAATTCTTCAAGCACTGTCAAATTGGCTGTTGATCATTGCTAGACAACAATTTTCAGGTCTTGCCATAGATTTTAAAGCAGATTTAAGTGAAAACTGTAACTCGGCCACATATACTGTCTTCTTTGTAGGCAACTCCAGTGTAGATTTGGCCTGTGTTTTAGGTTATTGTCCTGCTGAAAGATTAATTAATCTTCCAATGTCAAGCAAATTGAACCAGGTTTTCCTCTAGGATTTTGCCTGTGCTTAGCTCCATTCAGTTTCTTATTTATCCTGAAAAACTCCCCAGTCCTTAACGATTACAAACATACCCATAACATGATGCAGCCACCACTGCTTGAAAATATAGAATGGTACTCAGTAATGTGTTATATTTGATTTGCCCCAAACATAGCACTTTGTATTCAGAAAAAAAAGTTAATTGATTTGTCACATTCTTTGCAGTATTACTTTATTGCCTTGTCGCAAACAGTGTAGCGGAATCCTGAACGGAGCCTTCACAGTGCGCTGCCACTTTAAGAGCGCATCAGCAGTCAGGAAAGAGAAAATGAAGATAGCTCTTCTGGATCTGGGTTGATGCTCTTGGTTGGCGTAGAATTTTGAAAAGTATAATGGGCAAATGTTGCACAATCCAGCTGTGGAAAGCTCTTACCCAGAAAGCCTCACTCACAGCTGTAATTGCTGCCAAATGTGATTCTAACATGATTTGACTCAGGGGGTAGAATAATTATGTAATCAAGATATATTCTTTCTTTTATATATATTTTTACAGATGTTTTTTTTTTAAAACCACTTTAACATTAAATATCCTTGATCGAGCTTCCCTTTCCTTAAACGTCCATTTTCTCAACCCTGGTTGGTCCCTGCCCAGCAGTCTCCCCTCATGTCTCTGATTGAACTTCCCTTTTCTTAACTTAGGGTCACCCCTCCCTCATGTTCTAGGCTGAACCCTTCACTGTCAATAATCGTTATTTCATAGTATTTGAAAACCTGTCCATCCAGATGGCAAGGTTTACACTTTTGGGACTATTCTATTGGCTCCATTGCACCAGCCAAGCTCAATCAAGCGCGGCTAACAAATACTATTCAAACCCCACAATGGTGATATCTCCCCACAAAATTCTAATTGTAATTATACTATAGCATCATCCATCAGTTGTAGCCATATCAGTTCCAGATAATTTGCTGAATGTGAAAAATGAGCCATTAATTTGCCTATAATTAATTTCTAGCAACAAAGTATGAATAGTCAATTTCGTCTGGAGTCAAATGAGTTTGATTTGTACTAATTAGCGGGGACTATATAGAGGGTGGAGCCTGTGCCATATGGCGCTGTGGGAGCGTTTGACACAGTCTGCGGCATGGCATCGGTGGGCGCACAGCTGTCTAGGTGAGGTGGGGGGGCAGACGTACATGCATCCCCACGTGGTTTTCCTCTATTTTGCAGCTGTACCGAACTACAATGGGGACACTCCACTTACAAACACATTAGTATGTGCATACACATGGCGTATTTCTGATTATGTGATCTGTATTGAGCATTCCAAAATTCTGAGATTCCTCATCCACTCTGAGGGGTTTGAAATGGTATGCAAAGGCTTGTAGTAGTCTGCTACTCACCTCATGTTCATGGTGTAAAGGCTCAAGATGTGTGGGGAAATGGTTATTTTGAACCCACTCAAAGCCATTTTCAATGATTGTATCAAGGATCATCATCAGTCAACAATTGTTTTGCACAGGTTTTCTTCTGTTTGTTATTTTTCTTTTGTTTTTTCTGTTGTGTTTGTTCTGTCTGTCCCCATGTCTGTCTGCATGCCAGCCTGTCTGCATGCCTTCGTGTCTGTCCACATACCTGTATGTCTGCCTGTCTGTCTGTCAAATAAAGGAAATGTACAGTGTTATACAGAGCCAAGATTGATAGGAACTCCATGGAACTGCATGGAACTTCCATCTCATGTAGCGCAAGTGAACAGCAAACCTAGTTTGTGTACAGTGCATTAGGAAAGTATTCAGACCCCTTGACTTTTTCCACATTTTGTTACGTTACAGCCTTATTCTGAAATGGATAAAATACTCCCCCCCCTCATCAATCTACACACAACACTCCAGAATAATGGTTTTTAGAAATGTTAACAAATTTATAAAAAATAAAAAGTATTTACATAATTATTCAGACCATTTGCTATGAAACGCGAAATTGAGCTCAGGTGCATCCTGTTTCCATTAACCTGTTGGGGATGGGGGCGCTGTTTAGACTATTTATGCTAATTTGGCTAATTTTTTAAACGGCTTCCCACAAAATCCTTGATCGTACAATATCCATATTATTATTATTATTGGATAGAAAACAGTCTATAGTTTCTATAGGAGTTGAAATTTTGTCTCTAAGTGGAACAGAGCCCATTCTACAGCAATTTCCCTGACATGGAGTCAGATTTGAGAAATGTTGGCCACTCTTCTGAAGTCAGTTAAAAGGGCACTGTCGTTGCTATGACTATACGGACACTTCTTACGTCTTCCCCTGGATGCCTTTACGTGATGACGATTCCAACGGGGTCGATTGCGCGTTCACAGGCCCTACAAATGAAAAAACCCTGAAGCTAGTCATTCTTTGGGAGCTGCGTCATGAGCCTAGAGGACACCGGCGCGCACCTGTTCCAAGCGTTAGTTTAGCCTGTTATATTTCTCCGGTCATCTTTTCACTCGTTATAGGAGTTAAAAACATCATAAGGTAGTTAATTTAAAGCGTTTTATAGCAATTTATATCCGTTTAGTGCGATTTTGGGACATTTATTTTTGCAACGATGTGAAAAGTTGGGCACGCTTTTCAGTTCATCCCGAACGCAGTTGACATTTCCACATGGCAAGAGGACAGCTTTCCACCAAAAGACGATTTCTCCCAAGAAAGGATCCTTTGCCCAAGATACTGATGGAAGAACAGCTCAAGGTAGGACATTTTTATTATGATAAATCGTGTTTCTGTCGAAACATTTTAGTGGCTTAGGACGCCATGTTTTTTGACGTAGCTTCGCTTGGCGCAAACTGTATTGAAAAGTAAGGATAAATTAAAAAATGTAATAACGCAATTGTATTAAGAATTAAATTGTCTATCAATCCCTGTCCACCCTATATTTTTTAGTCACGTTTATGAGTATTTATGTATAAGAGTAGATCACTGTCTAAGTGGCGCAAGGACTTTTTCTTTACCAGCTTGTCTACATTTCACATTGTCTAACCATGATTTTGGTGGCTAAATATAAACATTTTCGATCAAACTGTATATGCATGTTGTAATGTGATGTTACAGGAGTGTCATCGGAAGAATTCTGAGAAGGTTAGTGAAAAAATTAATATCTTTTGGCGATGTTGACTTTTATCGCTCACTTTGGCTAGAATCAATGCTGGGCTGCTAATTGCTATGTGCTAAGCTAATATAACGATTTATTGTGTTTTCGCTGTAAGACACTTAGAAAATCTGAAATATTGTCTGTATTCACAGGATCTGTGTCTTTCGATTCGTGTATGCTGTGTATTTTTACGAAATGTTTGATGATTAGTAAGTAGGTAAACACGTTGCTCTAAGTAGTTTTTCTATTCCATTTGTGACGGTGGGTGCAATTGTAACCTATGCCATCTACCTGAAATATGCACTTTTTTCTAACAAAACCTATCCCATACCATAAATATGTTATCAGACTGTCATCTAATGAGTTTTTTTGTTGGTTAGGGGCTATAAATATCTTAGTTTAGCCGAATTGGTGATGGCTACTGGTGTTGGTGGACAAATAAAAGATGGTGGATTATGCTAATGTGTTTTTAGGTAATAGATGTACATCTTTACATATTGTGTCTTCCCTGTAAAACATTTTAAAAATCGGAAATGTTGACTGGATTCACAAGATCTGTGTCTTTCATTAGCTGTATTGGACTTTAATGTGTGAAAGTTAAATATTTTAAAAAAATATTTTTTTTGAATTTCGCGGCACTGGTTTTTCAGTGGGGGGGGGGGGGTGTGCCGCTAGCGCCACGCTGATCCTAGACAGGTTAATCAACTTTGAGATGTTTTTCAACTTGATTGGTTTCCACCTGTGGTAAATGCAATTGATTGGACATGATTTGGAAAGGCACACACCTGTCTATATAAGGTCGTGCAGTTGACAGTGCACGTCAGAGCAAAAACCAAGCCATGTGGTCGAAGGAATTGTCCATAGAGCTCAGAGACAAGATTGTGTTGAGGCAGAGATCTGGGGAAGGGTGCCAAAACATGTCTGCAACATTGAAGGTCCCCAAGAACACAGCGGTCTCCATCATTCTTAAATGGAAGAAGTTTGGACCCACCAAGACTCTTCCTACAGCTCTCCGCCCGGCCAAACTGAGCAATCGGGGGAGAAGGGCATTGGTCAGGGAGGTGACCAAGAACCCGATGGTCACTCTGACAGAGCTCCAGAGTTCCTCTGTGGAGATGGGAGACCATCTCTGTAGCACTCCACCAATCAGGTCTTTATGGTAGAGTGGCCAGACGGAAGCCACTCCTCAGTAAAAGGCTCATGACAGCCCGCTTGGAGTTTGCTAAAAGGCACCTGAAGAACTCTCAGACCATGAAACAAGATTATCTGGTCTGGGGAAAGCAATATTGAACTCTTTGGCATGAATGCCAAGCGTCACGTCTGGAGGAAACCTGGCACCATCCCTGCGGTGAAACACGGTGGTGGCAGTATCACGCTGTGGGGATGTTTTTCAGAGGCAGGGACTGGGAGAATAGTCAGGATTGAGGGAAAGATGAACGGAGCAAAGTACAGAGAGATCCTTGATGAAAACCTGCTCCAGAGCATTCTGGACCTCAGACTTGGGCGAAGGTTTGCCTTCCAACAGGACAACTACCGTAAGCACACAACCAAGACATTCAGGAGTGGCTTCCGGACAATTCTCTGAATATCCTTGAGTGGCCCAGCCTGAGGCCGGACTTGAACCCTATCGAACATCTCTGGAGAGACCTTAAAATAGCTGTGCAGCGACACTCCCCATCCAACCTGACAGAGCTTGAGAGGATCTGCAGAGAAGAATGGGAGAAACACCCGAAATAAAGGTGTGCTAAGCTTGTAGTGTCATTCCCAAGAAGAAGTGCTTCAACAAAGTAATGAGTAAAGGAATACTTATGTAAATGTGATATTTGCTAAATTTTTGGGAAACCTGTTTTGCTTCGTCATTATAGGGTATTAGGTGTAAATTGATGAACGAAAAAACAATGTAATACATTTTAGAATAAGGCTTTAAAGTAACAAAATGTGGAAAAAGTCAAGGGGTCTCAATTTCCGAATGCACTGTATATGTACTTACAAGTATGTGTAACTGATAGATGCACACCAGGAAAACTAGCAGTCGACCTTTGGCGTCGGCTAATGGGATCCTAATTAAATTAAATAAAAAATGCCTGTCTATCCCAATGCCTGCCTGCCTGTGCACTTCCCTGCCTTCCTGTCTTTCTGTCCGCCTGTCTAACTATCTAGCTATCATTCCATTCACATTCCAAACTATGATCATGGCCTTGAAACTAACAATCAATTGAAAGATCCATAGGCTGCCCAACACTTAGACAAAGCAGTCCAATGCAGTTTGTGGAACGGTGTAGTGGGACAAAAATCTTATTAGGCATTAAATGGTTAATGTTATTATATAATGTACTATATGTCAAATTTCTATTTAACACTGATTGCCCACTCAACACTGTCACATGACATTTCACATTGCATTAGTCAGTGACAGGTCGTGAAATCCAATAACTTTAGCCGCCATATCGTATTCCTCGCAGATGCCACGCCATATGGCGAGGACATAATTGTTTACATCATAAATAATAAATCACAAACGACCTCATTGGGACTGACTTTCAACCCAGCAACTTTGTTATGATTAAAAACATTTCCTCATTGCACAGCAATACACTCCGATTTTATTGCCGAATTGAAAGGTCATGCCTTCGTCAGTTTCCCCAGGATCGGACAGTGTGCATTTCACCCGCTTTAATAGGTTTCCCTTTCATTCCCAACAGCCGTGAATAAGGAAATTAATAATTTGTCTTATGGTCGCCTCACCGGCGCTAACGATCAAACCACTCCTCAAATTGTAATTAGTGTTCCTTAAATTGCAACACAGTATAGTTTTGATCAGCACAGTAATTTTCCATTCTTAGTGTTAACTCAGACAACAACTGCTTATGAATAAATAATAATACTTTGTTGTGGTATTATCCATTTCAGCAAGAAAGGAAAATCCAAATGATGACTTTGCTAAGTTGACTTGATGGTTTTTGGTAATATACCTTTCAGGACAGTAGAAAAAATAAGGATGGTCAGCAACCAATCAATTTTAAAAAAGGGGAGTAAAAGAACAGAAATGATTTACTCAGTTTCACAGAACACCTTGAGTAACATAATCCCTTCTCTACTGCTTCTATTATTTGATGTTGAAATGCATGGCTGCTCATAAATTGACAGATTATGCGCAATACTTTTTCCCTTTGCTCATTTCAACAGGCCTAGTCATGATTGAAGTGGCTGCACTTTTCTCCTTGACCTTGACAAACCTTACTTCCGACATAGCTCTCTGCATTTATGGATTTTACATTCAAACCCAAGCCAAACCCTACTCGAATGTGTAAGTACTCTTTTTCACTTGTGCACTAAAGGACAAGTGCTATTCCGAGTGCAGAAGAAAAGCGCCAACACCCATTTTCTACACAGGGGCACCTTGTTTTTGTTGTTATCTGTGATTGGAGTGGAGAGACTCATCGTACAAGGCCGAAGGCGATGGATCGTTCTGATGGAGTCGCAGTGGCAGCCACGGTGGTTGTTTAAAGGGCCATTCGGATGCAATCTAAGAGATTTCAGCCAAGATTTATGCCTCCCCTATTGCCTCTACTCCTCATTCGGAGGCGGATGGTAAACGGCGCTGAGTTATTGTGTCAGGGACCAGACTCCCCTTCCTTCTCCCTGTCGATGAGGCCCAGAGATGAACAGTCTGGCTCCATGCTGTGCATTTTATTAGCTCTGTACTCTCAGCTAGTAGCTAACACTTCACCTCAACTTGGCTGCCATGAAGCTAGCTAGCTAACACTTCACCTCAACTCAGCTGCCATGAAGCTAAATAGCTAACACTTTCATAAGAATGATGCAACACTTGAAATAAGGCATCGTGGCAGCTAATGCATTGTCTGCATTGTTGGGAAGGACCCGTAAGTAAGCATTTCAATGATAGTCTACACTTGTTGTTTACGAAGCATGTGGCAAATAAATAATTTGATTTAATGACAACCCTTATTCATTTTGAGGACCAGTGACATATGTCCGCTACCTTCACCAGAGCAAGGGAGCCGTTAAGCTAGATAACAATGTCATAAGAATGATGCAGCACTTGTTATATCGCAGCTAATGATAACCCTATGTCACTATTAGGGGCATAAGATGGTGATGGATCAAATGGGAAAACGTAGTTTTCATGACTTATAACTGTGTTAAAGTCACTTTTAAGAGAAAGAGGGGAACATATAGCTGTCATGATTTTTTTTATGGCCGGTGTTACTTCTTAAAACCCCTCCCAGACGTTGGGTTCTGGAGTCTGGGAGTCATGACAGGATCGACGGGAAGCAAAAAAGGTGAGCTCATTCTCGACTAACCTCGGTCCACATTTGAAAGCTCTTCTTCTGTCAGTAGTTGGATTAGATAGGGAGGAGCTTCCCTGCTATGTTCACTGTCCCAATAACAATTGGCCTGTACAATAACAAGAAATCAATCACCTCTGTTCCCCTGCCTGCATCTTCCACAATGTGTGTGTCTTGTCCTCACACCACATCGACTACTTTGTTGTTATGTGGCCGTCACTGTTCCTAGGCAGTCATTGAAAATAAGAATTTGTTCTAACTGACATGCCTAGTTAAATAAAGGTAAAATAAAATGAGAACAGGTAAAACATGCTCTCAATTGCCAATATTCCCTCGACATCAACCTACTGTTAATGTGCCTTCATTAAAGCATGGTTAGTTCAGGGTTTGAATAGAGATTTGTCCCGATGAGCTGAGACTGAGAACAGTAGCATCTGCCTACACACACATCAAAAAACTAAAGCCAATTTTCTACCTCCTCAGTTCTTCTCATCCTGACAATTTGATCTGGGACAGCGCTACCCAGAGTAAAGAGGTCCACTTTATTCCGTAGCTTTGAGAAAGTAAAGGAATATATCAGCTCTATGAAATGGTTGCATAATGTGGAAACTCTGAGCATTATGCCTCACACTAGAGGACAGCATCAATAAATACAGAAACCACTTTTTCATAAAATAAAGTTCTATGTAGGCCTAATAGTCCTATCAATGCAACGTTCCATCTTTAAGAGTGTTGTATATCAAAGAAAACGTGATAAAACTAGACTAATTGCCCTTGTGAACTGTTATCATCTTTGAAAGCAATATTAAAATGATATCAACACCGGAAACGCATAGAAGATTCTTTCCTTCAGTCTGTGTTTCAGCAGCTGATAGCTGCATTTGAAAGCTTTTAACACTCTGACTAATTCTCCAGGGTTTTTTGAGCGAGAATAAGGACGACTTTTGAGTAATAAGACATGTATAAAAGCAACAGATACCATTAATAAGAAGGGGCTAGAAACGTCTTATATGGAGAGCTACCGAGTGGCTAATACAGGCAAGCCCCATACTATTGTGGAGGACTTAATTATTCCTGCTGCCGCGGATATGGCTGGGACAATGCTGGGGGAAAAGGCCCCAAAAAAACTCTACAGACAATGACTTCATCAAACAACACTGTTTCATGACGCATCAGTGACATGGCAGAAGATGCTTTGAAACAATTACTGCTTTGCATACAAGTTAGTGAATTATATGCGTTACAGCTGGATGAGTCAACAGACATGGCAGGCCTGGCACAGCTCCTGGTATATGTCAGTAATGTTTATGGGGGTTCAATTAAGGAAGACATTCTCTTCTGCAAACCAGGACAACATGAGGGAATATTTGGATAGCTGGAGAGCTTTGTGACATCAAATGGAGGTCAAGATGTGTTGGTATCTGTACTGATGGCACAAAAGCCATGACAGGGAGACACAGTGGAGTGGTAACGTGCATGCAAGCAGTTGCTCCTGACACCATTTGGGTACACTGCAGCATCCACCAAGAGGCTCTTGCTGCCAAGGGAATGCCCGACAGCTTGAAAGACGTTTTGGACACAGTTTTTTCTCGCCTGAATGATCTGAATCTAGGAGTACAGCGACTCTCCGTAACTATATTCAATGTGCGTGACAAAATTGAGGCTACGATTAAGAAGTCGGAGCTCTTTAATGTCTGCATTAACAAGGACAACACACAGGTCTTTCCACCACTGTATGTTTTTTTAATGTGCAAATGAACTCAAGCTTACGGACATTGTCAGATATGATATAGCGTAGCACCTGAGTGAGTTGGGTGCACAATTACGCAGGTACTTTCCCAAAACGGATGACACAAACAACTGGATTCATTATCCCTTTCATGCCCTGCCTCCAGTCCACTTACTGATATCTGAACAAGAAAGCCTCATCTAAATTCCACTGCCAGATTTCTGGATTGGGCAGCGCTCAGAGTATCCTGCCTTGGCAAATCGTGCTGTTAAGACACTGATGCCTTTTGCAATCATGTACGTATGTGAGTGGATTCTCAGCCCTCATTAGCATGACAACTAAGTACAGGCACAGGCTGTGTGTGGAAACAGACTGAGACTCTCTCCAGTACAACCCAACATTGTGGAGTTATGGGCATCCTTTCAAACAAACCTGTAACGGTCGTCATTTTCGTTCTCGTAGCATGGATTGGACCAACACGCAGCGAGGTATGTAGACATAATGAATTTAATAGGCAAGACGAACACTGACACGAACTACACTTGATAATTTACAAAATAACAAACAAACGACGTAGACTGACCTGAACATGAGAACTACATATAACGAAGAACGCACAAACAGAAAAAACAAATGAAAGAACGACACAGTACCGTGTGGTGCAACAAAACACAGACACAGCAACAATCACCCACAAACAAACAGTGAGAACAGCCTACCTTAATATGGTTCTCAATCAGAGGAAACGTCAAACACCTGCCTCTAATTGAGAACCATATAAGGCAACACATTTAACCCAACATAGAAACACATAACATAGAATGCCCACCCCAACTCATGCCCTGACCAACTAAACACATACAAAAACAACAGAAAACAGGTCAGGAACGTGACAACACCCTTCTCATTAACCTGTGGTGAGTTATTCACAATTTTTGATGAGCAAATAAGGTTTTATATGTAAGATGGCTAAATGAAGAGCTAAATGATTGATTATTATTATATTATTATTTGTGCCCTGGTCCTATAAGAACTCTTTGTCACTTCCCACGAGCCGAGTTGTGACAAAAACTCACACTCATTCTTATGTTTAATAAATGTATCATATAGTGTGTGTGTTGCATGCTTACAATGATGGCAAAAAACTAAATTTGAGAGTGCCTTGACCCTGGTGCTAGAGGGGGTACTCAGCTGGAGGTTGAATGTTTGAAGGGGTACAGGACTATAAAAAGTTTGGGAACCACTGCTCTAGGGGAACCACCAATGGAAATGATATTGTCAATGGACCAAGTGGCGATAGCATTAAATGGAGAGTGTCATGACTTCCGCCGAAGTTGGTCCCTCTCCTCGTTCGGGCGGCGTTCGGGGGTCGAAGTCACTGACCTTCTTGCCATCGCTGATCCTCTTTTCATTTTCCTTTGGTTTTGTCTTGTCTTCCATCACACCTGGTTCCAATCCCATCAATTTCTTGTTGTGTATTTAACACTCTATTCCCCCTCATGTCCTTGTTGGTGATTGTTTGTTGTAAGTACCACATCTAAAAGAGACCGGTACTAAATGAGAATTTACATAATTTCAATTTGCAATCAACAGCACACAGGAAGTTTGATTATGAAAATAAATTGTCTATATAGTATGTTGAAAAAACACAATATTACTCAAATGGAAACATCCTTGAGATATGACCAATTTACAGTAGGCACGTGCATCATTTCAATTTCAAGGAACCATTATCCATTTTTAAAGTACTGTACGCACTTTCATGGAAAGCTTCCAGGGCAATTCTAAATTGATAGAGGTGGTACTAGGAGTTTTAGGACAAAATAAATATGCTAAAAGGATTGAGAAGAGAAACACTTATGGCCTATGCCATGAGCATCCTCAAACGATGTCATGACTTCCGCCGAAGTCGGTCCCTCTCCTTGTTCGGGCGGCTTTCGGCGGTCGACGTCACCGGCCTTTTAGCCATTGCCAATCCACTTTTCATTTTTCATTTGTTTTGTCTTTGTTTTACACACCTGGTTGTACGGAGATAATATTGGAACATACCCCCCTAACTATCCTCCTTGTAGAAAATGAGCCCCTCATTCCAAAGATACTTTGCCCTTAGCTCCACATTACTCCTGGACAGTAATCAACACTGGACTCCAACTAAGCAAGATTCAGGACACCTCATTATACATTAATGAGCCCAGCAACCTTTAAATGTTACATGGATTTCTTTCTCAAACTCATTCCCCCTTGGGTGTGGCGGAAATATTTTTCCTGGAGCCGTGTGATTGATAACAGGAAGAGAGGAGACAGAACCTATTGACGTTGATGGATGCAAAGCAGTCCACCTCTCCATGACTTCACAAACACACAATCCAGTGTGTGTGGTTTTAGCGTCAACTCTGAGGAAAGCTTGCATTTAAATCTCCATTATGCAGATTTCAAATGTATAATAAGTACTCAGAATATTCAAGACACGTTTAAGTCAGAGAAACAGAAGAGTAACATTTTAAGGTTGCAGATCTGAAGAATCAAACATAGTTAGAAGAATACATGAATGCAAATCTCTGCTTGGAGAAAGGGTAGAAAGAGAATACAGTGTTAAACAACACTTTCTCAGTCCATCCAATCATGTGTAATTTTATTTAAGAGAATCAGTGACAGCAATTGGCAAGCAATAGCCTCTCCCTCTCCTAATACTGTAGGTAATCTGCAATGTCAACACAGAGCTTTAGCTAAGGACATGTGCGGGCTCATCCTTGGAGTGCTCGACTCGCCCTCCAAGGATGACCTGTTTTTTTTGTCACATATATTTGGGAACATTTACGAGTCTGCCCTTCAGCCACCCAATTGGCGACGATGAATGACTTGTCATAGACGGCTATAAACTCCTAACGTCCCTTCTCGCCTAATATTTAGTGTCTCTTCTCACCATGATGGAATCTCCACCAGTTAATGTTGCTGCCTTTTTCGATTTATTCTATTGACACATTTTACATTTTTGAATGTGTCCATATATGAGGGTGAGGGGTGGTCGGTAAAGGAATTATCTGAACACCACTGGCAATAACATGTTATAAATATTGCTGGAGATGAGATCATCAAACGCCTTCCAACACTGCATGTATAATTAGAGGGGTGTCATTAATCATGCGTTTCGGGGCTGTTTGGAGTAATAAGATTCAAAAAGTGACATTTATTAAGCCGGGGTGGCACTAAGCTCTCTGTTTATTACCTAAGATTCTTGACATCCTCTAGGAGCCAATGACATTACGGGTAAAACTACGGGTAAAACTGGTCCAAATATCCCAAAACAGACTTACGGTCTTTCACTCAAATTCTCCTGTTTCATATCCTCTTACACGTTTGTTTATCCTTGAAACGCACACACTTTCTTGAGGATTCTTGCCTGCTGCACCACAGAGTGTTGACCAGAGTTTTCTTGGCGCTATGCAGTGTCGTAATTATGCAACATTGATTAAAACACTTGTTTATTTATTTTATTTTATTTCACCTTTATTTAACCAGGTAGGCAAGTTGAGAACAAGTTCTCATTTGCAATTGCGACCTGGCCAAGATAAAGCAAAGCAGTTCGACACACAACAACACAGAGTTACACATGGAGTAAAACAAACATACAGTCAATAATACAGTAGAAAAATAAGTCTATATACAATGTGAGCAAATGAGGTGAGATAAGGGAGGTAAAGACAAAAAAGGCCATGGTGGCGAAGTAAATACAATATAGTAAGTAAAACACTGGAATGGTAGATTTTCAGTGGAAGAATGTGCAAAGTAGAAATATAAATAATGGGGTGCAAAGGAGCAAAATAAATAAATACAGTAGGGGAAGAGGTATTTGTTAGGGCTAAATTATAGATGGGCTATGTACAGGTGCAGTAATCTGTGAGCTGCTCTGACAGCTGGTGCTTAAAGCCTGTGAGGGAGATAAGTGTTTCCAGTTTCAGAGATTTTTGTAGTTCATCCCAGTCATTGGCAGCAGAGAACTGGAAGGAGAGGCGGCCAAAGGAGGAATTGGGTTTGGGGGTGACCAGAAAGATATACCTGCTGGAGAGCGTGCAACAGGTGGGTGCTGCTATGGGGACCAGTGAGCTAAGATAAGGGGGGACTTTACCTAGCAGGGTCTTGTAGATGGCCTGGAGCCAGTGGGTTTGGCGACGAGTATGAAGCGAAGGCCAGCCAACGAGAGCGTACAGGTCGCAGTGGTGGGTAGTATATGGGGCTTCGGTGACAAAACGGATGGCACTGTGGTAGACTGCATCCAATTTGTTGAGTAGGGTATTGGAGGCTGTTTTGTAAATGACATCGCCGAAGTCGAGGATCGGTAGGATGGTCAGTTTTACGAGGGTATGTTTGGCAGCATGAGTGAAGGATTCTTTGTTGCGAAATAGGAAGCCAATTCCAGATTTAACTTTGGATTGGAAATGTTTGATGTGAGTCTGGAAGGAGAGTTTTTACAGTCTAACCAGACACCTAGGTATTTGTAGTTGTCCACATATTCTAAGTCAGAACCGTCCAGAGTAGTGATGCTGGATGGGCGGGCAGGTGCAGGCAGCGATCGGTTGAAGAACATGCATTTAGTTTTACTTGTATTTAAGAGCAGTTGGAGGCCACGGAAGGAGAGTTGTATGGCATTGAAGCTCGTCTGGAGGGTTGTTAGCACAGTGTCCAAAGAAGGGCCAGAAGTATACAGAATGGTGTCGTCTGCGTAGAGATGGATCAGAGACTCACCAGAAGCAAGAGTGACACCATTGATGTATACAGAGAAGAGAGTTGGCCCAAGAATCGAACCCTGTGGCACCCCCATAGAGACTGCCAGAGGCCCGGACAACAGGCCCTCCGATTTGACTCACTGAACTCTATCAGAGAAGTAGTTGGTGCACCAGGCAAGGCAATCATTTGAGAAACCAAGGCTATCGAGTCTGCTGATGAGGATGTGGTGATTGACAAAGTCGAAAGCCTTGGCCAGGTCAATAAATACGGCTGCACAGTACTGTCGGGCCTCGCTAACCCCTTAGAACATCAATGAGCAGCCAAGTTGACAGCAACATTCTAACAGTAATAAATATATTTTATATATACTATCAGAAAAAAATATCATTTTGTTGTGTTTTTGAAAGTATTGGGTGTTTTTGAAAGTATTGGGTAATATTAGAATATGAAAAAAATGTATATTCAAAGAACACAATAGCATTTTCGTGAGCTTATGTTACTGTATGCTATGTGCTGCTGGGTGCTCACACTTGTGGAGCACATGGAACAGCGGTTAGTCTTGGAAAAAGTGATATTCTGAAAAAAAGGTAATTGTTTTAGAAAACGTGGAATCTGCTCTTTCTAATACTATATAGAAATCAAAACGTCTTTATAAAAAATTCAAATAGAATACGTCCGTTAAATACACTTATTTAGGTAAAGTCAAGGACGGAGTGACTCTAAAAATGATATTTCCATTTTAAATTAATATGCAGTCAAAATGACTGCCTCTGCGCTTCTAGTGTTAAGCCGCAGCTGATAAAACAATGTGACAATATCGTGGCCACTCATTAAATGGCTTATGCTAATTGCATTATAATCGTCGCTACAATAATTTTAATCAAACTCATCAGCAATTTACACGTATACTGATTCGTCGGCGGGGCCTGACTGGGGGGCACGGCATAATCATATCATAAAGCACAAAGAATCATTGTAAACCACACAGACAACCGACGGTGCAGGCTTCTTTTGCATGTGTTTGACCTGGGACTATTTGAAGGGTATGAATGAATCATCTCCATCTATCTACTCAGGCCAGCAGTGTTGATTCAGGTGGACAATGTCAAATAAGATAGAGCAAGCCTCAAACTAAATCCTTGTTTTCAAATCAAACTTTCTTGGTCACATGCAGTTGAAGTCGGAACTTAACACACTTAGGTTGGAGTCATTAAAACTCGTTTTTCAACCACTCCACAAATGTCTTGTTAACAAACTATAGTTTTAGAAGGTCGGTTATGAAACCTACTTTGTGCATGGAACATGTAATTTTTCCAACAATTGTTTACAGACAGAAAATTTCACTTAATCACAATTCCAGTGGGTCAGAAGTTTACATACACTAAGTTGACTGTGCCTTTAAACAGCTTGGAAAATTCCAGAAAATTATGTCATGGCTTTAGAAGCATCTGATAGGCTAATTGACATAATTTGAGTCAATTGGAGGTGTACCTGTGGATGTATTTCAAGGCCTAACTTCAAACTCAGTGCCTCTTTGCTTGACATCATGGGGAAAAATATAAATCAGCCAAGACAGAAAAAAAGTTGTAGACCTCCACAAGTCAGGTTCATTCTTGGGAGCAATTTCCAAATGCCTGAAGGTACCACGTTCATCTGTACAAACAATAGTACGCAAGTATAAACACCATGGGACCACGCAGCCGCCATACCGCTCAGGAAGGAGAAGCGTTCTGTCTCCTAGAGATGAACGTACTTTGGTGTGAAAAGTGAAAATCAATCCCAGAACAACAAGGACCTTGTGAAGATGCTGGAGGAAACAGGTACAAAAGTATCTATATCCACAGTAAAACAAGTCCTATATCGACATAACCTGAAAGGCCGCTCAGAAAAGAAGAAGAATCCACTGCTCCAAAACTGCCATAAAAAAGCCAGACTACGGTATCATTCTAAGCATGATTTGAAAACTGTTGTAATATCTTCATAGTGTTGTTTGGTTGAATAACTCAGGAAATGGTTGGTATTGACTTTCACACATGAAAGTGATCTCAAAGTCTGTAAAGATAAAGGACACCAGTTGTCTATGGGGACATGGGGACAAAGATCGTACTTTTTGGAGAAATGTCTTCTGGTCTGATGAAACAAAAATAGAACTGTTTGGCCATAATGACCACCATTATGTATGGAGGAAAAAAGGGGGGGGGTTGCAAGCCGAAGAACACCATCCCAACTGTGAAGGACGAGGGTGGCAGCATCATGTTGTGGGGGTGCTTTGCTGCATGAGGGACTGGTGCACTTCACAAAATAGATGGCATCATGAGGTAGGAAAATTAAGTGGATATGGTGAAGCAGCATCTCAAGACATCAGTCAGGAAGTTAAAGCTTGGTCGCAAATGGGTCATACTTCCATAGTTGTAGCAAAATGGCTTAAGGACAACAAAGTCAAGGTATTGGAGTGACCATCACAAAGCCCTGACCTCAGTCGGATAGAAAATTTGTGGGCAGAACTGAAAAAGCGTGTGCGAGCAAGGAGGCCTACAAACCTGACTCAGTTACACCAGCGCTGTCAGGAGGAATGGGACAAAATTCACCCAACTTATTGTGGGAAGCTTGTGGAAGGCTACCCAAAACGTTTGACCCAAGTTAAACAATTTAAAGGCAATGCTACCAAATACGAATTGAGTGTATGTAAACTTCGGACCCACTGGGAATGTGATGAAAGAAATAAAAGCTGAAATTAATCATTCTCATTCATTTCACATTCTTAAAATAAAGTGGTGATCCTAATTGACCTTTTTTACTAGGATTAAATGTTAGGAATTGTGAAAAACTTAGTTTAAATGTATTTGGCTAAGGTGTATGTAAACTTCCGACTTCAACTGTACGTGTTTAGCAGATGCCATTGTGGGTGTAGTGAAATTCTTGTGTTTATAGCTACAACAGTGCAGTAATATCTAACATTTTCACAACAATTCACACAAATCTAAAGTAAGGAATGGAATTAAAATTATATAAATATTTGGACGAGCAATGCCAGAGCGCCATAGACTGATACAGTAATATACAATATCATTTTGTGATGGTCTGACTGCTACGAAGAGCATTGGGAACCACCCAGGGTCATCAATCACATAAAATCATTAAACAAATGTAGTCATTATTTCTAAGGGGAAATATGTTCAGAGACACAGTGATTTGTTCAAAGACCCATATGTATGTCATGTTTATGTTAATGATCTGCTATAGAGAGGGAGAAACATGTTTTGGCTGACAGCAAACCGAATAGAAAACATGTTTTCCCCTCCGTGTAAACGTGGAAGAGCATTGACATATGCAAAACATACTACATGGCAGTTAACCAATTAAAACACTAACTCAGCCTGTAGCCAGATACAGTAGTTCCTGGCCAGCAACTCATGCAGTGGCACTTTCCCAGGATACTGTACGCTTCTCTATCCAGAGGCAGCCTTCTATGAATAACTGAGCTATATAATAATAATAAAAGTCCCATAGCTTGACTGATGCTGGATCCGTAGGTGTTAGTGAAGTTAGTGTACTCGCCCAAACTTAATTTAAAATATGCAAATTTGCTCTTAACGATATGTAGGACAGTAAGAGGCAATTTCAACATTTTAGTTTAATTAGATACTTTTTGCCTTTTCACACTGCTCAATTATTTATGTATACGATGAACCATTTGCATTTACTTGCCACACTTCAGAAGACACATCATTGATGGTGTGCCCATTCAGGATAGAAGGCCTGAAATAGCAATATAGTGGAAGGATAAGAAGAATATGAAGCATAAAAATCTACAGTTAAAGTCGGAAGTGCACCAGTCCCTCCTGCAGCAAAGCACCCCCACAACATGATGCTGCCACCTCACAGTTGGGATGGTGTTCTTCGGCTTGCAAGCATCCCCCTTTTTCCTCCAAACATACTGTCATTATGGTCAAAAAGTTATATTTTTGTTTCATCAGACCAGAGGACATTTCTCCAAAAAGTACAATCTTTGTCCCCATGTGCAGTTGCAAACAGTAGTCTGTCTTTTTTTAAGGCGGTTTTGAAGCAGTGGTTTCTTCCTTGCTGTGCAGCCTTTCAGGTTATGTCGATATAGGACTCGTTTAACTGTGGATATACTTTTGTACCTGTTTCCTCCAGCATCTTTTAAAGGTCCTTTGCTGTTGTTCTGGGATTGATTTGCACTTTTCGCACCGAAGTACGTTCATATCTAGGAGACAGAACGCATCTCCTCCCTGAGTGGTATGACAGCTGCGTGGTCCCATGGTGTTTATACTTATGTGCTATTGTTTGTACAGATGACCGTGGTACCTTCAGACATTTGGAAATTGCTCCCAAGGATGAACCAGACTTGTGGACGTCTACAATTGTATTCTGAGGTCTTGGCTGATTTCTTTTGATTTTTGCATGATGTCAAGCAAAGAGGCACTGAGTTTGAAGTTAGACCTTGAAATACATCCACAGGAACACCTCCAATTGATTCAAATGATGTCAATTAGCCTATCAGAAGCTTCTAAAGCCATGACATAATTTTCTTTTCTTTTCCAAGCTGTTTAAAGGCACAGTCAATTTACTCTATGTACACTTCTGACCCTTTGAAATTGTGATACAGTGAATAATTTGTGAAATAATCTGCTGTAAACAATTGTTGGAAAAATTACTTGTGTCATGCACAAAGTAGATGTCCTAACCGACTTGCCAAAACTATAGTTTGTTAATAAGAACGTTGGGGAGTGGTTGAAAAACGAGTTTTAATGACTCCAACCTAAGTGTATGTAAACTTCCGACTTCAACTGTAGTTTTATAAAGTAGAGCAGTTGTGTGCCTTGGACAAGATGGCAAAGCACCTAAACTGGTCAAGAAAAGTAAGATTTACTTCAATAATTTTCGATGTTACACAAAGGTCTTTCTCAAACTCCTTTCATTAAGTTGTTGATTTAGTTTTTCCTTCCATTGGGAATACTGTACTGACGTATTCCGTGATAGGGAAATGTTTCAACTTCATATTCATCATCTCCAGCACCACCCCAACATCAACATATGTGAAAATGGTTTCCTATGTTTTGTAATAAAAAAGATAACAGAAGATAAGTGTTTCCAACTACATGATCGGTGTGCATCATGTGATTTTAACCAATTATGAGTAGGCAGTGCTTACTAATTGCCTACTAATTGTCAACTAATTGGTTGATGATTTACTACAAAACATAAAATAGAGCCATTTTCACATAGCTTGATGTTGGGGTGGTGCTGAAGATGATATGATTTAGAAAAATGTCCCTTTAAGACAACCAATAAAATGAACGTATCCACAATCCAATAGAACAAACGTTAGAGAATACAGTGATTCTGGGTCCGTTGTTCACTGTTGGGAATATTGGCCTGGACAGCAGAATATATGCCAGTCACCATTAAAGGTGTGGTCCAATACATTGTTTACCCCGTCCTCACCATTTAATTAGCTGTCATTGATTTGTGTTGACGCAGTGCAGTTTATGTACCTTCCCTCTCTGTGTAATTCCACCGTGTTTCCGTGAAGTTTTGGAAACAAAGAAGGCATGTATTTAAATTAATTTAGCATTTAAGTACATTTCGATCCAAAATAATGCAATTCCCTATGATTTATTTTGTTTTCTACACATTGTCTGGGATATATACAGGTCTATACAGTGACATTAAATCGCTTTCATTATCGGAAGTCTCCTTATGCCCCTTAGATTAGGTGTCTTATTAGAAATGTAGTTAATGGATTGCTGATAATACATCAACGTCTCCCTGCACACAATTTGGAGAGGAAATAAATTAGAAATCAACATTGCAATTTGGTTTCCCCAGCATTTTGTAGTTATGAAAATTGAGTTTAGAGGAAATTAATTATAGTCAGTTTGGGAGAGTAGGGGCCCAAAATTGTCAAAGCATTTTCAATGGGACATTTAAAAAGAAAAGTTAATTGCAAAACAGCATGGAAAATGTTAAAATCAGCTACTGAACCAATTCTAGATACACTTGAGTTAAACTAGTTCAAATTGCATTGGAGAAAGGGCTGCGGAGTGCTCTACTGTATGTACTCACAAGCAGGTCCACACAAACAAAATTACGAGGCATAGTTAATATATTTTTGTGAGCCTTCGGAAGCACATTACAGACAAAACTCCACCTGTGTCATCTGAGACAGAACAGAGGTTTTAAAATCCAGACATATCATTAGAAATATGTCAGAATGCTGACATTTAACCATAGTAGTTATACGTCACCTCACCTCTAGTTCAATTACATGTCATTTTAGCAGACACTTTTATCCAAAGTGAGAGTATGTAAGAGTACATTTATTGTATGGGAAACCCCAGCGCAAATCAAACCCACAATCCTGATGTTGCAAGTGCCATGGTCTACCACTTGAGCCACACAGGATCATGCCACGGCTATGGCTTGAAGAATAACAGGACAAATTTGGTGCTAGGGAGGAAGTGGGGGTGTTATTTAGGGCATGCAACATCGAGTGGGAAACCACATTTTGTGAGTTTCCCACTCGGTGTTGAATGACCCCAATACATCCCCACCTCCTCCCTATCACCAGATTTCTCCTGTTATCCTTGTGACATATAACTAATGTCAGCTTCAGTGACATACAACTAAAATGGTTAAAAGTCACTATATGGGTCTTGAGGTCAGCAAAACAACTCATTATAATCCTTCCCCTGTAGTCTAATCAGAATAATATTGTTTTACAATGCTGTGTGCGCACTTTCCTTTCGTGTCTCAGTCCAACCAAAGATTGCAAATATGACACAAAACTAGTCCGTTTGATTGACAACTCCCATTAACTCAGACACAAGGCATAACATACATTTTCAGACTAGAGGGGCTGACCACACACATGCATGCGTTTGGTCGACGCCATCAAAATTATTGTCCAATAAAGAAAGTGACTTTCGAGGCATGCCAAATTCCCCCTACAGTCAAATGACTAAATATTCCAAACCCAACAAGCCCAAAATACAGTATTTGCCCACACAGCCTCATAACTAGAGTCTGTGGAAGACTACAATGGAATGCTATGTATTGATATGCTGTTACAAGTCTGGAACAATGGAACATTCAAAAGCCACCCACTGAGTTGACTAAGTCATGAATAAATGTGCCATCAATTTGTCTAGTATCAAGATCATGCATTAATTTATGAATAGTAAGGACTGCACTGAAAATCACTGTGCGACCTCTGTTGATGAGTTTGATCTGTCGAAACTCCTCTTTTCAATTGCCAATTGTAAGCCACCCCTGCTTGAGAAAAAGCACGGTAATACAGTACATATTTACATTCACGCTATGAGACAAGATTACATGGACACCAGTCGACAAAATGAAACCAGGCAACCCGTGGATGATGATCAGTGGTGAAAAGTACTTAAAACCGTATACTGCAGTGGGCTAAATTAGGGTCACACAGAGTGTTTCTTGATCTTGGTCAAAAGTATACACCTCACACACATGGTTATGGGCTTACAAAAAAGAAAACACATGCACCATGTCAGATATACTGCAGAGTCTAAATGTATTCCATTTTGAGTTTGCATCCCTATATTACACTTTATATACATCACAGAAGACTGAAATATAACAAAACGGTTTGACATAGAAACACCAGCGTTTATTTTGTATGTTTATGAAATTATGAAAGATATGAATAACATTCCACCCATGAGGCCACTAGGTCATTTGACTGCAGGAAAAGGGTACGTACAAAATTACAACAAGTCGTTTTTGGGGGTATCTGTCCTTTGCTTTACTATTTATATTTTTTACGACTTTTACTTTTACTTCACTACATTCCTAAAGAAAATAATGTACTTTTTACTCCATACTTTTCCCCTGACACCCAAAAGTACTTGTTACATTTGAATGCATAGCAGGACAGAAAAATGGTCCAATTCACACACTTATCAAGAGAACATCCCTGGTCATCGCTACTGCCTCTGATCCACCAGAATCACTAAGCACAAATGCATCTTTTGTAAATGATGTCTGAGTGTAGTAGTGTGCACCTGGCTATCTGTAAATAAATGTTAAAAAAAACACTAACATTGTGCCATCTGGTTTGCTTAATATAAAGAATTTGAAATTATTTAATTTTGACACTTAAGTATATTTTAGCAATTACATTTACTTTTGATACTTACAGTTGAAGTCTGAAGTTTATATACAACTTAGCCAAATACATTTAAACTCAGTTTTTCATAATTCCTGACATTTAATCTCAGTAAAAATTACCTGATTTAGGTCAGTTAGGATCACCACTTCATTTTAAGAATGTGAAACGTAGAGAGAATGATTTATTTCGGCTTTTATTTCTTTCATCACATTCCCAGTGAGTCAGAAGTTTACATACACTCAGTTAGTATTTGGTAGCATTGCCTTTGAATTGTTTAACTTGTATCAAACATTTTGGGTAGCCTTCCACAAGCTTCCCACAATAAATTGGGTGAATTTTGGTCCATTCCTCCTGACAGACCTAGTGTAACTGAGTCAGGTTTGTAGGCCTCCTTGCTCGCACACGCTTTTTCAGTTCTGCCGACAAATGTTCTATCGGACTGAGGTCAGGGCTTTGTGATGGCCACTCCAATACCTTGACTTTGTTGTCCCTAAGCTATTTTGCCACAACTTTGGAAGTATGCTTGGGGTCATTGTCCATTTGGAAGACCCATTTGCGACAAGCTTTAACTTCCTGACTGATGCCTTGAGATGTTGCTTCAATATATCCACATCATATTCCTACCTCATGATGCCATCTATTTTGTGAAGTGCACCAGTCCCTCCTGCAGCAAAGCACCCCCACAACATGATGCTGCCATCCCCGTGCTTCACGGTTGGGATGGTGTTCTTCGGCTTGCAAGCATCCCCCTTTTTTCTCCAAACATAACGATGGTCATTATGGCCAAACATTTCTATTTTTGTTTCATCAGACCAGAGGTCATTTCTCCAAAAAGTATGATCTTTGTCCCTATGTGCAGTTGCAAACCATTGTCTGTCTTTTTTAATGGCGGTTTTGGAGCAGTGGCTTCTTCCTTGCTGAGCGGCCTTTCAGGTCATTTCGATATAGGACTCGTTTTACTGTGAATTTAGATACTTTTGAACCTGTTTCCTCCAGCATCTTCACAAGGTCCTTTGCTGTTGTTCTGGGATTAATTTGCACTTTTCGCACCAAAGTACGTTCATCTCTAGGAGACAGAACGCGTCTCCTTCCTGAGCGGTATGACGGCTGCGTGGTGTTTATACTTGCGTACTATTGTTTGTACAGATGAATGTGGTACCTTCAGGCGTTTGGAACTTGCTCCCAAGGATGAACCAGACTTGTGGAGGTCTACAATTTATTTCTGAGGACTTAGCTGACTTCTTTTGATTTTCCCATGATGTCAAGCAAAGAGGCACTGAGTTTGAAGGTAGGCCTTAAAATACATCCACAGGTACACCTACAACTGATACAAATGACGTTCATTAGTCTATCAGAAGCTTCTAAAGCCATGACGTCATTTTCTGGAATTTTCCAAGCTGTTTAAAGGCGGTGTCAACTTAGTGTATGTGTACTTCTGACCCACTGGAATTGTGGTACAGTGGATTATTAGTGAAATAATCTTTCTGTAAACAATTGTTAGGAAAATGACTCGTGTCATGCACAAAGTAGGTGTCCTAACCGACTTTAACAAGAAATTTGTGGAGTGGTTGAAAAACGAGTTTTAATGACTCCAAAACTAAGTGTATGTAAACTTCCTACTTCAACTGTAAGTATATTTAAAACCAAATACTTAGATTTTTACTCAAGTAGTATTTTACTGGGTGACATTCACTTTAATTAAGGTATTTTGGACTTTTTCCACCACTGATGATAATACAAGTAGAATGTGTTAGCTACGGTAGGCATTGACATTGCAAATTGGCTTCCCAAACTCAATCTTTCAGAGTTCATTACAGGGCAATATCGATTCAATAAGGGACGTAGGTGGTCTCTAGAATATCAGACGTCACATGATGACTATGTGGGAAACACTGAATGACTCCTTTTGTGTACATGGGTTATGTCGATAAATGGACTTCCTACGGTCTGATGTATGTTTTTGTAGCCCCAGAAACGGAATACAATGGCCTATTCATGACTTGACATGGTGGGTAAAGCTGGAGAGACCAAAAGTATATGGATTGACTGGCATTAGATCTACAGTACCCGCATAGATGTGTGAATATAATATATGCATATTGATGGCTATCAATGGGGGTTTGGCTCAACAAAGGGGCGATTTAGAGTTTGGCGGTTAGTGGAGATGGTGGGTTTGACATTAGCATGCAAGACATTCCATATGAAGACTGTCTGGAGTTGTATCGCGCTACACGGTTTATTAGTCACATGCGCCGAATACAACAGGTATGTTGTCCTGTATGTACAACTCCACTAACCTTACAGTGGAATGCTTACTTACGAGACCCTAACGGACAGTGCAGATTACAAAATACGGATAAGAATTAGAGATAAAAGTAACAAGTAATTAAAGAGGAGCAATAAAAAATAACAATATATACAGGGGGGTGCCGGTACCGGGTAGTTGAGGTAGTATGTACATCTAAGTAGAATTAATAAATTAATGTGATTATGCATAGATGACAACAGAGAGTGGCAGTGGTGCAGAGGGAGGGCAATGTGAATAGTCTGGGTAGCCATTTGACTAGATGTTCAAGAAACGTATGGCTTGGGGGTAGAAGCTGTTTAGAAGCCTCTTGGACCTAGACTTGGTGCCCTGCTACCGCTTGCCGTGGGGTAGCAGAGAGAACAGTCTATGACTAGGGTGGCTGGAGTCTTTGACCATTTTTAGGGCCTTCCTCTGACACCGCCTGGTATAGAGGTCCTGGATGGCAGGAAGCTTGGCCTTCCTGCCATCTTCTGGTTGGGGTATGTATGTACGGTCACTGTGGGGACGACGTCATCGATGCACTTATTGATGAATCCAATGACAGATGTGGTGTACTCCTCAATGCCATTGGATGAATCCCGGAACATATTCCAGTCTGTGCTACAAAAACTGTCCTGTAGCTCAGCATCTGCTTCATCTGACCACTTTTTTATTGACCGAGTCACTTGTGCTTCCTGCTTTAATTTTTGCTTGTAAGCAGGAATCAGGAGGATGGAATTATGGTCAGATTTGCCAAATGGAGGGTGAGGGAGAGCTTTGAATGCATCTCTGTGTGTGGAGTATAGGTGGTCCAGAGTTCTTTTCCCTCTGGTTGCACATTTAACATGTTGATAGAAATTAGGTAAAACTGATTTAAGTTTCCTTGCATTAAAGTCCCCGGCTACTAGGAGCGCCGCCTCTGGGTGACCGTTTTCTTGTTTGATTATGGTGGAATACAATCTGATTCTTCAAAGACAATGCTGTATGTACATCAACATAGTAGAGCAGCAGAGTCAACTAAGGATAGCTTTCAACAAGGATTTTCAATTACAGGATTCAGTGTCTACTGGCATTAATCATTTCTTAATCAATGCACACACGCACAGACATACCCACGAACACACACACACGTACATGCATGAATACGCACTTGTGTATACTCACCCATATATTCATAGACAGTTACTGTACACACACGCAGCTGCAAATGTAGCACATATGAAAAACATTGTGGCAAACCTGTCCCTTTGTGTATTACAGTTTATCAGACCTGGGTTAACACATGACTGCCTTCTGATTACAGGGAAGACATACTGGGGGGAGTTGGTTAACTCAATGGGCCCGTTTCCACACAACATGGAAGGCACAGCAATGAGAGGATATACACCGGTTCCAAAATGATTGACACCCTTGACTCTTGAGAGCCTCAGATGAAAGATGTCTATTAGTCATTTGAACAGTCTCCAGCTCCATGATTGTGATGGGATTTCATGTTGAAATACTACAGTGAGTTAAATAGATAATGTTACATTAGCATACAGTGGCGTCTAAAATTATTAACACCTTTGATGAATATAAACTGTTTTTAAACCGTGAGATTGTTAGATTATTCTGTGATTACGGTGTCAGCGAGGTAAAAAGTTATCTGAAAGTGTCAGGTCAGATTTGCTTAGGTTTCCATGTGATTGAGCTACACAACAGGCATTGACTCAGTATTCAGACGGACTTTCCTCCCTTCACAGTCACTTCTGTTCTCACATTGTGTCTGTCCCTGTACTGTGAGCAGGCTACCTCGCTATGCTACAACCCAGAGAGAGCGATTCGGGTAACCACAAGTAGAACTCAAATTTAAACTCTGTATTGTGTGAGTGTACACGTGCTTGCGTGCATGCATATGCTGGCGTGTGTGTGGGTGCCTGCATGCATTTGTTTGTGTATGTGCAAGTGTTTGTTTGTGTGTGTGTGTGTGTGTGTGTGGCCACATATGACTGGGAGGTTATGGCAGGTGATTTACCACTCCCAGTAATCTGGCGTGGAATTCGCCCAATTAGCTCCCCGTTATTATGTTAACGAATCATTTCAACAGCATCGCCTTAAACATTAGCATAATGGAGCCGCCAATGGAGCATACAGTATTAAAATGGAAAGGTTGTCTCTGTGGCACTACACTACCTGCATGACATTTCACTTCTGAAGTGGGACTGTGCTGTACCTATTATTCATGCCTGTGTAATTTCAGAGTCTGGGCAAGAACACAGACGTAGGCCAGGTATAATTGCTGAGTACAATATCATCACCTACACAAGTTTTTTTTGTCTATAATGTTGAGTGAAGGCGCATGTAGCTACAGTATATGATAGATAGAGGGAGAGTTACTTACAGCCTAACTGATATCATAACAATGAACAGGCCCTAGACGAAGACACAACACAAGCCTTTCAGGGACAATATCAAACAAGAGGACAAAGCTGTGTGGTGCTGCTGATAACGAAAAAGTGATGGTAATCGAAATTGGAGAGAGGAGAGAGACTTCTACTGCAGTGGAGGTTCCATTGTGTGGAGAGATGGAAGTCTTAATAGTAGCATCATTGCTTGTCTGCTGGCTTCTTCTCTCTTTTTCTGGATAATTCTCTCTAATTCTGGTTCTCTGTTTTAAATTCTGGCTGGTTGCTTCACTCTAATGCCGTCGCTCTCTGCACCGCTACAAATGAGCCCTCGCTCCCTGGTTCGACCAATAATAATCTTACATTGTATCAGTCATCAAGGTCTCAAATAGGTATTCTTTTGAGATCCACTCCGACCGCTGTAACTATGATTGAGGTATGTTACTCTGCCGGCTCAATCCAAGAGAACTGATCAGCATAGGGGCTGACAGAAGGCCCCGGACTAATGACTTTTTTAGCCCCCGCCATCTGAAAACGACCTTCTCTGTGGGCAGGCAATTATTGTCAGCCACAGGCTTCTCTCTCTCTCTCGCTCTCTGCCCTCGTTTCAAAGTTGCTGTTGTCTAATAGTGGGGGCAAGAAGATACTTGATACTCCGGCTGCATGACAACACCTCAAACCCCCCTTCGCCCAAGGGGACGTCGATCAAAAGTTTTGCGAGAAGGTATAAAAAAAGCCATTCTGTTTCCTGTCAATGCAGCGTTGTCCATACGCCTGTTAAATGTTTCTATTTATTTACTAAGGCCCTGATTCCGACCCAAGTTAGGCATGTGTAAATGGAGCCGTATTCCCTTTCTAGTTCTCTTTATGCGTATCCTGACCTTGAACTTAAGCATGAGAATAACCAGCTATTCATCCTATTCGTTAGGAAGGATGGCGATTGAATAAATGATGGCATGGCGGAGGTGTCTACTGATACTTAATTCCACCACCTTTACGCGCGAGGAAACCAGTGGAAAAAGCATCTACCTAATTTTTATTCTGATAGAAATAACAGCATTCTCCCTGCACTGTAACTTATGGATAAGCCCTATTGATAAGAGCTGGGTAAATGAATAATCCGTTTGGAGAAGAGGATTGTAAATACACATAGTAATTGTTTTAGATTATATTTGTTTTATATTTTGTTTTTGTTTTAGATTTATATTTTTAGATTATAATGTGAAACCAGCCATATGGGAGCAAACTGAAAATCCTATCAACATGACTTGTATTACGGCCCCTTTTCCACAGTAAATTAGGATATAAATAGCTGTGCTGTTATTCCGAATTTTAATTGTTTGCCCTCATAATTTAAGCGGGTGAAATTTGGACACTCAAGCTATAGGCTTCTGTAGGACTGAAACGGCTTGATGTATGTGCTTTTCTCTGGTTTATTTTACAATTTGTATCATGTTAAATATCGCTAGCATTAATGGATCATTAGGCTAACATTGTGCAATAATTTGGGACATGTAACCTATTTTAACAGTTATGGAACTGTCATACAGATCCATGATTAGAGAGAATTAGGGTAGATTTATAGGACTATTGTTCAACCCCTATTGTAATTTTTAATTTTTTTATCTTCAAATATTTAATAGATTGACCATGAATATGACAACTTTTATGATGAATCAAACCACTATTTTTTTATTTATCAATGTATTCTGTGCGCAAAGACGCTCCAAACCAGTTTTTTTTTTAATGATTCATACATACGTTCCTAACCATAAAATGTTCCTAAATAATCTACAAGATTAGAGTATTTTTTAATCTACCAGTTTGTGCTGAAATTGAGACAAAGACGCTATTTTCTGAATCCATTCTCCCTATGTATTCTACTCTATTTAAAAGGATGGCTTAAGATAAATGTACTGAAAACCAGTGGATGAACCTCGGAGGAGGAAGGGGGGACCATCCTACTCAGTGAATTTCATAAAACTAAAAAGTGGAACATTAAAGTAATCCCTTTTAGATAAAACTATGCTAAATATAGTCACATAGTCACTAAAAATACACTGTTTTGCAATGAAGGTCTACAGTAGGGGGCCAAGTGGTGCAGCGTTCTAAGGCACTGCATCGCAGTGCTAGAGGTGTCACTACAGACCTGGGTTCGATCCCGGGCTGTATCACAACCGTCCGTGATCGGGTGTCCCATAGGGCGGTGCACAATTGGCCCAGCGTTGTCCGGGTTAGGGGAGGGTTTGGCCGGGGTAGGCCGTCATTGTAAATAAGAATTTGTTCTTAATTAACTTGCCTAGTTAAATAAAGGTTCAATAAAAATGTAAAATAAAATAGTCAGAGGACAGATAGTTTCTGAGCTCCTCTGGGTACATTGACTTCAATACAAATCTAGGAGACTCATGGTTCTCACCCCCTTCTATAGAATTACACAGTAATTATGACAACTTCCGGAGGACGTTCTCCAACCTATCCGAGCTCTTGCAGCATGAACTGACATGTTGTCCACTCAATAAAATGATCAGAGAATGAATCTAGTATTGAAAGCATAAGCTACAGCTAGCTAGCACCGCAGTGCATAAAATGTGGTGAGTAGCTGACTCAAAGAGAGATAAAGACAATAGCTGAACAGTTTTGAACAAATTAATTTCTTCAAAAATTAAGGAGAAACAAAAGAGTGAGAGAGAGCTAGCTATATTTGGTTGTATTTGATTTTAAATAGCAAGTGAATGCAGCTAGCTAGTTTAGCCTACTCAAACACCCGGCTCGCTATGATAGCTAGCTGGCTATGGCTATCCAACACTAGAACTCTTCCAAGTCAAGGGAATCTTTTGTTTTTATTAATTTATTGCCACCGGGGCCCACCAGTGTAACTGCTAAACTGCTTCCTGACTGTACACTGAACTGCATAATTATAGCGGGTTTACTTACACGTTCATTCTAGCAGCTATGTTGACTATGACGTGACAACAATGTAGGCTGTTTGTAGCGGTTAGTGGTCATGATATGAAGGTCTGGCTTGAAATGTTTTTTTTTGTTCACCTGGTCACAGACAGCTGACGTGTTGTCCACAAGAGAAGAGGAAAGCTGATAGGAGGAGAATGTGCCGATTCTGTTGAAAAGCGCTTCTTAAACGGAAACAAAGGGAACAAAACGGGTATAAACATACCTGAATTTGTCCAATAGAAATTCTAATTTGCAAATATTGGACTAATGATTACACCCTAGATCAGCTAGATGCAGTTAAATTTAAGTAGCATGTTGTAGCCTGAACCTATCGATGTTACATTGAGCTGGGTGAATGGAATACGACAGTCATCCAATATGCTGTAATAGAAATAAGAAAAAAAATCATCCTCTCTCATCTTAAACGGCACCAACCGCTACTGCTGAAAACCCTATTGAATGAAAACTCCATGAGTTGGCCAGCAAGTGGGAGGGTTCTCAATGGTTGAATTACATGTATTCAACGAGCGCAAAGGAACCACGTCTGTAAAGCCCATTGTGCACCTTCATAAGATAAGTATTAATACCAACTACTGAGAAGGGCCTTAGAAAGGCATAATTTCCTACCTGTTTGACAGATAAGTTTCAAGTTGTATTAGTTATATGTACATGGTATACACTGTCCAATGAAATGCAAATGAATACGAATATAAAGTAAATGGCTCAGTAGAATTGAATAATTGTCTTTGCGTAAGTATAATACAGGAAGGCACAATTTATAGTACAAAAATTACACGTGTTTTAGGGAAGCGGAATTGGGGGACAAGTGATTACATTGTGTAGAATTTTGCAATCAGAATAAGAGTCTGGTAGCAGCGGTTGTGATCTGTGTGTAGCGTGTGTGTGTGTGTGTGTGTGTGTGTGTGTGTGTGTGTGTGTATGTCCGATCCTGTTGGTATCAGGCGATTTGTTGGCAGAAGCATGACAATGTGTATGTCTCCTACAAATCATTCCTTAAGTTCTAGACTGGTAATGAAGCTGGTAATGAATGGTGTGCCTGTTGAACAAGTTTAGGAGACTAAATTACTTGGCGTTACCTTAGATTGTAAACTGTCATGGTCAAAACATATAGATTCAATGGGTGTAAAGATTGGGAGAGGTCTGTCCGTAATAAAGAGATGCTCTGCTTTTTTGACACCACACTCCAAAAAGCAAGTTCTCCAGGCTCTAGTTTTGTCTAATCTTGATTATTGTCCAGTCGTGTGGTCCAGTGCTGCAAGGAAAGACCTAGGTAAGCTGCAGCTGGCCCAAAACAGAGCAACACGTTTTGCTCTTCATTGTAATCAGAGGGCTGATGTAAACACTATGCATGCCAGTCTCTCTTGGATAAGAGTTGAGGAGAGATTGACTGCATCACTTCTTTTTATTTGAAACACTCATGTGTTGGAAATCCCACAATGTTTGCATAGTCAATTTACACACAGCTCTGACACACACTCTTACAAAACCAAACATGCCACCAGGGGTCCAAATCCAGAACAAATTCAAATTCAAGAATGCGTACAGTATTATATAGACCCCTTCAAACAGCAAACCTGGTTTCAAAAAACAGATAAAGCAACGACTCTCCCCTATTTGACCTAGATAGTTTGTGTGTATGCATTGATATGTAGGCGTCATGTGCCTTTAATTTTTTTTTATGTAGTTCTGTCCTTGAGCTGTTCTTGTCTATTGATTGATGATGTTCTGTTACCTCGATGAACCTGTACCCCCACACATTGACTCGGTACCGGTACCCCCTGCATATAGACTCGTTATTATTATTTTATTGTGTTACTTTTTATAATTCTTTACTTTAGTTTATTTGGTAAATATTTTCTTAACTCCTCTTGAATTGCACTGTTGGTTAAGGGCTTGTAAGACAGCCTTTCACGGTAAAGTCTACACTTGTTGTATTCGGCGCATGTGACAAATAAAGTTTGATTTGATTGAGTGTTGGCTTTCCATGTGACATCACCATGCAGTAAATTAGTTAATAGGGAAATAAGAAAGAGAGTTCCAAACCTCTTTGCCAATAACTATATTTTTCGGCTTTCCCATCTCAACTGAAACTCCCAGACAGTCCTAGCAACATTTTTGCTTGAGAAATTGCTCTTTGCTAAGAAGCTATTTTTATTGATTTTTGACCATTTTAATTTAAACCAATCACAGTAAAGTACTTAATTGTTAGAAATTATTTGATATTGAGATAAAAGATGGCAGCATTGGACTTTTAGAGATTTAGAGAGTAGAAGCAGAGGTTGGAAGGAGATAGTATTGTTTGGTTTGAGCACATTTAAGTAACATTTCTCAATTAATGCCCCCTTTCGCCTCCCCTGATGGGTGTTTTATCAACTTGGTGCATACTAATTTGTTTACAGGCAACACCAAAATGGAACATCAGAAAACACCAAATTAGCAACACAATGGCATGGCTGGAGCCTGTCGATACATGCTAGAGCACAATGGGAAATGATAAAAGAGTGGAAATGTGATATTGAAAACCTATTTCAAAAGCGCTTCAAACAGAGAGACCTAATAGAGACCTGTATACGCATTGAATTGAACATAGCCTGTGGCAATCAATTTCCCTTTTTCTATGTTATTATGTTATTATTTGATACAATCTTTTCAAACAATTAAAAGGTTTTCATCATGCTGCCCTCACTGCGCTTGCCCAGGATTGAACACGTGCTGTTTGTAATATGCAGTGTGCATCAATAACCAGACTGTTCATCCGAAAACAAAACAGACAAGACACAGATAAGGCCGTATCACATCTGGCCGTGATTGGGAGTCCCATAGAGTGGCACACAATTGGCCCAGCGTCATCCGGGTTTGGCCAGGGTAGGCCGTCATTGTAAATAAGAATTTGTTCTTAACTGGCTTGCCTAGTTAAATAAAGGTTAAAAAATATATATATTTTTAAATAAGGCAAAGGAGGGATTTATCAAAGGACCCGTTGAACTAAAGTAACATTTTTATCAGGAAATGCAATTCATGATTAAATGCAGCGTATGTTTCTGTTGTTCATCGAAATGCATTTTCATACCTCTAACTACAGTACTAAACAAACCAATGCTTTCAGTCCTCTATACCAGTGCATAGACTGAGGACCTGTTCGTCTAATCCTAACATGAATCCTTCTTTCCTTTCTTCCTTCGTTCAAGGTTTCTTGTGGTAATCACTGATCTGACATGATGACATCTGGCAGAGGAAAGCTTGATCAAGTCCGATCAGTGAATGGAGGGAGGAAGGGAGGATGCTTCAGTACTTGAACAGGGTCTGCGCTTGATTCAACCTGCCAATTATCTATTCAGTTGTCAAAATTGAGTGTCTGTAATGCCACTGTCTCAGTGCCCATGTGGAAGATACCATCTGATCACAGAGCATATGCGTTCAACCTATGCCCCATGAGACAAAATCAACTCCTGCATTAATTGCATTGATGGGGAGCTGATATGCAATTTGCACTCAATTACGCCGCATGACACAGATGTGAGAGGGACATCAGCACACTGGCAAAGCACTACCTTTCCCTAAAATGTAATTTACTACCACATCTTACTACCACATCTACAACTCCTGACAATGGTACAGTTGAAAGATGTTTGTGTAACGCCTTTAGTTTTTCACTGCCTTGTGGCACTGAATCAATAGACAGGCTAAGCCCACATCAACAATCTTTGCTAACTCTTTGCTTTGCTTGTAACAAAACATTTTGTGTAATAGATGGCAATAAGAATGAGTTGGAAAGGGCATCGGAGTCAAAGAAAGGTTCACATTTACAGAGGACTATTTTGAACACTTACGCCCTGTTGTAAACGAGTGCAAATGCATAATGATGCCCGATGTTGGCCTTTGTAACATTTTTCACTTTGTTTGTCATTAATTGGGAAGAAATACAACCTTCATGGGAGTGAAGCGTAAATACTCTACCGGCGGCACGGTGCAGCTGAATGAGATCGCTTGAGGTGGTCCGCTTTCAATCAGTTGGAACAATTTGTTTCACTTACCTAAGAAAGAGAATAAAATAAAAACACATGCATTACATTAAGAATAAAACATGTTTATCGCATGGACAGGAATAGTAAAAGGTATTGAAATTATTCTAAAGCATAAGTAAACACTGATATGTGACAAAGTCAAACATTTTATTTGCATTTAAATTCAAATTGTTGTAACTATCATCGGATGCAATTGTTAGAGCTTCACAATGAACATCTACGTTATACAGTAGACACACCTCATAAAAGTATCCATCCCTTTCACTGTGATCTGTACATTCTTTCATTTAGGGGGTAGATAAGTTTTAAAATTGCAGATAGATTGTGGCTTCCATCCATTTCCAATCCCCTATATATTTTTTGGGGTATATACAAATTGAAGTCGGAAGTTTACATACACCTTAGCCAAATACATTTAAACTCAGTCTTTCACAATTCCTGACATTTAATCCCTGTAAAAATGCCCTGTCTTAGGTCAGTTAGGATCACCACTTTATTTTAAGAATGTGAATGTTTTCCCTTCCCATTAAGCTGTAGCAATGTAAACAATATGTACACGTGATTTGTATACAGTGATTGTGGTCAACCAAAGCTGTGACGTAAACATGATCTAAAATACTGTGCTGAATTGACCTCAACTTCAGTCAACAGAATAATTCCAATACAGAGGTTTGGATATTGAAATCAGTAGTTCTGGGGGCATAGCAGGTCTATGGCAAAGGCAAGGGTAAGAAGTCTCAGTATTAGCCTCTGCATGGACGTTTGCAGTCAGATACAGTGTCAGTTGAAGTCCCCTGAGATTGTCATTATTATGCTTGCGCTCAGCCGACGCTTGTCAGTTTAGTCAAATACGTCAGGGAAAACCTTTCTCGAGCATTCGTCTAACATGTCACTGGGGAGTGGAATCTGATGAGTTGAACTTGAGGTAAAAGCATATTTATGCAAAACATATACATATATACAGTAAATATAGCGTGGGGAGAGGAAATGGGATGCATTGTGTGGACACAATGTCATTGTGGATTTGATCATTATGCATGTGGGAAGATAATAAGGAAAATATGTGACCTTACATTAAATTAACTGACCTCCAACCAGGTAAACCTCTTAACTCGCCTTGGTGTATGCTACAGTAGGCTACGCAAGATGAGTTGATGGGGCTGTTACAAAATGATTTATCTCCTGGACTTGGTCAAAGTCAGTGGTGTAAAGTACCTAAGTAAAAATACTTCTAAGTACTACTTTAGTAGGTTTTATGGGTATCTGTGCTTTACTTTACTATTTATATTTTTGACTACTTTTACTTCTCTACATACCTAAAGAAATGTTTTTACTTTTTACTCCACACATTTTATCTGACACCCCAAAATACTTGTTACATTTTGAATGCTTAGCAGGACAGGCAAATGGTCCAATTCACACACTTATCAAGAGGTCATCCCTATTGCCTCAACACACATGCTTCGTTTTTTGTAAATAATGTCAGAGTGTTGAAGTGTGCCCCTGGCTATCCATAGAAATACATTTAAAAAATAAGAAAATAGTGCCGTCTGGCTTGCTTAATAAAAGGAATTTTGATACTTATATATATTTTAGCAATTACATTTACTTTTCATACTGAAGTATATTTAAAAACAAATTCCTTTAGACTTTTACTCAAGTAGTATTTTACTGTGTGACTTTCACTTTTACTTGAGTCATTTTCAATTAGGGTCTCTTTCCTTTTACTCAAGTATGACAATTGGGTACTTTTTCCACCCCTGTTCAAAGTGAAACTAATCTGAATAGCTGAAGTGAGTAATGTACATTTTTGTTAGTTTTTTCAAACCATTGCGTAATTATCATACAGGTTTCACATACTGGCATAACAAAGAGCTTAAAAGAGTTTAGGCCTATCAGGGTGTTTGCTACAATTCAATAATGTTTCAAAGATTGAACAACATTAAAGATTACCCTCTCTCAGTATCAAGATAATATTATCAGACCCCTTCACATTTATTGTGTTACTAAGTGGGATTAACATTTATTTAAATGTAATTTTTCGTCAACAATCTACACAAAATACTCTAATGTCTAAGTGGAATAAACTTTTTTAAAGATTAATACAAATGTATTAACTAAAATACACTGAGTGTACAAAACATTAGGCACACCTTCCTAATATTGAGTTGCATGCCCCTTTGCCCTCAGAAAAGCCTAAATTCGTTGAGGCATGGACTCTACAAAGTGTTTAAAGCTTTCCACAGGGATCCTGGCCCATGTCGACTCCAATGCTTCCCACAGTTGTGTCAAGTCGGCTGGATGTCGTTTGGGTGGTGGGAAACTGTTGAGCAAGAAAAAACCAGCAGCTTTGCAGTTTTTGACATAAATCGTTGAACCTGGCACCTATCCCATTCAAAAGCACTTAAATCTGTTGTCTTGTCCATTCACCCTCCAAATGGCACACATACACAATCCAAGTCTCAATTGTCTCAAGGCTTCAAAATCAATCTTTAACCTGTCTCCTCCCCTTTATCTACGCTGATTGAAATGGATTTAACAAGTGACATCAATAAGGGATCATCGCTTTCACCTGGATTCACGTGGTCAGCCTATGTTATGGAAACAGCAGGTGTCCCTTATGTTTTGTCCACCCAGTATATAGTCATTGAATAATTATTCAGCCCCTTTGTTTAGGCAAGCCTAAATTAGTTTAGGAGTAAAATGTGGCTGAACAAATCACATAATAAGTAATATGGACTCTGAAATAAAAGCAGTTGCCATGATTTTTTTATGAATAATCCTTCCTCTGTCCCCCATACAAACAACATATGTTAGGTCCCTCAGTCAAGTATTGCATTTCAAGCACAGATTCAACTACAAAGACCAGGGAGCTTTTCGAAAGCCTCATAAAGAAGGAGAGTTATTGGTAGATCGGTAACAATAACAAATCAGACATTAAATATCTCTTTAAGCATGGTCAAGTTAATAATTATTCTGTGGATTATGTATTAAAACACCCCGACACATCAAAGATACAGTCAACCTTCTGAACTGAGCTGCAGGACAGGAATGAAACTGCTCAGGGATGTTATCATGAGGCCATTGGGGATTTTAAAACAGCTTCAGAATTCAATCGCTGTGATGGGAGAAAACAACATTGTAGTGACTCCACAGTAATAACCTAAACAACAGAGTGAAAAGAAGAATACAAATATACAGAGTAAAAATATTCCTAAACATACAGTACATCTTCTATGCACTAAAGTAATACTGTAAAAAAAACACGGCAAAGGAATACAGTTTTTGGCCTACGTGCAAAGCCTCATGTTTGGGGAAAATTCAATACAACACATTACTGAGTAACTGCCTCCTCATTTTCAAACATGGTTTTGGCTGCATCATGGTATGGGTATGCTTGTAATCGTTAAGGACTGGGGAGTTTTTCAGGATAAAAAATAAATGTAATGGAGCAAAGCACAGGAAAAATCCTAGAGGAGAAGCTGCTTCAGTCTGCTTTACAACAGACATTAGGAGAGGAATTCACCTTTCAGTAGGACAATAACCTACAGCACAAGGCCAAATCTACACTGGAGTGGCTTACCAAGAAGACAGTGAATGTTCCTGAGTGGCCAGTTTAGACTTTTGCTTTAAAATCTGCTTTATAATCTATAGCAAGACTTGTAAATTGCTGTCTAGCCATGCTACCCAAAATCATGGACAAATATTGCACAAGCCAGATGTGCAAACTAAGATTTTAGAAACTTACCCAGAAAGATTCACAGCTGTAATTGCTGCAAAAGATGATCCCAACATGTAACTATATTTTAGTTAATCAATTTGTATTAATATTTAAAAAATATTATAATATTTCTTCCACTTTGACATTACATTGTAGTTTGTGTAGATTGCTGCCAAAAAAATGACAATTAAGTTATTTTTAATCCCACTTTGTAATACAATAAAATGTGAAAATATTCAAAAGGTCTGAATACGTTTGCAAGGCACTGTGTCTAAGCTATTGTAATGGACTTGGGCCTGAGTGTAGCATGAACCAAAGTGTAGCATGCCTGAGAGTATGACACTGATTATACTGTATATGATGTGCAGCGAACTAAAGTTACTGCCCGAGCAGCTGTGAGAAGTGAGGAATGATAGAGAGGAGGGAGGGACAGAGAGAGAGAGGGAGAACGAAAGAAAAAGAGAGATACTGTAGTGTGTGTGAGAAAGAGAGACTGAAAGAAACAGACAAGTTAGCTAAAGGCTCTTGCGATAGACACCTTGACAGCCGCATGATCAATTCCAAGCAAGCCTAATCTAAGTGCCAGATCACAGCAAAGTGACATAATTTAGCATTCAAAGTGCCATAATTTAGCACATGTACCAAAAGACAAAGCCCCAGCACAACACAGTCCTACCACAACTGTCCCGTCTGTGACCGCACACACATAAACACAAGCAAAGTCAAAGTCTTTTTGCCTCTGATGTTTGGATGAAAAGCAGTTGGTGCCTACAAGGGAGTGACAGAGACGTACAACTCGCGCAGATTATAAAAGACTACTAGTGCGACTGCTAGCCGTCAGATCCAAAACACAATGCATATTGGTCTCATTACATAGGCCTCCTTTGAAAGGGAGTTTGAAAATGAATTTCATGCCTGATTTAAAACATCCCGGCGCATGAGTGCACCTATGGCTGATATTATAAACATCCGCTGCTTAATCTCTTTCCCCGGTTTCCGAGTTCCAAAGGAGAGAGAGGGGGGATTAACTATTTTTAAGGCATAAAACATAATGTCAGGTGGCTAAGATGACTGGCAGGTTTATTCTGATGAGGTTTTTTCCATAGTGACTTGTCGTGCCAGGGCACAGCTATGGCAGCCCGACTGGCCCCTGCCTCATTTAAATGGTACCTTCAAATAGACAGGCCCCGCCATTTCATATTCACTAAGCGAGAATATTAAGCAACCGCAATACAGTCCTGCTTTCCACAGAGAGAAAGAAATGTGATGATTGCCTATGTTTAAAAAAATCTGGAAGTATTTAATGCTTGTCGTACCTTTACTAAGGTTCAGAGCAGCTATTTACTCAATGTGCAGACCGAGTCGGGCTAAGCGTTTGTGCAGTTTTCTTGGCAGATGAGGTTCCATACGGAAGTGTTCCCGGAAAGGCCTTGAAGCTATTGACTTTTGGAGGTGCTCAGCATTACGAGTGAGCGAAGACATCCTGCTAGCCAAACAACAAAGTTTGGCAGTGCTGATTCGTGGCACCAATTTCAATTTGGTGCTATTCCGTCTGTTTGACGCTCCCAAGCACATTTGCACTTCACTTCTGTTGTGGAAATCAGTAGGAAGTACAATTAAATAGGAGTAAATAAATATGGCAAATCTGTCCTGAACGTTATTAATCCATAAAGAGGACAGCTACCTTTTAGTTTCAGGCAGTAACATAAAAGGAGTTTAGTTAAGTATGAAAGCTAATGCAATATTCATGGGCATTCGCTGTCCCAAAAACCTTGTAAGATACTTCTTCCCATTGGGCTAGGATGACCACATGTCCTAGATTGTGCAGGACAGTCCCACATTTTGGCCCTTTACACCACAACCCAAAAAACTTCTCTAATTTTATCAACAAATTCAAACACCACCAATAAAAAAATAAAAAGATTGATTTGTCCCGTATTTCAGTCAGACATTCCAGCCTGTCTCTTGCGGTCACGTTGCGCTTATGAAAAAATATACAGTATATCATCAGGATGTGGTACTGGTGATGTTAAACACTTCTCCAATCGTTGTTGAGATTTTATATTCTTTGCAGCGCAAGACAGAACGTAGGCCGATGTCATAGGCCTATCGTCAACCAATCAGATTTCTCAAAACCCTTTTTTGGGCTAAATTCCAGCTAAACATGGAGAGGACAGCTCGGCCTCACTACTTACAAAAGCGTGCTTCTGATGAAGAGCTACAAAAGAAAATAAATAGCTGTATTAGGCCAAATGCTTGATGGCATCAATCAATCAAATACTAATGTGGCAACATGTCATTCTCTTTTGGTGAAGACAGCATCAGATACGTGGGCTACACATACTGAGACAGAGGAGCGCTGTTTCCCTCGCTCTGATGATTTCTCCGGTGAGCCACTTGTGAATTGAAGGAAACAGAGAGACGAAAGATTTATAATTTCTCTTTTTTTATTAGTCAAATATTTGGGGAAGCCTGGCTTCCCTTGGCATCCATGAATACACGCCACTGGCTGAATCAATGTCTTGGAAGAACACAATACTTAATTAGTATTCTACATTACAAAAACAAATATAATAGCATAGTATACCGTTACTCTTACACCAAAAACACCACTTGATTTGTTATGAGATTTTCGGATGGTTAGCTGAATAGTCCAACAAGAAAACTCTCATGTAGTGAAAATAACACCATCTGCTCTAATTTGCTCATGAAACAGTAATGCAATTGCAAGAAGATCTAAATGAATTTTCGGGTTTCTGCCCACCCCCCAAAAAATGCATATAGGTTACATTGTATCGCAAATGTCCTGCAAAATCATTTTGTCCCGCATTTGAATATTTTAAATGTAGTCACCCTACACTGAGCACACTGTGGTTGAATCAACGTTGTTTCCACATCATGTTTATGAAATTACGTTTAACTATGGAATAAATGTTGAATTGACTGTTCCCAGTGGGTTGGAACACTTGCAACAATAGGTTTGTGATGGAACACTAAATGTAGCTGTGCTAGGCTTTTATGTCATTCACTTTGTTGTCATCTCACTTCAAACAGTGTTTTTATGTGAAAACGGCTGCTGGTGGCTTTGGAATCACACATAAAATTGCCAAACACGCACAGATTGTTTCAGATTGCTTAGAGCTTTGATGATGTATAGGGTTTTCAAAAGTTTAGGCTACATACGTTGCCCTGGGGTCTATCAAATCAAATTTGTTACATGCCCGGAATACAACAGGTGTTTAGACCTTACCGTATAATGCGTCCTTACAAGCCCTTAAACAACAATGCAGTTCAAGAAATTAAGAAAGAGTTAAAGTATTTACAAAAAAAATGTAAGTATCAAATCAAAAAGTATCAAAAGATATTTTCATAACAATAACGAGACTATATACAGGGGGTACCAGTACCGAGTCAATGTGCGGGGGTACAGGTCCGGGTGGCCATTTGATTAATTGTTCAGTAGTTTTATGGCTTGGGGGTAGAAGCTGTTAAGGAGCCTTTTGGTCCTAGACTTGGCCCTCCGGTACTGTTTGCCGTGCGGTAGCAGAGAGAACAGTCTATGAATTGGGTGACTGGGGTATTTGTTGCCATACCAGGTGGTGATGCAACCGGTCAGGATGCTCTCGATGGTTCAGCTGTAGAATTTTTTGAGGATCTGGGGACCCATGCCAAATCTTTTCAGTCTCCTTAGGGGGAAATGGTGTTGTCGTGCCCTCTTCACAACTGTCTTGTTGTGTATGCACCATGATAGTTCATTGGTGATGTGGACATCAAGGAACTTAACTTTCGACCCGTTCCACTTCAGACCCATCGATGTTAATGGGGGCCTGTTTGGCCCTCCTTTCACTGTAGTCCACGATAATCTCCTTTGTCTTGCTCACATTGAGGGAGAGATTGTTGTCCTGGCACCACACTGCCAGGTCTCTGACTTCCTCCCTGTCTCAATGTTGTCAGCAAACTTAATGATGGTGTTGGAGCCATATTTGGCCATGCAGTCATGGGTGAACAGGGAGTACAGGAGGGGACTAAGCACGCACTGCTGAGGGGCCCCAGTGTTGAGGATCAGTGTGTCAGATGTGTGGTTACCTAGCCTTACCACCTGGGGGCGGCCAGTCAGGAAGTCCAGAATCCAGTTGCAGAGGGAGGTGTTTAGTCCCACGGTCCTTAGCTTAGTGATGAGCTTTGTGGGCACTATGGTGTTGAATGCTGAGCTGTAGTCAATGAACAGCATTCTCACATAGGTGTTCCTTTTGTCCAGGTGGGAAAAGGTAGTGTGGAGTGTGATTGATAGTTTCTCTGAGACTATTAAGTCAACGTAAAGGAACATGGGAGACAAGGTAGTGGTTAGGTAAAGTGGGGTCCTCACACTCAAAGTTCCAACCCATACCGTTATTTGTTGATCTTTAAATTTGCCATTTTTCGATCCAAATGACATTTGTTTTAGTATCTGAGTGTGCATGTTCTACCTTATCATCATTTTTCTTTTACAGCACAGCACACATGAAAAGTGTGTTGGATTTAATCTTCCCATAGGCAAGTTACCAATAACACTGATTTGTCCAAACTTCAGTATACACTGGCTGTACAAAACATTAGGGACACCACCTTCCTAATATTGAGTAGCATCCCATTTTCCCTCAGAACAGCCTCAACACTCAAACCGGGGCGCCTGGCACCTGCTACCATACCCCGTTCAAAAGCACTTAAATATTTTGTCTTGCCGATTCACCCTCTGAATAGCACACAGAGAATCCATGTCTCAGTTGTCTCAAGGCTTAAAAATCCTTCTTTAATTAACCTGTCTCCTCCCCTTCATCTACACTGATTGAAGTGGATTTACAAGTGACATCAATAAGGGATCATAGCTTTCACCTGGATTCACCTGGCCTGTCTACGTCATGGAAAGATTAGGTGTTCCTAATGTTTTGTACACTCAGTGCAGACATTTACTGTATGTGTAGGCCTCATCAACCACACATTACGTTCTAGAGAAACAATCCGTTTGAGTGCATCAAAATACAGAGCAAAGCACTGCTCTGGCATTCCTTTATTTTCAACTTCATAATCTGTCTGCCTTTTACAGAATGCTACTTTGACAAATGCCTTATAAATGTCATGCTAAAGTATCAGCCACATACGACAAACTTTTAGCAAGAATTATGTCTTGATTCAGGCAATGCCTCACATTAATGGGTCCCCCCTAGGCCTCAGACCTCCACTTAGCTACTTATACAAGATTCATTTGGAGAGATTAAGTTTTAAGATATGTGGTCTACATAATCGACCACAGGCTCCCTCTGAGGAAAAAATTAGACTGAAGAAACTCCTTTGAACATTTTGACTGTCAAAATGTACTCATTCAATATATGTGCATGCATGTTGCCTCTGGGATATGATTCTATATGTTTACTGATTTTCCAAAATAATTCAATGTAAATTTGAACATTGATTTGTGATGTATGTATATCTACACTTTTATTCCATAATAAACCTTTTTTTCTGAATTTCAAGTATACAGTACATGCATTTACTTTTTATTGATCAATTCATGGTTTATTCATGTAGATAATCAAATGAACTGTGCTTTGATATAGCAATTAACCTCGTTAGACTGGTCTTTTCATTTAGCTCCATTCTAGTTCAGTATGACCCAACGTGGCTATTGGATCCTTGAGATTTATCTTCAAATGTGTTAACTGTGGGTGGTACAAAATAACATCACTGATAACAAAACGTTAAAAGTGCACTTAGCTGTTCTTTCTAGTGCAAGATTATATTACACAATTATACTGTATTTTTACAAATAATTAATATTATCATAATTCATATAATCTTTTTCAATTCCATTACCACATATTGTTTGATGCTGCTTGATTTTGAATCCCCTCGAGGGAGCAAAATTTACTTCAATTAGAGACTATTATGCTCTAATGTGCAATTGCTCATTAGAAATTAAAAGGCAATTTCCCAAAAGGGAAACCAGCATGCCCACAATCTGTGCTTTAAAATGTTGCATGCTTTCAATGTTCATTTACAGTACTTTCTGTCAGAATCAGCCAAACGTGAGCATTTACTGTTAGTCCAAACATGGAAAAGGTCTTTGCCTTTCCTGTTTGATGACCATATCAGCAGGTCACTTGATAGGCATTTTGTTCGTCTTGTTGATGGAGGGTTTGCTAAGGACTGTTCTAATTTGTAGGCAATTGGTCTTCCTAACCTTCCATCAAGGTGAAGTCAAGGTGAAATCATCCAGGTAAAAATTGTAACAGGGACCGGTTAAGAACAAATTAAGAATAATTACTCTACTTGAGGTTTCGCTCACACTTGAATGAATTGACTAAGAGGACTTGCAAGAGGTAACTACCCTGTTACCATCGCAGCCAAAGGGGAGATAGGATTTACGGATCCCTCATGACTGCACCTCAGTACCGGTGCGTTGTGGCCATCTGCAAGAAGAGTACAGGTTGAGGTGGATTTTGAGGAGAGGATAGTTGAAGCCAATCAGATGATGACTTGCTTACTCTCAGAGAGATCTCTGGGGAATGAGCGCCATCATCTCTCAAGTCGCAGAGACGACACTAAGCTTTCAATTGGTGCCTCCTCTGAAGTTTCTCTTTTTTTTTGGTGACAGTTATTTCAGCTTCGACACAATATTCTGTGTGTGTGTGTGTCTGTGTGTATACGTTTGCCTGTGTCTGCATGCGTGCATCACTGAAGCCACATGAGCATAGAGGCTGCCATGGGACGGATACTTCTGAGCCGAAGACTCATTGTACAATGATCAGCAAGAAGTATCACTGCCTATTGCTGGGTGGCTAAATCCATTTTTAGCAGATTACCTACTATACCAAGGGTCTCTAACCTCCTGGTCACCCACTTAATAAGCTCAGGGCTGTTTAGCCACTGCAAACTGACAACAAGGCAGAAAGGTGACACAGCCTCTGGCAACTATGTCCCAGCTCTCTTACAGTATAGCCTACAGTATATTGCCTCCTTGGAGAGAATGGAGAGGGCAGGTGCAGGTTCCAAATGATGTAGTTACCAAACAGCCCACTGGGCGCAGACCCCCCCCCCCCCCATCTGCCAGACAAAAAAAACGTGGTCTACTTGTCTTATGTTTCTGTCTCGTTTCTGCTTTATCATGGTGCAATTGAAAGTCAATTGTACACCGCCTAGCTACGTGGTTTTAGTTTTAATTTTTTTACAAAATAGACTTAACTTCTGCATTCAACAATTTCCATGATCTACCTACATTTCTGCACATTGGCACTAGTTATTCAGTCATGGGATAAAGAGTCGGGTCCATAATTACTGGCACACTTGATAAAGATGAGCAAAAAAGACAAAGAAAAAAAATACTGTGCTAAGAGAAAGAGATTTTGTCTAACAAGTAATAAAATAAATATAAAAAAGACAGGGGTCAAATGTATTGGCACCACTGTTTTCACTACTGCAGCGCCCTCCCTTTGTGAGGATAATGGCTTTTTTCAAAAAGATTTTGTAAGATTGGAAAACATGTTGACAGCAGTGGATGAGGAGGATGATTTTTTTTATGAGCATGATTTCTTTTTTTATATACAGTACCAGTCAAAAGATTGGACACACCTAATAGTGAAGACATCAAAACTATGAAGTAACACATATGGAATCATGTACTGTTGTAACTAAAAAAGTGTTAAACAAATCAAAATATATTTTATGTCTTAGATTCTTCAAAGTAGCCACCCTTTGCCTTGATGACAACTTTGCACACTCTTGGATTTCTCTCAACCAGCTTCACCTGGAATTCTTTTCCAACATCCTTGATGAAGTTCCCACATATGCTGAGCATGTGTTGGCTGCTTTTCCTTCACTCTGCAGTCCAACTCATCCCAAACCATCTCAATTGGGTTGAGGTCGGGTGATTGTGGAGGCCAGGTTATCTGATGCAGCACTCCATCACTCTCCGTATTGGTCAAATAGCCCTTACACAGCCTGGAGGTGTGTTGGGTCATTGTCCTGTTGAAAAACAAATGATAGTCCCACTAAGCGCAAACCAGATGGGATGGTGTATCGCTGCAGAATAATGTGGAAGCCATGCTGGTTAAGTGTGCCTTGAATCCTAAATAAATTCCAGACAGTGTCACCAGCAAAGCACCCTCACACCATCACACCACCTCCTCCATTCTTCATGGTGGGAAGCAAACATGCGTAGATCATCTGTTCACCTACTCTGCATTTCACAAAGACATGGAGGTTGAAACTAAAAACTCAAATTTGGACTGATCAGACTAAAGGACAGATTTCCACCGGTCTAATGTCCATTGCTCGTGTTTCTTGGCCCAAGCAAGTCTCTTCTTCTTATTGGTGTCCTTTAGTAGTGGTTTCTTTGCAGCAATTCAACCATGAAGGCCTGATTCACGCAGTTTCCTCTGAACAGTTGATGTTGAGATGTGTCTGTTACTTCAACTCTGTGAAGCATTTATTTGGGCTGCCATTTCTGAGGCTGATAAACTTTATTATTGTTTCACTATTTTATTTTTCTGAAATTCACTTAGGAGGGTGGTCCTCCCCTTCCTCCTCTGAGGAGCCTCCACTGGTTGGGAGGGATCTTAGACCATTCCTCCATACAGAATCTTTCTAGATCCTTGATATCTTTCGTATGCTCTTATGGACTGCCCTCTTCAATTCTAACCACAGGTTTTCAATGGGGTTCATGTCCGGAGACTGAGATGGACGTGGTAAATTAACCATTTCTTTGTGGATTTTGATTAGCGCTTGGGATTATTGTCTTGCTGGAAGATCCACTTGCGGCCAAATGGCAGTCTTCTGGCCGAGGGAACAAGGTTTTGGGCTAAAATGTCCTGGTACTTGGTAAAGTTCTGATGTTGTTGACCTTAACAAGGGCCCCAGGACCAGTGGAAGCAAAATAGCCCCATAGCATCAAAGATCCACCTCCCTATTTTACCATTGGATTGAGGTACTTTTCTGCATATGCTTCTTTGTGTCAACGCCAAACAACTATATTTTCATGTCGTCCTTGACTTTCCCATTCTCACAACAAGAAATGAAGTGTTTGAATATCTAAACAAAAGTACTGTGAGAAGAATGAGGAGAAGGCTTGAGCTCAGTCCAAAGTTAGTTGTGAGACGTATAAACTCTGGCTACAAGATTTGCAAAAGTAAATGCTTGAACATGAGAAACGAAGGAATTAATTGGGGTTCTGAACATACTGTAAAGAAGGCTTGCTTTCAATAAACAGTGTTCAATCTAACATATTTTATTTGTGAACAAGAACATGACCATACTGTACATACATACATACACTACGGAAGAAAGATGTTACGACACAACGTCAATAAATGCCTGTATTTTGCTTGCAAGACAATTACTGTTTTCCGATAAAGTTTTCCATGATTATCATACATAGCTACAATAATCACAATAACCTCAGATCTTTTCATTTAGAAAACAAACACTGCTATACCACACATTAAATATTGATCAACGTTAATGTATGAAGAGAGGAAAATGTTTTACTTTCAAAAATATCCTTGGCCCTGGCTTTTGTTCTGTTCTAGACATCCTCTCATTTGGGCCTGGAATTTCCCGGATTGAAAGAGTTTGCTTTGTCAATGACATTGTTCGCTTTACTACCTACCATAATAGGCAGCATATTGAAACAGACTTGACTATGTAATTGAGGCCAGAAATTGCTTTTTAAATATCAGCTTCAAACACCAGTACAATAAACACGCATACTGCAAATTATCTGCTTGCTACGTGTACTCCTTTATCATACAGAGGAGTGCACTTAGCTGTGTTTTGAAAAATGTCCAGCTCGCCCAATTAAAATTCTCTCTCATTGTTGCTTGCAGTCCATTAAAACATTTGATTGCAGTTGGACTATTGTGAAGTCTCTTATCATGAATGATGGTCATAATGATTCCCAGATCTTACATTTACATTTTTCATCATAAATAGTGTAGTCTAACTGATCCAGTGTAGGGAGAATAGTATAAGGAATAGCATGTCAAACATAGTGATGACTAAACGAATTCTGAACCCTCCCAACTCTAATTCCACTGAGACTCAGTCTGACATGGTTATGCTCAATGACATTCGTGCACTGTTTTGTGGTCATTAAAACTGATAGAAATTCATTGTTACTACTGTTTAGAGAAAATAAATCTACGTTTACAGTGCAATAAAACCCTCTTGAAAAGCAATACAATAAGATGGCGCCAATAGAGATGGCAGCTTCGCTTCTTCTTTTATGAATTATTTCCTACATTGTTAGCCCAGAAAACCTGAAGTGTTATTGCATACAGCCGGGAAGAACTATTGGATATCAGAGAGACGTCAACGTACCGGCACAACCAGCACAACGATCAGGAAGACTTTCCCAAAGCAGATCCTTTGTCTGCACCTCCCAGGATATTCAAACTGATTCCAGAGGCCGACCCAAAACAATTCCACCGGAGGAAAGGGTGCCAGAGCGGTCTTCAAGTGAGGCTTCCGATGCGCACACACCACCCACCGCTTCAGAGTATATTACTCGCTAATGTCCAGTCCCTAGTTAAAAACTTCTTGTCAATATGGGGGCGCTGTTTCACCATTGTAAAAAATAGTGCCCAAATTAAACTGCCTCGTACTCAATTCTTGCTCGTACAATATGCATATTATTATTACTATTGGATAGAAAACACTCTCTAGTTTCTAAAACCGTTTGAATTATGTCTGTGAGTGAAACAGAACTGGACTTAGAGCAATTTTCCTATGAGGATTTGAAAATGCTGAAATCTGCTCACTGTTCCCAGAACAGTTTATTAATTTGCCTGTCCTCTATTGGTTGAGATGCACTGCATACGCCTTCCCCTGGGTGTCAGCGAATAGAGGGACTTGAAATGGAGTCTCTAGGCAGATCTGAAAGTTTATAAATTGCTTGGAAACGAGGTGTCCCCTCTTTTGACTCTTCGCTCTGACGCAGGGAGGATCTTGGCATGTCGTGTTAGAAGCTCCTGTTTTAGCTCTTAGATATATCTGGCTCTGTTTTTATTCGATATAGGTGTTAAAGACATCATAATGTTGTTATTTTAAACCGAGTTATATCAGTTTATGTCAGTATATTGCGATTTTCGGGTATTTCATTTTCTGGCGTTCTAGGGGGTTGGGTATCTCTCTCATGCTATTGTTTACTGCTAATTGCAACGTGGAAGAGGACGTTCTCCAACCTAGCAACGATTGTTCTGGAGAAAGGACACCATGCCCAAGATTCTGATGGAAGCTCAACAAATAGTAAGCAGTCTTTATGCTGTTAATTCGTACTTATGTTGACAAATGTCAAATAATAATTCCGCCATGAATTAAGGTGCGGTCTCGCTTTAGCGCACGCTGTATGCTTGAAGTAACGTTCATTTTAAAAATGTAACCCAGCGATTGCATTAAGAACTAATTTGTCTTTCAATTGCTGTCCAACCTGTATTTTTTTTGTCAAGTTTATGAATAGTGTTCGATTAGAATAGGTGCCTCTCCAAGATGGCGCGGGACAGATTGCTTGAGGTTTTGGACACTATTCTCATTGTATAAGCACGATTTGTGCCGCTAAATATGCACATTTTCGAACAAACTCTATATGCATTGTGTAATATGATGTTATAGGACTGTCATCTGAAGAATTCTGAGAAGGTTAGTGAAAAAATTAATATATTTTGGTGGTTTATACGTTATCGCTATTTTTGCCTTGAATCAATGCTGTTGTGATGTTTGCTATTGTGGTAAGCTAATATAACGCTATATTGTGTTTTCGCTGTAAAACACTTAGAAAATCTGAAATATTGGCTGGATTCACAAGATCTGTGTCTTTCATCGGCTGTACGCTGTGTATTTTTAAGAAATGTTTTATGATGAGTAATTAGCTAATACACGATGGTCTCTGTAGTTATTCTAGTCGCTTTGGTGAGAGTTGTGATAGTTGCTGCAATGGTAAACTATGATTTATACCTGAAATATGCACATTTTTCTAACAAAACATATGCTATACAATAAATATGTTATCAGACTGTCATCTGATGAAGTTGTTTCTTGGTTAGTGGCTATTTATATCTTTATTTGGTCGAATTTGTGATAGCTACTGATGGAGTAAAAAAATGATGGAGTAAAGAAGTGGTGTCTTTTGCTAACGTGGTTAGCTAATAGATTTACATATTGTCTTCCCTGTAAAACATTTTAAAAATCAGAAATGATGGCTGAATTCACAAGATGTGTATCTTTCATTTGGTGTCTTGGACTTGTGATTTCATGAACATTTTATTATATGATATCCCTGTGGCTTTAGGCTAGGCTATGCTAGTCAGCTTTTTTGATGGGGGTGCTCCCGGATCCGGGTTTGTGAGGCATTAGAGGTTTTAACAAAGTTGACGAAATTAGGGCAGAGTTGCTTTCCAAAGAGATATCCGGGATTGTAACATGCTCTGTTTCACGGAAACATGGCTAGCTTGGGACATGCTGTCAGGATTTTCAGTGCATTGCGCCAACAGGAATAAACAACACATGGTGTAATTGTAACAGCATACAGGAGCTCAAGTCCTTTTGTTCACCTGACCTAGATTTCCTCACAATCAAATGCCGACCGTATTATCTCCCAAGAGAACTCTCCTCCGTTATTGTCACAGCCGTGTATATCCCCCCGCAAGCGGATACAAAGATGGCCATCAAGGAACTTCACTGGACTTTATGCAAACTGGAAATCATATATCCTGAGGCTGCATTTATTGTAGCCTAGGATTTTAACAAAGCTAATTTGAGAACAAGGCTACCTAAATTCTATCAGCATATCGATTACAGTACACGAGAGAGTAACAAGCTCGACCATTGCTACTCTAACTTCCACGATGCATATAAGGCCCTCCCCCGCTCTCCTTTTAAAGAATCTGACCATTACTCCATCTTGTTGCTCCGCTCCTATAGGCAGAAACTAAAACAGGAATCGCCCATGCTTAGGTCTATCCAACGCTGGTCTGATCAATCGGATTCCACTCTTCAAGATTGCTTCGATAACGTAGACTGGGATATGTTCCGGGTAGCCTCAGATAACAACATTAAAGTATACGCTGACTTGGTGAGTGAGTTTATAAGGAAGTGTATAGGCGATGATGTACCCTCTGTGACTATTAACACCTTCCCTAACCAGAAACTGTGGATTCATGGCTGCATTCGCACAAAACTGAAAGGACGTACCACCGCATTTAATCATCGCAAGGCAACTGAGAATATGGCCAAATACAAATAGTGTAGTTATTCCCTCCATAAGGCAATCAAACAAGCAAAGTGTCAGTATAGAGACAAAGTGGAGTCGCAATTGAACGGCTCAAACACGAGACGTATGTGGCAAGGTTTACAGACAATCACGGATTACAAAAAGAAAACCAGACCCGTCGCAGACAAATTAAACAACTTCTTTGCGTGCTTTGGGGACAATACAGTGCCACCGACTTGAACCACTACCAAACACTGTGGGCTCTCCTTCACCGTGGCCAACGTGAGTAAAACATTTAAACGGCACCCCTAGAGCATGCGCAGACCAGCTGGCTGGAGTGTTTACGGACATATTCAATCAATCTCTATCCCAGTCTGCTGTCCCGACATGCTTCAAGATGTCCACCTATGTTCCTGTTCCCAAGAAAGCCAAGGTAACTGAACTAAATGACTATCACCCCGTAGCACTCACTTCGGTCATCATAAAGTGCTTTGAGAGACTAGTCAAGGATCATATCACCTCCACCCTACCTGTCACCCTAGACCCACTTCAATTTGCTTACCGCCCCAATAGGTCAACAGACGATGCAATCGCCATCACACTGCACAATGCCCTATCCCATCTGGACAAGAGGAATACCTTATCCAAGATGGCGTAGCAGTCGGACGTGTATTTTGTCTTGTCCCGTCTTGTCCCATGTAAATATATAAATTCTTCCTCGTTTTTTTTCGCCTTAACTCCCTACTCTTTTACATTTGCACACACTGTACATAGATTTTTTTCTATTGTGTTATTGACTGTACGTTTGTTTATGTGTAACTCTGTGTTGCTTTTGTTGCACTGCTTTGCTATATCTTGGCCAGGTCGAAATTGTAAATGAGAACTTGTTCTCAACTGGCCTACATGTTTAAATAAAGGTGAAATTAAAAAAATATATTTAAAAAATGTAAGAATGCTGTTCATTGACTACAGCTCAGCATTCAACACCAAACTCATCATTAAGCTTGAGGCCCTGGGTCTTGACCCCACCCTGTCTAACTGGGTCCTGGACTTCCTGACGGGCCGCCCCCAGGTGGTGAAGGTAGGAAGCAACATCTCCACTCCGCTGATCATCAACACTGGGGCCCCACAAGGGTGCATTTTCAGCCCCCTCCGGTACTCTCTGTTCACCCACGACTACGTGGCCATGCACGCCTCCAACTCAATCATCAAGTTTGCAGACGACACAACAGTGGTAAGCTTGATTACCAACAATGACGAGACAGTCTACAGGGAGGAGGTGAGTGCCCTCGGAGTGTGGTGTCAGGAAACTAATCTCTAACTCAATGTCAGCAAAACAAAAGAGATGATCGTGAACTTCAGGAAACAGCAAAGGGAGCACCCCCCTATCCACATCAACTGGACAGCAATGGAGAAGGTGGAAAGTTTAAAATTCCTCGGTATACTTATCAGCGACAAACTGAAATGGTCCACGCACACAGACAGTGTGGTGAAGAAGGCGCAACAGTGCCTCTTCAACCTCAGGAGGCTGAGAAAATGTGGCTTGTCACTGAAAACCCTCACTAACTTTTACAGGTGCACAATCGAGAGCGTCCTATTGGGCTGTATCACCGCCTGGTATGGCAACTGCACTGCCCACAACCGCAGGGCTCTCCAGAGGGTGGTGAAGAGGGGTGGCCCAACGCATCACCGGGGGCAAACGTCCTGCTCTCCAGGACACCTACAACAACCTGCCCTCCAGGACACCTACAACACCTGGTGTCACAGGAAGGCAAAAAAGATCATCAAGGACAATAACCACCTGAGCCACTGCCTGTTCACCCAGCTTCTACCCAGAAGGCGAGGTCAGTACAGGGGCATCAAAGCTAGGGCAGAAAGATTGAAAAACAGCTTCTATCTCAAGGCCATCAGATTGTTAAACAGCCATCACTAGCACAGAGAGGCGGCTGCCTACCTACAGACTTGATATCATTGGCCACGTTAATAAATGGAACACTTGTCACTTTAATAATGCCACTTTAAGAATGTTATATATCTCACATTACTTTTCTCATTTGTATATACTGTATACTACACTATCTATTGCATCTTAGCCCCTCTGTCACTGCTCATCCATATATTTTATATTCATATATTCTTATCCCATTCCTGTACTAGATTGTGTGTTTTAAGTTTTGTTGTTGAATTTGTTAGATATTAGGTTTTATTGTGGAAATGTTAGATATTACCTGTTAGATACTGCTGCACTGTCGGATCTAGAAGCATAAGCATTTCGCTAAACTCGCAATAACATCTGCTAACTATGTGTATGTGACCAATAACATTTGATTTGATTTGATTTGAGGAAGCTTCCGAGCTAGGAGCCTTGACTTTAAAATGGTTTGCTATTTATTTTAATTTTCTACAGGCCTCTTCCACAAAGGTAACAACAAAAAATGATTATGAGCAACAGTTCACAAGGAGAGTCACACTCCCCTTCTCTCTACGTATCTCCACACCCCATATTTGAACTTCTAAACAAAGTAAGGCAAAGTGAAAATCTGCAGTAATTCTAATTGATCCCAAGAACATAAAAGATCATAATGATAACCGCTATTGTCAAGATTAGCTTTTGAAGAAAGCCCTCCCCCTCTTTTCTCATTTCTTAGTTAGTATTCTTCTCTTGTCTCACTTCGTTGGATGTGAACTAAATTCAAATCCTGATAATTTAATAAAAAACATTGAGATTAGCTGGTGCTCTGACCAATTCAAATGAATTCCACTCTCGATGATGGCAATCTGAAGTATTTTTAATATGCAGTGCCGATCCCGACTCTGAAGAGTGATCAATAATTAAACAGTGCTAAATTCCCATACTAATGACTTTTTATTGATCATATTTGGGCAGACTAATTATCATGTAAGATATTTGCCCAGACACAACAGCCGATTCATATTAAAATGAGGGGGATCGAAGGGAAGATAAATAGAGGGTTAAAACTGTTCCCCATCAAAGGATGGAAAATTGACAGGCTAACAAATCCTCAACAAAACATATGGATGTTATGTCACCAACCAGACAAACTACAAGTTGTGGAATAGAGCACCATAGTGTATTTTCCCTCCATATGACAAGACCTTAGATTCCATAACAAAGTGGAAAGGGCAATAAGGTTTCAAATAACAGTATTCTCTCTGTTGGAATGTTTCCTTCACATTTCATACAGCTTGCTTGCTTCTGACTGTCTTCCACAGAGGAACATTTCACCCGGAGAGAGTTTTTAAAGGGCTCTATATTCACAGATACAGTACTTTACAGAAATATACATGTTGTCTACTGTTTTGTTGTAAAAGCTCACTAGCCTTATGTTTACCACCCTTACATCATCAGAGACCTGTCAAGTCGTGTTGGATACACTAGCAGAGCAGTTATCTTCCTGCTGCATATTAGAAACAGCCTTTTAAAACTGCCTGATAAGTGGCAAAATAGCAAAAAGCAATTTAAGGGCAATTTAAGGGAATTTAATTTCCTGTGAAGACGTCTGCAGTGTTTTCCTTCATATCATGTATGTGTGCTTATGTCAAAGCCCAAATGAGAATCATAGTTAGTAGGGTTAAATGCTCCAGTACATTAATTCACAAGTAGTTTTTTTTTATGGAGCCCTGTAGTTACCCTGGCCTTGAAATATCTTAACACATGCCTGGTGTGCCTTCTTTGTTATATAACACGAGCATCAGGTATAAAATCTTGATGTCCAGGGGCCCTATGTATCAAGCTTCTCAGAGAAGGAATGCTGAACTAGGATCAGGTCCCCCCTGTCCTTGTAATCTTAAAAATTGTGATCTAAAAGGCAAAACTGATAATAAATCAGCAATCCCACACTTGATACATATGGCCCCTGGTCCTGAGAACACAGAACAGTGGTCCTGGTCTGGCTGAGTGCCCAGGTCTGGTTCTTGGCACCTGCTGTTCTAGTCTTGGTTAATGGTTTCAGAAAATACCATAGTCTTAGGCATTTCTCAACTCATGTGGTACCAGTGCATCACGTGTCAGCATTATTGGCTCAATAATGACACAACACAAGAGTCAGTATAATGTGAGAGCTGTTTGGGCATGCAATGACTAACAGTTGGGGAAAAGATGCCTTATGCACTTTGTCACTGTCTTGTCACAGTCCTGATACACTTAGCCCTGGTCTTTGTCTTCAGAGGTTGGGTCTGTGTCTCATCAGATCCAGTCTTGGTCTGGGTCTTTAGAGGTTGGGTCTGGGTCTCAAAATATCTAGTCTGGGTCTTGGTCTGCGTCTCGAGGGCTCCGGTGGTAGGCTTACTCCATCCCAGCTGTGCATGACTCATATATCACGTCATTAATAAGAGAAGCCAGCAGATAGATAACATCCTCATTCACTACAATCCACTATTCTTTCCCCCCAACCTTTGTCAACTATGGAGCCTAGCCAAAATCTCAATCATTGTTCCCCCTTGGTCATCGATCACTTTTTCAAGAAATGAATGTTTTAACTCAATTTCCCCTTCGAGTGCATATGTGACCTTCAAACTAGTGGGGTAATTATACATTTTTCAAAAACCTCTTCAATTATTCATGACACTTTATTCTGCAACATTTCCATCACAGATTTTAGTTTTTTTTCTCTCCTTGTGTTCGTTCACGTGAGGTATGTTCTTGGGACATGGTTTATGAACTTGTTGTATTATTCAACAGTGCAGGAGGATGTCCCCCTGCCCACTCTAATGCTAAGCAATGCAGCCGGAGAATGTAAGTAATTACATTACAAATATTTTAACATGCACTTGGCAGAACAGAGACTGCTCGCGCATGCAGGCAAATACATATATGCATGCATGCACAAGCATGTATGCACACATTCATATAGACAGTGACAGATTACATGAGAAGCGAGACACTGAATCTTCACTAGATAGATCAGATCACACACAAACACGCATACACACACACAGCTAAAGTCGACCTTAACAAGGGCCCCAGGAGCAGTGGAAGCAAAATAGCCCAATAACATCAAAGATCCACCACCACATTTTACTATAGGAATGAGTTACTTTTCTGCATTTGCTTCTGTTCAGACCTTGTGGGCAGATCAGCGCATATTGAGAGCAAGCAAGCTTGTTTTCCCCTCTGCTATGTTTATCCCAAACAGGACCATATCAATAAAAGGATTATACTTGGATAAAGGATGCATTGACTGACACCAACTTCCCATCGACTAACTTCCATAAAAAATGCCAAACATGTTTAGTAATCGGTGGAGATGAATGAGTAAATTATTACTGTAGAACTTGGGCCCCAATTCAATCAATTGCAGGTAACAGAATGCGCACAGAGTTCACTCAGAACTGGTGTGATTGCACGTTTACTACATAACATACATAACAGCATCAATATACAATCACAATGTCCACAAGCTTGCGTGGTGTGAACAGCTTGTGTGGTGTTAGTTTTACAGTGCCTTTAGAAAGTATTCACAACCCGTGACTTTGTCAAAATGTTGTTGTGTTACAACTGGGATCAAATGTATTTAATTGTCATTTTTTTGTCATTGATCTACACAAAATACTCTAATGTCAGAGTGGAAGAACAATTCAAAGAAATGGAAAGCAGACTGAACCAGGTTTTCCTCTAGGACTTTGCTGTGCTTGGCTCTGTTTCTTTTATTTTTTTCCTAAAACAATCCCTAGTCCTTGCCGATGACAAGCATACCCATAACATGATGCAGCCACCACCATGGTTGAAAACATGAAGAGTGGTACTCACTGATGTATTGTGTTGGATTTGCCCAAAACATGATGCTTTGTATTCAGGACAAAAAGTTAATTTCATTGCTACATTTTTTGCCGTTTTACTTTAGTGCCTTATTGCAAACAGGATGCATGTTTTGGAATATTTTAATTCTGTACAGGATTCGTTCTTTTCACTCTGTCATTTAGGTTAGTATTGTGGAATAAATACAATGAAAATCCACCCTCAGCTTTCTCCTATCATAGCCATTTAACTCTGGAACTGGTTTAAAATCACCATTAGCTTCATGGTGAAATCCCTGACCGGTTTCCTTCCTCTCCGGCAACTGAGTTAGGAGGGACACCTGTATCTCTGTGGTGACTGGGTGTATTGATACACCACCCAAAGTGTAATTAATAACTTCACCATGCTCAAAGGGGTATTCAATGTCTGCTTTATTTTTTACCCATCTACCAATAGGTGCCCTTCTTTGAGAGGCATTGGAAAATCTCCCTGGTCTTTGTGGTTGAATCTGTGTTTGAAATTCACTGCTCGACTAAGGACCTTACAGATAATTGTATGTGTGGGGTACAGAGATGAGGTATTCATTCAAATATCATGCACACAGTTAGTTAGTCCATCCAACATATTATCTGATTTATTAAGCAAATTCTTACTGCTGAAGTTATATAGGCTTGCCATAACAAAGGGATTGAATACTTATTGACTCAAGACATTTCAGCTTTTAATTTTTCTATTAATTTGTAAAGATATATAAAAACATAATTCTACTTTGATATTATGGGTGTGTAGATCAGTGCCAAAATCTACATTTAATCATTTTAAAATCCAATTAAAAAAAGTCAAGGGGTGTGAATACTTCTGAAGGCACTGTAACACATCAGGTAACATTCTGAGTGATCTCACAGCAGCAAAATATTTTGGTCTGCAAAATATTTAGGCCATCTAAATATTTAAGGCTGTGAAGTTCAGTAAAAAGCTGTGAAATATGTCAAAGACCTGTAAAATATTTTGTCGGCGAAGTTTGGTAAAAAGTTGCAAAATATTTCAAAGGACTGGGTTTATTTTTATTTACACATTCTACTGAGCAATACTATGAGCAATATATCAGAATCGGAGCAAATATTGTTCTCCTGCACTGCAGTTTTAAGCCATTATGGACTCGACTAAATTCTAGCTCCATTGAATTTACACACACACACACACACACACACACACACACACACACACACACACACACACACACACACACACACACACACACACACACACACACACACACACACACACACACACACACACACACACACACACACACACACACACACACACACACACAAAGCATATCAAATAGAAAAATGGCATTAGAGCTCATCTCTGCCCTGAGCAGAGCACCATCAGTGGCTCAGGTCTCTTGACTGCCACCATTTGACATAATAAGCTGACTCTTTTGTATCATTACTCTGATTATTACAATAATAATAACACCAGTAATATGGTTTATGTTACGCTTATCCTCCAATCTGCTCAGCCCTCCTCAGGTCCTGGCTTCAGATGACTCCATCTGAACTCCCTCCCTCTGCCATCTGGCCTCGTTCACTAATCCCTCTCTCCCCCTCAAATCAAATCAAATCAAATTGTGTTGGTCATATTTAGTATATTTAGCAGATGGGTTTGCGGGTATAGCAAAATGCATGTGTTCCTAGCTCCAACAGTGCAGTAATATCTAACAATACACAAAAGTACAGGCACATCTTAAAGTAAAATAATGGAATTAAGAAATATAAAAATATTAGTACGAGCAATGTCGGAGTCCGGATTATAAATATATGCAGTACCAGTCAAAAGTTTGGACACACCTACTCATTCAAGGCTATGTCTTTATTTTTACTATTTTCTACATTGTAGAATAGTAGTGAAGACATCAAAACAATGAAATAGCCCATATGAAATCATGTAGTAACCAAAAAAGTGTTCATCAAATCAAAACATATTTTAGATTTTAGATTCTTTAAAGTAGCCAGCCTTTGCCTTGATGACAGCTTTGCTCACTCTTGACATTCCCTCAACCAGCTTCAGGAGGTAGTCCCCTGGAATGCATTTCAATTAACAGGTGTTCCTTGTTAAAAGTAAATTTGTGGAATTTTTTTCCTTCTTAACGCGTTTGAGCCAATCAGTTCTGTTGTGACAAGGTAGGGGTGGTATACAGAAGATAGCCCTGTTTGGTAAAATACCAAGTCCATATTATGGCAAGAACAGCTCAAATAAGCAAAGAGAAATGACCGTCCATTACTTTAAGGTCAGTCAATCCGAAAAATGTCAAGAACTTTTAACATTTCTTTCTTAATCATTAAGTGCTATGATGAAACTGGCTCTCATGAGGACCGCCACAGGAAAGGAATATCCATAGTTACCTCTTCTGCAAAGGATAAGTTCATTAGAGTTAACTGCACCTAGGGCAATGGCGATCAAGAACTTTCATCAGCTGGTGATTGTCAAGTAAATAACTGTCGGTCTCACGGTAATTGGCCGGTAAATAACATAAACACATTTAGCATCTCCTGGCTTCCACACATAGCCTACAAGCAATTTAAAATAGTCAAATATATTCATGTAACATAGCCTACACCTTCATAATAAATCCATTATTTATTTTAGATAGGTGTAAAGAAGCATGATATGAAGAAAATGTAGTCTATTTCAGAAGAAAAGAATAGCATACTCTGAGTTGTCTTTGTTAGGTCCTGATGTGGCTATGCCAAATGGCTGTGGTCTACACTAGTTGATTTAGCATACAATATTTGTTTATAATTTCATGGCTTTATTTAAATTATTTTATAAAATGAAGAATACATTTGAACAAAGCTGAATAAAATATAAATATTTCCTCCAAACAAATTGATGGAGTATGGAGATGCAGCGATTCTATGTTGAGCGATTAACAAAGAAATCGGTACTCCTATATGCTTAATTTAGTGTTAGTCATGTAAATTAGTTGTTCTACAAACATTGGGTTATATGTTTAGATTTTTAATACATTGTAAGGCTGCATGATGAGACTAAGGATGATTTGTAAAAAGTTGCTTGAAACGCACGAGCAGGCAGTACACACTCCAATAGTCTCTCATTCACAATTTGACAAGCACTTGATAATGCTTCGAATTTCACAGCGGCATCCCCTTTGTGGCCGTAATGCGCCCTAAAAAAATCCAGGCCTTTTGCGGCCCGGAGTGCCGCATTGTGCACTTCTCCCTGAGTGTGCTGCGTAATCCGAAGCATCTCTCACTAACATGGTTCTCCGTCACGTGATCGGGTCTTTCTCACAGGCTACAAGTGCAGACAGAAACATCAGGGACACAACTGCGCGGGTCCTTATCCAATTCCGAGGTGCATATTGAAGATATTAAAGGAATGTTGCACATTTACTTTTCGTCAGCCAACAAGATTAGTAGGTCTAACGAACAGCAAAAACACTAGCCAATGTCAATCTACCATCCCCCATAGTACAAAAGTCGACCTAGTCTATTCTGTGTGAGAAATAAATATTTCAAATATAATCTAGGACAGTTGTGGGATGCGATAGATCCCAAATTAGTAAAACCACTAGAATCAAAAAACCTTACTTTTGCAATGCGGCTGACGCAACAGATCGGAACATTTAGCTTAAAATGCTGATAAACTATTAGGCTATTTCTTCACTTTATAAGCACAGCAATGTGTGCATGGTAGTAGGCTATAAGCGTGAATGTTCCATTAGTGGGGAACAACATTATAAAAAGAGACTGCAAATCCAACTAAGCATGTAATGTTTTTACTATAAATGTGCATTTCTATGGTGAAAATGATATTGGGCCAATGCCTATATTATTAATAAGTAGATATGGCTATTTTTACAACAGAACAGAAGAGAATATGCACAATAGAGTATTATTAGCAGTTTAGATGCAAAGTATTCTCGACAATATACACTACCGTTCAAAAGTTTGGGTCACTTAGAAATGTCTTTGTTTTGGAAAGAAAAGCACATTTGTCAATTAAGAAAACATCAAATTGATCAGAAATACAGTGTAGACATTGTTAATGTTGTAAAATACTAGTGTAGCTGGAAATTGCCGATTTTTTTTATGGAGTATCTACATAGACGTATAGAGGCCCATTATCTCCTGTGAGCATCTGGAGCATCAGCATTTGTGGGTTTGATTACAGGCTCAAAATGGCCGGAAAATAATAACATTCTTCTGAAACTCGTCAGTCTATTCTTGTTCTGAGAAGGAAGGCTATTTCATGCGAGAAATTGCCAAGAAACTGAAGATCTCCTACAACACTGTGTACTATTCCCTTCACAGAACAGCGCAAACTGACTCTAACCAGAATAGAAAGAGGAGTGGGTGGCCCTGGTGCACAACTGAGCAAGAGTACAAGTACATTACAGTGTTCAGAAATAAATATAGTAGGCCTAGCCTATAGAAAGCTGATGGGATCCTCGTCTTTGTATTATTACTGGCCATCATTCTGTTTTCTACCACAATTGCATATCCTATAGAAATGTTGCGCAATATGAGCTCATGGGCTCTCATGAAGTATTTGATTAGATTTTCGATTACATTTGCATTGATGTCAAATTGATTAGAGGGACAATAGAGTGCTGAGTACCAGGCACTTAGCAAGTTTGGTAGGCTACTAATGACCATCAGCAGCATCAGAACTTGGAGAAGCCTAATCACCGTGACCAAAGGGTCATGTGGAATTTGACTTCCTTCATGACTCGTGACTGCCGTTGTGGCAGTAATACGGTCACCGCAACACCCCTAACTGCACTTTAGATTGCAGCCCAAATAAATGCTTCACATAGTTCAAGTAACAGACACATCTCTAAATCAACTGTTCAGAGGAGACTGTGTTACTCAGGCCTTGGTCAAATTGCTGCAAAGAAACCACTACTAAAGGAGACAATAAGAAGAAGAGACTTGCTTGAGCCAAGAAACACAAGCAATGGACATTAGACCTTTGGAAATCTGTCCTTTGGTCTGAGTGGTTTCAGCTGCTGTGTCTTTGTGAGACGCAGAGTAGATGAACGGATGATCTCCGCATGTGTGGTTCCCGCTGTGAAGCATTGAGGAGGAGGTGTGATGGTGTGGGGGTGCTTTGCTGGTGACACTTTCTGTGATTTATTTAGAATTCAAGGCACACTTAACCAGGATGGCTACCACAGTATTCTGCAGCGATACACCATCCCATCTGGTTTTCGCTTAGTGGGACTATCATTTATTTTTCATCAAGACAATGACTGTGTAAGGGTGATTTGACCAAGAAGGAGAGTGATGGAGTACTGCATCAGATGACCTGGCCTCCACCATCACCCAACCTCAACCCAATTGAGATGGTTTGGGATGAGTTGGACTCAGCACATGTGGGAACTCCTTCAAGGCTGTTGAGCTGGTTGAGAGAATGCCAAGAGTGTGCAAAGCATTAATCAAGGTAAAGGGTGGCTAATTTGAAGAATCTCAAATATATAATATATTTTAATTTGTTTAACGATTTTTTTGGTTACTACATGATTCCATATGTGATATTTCATAATTGTGATGTCTTCACTATTATTCTACAATGTAGAAAGTAAAAATAAAGTAAAACCCTGGAATGAGTAGGTGTGTCCAAACTTTTGACTGGTACTGTAAATATAGAAACAGTGTATGTGATGGGATGTATAGACATGATGTAATATATCTGAAGAATACGTAGGATACATGTGCGGCAACAATTGAAAAGGATGGCCTTGACTAGAATACAGTATATACCTATGCAATGGTTAAAACAGCATGTAAACATGATTAAGGTGACCAGTATTACCTTGTTAAAGTGACCAGTGTTCCATGTCTATGTACATAGGGCAGGAGACTCTAAGGTGCAGAGTTGAGTAACGGGTTGGTAGCCGGCTAGTGACAGTGACTAAGTTCAGGGCAGCGTACTGCGTGGAGGCTGGCTAGTGATAGCTATTTAACAGTCTGTCGGCTATGAGATAAAACTTGTTTTTCAGTCTCTAGTTCACAGCTTTGATGCACCTGTACTGACCTCGCCTTCTGGATGATAGTGGGCTGAACAGGCTGTGGCTGAGGTGCCTGAGGTCCTTGATGATCTTCTTGGCCTTCCTGTGACACCGGGTGCTTTAGATGTCCTGGGGGGCTGGCAGTGTGCCCCCGGTGATGCGTTGGGGCAGACCGCACTACCCTCTAGAGAGTCCTGTGGTTGTGGACGGTACAGTTGCCGTACCAAGATGTGATACAGCCCGACAGGATGCGCTCAGTGGTGCATCTGTAGTTTCAGACTCCTGAGGTCGTTAAGGCGCTGTTGCGCCTTCTTCACCACGCTGACGTTGTGGTTGGACCATTTCAGATGGTCAGTGATGTGTACGCCGAGGATCTTGAAGCTTTTCACCTTCTCCACTGTGGCCCCGTCGATGTGGATGAGGGCATGCTCTCTCTGCTGTGTCCTGAAGTCCAAAATCAGCTCCTTCGTTTTGTTGATGTTGAGGGAGAGCTTATTTTCCTTGCACCACTCTGCCAGGGCCCTCACCTCCTCCCTGAAGGCTGTCTCGTCATTGTTGGTAATCAGGCCTATCACTGTTGTGTCGTCAGCAAACTTGATGATTGAGTTAGTGGCATGCGTGGCCAAGCAGTCATGGGTGGCCAAGCAGTCATGGGTGAACAGGGAGTACAGGAAGGAGTAGAGCACGTACACTTGTGGGGCCCCTGTATTGAGGATTAGCGTAGAGGAAGTGTTGTTTCCTACCTTCACCAACTTGGGGTGACCCTTTAGGAAGTCCAGGATCCAGTTTCACAGGGTGGGGTTGAGATCTAGGGCCTCAAGCTTAATGATGAGCTTGGAGGGTACTATGGTGTTGAACACTGAGCTGTAGTCAAAGAACAGCATTTTTACATAGGTATTCCTCTTGTCCAGATGGGATAGGGCAGTGGTGATTGCATCATCTTTAGATCTATTGGGGCGGTATGCAAATTGCAGTGTGTCTAGGCTGTCGGGTAAGGTGGAGGTGATATGATCCTTAACTAGCATCTCAAAGCACTTCATTATGACAGAAGTGAGTGCTATGAGGCGATTGCCATTTAGGTCAGTTACCTTTACTTTCTTGGGTACAGGAACAACGGTGGACATCTTGAAACAAGTGGGGACAGCAGACTGGGATAGGTAGAGATTGAATATGTCCGTTTACACTCCAGCCAGCTGGTCTGCACATGCTCTGAGGACGCGTCTAGGGATGCCCACAGCCTTGCGAGGGTTAATTCACTTACTCACATCGGCCACGGAGAACGAGAGCTCACAGTCTTTGGGAGCAGCCCATGTCGGTGGCACTGAGTTATCCTCAAAGCGGGCGAAGAAGGTGTTTACCTTGTCCGTGAGCATGATATCAGTGGTCAGACCAGCGTTGAAAGACCTTAGCACGAGTACTTCCTGTTTGAGGAATGAGGAGCAGAATGGAGTCGTGATCTGATTTGCCAAAGGGAGGGCGGGGGAGGGCCTTGTAGCCATCCCGAGAGGGGGAGTAAGAATGGCTGAGAGTTTTTGAAGTGCGAGTACTACAGCCAATGTGTTGATAGATCTTCGATAGTGTTTTCTTCAGATTTGTTTGTTAAAGTCCCCAACTACAATAAACGCGGCGTCAGGATATGCAGTTTCCAGTCCAGTGTACTTCCTTGAGAGCCGTGGTATTGGCTTGAGGGGGAAAATGCACAGCTGTGACGATTTATATTGAGAATTCTCTCGGGAGGTAATACGGTCGGCAGTCTCTGTCTCGCTCCATCTCTCTCTTTGCTACAATGCCGCCACGTGCCATAATTGGCTTTTTAATTTGTTTATTTGTTTCGGTGTCTTGAGTGTTTTTGTGTGGCCGTGTGCATGTCTGTGCGCCACAATGACGGTGTTTGTGTGTGTGTCTGTCTGTGTGTGTCACACTGATTACTTTTCCTTTGATCAAATAAGGCTACTGAGTTACCATAATGAGTGGATGGGTGGAGTATGAATGCATTTATAGGCCTCACCTAGTTACAATGCATTGCGTATTTCCATATATTGTTTCAAATGACGATATGAAATGATGGCGTATTCTATCCAAACTCTAGTTTTGGTGTAGCGAACATCATTCTCATACCGTCTCTTAACAGAAACAGGGTTCGCCCTATTTACACTTCTTTTTTTTTTACACACTGTAGCTTTAATATGAAGATGTGGCTTCTATTCAAGACTGAAATTTACTCACTTCGGCAAAGAAACAATTGATCTGAGACACTGGGGCTTTAACGAGCGTATCACTGAGAGAGTTCTGAAATAACCATACCCGCCATGGATGGCAAGCCATGGATAAAATGGCTTCATTAACAGGCAGGGAGTATGCTGTGCCACAGACGTCACAACTGAGCTAATATCGCTAACGTTGGAGCTTTCACTCCCGTCCAACATTACTGAAAGGTGGAACAATATGTGCTCCCGTGCTGTGGTGGATGCTGGGCTGGAAGTGCATTGAGCATCCAGAGCTAACAGGAAACCGTCCCGGAATGTATAGGGGGTAAATTCTGTCTTGTTTGCAAGGTGACAGTGGATAGAATGAAACATTATTAGAGCAAAAAACATTCTCTTCAATTGATGCAGTGACTATAGTCCCACTGGACTGTTCCTGCAATGTTTCTAGAGATAGCATTCTGTTAACATAAAATATGTATACTGTTGCATGATTCCTTACCTAGCAGAAACCATCTATGAATCAAAAGTTAAGTTGATCAGGTGTGGAACTCCAGTGACTAGAGTGTCTGCTTGGAGTTGGACGTCCCTGAAGGACGCACACACAGGCGCACCGTAGCAGACGCGTCGATTTCCTTTTATTCATGCTGTCGCAGGGGAGCATGGCCTAGCCTTCAAGGCAAAGGTTTACAAAGGCAAAGCACAACACAGAGCAAAGGGTGGATACCCAAGAGTGTTTTGCACATTTGAGTGGAGGGAAGTGCAGATTGGCTCTGTTCAGACATTTAAATATGTACAGTATGTGTGTGAGTGTGTACAGGTGGGGTCCAAAATTATTGTATCCCTTGATAAAAAAATACCATTCCTTAGACCATTCCTCCATACAGAATCTTTCGAGATCCTTGATATTCGTCTGAGCTTATGGACTGCCCTCTTCAAGTCCGAAGACTGAAATGGCCATTGCAAAATGTTGATTTTGTGGTCAAACAACCATTTCTTTGTGGATTTTGATTAGTGCTTGGGGTTATTGTTTTGTTGGAAGATCCACTTACGTCCAAGTTTCAACCTCCTAGCAGAGACAATTTCCATTCCAAACACAGTACAACGTTGATTATGAGGAAGAACAAGTGCTACTGTCAAATCTTAAAAGAGTTCTCTTCCCGAGACCTTTTTGAACTTTACTATGTGTCTCCTCACAATTTCCTGAATGTAAGATCCTCTTTTCTTTTGAATTGCCACAGAGCAGCAATACTGCAATCATCTTTCCTTCAAAAGCAGCCTCCGATTTACTGTTGTCTGTGACCTATTTTTCTGACTGTCCCCATAGAATGATTCACAGCGTGAGCTCTGTCTCTCCGTGTCCCATGAATTTTTCCTCACATGCAATTTATATGCCATCATATATATTTGACTTGGCTTTGGACGCTTCTGCTTGAAAGTGAGGCCATATAGCTATCCACCGAGAAGCCTTTGACAGTGATCTGTTGAAGAACCTCTGAGGCCAAATACTAGAGAGTCCCTAGGCCCAGAAGAAATGGACAAGGCAGGACGTTTTGTGCACCGTTGAATGGCTTTGAATGGGCAGGCACCATTAAAGAGCTGTTATTGCCTGAATGGGGACTGTGGCCCTCAATGTGCTATCATTCCCTTTAAGCCAAGGGGGAAACTGAGGGGCTCAGGCTCAGACGGACCTGTCCTCGCATGGACCTTCCCTCGCATGGCCCATTTGGCCATACTCACTTTGGTCATAGGTGTGAATCCAATATGCCCTGGACTGAACTAATGCACCTGTGATACTTAATCAAGCCTCTGGCCTGCCATTTTGGGGACAGTTCCTTTTACCGTGGCAAATCCCACTGCCAATAGTGAAACCCAATTGAGTTGGCACACATTCAGGTGCCCCAGTCAGATAGAGGGATAGGGTTGGCAGCCCTGAGAGATGAGGAGCATGGGGAAGCTGAGGGCCTATTCAATCAATGTATGGAAACCACTTCAAAGGGAGACAGCAAATGGAGAAAATCCAATGTATTGTAAAGGTTTAGACAGGGCTGGCAGAGGTCACGGTTCTAATGTGGCCACTAGGAATCCTAGATCTTCTCCAAGGAGTACCTAACCTAATGCTTTCCTATGGATTCTGGATTATAATATGATTTAGTTCCATGATTTCATAGATCCAATGACTTTTTATTGTACATTTGGGATGTGGCTAATGTGCTCACTGCATAAGGTAGTTAGGTAGGGTTCTTTGTACAAGTGTCAGATGTTCTGTTACTAAATGGTCCCAATGGGCACCTACATATTGAAAATGAGCAGCTGTACTGTGAAACACTTTCTATATGTCGAAAAACACATACTAGACTGAACATAATAGAAATCAATATAATGCACAAATGGCATATATACCCCAAATCTTTTTACTTGATTTTCTAAATACAAATCCAGTTGTGCAAGGCCCAAATCATGGCCCAAGGTCTGATGCTATTGCTACTCTGCTGCAATCCGATAACTGAATTAAGCACAATTGAGAGGGATGGTAATTGCATGGACAACGATACAATATCAAGATCTAGTGCAGAGAGAATCCATATACACTTGTTTTCCATGGCTTTGTTGTTATGAGTAGAGAATAATATGAGTTTGAATGGAGTTGTGTGTTACAGTTAATTCGTATTAGTGCCCACAGCTGTAGTAAGCAGTGTGGCAGAGTTGGCAGATAAGATAAGCACCAGCACATTACCCTCGAGTTTATCTTCTGTCCACAGGAGTTTGCAAAACATCACCACAACATCTCACTAAAACATCAAATATTGTCTGCAAAAAGGGAGAGAGTACCTATCAGTATATTGCACTTGACTGAGACTAAATTAATTGAGTGCTGTATTGCTTTTCTGTAAAACTGTTTTTTCTTTATGGTGCTCTTCAGTATGTTGTTAATTTTATCTACGAACATCTCAATGTGGAATACTGCATTATACAGACACATAAACTAATGAGCTCAATGCCCAGCAAATGAATTATAATATAAGATTGAGAAAAGAAGGAGGAAGAACACTGGAATTTCTCTCTTCCGTCTTTTGTTTCACAGTTTTAATTTCACACTGGATTGTCCTATTCTTTGTGGTATAAGTACAGTTTGCTTCTTCTTTCTAAAGCCTGGCTTACACAATTGACTCGAGCAATACGAGCAAAGCCCAAACACAATGCACTCTATGCCATTGGCCACAATCACAGCTGTTTGTGGAGGCTTTGCTCACTAAATGCTTGCCCATGCCAAATTGCTGTGACTACAGTGCTTTGTGCCAGCTTTGGACGGCGAAGCCACTAAACACAAAAAAGGACTCCTCACAATTCTAATCTCTCACTTTGAATGCTTCAACAGTGGACTGACATGACACCAATGCGGGTTTCCATGGGGTTTTGTATTTAAGAGTTAAGAGATCAGTGATGGGCACAAGCTGTGCCAAAAAAACTACAGCTGAAAAGCTTTCGGGTGGGTATCGAGTGATGGAGAGAAAAGTAGGAGGGGGGAATCAATTTCCGGAACACTGTAGAGCTTTTTAATTCAGGCTTTGCTGAGGTTTTCTATGAAAGAGCCTCCTGCTTAGGCTCGTCGCTTGAAGCCCCCCTCTCTCTCTTTGGACAGGATTTTGACAGTGACACCTCTTGGCAGGCCCAGTAAAACAGGGCTAAACCCAAACCGGCACTGGGGCTAAGTAGTCGTTTCACTTGACCCGGTCACAGAAGTTCTGTCCAACTTCGATTTCTGTGGCAAAACACCGTGACTCACTTTGAGAAGGGAACGTTGGAGGTCTCGTGCTATATTGGTAGCGTTGAATCATAACATCATAACAACAACTAGATTCCTGTTTAGATGTTACAAGCATTCAGTCAGAAGATATTGCATCGCGGTATGATACAGAGAATGTTTGGTAAGAAAGCCTTGCCATGAATCAAGGAAATATGTCCCTGAAGGCAATGTTCATTCCAAAAGAAATGCACCATCAATCATGAGGCTACTTTAAAGATTATGGTATTTTGGTAAATAGCCACGAGCTATCCTCAGATATTGTTCTCGATGGACCCTTATTCTGATGTATTTTACACGTATTACAGATTAAAATATATATATATATATATATTTAACCTTTATTTAACTAGGCAAGTCAGTTAAGAACACATTTTTATTTACAATGACGGCCTACTTACAGGTGCAATGTATCACATACTTATGTTATGATTGAAGTTTACTGAAATGTTTTCCAAATATGCACTACTAGAACTTGTGGAATGACTCACTACCATGTAACTAAAAGTTTGATTTTCCCCAAAAACTTTTCAGATTTTGCTCTGTTATTTTCTGGACCCATTTCATTTACAAAGGGAATGTTTTTCTCTTATTTATAATGTGATTCGTTGTTCTTGAACACAGATACCAGTCGCTATCGATTTGACGGTCAAGGAGAAGCAATCAATAGCAATGCAGAAGACGGTTATTTGTTGTGGTCGCTCCGGAGAAAAATTACAATTATTCAATCAGAGACAATGCAAACAAACACTCAATACCTCACTTAGTAACTGCCAATAAACCTACCACAGGTCCCAAACATAAATAACCATTGAACATCGGCACTCTCTAAGGGAGACAGACCTCTTTGTTAACCTTAACCCCTCTGATCTGTTTAGACCTCCTGGAAGTATTTCACCCAAACCCATCCCTTGATCCTCCCCAAATGTGAGTCTACCAACCCACACGTTAAGTTCTGGAATCTCCATGTATAATGAATGATTTTTCCAATACATTAAACGTTTTAATAACATGCTGCTGGCAAATGGCCAGACAAAAAATCTGAGGATTACATCACCCAGCAAGCATAGACCACCATCAATTTGAGAAGCGGTAGCTGCAAGGTCATAGTTATTAGAATTCTGCCTCCTTCAAGGCTCCCTCGGGAGAAGGTTATGCCTCATACTGTAGGTTAAAGAACCAACATACCTCAGCATCGACAAACAAAGGCACCATTTCTCAGTAGTCCTCACCTCTTGAGGGGTGAAGGGGGGGGAGGAGAAGAAGCATTGTAAATGTCTAGGGAGCAGTGCTCAGTCATATTGGGTAAATCATTAAAATGCGGCAGCCGAGTGTCATTTGAAATATATGGCTATAATTTAATACATTTCCAGGTGAGGGCCAGGGGTTGACCTCATTTAGAAAAGGGGTCTTGAGGGAGGGCACTGATCTACGGCAAATAGAAAATGTAAGGTGTCCAGCGATATTGATTCAGGTTGACATGTAATAACATGGCTTGCCTTAGGGATGAAGACATGAGGCAGAGCGCTGCGCTATCAGCCGTTGAATGACCATAATTACCATTGCCTCGCCAAAACGGTAAACAGGCAATTCCGGTGGCCGTGGTCCCACCAAAATATGTTCCTCACCACCTATAAACTCTGAAATGGTACTGGAAATATATTCTGCACAAAATTGAAAAAGTTGGGAAATTAACAAGCACATTCCATTAAACGCGGAGGAGTACTGTGGAAGTGTGTTTTGTAGGATTTCTCCCTATTATCATATTAGCTTATGATTTCCCAACTGCGAGGTACACAGCCACTAAAACCCACTTCCTAACTTTTTTCTGTCACTTGAGACACTACAGTTGAATATGGCAGCTTTTTTTTAACTACCAGATTATCTGTGACAGTGCACAGCCAACCTGGCTCCACTGTCAAAACCAAAATATTTACTAATGAATCCCAAAACAGAGGCATACTAGAGCACAGCCTCATGTTTTCAACTTTTTTTGGTGATACATTCCATGAAGAGTAGACACAAACTCATATGGTGTTGTATATGATTGCCATGATCCCTCAAGACAGATCAGCATCATGTTGGTTTTATAATCCCTCAACCACAGTGTTGCCATTCACTTCAATACTGCACATAAAACAATGTGGGTGGCTGTGGGTGTTTTTTTTCAATATACAGTATGTTTTTGTTAACTAAGAAAGTGATAAAAAAAAACTGTGTTCACTTTCAGGTACAAATACACCCTGTGTGGCTTCAGAACACAAATTGAACTTCAAGGAGAGACAATTATGAAACAGGAGGGAATCAGTGATACATCTAAAGCGAGGTCTCGTTCAACAGTTGAGAACGATTTTAATTAAAAGGTACAAAGGGAAAAGTGTTCAGGAGGGATGCAAGGTCGTCCCTGAATTCAGTTGACCATGGAGAAAGGGAAGAAATACAAATGGAGATGAGTATCCTTGTGTGTTCTCTAATGGTTGCACAATGGGCTGCATGTCAGGAAGATGTGTGTGTGAGGGTGGGCACTGTGGTTGGGACCATAGAGGTCATGCTAAAGACAACAAACAATGTACTTTGAGTTTAAAGCTGGCCATTCCTTTTGTGTGTTATTCCCCCACATGGACAATGGTAAATTAAGCGTATTTCATCCCCCTGTAAAGATAGAACAAATATTACAACAGATATTATGGCTGAACTCAAATGTGCTGGTTAATAAAATACCTGTATTTATGGGAAAGATGTTTGAAAAGGGTATTTTGTTTTTAAATGATATTGTAAATTGGAATGGTAGAGATATGTTTTTAATGGAGTTATCATAATTGCACGGGAAGGTCTGCTCAATCCAAGATTACAACCAATTGATTGCCATATTACCCCAAAAATGGAGGTGGCAGGTGGCAGCGGGAGGAGGTAGGGAACTGGTCTGTCTGCCCAATATAAAGGATCAAAACTGGCAGAGGAATAAAAATAGCATAAATAGGAAAGCATACCAGTTTCATTTGAGTACCATGATGATGACAGCTATGCCATACAGATTGCAAAATAGTTGGGAAGAGATTTTTGATGTACCGATTCCGTGGTACAGGGTGAAGGAGTTGATATATAAAATGACGCAAAATTGAAGACTTCGTGCTTTTCAGCTAAAATTATTATATAGAATTCTTGCCACTAACAAAATGTTGAATATTTGGGGCATACAACCATCAAAGCTCTGCAGATTTTGTTGTGAGGATACAGAATCAATAGACCATTTATTTTGGTATTACCCTCAGGTAGTCTGTTTCTGGTCTCAGCTTCAGGTATGGCTGAAAATAATATATTTATTTATCTTCAACTCACAATCTGTGGATTCTATTCGATTGGATAGATTGAAATTGTATGTTAAACATCACAGCATAGTTGAAAGATATATGGTGCGTAGAAATCCGAAGAGGGCGGCCAGCAGAGATATATGTGTTTATATCCCATTATGTGTGTCGCTCTGGATGTGAGTCTGTTAGATGTTTAATGTGATGTAGTTGTTGAGCGGCTTCACTGCAAGTATGTTGTATGTTTTAAATATCCTAAGCTTTAAAAAAAAAATGTTTTTAAATGTAGCGTATTGTATTGATGATCACAGGCTAGTTCCATGTGCTTTCAGACATGCATTTCAAGAGGCGTCATGGACATAGTGCCCCACAAAAGGGTGACGGCCATCTTGTTTTTTCGATTTAGAATGAATTGGATCGATGAAACCCATTCTCTGTTCTCAGCTCCAATGTTGCTTTACTGCATGTGCGAGGTGATGTTTCAGTGTTGTCTGAAGTACATGCAGTATAGGAGCCAAAACCAGTGGCCTTGTACCACTGTGTAACTTAGCAACAGGCTTACTAAAAGATTCATCTTTGTTATTGACCTGCATGCCATGTGGCGACTGTCTGAAAGACCCAATGAAACAATCTCATTAGAGGAGCGATCGTTGGACCTGACATCTATAAACTCACGACACTGCAGGAGAAACCTTTGTCAAATACGTCTGGGTGCTTCCTAGTGACACCGATATAACTGCACTGTGAGGTTACGCCAAATGACACTGAACCTAGTTATTTTCCCATCATAAGAAAAAACACTGTCTGCCTGCTGCCTGTAGGATCTTTTCTGAGGGAGCATGTTCTCCGCCAGTGGTGGAAGATACAGATTTATAGTTACTGTTGTGTACCCTATGTTTGACTCTGAGCAACAGGCCTGAAAGGCTTGCTTTGGTGTCTCAGCCAGTGTTTTCTTATCAGATGTAAATGACTCGAAGCAGCATGGGGGATCTTTCCTCACCGCCTTATTCATGTGTTTACCAGGAGCATGCCATTACAAGTATCATATTGTGATCTTGACGCATCCTCTCACTACTAAGGCCCGTTGATTGAGACTGTGAGCTGCCAAAATCTTTTGAAGGAACGAGCTGCTTTTCAGCCGCAGAGGGCCAATGATGAATAATGATGTTGTTCACAGACACAAGACATCCGCTGACAGCTAAATAATCAGAGGTGATTGAAGAGCAAAAGAAAATTTGAGAAAAAGAGAGAAATGGAATATAATTTGAGCCATTGAATTACAATGCTTATTTCAATTTCATGTGGTGTCATACTGTATTCATTTGAAACAGTCCCAGCAATTGTCATGCTGCACAGTAACCCAGCAGACCTCACACAATGCATATTAACGCCAGTTTCAAAAGGAATGACAGAGTAGGTAATGTGTGGAGGTGTCTTTCATTTGTTAGGACTCGTTGAAAGTTCACAAAAGGTAGTCTGGCTATATACTATACAATAGGCCGGGTTGTGTCCTATGACATTTAAACTTGATCTCACAACAAATACTCACATTTCCTGGATTCCAACAGGCTCCAACAGCAATATTTTTTAAATCGTAAAATGTCCAATATTTACAGTACATGCAGGCGCGACAGGTTAAGTTGAGGAAGGCTAGGGAGTGGGCGAGTAGTTAGGGTTGTTGGGGGTTTGGGTAAGGTTAGGTGTAGGCACGCAAGCAAGTGGTTAAAGGAATAGTTCACCAAATTACTCAATTATAAATCGGTTTCCTTACAATGTTTCCTTGTCCTGTATGACAGCATCCCATGCCTTGGTTTAGTTTCCCTGGCACTGTTTCCAAATGCTAACATTTTAGCATTTTTGGCACAATTCAATTCATGGTACAGATATCATTTTTCACGAATCCTGTTTAAATCATCTATAAGTGAATTTGTTGAGCTTCACAATACATTTTAGGTACTCTCGGACAGGGCTCTAAATTGCGACCATTTTTGTTGCATATGCGCCTAAATATTTTTCTGTGAGAGCTGGAATGTAATCATTTGTAATGATTAGGCTTCGCTGTACCACTGTTTCCGTGTGGCTTAGAGAAAAAAGTGAACGTCATGATTGCCGTGGTTACACCATTACTAAAGACAAAACTGCTTGTTTCTAGCCTAAACCGTTATTTCCTTCTATCATGCTTTGGTGGACAAATTTTACATTCATAAACCATGTCGTGGGGCTTTCTAAAACTAATCGTGGGCCATTAACCATTTGTTAACACCTTGTTCATTCATGTTACCTCATTAGCTAGCTAGCTAACAATCTGGTAATTTACCAGTATATCCATTGATTGATGTAATTCTTACTAATAACCCTTATAAATATTTGTCTAGTGGAGTATTTGCATATGATCTCAGTGATCATTGTCCCATAGTATGCATAGAGAGACAAAACAGCAAAATACAAATCTGTCACGACATCCTCCGAAGTTGGTCCCTCTCCTTGTTCGGACGTCACCAGTTTTCTAGTCACCACCAATCCATGTTTCATTTTTGATTTGTTTTGTCTTCATTATACACACCTGGTTTCCATTTCAATATCATTGTTCCCTATTTAACTCTCTGGTTTCCCCCTTGGTTTTGTGCGTGTTTGTTATCGTCAAGTTGTCTCGTTTTGTGACCTGAATTATTTGTCTCCTTTATGGAATATTGTTTTTGAGTAAAGTAACGGTTATTACTCATTTCTGTGTCCTGCGCCTGACTCCGCCTTACCCTCATCACCTACTCATTTTGACAAAATCCTTATTTAATTAAGAAGATACATTTTTTCTCCTCGCGTTTTTACATGACATTTTCTACTCTGATTTAGCCACTATCTCCTGTATTCATGACCCTGAGTTGGCTCTGGAAAAATTCTCCTCCATATGTAATCCTCTGGCAGTTAAACACGCCCCTTTTAAACAATTCAGAGTCAAAGATAGATCTAACGCTTGGTTTTCTTCAGAGCTATCTGAGCTCATTAAGATGAGAAAGCAGGTCTGAACCAGGAAAACTGATTGTAGTGGACTGGCAATATTTCAGACAATTCTGAAACAGATGAACTATCTCGTTTTAGAAAACTAAATCAAGTTACTTTTTAAGCTATATCTTTGACTCTGCTGGTGATCCTTCTAAATTTTGGAAAACAGTTAATGCACTTAATCATACAAATTTCTCTTCTTCCCTGCCTAAGCAAGTTCTGTCTGATTCTGGCATCATAACTGAGAGGAATGCGATAAGTGTTGCTTTTCAATTCATTTTATCTCGGCAGGCTTTTTATTTGATAGAAACTATTCCGAGGATTTCCTCAATTGGCCTAGACCAGGCTGCATGTAACTGGTTTAAAAATTACTTGACATATATAACTCAATGTGTATCTACTGATGGTGTTAAATCAGGGTTCCTGGATATTACAAAAGGTGTCCCGCAGGGGTCAATTCTGGGTCCTGTACTTTTAACTGTTAACATTAACAATATTGACTTGTCTATAAAAAAAATGTGTATGCTGATGATACTGTTGTGTATGGTATTGCCCCCACGGTTGACCAGGCTCTATCTGAACTACAGTCTGCCTTCCTTGTATTACAGAAAAACTTTATTGACCTGAAATTAGTATTGAATGCTGGTAAAACTAAGTATATGTTCTTCTCTAGAGCGCCCAGAAATAACTCAGACGATTTAAGCATACAGTATGTACTTTGGATGGTGTCCATATTGATCGTATCACTGCTTACAAATATCTGAGCATCTGGATGGATATAAATATGTATTTTAAAGGGCATATTGATGAGTTAGTAAAGAAGCTGGGAATAAATATTGGCTAAAATAGGTGCTACCTCTCACTAAATAGTAGAAAGCTGTCACGCCCTGATCTGTTTCACCTGTCCTTGTGATTGTCTCCACCCCCTCCAGGTGTCGATTATTTTCCCTAGTGTATTTATACCTGTGTTTCCTGTCTCTCTGTGCCAGTTTGTCTTGTATGTTATTCCAAGTCAACCAGTGTTTTTCATGTTCTCCTGCTTTTTGCTATTCTCCTTTTTCCTAGTTCTCCCAGTCTTGACCCTTGCCTGTTTCTGGACTCTGTACCCGCCTGCCTGACCATCCTGCCTGCCTTGACCACAAGCCTGTCTGCCACTCCGTACCTTCTGGACTCTGATCTGGTTTTGACCTTTTGCCTGTCCACGGCCATTCTCCTGCCTTTTCTTTTTTTGGATTAATAAACATTGTAAGATTCCAACCATCTGCATCCTGTGTCTGCATCTGGGTTTCGCCTTGTGTCATGATAGAAAGCAGATGATTCAGTCGACGTTCCTATCGGTTTTAGATAATGGCAACATCATCTACATGAATGCAGTTGCCACTTCATTAAAGCAATTAGATGCTGTCTATAATCGAGCACTACACTTCATTACAGGCAACAATTTTAGTACTCATCACTGCATTCTCTACGAGAAAGTTGGTTGCCCGATGTCACGTATGTTCATTCATTGCTATGTTTTCATTTATAAAACCCTTTTAGAAAAAGTCTCACTGTACCTAACATCTTTAATAAACTTCAAATATGAGTTAACACACCCAGTCTCAGAGATGGTTAACTCTGGAAAGGATTTTGGTCTCTAATAATGAGTTAGGTAATTCTTGTACCTTATTTGTGGAACAATTTTATTTGTGCCTCTAGGGGAATTCAGAAAGCTGATTGAGGACCTTATTACAGATGAATTTGTTAGTTTTTTATGACTGTTTTTCTTTCTGCTTGCATTTTGTATTTATATTGATCTGTGTATTTTCTGTAATTTATGTAATTCAGGGCTGATCTGTAAAAGAGACCTTGATCTCATTATGACTCCCTGATAAAATATAAATTAAGTAAATACATAAAAATCCAAACATTTAGGGGCACAGAACGAAAGGAAAAGTATTAAAAAAGTAGCTAGAATTCGTATAGGCCCAATATAGGCTGTATCTCAATCAATTTAAACATATTTTCTGGTGGTCCTAAATGTTATGGAGCACCAGTGCTACCAATCAAACATTTTAATTTAGAGTCCTGCTTTCAGATGAGTTGGACATATCGACACCATGACTTGAATGGGATTTGTGCCACAAATGTTAAAACATTATCATTTGGAAACAGTGCCAAGGAAACCAAACCATGGATTGCTGTCATATATTGTCCATACAGTGTAAGGAAACCAATGTGTCATTTTGTAATTTGGGTGATCTATCACTTTAAGGTGAAAGGTTTGCCAAAAGCAAAAACATAATTATCCTGCTTTCTGGAATAACCTAAGTTAGCCAGCTAACGTTGATAAACAGCCACATATGACTTGATTTCCTGGTTGATTAAGAATGCTACATTTGTATATTGGTTCTTGTTGTTGAGTCAATTATACCTTGTACATTTTATGCATTCTCTGGAAAATAATGCACGACACGCAAGGTGTTTGCCACGACGCACAGCTGAGTGGCACTAACCTTCTGTGGAGTTGCATTCTTGTCAGAAAACGCTGTGGTATAAACCTTATTTCACACAATTTTGGATAATTAGCTGGCTGTCATCGATCCATCTTTCTGGGAGAGCCACATGGTGAGAGAACATACTAGATACTCATGTTAACACCCCAAATAACCCAAAACCTATCCCTTCATCACTTTTAAAAGTGTTCATGACTTACTGGGCTTCAAGAGTGCCTTCTCAGTTGGACATTGCAAAGGTACTGTAATTGTAAGTGAAATGTGCTTTTCTAAAACATTAACGGCACATCTTCATCAGCGAGTAAAATAGCTCTATTCAAGCCCGCTTATTTCTAATTTTTGTATTGGCCTGGCAGTTCTCTGCCAAGACTGATTTGATAGTCCTGCTTAAAGTAATTGTTTTGCAGCCTTTTGTGTAACATTGCTGGGCCTGCATCGCCCGGATGTTGTGGCAGTAGATTAGAATGAGCTTTTTTGGCGTGGTGGTGAAAGGGAAGTTTAATTTTGTATGGGCATCTGATGTTATGCCTGCTTTGAAATAATAATAACTTGAGATCTTTAAAAACACATTGTAATAAATTACCCATGCTTTCTATCCAGTCAGTAGTGCTTTCCCCCGGCAGTTCATCATATTGTGCTGTTGTGAAACATAAAGAGCACATCTGTTGCTCATTGAACATCTGGGCTTATTTGCATATTAATGAATAATTATGTTAATTTGATTGCCAGTGGCCCCTTGCATTGCGATGGATTAAAGATCTGCCCATCCGACTGCTCCAAAAAAAATGTACTTTCATTTTTCGCTTCCCTTCTGCTCTCTTATTGAGGATCGTTCATTAGGCATTTGTGGAATGGTGGAAAACAATTAGACATCTGTGATGTATAGGGTGGCTTATTGGAGTGACCGTCTTCAGAACAAAGGCCAATTTCTGAATATAACTAGATCATTTGAATATGTCTGTGCAAGTACCAGCACAATCTGATTGGAGATACTGTGAAGGGTACAATTTCCAATCGGTTGAACATGATGTCAACAATAACACGATGTCAAAGATCATCCTGTAATGTATATTGATTGATTGTTTCTGGATCAACACCATGATGATGATGAGCAGAGCCACTGATCATACCAACAGCAAACTGTGTATCACAGTATTTCTAGACTTCTGGGCTAGATCCTTTATGCCCACTGCCTGCCTATGTACTTATCTCGCCAACAGTTCAATCAATCAATCAATCAATCAATTTTATTTTATATAGCCCTTCGTACATCAGATAATATCTCGAAGTGCTGTACAGAAACCCAGCCTAAAACCCCAAACAGCTAGAATGCAGGTGTAGAAGCACGGTGGCTAGTTCTAAGTAAATCGTATGATCAATTCAATAGGCCTGGGGAACAGTACACAATGTACATGCCAGAATAACCCTTTTAGAGAGATACAAGGCTACAATATCTTACCTTTAGAGGTCCAGTAAGGCCAAGCAGAGCACCAAGAAAAATAAAGAGAAACAAGAAGTGAGTGCAATCTTAAATTGAATTACATTTTTATTTAACCTTTATTTAACCAGGAAGGGCTCATTGAGATTTGAAATCTCTTTCTCAAGAGCGTCCTGGCCAAGATGAGCAGCACCAAGTCATTACACAATTACAGACAGACAACATGAAAAACTACAAGTAATCTAGTAAAAACCATAGAAATCACAAGAGTAAAAGAAAATCATAAAACAGCAAAGTAATAATATTGACAGGTCAGGGAATCAGTCTCAAAATCATTCATCAGTGATTTAAAAACACCAATTGGAACAAGTTCTTCCAGTTTAAAAGTATTTTGTAAGGCGTTCCAAGACGATGGCGCAGAGTACATAAAAGCCCTTTTACCAAATTCAGTTCGGACATTTGGAACAGTTGAAGAGAGTACCCACCACATTTCTGAGCAATAAAAATGGCCAAATAAAATAGTAGTAAACCCAAAATGGCTTTGTAAATAAAAGTATACAAGTGACTGAGCCTACGAGTGATTAGAGAAGGCCAGCCAACCCTGGTATACAAAGTGCAGTGGTGCGTAAAAGTTTTGCAGTTTAAAATAAATCTCAAAGTGTCACGACTTCGACCGAGGCAGGCTCTCCTTCCCGTTCGGGTGGCGTTCGGCGGTCGTCGTCACCGGCCTATTAGCTGCCACTGATCCTTTTCTCCCCCTCCCTGTGTGTTTATTGGGTTCACCTGTTTTGTATTAGGGTGTATTAGTTGGGCTTATTAGTCAGCCGGCCCGCACGTTTTTTTGTGCGGGATTGTTTGTTAGTAAGTAGTGGTGTTTGTTTCGTGCATCGTGTTTGCTGGACTGTGTTCGTTTGCCCCTGTGTCTGGGGTTGTTTAAGGAGTACACCCAGTGGGTTAGTAGGGTGGCCTAGTTTCTCCGTGTTCATTAAAGAACATTTGATATTGCACCTGCTGTTTCCTGCGCTTGACTTCACACTCCGACACCCAGGCCTTACAGAATCCCGCACCTACTAAATGGAGTCAGCAGGAGCAGCGGCCAACCCTCTCCCATCGATGGAGGAACGGGTGCTCCATCATACCACCGTTCTCCACTGTATTGGATACGCGATGGATTCGATGATGGAGCGAATGGACCGATGGGAGAGGAGTGGTCTCCTCTCTCCACCTTCGGCTCCTCCAGCCCAGGACTCTCCATCCCTCGGCTCCAGCGCTCTCCGTCTGACACTCCCGAGGGATTATGATGGATCGGCGGCGGGCTGCCAGGGGTTCCTACTCCAACTGGAACTGTACCTTGCCACCGTAAGACCCACTCCCTCGGGAGCGGAGAGGGTGAGTGTCCTCGTTTTCTTCCTCACGGGTCGTGCTCTGGAGTGGGCGAACGCAGTCTGGAATGGCCCAGACTCAGCGAAGGAGCATTACCCAGAGTTCACCCGCCGTTATCGGGCCGTATTTGACCATTCTCCAGAGGGCCGAGTGGCGGGAGAACGACTGTTCCACCTTAGGCAGGAGAAGAGGAGCGCTCAGGATTACGCGCTGGAGTTCCGGACCATGGCTGCAGGATCTGGGTGGAACGACAGGGCCCTTATTGATCACTACCGGTGTAGTCTCCGGGAGGACGTCCGCAGGGAGCTAGCATGTTGGGACACCGCTCTTTCCTGGATGAGCTGATTGACATGTCCATCCGTCTGGACAATCTGATGGCTGCCCGCGGGCGTTCTGAGAGGGTCCTGTACGTTCCACCACCCAGCCCCTCCTATTCCGATGGAGTTGGGAGGGGCTGTGCCGAGGGGTACCGGAGGAGGAGGCTCTCCCTGCACCAGCTGTGGTCGGAGAGGACACACGGCCGATCGGTGCTGGGGGGGGTCCGTCTGGGAGTTGAGATGGCAGGCGGAACGCTTCTCGATCACCCCAGGTGAATCAGCACCAAACTCACCCAGAACCCACTGTTAGTCACATGTTTGTCTTGATTTTTTTTCTTAAATTTTTTCCCCTCTTCCCAGCATATGGCGCTAGTCGATTCAGGCGCAGTTGGGAACTTTATGGATCGCGCACTCGCTCTTAGGTTAAGGGTTCCGCTTGTGCCGATAGATTCTCCCTTTCCCGTGCACTCCCTAGATAGCCGGCCATTAGGGTCAGGGGTGGTCAGGGAGACCACGGTCCCCCTGGACATGGTGACGCAGGGGAATCATAAGGAGCGTATCAGCTTTTATATTATTGATTCGCCTGCGTTTCCAGTGGTGCTAGGGATTCCCTGGCTGGCCCGGCACAATCCTAAAATTTCGTGGAGACAGGGGGTTCTCCAGGGGTGGTCAAAGGAGTGTTCTGGAAGGTGTTTGGGGATTTCCATCGGTGCCACGTCGGTGGAAAGTCCAGACCAGGGTTCCACGGTGTGCATTCCCCCCCGAGTATGCCGATTTGGCAATCGCTTTCAGTAAAGAGAAAGCGACTAAATTACCACCTCATCGACCGGGAAGGGATTGTGCGATAGATCTCCAGGTAGACGCTGCGCTTCCCAAGAGTCACGTGTACCCATTGTCCCAAGAGGAGACGGTGGCTATGGAGACATATGTCACTGAGTCTCTGGGACAGGGGTACATTCGGTCCTCCATCTCACCCGCCTCCTCGAGTTTCTTTTTTGTGAAGAAAAAGGAGGGAGGTTTGCGTCCGTGTATTGATTATAGAGGTCTAAATGCCATCACCGTGGGGTTTAGTTACCCACTACCTCTCATTGCTCCGGCAATGGAATCATTTCACGGAGCGCAGTTCTTCACAAAATTGGATCTCAGGAGCGCGTATAGTCTGGTGCGTATTCGGAAAGTAGACGAGTGGAAAACCGCATTTAGTACCACATCGGGCCATTATGAGTACTGCGTCATGCCGTATGGGTTAAAGAATGCTCCAGCCATTTTCCAATCCTTTGTAGACGATATTCTCAGGGACCTGCACGGGCAGGGAGTGGTTGTTTATATCGATGACATTCTGATCTACTCAGCACTCACGCCGCGCATGTGTCTCTGGTACGCAAGGTGCTTGGTAGACTGCTGGAGCATGACCTATATGTCAAGGCTGAGAAGTGTGTGTTCTCCAAACGAGCAGTCTCTTTTCTGGGTTATCGCATTTCCACCTCGGGCGTGGTGGTAGGGAGTGACCGCATTAAGGCCGTGCGTAATTGGCCGACTCCGACCACGGTAAAAGAGGTGCAGCGTTTTTTGGGTTTTGCCAACTACTACCGGAGGTTTATCCGGGGTTTTGGCCAGGTAGCAGCTCCCATTACCTCACTGCTGAAGGGGGGTCCGGTGCGGTTGCAGTGGTCAGCAAAAGCGGACGGAGCTTTCAACAGGTTGAAGGCGCTGTTCACGGATGCGCCCATGTTGGCGCATCCGGATCCCTCTCTAGCATTCATAGTGGAAGTGGACGCGTCCGAGGCTGCGGTAGGGGCCATGCTATCACAGCTCTCTGGTACGCCACCAAAACTCCACCCCTGTGCTTTTTTCTCGAAGAAACTCAGCCCAGCGGAGCGTAACTATGATGTGGGGGACCGGGAGTTGTTAGCAGTGGTCAGTGCCCTGAAGGTGTGGAGACACTGGCTTGAGGGGGCTAAGCACCCTTTTCTCATCTGGACAGACCACCAGAATCTGGAGTATATTCGGGCAGCTAGGAGACTGAACCCACGTCAGGCAAGGTGGGCCATGTTCTTTACCCGATTCCAGTTTACGTTAACGTATAGACCGGGCTCCCAGAACGTAAAGGCGGATGCACTGTCCCGTTTTTACGACTCGGACGATCGGCCCACCAAACCCACTCCCATCCTTCCCGCCTCAAGGCTGATAGCACCAGTGGTGTGGGAAGTGGACTCGGACATTGAGCGGACGTTACGGGCGGAACCCGCTCCTCCTCAGTGTCCGGTGGGGCGGAAGTACGTGCCGCTTGGTGTTCGGGACAAATTGATTCGGTGGGCTCACGTTCTACCCTCCTCGGGTCACCCTGGGGTGAAGAGGACAGTGGGGAGCCTTCGGGGGAGGTATTGGTGGCCTACCTTGGCGAGAGACGTTAGGGTTTATGTTTCCTCCTGTTCGGTATGCGCCCAGAGTAAGGCTCCTAGGCACCTTCCTAGAGGGAAGTTACAACCCCTCCCCGTTCCACAACGGCCTTGGTCGCACCTGTCCGTAGATTTTCTGACCGATCTTCCCCCGTCTCAGGGGAACAATACGGTACTGGTGATTGTGGATCGGTTCTCGAAGTCCTGTCGTCTCCTCCCGTTGCCCGGTATGCCTACATCCCTACAGACTGCGGAGACATTATTCACCCACGTCTTCCGGCACTACGGGGTGCCGGAGGACATCGTTTCTGATCGGGGCCTCCAATTCACGTCCCGAGTATGGAGGGCGTTCATGGAGCGTTTGGGGGTCTCGGTCAGCCTGACCTCCGGTTATCACCCTGAGAGTAATGGGCAGGTGGAGAGAGTGAACCAGGAGGTGGGTAGGTTTCTGCGGTCGTATTGCCAGGACCGGCCAGGGGAGTGGGCGAGATACATTCCCTGGGCCGAAATGGCCCAGAACTCACTACGCCACTCCTCTACTAACGTGTCCCCCTTTCAGTGTGTATTGGGGTACCAGCCGGTCCTGGCACCATGGCATCCGAGCCAGACCGAGGCTCCTGCGGTGGAGGAATGGGTGCAGCATTCCAAGGAGACATGGAGGGCCGTCCAGGAATCTCTCCAACAAGCTAGTGGACGGCAGAAGAGGAGCGCTGACCGCCACCGCAGTGAGGCCCCCGTGTTTGTACCGGGGGACAGGGTCTGGCTCTCGACCCGAAACCTGCCCCTCCGCTTGCCCTGCCGGAAGCTGTGTCCGCAGTGTGTAGGGCCCTTCAAAGTCCTGAGGAGAATAAACGAGGTGTGTTATCGATTACAACTCCCTTCCTATTATCGCATTAACCCCTCGTTTCATGTGTCTCTCCTCAGGCCGGTGGTAGCTGGTCCCCTGCAGGACGGTGAGGTACCGGAGGTCCCTCCTCCCCCTCTGGACATCGAGGGGTCCCCGGCGTACACGATACGGGCCATTCTGGACTCGAGACGCCGGGTGAGGGGCCTGCAGTACCTCGTGGACTGGGAGGGGTACGGTCCGGAGGAGAGGTGCTGGGTACCGGTGGGGGACATTTTGGATCTGTCTATGCTGAGGGATTTCCATTGCCTCCATCCGGATCTCCCTGCATCTCGTCCTCCGGGTCGACCTCGAGGCCGGTGTCGGGGCGCTGCGGGAGCCGCGCGTCAGAGGGGGGGTACTGTCACGACTTCCACCGAGGCAGGCTCTCCTTCTCGTTCGGGTGGCGTTCGGCGGTCGTCGTCACCGGCCTATTAGCTGCCACTGATCCTTTTCTCCCCCTCCCTATGTGTTTATTGGGTTCACCTGTTTTGTATTAGGGTGTATTAGTGGGGCTTATTAGTCAGCCGGCCCGCACGTTTCTTTGTGCGGGATTGTTTGTTAGTAAGTAGTGGTGTTTGTTTCGTGCATCGTGTTTGCTGGACTGTGTTCGTTTCCCCCCGTGTCTGGGGTTGTTTAAGGAGTACACCCAGTGGGTTAGTAGGGTGGCCTAGTTTCTCTGTATTCATTAAAGAACATTTGTTATTGCACCTGCTGTTTCCTGCGCTTGACTTCACACTCCGACACACAGGCCTTACACAAAGCGCCATTGTAGAGGTTGTGAATTGATTTCAAACACTGAGCGGAAGCATTCATATATAAAATATCCCCATAGTCTAGAAAGGGCATAAATGTAGCTGATACTAGCATCCTTCTGGCTTCAAAAGAAAAACAGTCCTTATTCCTAAAATAAAATCCCAACTTCAGCTTAAATTTATTTGTAAGTTGTTGAATATGCAATTTAAAAGAGAGGCCATCATCAATTAAAATTCCAAGATAGTTATGAGGTTACAGTCTCAATCTCATTGCCCTGACAGGTAGTAATAGGTGAAAGGTTCAGAGATCTATTTCTTGCTTTAGAAAACACCATTAGTTTAGTTTTGTCAGTATTGAGGATAAGCTTCAATTGACACAAGGTGTGTTAAACAGTATAAAAAGCAGTTTGCAAGTTCTGGAAAGCTTTTGTGAGATACGAGGCACAACAATAAATAACAGTATCATCAGCATAAAAGTGAAGTTGCGTATTTTGCACATTCTTGTCTAAATTATTTATATTAATAGGGAATAAGAGAGGACCAAGTACAGAGCCCTGGGGCACACCATTACAGACATTATTGTTAAAGAAGACAACTAACATTTTTTGAGGGAATTGGGCTAACAACTCATTACAGAAGGCTGATTTTCTGAATGACCTCTATTCTCACTTTCTAATGTATCACTTAATCAATCTGGAATATTAGATTTTTTCCTTGTATTGTATACCCAAACATATGCAAAATGTTCTCCATTGTACACTTTACTTTCAGTTGCAGACTACAAGATACACTGCCATGTTTCTGAAGGTCATAAATGTCACAAGATTGTATTGAGGATGTAGAAGATACTTTACTTTCTTCAAGGACATTCTAGAGGCATCCTAAAGATGATTACTGAAAATATTGCAGAATTAACTATAATCTGGAAAACTACATGAGGTTATAGAATAGGTGTGGACATCAATACTATACTATTCTTGTATGAAACATTTATCTTGCTTTGATTTATAATCCTTTATAAACACTGGTGCTTGTCTGTTGGAACACCACCTTGACAACCACGTTTGCTTGGAAATCTTTACAAAGGCCATTGTTTTTGCTTCAAGTGAGCATGTAGTGAAAGTGTTTGGAGCATTGTTATTCTTGAGATGTTGAATCCTACCTCAGTGACCACTGGGACATTGTTAGCCTGGCTGAGTGTGAAACAGGGAAGAGTCTAAAGTGGGATATTGGCACATCAGATCTCTCAGAGGTACTGTACTTTGCTATCTCCAGACACCTATATTATGACCAGTAAGCCCTACGCCAAGATGACAAGGAGGGATGTATAAAATATGAATGACAGTGTAGGTATTGAAAAAGACATCTAGCAATGTTTATTCTATGGTTAAGTCTCTAGAGTGATGCAGTGGGTTCATGATATTTTTGCCCTGTATGATTCTGCTGTAGATAATATCCCTGGATGAGTTTCTTTCTCTCCATCTCTCTTGTTCTGACTTGTGTAAATGAACATTTCCCCATCCCTCAAGCCATGTTACAAAAGGATGTTCTGTACTGCAGTATACACTGAATGTACAAAACATTAAGGACACCTTCCTAATATTGCCCTCAGAACAGCATCAATTTGTCGGGGCATGAACTCTACAAGGTGTCGAAAGCGTTCCACAGGAATGCTGGCCCATTTTGACTCCAATGCTTCCCACAGTTGAATCAAGTTGGCTGGATGTCCTTTGGGTGGTGGACCATTCTTGATACACATGGGAGAATGTTGAACATGAAAAACTCAGCAACATTGCAGTCCTTGACACAGACCGTTTCGCCTGGCACCTGCTACCATACCCCCGTTCAAAGGCACTTAAATATTTTGTCCTGCACATTCACCCTCTGAATGGCACACATACACAATCCATGTCTCTATTGTCTCAAGGCTTAATTTAAAATCATTCTTTAACCTGTCTCTTCCCCTTCTTCTACACTGATTGAAGTGGATTTAACAAGTGATATCTATAAAGGATCATAGCTTTCACCTTGATTCACCTGGTCAGTCTGTCATGGAAAGAGCAGGTGTTCATAATGTTTTGTACACTCAGTGTATGAACATACGAACATTCACACTTACAGATAATGTGTATCTGTGTATGTGTGTGTTGGCATTTTTCTGAATGTCGGTGTGTGTTTCTGCGTGTTTCAGAATGTGTGCGCGAGCCTGCATCTCTGTTTGTGCGAGCATGCAAGCGTGGATGACATCACTGAACCAAATAGGTCCTGCTTTGATCCTGTGCATTAAGGACTTACAAATCTCCATTGTTTACAGACAGAATATCAAAGCTTCTCTGTGTGAGACAAATGTTCATTTCTTATAAGAGCAGTCAATGTGGAATACAGAAATAGCATTGAGCCAAATAATAAATAGATTGCTGAAAACAAAACAAGGTAACAGATAATTTAATTTAATTTGCATGGTCTTGTAACTCCACATTTGATCATGATTACCAACCACACCTGTGTATCAAACTGGGAATACGATGAGCTTATTTCTTAACTTGTCTACAATCCTCTCTGCTATGAAAGTTGATGCAATAACGTGAAGGCCTGTAGTTAAGCAAGTCGTTGCTGTGACAAATAATGTAATTTTGTGACATGGCAACAAGCTGTATTGTTCTTTTGAAGCCCGGGAGGCATGTTATGCTGAATTTGCTGGGAAAAACACGACTAGAAAATGATGGGAAAAAAACAACTGTCACGAACACAAAGATGGTAATGAAATTTACCAAAGGGACCTGAGACTTTACAGTCAGAATTTCACACAGGATCACATCAATCGTGAGTAAATCCCCAACCCAGTTACACTGTCATTCAGTTTCTCCCTCTCCGCTCTGTCACCCAGTTGATATTGCCATATTCTCTTTAAACCCATTGACAAGAGAGACAGAAAACATGGACTTTCAGTCCCCTTCTCTCCCTCCAACCCCCACTCAAACCAGATGCTTTTCTGTCACGAGCCACCCCCTCTATGCTTTTTCCCCCCTTGTCCAGATTGTGTTTCACTCGGGGCCCCTGTCACGTTTGTGTGATGCTCTCTGTGCTAATCCCCCAGCTATACTATGGTATTTCCCCATTGAACCAAGATAAGTATATCAGACACAGCCAGAGGATGGACCCCCAGCCTGCCCAGAACACAGCTTGCCTTTCTCATCAATCAGTATGAAAATGCCCAGCCACAGAGGAAAGCCTCCCCCTTCCCCTACCCCTTCCCCACCACCAAAACCACCACCACCATCATCATTATCATCCTGCTTTATTTCTGATATGAAGCCACTGCACTAAAATAGCAGCCAGAGAGAAGCTGAGAGAAGAGGTATGTGTAAGTGTTTGGTTTTACTATCCTTGTGGGGACCAGAAGTCCTCACAAGGATAGTAAAACAAGAAAAAGTCACAAGGAAAAATACTATTTTAGGCTTAGGGGTCAGGTTTAGGTTTAGGGTTATAATTAGGGTTACGGGTTAGGTTTAGGAGATACGGTTAGGGGTTTAGGTTAGGTTAAGGGTTAGGATTAGGGAAATAAGATTTTGAATAGGAATCAATCATTTGGTCCCCACAAGGATAGTAAAACAAGTGTGTGTGTGTGTGTGTGTGTGTGTGTGTGTGTGTGTGTGTGTGTGTGTGTGTGTGTGTGTGTGTGTGTGTGTGTGTGTGTGTGTGCATGGCTGGACATCTGTAAGAATCTACATGGGCTCAGAGGACACTGATGTCCAGTAGGAGCCTAGGTTTGGGTTTGAGGAGCCATGAAGGCCCACACTGTCGCCACGCTTCACGCAGGCGGATAGGACACAGGGCAAAAGGAGCTGGTCTTATGACGTGTCCTGTGGCAGGACGCAGGTTTCACCGTGGTCGGGCCGAGAGAGGCAGGTATTTTCAACCTAACTTCCATTGTGGGAAGTGGGAATCCGTTCAGGCGTCTTTCTATGCCTGCTATATTAGGTTAGAGAAGCCCAAACAGAGAGAGAGATAACGTGACTATGTTGACTATGCTGCTACATGCATGGGCTGGAGCACAGTCCCCCTATCAGATCGCTGCTGTTCTGTGGAGAGCGATAGCGGCTTTGGGTACTGGATTGTCTGCATTATCATTTCCTGTTTACTGAAGTAAGACATCCACAACGTGTGTATTGATAAATATACACTGCTCAAAAAAATAAAGGGAACACTAAAATAACACATCCTAGATCTGAATGAATGAAATATTCTTATTAAATACTTTTTTCTTTACATAGTTGAATGTGCTGACAACAAAATCACACAAAAATTATCAATGGAAATCAAATTTATCAACCCATGGAGGTCTGGATTTGGAGTCACACTCAAAATTAAAGTGGAAAACCACACTACAGGCTGATCCAACTTTGATGTAATGTCCTTTAAACAAGTCAAAATGAGGCTCAGTAGTGTGTGTGGCCTCCACATGCCTGTATGACTTCCCTTCAACGCCTGGACATGCTCCTGATGAGGTGGCGGATGGTCTCCTGAGGGATCTCCTCCTGGACTAAAGCATCCGCCAACTTCTGGACAGTCTGTGGTGCAACGTGGCGTTGGTGGAAGGAGCGAGACATGATGTCCCAGATGTGCTCAATTGGATTCAGGTCTGGGGAAGGGGCGGGCCAGTCCATAGCATCAATCCCTTCCTCTTGCAGGAACTGCTGACACACTCCAGCCACATGAGGTCTAGCATTGTCTTGCATTAGTAGGAACCCAGGGCCAACCGCACCAGCATATGGTCTCACAAGGGGTCTGAGGATCTCATATCGGTACCTAATGGCAGTCAGGCTACCTCTGGCGAGCACATGGAGGGCTGTGCGGCCCCCCAAAGAAATGCCACCCCACACCATGACTGACCCACCGCCAAACCGGTCATGCTGGAGGATGTTGCAGGCAGCAGAACGTTCTCCACGGCGTCTCCCGACTCTGTCACATCTGTCACGTGTTCAGAGTGAACCTGCTTTCATCTGTAAAAGAGCACAGAGCGCCAGTGGCGAATTTGCCAATCTTTGTGTTCTCTGGCAAATGCCAAACGTCCTGCAAGGTGTTGGGCTGTAAGCACAACCCCCACCTGTGGACGTCGGGCCCTCATACCACCCTCATGGAGTCTGTTTCTGACCGTTTGAGCAGACACATGCACATTTGTGGCCTGCTGGAGGTCATTTTGCAGGGCTCTGGCAGTGTTCCTCCTGCTCCTCCTTGCACAAAGGCGGAGGTAGCGGTCCTGCTGCTGGGTTGTTGCCCTCCTACGCCCTCCTCCACGTCTCCTGATGTACTGGCCTGTCTCCTGGTAGCGCCTCCATGCTCTGGACACTACGCTTACAGACACAGCAAACCTTCTTGCCACAGCTCGCATTGATGTGCCATCCTGGATGAGCTGCACTACCTGAGCCACTTGTATGGGTTGTAGACTTCGTCTCATGCTACCACTAGAGTGAAAGCACCGCCAGCATTCAAAAGTGACCAAAACATCAGCCAGGAAGCATAGGAACTGAGAAGTCGTCTGTGGTCACCACCTGCAGAACCACTCCTTTATTGGGGGTGTCTTGCTAATTGCCTATAATTTCCACCTGTTGTTTTGCATTTGCACAACAGCATGTGAAACTCTCGATTGCCAACACTGTATCAAATAAAATCAAAGCCGGAGATATTAGTCGTCCATAACGACAGCTTATCAGAAGGCAAATCCAGGTCCCTTCACGCGCTCTCCAGAAAACAGGAAACTGGTGACAAGTCATGCCGAGAGCTATTATTCGACACCAGATCAAGTTACACACTCCATTTCTTCTCTCACTGCCTGTCGACATCTAGTGGAAGACGTATGAAGTGCATCTAAACTAATAAATATCAAGGACTTTAATAGGCAGGCCCTAGAACAGTGCATCGATTTTAGATTTTCCACTTCCTGTCAGGAAGTTTGCTGCAAAAGGAGTTCTGGTTTACTCACAGATATAATTCAAACGGTTTTAGAAACTAGAGAGTGTCTTCTATCCAATAGTAATAATAATATGCATATTGTACGAGCAAGAATTGAGTACAAGGCCGTTTAAATTGGGCACGATTTTCCCCCAAAGTGAAAACAGCGCCCTCTGTCCTCAACAGGTTAAGTGTTTCCTTTATTTTTTTGAGCAGTGTATATAAGCTCTTATACAGGATAAACATTAATGTAAACCATCTTGATATTCAACTTGGGCGAGTCAATATAGCCCAACAAAAAATAGCGATTGAAATAGAAGTATTAGGATAAATACAAGCTCACACAACCTCTAGAGCAATGCATGATATCAAGGACCCTGCTGACTACAGTGGTGTCCCCTGCTGACTACAGTGGTGTCCCCTGTTGCTACCGTAGATCATTCATGAAGTGGATAGGCTGCCGTAGAGGAGGGGAGAACTAGTTACCTGAGTGTGTGTCAAAGAGTAGGCTCTCCCAGAGGATCTGGCATAGCGTAACAAAGGTTAGGGATGCTTAGCGCAAGCAAAATGGCAGCGATACGCACACACACACACACGCACACACACACACACACACACACACACACACACACACACACACACACACAAAGAGTCATGAAACTATGCACACAAGACAAAAACATATAGGCAGCAATACAGAAACACACATGAACCTTACACATACAAACATTCACACATGTATGTGTCAAACATAGAAAACACAGAAAAGACACACACAAATACACATGTGCACCAAGGCTCCCCTGGGCTACTGCCAAGCACAGCAACCATTTTCTAGGATATAGTTTATACTATAATCCCTACCCAGGAAAATGGTCACTGATCACAGTTGTAGTTGGTTGAGAATTCAAAGCTTAGCTAATAATCCACTTTGTTTGTCTGTTAAATTATTCATTGTAATTCTGGGAAGCTCTGTGTAATCGTTGCTGCTAAGCTGATGACCAAGAGCAGTTATTTTGAGGACAACAAATTATTCCCTCTACTTTGGACAATATTCAATCAAAACTGGCAATCGAGAGTTTCCGGCCAGGGATGTGTCAAAATAAATACATTTTCAGTGTGCAGTGAGTAAGTTTAGTGGTATCGATCATATGTGGTGGTGTTTATTTGAGTTTCAGACATCAGATATGATCCATATTGACTATGTGGATCCAAATGTGTAGCCATTCAACCATTTTGCAGAAGAGAAATATGGCTTTGTTATTAGACACCCGGTAAGCGTTTTTTACTGAGTATGGCCATTGGTATATTTTGTGATTCATGAGGTTACAATGTTGGAGTTTTTCATTGTCGGAAAATTTGCCTGCGGGGGTAGATAGACTTGAATAAAAACAGTTGAAGACGGGCCAGTGGCATAGGCTACATATCAGGCCTGGGTTCATATACAGTTGAAGTCGGAAGTTTATATACACTTAGGTTGGCGTCATTAAAACTCGTTTTTCAAACACTCCCCCAAAATATTGTTAACAACCTATAGTTTTGGCAAGTCGGTTAGGACATCTACTTTGTGCATGACACAAGTCATTTCTCCAAAAATTGTTTACAGACAGATTATTTCACTGTATCACAATTCAAGTGGGTCAGAAGTTTACATACACTAAGATGACTGTGCCTGATGTCATGGCTTTAGAAGCTTCTGATAGGCTAATTGACATCATTTGAGTCAATTTGAGGTGTACATGTGGATGTATTTCAAGGCCTACCTTCAAACTCACTGCTTCTTTGCTTGACATCATGGGAATATCAAAAGAAATCAGCCAAGACCTAAGAAAAAAATGTATAGACCTCCAAAAAGTCTGGCTCATCCTTGGGAGCAATTTCCAAATTCCTGAAGGTACCACGTTCATCTGTACAAACAATAGTACCCAAGTATAAACACGATAGGACCACACAGCCGTCATACCGCTCAGGAAGGAGATGGGTTCTGTCTCCTAGAGATGAACGTACTTTGTGTGCGAAAAGTGTAAATCAATCCCAGAACAACAGCAAATTACCTTGTGATGATGCTGGAGGAAACAGGTACAAAAGTATCTATATCCACAGTAAAACGAGTCCTATATCGACATAACCTGAAAGACCACTCAGCAAGGGGAAAGCCACTGCTCCAAAACCGCCATAATAAAGCCAGACTACGGTTTGCAACTGCACATGGGGACAAAGATCGTACTTTTTGGAGAAATGCCCTCTGGTCTGATGAAAAAAAAATAGAACTGTTTGGCCATAATGACCATCGTTATGTTTGGAGGAAAAGCCGAAGAACACCATCCCAACCGTGAAGCACGGGTGTGGCAGCATCATGTTGTGGGGGTGCTTTGCTGAATGAGGGACTGGTGCACTTCACAAAATAGATGGCATCATAAGGCAGGAAAATGATTTGGATATATTGAAGCAATATCTGACATCAGTCATGAAGTTAAAGCTTTGTTACAAATGGATCTTCCAAATGGACAATGACCCCAAGCATACTTCCAAAGTTGTGGCAAAATGGCTTAAGGACAACAAAGTCAAGGTATTGGAGTGTCCATCACAAAGCCCTGACGTTAATTCTATTGAAAATGTGTGGGCAGACCTGAAAAAGCGTGTGCGAGCAAGGAGGCCTACAAACCTGACTCAGTTACACCAGCTCTGTCAGGAGGAATGGGCCAAAATTCACCCAACTTAATGTGGGAAGGTTGTGGAATGCTACCCGAAACGTTTGACCCAAGTGAAACAATTTAAGGGCAATACACTCAATTAGTATTTGGTAGCATGTAAACTTCTAACCCACTTGGAATGTGATGAAAGAAATAAAAACTTAAATAAATAATTCTCTCTACTATTATTCTGACATTTTACATTCTTAAAATAAAGTGGTGATCCTAACTGACCTAAGACAGGGATTTTTACTAGGATTAAATGTCAGGAATTGTGAAAAACTGAGTTTAAATGTATTTGGCTAAGGTGTATGTAACCTTCCGACTTCAACCTGTAGTTAAATCAATGGAACCAACAGAATAGTCCCAAAAGTGAAAACCCCACCTTTTCTCGCACTACAGGCAGGCTCAATCAAATGCTCAAAGTATTTGAAAGAAAACAAATAGGCCTACTATATTTGAACACATGTCTGTACTTAATAACAATGTGATTTTAAAATGCATCACCATGCTGAATAACTTATACTGATTGTACAAAAAACTAGGAACACCTGCTCCTTCCATGACATGAACTGACCAGGTGAATCCAGGTGAAAGCTATTATCCCTTATTGATGTCACTATCCCTTATTGAAGGAGACAATTGAGCCATGGATTGTGCATGTGTACCATTCAGAGGGTGAATGCGCAAGACAAAATATTAAAGTGCCTTTGAATGGGGTATGGTAGTAGGTGCCAGGCTTGAGGGTGTCAAGAACTGCAACGCTGCTGGGTTTTCCACAATCAAAAGTTTCACGTGTGTATCAAAAATGGTCCACTACCCAAAGGACATCCAGCGAACTTGACAGAACTGTGGGAAATATTGGAGTCAACATGGGCCAGCATCCCTCTGGAACGCTTTCTACACCTTGTAGAACCCATGCCTCAACATTAAGGCTGTTCTGAGGGCAAAAGGGGGTGGAACTCAATATTAGGAAGTTGTACCTAATATTTTGTACTCTCAGTGTATATTCCCTTGACCTGGCACATTTTTAACCCTTGTGTGGTGTTCGGGTCTGTGGGACCCATTTTCAATGTTTACTAAAAGAAAAATTATACAATGAATCATTTTTTCAACCTGAGACTCATTGGCCTTGGCTCATTTTCTGTGAAGAACATGTAAAATAACACATTTTCATTGAGTTCACACTGTGCACCCCCCTACACATTTATATTACATATGTGGTGTTCGGGTCCACTAGAGCCAAGGGTAATAAAAGTGTGGGAAAGTGTGTGTGTAGATGAAAACAAGTAAAAATGAAACAAAAAAGGTTTGCTGTGTGCCTTCACTCTGTCTTCCACCTCTCTGGGCCTGCTGTTTCAACATAGCACGAAGAACCTGTCTGTCTCCCTGCTGGTCTGCCTGTCTCCCGCTTTTCTCACACTATTTACCCTTTGTAGTGTGTGAAACTATACAATGTCTTGCGGGAACCTGCACAATGTTATTACAATACATTATTTCGATACATTGTGAAAAATTCTTTATTTTCCCACACTCTACCCCAGCCAGGTTCAAATTGGTGGAGGGACACAACAAATAAATAGCTTTGCATGTCCGGCTCCTTACCACAATAAATCAGTATGGCAAAAATCATCTCTGCTCGGAGGGCCATAGAAATAATTGTTGCAGGAAGAGAAGCTAGTGTGGAAGGAGTGTCTTCCACTGTGGAAGATGAAGAATTTTCCAAATATGAGGATCATGTCTCTGTCAATTCGGAGTCTGACAGTGAGTTGGAAGAAGAGGATGAGATTCACCCTCAGCCAGCCCCAGGACCAGCTCGTCAGCAACTAGCTCATCAGCAGCCTGCAGGAGGAGAAATATGGATGTCAAAACATTTTGAAATGGAATGGTCTACTTGCCCAAGGTATGAGCCACCCGCATGGCTGCCAATGTGATAAGGATGCAACCAGGGCCGACGTGGATGGCGGTTACTCATGTGCAGGACATAAAGTCTTCTTTTGAACTGTTCATCCCAGACACCATTGAGAAAATCATTCTGGACTGCACTAATTTGGAGGGAAGGCATGTTTTTGGAGAGAGTTGGAAGGAAATGGGCCAAACTCAGAAACTGGCAGACAACTGGTGTCTCTGGAAAACTTCCACATTATTTCCAGGATTATCTGCTTCGATAACCGAGACACCAGACCAGCTCGGCGGCAGAGAGATAAGCTAGCTGCAATCAGGTCAGTGTGGGACAAGTGGGTGGACCACCTTCCCCTGTTTTACAACCCTGGGCCCAACATTACTGTTGATGAGCAGCTTATGCATTTAGGGGCCACTGCCCCTTCAGGCAATAAATACCGTCTAAACCTGCAAAATATGGAATCAAGATCTGGGCTGCCTGTGATGCTGCTTCATCATATGCGTGGAACTTGCAAGTGTATATGGGGAAGTCAGATGGAGGAGCCCCTGAGATGAACCAAGGGATGCGGGTTGTCCTGGACGTGACACAGGGACTCCGTGACCACAACATCACATGCGATAACTTTTTTACTTCGCACAAGCTGGGACTGGAGCTCCTCAAGAAGAAGCTGACGATAGTAGGAACAATACGAAAAAACAAGCCAGAGCTCCCACCTCAGCTGTTGAATACATGGAACATCCATTCCTTAAAGTTTGTGTTCACGACCGACACGTCCCTAGTGTCCTACGTGTCAAAGAAAGGCAAAAATGTGGTACTCTTGCGTACGCTGCATGTTGATGGGAGAATCTGTGGCCAGGAACATCAAAAAACAGAAATCATAATGGATTACAATGCTACAAAAGGATGGGTGGACAATTTAGACAAGCTGGTGACTGTCTACAGCTGCAAAAGAAGAACCCTACGCTGGCCACTTGTGATATTCTTCAAGATCTTGGACATCTCAGCACACAACGCGTTGTCATCTGGATGGCGTTGAACACAGATTGGAACAGAGGGAAGCTCCAGAAGAGACAGCTCTTTCTAAAGGAGCTGGGCAAGGCATTGGTAAGACCTCAAATATAGAGGAGGCAACATATCCCAAGGAATAATATGCAGCCATCATGAGGAGGGTTCAGGAGGAGGATGTTGGTGCCCCATCTGCCCGACCCACAGAACCAACAACTCCAATACCAGAAGTAAGTGTGAGTGATGTTGTTGCATGTGTGTGTGTCTGACTCTCCTACCTTGGCCTGTTGTAACTATATATGTGAGTGAGTGAGTGAGATAAGTCAGTAAAATTCCTGAACTAAGTGTTTTCATCATTCTAGATAGCAGGTAGCAACAAGAAGAAGCACTGTGAGGTGTGTGGACTCAAGAAGGACAGGAAGACACTGTACACATGCATCAAGTGCAAGAAATACATTTGCAACACACACAGTAAAACTCTGTCCCTCATGGTGTGGTGTGTAGACCTGCCTTCATTTGTGTTCAATGGGGCTCATTTATCATTTCCATAAAAAACTGTACAGTATGTAAAATTTGTCCTTCCAATTTGTTCAGTTAAAAGCAATAAACATCAATAGTGATGAAAACCTTGTTTCATTATATTTTTTCAAGATAAACATGATTTATTCCACCCATTTCTTGATTATAATTGATTTTTGTTTACAATAATCACTTTTTATTTAAAAAAAAATGAATAGCGCTTTTATTGATAAATGTGATCTAGCAGAGGTAAATGGCAAATATTAACCATGGACAGTACATTATGCTGTCTATATTGCAATATCTAAGTATTAAGTATGAAGTATTTTTAAATAAATTATTATGGTTGTGTTATTAAAAAAATAAAAATAATGTTGTGGGTCCATCAGACCCGCAAACATTGGGTGAATAACAAAAACATGAACACCACACAATGGTTAAACACGCACTAATCTCTGCCCGTTGGTGGGAGCACAGCCGAATGTAGTACATTATTTACCACGATAGTTGCCCTTTTCAATGACTCCCTCCTTGCCTTCCTGCCTTTTGTGCACTGGGATAACCCATAAAACATTTGAATTACTGTACAGTTCACTAGCAGAGGCAAAAGGAGTGAATGGAGGGCGAAGTACACGCCGTACAAACATGTTCTGAACGAATACCATTTAAGGGTTGGACAAAAGCCTTGTTTGCCTTGTATTGAACTCATCTAACGCTTTGTCAAACTTTGGACGGAATCAACAGTCAGACTCAGTTCAGTCTCATTGCCAGTGAACATTACAATTCGCTTTAGAAACTGTATTCTGTCCTATTCGGAGGAGGACTCTAGTGGGCAGAGGTAACAGACTAAACTGCTAGCCTTGCCACTGACACATCAAATCAAACAATATGTTGAGAGATGAAAGGGTACTCTTGGCTCGTTTCCGGGATTTGATCAAGGCCAAATTCAGAAAAGTAGGCTAGATGAATTTTGCCAATGTCTTCAATCCCATCTTTTCTTTTTCATTTAATAAATACTTGGAATGGACCAATGACCAAAAACACATGTCAATAACAGGCAAACAGTATTTCACAAATATTTTCAGTCGTTCCTCTTATCAACATCAACAATTAAAATTAACAAAACCTAATTTCAGACACAATATCTATCTGTTTTTAAATGTGGGTCCAGGAACTGGACACAGATTAAGCCTAGTCCTGGACTAAAAGCATGATCAAGGGAAATTCTCCATTAAAAGTGATTTTTAGTCCAGGACTGATCAGGATCAAAACCCAGTTTCCAGGTGCAACACCATCATCAGACCAACATCAGTCCATGGTCATCCAATATAGATGCTTTACAAAAGTATTTTTCCATTGTTTTACCATTCCTGTAAAGCCTTCATTTGGCCAGACATATTGCAGCTAAAGAAAAATGTATTTTTCCAGCAGTCTGCCGTAGTTGCAATGTAATACACCAGTAATTTCATCTGCGCTTCTTGAGAAATGTCTCATATCCCAACACTTTGACAAAACCGTCATGCAGTGTGACCCGACAAAATGGTCAATGTCTGGATTTTCCACAGGCAACATTGACTGAAAACAGCGGGAGAATGTGTGCCTTTGAGAGTCCACCTGGGTCAGTAAAAGTAGTTTGTGTTAAATGACTGCCTTAGTGCCTGTTGAACCCCCAGCAAATACACTGACATTGATTTGGCTTGTCGCCTTGGGAATGCCCTTGGCAATGCATTTGTGACTATTCAGCAAACAACTTAGGCTGTGGCAGAATTGTATGATAAGGTTCTATGCAACACTATGCAACACTAGCTTCCTCTCCTCTCACTGAGGCCAATAACACAAGTGAGGCTCAATGAGTAGACGGGTGCCTTGCAAATTCCCCGATAATGTCTATAGGAAGACTTCTGAAAAGGCAACAATTACATATTTGTAATGTCGAAGGGCATGGTTATTATACTTTGAGTTTGATGCCTCCATTCAGGTTGAATGTTTCTACTTCCTGAATTGGTAGGAAAATATTGCTGTGAAAATGACAAATAAACTGTATTTAGAGGAATTCAAAGCTACAGACTTATTGCAGCAAGTGAGCAACTGTTTAAAGTATTGATGTCTACATGTTTTACAACGATGTTGGGTATTTGTTGATATCGATATTAAAGAAAATTGACAAAAAATGAAAACAGGAAGCCGACCAAACTCTTTGGTCCTTTTCAAGCCTGCTGTAAATAAAATATTGTGTGCTATAGCTTGGAAAATGAATAAATGGGACTCAAGTTGACAACATAATGATGTTTGTTTCCAACATTAGGGATGTTTTTCTAAGTGAAATCTGCTTTGTGTTTTGTTTCCTTGCCACGATCCTAACGAGTATCATCCTGGTCCTATTATGCACTGTATTTGTTGAATGATCTGTGTGTTTATTATTTAGTTGCCTTTTTTGGCTAGGTCTCCCTTGTGAAAGAGGTATTTTGACCTCAATGGGAATCCCTTGATCAAAGTTGAATAACAAATTATTCAACCATTTTGAAAAATGAATGCTGTCTTCACTTAAGACAAACAAAATCAAACTCTTTCAAAATAAGACCACTTTAGAGGTCTGAAAATATCTGACAAACTTGTATTTTGAAATGTAATGACCCTTTAAGCCTTCTTCAGGATTTGTTAATGGATGAGATCAATATAAGAGATATTAGGTTCTACAGTTAAAGACAAAAAGCTCCAGATTGCACACACTAATTGAAAGGTTTACACACTGGGACCAATTATTCCTCACAGACCAGTTACTAATGGAACAAGTGAGACTTTTGCCACTGGCACTCGAAGTGAAACATGCCATTAAAAATTACAGTCTGCCACTCTACAGTTAAAAATGTATGCTGGCCTACAATCTGCCTAACAGATCCAGAGAAGAAAAAGGAGAAACAAAAAGCATGCACAGATCTCAAGAGATATTTTCCCCAACTCGCTTAACGGAGCAGGGTTAAAGCACGCTCGTTAATCAGACATCCCAACTTTTAAAAATGTCCAACGATAATAAAATATTCAGCGGTCACAAACCGGCGCAGAGATAATCCCGCCGTTCGATTGAAAGGACAGAGAGAGAGAGGGTAAAGATAGACAGAAAATAGAGAATGAGAGCAGAGAGAGAGAGAGAATGAGAGAGCAGAGTGAGAGGGTAGAGAGATCGAGATCAATTTGAGCCGGCGCATTGTTGTCATCTTCATTAATGTCACCATGACCTGCACCTCTGATGAACTTCCCGCCGATGTCGTTCACCGGCCGAGAGGAAATCGATGCAGATCACCATCAGTCTTGTTGGCTGGGGCCATAAGGATTCCAAAATGCCGGAGGAGAAAGGAGGAAGGGTGGTTGTGGGGGGATTGAAGATTCAATTGGGGACATACAGTATGACATAGATGACTCAGTATTGTTGGAGGGTTGGGGTGGCTGCTAGTTAAGTGACCCTCAGCGAGCAAAGTCCATAGAATAATAGCGGAAACCAAAACGACAGAGGGAAAGTGGCTGCTGCAGCCCCTCGCTTTCTCAGTCTCGGCCCTCTGTTATTCCACCCAGCAGGGCTCTTATTGCAGAAGCACTGGCCGGACCCCCAGAGAGTAGCCCTAGTGTAGCGCTGGGAGCATGGCGGGTACAGAGGACAAATAGACACACCGACGAGCACTTACAAACTGGCGTGCACAGACACATACACCATCTCACACACACACTGGCACCTCGTGGAGCAAATAAAGGTGTCCTGGAGGCTCACTCACACATGACAAGTGACAGGGGTCCACGGGGGTCTGGCTGTGACATTGTCTCTTTTGTCACCCCCCAAGCCAGTGATTAGAAGAGGCACAGAGATTCAGAGCCACTAGATACAAAGAAACCCACGACCAGATGTAGGCTCATAGGAAGGAGACAATCTCTCAATGTAGAACACTCAGACATTGTTTCTCATTGCATTTTCCTTTCCTTTCAATTTCGAAATGTCGACTATCAAACCCCAAAAACATCTACACCCAAACATTCACACTGATTAAAAAACAAGAGAGTAGGTTGCTCGCGTAGTCTGTAATAGCTTTCTGTGTGCGATTCCCTCCCAGCATTACATTTTCCCCATACAGTCCCGGACAGTTCCTTTGATGCTCTTGCCACTTTAGAGCATATTTACAAAGGGTGCGAGAAGCTCCAGCCTTCTTTCCCATTTAAGTAAATCGTTGTGATGCTTGTGAATATCAACGGGATGAAAGCTTCGCTACAGTTCAGTGAGACAATCACCACACCGACCGACTCCAGATAGTGATGTGCGTATCCCATCTGTAGACGGCCTTAGATCCAGAACAGCAGTCTACCTCTGATTTATTTGTCTAATTAACGCATTTTGAAATGTAGAAGGACTGCTTTTTACCATAGGCAATGGAGATGAAAAGAGACCAAATCAATCAGGTTTTCAAACTGAGCTCAAATACTAGTTGAAGTTGTGCTTCAATAAAAAGCTAGAGATGGTTTGTAAACTGAAGGGTATTTAAAAGGCTTGAATGTATGTGAAATCAGAGCCATAGCTTGACAAGCAAGAGCAGTCTTTCTTTGGTGGTTATAAAAAAAGTGGCTTATAAATTAAACATTTGGCTACTGAACAGATCGGTTATAGCATGACTTAAACCAAGAAGTCAAAGCTCTTTTCCATTCGAACCAGGAGAACATGATCTGTTTCTCTCGTTCAATTAAAGTGTGACATGTACAAGACTCATAGCTATAATAAAACACAAATCAGTGTCCCAGCACACACACACACAAGCACACACACTGAATGAGCCGAGGCAGCAGCCCTGTGTCTCAGTGCAGCCTTATCATCTTTTATGTATTATTTGTATCCAAGGCAAAGTCAGGTCCTTAGTCGCACGTGCCAGCGTTATCACTCTGTGGATCTCCCCTGTCAATCAGCGATTACAATCAATCATGTTTCGTGAAAACCCACCACATTGAGAGTCCAGAGGGTAGTAAAACAATTACTGTGTAGAAATTGACTAGATATTCAACATTTCCATTCATTTCAAATACTGCTTAAATAATTGATAATGCAATGGCTAGACCGGGTCCTAGTTTACTTCAGACCAGGACCATGTCCGAATACCTGTACTTGCGTTCTAAATAGTAGAAAGAGTTCCTCTGTGGAGATGAGAGAACCTTCGAGAAGAACAACCATCTCTGCAGCATTACACCAATCAGGCCTTTATGGTAGAATGGCCAGAAGGAAGCCACTCCTCAGTATAAGGCACATGACAGCCCGCTTGGAATTTGCCAAAAGGCACCCAAAGGTCTGATGAAACCAAGATTGAACACAGGAGTGGCTTCGGGACAAGTCTCTGAATGTCCTTGAGTGGCCCAGCCAGAGCCCGGACTTGAACCCAATCGAACATCTCTGGAGAGACCTGAAAATAGCTGTGCATGGACGCTCCCCATCCAACCTGACAGAGCTTGAGAGGATCTGCAGAGAAGAATGGGAGAAACTCCCCAAATACAGTTGTGCCACGCTTGTAGCATCATACCCAAGAACACTTGAGGCTGTAATCACTGTCAAAGGTGCTTCAACAAAGTACTTAGTAAAGGGTCTGAATACTAAAGTAAATATGACATTTCCTTCTTTTTTTATACTTTTCTTTTTACAAAAAAATATACAAACCTGTTTTGCTTTGTCATTATGGGGTATTGGGTGTATATTAATGAGGGGAAAAAACTATATAATCCATTTTAGAATGATGCTGTAATGTAACACAATGTGGATAAAGTAAAGGGGTCTGAATACTTTCCAAAGAACTTAGAACAATAATAATTTGGTTGTGTTTATAAAGGTCTTAGGTAACATTTGAAAACTAAAAACTATTATTTCAAAGAACATAATAGCATTTTCATGAATTTATGTTACCCTATCTTTAAGTAAAAACTAAAAACCACGAGTTCCATTCCATCACAAAAAAGTCCATTTAATTTCATTTTGGCAGGTCTAAAGAAACATTGTGGAAATAAGAAAATGTATTTAAAAGAAAACCGAACAGAGAATTTTACATGTATTATGTTACTAGTCTGCTTAGTAGCCAGAGCAATGCTGCCATGCCCTGAATGCATGAACAACGCATTATATTCATGAAAAAAGTGACATTTGGAAACAGAGCTGCACCTAGGGCTGTTACGGTGACCATATTACCGCCACACCAGCGGTCACAAGTCATGATGGCCTGTCAAATTCCACGTGACCGTTTAGTCAGGGTAATTAGGCTTCTCTAAGCTCTGATGCTGCTGATGGTCGTTAGTAGTCTAACTTGCTAAGTGCCTGGTACTCAGCACTCTATTGTCTCTCTAATCACTCTGACATCAATGCAAATGTGATCGAAAATCTAATCAAACACTTCATGAGAGCCCATTAGTTCATGTTGTGCAACATTTATATAGGCTATGCAATTGTGTGAGAAAACAGAGTTTTGATGGCCTCTATTAAAAATAGGAGGATCCCATCAGCTTTCTATAGGCTAGGCTTACTATATTTATTTCTCACCTTTCCTAATATTAAGCTTCTCTTTACAACAGGAGTATAGCCTAGCTGGCTGCCATGACAATTAACTATGGAAGTGCATAGATGACCGGTATTTTTCCCCCTGCCCCTGTTTTGAGACAGGTGCATGATAATGGTCCATTCTAAATCAAGACAAATTTCACACATATATTATTTAGTATATGTAAAGACAAGATTAAATCAAGAATAGTGTGATGGGTGACAATATTATCCTATAACTTGTGAATGATGCCCAGCTTAAGGCAAGAAACAGTGAATGCTTTTTTTGCGACTTTTTCAAATCATAGTCGCACATCTCAAGTAGCCTAGCCCATAGGCCTATATATTTTGATAAGGTTTGTATCATTACAAAAGTGGCCAAATAACTTCTTAAAATGAAGTGCATTAACCTGTTTGGGCTGCAGGGGCAGTATTGAGTAGCCGGATAAAAGGTGCCCATTTCAAACGGCCTCGTACTCAATTCTTGCTCGTACAATATGCATATTATTATTACTATTGGATAGAAAACACTCTCTAGTTTCTAAAACCATTTGAATTATATCTGTGAGTAAAACAGAACTCCTTTTGCAGCAAACTTCCTGACAGGAAGTGGAAAATCTGAAATCGAAGCTCTCTTCTAGGGGCTGCCTATTAAAGTCCTTGATTTATTCGTTTAGATGCACTTCATACGTCTTCCACTAGATGTCAACAAGGAGTGAGAGAAGAAATGGAGTGTGTAACTTGATCTGGGTGTCACGTTCCTGACCTATGTCTGTTAGTTTGTTATATGTGTTAGTTGGTCAGGACGTGAGTTTGGGTGGGCATTCTATGTTTTCTGTTTCTATGTTGGTTTATGGGTTGCCTGGTATGGCTCTTAATTAGAGGCAGGTGTTTGGCGTTCCTCTAATTAAGAGTCATATTTAGGTAGGTGTTTTCACAGTGTTCGTTGTGGGTGATTGTCTCCTGTGTTTGTGTATGTCGTTGCGCCACACGGGACTGTTTTCGGTTTGTTTGTTTCATCGTTCATTTGTGTAGCCTATTTTCTCTATTCGTGCGTTCTTCATGTTTTATGTAAGTTCGTCGTCTAGGTCTGTCTACACCGTTTATTTGTTTTGTTAGTGTATTAGTCGAGTTCGTGTTTTTCTTTAATAAATAATGTCTACAAACTCCACTGCATTTTGGTTCAATCCCTGCTCCTCCTCTTCTGATGAAGAGGAGGAGGAAAGCCGTTACACTGGGCTCGTATAATAGCTCTTTGTATGACGTGTCACCAGTTTCCTGTTTTCTGGAGAGTGCGTCAAGGGACCTGGATTTGCCTTCTGTACAGCTGTCGTTATAGACGACTAATATCTCCGGCTTTGATTTTATTTGATACATGTGACAATATCATCGTAAAGTATGTTTTTTCAATTTGGTTTAATCAGATTATTGAAATTTTTTCGGGAGTTTTGCCGTGTTCCGTTCTCTGAGTTTGTTGACGATGGAGAGATTCGCGCCACTTGGCAAGTGTGCTTGCTAAATCGAGAGGGAAAAAGGCCGTTCTAAATCCAAACAACGATTGTTCCCGACAAAGGACCCCTTGTACAACATTCTGATGAAAGATCAGCAAAAGTAGGACCCATTTTCTGATGCTATTTCATATATCTGTCAAACATGTTGTGCTAGTCGTTTGCGCCCAGCTTTTGGGTACTCTCTCGCTATACCTAAGCTGGATGTCGTAATGAAGTTATTTTTAGAATTCTAACACGCCGATTGCATTAAGAACTAGTGTATCTATCATTTCCTATACAACATGTATTTTTTAGTTATGTTTATGAATAGTTATTTGGTCAGAATATGTGTGTCAGAAAAAGTGTCAGAAAAATATCCGGACGTTGTGGGAAAAAGATGCTACGTTAGCACAATGTATAACCACTGATTTCAGCTCTAAATATGCACATTTTCGAACAAAACATAAGTGTATGTATAACCTGATGTTATAGGACTGTCATCTGATGATGCTTATCAAGGTTAGTCAAAAATTATATATCTTTTGCTGGTTTGTTACGATCGCTAACTTTTGCTGTTGGCTAAATGGCTTGTGTTTCTGGCTATTGTGGTAAGCTAATATAACGCTATATTGTGTTTTCGCTGTAAAACACTTAAGAAATCGGAAAAATTGGCTGGAATCACAAGATGCCTGTCTTTCATTTGCTGTACACAATGTATTTTTCAGAAATGTTTTATGATGAGTATTTAGGTATTTGACGTTGGTGTCTGTAATTATTCTGTCTGCTTTCGGTGCAATTTCTGATTGTAGCTGCAATGTAAACTATGATTTATACCTGAAATATGCACATTTTTCGAACAAAACATAGATTTATTGAATAACATGTTATAAGACTGTCATCTGATGAAGTTGTTTGTTGGTTAGTTTGGTTGGTTCTTGGTTAGTTAGGTTGGCTTTGTGCATGCTACCTGTGCTGTGAAAAATGTCTGTCCTTTTTTGTATTTGGTGGTGAGCTAACACAAATATACGTGCTGTTTTCGCTGTAAAACATTTTAAAAATCGGACATGTTGGCTGGATTCACAAGATGTGTACCTTTTCATTTGCTGTATTGGACTTGTTAATGTGTGAACATTTAAATATTTCTAAAAAATATATTTTGAATTTCGCGCCCTGCACTTGAAGTGGCTGTTGTCATATTGTGGCCGGCCTCGGGCTTGCAGCCAGAAGAAGTTAATCCACTTTACAATGGGTGTAGAGCCTAACTGGCATTCATATTCAGTTTACAATTGGCTCATTCATCCCCCTCCTCTCCCCTGTAACTATTCCCCAGGTCGTTGCTGCAAATGAGAACGTGTTCTCAGTCAACTTACCTGGTAAAATAACGGTAAAATAAAAAATAAATAAATAAATATGCAACATGTGAGTTTCAAGTTTGGGAAAGATAATTTCACCATTAACATGTACCTTTATAATAAAGGCATTACATGCATAATCGCATTTGCGGTCACTTTTGAGAATTGTGTTTTCCTACTAATGGAACATTTGCGCTTATAGTCTACTGCTGTGTGCGCATTGCTGCTCTTATAATGTGAAAGATATTGCCTTATAGTTTAGCAACATTTTAAGCTATCTGTTGTGTCAGGCTCATTGCTTAAAACAGTTTTTTTGATGCTAGTGGTGTTATTAATTTGGGATCTATCGCATCCCACAACTGTCACAGAATATGTTTGGAATATTTATTTCTCGCGCTGTCATGGATTCCCCCAGTATTGCTGCTCATTCACGTCTACGGCTTTCTAGGCGTCACTGAACTGGTTTCATTACCACCAACCCCGGACTGTCTTGTCTCATTTCGCACAACTGGTTCGCATTCCCCCTGATTAGTATGATATACGTATATATGCCCTCTGTTCCCCATTGTCCTTGTCGGTTATTGTTCCCATGTCCGTTGGTCTTGTGAGTACCTGTGATTTGTTGTTTCAGCTTTTGTGCGACGTGTATTGTGCACTTGTTATATTATCGGGTCTTGTCCCATGTAGTGTTATTATGGGTCTTGTCCCGTGCAATCTTTAGAGGTTTAAACCTCGCTCTTTTGTTAGGGTTTATTCCCTGTATATTTTATATACACATTTGTTTTGGGCTTTGTCCCTGTGCCTTTTTCATGACATGTTGTATTTTGGGTGGAGTAATAAAAAAACGATTTTGTATTCCTGTGCCTGTCTCTGATCCTTATACAACGTGACACCCACAGAATAGAATAGGTCAACTTTTGTACGGTGGGGAATAGTACATAGACATAGGCTAGTGCTTTTGCTGTTTGTTAGGCCTAATCGTCTTGTTGGCTGACAAAGTAAATGTGGACAGTTCTTGCAATATCTTAAATATGCACAAGGGAATTGAATAAGGACCCATGCAGTTGCGTCCCGGATGTGTCTGTCTTCACTTGTAGCCTGTGAGAAAGACCCGATCATGTGACGGAGAACCATGTGAGTGCAACAGGTGCTTCGGCACTCACATGGTTCCTTGGGCTGAGCATAATTAGGCTACGTTCAGCCCAAGGGCACACTTGGCCTCAAAAGGCATGGATTTTTTTAGGGGGCATTACGGCCGCACAAAGAGGATGCAGTCGGGAAATTTGAGGCATTATCAAGTGCTTGTCAAGTTGTGAACGAGAGACTGATGAAGTGTGTACAGCCTGCACAAAAAAGCAAGGCTCATGCCTTTCATGCAACTTTTTTCAAATCATCATTACTCGTATCATGCAGCCTTAGAATGTAATAAAAATCTAAACATATAGCTCGACATTTGTATCACAACTGAAGTTACATAAATAACTCTAAATTAAGCATATAGTAGTACCTCTTTCTTTGTTAACCTCTCAACACAGAATAGCTGCATGTGCACATATCCTTACTATTTTATTCAACTATGTTCAATTGTATTCTTCATACTATAAAATAATGTTACAGAATTATAAGCAAATATTGTCTGCTAAACTAACTAGCGTAGCCTACAGCCATGTGGCATAGCCAGATCAGGGCATGCTATTTTGTTCTGAAATGGACTACATTTTCTTCATATCCTGCTTCTTTAGACCTGTCTAAAATAAATAATGGATTTATTGTGAAGGTGTAGGATATATTACATGGATTTATCAGACTTTTTAAAGATTTGCATCAGTGGCTTGTAGGCTATGTGTGGAAGCCAGGAAATGCTACATTTGTTTATGTTAATTAACGGTCAATTACCGTGAGACCGGCAGTTATTTGCTTGACAATCACCGGCTGACAAAATGTCATGACCGCCACAGCCCAAGCTGCACCTCTTGAATTTTGACAAAGGTAAGTGTCATAGAAAATGCAGAATACACTCTTTCTGATACTATATAGAAATCAAAATGTTTTACTGCATGTGAATCTGAAGGAGGATTTGATAAAGTAAGGCTTCGTTCCCTGCAACTGTCAATTATAAGATGCGCCCTTCTCTTCATGTACAATTTTACAACTGATAATACTGTCACTCATCACACTTTTGTCAATTTAATCTTGGCCAGAAAACATTCCCATAACAGCTTCTTTTTACAAAGTAAAACGTAAAAGAGAATTGGTATCAACCCGCAAGGCGCTTGGTCAAATGATTAACATGAGCACCAGTAACGAGAAAATAGGCATAACACAAACTCATCATTACACTATTGTTCATCATTCAGTTAGACCTAATTTAAATTTGATTGTGAAGTAACATGCACAATTATTGCCCATTCGCCTATTTGTCATTCATTCAGTGGGCTGGCATCTTATGCTTCCTCTTCGCTCATCAACTCGGATAGAGTCAAGGATATGTTTTTCATTATTCTAAAGGCTTATTGTAACACGTAGCATATTTTAGTTTCCCTTACAATAAATGTGATTAGTCACAGAGTTATAGTGAATAAAACAGTCCCGTAACAGCTTCTTTTTACAAAGTAAAACGTGAAAGAAAATGATATCAATTCGCAAGGTGCACGGTTCAATTATTTCCTACAAACATGAGCGCCAAAGCTGATAAATAGGCATAACACAAACTCATCATTACACTATTGTATTTCTAAATTAAATCAACCTCTTCACCCACCTTATCATTCATTTAGGCCTAATTTAAATTCAATCGGGAAGTAATGTGCACAATTATCACCCATTCATCCATTTGTCATTCATTCAGTAAGGAGAAGTTAAGTTGGGAATAGGTGTGAAAAAACTGGTAAAAAAGGCTTTAATACTTTTCTGTTTGTGAGTTCAACATTTTGACAAATGAGCAATGCAAAATACAAACACTTGGGAGAAGGACATAGCTTTCTTGGAGGCGATATTTTAAATTTACAACATCAAACGTAAGTAGCTGTTGGCCTACGGCGGTTCTAGTGTTAAATGCCAGGAAGGCAAACTCATTTTGGCTTATCATCTAGTAGAATTCGTTGCACACTATCGAGGAGGAGAATTGTCTTTGGAGACCCAGGTGTGTTCGTCAATAGCTGATAATCAGCTGAGGGGCACGCTGTACCAAAATGAACGAATGGCGGGAATCAACGCAATTGCACATTAGACTACGCATTCTCATGATGATCCTAGTGTGCTGATATTTTTAGCTTACTGCATTCATTTTTGCCCAATGGGAATGTCCACTCAACCTTTTACTGATTCCAAATGTAATGTTTTATAAGCATAATGCAACCATCTTACAGATCATATTTGCACATCTCCAGAAATAGAAGATGAAATTGCATTGGAGCCATGTAGATTCATAATATTAACCCATGGACGGTGAATCTTTTCAATAAATGTGTTTTTTAAAATCAAATTAAACAAATAATCAATCTGTTTTTTTAAAACAACAATATTTCTAAGAAGGATCGGGTTAGAAGCATGATATCATAAATCGCATCTCTCGTTCCATGAGCATAAGCAAATGTGTGCGTACAGTAGGCCTAAAGACTCTTCGTCAGGAGGCATGGATGTTTGTCGTATCCATCGAAGTATACAGTAACACTACGATAGGCCTAGTTATAACAAACATGTAGCCAATCTAGTTGTTTTTTTGGCTTCAACATGGAAATATGTGTCTATACACATTGCATTCGCAATACACTGCATGTGCGAGCCATGGACATTTTGACATAGCCCAAACTTTATAATAAGTTTAGCCTACCAACACTGTTTATATGGCCTGTTACTGACTTTGCCATGTGAAAGGTTAACAAACAAACAGGAACATAACCTGGGCAACAAGCAGATTCAGCACCAAGAATTCCCACGATTTGACAGTTAAACGTCTAACAGATGAAAGTAGAAGATGCCTTTTGTTTTTGTAAATGATAAAGGAATAACAATAAGCAGTATATTGTAATAACTTGATATTCCTAAACAGACTTCCTACATTCACTTTATCCAATAGGCATCACCCATAAGCCTAACAAGTCTAAAGTTTTTACGGAAGATGCATGGACAAAAAGAATGTCTCATATAAAGAAAAAACTGAAATGTTGACTTGCTGCTCGTGTTATTTTAATAAAACATTGGTTATAGGCTGCAGATAGGCTACTATGAACCTCCACTGGCAAAATCAATGTCATAACCAATTGCGTTACTCCTAAGAGTCTTAAATATCTCTAGTAGTGCTGCTTGAAATTGGAACATTGGCACACGTTTTTAAAGACAAAAGTTTGGACACACCTACTCATTCCAGGGTTTTTCTTTATTTTTACTATTTTCTACAATGTAGAATGGGTAGGTGTGTCCAAACTTTTGACTGGTGTACTGTACCTCATAAATTTCCACCCCTCCCACTTCAGCGCAAGCTAGCTGATAAAAGACAGGTAAATTACCAACCCTGGCGTCAGGGTTAGAAAATAGCAGAGCGCTGGCTTTTACAAGTCGAAATTGCCAAAGAGTGTGCATTGTACAGTTGTGGCCAAAAGTTTTGAGAATGACACAAATAAAAAACAAATAAATCACAAAGTCTGCTGCCTCAGTTTGTATGATGGCAATTTGCATATACTACAGAATGTTATGAAGAGTGATCAGATGAATTGCAATGAATTGCAAAGTCCCTATTTGCCATGCAAATAAACTGATTCCCCAAAAAACATTTCCACTGCATTTCAGACCTGCCACTCTCTCGTTAACACAGGTGTGAGTGTTGATGAGGACAAGGCTGGAGATCACTCTGTCATGCTGATTGAGTTCGAATAACAGACTGGAAGCTTCAAGAAGAGGGTGGTGCTTGGAATCATTGTTCTTCCTCTGTCAACCATGGTTACCTGCAAGGAAACACGTGCAATCATCATTGCTTTGCACAAAAAGGGCTTCACAGGCAAGGATATTGCTGCCAGTAAGATTGCACCTAAATCAACCATTTTTCGGATCATCAAGAACTTCAAGGAGAGCGGTTCAATTGTTGTGAAGAAGGCTGCAGGGGGCCCAAGAAAGTCCAGCAAGTGCCAGGACCGTCTCCTAAAGTTGATTCAGCTGCGGGATTGGGGCACCACCAGTACAGAGCTTGCTCAGAAATGGCAGCAGGCAGGTGTGAGTGTATCTGCACGCACAGTGAAGCAAAGACTTTTGTAGGATGGTCTGGTGTCAAGAAGGGCAGCAAAGAAGCCACTTCTCTCCAGGAAAAACATCAGGGACAGACTGATATTCTGCAAAAGGCACAGGGATTGGACTGGTGAGGACTGGGGTAAAGTCATTTTCTTGTATGAATCCCCTTTCCGGTAGTTTGAAAAAAAAGCTTGTCCGGAGAAGATAAGGTGAGCGCTACCATCAGTCCTGTGTCATGCCAACAGTAAAGCATCCTGAGACCATTCATGTGTGGGGTTGCTTCTCAGCCAAGGGAGTGGGCTCACTCACAATTTTGCCTAAGAACACAGCCATGAGTAAAGAATGGTACCAACACATCCAAGAGCAACTTCTCCCAACCATCCAGGAACAGTTTGGTGATGAACAATGCCTTTTCCAGCATGATGGAGCACCTTGCCATAAGGTACAACTAAGTGGCTCGGGGAACAAAACATAGATATGTTAGGTCCATGGCCTGGAAACTCCCCAGACCTTAATACCATTGAGAACGTGTGGTCAATCCTCAAGAGGCAGGTGAACAAACAAAAACCCACAAATTCTGACAAACTCCAAGCTTCGATTATGCAAGAATTGGCTGCCATCAGTCAGGATGTGGCCCAGAAGTTAATTGACAGCATGCCATTGTGGATTGCAGAGGTCTTGAAAAAGAAGGGTCAACACTGCATATATTGACTCTTTGCATCAATTTCATGTAATTGTTAATAAAAGCCTTTGACACTTATGAAATGCTTGTAATTATACTTCAGTATTCCATAGTAACATCTGACAAAAATATCTAAAGACACTGAAGCAGCAAACTTTGTGGAAATTAATATTTGTGTCATTCTCAAAACTTTTGGCCACGACTGTAGACTAGTGCTGCCTTAATGACAGCCTAAAACAGAGCCCTACAACTAATTGGTAGGTCTACCTTTACGTGTTACTTCTGTGAACTTTCATTCTCCTCCCTCCTCACGAGGGAGAGAAATTACTGAATATCTTAAAGATATGTGGGTTTTTGGTAACGGATTTACAACGCACAAGACAAATTTCTCCAACTAAATATAAATGCAACGGGAAATGTAAATTATTATGTGGATTATAATTAATGGACAATTTTGTAGGGGTATATACATTTCTCGTAATGGAAAATCAAGTCTGAAATTTCAAAGTGGAAATTACAATCTTCAGAAGCCTTTTTAAACCTCAAATTGCAGGAAAGTTATCCTGAAACTGGGTGATCAAATTAAGTTCCTAAATATGTACTTAAGCATTATTGTGTTTTGAAGTATTTATAATACCTTTTAAGACATTTTCTGGTAGATGTTTTCTAAGACCCCTTTCCCATCGGTTTGACAAGAAATCAACCCCTTACTTATGCCAAAACATTTTTATGGAAAATGGTTGAAAAATGTATCTATGCCTTCTTTTACCAAGAATATAGACTCTTAGCTTTCATTTGACACCCAATTTGATATGCTCCTTTGAACTTCACATGTTGGTACTCATAAGTCCTTTTACATGGAAATGACCTATAACAACCAGTGTTCTCCTGTTCTTGATGTGGAGTTTGTGTGTGGGCTAATGTCTCAGTTTCACACTTTAACACGTAGTTCAACCTAATCAATTACTAATCAAGATCTTGTTGACCTGTTACAGGCTGTTCAGTGTTAGTGCTGAATTGGGACGATTGGCCATGTAACATACAGTCGTTTGAAAAAGTTTGGGCACCCCTGACAATTTCCATTTATAAATAATTGGGTGTTTGGATTAGCAATTCCATTTTGATCTATCAAATAACTGATGGACACAGTAATATTTCAGTAGCGAAATTAGGTTTATTGGATTAACAGAAAATGTGCAATATGCATCAAAACAAAATTAGACAGGTGCATAAAATTGGGCACCCCAATAGAAAAATCACATCAATATTTAGTAGAGCCTCCTTTTGCTAAAATAACAGCCTCTAGATGCTTCCCATAGCCTCTAATGAGTGTCTGGATTCTGGATGAATGTATTTTGGACCATTCCTCCTTACAAAACATCTCCAGTTCAGTTAGGTTTGATGGTTACCGAGCATGGACAGCCCGCTTCAAATCATCCCACAGATTCTCAATGATATTCAGGTCTGGGGACTGGGATGGCCATTCCAGAACATTGTACTTGTTCCTCTGCATAAATGCCCGGGTAGATTTTGAGCAGTGTTTTGGGTCGTTGTCTTGTTGAAATATCCAGCGCCGGCGTAACTTCAACTTTGTGACTGATTCTTCAACATTATTCCCAAGAATCTGCTGATATTGAATGGAATCCATGCAACCCTCAACTTTAACAAGATTCCCAGTACCGGCACTGGCCACACAGCCCCACAGCATGATGGAACCCCCACCAAATTTTACTGTGGGTAGCAAGTGTTTTTCTTGGAACGCTGTGTTCTTTTGCCGCCATGCATAACGTCCCTTGTTATGACCAAATAACTCAATCTTTGTTTCATCAGTCCACAGCACCTTTTTCCAAAATGAAGCTGGCTTGTACAAATGTGCGTTTGCATACCTCAAGCGACTCTGTTTGTGGCGTGTGTGCAGAAAAGGCTTCTTCCGCATTACTCTCCCATACAGCTTCTCCATGTGCAAAGTGCGCTGAATTGTTGAACGATGCACAGTGACACCATCTGCAGAAAGATGATGTTGTAGGTCTTTGGAGGTGGTCTGTGGGCTGTTTTTGACCGTTCTCACCATCCTTCGCCTTTGCCTCTCCGATATTTTACTTGGCCTGTCACTTCTGGCCTTAACAAGAACTGTGCCTGTGGTCTTCCATTTCCTCAATATGTTCCTCACAGTGGACACTGACAGCTTAAATCTCTGCAATAGCTTTTTGTAGTCTTCCTCTAAGCCATAATGTTGAACAATCTTTGTTTTCTGGTCATTTGAGGGTTGTTTTGAGGCCCCTCTTCAGAGGAGAGTCAAAGACAACAACAACTTGCAATTGGCCACCTTAAATACCTTTTCTCATGATTGGATGCACTTGTCTATGAAGTTCAAGGCTTAATGAGCTCACCAAACCAATTGTGTGTTCCAATTATTCAGTGCTAAGTAGTTACAGGTATTCAAATCAACAGAATGACAAGGGTGCCCACATTTTTGCATAGCCTATTTTTCACATCTGATTTAATTTCATACAACTTAATATTGCTACACTAAAAATCTTTGTCTGGACAATAACCCAGTACTTGGCTTTTATTAGAAAATTAATGGCATGCCACTGTGATCATTTTCTGTGACGACAGAGTAAATTATTATGCAGCCTCAGAGGGGTGCCCAAACTTTTTCATACGACTGTAATTACACAATCTGAATAGTTCCCTTGCCTGATATTAGTGTACATTCATTTTGTAGTTGTAAGTGCACTTTTTAATGAAGCACAATTTCTTCTCCTTCTGCATTCCCCCTCATAAACCTCTTCCACTGTACTCATGTGGAAGAGGTCGGTAACTGTAAAAAAATTTAAAAAACATTTAAAAAAAAGACTGAAAATCATAATCAGTCCTATCGACATGTTGGTTGTTTAGCAACAAAACAGATGGGTACGCAACTATGTGGCAAAGCAGACGGGGTTGACAACATGTAAACTATATTTAGTCTCCAAATGTTTATTGAAAATATAAATACATTTGCACAATGAGCACATGTTGTCTCTCAAAAAAGTTACAGTTACAGTTATTGATTAGTTAACTAGCAACGGTTTGCCGTATTAGCATAGACATGACATCAGTCAAAACACCTCAAAACAAGAACAATGAGAAGAAGCTGCCGCCTGACCGTTCATAATTAAAAGAACCCACACCTTCCGACCACATAGATGCACGTGCATCATTTTCGTGACGTTGTCAGCAATCCCACAATTATATTGTGGTATGTATGCATTTCAGTCATTTCTGGTTTGTAAATGTTGTACAGTACATGCTAGCTAGCTACTGCATTTGTGTCTGTAGATGCTAGCGTGGTTATTCTTGTCCCTTTTCATTGTTGATGTGTACTTTGTAGAGAAGTTGGCACTTAAGGGCAGCACAGCATTTGTTTATGTAAGTTTGTCCTGTCATTATCAGGTGGGTCATGAGTTTTTGTTTGTTAAGATACTTTTACGATATTTTACTTACTGACAGCTGTTCGCATGTGCATATCATGTCACTGTACATAACGTCTGGCTGTCATTGAGAAAGTTGGTTAGCCTAGGCCCATAGACTATACTGTACACTTCTATGTCATGCTGTACATTGCATTTACCTTATATTGTACTGTTATGTGAGACAAGTTGATTGTTCTATTGCACCCTGTCTACTATTCCCATGTGGGAGAGAGGAGTTGGTGGATAAGGGCAGCACAGCATTTGTTTATGTAAGTTTTTCCTGTCCTTATCAGAGAATAAAAGAGAGAATAAAAGACACCAACGCTGATCCTATGCTCATATGTAAGCCGATCAAAACACAACGCAGAGGCAATCTACACCGGTCACACCAACACAGACACTTGACTACACAGACACACACACACTGCCCTCCTGGACCAGGGGCAAAGAATACTCATATAGACTAAACTCCCACTGTTTAGTCTGTCAGGGCACAAAAAAACACCTTGGCGATCACTTTCAAAAGCCTGGTAAGGTAAGGGGCATGTGGTAAAAAGTAGCCTACACACAATCGGATTGCCGTGGTTTGCTATCAGAATTGCTATCTACATCATCCAATATTGGTCTGTCTATTGGTTCTGCCAGCCCCAACATAGCTATACAGTAGCTATGTACACATGAGACATCACATATTGGGAAGGTGGCGGTTATAACAACTTGGTTTTGGTATGCAACAAAAATGTGTTTGGTTATGAGAACAGCAGGCGTGATGGCTTGTTCAATTTATTTCTCTACATCCATACATCCATAGTTGGTTAAAGAAAAGTGATGGTGTGGGCTTTGAGGTAGAATTCCCCCCTCCCTTAAATGAACGTACCTTGAGGATAGTTCTCCTTAACAGCACATTAACACATTCAACATTGCCGTAAAACCCATGCCTTTTCAATTCCTGCATCTAATCACATGATCGGCCACTCTAAAGACATGTCTTTTCACCCCCACCTCCCCAACACACACACACACAATCTCCCAATCTGTATGTTTTTAGGTGGGAGGGCCTGTTAAATATCTGACTTCTCTGATGTCAACAAAATAAGATAGATTATTTATGCAGTCATTCCTTTAGCCAACATTTTTCTCCAATAGTGACTTTGTGTCTAAATGAGTAAATGACTGAATAATCAACAGAGGATGGCAGTGCGTCCAACCCACCTCCCGCTACATGGAAGATGAATGGGTTATAAATCAAAGGGCCGAGGAGCCTGGGAGATGTCGAAAACAAGATTTCGAAAAGGATTCCACACTCCTTAACCTTATATGATAGGAAACTATCAGCCGGTCTCTCCCGTCTGTCTGTCAATTTATCAATCTTAATCTATCTATTTCAATCTCAATCAACCAACCAAAAAATACATCCATATATTTATCACAGATTTCCATAGCCCGATTAGACTTTTAATCAATGGCAGCATGATTCAAAGAACCAGCAGTCGAGGAGGACATGTTTCCTACTTGCGGTACTGCCGATTACTGGTGGTGCTGATTAATTCTCATATTCACAGATCTCTCAAGTGTAAACAAGTATTCTGTTCCTGATGCACATTAGGGTCCACTTGAAGCCGAGCTATAGTCAGTCTCTATTAACTCGGGAACAACGTCCCTCTGAGAGCTGCCAGCTGGGGTCCTCCAGGTTTGGCAGGGTTATCAGTGGGCGGCCGGCCGTGCTTTCAGCACGTTCCTCAGATTACTTAGGCAATGACAAATGAAATGCGGCACAGGCAGCAAGCAGGAGGGAGGTAGAGAGAAATAGAGAACGAGATGTGTGTACGTGCAAGTGTGTGCAGAAGGGGTTACCTGCACCCCGGCGCGCCGCACGTGCCCAGCAGCAAGTCTTTGCTTCGGCTCCAATAAATCACCCCTGTGCATTAATTTCACATGCCACAGACAACACGTTGCGAATAACACAGGCTGGCACCGAGGTGTCAGTATGATCACTGCTCAGATGTGTTTGAAGATCAAACCGGGAGATTATATTCCTCTACAATAGAGGGGGGGGGGGGGGGGGGGGGAGTAGCAGTCGCAATGTGATTTGTCTGTTGGACATTTAGAATTTGATTATCTCTTTTTAAGAACTGAGGCGGGGTGGGGGGAAGCGTGTTAAAATTCCATGAATAAATAGCATTGTGGCAACTGACACGGTATGCAACAGACAGAGGCTTGTGGTTTATACTATTGTTATCATTGTGTGTTGGTTGTTTTCAGACTGGACCCCTAGCACAGAGTGATGTAGGATGATCATCCATCTTGGCAGTGACAGCGCGGCGCACCTCTCTACAAAGCACACTGGACATTTGCTTCATATTGTGTCACGTGACACCGTGAGCCTGTCCCGTCCTGCGTCGCCGTTGATTGATAGGTGCCACTTCTAGCCCTGTGCTTGTTGTTAAGTGCAGGTGTGCATGTCCTTATGCCAGCCTGTCTCATTTATCTAACGCTAGCCCTCCCTGGCACGGGGAATCGCGCGCTGACAGAGCATCTCTAACTGATACTAAGCTAATCACAATGCATTTGGCCGCGTGCCTCTTCAACTTATCACTCCTCCCCTCAACAACCAGGGTCCCTCTGGCCTTCAGAGATTGATTGATCTCCTATCTGAGGGATGATGGGTGTAAGAGGGGGAGGGAGTAGGTGTGGGGTACTAAACATCTAGTGAATGTTGGGAAGTGGAATGAGGGAGCCAGGGGGGACTGTACAAGGCCCATCTCTGGGGGCCGCTGGGCCGGTCTGCTTGTTATGACAGATTAGCCCTGAGAAGCTTAAATCAGGGGATAATGGGACGGTTATGGAGCCGCTCGAGTGATACATCTGGCGACGCAGTGCAGACCCATGAGTCATATCATCTGTTCCAATCTTCGACCTCTGCTGTGTGTAGCCTAAATTGGTACCGTGACAGCCAATTCAGAGCTGTAGCTACTACTACCTGTGACACCACAGAGGCAGTGTAATGGCTTAAGGATAGAGAAACCTGGTTTCATTAAGCAGCAGGAGCAGCATTAGCAGCCTATGTCCATCTCGCCCGCAGTTTGTTGCCACGATACCCTCACAGGTTCAAGGCCTTCTTGGGGAAGGATGTTGGCTGGGGGCCAAAAAGAGAGTCCTTTCTCGATGAGTTCCTCAGTCTGCTAAATATTGAACCAGCGGTGGCCACAGTCTATGAATCCCAAACAGAGCTGTTAAGGTGGTGTCTTGCCCATGCAAAGCAGCATTGGCCCGGGGACGTTTAGCTGAGCGGCAAACAACTGTGGGGCCGAGCATTTACTACCGTGTCAGCCGGCCTTATTCTGCAATCCAAATCAATTAAACCACAACCGGGGTGGTAAACGGAGCCGACTCAGAGCCACTCAGATCTCCATTACAGTACCCTTTGTTAAAGGCAAATGGTCTGAGCCTCGGTGGCTGAACTTCAGGCCTTTCATTAACTAACAGTTAAACATATCAGCACGCAGGGTGCATATATGATCAGCCTTTGTCTAATGCATAAAAGCAATATCAACAGAAAGATACAGGTATGTTTGACTGTACCTCTCATGATTATTCACCATGAGCAAAAAAATGGCCTTTCAAAGTGAACTTCAATGGAAAGTTTGGAAAGGTAAATAAAACTGACTAGGGCTCACAAATATGAAAATCTGTCATTTCTGTGGAACGTTTATTCATGATTATCGGCAAATCCAAACCTCTTTCCTGTCATTTTCCTCGCCATGCTTAAAATAAGATGTCTCTGTGTTTTCAGGTTAATAATCCCCATTAGGACGATGTAAGTATTTTTAGTATGCTAAGTCTCTCCGGAGATATCCCATTGTGATAGACTGGCTATTTGAGGCCAGTACTCATGCGCTAAATAGTTCAATGTGACAGTGTCCAATATCTGATGGGTGATTCCAAGAAGCAGACAAGAAATGAATTAGCCTATTGTTATTCTGTTAAATCATGCAAATGTGTCCAGCACTAATTCTTTGAAATAAAAATAAAAAACCTATTTGGTGTAATGATGCTGTGTTATTGTTTTGTTTTACATTTATCTGGAAAAGTTAATTGGATTTGTGCCATTGTACACAATGTTATGTATAATGGCCAAACACAGCAATAGTTATACTGTAACTTACAACTTATTAATCAGTGATTGCTGCTTTGGCACTTTCAAATCGTACCCTTGAACTGTGCAAGGCCTATTAAATTACAGTGCCTCCATTCAAGCCTGAGTGAACTTGGCTCCCGTTCACTACAACTGTCTGAGGAAGAAAAGAAGAGAACACACAATACCGAAGGCCACAGTGTCGCATTAGTTGCATCAACATCTTTAGCAAAACAGGAACGGTGGCTTGAACCGTGATTAAGCTTGCGAATCACAAAAATGTCTGCTCGCACTGAGTCAGAAAATAATATTAGGAAAGGGGAATACAGAAACGGGCGTTGAGCTAGAGGTCAATTAGGTATGCTAAATAGGCTGGGCACCAGTTAACTCCCGGCTGCCCTTATGTATTCCGAGCCACGTCTCTCTCTGAGGATAATATTAACTGGGGTGTAATGGCGGAGTTGTTTTTGTATTTTTTTATATCCTCCTCAGTTTAATGGGGGTAAATGTAAGACAATATTCCTACATGTTAGTGTTCTTCAATGGACAGCCACTTTTAGTGGGAGGTGTGGGAAAGAAATGGAAGAGGGCTCAAATGGGATGAAGATAAAGGTCAGCCCTGTGTCAAGCAATCAATCTATCAGACAACCGGGAGGTGCTTGTTCAATCCCACTGATACACCTGCCACATTCTTATTCGGGCCCCACAGAAGAAAGAAAGCGCTATAAACAAGTGAGCATGATTTCCCATTACTCTGTCCAGGCACTTTAATAGGATGTCTTACACTGAGTGCAAGCAGTGTCGGCAGAGATCCATAGGTGCTAGAGCTGACTGTATTGTTCTGCCGGTTCAGAGTGGGGAAACTGCTTGGTGTGGTGATAGTACACGAAACACCTTTCTATGTGTATGTAGATTAGTGAAAATCCACTTCGACTGAGGATGACAGAAATTTGTGTAGGATTTGTGTAGGAATACGACCCTAATATAATAATCAATCGGACTCCATTATCATGTGAATGCTATAGGCCAATAAACATGCCCATTGGATAGTAAGATAGCAAGTCTTATCGTCCCCACATGGAGTACTATTGCACGTGTCTAGGATTACGTTTATACAATTATTAAGTGGTTAAGAGACAAATAGCTAATATCTTGCGATGAATGTCCCAGCATTAAATGATAGAGATAACCTTAGCTCAAAGCTGCACAGTTTGAGGCCAAGCATATATGCTATGGGAAAGGAAAGGAAAAGGGGGATACACTCAAACAATTAGGGGTTCAACAAGTGTTCTTCTAAGATCTTCAAAGAACCTTCGTGTTCTTGGCACTGAAATTTCCCCCCAAAAGGTTCTTCCAAGAACCCCATAGGAGGTGGGGTTCATCAAGAAACCTCCTTAGTTGGTGGGGGTTCTTGCAGGAACCTAACTGCCCAACTGAAATATTTGGATTTGAATTTGAAAAGACAGCAGGTGCAGGCACTTAACTGAAAAATGTCATATTCTCCTCAATTTAAGGTAAGGTTTGTCCCTTGTATGATCTAAATGTATATTGTTTTATAATGATACCATCTAGCTTTTCATATTCGTGCAAATCTTTCTAAAACAGAAAATGGGCACAAATCAATGGATATCAATCAACAATGAGGTAAGAATATGGATGCTTTAAAGGTATGCCAATTGGTATTGGTATGTTATGCAGATCACATGTACCATCCTCCTCTACCTTTTCAATGAAAATCCAATAGGCCTCTACATTATGGACAAGGTATGTGTATGAAAAGTTTTTGTCATTCACATTTACCACAAAAACCAAGGTATTAATACTGTCGTGTGCATGTTTTGTTAAACATCTGTATAATAAAAAAAAATGGATTCACAGACTTCACCCTCCCTACACCTCTGAATATAACAGGAAACCTGTTTGATCACCATGCACTGCAAAATCATTCTGGCTATGGAGAACATCAACACTAACAACATGCCAGAGGATATACCCATTGGACTTCGGGCTCTGCTAGGAGTTTACCTCATATTTACATTTTTGTATTCTGCTTTTCCACAAAAATAATATTAAACACTGATGACTAAAATATTGTGTTATTGTCATGTATATTATTATGAATAATAATACAAATAATAATAATAGGGGAGGGGGGATAATAAAGAATTTTACACCAAAAGGTTCTTCAACAGGCTCTTCGAGGATCCATTAAAAGGGGTTCTTTGAAGAACCCTTTTAATCCTATCCTAATCCTAAACGAACTTATATGGGTTCCCTACAGTTTCAATTTGAAGAACCCCTAAAGGATACTCCAGGAACCTTTTATTTTTTAGAGTGTACCGAGTTAGTTGTACAACTGAATGCATTCAACTGAAATGTGTCTTCCGCTAACTGCCTTGCTCAGGGACAGAAGGACAGATTTTTACCTTGTCAGCTCGGGGGATTCGATCCAGCAACCTTTCGGTTCTGGCCCTAAGCTCCTACCTGCCAGGCTAGGAATATATTTTACCATTAGACCATACATCAAAGAATAATTCATGAAATATTACTCAGCAATATACAGACTACCGTACGTATCTATTTAAAAGTAATCTGATTTATTACAGTTAAGCAATAAGAATACAATTATTAAATGGTACATACCAGAAGGCTACAAATGTGAAAAGATACTTGTATACTTAGATATTTTGTATAAAAACACACTGTGGTGTAACATAGACTATACCAGAAGATTGGTTTACAATGACGTGCCGAATGAAATATCCCTTCAATTTTTATCCTGACTACGGCGGAACTCAATAACCCCCATCATTTATTTACCATCACTTTGCTTGGCTAAAATAAAACACAAAGGGCATAAAAACATCACACGCATTCTTGAATCTAATCATCACAACTCTTATCTAAATGAGAGGAGCGCACATCTGAACTAACCGCCGTCTGGCGAAGAGATTAACAAAGTAACTCTGTAAAAAGACATTGATAACTCGTACATTACAATAGAACATATAAAAATGTGAAGCTCTTCGTGAACTCTTGAAATAAACCAAACAAGACAATTTAATTCACACGGTAACATTAATTTTGTCCATTAAAGTTTTAATCTGTCTTCATACCTCGAACGGTGTCCGTGCTCCCAGGGTTCTGTGGGAATATCCCGCCCCAGAGAAAGCCACGAATAAGATGTGTTTGACTCTTGTGATAGCCAACATATGGTCAGCCATCAGCACAATGCCATAATTCGTGATTGAGTCGTCACGTTGGGCCTCGGTGCCAGCAAGTCGCTAGACGCATCTTCATCACTGGCCTTCATCATCTTTCACATTTGTTCACTCCTTTATTTTTCTACTACATGTATGACTACCATGTTTCTGATGAGCATCAATAATCATCAAAGTTGCATTAGTATAGGAGCAGAAAGAGACATTTCCTGAAACTGAATAAACACTGTGAATACCCTGGTTGGCCATAATGGATGGGTATAAGAGGGTTCATAATCTATGAATCAGGCCTAAAATAGCTAACCTACATGTCGATCAGGGAATGAGCAAAAATGGCACGTATTCAAAACGATTCTGTAATCATCCATCAAATCGATGCCTGTATCTTCCCGCCACCACAGTCAATTGGACTAGGGGGAGAAATTAGCCATTACCTTGTTTCCCATATTCAATTTTTTCATAAATCAGGGATGCAATTTGCTCAAGTTTCAGGACTCGTCTTCGATTTGGAGCAATTTAGCCAAGTGAGGGGTGTAATTTGTTTCCCGTGTCAACTTGCCGTTTGCATTTAAATTCATCATTACCAGCCATGTTTTCTCTAGATTTCCCCAGATCGTAGGTGTCAGGATGCTCTGTTGACTTGAATGTGAGAGGATCCATTATAAGATGCACTTAAGGATTCACAGTTTGCTGGTGCTGAGATAAAACGAAGGTGCCTTTTTGGGGGGGAGGCTTTCAGCACACAATTCCACTTGGGGACAGGTAGGAAACATTGGAGGTGGAATGACTGTCAGAATGCCAGGGGTGTCTCCTCATGCACCATCATTCACAGGAATGGACAGTAAGATGAAGAGCAGTCTGAGATCTTACAGGAAACAACAGGGCAACAGACTACGCTAGCTGGAACAACCTCCCACCAGTAACATCAGAGACATAGCACTAGGGCTGGGAATTGCCAGGGACCTCACGATACAATAGTATCATGATATTTAGTGCCGATATGATATGTATTGTGATTCTCATGATTCTATAAGTATTGCTATTTGATGTTCCAAACATATTGCTCACTATACAGTGTGTCTGCTGCAGAGAGACAAGAGAGAACATGAGAAAATGAGTTTTGAACAGCCAGGGAAATACATGCGCAATATTTAAAAAGAAGATGGAGAACAAGCTATAGACTAAAAAATAGAGGGGTTTTGTGGCAGGTACAGCCGACTAGCTCTAGCTAACGCTACCAACAGTTGCAAAAAGTTTTTCTTTGTTTTTACTATTTTCTACATTGTAGAATAGTGAAGACCTCAAAACTATGAAATAACACATAAGGCATCATGTAGTAACCAAAAAAGGGTTAAACAAATAGAGAATCTTCAAAGTAGCCACAATTTGCCTTGATGACAGCTTTTGCACACTCTTGGCATTCTCTCAACCAGCTTCACGGGGTAGTCACCTGGAATGCATTTCAATTAACAGGTGTGCCTTGTTAAAAGTACATTTGTGGAATTTCTTTCCTTCTTAATGCGTTTGAGCCAATCAGTTGTGTTGTGACAAGGTAGGGGTGGTATACAGAAGAAAGCCCTATTTGGTAAAAGACCAAGTCCATATTGTGGCAAGAACAGCTGAAATAAGAAAAGAAAAATAAGAGGATCTCTGTTATTATCTATGCATAGTCAATTTAATAACTCTACCTATTTGTACATATTACCTCAATTACCTCGACTAACCGGTGCCCCCACAAATTGACTCTGTATCGGTACCCTCTGTATATAGCCTCGCTATTGTTATTTTACTGCTGCTCATTAATTATTTGTTACATTTATTTCTTATTCTTATTTAATTTTTTTAAACTGCATTGTTGGTTAGGGCATGTAAGTAAGCATTTCACTGTAAGGTTGTATTTGGCGCATGTGGCAAATACAATTTGATAAGTTCATTAGAGTTACCAGCCTCAGAAATTGCAGCCCAATAAATGCTTCATAGAGTCAACATCAACTGTTCAGAGGAGACTGCGTTAATCAGGCCTTCATGGTCGAATTGCTGCAAAGAAACCGCTGCTAAAGGACAACAATAAGAAGAAGTGACTTGCTTGGGCCAAGAAACATGAGCAATGGACATTAGACAGTGCCCATGTGTTCCACCATACTCAGTTTGATATAATACATTTTCTTTGGAACTAAAGTCTTGGAGGAGGCGGTACATCTGTGGAGGAGGTTGTGCAAACAAAATTAGCCAGCATACATGGCGGCAAACTAAGATTCTGCTCTATTCAGGTCCAGGAAATGTCACCAAAAAATACTTTTGATTAATATGCTGTAAAGTTAGGGGCTTAGTAGTTCTTTGAGGACCATCCCTGTAACGATAGTCTTCGTTCTAGAATGGTCGGTCCTAGATGCAGCGTGGTGTGTATTCATATTTAATCGAATACTTTCAAGAACGAACAAAACAATAAACTGACAAAAACAACCGAAGCCGCTACAGTCCCGAAAATGTGAACACAGACCACAGGAACACACGAACAGGAACAATCACCCACAACCCACAATACAAAACAGGCTACCTAAATATGGTTCCCAATCAGAGACAATGACAAACACCTGCCTCTGATTGAGAACCATATCAGTCCAAACGACAAACCCCAACATAGAAACACAAAACATAGATAACCCACCTAACTCACGCCCTGACCATACTAAAAACAAAGAAAATACAAAAGAACTATGGTCAGAACGTGACAATCCCCAAGTACCCAAACAACTTCCAGAAGCTTTTCACCATTCTAAACACAACCCATTTTTTTTACACCACAAACATTTACATTTTGTAAAAATCTGCAACAACAAATTGAAAATAAGGAGTTGATATGAATTAAGTGGCAAAGATCCAGTGGAATCTGTCTCCTTGGCAACATGAAGAATAAGAAGCCAGAGCCATGTCCACCTACAACCATAGTCCCTGTGCCCAAGGAAGCAAAGGTAACCTGCCAAAATGATTACCGCCCCGTAGCACTCACGTCGGCAGCCATGAAGTGCTTTGAAAGGCTGGTCATGGCTCACATCAACAGCATCCTCCCGGATTCCCTAGACCCACTCCAAATTGCATACCGCCCCAACAGATCCACAGATGATGCAAATCTCAATCACACTCCACACTGCCCTTTCCCACCTGGACAAAAAGAACACCTATGTGAGAATGCGATTCATTGACTGCAGCTCAGCGTTCAACACCATAGTGCCCTCAAAGCTCATCACCAAGCTAAGGACCCTGGGACTAAACACCTCCCTCTGCAACTGGATCCTGGACTTCCTGATGGGCCGCCCCCAGGTGGTAAGGGTAGGCAACAACACGTCTGCCTGGCTGATCCTCAACACTGGGGCCCCTCAGGGGTGTGTACTTAGTCCCCTCCTGTACTCACTGTTCACCCACAATTGCATGGCCAAACATAAGTCCAACACCATCCTTACGTTTGCTGACGACACAACAGTGGTAGGCCTGATCACTGACAATGATGAGACAGCCTATAGGGAGGAGGTCAGAGAACTGGCAGTGTGGTGCCAGGACAACGACCTGTCCTTCAATGTGAGCAAGAAAAAGGTGGTGATTGTGAACTACATGAATGGCACACCGAACAGGCCCCCATTAATATTGACAGGGCTGTAGTGGAGTGGGTCGAGAGTTTCAAGTTCCTTGGTGTCCACATCACCAACGAACTATCATGGTCCAAACACACCAAGACAGTCCTGAAGAGGGCATGGCAAAACCGTTTCCCCCTCAGGAGACTGAAAAGACTTGGCATGGGTCCCCAGAACCTCATAAAGTTCTACAACTGCACCCTCGAGAGCATCTTGACCGGTTGCATCACCGCCTGGTATGGCAACTGCTCGGCATCTGACCGTAAGGCGCTACAGAGGATAGTGTGTACGGCTAGTACATCCCTGGGGCCAAGCTTCCTGCCATCTAATACCAATATAATAGGCGGTGTCAGAGGAAAGCCCATAAAATTGTCAGAGACTCCAGCCACCCTAGTCATAGACTGTTTTCTCTGCTACCGCACAGCAAGCAGTAATGGAGCGCCAAGTCTAGGACCAAAAGGCTCCTTAACAGCATCTACCCCCAAGCCATAAGTCTGCTGAACAATTAATCAAAAGGACACCGGACTATTTACATTGACCCCCCCCCCCATTTGTTTTGTATGCTGCTGCTACTCGCTGGGTATTATCTATGCATAGTCACTTCACCCCTACCTACATCTACAAATTACCTCAACTAACCTGTACCCCCGCACACTGACTCGGTACCGGTAACCCCTGTATATAGCCTCGTTATTGTTATTTTATTGTGTTACTTTTTATAATTTTTTACTTTTGTTTATTTGATAAATATTTTCTGAACTCTTTCTTGAACTACACTGTTGGTTAAGGTCTTGTAAGTAAGCCTTTCACGGTAAGGTCTACACTTGTGTATTTTGCGCATGTGACGAATACAGTTTGATTTGATACATAAATAGGTCCGTTGTTAATGCCATTTAGTAGAAGGATCAAGGACTCAAAGCTGAATCGTACTAAACTTACAGTATAGTATTCAAAATGAACACATTATTGTCAATGTGTCATCTTTCTTTTCCTTAATATAAAAGGACTGCTTTCGTCATTTTTGTAGCTCAATGAGTCAAATGACAAAAAAAAATAACACTAAAGAATTATCTGTGTGCATCACTTAAACATTGACATTTCACAGTCAAACGTGCTTTGTGTGCAGTTGTGATAAGGACATTAGATTTGAATATGCCCTTTCTTGGTATTTTCCCTTTCGTTGCCACTGTTGTGGCTTTTAAAATGTACCACGGTCACATACCATTCCATTACAAGTTCACAGTTAGTAGGCTAATAACATTTGATATCCTCAGCTTTATATTTAAATACTGTAGGTGCAGCTCACAGCGCTTTCCTTATTTAAGTAACCATGAATGAAATCTGTTGGGAAGTCTAAGCTGATATAAAAACTTTTCTTGTCTTAAAAGACTGACAGTATGGAGTTGGTGTGTGTGGGTGTGTGTGTGTGTGGTTAGGGGTACTTAAAGTGTAGTTTGTTATCAGATCCCCTCTGGTAACTAGAGTGATATTGTCCATGACCCGGCATACATCAATCACAGCAGTTGGAATCTGAAGGGAACAAAATAGTCTGTCTGCTCTTGATCAAGATCCTTCCTTTACGCACAGCAATCAGGTAGGCTATGCATGTAGCTACATAGGCGTTCAATATACTGTACATTTATTTTTTATGTAAGAAAAGGATCAACAGAGAAGAAGCAGCTTCTGATTGAATAGTGTGGGCAATACTAGTGTTTGACATCTCTTTACCCCTCACATACAATTATCTGTAAAGTCCCTCAGTCGAGCAGGACATTTCAATCACAGATTCAACCACAACGACCAGGGAGGTTTTCCAATGCCTCGCAAAGAAGGGAAACTATATAAAAAAATATTTATTTAACTAGGCAAGTCAGTTATGAACAAATTATTATTTACAATGACAGCCTACTGGGGAACAGTGGGTTAACTGCCTTGTTCAGTGACAGAACAACAGATTTTTATCTTGTCAGCTCAGGGATTCGATCCAGCAACCTTTCGGTAACTGGCCCAATGCTCTAACCAGTAGGCTACCTGCCATCCCCAAACTATAATTAAAGCAGAGATTGAGTATCACTTTGAGCATGGTGAAGTTATTCATTAGACTTTGGGTGGTGTATCAATACACCCCGTCACTACAAAGATACAGGTGTCCTTCCTAACTCAGTTGCCGGAGAGGAAGGAAACCGCTCATGAGGCCAATGGTGGCTTTAAAATAGTTAGAGTTTAATGGTAGTGATAGGAGAAAACTGAGGATGGATCAACAACATTGTAGTTTCTCCACAATACTAAGCTAATTGGCAAATTGAAAATAACAAAGCCTGTACAGAATAAAATATTCCAAAACATGCATCCTGTTTGCAACAACGTACTAAAGTAATACTACAAAAAAATTTGGCAAAGCAATTCACTTTTTGTCCCGAAAACAAAGTGTTATGTTTGGGGAAAATCCAATACAACACATTACTGAGTACCACTCTCCATATTTTAAAGCACAGTGGTGGCTGCATCATGTTATGGGTATGCTTGTAATTTTTAAGGACTGGTGAGTTTTTCATGATAAAAAAGAAATGGAGCTAAGCACATGCAAAATCCTAAAGGAAAACCTGGTTCAGTCTGCTTTCCAGACACAGGTAGATAAATTCACCTTTCAGCAGGACAATAACCAAAAACACAAGGGAAAATCTACACTGGAGTTGCTTATCAACAAGACAGTGAATGTTCCTGAGTGGCTGAGTTAGATTTTCAAGCAGCTTTTAGTTAAAAATATATGGCAAGACTTGAAAATGGTTGTCTAGCAATGATCAACAACCAATTAGACAGAAATTGAAGATAATTGTTTTAATAATAATGGGCAAATACTGTAAAATCCAGGTGTGGAAAGCTATAACAGACTTTCCCAGAAAGACCCACAGATGTAATCGATGCCAAAGGTGATTCTAACATGTATTGACTCAGGGGTGTGAATACTTACAGTATGTAAATGGGATATTTCTGTATTTCATTTTCAATATATTTGCAAAACATTTTAAAATCATGTTTTCACTTTGTCATTATGGGGTATTGTGTGCAGATGGGTGATATATTTAAAAACATATTTTTAATCCATTTTGATTTCAGGCTGTAACACAACAAAATGTGTAATAAGTCAAGGGGTATGAATACTTTCTGAAGGTACTGTAACTCTACAGTACAGTCCTTAAGAAATAATCCCTTCAGCCCCCTGTTTAATTCTCCTTATCCAGTCAAACGGTAAAGAAAAAGGGAGTTTTATCCTCCTAGAGGATGCCAAGCTCGCTCACTGCCACAAGATTTTCATTTATCTTCTCTTGTTTGTCATTTTTTGCTGTTATTTTTACCTCTTTTATTTTTCTTTTTTTTCTTCTCGCAAGTTCCTGGAACTCATAAAAAATCTTGACTCCTGGAGAGCGACATCAATCATGGGTCCCTGCTGTTCTGCCAGGAGGGTGGAAATTGCTCCTCCAAATAGGGGGTATGGTGGGGCTGGGAGGAGAGATCTCTGTACTGTATCCCTCTCAGAGCGGGATAGAGACAGGGCCTTGGGTTTAGGGTGGGGAGTTCATGGGGAAAGGGGGAGGTTATGGGTTCATGTCAAAAGTCTCAAAGGCTGTATCATCAGTGTGCTGCAGATCATGTGATAGAGAGCTAGTGAGATGTGTGTACCCCACCACAGTCGATGAACTGGGGAGGGCTCTCCAATAACTACAGAGGGGAGGAGGCCTGGTGTGTGGATGGGAATGCATGGGACCACACAACACTCCACTGTAATGGCACAAACTGTTTCTCTGCCATTTCTGTTCAAAGATGCTGACGACAAAATGTGTGTCCATAACACGTTCGTATGCAAGGGTTATGCAAAGGTCCTTCATTCAAAAAAAATATCAGAACATCATCACATAGGCTTATGGGTATTTTCAGTCATGGAGTGAACATGAACACATCAAAAACAAAGCAATTAACAGGGAATCAAGCAACCATGACAGTCTATGTAGATCTGATGCTGGTGGTAGGAGTGGGAGGGCACACCAGTGGGCATCTATACCTGGGAGAATTATAGCCTACTCTTCACACTTCTACATCCCTCCAAGATGCCCAAAAGCCCACAATCTCTACTTAGCCTTCAAACATAACTGCGTACCAGAGTTTGTTATAGCAGAACATGAATCTGTCATATTTTCTAGGGAGCAAGATAGTATAATCCCAAATAAAGCAGAGTTTGTATGATGTGTGCTCAGTTGCCCCCCCCCCCCCCCCCCTAGCAGACACCCATAGCAGACACTACTTGTGCCAACTGGCTTCTCCAGAGGTTTGGCAAATACATTGAAGGATCCCTTGGGTGTTACAAATTAGCTCTGCAGTTACCCCACTCTCAAAAAAAGCTTGAGGACAGGAAAATTGGAACTGTCTTTGCATTTATTTAGCATTTTTGTGTGTTCCTTTTTGTTTTCGTCTGTTCTGGGCCCTCATTAAATTCTGGATGTACCTACTGGAGTTATTCAACTATCTTTGAGAATGTTTTTGACGTGTTAGAAATTACCACAGAAATTCTGAGGGACTTAAAAAAAAAAGTATAATTGACTTAGAGTTAAAAAGCTAAATATAGCACTTTGAAGTCGTTTGGCACAGACATCTACTGAACAATATTTTTTTAAAGTCCAGAGAAGATAAAAATGTACTTTACCAATTCGAGGCGAGGTAACCAGTCAAAATGACAACCCTCAGCTCTACTTTCAAACACATGCTATGGAGAACAAGGAATCCATTTCATTTAATTAACAATAATTCACAGCCATGGATAACAATGTGTCACACTGTATCTGATAAGAAGACACTGTGTAATGCTATTCAATTTGACAGTGTAATAGTCTTGGTCTAACTTCAATCCAATCTACAATGATTATATTATATTTTCAGAACATCCTTATCATTGTGTATGTTTATCTAGGACTCACTGAACATCTATTTAAAACAACAAACTGACACCTCAAAGTGTTTCTTGGCTTGATTATGGGTATTTCATAAAGCCGTCTATGATTTACAGTCTACAATATTCCATTGACGTATTTATACCAAATTAGTTATTGATGATTATTAATACAAATACATATTTAACCTGTATTATGGACAACATCACAAAATATTAGTATTTCAAGTTGAGTGGTACATGTTAAAGAACAAGAAACCTACAAAAACCATCTCAGCCAGGTATTGCAAAGCTCAGCAGTAGATCATTCAATTTCCATCTCACTGGTTCCTCTTCCAGACAACAGGCCCCCAACAGTGGAAAGACAGTGCCCCGCTTCAGTCTCTTTCACACACTTCCTCTATCAAAGCAAACAAAGTGAGAGAATAGGGAATTCGCTGAAATAATCAATGGTAAGGCTACACAGCGCTTCTCCATCCATTAGTGATACCATGAAAGAGGAGTGAACTGGACGGTCAAATAAAGGTCTGTTGGCCTTGAGCGGGAGTGCAGCGAACTCGCCCTGGAACTCGAAAATGAATTCCTCCTCATCGCTCGTTAAGTGACATGCTTTTATCCTACGGTGCGCCCAGTTTTTGTACCATTTTCTTTGTTGCCACGTCGTTCTGTTGATCATTGATACTCTTTAGGCCCTAACTCAGAGTCAGGCGGTGACAGCCTCTCCCAGAATGAAGGGCTTCTGTGGTGAATGTGTGTAACTTCTTTTACGTCAGAAGATACATTAATGGGATGAGAAACCTATTCAGACATGTGTCATTGGAGTCTAATTGATGTCTCTGTTCCGTTGAATTCGTTGATCACAGACAGTATGAGTGCGGCCCCATATCATTGGCACATGCAAAAACCTAAGTTTAGTACTGCTCTCAGCAATTCATCTCACCAACTGTACAGTCTCCTAATTTATTTCATATCCACCTTGGTAGCCCTTTAGATCCAGTGATTAGTTTTAGCTGTACTGAAAAAGTTACACCTCAAATGAAGACTGAAAGTGAATGTTTATATCATGAAGATTGAGGTCTCATCATAGATGCCTTCTTATTTTCTGCTTGCTCTTTAATTATACTCTAGGTCTTTTCCTTTAAAACAGAATTCTCAGATGTCCCTTCAAATGGTTGCTATGGTGCAATATGAAATGAGGACGATAAAAGAAATGACACTCAAAGGAGAGCCTCGATGAGATATTCCGTAAGAGAAATAAGCAGACCATGATATAGAAGACATGTCATTCTTAATCTTTCCAAAGTGAAATGACATTTGGAGGCAGAAACAAATGGGCACAAAGCAATGTTCTTGTAAGCAGCTGCTTGACTTAATCCAACATATCATCATGAATACCAAAGATGTCTACAGGCAGGGTAGCCCATTATTAAGATACCAAAAACCGGGCCTAATTTATTTGGGAAATATGTATGCTCTTCCTTTGACAGATTAATGGATAAGACCAAAGAGAGAAAGTGTCGTGAAAACGAAACTGACTGACTCTTTCTAAGCCACCTCCCAACATAAGAGCTTTACCATTCCACGGCCAATGGTTGAGCTCAGATCTATTTTAATGCTGTTTGAAAGTCAGGCAGTGGTGCCACAGAATCCTTAAAGATTAGAAGTGAGGACCCTCTCAGTATGGATGAGTAAGTGCTGTTGTTTACTCCCTTGTACGAATTCACAGTATTCTCGACATAGCTGATCCTAATATACCTACTACTGTAGATCAGTGGTGAACGGTGATATTTAAGATTAGGGAGGATGATTTTATTTTTATCAGCATGGCTTTATTTCTATTACAGCATATTGGATGACTGTCACTCATATTCCATTCACACAGCGCAATGTAACATTGATAGGTTTAGGCTATTACATGATACTTATACTTTCTCTATACCAACATGAGGTTGCTACAACCTAGCCTACAAATTAAAGTTTACAATGTACGCTACATGACCAAAAGGTTGCTGACACCTGCTCGTCAAACAACTCATTCCAAAATCATGGACATTAAGTTCCAATTCATCCCAAAGGCGTTCGATGGGGTTGAGGTCAGGGCTCAGTGCAGGCCAATCAAGCTCTTCCACACTGATCTCGAAACACCCAAACTGTTGCCACAAAATTGGAAGCACAGAATAGTCTAGAATGTCATTGTATGCTGTAGCGTTAGGATTTCCCTTCACTGGAACTAAGGGGCCTAGACCGAACCATGAAAAACAGCCTCAGACAATTATTCCTCATCCACCAAACTTTACAGTTGGCACTATGTATTTATGCAGGTAGCATTCTCCAGGCATCCGCCAAACCCAGATATACGAACTGACAGGTTGAAAGTCAATAAGCTCTTCAGTAAGGTCATATATTGCACTGGTCATCCCCAAAGCCAACACTCCCTTTGGGCGCTTTTCCTTCCAGTTCTCTGCTGCCAATGACTAGAACAAATTGCAAAAATCACTGAAGCTGGAGTCTTATATCTCCCTCTCTAACTTTAAGCATCAGCTGTCAGAGCAGCTTACCGATAACTGTACCTGTACACAGCCAATCTGTAAATAACTACCTCATCCCAATATTATTACTTACCCTCTTGCTCTTTTGCTCCCCAGTATGTCTACTTGCACATCATCATCTGCACATCTATCACCCCGGTATTAATGCTAAAATGTAATGATTTTGCCTCTATGGCCTATTTATTGCCTACCTCCCTACTCTTCTACATTTGCACACACTGTACATAGTTTTTTAGATTTTTCTTTTCTATTGTGTTACTGACTGTATGTTTGTTTATGTGTAACTCTGTGTTGTTGTTTTTGTCTCACTGCTTTGCTTTATCTTGGCCAGGTCACAGTTGTAAATGAGAACTTGTTATCAACTGGCCTACCTGGTTAAATAACGGTGAAAATAAAAAAGTAAATAAATACAATTCTACTGCCAATGTTTGTCTATAGAGTTTGCATGGCTGTGTGCTCAATTTAATACAACTGTCAGCAATGCGGGAGGGTGAAATAGCCTAATCCATGAATTTGAAGGGGTGTCCATACTTTTCTATACACAGTGCCTTCAGAAAGTATTCAGACTTCTTGACTTTTTCCACATTGTGTTACGTTACAGCCCTTTCTAAAAACGAATTAATTGATTTTGCTAATTTATATTTTTTTTTACATGTAAATATCACATTTACATAGGTTTTCAGACCCTTTACTCAGTACATTGTTGAAGCACCTTTGGCAGGGATTACAGCCTTGATTCTTCTTGTGTATGACGCTACAAGCTTGGCACACCTGTATTTGGGGAATTTCTCCCATTCTTCTCCGCAGATCCTCTCAAGGTCTGTCAGGTTGTATGGGGTGCGTCGCTGCACAGCTATTTTAGGGTCTCTTCAGAGATGTTCGATCAGGGTTGAAGTCCGGGCTCTGGCTGGACCACTCAAGGACATTCAGAGACTTGTCCCGAAGCCACTCCTGTGTTGTCTTGGCTGTGTGCGTAGGGTCTTTGACTGTTGGAAGGTGAACCGTTTCCCCAGTCTGAGGTTCTGAGTAATCTGGAGCAGGTTTTCCTCAAGGATCTCTCTGTACTTTGCACTGTTCATATTTCCCTTGATGCTGACTAGTCTCCCAGTCCCTGCCGCTGAAAAACATCCCCCCCAGCAAGATGCTACCACCACCAAGCTTCACCGTAGGGATGGTGCCAGGTTTCCTCCAGATGTGACGCTTGGCATTCAGGTCAAATAGTTCAATCATGGTTTCATCATACCGGAGAATCTTGTTTCTCATGGTCTGAGAGTCCTTTAGGTGTCTTTTGGCTAACTCCAAACGGGCTGTCATGTGCGTTACTTTTACTGAGGAATGGCTTCCGTCTGGCCACTCTACCATAAGGGCCTGATTGGTGGAGTGCTGCGGAGATGGTTGTCCGTCTGGGAGGTTATCCCATCTCCACAGAGGAACTCTGGAGCTCTGTCAGAGTCACCATCGAGTTCTTGGTCACCACCTTGGCCAAGGTCTGTCTCCCCCGATTGCTCAGTTCAGCAAGGCAGCCAGCTCTAGGAAGAGTCTTGCTGGCTCCAAACTTCTTCAGTTTAAGAATGATGGAGGCCACTGTGTTCTGACATGCACTGTGAACTGTGCGAACGTATATAGACAGGTGTGTGCCTTTCAAAATAATGTCCAATCAATTGAATTTACCACAGGTGGACTCCAATCAAGTTGTAGAAACATCTCAAGGATGACCAATGAAATTATAGGGTTTGTCATTATAGGGTATTGTGTGTAGATTTCTGAGGATTTGTATTTATTTTATCCATTTTAGAATAAGGCTGTAACTTACCAAAATGTGGAAAAGGTCAACTTTGTGAAGGCACTGTATAGTGTAGATTAGGTTAGGTTACACTCTGCTGTAGATAGAGAAGCTCATGCATATGATGTGAAGAAGTATAAAGAGTTTTGACAGGTGTTTATCTGAATTAAAATGTCAATGCTAAGTCTCTAGGCTTAAGCGTTTTAATTTAATTAGTCGGTGGGTATGCTAAGGTCTTAAATCAGTTCATTGGGCGCTTACACAGATTTGCTGGTGTAGTGGCAGGTGCAGCAGAATGCTTGTGTTACTAGCTCCAACAGTGCAGTAGAAGCTCCACAGACATGTGACTAACAGAAATGGAATAATGTGTCCCTGAACAAAGGGGGGGAGGGGTCAAAATCCAAATTTATAGTCAGTAATACACGTTTAGGTAGGACATTCAACAAGCACAGCACTTACACAAAAGACTGAAGATTGGCTGAGAGAAATTGATGATAAAAGATTGCGGGTGCTGTTTTGTTAGACTTCAGTGCGGCTTTTGACATTATCGATCATAGCCTGCTGCTGGAAAAATGTATTTGTTATGGCTTTACACCCCCTGCAATATTGTGGTTAAAGAGTTACCTGTCTAACAACACAGAGGGTGTTCTTTAATGGAAGCCTCTCCAACATAATCCAGGTAGAATCAGGAATTCCCCAGGGCACCTGTCTAGGCCCCTTACTTTTTCAATCTTTACTAACGACATGCCACAGGCTTTGAGTAAAGCCAGTGTGTCTACGTATGCGAATGACTCAACACCGTACACGTCAGCTACTACACCGAATTAAATTACTGCAATACTTAACTTCACTAGGGTAGGGGGCAGCATTCGGAATTTTGGATGAAAAGGCATGGCAATGTGCCTCAGGATCTTGTCAGTCTGTGCATTTAAATTGCCATTGATAAAATACAATTGTGTACGTTGTCCTTAGCATATGCCTGCCCATACTATAACCCCACCGCCACCATAGGGAACTATGTTCACAACGGTGACATCAGCAAACCGCTCGACCACACGACGCCATACACGCTGTCTACCATCTGCCAGTTACAGTTGAAACCAGGGTTTCATCCGTGAAGAGCACACTTCTCCATCGTGCTGGTGGCCATCGAAGGTGAGCATTCATTCGCCTCCATAACCTCATTTTTCAGCATAATAATGCACAGCCCCATGTGGCAAGGATCTGTACACAATTCCTGGAAGCTGAAAATGTCCCACTTCTTCCATGGCCTGCATACTCACCAGACAAGTCACCCATTAAGCATGTATGGAAGGCTCGACGAGTACAACAGCATGTTTCAGTTCCGCCAATATCCAGCAACTTCGCACAGCCATTGAAGAGGAGTGAGAAAACATTCCACAGGCCACAATCAACAGCCTGATCAACTCTATGTAAAGTAGATGTGACACGCTGCGTTAAGTAAATGGTGGTCACACCAGATACTGACTGGTTTTCTGATTCATGCTCCAACCTATTTGTGAAGGTATCTGTGAGCAGCAGATGCATATCTGTATTCCCAGTCATATGAAATCCATAGATTAAGGTCTAATTAATACATTGCAATTGACTGATTTCCTTATGTCAAATGTAATTCAGTAACATATCCGAAATTGTTGCATGTTGCATTTATATTTTTGTTCAGTGTATATTCATGTCACCAAATAATGTATTAAAACACGTTGTTTTGTAATGAAGGTCTACACTAGCCTCAAGAGCACTCTCTGCGGTAGCACCATGGTGTAGCCGGAGGACAGCTAGTTTCCATCCTCCTCTAGCAACATTGACTTCAATGCAAAACATAGGAGGCTCATGGTTCTCACCCCCTTCAATAGACTTACACAGTAATTATGACGACTTCTGGAGGACATTCTCCAACCTATCAGAGCTCTTGCAGCATGAACTGACATGTTGCCCAGCCAATCAAAGGATCAGAGAATGAATCTAGTACTGAAAGCATTAGCTACAGCTAGCTAGCCTTGCAGTGGTGAGTCAACTACTTAATGTGAGAAAAGATAATAATAATAATGAGAGAAAGACAATAGTTAAACATTTTCTAACAGATTAATTTCTTCAAAAATGAAGGAGAAGCAAGAGAGAGAGAGAGAGCTAGCTATATTTCGTTGTAGTTTTTCACTTCCACTTACTTAACTAGTAAATGCAACTAGCTATTTTAGCCTACTCAAACACCAGGCTCAAACAGAGAGAGATGTGGTTCGTCGGGAGCTTCACAAAATGGGTTTCAATAGCAGAGCAGCCACACACAATCATAAAATCACAATGCGCAATGCCGAGCGTCGGCTGGAGTGGTGCTTGCCGCAATTGGACTCTGGAGCAGGGGAAACACATTCTCTAGAGTGATGAATCGCGCTTCACCATCTAGCAGTCCGACGGACGAATCTGGGTTTGGCGGATGCCAGGGGAATGCTACCTGCCAAAATGCATAGTCCCAACTGTAAAGTTTAGTTGAGGAGGAATAATTGTCTGGGGCTGTTTTTCGTGGTTCGGTCTAGGCCCCTTAGGTCCAGTGATTGGAAATCTTAACTCTACAGCATACAATGACATTCTAGACATTTTACATTTACATTTAAGTCATTTAGCAGACGCTCTTATCCAGAGCGACTTACAAATTGGTGCATTCACCTTATGACATCCAATCATCCAGACGATTCTGTGCATTCAACTTTGTGGCAACAGTTTGGGGAAGGCCCTTTCCTGATTCAGCATGACCATGCTCCTGTGCACAAAACGAGGTCCGTACAGAAATGGTTTGTCGAGATTGGTGTGGAAGAACTTGACTGGCCTGCACAGAGCCCTGACCTCAACCCCATCAAACACCTTTGGGATGAATTGAAACGCGGACTGCGAGCCAGGCCTAATCGCCCAACATCAGTGACCGACCTCACTAATGCTCTTGTAGCTGATTGGAAGCATGTCCCCGCAGCAATGTTCCAACATCTAGTGGAAAGCCTTCCCAGAAGAGTGGAGGCTGTTATAGCAGAAAAGGGGGGGACCAACTCCATTTTAATGCCCATGATTTTGGAATGAGATATTCGACAAGCAGGCGTCCACATTCTTTTGGTCATGTAGTGTATATGTTTGTTCATTAATTCATATGTGTTTCTATATCAATAATCAGTATTTTATTAAGCTTAATTTCCCCAGAGATTATAGAGAGTTTGTTATGAATAGAAACTATGACAAAGGGAGAAAAATAATACAGAAAATCTTCAGAAACATTTCTCCTCTCACCAATATCATGTTTGAAGTACTGAGGTCATAGTACTATTTCCCTCAAAAGACTTCTATTCTGGCATCATCATAACTTTTTTTTCTCAGCCTATTATTTGTGCCTTGAACCTAGCTGGCTTCGTAGTCTGCAAATAAATGAGGGAAAGGCACAAAGATTGCTAATCAACTTAAAATCTACATAAGCAGAGAGGCAGGTCCAGTCTGTATAAATTTGACAAGCCCCACTGACCTGGAGAATTAACTGTAATTGGTGTTGTGCGAGAGCATTGAGAACTAGCTATGCATTCTAAAATTATATCACGTCTTACCCAGTCAGATAGACTTCTCAACATTTCTGGGAAAATGTCTTGTTCCATGCTGTGTCTATCTGATAAAAGTCAAGTACATGTTCCAAAGGGTTGTGTGGAGCTTTCTGCGGATGTTCTTGATTTTATTGCTTGATGTTATACAACACTAGGTTAATCTATTTCAGTTTCTATCAAAACACATAATATGAGTGGCTATACAAAGTTATTCCAATAAAACACATAATAGCAGTTATACAACTCAAGTCGACAAACAAGTTTCTCAAGAATTACCTTAATGAAATACGACTATGAAGAATAATAAAAAGAGAGAGTAGTTCTGTCACACCCTGATCTGTTTCACCTGTCTTGTGCTGGTCTCCACCCCCACCAGGTGTCTCCCATTTCCCCCATTATCCCCTGTGTATTTATACCTGCGTTTTATGTTTGTCTGTTGCCAGTTCGTCTTGTCCCGTCAAGTCTTGCCAGCGTTTTTCTCCGGGTTTTTTCCTCTTTCTGGTTTTTATCTAGTCTCCCCGGTTACGACATTTTGCCTGTCCTGACCCTGAGCCTGCGTGCCGACTACGTCTGCCAACTATTTACCAGGATTAGGAATCCATGCCTGTTCTCGACCTGCCTTTGCCCTGCCCCTGTGTTGCCAATACATCTCTGAGACTTGAACCATCTGCCTTACGTGTCTGCATGTGGGTCTCACCCTGAGTCATGATAGTATTAACTGGCCATGACTGACCCAGCAGACTCAGACCAGCTCTTCAACACTGTCTCCTCACAAGGAGCCACCATTGGAAGACACGAGGAGTTTCTACATAACCTTATGGAAGGATTCCACACCTTGGCGTAACACCATGCCCATGCCATCAGTGCATTGTTGGAACAATTCCGCAGACTATCTATTAGGCAGCAACCCACAACGGAAAATTCCCAGACTTTCAGTAACCCCGGTACTAGCGGTGTTTCTCCCCAGCCTACCCCGGCTTCCCGAGAACCCCGCTTACCTTCTCTGGAACACTATGCTGGGGATCCCGGAACCTGCCGGGCTTTTCTCTCCCAGTGCTCCCTCATTTTCGAGCTGCAGCTCTCTTCATTTCCGTCGGACCGTTCAAAGAGTATAGTATAACACTGATGTCCGGGAGAACACTCACCTGGGCTACGGCAGTGTGGGTGCAACAATCCACCGTTTGCCTTAGTCTGGGGGATTTCGTGGTGGAAGTAAGGGAGCTGTTTGACTCTCCATTGTCTGGGAGAGTGGCGCCCCAAAAGTTACTTCAACTGTGTCAAGATTCCCGCAGTGTGGCAAACTACGCGGTAGACTTTCACACTTTAGCCGCCGAGAATGCCTGGAACCCGGAATCCCTGTTTGACACATTTCTTCATGGATAATCGAAGGGAATTAAGGACGAGCTTGCAGCCCGGGAGCTGCCATTGGACCTCAACTCTCTCATAGCCTTGACCATAAGGACCGATGGGCAACTACTGGAACGCAGTAGGGAGAGGAGGTCTGTTCCCAACATTTTTACATTCACCTCCAAAGAACCCCGGAATGATTGCACTCTCGAGAGAGTCCGATGTCACCCGAGTTCCCTCAGAAAACATCAAGGACTATCGACTCGCCTCCTCCGGCTCCCATGCAATTGGGCAGGGCTAGATTGTCCCGAGGAATGTTTACGCAGACTGAGCTCTAAAATCTGGCTGTATTGTCCAGTAAAAAGCCATTAGGATCATCAGTAGGTACGAGTATGCTATTGGGCCATACAGGGAGTCTTCCATCTCCCATTACTCCTCTCCGTGCTATCCTGTTATGGGGTGATTAAATCTCAACGAGTGCTCATAGACTCTGGGGCCGACGAGAGCTCTATGGACACTACCCTGGTGTCGGAGCTGGGTATCTCCAAACAACTCCTCTCCGTTTCCATGGATGCCAGAGCATTTTACGAACGCTCTATTGGCAGGATCACTCACAGTACGATTCCTATCAACCTGCGAATGTCAGTGAATCACAGTGAGTTCATGCAGTTTCTACTCATTGTATTTCCTCATGCACTTGGGGTTGTCATGGCTCCAGAGGCACAACTCCCTGATCAACTGGGCTACGGTTTAATCAGGGGTTGGAGCCGATTCTCCCAAGCATATTGCCTCAATGCGGCGCAGCCCACCCTTGGATGTCCTCCTGCAGGCTTGGGTAAAGCCTCAGATCTCTCCGCCGTTTCCGCGGAGTATTAGAACCTCCGGGAGGTTTTCAACAAGGCCCACACCACATTTCTTCCGCCGCATTGACCGTATGACTGCGCCATTGACCTCCTCCCTTGCACTACACTGCCTTGGAGGTGGCTTTATTCCCTGTCTGGTCTGGAGACCAAGACCATGGACGGCAGGGATCATTCATCATTCTACCTCCCCTGCCGGCTCAGGGTTCTTCTTTGTGGAGAAGGACAAAACCCGTCTCCCTTGTTTCAACTACCGGGGCCTTAATGACATCATGATAAATAACTATTACCTGCTACCACTTCTCTTCTCGGCTTTTTAGCCTCTCCAGGGGGCGACTGTATTCTCGAAGTTGGACCTTCGGAACACCTACCATCTGGTTCGGATACAGGAAGAAGACAAATGGAAGACGACCTTTAACACAGCTAGAGGGCACTACGAGTATCTGCTTATGCCATTCGGACTGATCAACGCTCCCGCAGTGTTCCAGGCTCTGGTCAATGATGTGCTTCGTGACATGTTGAACCGGATCTTGTTTGTCTACCTTGACGACATCTTTGTCTTTTCCCGTTCGGTTCAGGAGCATGTTCTCCACATCTGTTAACCTCAGCCAATGAGACAGCCCAACTCATGGTACAGCATGTCTTCCGAATCCATGGACTTCCTGACGATATAGACTCCGATCATGGTCCTCAGTTCTTGTCACGATTCTGGAAGCCGTTCTGCACCCTCACTTGGTCGTCGGGCCAGCCTGTCCTCCTTGTTTCATCCTCAATCTAAAGGCCAGTCGGAGCGTGCCAATCAGAACCTGATAACAACTCTTCTGTGCCTCATCTCGGCCAACCCCCACCACCTGGAGCCAGCAACTTGTTAGGGTGACGTATGCCCAGAACACCCTTCCCTGCTCGGCCACTGGTAGAGGAAAATGTCAACATACCCCTCTGCCCAAATGTTTGTCTGGGCCGAGAGTAGGTCTGTTTGTCTGTTGCCAGTTTGTCTTGTCCCGTCAAGTCTTGCCAGCGTTTTTCTGCTCTAGTCTCCCCAGTTGCTTGTCCTGACCCTGCCTGCCGTCTATGTCTACCAACTATTTACCAGGATTATGAACCCAGGCCTGTCCTTGACCTGCCTTTGGCCTGCCCCAGTGTCCTCAATAAATCTGCCTCAAGTGTCTGCATCTCGGTCTCACCCTGAGTAATGATGAGTTCATAGAATCTATAGAGTTCTTTGGAATCAGTTTTAATAATGCGTTGAACACTCAAGCTTAATATGAGAAATTATTTTAATTTGCCAAAATAATGAAGTTAGCCAAGACCATAGGAGAGGAGCATAGAGAATATATGGACACGTGTATTTGTTCAATGGAAATGCTAGTCTGAGGAGGTCTGGTAGCAAACCAACTACGGCAGAGTCAAAAAGGACATTAGCTCTGTAATATCACAATGATAACCATCAGTGCTGTTGTGATTGTTTTCTCCTCCATATCACTGATAGCTGTAACCCCTCCAGAGAACAACATGGTCACATTCCAAGAATATCATTTCTTATTCAGTACAAGCTTTGCTCACAGCTTGATGTACATGAACAGATAAACCTTGTGCAGATATCTTTGAGGTAAATCATGATTCCTCCCCTTTGCGCTTGGCTGATCATTTTATTCCAAGCTGAAGTTCTTAAAAAAAATACATCTCTAATTTGACATACGTATTTGCGAAGTAAATAACATCCGAATTAAAGAAAAAGCAGGTGAAAGGAATACATTAATGTATCCCCTAACAAACCCTAGGACTTAAAACCTCCTTAAAAGAAGCAGTCTCACTATCATCTCCCTAAAGCAAGCATCATTACACCAAAGAACAATTCAATAAGTAATATGGAATATAGCCTAGTTCTGCGCATTCATGCACTGAGACTTAATGTACCAAATCATATTCCATTATTTATAGTGTTTACCTAGTTCAAAATTATCGTCTTGTTGAGAATACATGCCATCTCAATGTTCGAACAAGTGTCATTAACGCAATAGTTAGGCACTCCCCACATTTATTTTGTGTTTTACAACTCTCAAGAGGAATATTATTTAGCATTTGTTCCTTGCAAAACACAAAACACAGTTTTGTTCATCAATGTTTGATCACTACTCCAAAATAATTATTGGCAAGAGAGTCTGTTGCTGTTATGGGCGGCTTTATCTCCTTAATGGAAAAGAGGCAGAGGCCTAATTGTACAAACGGCTGTTGAAGAAGGCCAAAGCCACTACATACACACACACACACACACACACACACACACACACACACACACACGCACACACGCGCTGCTTCTGACAAAAAAGTATCTTCAACAGAGTACGGCACTACCACCTGAGTCTGTCTGGGGTTCCACTAAACACAGAGCACTAAATATACGGTTAGGTGTTATACAAGTTATATTAATACAGAGCTCAAGGTGTAGTTTGTCAGCTGCAGAAAAAAGAACACCTCCCACATCTGAGTAAATTGGGACACAGATGGTAGTTCTCAAATTCCAGCATCTGATAAAATTAACTCTGGGAGGTGTCAAGGACATGTCTGGAATATCAATAAGATAGGCCTACAGCCCACATAGCTCAGCCACTAACAGGGGCTCCTGTATGTGCAGTTCCTGGTTGGCCTTTATCCACATGATGAAAGTACTGTAGGTCTGGCCAATCTATAGAACTCCATAAGCAAACAAAGGCCAGCTACACCTCAGCAACTAAGACATTATGATCCCAATGGAGGAACGCCATTACACGGCTCCATCTTAGTGCGTAATCCAGTGCACCCTACATCTCTATTCTCCAGCTTCATCATGTAGAGACTCCTCGTTTGTAGACATTACTTTGAAGGAACATGGGGGAAAATGTGACTTTGCTGGGATCTGCTGTCATGCAACATAAAAGAACAGGCCCTTTTTACAAGTCCGAATAGGTGACCACTACGCTGCAACATCTTAAGGCAAGGCTGTTACCAATAACAGTGTAACTTTCTCACTCATGATTATCTGTACTCATAGTAGCATCCACATTAATGTAGAGGTGTTTAGAAACATTATTTTCTCATTTACAATAAAAGTGACTCCAAAATGACACAATATATTATTTACTATTCATCTCTATTGGGCACAAGATAATCTGAAACACAACCAAAACAGAGTCACAAGCTTGATGTAGTCATTGCGTGCAAGGAATATGGGACCAAACACTACACTTTTTACTACTTTATGTGTAAGAATCTTTAGAGGTATCAATAACTTTGACCCCTACCTTTTTGAGAATTAGTTTTATTACTTGTTAAACAAAATGTACTTCTCTGAGCAATTGTATTGGTCTAAATAGATTTTTTTTTTTTTTTGTAGCATACAATATAGCTCAGATTTTGAATATTTTTTTATTGCTCATCTTTATCAAAGGTGTCAATAATTTCAAACCCCACTGTATGTATAGATGACAGTCCACATCAATGCGGGTGCCGCCTCTGTGTATTGTGCACTCGAGGCAGAGTGAATAATACAATGGCGTAGCACTTCAGATGGAAAAACATCCATCAAAACAACAACATGCACATAGAACATCTTTAAAGTCTGCAATCTCAAAAAATGTGTCTGTTTACAATATTCTCCCCATATGGCACACCGGTGTCACCGTCCCAATTTGCTTCCTGGGTATTTGAAAGGGAGAGGCAGATTCTGAGGACCTGCTGCTATGCTAGCGAGATGAGATTTCTCTCACTGGGATTCTACTCCCACTGATATAATTACTTGTTTTTCTAGGGCACTGATGTATCATTTTTGCATCAGGAAGTACCGCAACTTTTCCCCAAGAAAAGGAAGAGGAAGAAAATCCAAAACCACAGGTCAGCATGGTATCAATTTATCTTGTCAGCACTGGCAGGTATGACGAGGTCAGTCTCTCGAAATATGGGACAAGGAAACGACTGTGTTGTCTGTCATAAGAGGAAACTTGACAATCAATGTGATGTATTGGAGAGGGTCTAAGGTGTCATGCCCATTGAAGCAAATTTTATCCATATTTAGGATGCAAAATACAAGTTGTAGACCATTTCACGCAGCATTAATTCAAAGATATGGAATTTGGCCATGAGTCCCATCTGTGTCCCCTGAATTTGGCCTCCAGTTCCCCCTAACCCTCTCCAGGTGCCCCTTGTAGAGGATTATGACCCAATAACTGCTTTTCAAACCATGCATTTTCTAGTCCCTTACCAGAATCTGGGGGAACACTAAATTAAGCAGAAATGTTCTTTTTTTATGCACCTCACATGGTACACAAAATATAATTCTGAAGTGGGATTACAAAAAACTGCCTTTAATATGCCACAATGCTTACAGCCTTCTAGTCTTACAATGGAGAGGACATGATGAATGCATATCATTAAAAAAAACTGCAGTCTGCACAACGTAATGGCTTGTAAAGAAAAAATCACATACATTAACATTTCTTAGTATTTTATCTTGAGGTAGTATGCTTCTACGATTTTTTGTCGCTATTAACCTCAATGTCCTGAAAAGTTTTAAGGTTCACTGTGAGAAATAAACGGCAGCCTCCCTGAACCGAGAGTGTTGTAAAAAAAATTGCAATCCTTATTCCTGTATGTTGGTAATTGGTCTTGTTTAAAGCATCGGTGTCACGGGACATCTGGTAGCCCCACAGGCTGTTAAGGCCCCGACATGGCTCCCTCTGGTGAATTGGTTTTCATATTCTCACAAGCAGTTAGTATGCACAGCAGAAGCAGTCAGCATTTTATTTAATATCGGTATTGGACTCTGGGTGTAGCCATCACCGCCAATACATAAAATCAGCGCCAAGATGAAATTACTTTCAGGACTTGGAAAGAGAGAGCCTAAGAGGAATGCCATTTTAGTTTCTCTACAGATAAATGTAACCGACACTGGCACTATAGCCGTAATAGCAGCTATGTCTATCCCCTGGCTTCCTCTTGCTGTGAGATATCCAGTATCCAGGCAGAAATAAGGTTTTACAATTACTTTGAGGTGATACGATGACATCAAAGAATCGTTTTCATTTCATTAGGAGTTAATATACTGAACTGTAAACTAAGCAGTATTTTAGTCAGTACAATCAGTGGGAAACAGACATAGGTTGAGAGCTAGGAGTCTCTCTTCCCAAAGGATCATCATTTTGAAGCCTGTGTTTTGTTCGAGGGCCAAACACCTCTCACATCTGTTCTTGGAAAGCCTTTATAGAGCTGTAGTAGCAAGCTCATGAACAGCAGCAGCTTGTTATCACTGGGTGACTGATACATTTTTAATACCACCCTAGGCAACCATTAATGTAGTGCCTGCCTGGCTGGGAACAATAAGTTGTGTTTAACACACTCTTCTTCAAGTCTCCAATACTATAGGTCTCTGAGAAGAGGTGTAGCTTACAAGCATTACTGAGATGCTCCACAAATGCCTTATCATTGGCCCAAAGGCAAATTGAAGTTGACTGTCTCCCAGGGATCAATTGTGTACATGTATTGTTCTCATATGTAATGTCTAATTGTAGCTATATGCTCAAACACACACACACAAGCATGCACACTTGTGCACACACAACTCTACATGTAGCTGTATTTAATCCAATCAGTACACAGTACTCCCTTAATTACCCTTCCCCTTCAACCTACTGGGTTAAAAACATGTATTTGTTTGACCAAAACTGACACTACAGATTGCAACTTGCAATAAATGCTAAGGGGGCCCTTCTCAGTTCCCAAAGCCTACAAGAGAAAAACAAAAGTGTGTGGGCTGCACTGTAGAGCCTCACCCTCTTCTCTCCTCTACACTCCCCTAATGGTATATCCTGTTCTAATTATGATAGGGGAGGAGAAAAGCCACTGTCATAACATTTATATCTATCGTACCTTGTGCCTCAAGGTCGCTTTCCGCCATCTTGGAGGCTCCCCTCAGACAAGCCTATTCATAACACAGGGGATCGCAATTGCACATTCTGACACCTGAGTTTACCTCAGCTCTATCATTTACCAGACTCAGTCTCTTCTACTAAAATCCCCCTCAGGGGGAGAGTGGGGACACAGACAGGTCAGACACCAGGAGATTGTATTCAGAAATAACCCATTTAATCTTAGTAGTAAAGTCTACATTCTCAAAGAGAGTAAAAGACGGATGGCTTGTTAAACCAAAAGTTTTTGCACATCCCATAGCTTTAGCTGCAACTCCAAAAGGGCATTTCTATTAATTAGGTTGTCAGAATTTCCTGTGGTGGACAACTTGTTATAGCTGTTGAGAAGTTGTTGATAAAATTCTGATAAAAAAAATACAATTTTATTACATTAACATTTTCCACATTTCGTTGTCTTACAAGGTTGGATTAAAATGGATTTAATTGTCATTTTGTTGTCAACGATCTACACAAAATACTCTGTAATGTCCTAGTGGTACAAAAATTCAAACATTTGTAAAAATAAAATTACACTAATCATTATCTTGATTACATAATGTAAGTATTCAACCCGCTAAGTCAATGCATGCTAGAATCACATTTGGCAGCGATTACAGCTGTGAGTTATTCTGGGTAAATCGCTAAGAGCTTTGCACACCTGGATTGTACAATATTTGCAGATTAATATTTTTAAAATTCTTCAAATTCTGTCAAGTTGGTTGTTGATCATTGCTAGACAGCCATTTTCGAGTCTTGCAGTGTTTGGTTTTCAACAGACATAATGGGACCCATCTCATCCAAATAGTTGACTCAAGTTTGCCAAAGAGCACCTGGAAGATCATCAAGACTCTTGGAAGAATGTTCTATGGACAGATGTAGTAAGGCCAGTGTTATTGCTTCTGTAATCAGCACAACAGTTTCAGCTGTGCTAACATAATTGCAAAAGGGTTTTCTAATGATCAATTAGTCTTTTAAAATTATAAACTTGGATTAGCTAATACAACGTGCCATTGGAACACAGGAGTGATGATTGATAATAATGGCCTCTGTACGCCTATGTAGATATTCCATAAAAAATAAGCCGTTTCCAGCTACAAAAGTAATCTACAACATTAACAATGTCTACACTGTATTTCTGATCAAGTTGATGTTATTTTAATGAACAAAAAATGTGCTTTTCTTTCAAAAACAAGGACATTTCTAAGTGATCCCAAACTTTTGAACGGTAGTGTATATTGACAAGAACACTTTGCATCTAAACTGCTAATAATACATGAAACTCTATTGTGCTCATTCTCTTCTGTTCTGTTGTAAAAATAGCCATATCTACTTATTAATAATATAGGGATTGGCCCATGAAGCATCTCACAGTTACTCAATGATCACTTGGGTTCTAGCAGAAAGAAGTCTGTTGAGTACTAGCTAGAGTTCTGAGGGGCACTTCACACAGCCGAGCTTAGAGGAGGCTTTCCTGCAGGATGAGATGCAGTCTGCTGTGACCTGAACCACGAGGTATCCAGGGAGCAACCACCAATTTCCACAAGGTCAACAGTTGAGGAAATAACTAGGGCCTCAAACACAGTGGGGAAACCATGATGACTGTTCTCAAACACTCAGCTAGCTGTCGTGTTCCCAGAGCTCTTTCCCGCATTGGTTCCAGAGTCAGTTGTAGCGTGTCAAGCTCCCTTTTCAGAGTGGGCCTGGTGCTTGGAACAAAAGGACAAACACCAGGAAAATTATATTTTCTGACATAGATAAGTGAAAGCAAAGTCAAGAGACTATCATACTGAGTTTGAACACTCTGCTTGTGACTTGGCCCTGACTTGTCCACTATTTCGTAATACTCCTGCAGATGGCATATCTAATGGACACCTCCACCATTGCAGGTTTCTTCTATCCTTGCACTGCCATTCGAAATGTGCCAGAGCAGTCTCTGAGCTGACATGGATCCACCCTTTCCTCTGGAAAATATAAATTACAGGCTCGGCTTGGCCAATTGCTTGGACTTTGACTCAGTCCGGAGGGATCTCATTGTGAATTGGATTGCCCGATTGCAGACCGATGGATAAGGATCTATACCAGGCCTGTCTGTCTTCATGCAGAGAGAGGGGTAAGCCCTGACATATCCTCCCTTCAGTTTGACCCTGATTGACATCGCCTGATTCTTGATTACATCATCTGTGAACCAATGGGTGTTGTACTTTTACAGTCGGTGCTGTGAGCGACCGAGTCCTAACATTTAAATTGTCAGCTGCCATGTTGTTACAGAACAATACTAATATCATACTGGCAAGGCTCAATTCAAGACAATTTGGGCACACTTTTATATGGTAATTTTGTGGAAACAACCACTCCCCATGTCCTGTCACTTGCCAACAGTCGGCGAGACATACACATATCCTTAAGCTGAGAGAGACCCTGAGTAGCAGTGATAAGAGGAGCTGTGTGTTGCTACTCGACCGTCAATTGTCACAATAAACGGAATAACTACAAGAGGGCTGTGACGGTTGAAAATTCAACATGGCTCCTTTCATGTTTAATTCAAAATGTAACAACATTCATTCTCTTTTAAAAAATTACACGTATGCCCTTCTGCTTTTTTACCGCTTTCAATTCCACAGGGTCCTCACTAACATATGCAGAAATGAGCTTGTTCAATTTGAGTTCTTTGATTAATAATTGATTGAGCCAAGCATTTGAAAAAGGTTAAAGACCAATTTAAAATACTGGATTATTTTCAAACTTTGCATTGAAGTCAGCAGAGCAGTAACACGTTACTAGAGATGGGACAAAATGTGGAATTATGTATTGCTAGGGAAGCGCATTTTATTTTGTGCTGATCTTACTGTGGGCCATTAGAGAAATGTCAACATGCTCTCAATGGGAGTGCTGTTTAAATATCTTTATCCTTTAGCTGCCAGTCCAACGACAGCTAGCTAGTCGTAACGTATGCTCACAACATCAAGACATGTCTTATGGTCCTTCGCATAACATTTGGTATAACTTTAGAGTGGTGAGGGAAACATCACACCCATCAAGTTCTCTCAAGTCATTTGGCTCTTCTGTGCACTGAAAAGCAAATTCCACCTAGAAACCAGGCCAGTCCATGATTCCCTGCGTCCCTCTCTCAAATATACTTTCTTAGCAAAGAAAATAGAGAAAGCTGAGCAGCTGAGCTTCTGTATGATGAATGAACATGACAGACAGATGTAAGAGTACAGAACTGTATTTGTATTTGTTAATCCCAAAGTACCTCAAATTGATTGTGAAGCTCAACAACGTCACTTATTGATGATTTGAACATGATGCGCAAGAAACGCTACTATCGACCCCATGATTTGAATGGCATTTGTGCCACAAATGTCAGTATGTGGATAAAGTGCCAAGGAAACTAAACCAATGCATGGATTGTTGTCATACCTTGTCCATAGACTGCTTACAGGATAAGGAAACCAGTGTCAAGTTGTAATTTGGGTGATATTTCCCTTTAAGGTGAAGAAACATTGCCCCGGCAGCTTTTATGATCCGTGCCTTGGCTCACACCACAATGTCAGACTCTCCCAAGGCAATGGGGTGTGTAGTGCACCTTGAGTGCGCCAGCAATCCTCCAACTCCAGCTGCCTCCACTCCTAGCAACAGCACCAAAGTGGCACCTTGCATGACAATTAACCGTGAATTATTTTGTTAACATGTTTACTTGGCAGCTTAAAGTGAAACTGTCTGCCAGAGGACCATTCATATGGTTGAAATAAAAGTGCTAATGTAGATTGACAGCTGTGGCGGTTAGCTTCCTTAGCCTATTTCAAATTGTTCATTCCCCTCATTGATACCTGCAGTCAAACGTAGGTGGAAACCTCCAAAGGGGTTTAAAGATTAATGAGTATTGTTCATATATGATACTCCCTTATGGATGCAAATTTAGATAACACATCTCAATTAGGCTGCTCAATGCTATTGAATAACGGCAAACAATTGATGCATACAGTTGGGTTCAAGGGTTGTAAATGAATATGGATAGTTAGTAACTGCTCAAGCTTACACAGGACATAAAAAAAAAAAAATGTATCCGGTTCCAACCAATTGCAATCAACTATACCTACGCATGTCCATGAGAGGTCATCTATAAACTCAACGTTCAACATAAAGGTATTGGAGTATTTGTTTAAAAGTAAAGATAATGGAAAATAAATGTTTCTAATATCCACATATCGCTTTTTACAAGAGCGTGTGTTTGGCTGTACTTGGCACACCTTCCCTGTACTGCTGTTGTGTCCAGCTCTCTCTCCTCTAACATGCTTGTCTCATAGCCTCAGTCCCTAAGCAGGAACTGAATTACACTAAATGAGCTGCTGATAATCTGGAAGCACTTTGTTGAAAACAACAGTGTAGATATGATGCCTAGTGCATTACAAAACTGTCTATACAACTTTGTTATAACACAATTAATTATAGCTCATGGCCACATACGTTTTTCTTTATAAAAGCTTTAAATCTAGAAATGCATTCATAATACATTGCACAGAGAGGGTAAAGTGCATTGTAAAACTGGTCATAGTGCATTATAAACTGTTGGTTCACTGAACTTGAAAGAGCCACCAAACGTCTCTTATGTGAGGACATGAATATTACATGCAGTGGAGCGTAAGGGCTCTGGTACAATATATCACTCAGTTCAAGTGTGATTCAGTGGCCATAGATGGGGTCCAATGTGTTAGCAGGCACAATCTTAGTACCAGAGTTGGAGATGGATATGGATATTAGATAAATGAGGGATGTGGGCATATACAGCCAACGCAATGCAAACAGTAGGGTTTCCAACAAAAGGTAACTCAAATCAACATGCCCGACTTTCGGCCAGTGTGACACATCCATCATTGCTATACTGTCCAAGCGTGATTTACGATTTAATAAACCCAGCACCTTCAACTTGGTTCCCTTTTTGTCTCAATTACGAGGTTGCATGGGGTACATGTAGTCTCGAGGCCATTTCCCGTGCTCATGCCGTCATCCATGAAAGTGTACTGTACAACTACATTTAAGGCGCAAACGGACCGTTTACAGTTTGGCCAGTCTGTGGCAGAAAATACCTGAGAGCGGTTCTGTGCTGCAAAATGACACGGCTTATCTGTTCCGCAGTAGCCTACCTGCCCCTAGCAAGCTTTGTGGAATGCTTTCCCTGAGTGGAACACCTTCACAACTAGAACACGTGATTTGAGGGGTTCTGAGAGCTGCAGGCTGTTGCTAATAGTCTTCACGAAGCATCAACATATGTGGCAAATGTGGAGTAATCACAAATAAATGAATACAAACTCAGTTTCAGCGGGTCTTTGTGAAATGAGAATTCCATATTATTTTCAACTTGACCCAATTACATAATTTAAGTATTTAAATTGCAGAAGGGGAGGGTGCGTTTACTTCAAAGTTTGTGTAACAGATTACAATGTCATGAACATTTTATTCATTCATGCCGAGATATAATCTGCATCCCTAATATGATTACTAATGTACTGGCATAGAGAGAGCAGATCTGTTTGCCAATCATTTCCGAAAGACACATTGCTTTTACAAGATATGTTTTGGACAGTTTTATTTCAGCATAGGCCTATGGCTTGAAAGGAAAAATATTTTGAATGCACTAGTTTGAATATTTCAAAATCGATTTTTGAGAGAACCAGGTATTCCCTGAGTGCCTTGTGTCTAAACCTTGACACTAATAACTAAGAACCTGGCATCATGCTGTCAACAACTGTGTCATGCTTTTGACATCCATTAGCTGAACCCCTTGAGATCAAAGAGGGCCTCTTAGAATGACTCAGTGCCGAACACAACCAATAAGCTCTTCAAATAAAGACATCCTGCCCATTTGACTTTTCCGATGGAAATATTTTGGAGAACAATTATCGGGTTTGACCCGGAGCATACAGTATCAGTCAAAAGTTTGGACACCCTACTCATTCAAGGGTTTTTCTTTATTTTGACTATTTTCTACATTGTAGAATAATAGTGAAGACACCAAAACTATGAAATAACACATATGGAACCACGTAGTAACCAAAAAAGTGTTGAACAAATCAAAATAGATTTAGATAGCCACCCTTTGCCTTGATGACAGCTTTGCACACTCTTGGCATTCTCTCAACAAGCTTCAACTGGAATGTTTTTCCAACAGTCTTGAAGGAGTTCCCAAGTATGCTGAGCTCTTGTTGGCTGCTTTTCTTTCACTCTACGGTCCAACTCATCCCGAACCATCTCAATTTGGTTGAAGGTCGGGTGATTGTGGAACCCAGGTCATCTGGTGCAGCACCCCATCACTCTCCTTCTTGGTCAAATAGCCCTTACACAGCCTGTAGGTGTATTGGGTCATGTCCTGTTGAAAACAAATAATAGTCCCACTAAGCGCAAACCAAATGGGATGGTGTATTGCTACAGAATGCTGTGGTAGCCATGCTGGTTAAGTGTGTCTTGAATTCTACATAAATCACAGACAGTTCCACCAGCAAAGCACCCCCACACATCACACCTCCTCCTCGATGCTTCACGGTGGGAACTACACAACTACATCCGTTCTTGATATTTTCCGGATTGACAGACCTTCATGTCTTATAGTAATGATGGACTGTCATTTCACTTTGCTTATTTGAGCTGTTCTTGCCATAATATGGACTTGGTCTTTTGCCAAATAGGGCGATCTTCTGTATACCACCGCTACCTTGTTACAACACAACCGATTGGCTCAAACGCAATAAGAAGGAAAGAAATTCCACAAATTAACTTTTAACAAGGCACACCTGTTAATTGAAATGCATTCCAGGTGACTACCTCATGAAGCTGGTTGAGAGAATGCCAAGAGTGTGCAAAGCTGTCATCAAGGCAAAATGTGGCTACTTTGATTTGCTTATCACTTTTCATTACTACAAATGTGTTATTTCTTAGATTTCATGTGTTCACTATTATTCTACAATGTGGATAATAGTAAAAATAAAGAAAGACCCTGGAATGAGTAGGTGTGTTCAAACTTTTGACTTGTACTGCACCTACAAACCAAGGCTTGAAAAAAGAGGATGCAGGAAATGTAGGAGGAAGGAATGAAGAAAGGAAAGAGGACAGACACAAATGAAGATAAATGTCCCAAGAAACAAGAAGTTGGAAGATGTTGTGCCAATAGATAAATACAGGGAGTCCACAGTGTTGGGGAGTAGTGAACTACATGTATTTTAATTACAAATTTAATTATATTTTGCTGTGGCTTGGTGGTAAATTCTAATCTTGGTAGTGTTTTCAGTAATTATTTTATTTATTTGCCATGTAGTGGTGTAACTAACTGCTGAAACTACACATCTACTTTTTTAGCAGAAAGAAAAGAGGAGACAAGAATATTTTTCTTTTTTGGCATCAGACGTGCCAAATTTTCACTTGTGTTTAATAGGCTAAATTACACATTCTGTTAATATTTTACTCCAGAGCAATTTGTAGTCTATGACATTTAATTTTGTTAGGTAAACTTCAGTGCCCTCCATAATTATTGGAACAGTGACACATTTTTGGTTGTTTTGGCTCTGTACTACAGCACCGTAGATTTGAAATGTTACATTGACTATAAGGTTAAAGTGCAGACTGGTACTTTATTTGAGGGTATTTACATCCATATCTGGGGAACCGTTTAGAAATTACAGGACTTTTTGCACATAGACCCCCCATTTTAGGGGATCGAAAGTATTGGAACAAATTCACTTATGAAGTGCATTCGGAAAGTATTCAGCCCCCCTTCCCTTTTTCACATTTTGTTACCTTACTGCCTTTTTCTAAAATGTATTAAACAATTTGTTTCCCTCATCAATGTACTGTACACACAAGACAGTAATCACAAAGCAAAAAAGGTTATTAGAATTTTTTTCAAATGTATTACAAAAAAACTACAGAAATGCCATATTTACATAAATGTTCAGCCCCTTTGCTATGAGACTCGAAATTGAGCTCAGGTGCAGCCTGTTTCCATTGATCATCCTTGAGATGTTTCTACAACTTGATTGGAGTTCACCTGTGATAAATTTAATTGATTGGACATGATATATAAGGTCCCACAGTTGACAGTGCATGTCAGAGCAAAAACCAAACCATGAGGTCGAAGGAATTGTCCGTAGATATCCGAGACAGGACTGTGTTGAGGCACAGATATGGGGAAGGGTAGCAAAACAATTCTGCAACATTGAAGGTCCCCATCACTCTAAAATGGAAGAAGTTTGGAACCACCAAGACTCTTCTTAGAGCTGGCTCCCTGGCCGAACTGAGCAATCGGGGGAGAAGGGCCTTAATCAGGGAGGTGACCAAGAACCCGATGGTCACTCTGAGAGAGCTCCAGAGTTCCTCTGTGGAGATGGGAGAACCTACTAGAAGGACAACCATCTCCGCAGCACTCCACCAATCAGGCCTTTATGGTAGAGTGGCCAGGCGGAAGCCATTCCTCAGTAAAAGTAAAACGCATATGACAGCCCGCTTGGAGTTGGCAAAGGCACCTAAAGTACTCTCATACCATGAGAAACAAGATTCTCTGGTATGATGAAACCAAAATTGAACTCTTCGGCCTGAAAGCCAAGCGTCACATCTGGAGGAAACCTGGCACCATCACTACGGTGAAGCATGGTGGTGGCAGCATCATGCTGTGGGGATGTTTTTCAGCAGCATGGACTGGGAGACTAGTCAGGATTGAGGGAAAGATGAACGGAGCAAAGTACAGACAGATCCTTGATGAAAACCTGCTCCAGTGCTCAGGACCTCAAACTGCGGTGAAAATTCACCTTCCAACAGGACAACTACCCTAAGCACACAGCCAAGACAATGCAGGGTGGCTTCGGGACAAGTCTCTGAATGTCCTTGAGTGGCCCAGCCAGTCCAGACTTGAACCAGATCGAATATCTCTGGAGAGACCTAAAAATAGCTGTGCAGCAATGCTCCCCATACAACCTGACAGAGCTTGAGAGGTTATGAAGAGAAAAATGGGGAAAACTCCCCAAATACAGGTGTGTCAAGTTTGTAGCGTCATACCCAAGAAGACTTGAGGCTCTAATCGCTGCCAAAGGTGCTTCAATAAAGTACTGAGTAAAGGGTCTGAATACTTATGTAATTGTAATTATTTGTTTAAAAAAATGGCAACATTTTCTACAAACCTGTTTTTGCTTTGTCATTATGGGGTATTGTGTGTAGATTGATGAGGGGAGAAAAAATGTAATTCGTTTTAGAATAGGCTGTAACGTAACAAAATGTGGAAAAAGTCAAGGGGTCCAAATACTTTCCGAAACCACTGTATGTGTATTAAAGTATTCAAAAATTTAGCACTTGGTCCCATATTCCTAGCTTGCAATGACTACATCAAGCATGTGACGCTACACTCTTTTTGGATGAATTTGCTGTTTGTTTTAGTTGTGTTTCAGATAATGTTGTGCCCAATAGAAATAGTAGATAATGTTTTCTGTCAGTGGTTCTTCCTTTAAAAGTTGCGTCGTACTGCAGCACACCTTGCAGGCTGCCGCAGAATTCTATGGCACATTATTTATGTGTCAATCATTGTGGCCAGTAATGCTAGTTAGTGCTAGTTTGGCCACCAGAGGGCACCTTTGACTTCATAAAGCATGTGCCATGGAATCTGTATATCGAAAATCTCTTTCCAACTATTTTGCAATCTATATGACACAGCTGTCAATTTTTTGGTCCTTAAATTAAACTGGTATATATTTTTATTTATCACAATTTTATTTAACCAATTTTGGTCTTTAATACAGGGCCGACAGACAAGTTCCTAACTTCTGTCTTTTCTGGTGGATTAAACTGAAATTACAACCAACTTTTATGGCTTGTTAAAAAATTAACTATATTATAGAGATGATTTCGTTTAAAATAACAGAAAGTGAGCGGTTGTAATCTGAATAAAGGGAAGAAGGCCATTCTTGAACATGGGGTGAGACATTGTTACACATTTGTTAATAAAGCCAGTTTGTTATTTTGAATTATTTATTTCTGTTTTTAGAGGGAGAGAAACCAAAAGCCCACTGAATATTTTTTGAAAATTGTCAGTCAACATGTCATGTGAAATTCCCCCATTGTATTTACCCAAGTTCTCTCTTAACTCCAGGACCACCGACAGTTTTATTGTTGTTGGCTGATGCAGGACTCTAGTGCCAGAGAAGAGAGATACTCAGACTGAAAACACCTCCATTAATTGCCACAGTTTAGACTACCGATAGATCAGCGTTCTACAGTGGCTTGCGAAAGTATTCACCCCCCTTGGCATTTTTCCTATTTTGTTGCCTTACCTGGAATTAAAATGTATTTTTGGGGGGTTTGTATCATTTGATTTACACAACATGCTTACCACTTTGAAGATGCAACATATTTTTTATTGTGAAACAAACTAGAAATAAGACTTGATGGTTCATAACTATTCACCCAAACAAAGTCAAAACTTTGTAGACCCACCTTTCGCAGCAATTACAGCTACAAGTCTCTTGGGGTATCTAGCCACTGGGATTTTTTCCCTTTCTTCAAGGCAAAACTGCTCCAGGTCCTTCAAGTTGGATGAGTTCCACTGGTGTACTGCAATCTTTAACCTTTTCACACTTGAGTTCCAAAGATCTCTAACGGTCACCCCCAGCGTGAGTTGTTTCATGCACGTGATGTCAGAATGCACTCACTGTTCCAAAATGTGATTATTACACAACAGTACCGTTAACACGCACTGCCTGCTAATTATCTATAGGCTATGTTTCAACTTGTCAATTTCAAATTATTTTCATAAAAAGTTGTATTGTCTTACAACACTTTCTATTGTGGTGTGTTCCACCTCCTCATTAATTCACATAGAAGTAGTCCATTTCTGCATTGTGGACAATTTATGTTTGAGGCTTTACTGAGCCGGATAAACTTCTCAGTTTGAGGAGAGCCCACTGCACTTCACTCATGCTTGCGCAGATCAAATATGCATTTACAGTTGATGTCGGAAGTTTACATACACTTAGGTTGGAGTTATTAACTTCTTATGGCTGCAAGGGGCAGTATTGAGTAGCCAGTTAAATTGTGCCCATTTCAAACGGCCTTGTACTCAATTCTTGCTCGTACAATATGCATATTATTATTACTATTGGATAGAAAACACTCTCTAGTTCCTAAAACCGTTTGAATTATTTCTCTGAGTGAAACAGAACTCATTCTGCAGCACATTTCCTGACCAGGAAGTGGAATGTCAGAAATCTATGCTCTGTTCAACTTCATGCCTATACATGGGCAATGAACGTAAGAGTCTACGTACACTTCATACACCTTCCCCTGGTTGTCAAGAGGCGGTGAGAGAAGAAATTTCGTGTTTATCTTGGTCTGAGGTGGAATTAAAGCTCTTTGTATGACGTGACCGTCCATTTCCTGTTTCTGGAGCGCGCGAAAGAGGACATGGATTTGCCTTCTGTTTCGCTGTCGTTATGGACGACTAACATCTCCGGTTTAGATTTTATTTGATACATGTGACCATATCATCGTAAAGTATGTTTTTTCAATATAGTTTAATCAGATTATTGAAATTTTTTCGGGAGTTTTGCGGTGTTCCGTGCCACTTGGCAAGTGCCCATGCTAAATCAAGAGGGAAATTTGCCGTTCCAGATGCAAACAGCGACTGTTCTGGACAAAGGACACCTTGTCCAACATTCTGACGGAAGATCACCAAAAGTAAGAAACATTTTATGATGCTATTTCTAATATCTGTCGTGCATGTGAACTGGTCGTCGGCGCCCAAGTGTTTCTGGCTATTGTGGCTACGCTAATATAACGCTATATTGTGTTTTCGTTGTAAAACACTTGAGAAATCGGAAATATTGTCTGGAATCACAAGATGCCTGTCTTTCAATTGCTGTACACTATGTATTTTTCAGAAATGTTTTATGATGAGTATTTAGTGTTGGTGTCTGTAATTTTTCTGTCTGCTTTCGGTGCAATTTCTGACTGTAGCTGCAATGTAAACTGTGATTTATACCTGAAATATGCACATTTTTCTAACAAAACATATGCTATACAATAAATATGTTATCAGACTGTCATCTGATGAAGCTGTTTCTTGGTTAGTGGCTATTTATATCTTTATTTGGTCGAATTTGTGATAGCTACTGATGGAGTAAAAAAATGATGGAGTAAAGAAGTGGTGTCTTTTGCTAACGTGGTTAGCTAATAGATTTACATATTGTGTCTTCCCTGTAAAACAATTAAAAAATCGGACATGTTGGCTAGATTCACAAGATGTGTACCTTTCATATGCTGTGTTGGACTTGGTAATGTGTGAAAGTTAAATATTTAAAAATATATATATTTTGAATTTCGCGCCCTGCACTTGAGCTGGATGTTGTCATAAGTGTACCGACGTCGGGCTGCAGCCAAAACAGGTCAAAACTCGTTTTTCAACCACTCCACAAATTTCTTGTTAACAAACTATCGTTTTGGCAAGTCGGTTAGGATATCTACTTTGTGCAAGACACAAGTAATTGTTCACAGATAGAGTCTTTCACTTATAATTCACTGTATCACATTTCCAGTGGGTCAGAAGTTTGCATACACTAAGTTGACTGAGCCTTTAAACAGCTTGGAAAATTCCAGAAAATGATATCAAGGCTTTAGAAGCTTCTGATAGTGTAATTGACATCATTTGAGTCAATTGGAGGTGTACCTGTGGATGTATTTCAAGGCCTACCTTCAAACTCAGTGCCTTTTTGCTTGACATTATGGGAAAATCAAAAGAAATCAGCCAAGACCTCAGAAAAAGTCTGGTTCATCCTTGGGAGCAATTTCCAAACGCATGAAGGTACCACGTTCATCTGTATAAACAATAGTACGCAAGTATAAACACCATGGGACCAAGCAGCCGTCATACCTCTCAGGAAGGTGACGCATTCTGTCTCCTAGAGATGAACGTACTTTGGTACGAAAAGTGCAAATCAATCCCAGAACAACAACAAAGGATCTTGTGAAGATGCTGGAGGAAACGGGTACAAAAGTATCTATAATAAAAGGAGTCCTATATCGACATAACCTGAAAGGCCGCTCAGCAAGGAAGAAGCCATTGCTCCAAAACCGCCATAAAAAGCCAGACTACGGTTATCAACTGCACATGGGGACAAAGATCGTACTTTTTTGAGAAATGTCCTCTGTTCTGATGAGACAAAAATAGAACTGTTTGGCCATAATGACCATCGTTATGTTTGGAGGAAAAAAGGGGGAGGCTTTCAAGCCGAAGAACACCATCCCAACCATGAAGCACAGGGGTGGCAGCATCATGTTGTGGGGGTGCTTTGCTGTAGGAGGGACAGATGCATTTCACAAAATAGATGGCATCATGAAGTAGGAAAATGATGTGGATATATTGAAGCAACATCTCAAGACATCAGTCAGGAAGTTAAAGCTTGGTCGCAAATGGGTCTTCCAAATGTACAATGATCCCTAGCATACTTCCAAAATTGTGGCAAAATGGCTTAAAGACAACAAAGTCAACGTATCGAAATTGCCATCACAAAGCCCTGACCTCAAATCCTATAGAATTTTTTGGGGCAGAACTGAAAAAGTGTGTGCGAGCAAGGAGGCCTACAAACCTGACTCAGTTACACCAGCTCTGTCAGGAGGAATGGGACAAAATTGAACCAACTTATTGGGGGAAGCTTGTGGAAGGCTACCCGAAATGTTTGACCCAAGTGAAACAATTTAAAAGCAATGCTACCAAATACTAATTGAGTGTATGTAAACTTCCCACTGGGAATGTGATGAAAGAAATAAAAGCTGAAATAAGTCACTCTACTATTATTCTGACATTTCACATTCTTAAAATAAAGTAGAGATCCTAACCGACCTAAGACAAGGAATGTTTTACTTGGATTAAATGTCAGGAATTGATGATGATGCCACCACCATGCTTCACTGTGGGGATGGTGTTCTCGGGGTGATGAGAGGTGTTGGGTTTGCACCAGACATAGTGTTTTACTTGATGACCAAAAAGCTAAATTTTAGTCTCATCTGACCAGAGTACCTTCTTCCATATGTTTGGGGAGTCTTCCACATGCCTTTTGGCGAACACCAAATGTGTTTGCTTATTTTGTTCTGGCCACTCTTCTGTAAAGCCCGGCTCTGTGGAGTGTACGGCTTAAAGTGGTCCTATGGACAGATACTCCAATCTCCGCTGTGGAGCTTTGCAGCTCCTTCAGGGTTATCTTTGGTCTCTTTATTGCCTCTCTGATTAATGCCCTCCTTGCCTGGTCTGTGAGTTTTGGTGGGTGGCCCTCTCTTGGCAGGTTTGTTGTGGTGCCATATTCTTTCCATTTTTTAATAATGGATTTAATGGTGCTGTGTGGGATGTTCAAAGTGTCGGATATTTATTTATAACCCAACCCTGATCTGTATTCTCCATAACTTTGTCCCTGGCCTGTTTGGAAAGCTCCTTGGTCTTCATGGTGCCACTTACTTGGTGGTACCCCTTGCTTAGTGGTGTTGCAGTCTCTGGGGCCTTTCAGAACAGGTGTATATATACTGAGATCATGTGACAGATCATGTGCCACTTAGATTGCACACAGGTGGACTTTATTTAACTAATTATGTGACTTCTGAAGGTAATTGGTTGCCCCAGATCTTATTTAGAGGCTTCATAGCAAAGGGGGTGAATATGCTGCTTTAGAGTAACTTTAGTGTAGCTTAACTTCTTCCAGTGTGAAGTAATTGGTAGCTTAGTAAACTATATTTTCAGAATAGCTTCCCCAACACTGGGAGTCCAAGTGACATTAAATGAATATACTGAAAACAATGATCATTGTGGAGGTTTATCAATACTCAGTCACTGTCTGGGTAATTCTGACTCTAACATTATTGGAAAGTTTGAAAGTGAGGGCCCAAAACCAGCTACATTAAAGCATGCAAACTTGTGTCTTACATGTATTCCTCCCTTGTGTTACGCCCTGACCTTAGAGAGCCTTTTTATGTCTCTCGAGACCTCCAGTACGCCTCCACGGCCCAGTGTATCCGGTGCCTCTGCCAAGGACAAAGCCTCATGTATGTCTCTCCAGCCTGGTGAGTCCTGTGCCTGCGCCCCGAGAACTAAGCCTCCTGTATGTCTCCCCAGCCTGGTGAGTCCTGTGCCTGCTGCCAGAACCAGGCCTCCTGTATGTCTCCCCAGCCTGGTGAGCCCTGTGGCAGCTCCACATACCAGACGTCTCCTCACTCCAGTGATGACCCATGGCACGAAGCCTCCAGTGATGTTCCATGGCAAAAAGCCTCCAGTGATGATCCATGGCACGAAGCCTCCAGTGATGATCCATGGCACGAAGCCTCCAGTGATGATCCATGGCAAGGGTGCCTCCAGTGATGATCCATGGCACGAAACTTCCAGTGAGGAGTCATGGCACGAAGCCTCCCACGACGGCCTCCAGTGAGGAGTCATGGCACGAAGCCTCCCACAATGGTCTCCATTCCGGAGCCTCCAGCGACGGTCTCCAGTCCAGAGCCTCCAGCGACGGCCTCCAGTCCGGAGCCTCCAGCGACGGTCCCCAGTCCGGAGCCCCCAGCGACGGTCCCCAGTCCGGAGCCCCCAGCGATGGCCTCCAGTCCAGGGCCCACAATGAGGGTGCCCAGTCCGGGGCCCACAACGTCGGAACCATCCAGAGTCGCACCAGTGGTGGAGCGGGATCTTCGTCCCGCACCTGAGAAGCCACCGCGGATAGATGCCCACCCAGACCCTCCCCGATAGGTTCAGGTTTTGCGGCCGGAGTCCGCGCCTTTGGGGGGGGGGGGGTTTTGTATTTCTATGTTTTTGCCGGGTATGGTTCTCAATCAGGGACAGCTGTCTATCGTTGTCTCTGATTGGGAACCATACTAAAGTAGCCCTTTTCCCTCCTTTCAGTGTGGGAAGTTGTCTTTGTTTGTGGCACTATAGCCTTAAGCTTCACGGTTGTTTTTGTATTGTTTATTGTTTTTGTCGGCGTCATCCTAATAAAAAGGAATATGTACGCTCACCACACTGCGCTTTGGTCTACTTCATTCGACGGCCGTGACACCTTGGTAATCGTTTATACACAACTTTCGGGCTATTGAACGCACCGGGCTGGAGTGGTTTGTATTGCTTGCTATCAAGACACATGGTCCTGATTTAAATTATTGTGCCAAACCCTGTAACTAAACTGCTTATTCATTTATCCTCAATGTTAGGTCTGGCACAATAATGGTATAATCGTGTAACAGACAATTATGGACAGTCATAATTATCTTTAATGCATAATTGTCTCAACGTTATTTTCAAGTAGATATAGTTTACTCAAGCAGTTTAACATTTTTACGTTAAAGTTGGTAATCATTTTATGAGCAGAACGACACTTCAGGAGGTGAAGCTTCATTTCTAAAAGGTCAAAATCTGTCAATTTTTTTGGGGGGGGGGACAGTGGTGTAACCAAACGGTGTTATATTCAGTAGGTATGTCAAAGCTAATTTGAAAAGATGCATTATGATACATTACAAGCTTAAAACATTTTTCAACAAAAATGACAATTATGACTATAATCTTGCGATTTGCATGACTATTAATCGTTACCCAAAATTCTATAATCACCACTCAATGTGTTAGCTTTGCATCAACAGAACTGGATCTTTTGGTCTATATAGCAGTTGTAAACAGTCATAAAATAAATATCAAAGTTCTTGGTTAAGTCTTAGGCAAATGTCCTTCACTTATCTTGTAGTGATACAAATGGACTAAGTCGTTTGAAACAAATTTGAAAAAGATAAAGGACCACTTATAATAACCCCTACAACAAAATGACTTGCGGAGGTCCTTGTCCTTTGTTTCTGTGGTATAATTGCTAGTTCAAATTTCGGAGCAAATAAAAGGGCTGGGGATATCATTGTCTTGTCTTTTTCCTCTATTGCCAAATTAGACAGACCAGAGATCTGCCCATTCATTTCCATTAGTGCCACAGAGAATAGTCTGATACTCAAATCCAAGAACCAATTAGTAGCCTTACAACTGACCTTAATTCGGATGGATAATAGATTAAAATACGCAAATGAATGAATTTGTCTGTGTCGGGAGTTTGAGACATTTGAGGGATGTTAATATCTCAATCTAGCTGCAAACACCAAAGAAGGACAAAAGATGAGGTAAGAAGATGAGTTATGACTGCTGTTAGAAGGAGATGGACAAAAGCTGGCTGGCATGTTTTGAATTACAATTTGAAGGTGGCTGCAACAGAAAACCATTTGTGAATTAAGTGAGCTTCCTAAGTAATACCCCCACCCCATGAGCTCAGTTCTTCGTTTCTTACTTTGCTCTGCACCGTGGCGGTAAAGAGAGAGAATTGGCAGTTTCTGCCCGCCACTATCAAACCACCCACCTGCTTTGACCTTTTCATTAATATCAGGCTTTCAGCGCAGGCTCGGAATGTGCAATGTGGAAAGCTCTCCGATTCAGTGTACAGCAGCTTGAGCCGTTTATCTAGTGAGAGGTTTGAGTCACAAAATTAGCCATTCCCCAAAGATCTCCCGCAAGCCCAGTAATCCTTGCCAGACACATGAAGGATATGACCAAAGACTGCTACTAAAGAGAGAAAGACAGTGGGATGAAGAATAGGTGGTGGTGAGGATATGGGTTTTACTGTTGGCATGTTCACTGATGGATGATATTCTGAGACAAATTTATCAGATGTGTCATCTAATTCAGCAAAGTAAGCATTGATGAATTGTGTGAGTAGTTGGGTAACCTGCAGACAGCATCTTGTAGTGTTAGAAAAAACTTCTTAGTTTTCATGGACCACTTAAAGGGGAAATCTGCAATTCAAACAATATCTAACCCACCACTGTTTTGGTAAACAGCTGAGGTTCGGGGCAGGAGAAATGTAACCACTCTGAAGTTCATAGACAGTGAGGGTTTTGACCTTGTTTTGAGGGTGTACAGTGTTTGTTTTCAAATCCATTGTTTACAAGCAATGGAGTAAAACAAGCTTATTTTTGGGGTGCTGATGGAGTATGACAGTAGTTACACTTATGAGGCATTTATAAGTTATATTCTTACAGCATCAATATCATTCATCTAAAAGTCCAAAATGTATGTTCCAAAGGCAGATTGCCCCTTAAAGGAAAATATAATAAGTTACTTGCACCATTTTAAAACCAGTTAATGTATTATTGTAGACTGTTTTTCACTGTACAATAGCCTGAATACATTAACTGCATGCACTGAACATGAAGGTTATGATGCAAAACACCAGTTCAACTATGCTATGCACCAAGGCAGCAAAATACAAATAATAGTGTTTGTTGATCTTTTGGGGACTATGCTTGGGCAGCTGCATGCCAATATCTAACCTACTTCTGTTGACCAAATATAATCCACTTTTCTCGCTGACATGACATTCAACACCTGCAATGTCACCAATATCCTGACAGAACTGACAATGAGCAGCCTGTCTCACCAAAAATTATCAGAATAGACAGCACAAATGTCACAGCATGTAAAAACACTGTTCCTGCCGGGAGTCTTTCAAAGGGTGTCCATTTGTGGATGAAATTTTGATTTCCTCTCCACTTTCCTCGCATGAAATTAACCTCCACATATTACCAACCCTTGTACTTGCTGACGAGGCGTGTCGCTTTTGTTCTGAATACTGCTGATTGAAAGTCATTCCATACAAGCCTATATCTCTTCATTACATTAGGCTCTGGCTTCTGCTTTTTACAGTCTAATTGACCGCAAGGTGTTTCCCTGGTGTGCCATTTACATATTACAAGAGATTATTCATACACCTTTTCAATTATACAAGGCACTGCTGTCTGTAGAGCTGTGTCGGTAATTATGCAGGTGGTATGGTATAGGTTTAAAAAATAATACATGATTTTTTTATCATGATATTCACGCTTGTTATGAACTGTTATCTTTCACATCAGCATCTGGATATTTTAGTTAAGCTACATGGTTGATAGAATGGATTCACTTCATAGCAGCCCATCTTTAACGTTTGAAAGAAAGTAGCTTACTTTTCTTCAATCCTTGATTGATATTGGATGCCAACAAACACCTACAACTGAATGTCAAATTCATCTCCTGAGAATCCAATAGAGCAGGTGTAGGTTTAAGATGAAAGCCAAATTAGCTAGTACAGGACTGCAAGCAACCATCAGTGTAATTAAACACCAGTACTTACATAACATTGCATATACAGAACTCATCAGTATCCAAACTGTAGTTCAGGCAGCCATTTATTGCTCTCATTGGCGATGACAGGGGCTTGTTAATCCTGTATCGTACGTTACATGGGGGTGAACAGCAAACCCACTGGTCACCGACGTCAATTCAATGTCTATTCCACATTGGTTCAATGTAATTTCAATGAAATGTGGAAACAACGTTGATTCTACCAGTGTGCCCAGAGGGAAGGGCCTGGGCATTAATCACTAGTGTCTGAGAGTGGGTCAGGGGTTGCAGTAATAGCTTCAAAACACAGTGTGCCCTCCCAGAGCTGGCATTTATCAGACAGCACAAGCTGATGGTTAGGAAATGGACTTCAAGTGGGGACAGTGAGCCTCTTGCCTTTATGACTGTGGAGTGATCATTGAGCAATACATTAAATTAGGGAACGAGGTGCCGGGAGTGACAGGAGGTAATCACGTTGACTGGAGGATTTGTAATTGTGTTCTCCATTCTAATTATGTGGAGAGAAAACATTGGCCTATGATGATTAGCCAGCAGAGAACAACGTTTTTAGGCAGAACATTGGAATCCTCTGAAAAGATGCAGCCTAATCTTCATAGGCGTGTGTTACAGTGTGAATGTGAACTGTTGGCGTGATATACACAGGGTATACAAAACATTAAGAAAACCTGCTCTTTCCATGACATAGACTGACCAGGTAAATCTAGGTGAAAGCTATGATCCCATGTCATGTTAAATCCACTTCAATCAGTTTAGATGAAGGGGAGGAAACAGCTAAAAGAAAGATTTTTTCGAGACAATTGAGACATAGTACTGTAGGTGCCAGGTGCACTGGTTTGTGTCAAGAACTGCAATGCTACTGGGTTTTTCACATTCAACAGTTTCCTGTGTGTACCAAGAATGGACATGTCCACTACCCAAAGGACATCCAGCCAACTTGACACAACTGTGGGAAGCAATGGAGTCAACATGGGCCAGCATCCATGTGAAACGCTTTTTACACCTTGTAGAGTCCATGCCCTGACGAATTGAGGCTGTTCTGAGGGCAAAATGGCGGGAAGGTGTTCCTAATGTTTACTATACTCAGTGTATACAGTCAGGTCCATCATTATTGGCACCCTTAATAAAGATGAGCAAAAACGACTGTATAAAATAAATAATACAAATACTGACCTATATTGCAAGCTCAGAATTGCCAACAGCAGTCAAACATTGGATTTTTTTTCTAGGTTTCATATATATATTTCCCAGTATGAGGTTGTAATAATAAGCACTGTGAAATTTGGAAAATTATGATAAGGCCCTTTTAGTGTAAGAGCAGTTTGAAAAGACTGCCTGAAATTTCAGCCTGTTTTGATGGGATGGAGTTTTGGCTTTCCACGGTTACATCACCATGCGGTAAAGTTAATAGACCAATAAGAATGAGAGTTCAAAACCTATCTGCCAATAACAGCTAATTTTCAGCCCCCCCCCCCCCCCCCCCCCCCCCTATTTTTGTTTCTTTTTGACCATTTTAATTTAAAACAAACACAGTAAGGTACTTAATTGTTACCCAGAAATTATTTGATCTTGAGATAAGAAAGGGCTGCATTGGACTTTTAACAAGTAATACATTCAAAATATGTACTGGAAACCCTGTTTTCAGTGCTCTACCATTGTGAAGATAATGACACTGAGCCTTTTTCAAAAATATTTTTATATTAAATATACACCACCATATTTTAGATGCTTCAGTTTTTCAACGCTAACCCCACCACTAGTGTGTGTGGCCAAAGAGCTCCATATTAATGTTATCTGACCATAGCCCCGTCTGTAGTTTGATAAATGGCATTGGCATTTGGATTGGAACCAGTGCTATGGTCAGATTGCATGAAAATAGAGCTTTTTGGCCACGCACACCAGTCATGGGTTTGGCATTGAAAAACAGATGCATATGCAGAAACGTACCTCATACCTATTGTGAAATATGGTGGTGGATCTTTGATGTTATGCATCTATTTTTCTTCCACTGGTCCTGGGGCCCTTGTTCTACCCCCAAGCCATAACACTCCGGAACAGCTAAACAAATGGCTACCCGGACAATTTGCATTGAACCCCACCTTTTATTTTTAAACTGCTGCTCCTCTCTGTTTATTATCAATGCATAGTCACCTTACTTACATGTACATATTTGCCTCAATTATCTTGACTAACCTGTGCCCCCTATATATAGCCTCGTTACTGTTATTTTGTTGTTGCTCTCTAACTGTTTGTTATTTTTCTACTTTCTTCTTTATTTTTTACTTCAGTTTATATAGTTTATAGTAAATACTTTCTTAACACTTATTTTTTCTTAAAACTGCATTGTTGGTTAAGGCCTTGTAAGTAAGCATTTCACTGTTGTATTCGGCGCATGTCACAAATAATTTGATTTGATTTTTGATATTATTTGTTAAGGTCAACGGAATCATGAACTTTACCAAGTACCAGGACATTTTATCCACAAACCTGATTGCCTCTGCAAGGAGGCTGACACTTGGCCACAAGTGGATCTTCCATCAAGATAATAACCCCAAGCACTAATCAAAATCAACAAAGACATTTTGCAATGGTCAGTGGTCAGTCTCCGGACTTGAACCCCATTGAAAACCTGTGGTTTGACTTGAAGAGGGCAGTCGATAAGAGCAGATAAAGGATATCAAGGATCTGGACAGATTATGTATGGTAAAATGGTCTAAGATCCCTCCCAATGTGCAAGAGTATTAAAAACAGGGTTGCCAATCATTTTGACCTCTATATATGTCTCTTTAGCAATTATATTAGAATATCATAAAATGTCCCCCATTTTTTGCATACAATATAGCTCAGTATTTGTATTATTTATTTTATACAGTATTTTTTGCTCATCTTTATCAAGGGTGCCAATAATTTTGGACCTGACTGTATGTGCCTTGACTGGGCTATACAACAGAGATTTTAATATCACAGGTGTTTATGTAACCTGTACAGAGAATGATGCATATGGGCTAGAACTTATACCTGAGGTATCAGGAGGCCTGTGAAGTTTATTAGGCCTGAAAATGTTGACCTGGATATATTTTGTCTTCATGCAAACAACTATTACAATTATCAACCTGATACTGGTTATTTTATGCTGTTTTCAGCCATCCTACCCTCCTCCATGCTGTTGAATGCTATTCGGTGGAGCCTCATGCATAATTGTTAATTGAGTTCAAGCCTCCCAACAATGGAACCTTCCCCTATACAAAATGTATGTTTCCTGAGAATATGCAGTACAGAAATTAGTGGCCGTGCTCTGGGCATCTGCATGGGTCTGGTCAAGCTTGCTGTCCATATTATCTCGCTATCAGCAGCTGGGCCCAAGTCCGACCAAAACAGAACATTTTACAATTCTGTTCACTATAACACCATATTTTCTTTAGCTCCCATTTCACCTGCATCCCCTTTTTGACAGGGGTTGCTATGGTAACTATAAACTTGCAACACTGATACTATAGGATAATGAATATGTATTTGGATTCAATTGGTTTGAGCATTGGATAGAGCATCATCTTACTCCTATACTTGAAGAAAAATAATTCACATAACCAAATAAGTTTCCTGTGTGGACGACATCACAGTTGGAGGGGAAGAAAGGCGGGAAAGCCTCAGAGGAATACTGATTTCCACCTTTGGTTGGTTGGCAGCCCGAGTCGAAGCAGGCCGCTCCGGGCTATTGGGAAGAGGAGCCATGCGCAACAGCATGGAGCACAATAATCAGAACACTCTCTTCCCTCCAAGACCAGTCATGTATATGCCTCTCTCTCCTCCTCTCCCCTCACTTTCAAGTCAAAAACAGCGAAATAAAAAGAGGCTTTATTATCTTTATGTATATAGAGGTTTGCTTTCCTGCGTATGAGATGCCGCACGTCAGATAGGGAGGGACCAAATTTCATGTGAAGAAATATTACAGGGGGGATTTTGACGGGGGAAATTATTTTATTTTCCAAACCTCTATATTATAAATTGCAAATATAAATTGGACATTACTTAATCTCCCTTGCACACAAAATAAACATGCTGTATGGAATACATAGTATTTCTTTGGGGAGAAGGTTATATTGTAGTAATAAAGGTATCCTTTGAGGAACAAAATCCCATCCTATAACCTAGTAATTACTTTGCAAAGTCATGCAGCACCAGAGATCAATAATGTTCAGAGTTTCAGAGGTATTAAGAAACAAATGGCAGCTCTGAAAGGATATTGCTTTTAACCTTTTAGTCATTACTCTTTATTTTATTGGCTCATATCTCTATCAAAGCAGAGAGATGACTTTAGTTTGGGGCTTATATAGCAAAGCATTAGGCTTCAGTAGAAGAGGCAACCAGAGACTACCACTTTCTGACCACGGCAGAGCTCTTGCAGCCATGATAGCGTGCCAAGAGCACTGCGAATGCTATTTATCAGTCTATTGAGTATTTAGCGGGTGCTCCGATCCATCTGCACACTCAAAGTGAATTAGCTTGGTGCGTGCAGGTCTCCGCAGACGGAAAACTGTCTACAGGAAGCAATTTTCCCCCACACACACACCACTTTATCTGCACCCCTTATTCGAGACTTTGGCACTAAAGATTTGATCAATCTTTATGTTAACTGGATTGACTGGTCTAGTATGAGAACCAACATCCTCCTTCTGATTCTTCAGTGCTGTATTTTTGGAAATATGATTTATAAGCACAATGCAATAAAGTGTGCGTTTATTTTAGACTCGCATAAAGGTTCATGAGCCCACATTCAATTACTCTGAAATCATAGAAACTATCACTCAATAGGGCTCTCATCAAATGTATAGCATTGTGTTATTTTTGTTCATTCATCATAGAAAAGAAGGTCCAATTCCAGCAAGGACATCTCCTTTTGTTATATATTCACAGTTATAAAAATACAACCAGGTGCTTTCTGAGTATACACTTGATTCATGATACGACTCATTTAGCATGAGTTGTGGTTCTTATTAAGGCTAATCCATTCCCTTTTAATTTGGTCTTGTTTTCAGAGTGCAGACAAAATAGTCCAAAGAAGTGAGAATATGCTTCTGAGAATTAACAGAATCAGATTGGTCGGGTGAATTAGAATCAGATGAAATACCAAGTGAATTCAAATTAATGCAGCCAAGGTCACATGGACTGCCCCCGGAGGGCAAATACAGGACTTGGCAGGAAATGTGGTTTACTTGTCCAGATAAGAGAACCGCGTCTGTTCTAGGTTGTCCGCTTCCATCTTGAGCGTTCTGTAAGGTTGAGCATGGCTACTGAATATGCCGGCGAAATCCCGTCCCATCACTTATCATTCCGCGGAGAGTGCTCCATGGTCATGTTTTCCAAGCCTCTCCAGGAGAGCGCAGGTCCCAGAAAATGTCATAAGTACTGAGCTCTGCCACCCTTCACAGACCACACAATTCAGCTTCCACTTGCCTAAAACCCAACTTAATCACAATGTACCATTGCCCCTCTCCCGCACCCCCTGCAAATGTGTATTGAATGTGTTATTGCTGAGAGAGAGAGAGAGAGAGAGAGAGAGAGAGAGAGAGAGAGAGAGAGAGAGAGAGAGAGAGAGAGAGAGAGAGAGAGAGAGAGAGAGAGAGAGAGAGAGAGAGAGAGAGAGAGAGAGAGAGAGAGAGAGAGAGAGAGAGAGAGAGAGAGAGAGAGAGAGAGAGAGAGAGAGAGAGAGAGAGAGAGAGAGGAGAATCTCCTCACCCCCAGAAGCAATCCTAAAATATCGTTAACGTTGGGATGCAGGGAAATCTGCCTCACCCATCAGCCCGGTGCCACGTTATCGCCGTAATGCAGTTGTCACGGCTCCACAGTGTCCCCGGAAAGGTTTTAATTTTCCATTGGCTGACAGGCACTCAGAGCACGTTTTCCTGTAACTTCCGGTGGATTTAGGAGGGGTTGGAGGGTTTAAGAACAGGTTGATAAACCCTGCATAGCGATGCAAGGCTGCGAAAGTGTGTTTGCCCTTGTGGCAGGAATCTGTTGTCTCAGACTAACACAGGTGACACATTATCTTCAAATCAGAGGGAAGGAGAAAGAGGAGAGACGGCATGTTCTATTCATTAGGATTCAATGCTTTCTAAAACGTACTGACGTCAAAATCCAAAAGGTCAAGCGTGACCATTTGATGAGTAACGAATTCTGTACTCCCTTTTCTCTCCCCTCTACATTTGTACAACTAATCCGCCGTAATTATGCTTTTGTCCGATTGGTGAGCCGACAGTCAGAGTGCAGACATGTCATTTTTCCAGATAATGACAAGAGATCCACATTTGGATAAAAGGGGATTTCAGGTGCTATGTTTGACGTCTGTACTGATTTCTTTTCAGGAGAGATTTATTGTTGCATAGACATTGCCTATTACAGAAAGATACACAGTGATGACTGTTACAGGCATAAATTTTCAACATTTAATTGCGCAAATCCAAGTCGAAGAAGGATTGCAATAGCATTAAGAAATGCGTAGCACACAAATCACGTCGCCAGACAAGGGGCACTGGTAGTCCTTGGCGCATCTAGCTCTCACATAAGAATTAAACGTTCATCCATGTTTCTCAAACGTGACATTTAGAAGTTGTTGCAAACATCAAGTGTTGAAGGTTAAGTTCAGGGATTAACTCCAAAATCTTAAAGTTAGGCATTCACCCCGAATGGTTAGGGTAAGGGTTAATGTTTGGGATAGGCTTAAAACATATTTCTCAAAAACACATTTCTGTAGCTGGATTCGGCGTTGCAACCTTTGGAATCAGACACAAATGCATCCACCATCCCCATCCACAACTCCCTAGCAAAACCGAAACCTACTTGAAGCTAACAGAGCTCACTGATGCCCCTAGTCACCGGTTTCCATCTCATCTCCTGATGTCATCAGAGATGGATGGACGTCGAATACTGACTTGCATCACGGGTGAACTGGCTGCCTTGAGCTCCCAATATTGCCAAAGCAATGTGCAAGCCGCAGGCATAGGTCACCACTTTATACCATATTTTATTTTAAAGCTAATTTGTGAACGACCGCCTCGATTCAGAAGCAACATTTGAAATTGTCTTTTTTTTTATTTTTTACATAGGATAAAGTAAAGACTAGAAAATGGTATATCAAACACTACAGTTGAAGAACAATGGGAAAGTTGATAAACTTGTAACCCCACTTTTGAGAAAATGTCCCTTGAATGTTTTGGTACATCTACTGGAGCACTCCTCTTTGTCTACACCCATTCAGCATCGTTCACACCCTCTTAAGCCTTAGCCCCACCCATCTCTTTAAAAATTCACGTGAGGCAATTTGCTAAACAAAGTGATTTGTTTAGTAAACAACCAAAGATTTCAAGACTGAAAGTGGTGAAAGTAATAGCCTATAATAATGAAAAAGTCCACTTTATCTAGTCCTAGGCCTATATCCTATATCCTTCTTGACATTACTGTCTCTGGTAAACACCCACTATATCAATAAACTAAAAAGTTGATTGTCACATGATACAGAAGGTGTAAACAGTACAGTAAAATGGTTACTTGCATAGTAGCAATATCAAAAACAGAAAGTGTATTAGATGACACTTACCTGACACAATTGTCTAAATTGATGGGTCATGTGAAGGAAATGCTATAACCAACCCCCAGACACATCTAGCTAAGTGGATGGGTCACAATTGTCTAGACATGTACACATGTTCATTAAATACAATAGATGGCCGTAATCACCCCCAGACATACCTGGCTAACTTGATGAGTCATGTAATCACAAAGTGTTTTGTTTAGATATGTAGCTAGCTAGCAAGCTAAACAATGAACTGGCATAATCCCAACTCATACTATTAGCAACCAGTAGAAACATTGTCATAGCTGTACTATGAATCTGCAGTTAGCTAAAGCTAACCAACAAGGTTCAATGTTAGCTAGCTAACATTAGGCAAAACTAAGAATGCAAAATGGCTTTCTGATTAGAATAATATTACTACACAGATCTTACATGTAATGTTAGCTAGCAAGCCAGCAAGCTAATATTTGCTAGCTAGCTAACAGTATACTTTAACTTGCAATGAAAATTACTTTCTGACAAAATTAGAAATGTATAATATCTGAAAATGTAGCTAGACTCTTACCAGTATACTTGGATGAACGCTTCATAGCCGACTGGACCATTTACAGTAACTCTGTTTTGTTTGTAGCTACATCTTGTTTTGCCAGTGTTGTGTCAAGTCACTCCGGATCTCACTGACCGTGGTGTGTGCAGAAAATAGCAAATCACTTTTTCCAACTGATCTGTCGATACCAACTGCTAAATACAAGGCATCAATGTTGTTGAGAAAAGTTCAAAACTTTTGTAGTTCTCAATGGCTAACGTTATATAAACGGCGTGGTAGAAAGCAGTATCAACACATACTGATCAGCTCACGTTATAAACAGAAGCAAGCTACATGGCAGACCAATCTAAACTCATCTCCAAGCATGTCCAGCCCATTCATTATCTCAACCAATCATGGCTATCAGGAAGGTTCCTAACTTTTTCCATGGCTAAACCAACTAGGTTTCTTAAAATTTTATTTGTATTTACGGATGGAATACAAGTTTGTTATTAAGGCACATGAAAGTTCACATTTTCCAGAAAGCATTTTTGCCCAAAAATGCATTTTGATTTTTAAAAATTGTTTACGTTGAAATTCCTCTCTTGTGAAGTGCGACATACTCCCAGTTTCCTGAAACGAGTCACATATGTGTGTAATCCATTTGACATCCCGTGTCCAGTGGGACTGTGCATCAGGCTTCATGTATCTCACCCCAGTCTAATCAGTCTCTCCTACTGAAGGAAATAATTCAGGGGGCTATCTCATAGTCAAAGTGCTGTTGACAGACTTTATATAGCAGTCAAAGCTTTTTAGGGAGAGCCTCTGGCCCTGCTTTTGGCATGGTGGGTCACTTAAAAGAAAAACAGCAGAGTAAAAAAATGATTGAACTCATTTGTATGATCTTTCTCTACGAAGGAGAGGAAAAAAATGCGGTCGACAAGCACCTAAATTCTCCTTTGAGCTAAAGTTTGCTCAGGGAAAAAAGTGCTTACGCTGGGAGCTGGGCCAGATTAGAATTGTGCAGGCAGAAGTCTGCTCATCTATGCGTCCTGTAATAGGATTAGGCTGCTACCTCCCGCCACGGACAGATGCTCTAGTGGTATGCAAAGCTAATTTCAATGCTAACACAAGGGAATGGGGAGGGAATGGGTATTTGTTTTTCTACTGTTTTCAGAATGGAGGAAGAGGGAGGTGTTTCAACCTCTGTCATCAGCAGTTTTTCCAATGTGTCGGCGGTGAGGGATGTGTTCCAACGAAGTCAGGCTGCGTCTTTGCTGTCTGCGTGTGTGTTGGCTCCACATGTCCATAGCGGGGACTGAGCATTAAATAAATCATTGCTTCCAGCCTCTGCTATGGTTCTACCGGTCACAAGTTGATGGGGCATAGCTAAACTCTCATGTATCTTTAATGGGCAGTAAACCATTGTGTTGCATAATATATCCAAAACCTGATCACCTTCACATGATTTGTCTAGTTTGAGTGCACCAGACAAAGCATCAACATGCACAATTTAATACTGACAGATGCTCTTCTAAGATGTATGTTCATGTTGAAGTATGTGTTTATGTTAATGAATCAGCGTTGCGCAAATCCAATAGGAGATATTAAAAATATGCTTTGTGGGTAGCCTATATATGGCAACCGCAATCTCATTTGTCAACCTTCATGACACACTGAGGGAGTGACTTAACCATGTATTACATGCTCTTTAGCTGTTGTCTAACCTCAAGTGGGTGTGTGGGTCAGTGGGTGTGTGTGTGTGTGTGTGTGTGTGTGTGTGTGGGGGGGGGCAAAGTTAACACTCAGCGTTTTAAAGGTGCCACAAACACACTACAGTGGCCCCTCCAGCTCTTCAAGCGGACAAAAGGGAGGGCAACGCCTGCTGCTGCTCTATCTATTTGCAGGCTACGGAGGACATGGAGAAATGAATCTGATCGCTCTCTTCCATCAAAGGGCATGGTGTTGATATGTAGACTCAGCGAGATGACATTGCAACAAGCAGCAACGCAGATATTGAGATGAGCGGGATGCAAGTCTTCGCTCTCACAGTCTCATAGAGTATCTGCACATGTGCACTTCACCATGGTAGCTACGGGACCAAAACAGAGGAGAAGTTAAGCCTCACGCTTTAACACTTATTTCTTGCGAAAATTGACCCACTATTGTATTTACTTGGTGCAGGCAAAGTCATCTCGCTGAGTCTACCTTTAAGAATCATCTTTGCCTTCTCTCACTTTCCCATCTCTCTGTTTCTCCACAATGAACTCTGTTATCTGCAGCAGTTCAAACAGAATATGCTGTTTCTGTGGCTTATTTTATCACTTCTCTCTCTCCTTTTTTGGGAGATACAGAGAGAGGTTGAAGGGTTATCTATAGTTTAAAAAAATGTAATGCAGGTGCATTCGTTTTCTCAAAAAATGGTAGCCTTGGGGTAATTTTTGAATATTCTTGTCTTATGATCTAACTGTTTGACGTTATCACGTGACCTTGGTTGTTTCTCAATATGCCTGCTACTGTGCTCCACACTATCATGCTCGTTCTCCGAGGACGTTCTCTGGAGTACGTTCTTGTGAGGACAAGTGTGTGGAGAACGCATAGAAATGTACATTTGAGAAGCACTGCGCACTACCGTGCTACTGCATTACCGTTAATCAATACAGACCAAACAAGATAACTACATAAAGCAAACGCAAGCTTGTAACTTCACAATTAACAGCCAGTTGTATGTGAATCATATTAACCTTGCTAGCCAGCTAGTTTTACATGTACAAAATGACCTAAAACTAATGTTGTTATGAAAGGTAGATGGCCAACATTAGTTACAAATCCATTGTGGGTAGCTAGATAACTACCCATTCTTTGTCAGTTAGCCTGCGGTCTAAGGTAGTTAAGCATCCTGAATCTAAAAGGTTGGCTGGACTTCGCTGAAGGCCCGTAGATCTCTACATTTCTCCTTTTTATTTACAAGGCCGTACTTCCTAAACTTTCGTCTTATCCAACTTTGCTGTTGAAGTACAGACAACTGAGTTGCCTAACCCATTCATAGGATTGATTAACTCTTGAAGTTGGTAGGGTCTCCACAGAGCTAGGTAAATCTGTTTTAGTTTAAATGCACCTTATTGCTGGGACAAAACAAATCTTGATGTTCTGGTGCGTTCGTCCAATTTATAGTATTGATTGGGAACTTACTTGTGGAGGAATGTACCTTTTTTTCTAGGTGATTTGTGATGCTTTATTTGTGCTTCCCATAACTTTTTGTATTTTAATGTTTATATAAATATATATACACTGAACAAAAAAATTACGCAACATACAACAATTTCTAAGATTTTAGTGAGTTACGGTTCATATATGTCACGATCGTTACAATGAGTGGACCAAGATGCAGCGCGGTATGGTTCCATCCTCTTTATTTTGAAGTGAAACTCAAAGAAAACAATAAATGCATAACAAAACGTGCAGCTGCTATAGTGCTCACTGGCAACTATACATAGTCAAGATCCCACAAAGCACAAAGGGGAAATGGTTGCCTAAATATGATCTCCAATCAGAGACAACGATAAACAGCTGACTCTGATTGGGAACCATACCAGGCTAACATAGAAATATAATCACCTAGATGTCCCACCCTAGTCACACCCCGACCTAACCAACATAGAGAATAAAAAAACTCTCTATGGTCAGGGCGTGACAATATAAGGAAATCAGTCAATTTAAATTAATTAATTAGGCCATAATCTATGAATTTGAAATGACTGGGAACACAGATATGCATCTGTTGGTCACAAAACCTTTAAAAATAGGTAGGGACGTGGATCAGAAAACCAGTCAGTATCTGGTGTTACCAGCATTTGCCTCATGCATCGCAACACATCTCCTTCACATAGAGTTGATCAGGCTGTTGATATTTGTACCACTCCTCTTCAATGGCTGTGCAAAGTTTCTGGATATTGGCTGGAACTGGAACATGTTGTCGTACAAGTTGATCCAGAGCATCACAAACATGCTCAATTGGTGACATGTCTGGGTGAGTATGCAGGCCATGGAAGAACTGGGACATTTTCAGCTTCCAGGACATGTGTACAGATCCTTGTGACATGGGGCCATGCATTATCATTTTTTATTTATTTTTATTTAACCAAGGCAAGTCAGTTAAGAACAAATTCTTATTTTACAATGACAGCCTACCCTGGCCAAACCCTCCCCTGACCTGGACGACACAGAGCAAATTGTGCGCCACCCTATGGGACTCCCAATCACACCCCGTTGTGATACAGCCTGGGATCGAACCAGGGTCTGTAGTGACACCTCTATCACTGAGATACAGTGCCTTAGAAAGCTGTGCCACTCGGGAGCTATCATGCTGAAACATGAGGTGATGGCCCAAGGATCTCATCACGGTATCTCTTTGCATTCAAATTGCCATCGATAAAACGGAATTGTGTTCATTGTCCGTAGCTTATGCCTGCCCTACCATAACCCCACTGCCACCATAGAGCACTCTGTTTACAACATTGACATCAGCAAATCGCTCGCCCACACAACGCCATACACGCTGTCTGCCATCTGCTCGGTACAATAGAAACCAGGATTAATCCGTGAAGAGCACACTTCTCCAGCTTGCCAGTGGCCATCAAAGGTGAGCATTTGCCCACTGAAGTCGGTTACGACACCAAACTGCAATCAGGTCAAGACCCTGGTGAGTATGACGAGCATGCAGATGAGCTTCCCTGAGACGGTTTCTGACAAATTGTGCAGAAATTATTCGGTTGTGCAAACCCACAGTTTCATCAGCTGTCCTGGTGGCTGGTCTCAGACGATCCCACAGATGAAAAAGACGGATGTGGAGGTCCTAGGCTGGCGTGGTTACACGTGGTCTGCGGTTGTGAGGCTGGTTAGACATACTGGCAAATTCTCTAAAATGACGGTGGGGGCGGCTTATGGTAGAGAAATGAACATTCAATTATCTGGCAACAGCTCTGGTGGATATTCTTGCAGTCAGCATGCCAGTTGCACACTCCCTCAACTTGATACATCTTTGGCATTATGTTCTGTGACATAACTGCACATTTAAGTGTGGCATTATACTGTGCCCAGCACAAGGTGTAATAATCATGCTGTTTAATCATCTTTTTGATATGCCACACCTGTTAGGTGGATGGATAATATTGGCAAAGGAGAAATTCTCACCACGAGGGATGTACTGTAAACAAATGTGTTCACAAAATGAGAGAAATACGATTTTTGTGTATATGGAAATCGAAATGTGTATAAATGAAGTAAGCATCTGAGAACTGCCCTTTTTGCTCCGTATCACATACTTTGATTTGGATTTAATCCGACTGTTCCCCGTGCTCCAATTTGCGTGCTCGGAGCACGGTGGTATGCATGTTGAGAAACACCCCTTGTGAATGTTCTAAATTACTACTGTAATCAAATCACATAACAAAACACAAACTGTCTGTAGTGCCTGCATCTTCTAACAAGCTTTGCAGCAGAAAGCTATTTCAAACCCCATTTCAACAGAACATTGAGGGTATCCAGGTCGATCTGATGCTGAGATTGTAATTAGAAAATAAAACAACCTTGCTTTCTCTCACTCTCCCTCCCCACTCTCTCAACCAGTTTGGGTTGTAAACTGGTTGTAATGATATCATATCAACCAGGTTTTGCACACTGGGTACTCTTCCCCTGCCACAGAGATAAGATCCAGGAGGGCCCTTTGTCACTCACTCATCCTCCGATGTTTATCCAATAAAGACAGTCCAGTCGTCCAGCCAAGGCTGACATAAGCGAGTGTAGAAAGAAAGAGGTGGAGTATAAGGAGGAATGCCCACCCCCCGCGGGCGCTCATGCAAAGAATTCCTGGGTAAACTAATTGAATATCGACGGCCCAACTGACTGCTACCTGTGACTTTGGCTGGAAAGAAACAAGCGCCAGACTGATTGCCAACGCACTTGGAAGGGTCCCAGGTTTTATCCCCTTGGTGGAGGCCGGACATCACTTTACAAATTCGCCACAAAAAGGCCCTGGCTTGTCCTATAACATGCCTTATGTATATTTAGCAGCAGCTCGACGGACGGAGCGTTGAGAAAACTTAATGGAAGAATTCACTCTTTAAGCTTTTGCTGCCCAAACTGCAGCTCTCCAGGACCCTCCAGTATTATAGGGAGATGGAAAAGACAGAATGCTGGAGTTGAGTCCATTTTCTCAGTGACAGTCTGGACTCATTGTCCCTCCTAGTCTAAGGTCTTATTGCACTGCGTTTCAAAAGCTCTACATTACAAGAGAACAGACCATGTTTCAGGGAATCAGGTGGTACTCTGCAGCCCCGTGGACAAAGACAAAATTACCTGTCAGCTCAAAGTGTCTCGCCCTCAGAGTTGTCTCTTGTTGGTTGGAGCATCACCACTCACAGTGGAAACGTGTTGGAGGACGACACAACTAATTCAAACAGAAAGGTTGTTGCCATCATTGATTACAGTTAACGTCAAAACTAGTTTTCTTCTATGTGCCACTGCATTATATTAAAATTCTATATGTATGTGGCATTGCTTGGTTAATACTTTTCGGTTTTTTGCCCTATACCATTGAACAGTATAAGCCAATATCATAATACAGATAGCAATGCACTTCCTTTGGCTTCGGCAAAAATTAATACATTAGGTTGGCTGTGCCCATTTGTTTTGCAAATGGATATGAGATAAATTGGAGGAAGTGGGACATGAATCCGTTTCAAAGAAATAAAACAATTTTTGACAAACATCCAGAATGTCTGTAAAACCAATTCTATTTGTACATTGCTTGCTCCACACACATTCCTCATCCTGCTCTGCCATTGTGTTTGTTGCACAACTCAATGCCCAAAAATGTCATTGAAAGCCATTGAATTTGATGTAGGAAAAATGTTGGTTATGTCAGCTAAGTCCAGATCTCTGTTAATTATGACGAAAACAAGTTATGACAAAGAAAACTTTTGTTACAAAGGAAACACAACGTGACAAGAATACCCGGAAGCCGTTTAAAGCTCCCATTAAATATTTCCTCCTCCATTATTCTAGAAATGGCTACTTTCACCCTAATGTTTTCCTATTTATTTTCTGAGACAAAGCCGGGACACAATTACACTGTTCTCACACGCTGGAACTTATGTTTTTGACCGAAAGCAACATTATGGGAACTAAATACAACATTGACAAAGAAATACAGTGGCACATACGCCTACATCCCTAAAGCTGGAAAGATATACAGCCTGGATTGGAAAATAACATGTTTACTTTCAATCTACACAAGCAATCTATAAAACATGAGTGTAATTCTAGGTTCCCCCAAAGGGGGGGACTCCTTTTCTCGTTGCACCCATTAGTCTTGCTTTGATTTCTCACTGAATGGATTAGGAAGGAAAAAAGGCTAGAGTATAAGCAACATTAGAGCACATTGTTTGTTGTTAAGCCTGGAGGGCCTAGCTGTGCCCTTACCTGCCGTCCCCTGTTAAGCTCTTCCTAAATCTGGAAACTCTGATGCATTTCTTAATTAAATCGGGGCTATCAGACCATGAATCATCCACAGTGGCAAATAAATCCAGGAGATTGACGGAGAATACCTCTCTGTGATAATCACGACCATGCCAGGAGCAGACTGTAAAAATCCAATCAGATTTTATGCAAAGAAATGCTGCACCTCTCAAAGCGATTGCACAAATTGCTTTATACAACGGGTCATAATTGTTAGTGTAGAATGGGACGCGGTGGGGTGGGGGGGGGGGGGACTGGTCATCAATCCCATGGCTATTTTGGGCCGTTGCGCTGAAAGTTTGCAAAAGGAAAATCTTTTAGGAGTTTCTATTTAAAGTCATGCATTTCAATGTGTGTGTGTTTGGAAGGCCCCGAATCCCCATTATTTTGTAAGCATTGGTTGGTTTCGTCCATCAGCAACTTTTGAATTGAATTGATCAACCCACACAGACACTAGCGACATGTTAACAGCCTCATTTTGCTGATTTAATACAATATTGTTTTTAAAATTAAATGTCTGTCACGACTTCCACCGAAGTCGGTCTCTCTCCTTGTTCGGCGTCACCGGCCTTCTAGCCACCGCCGATCCACTTTTCATTTTCCATTTGTTTTGTCTATGTCTTACACACCTGGTTTCACTCACCCAATTACCTGTTTTTTATTTAACCCTCTGTTCCCCATGTTTGGTTGTGAGTGATTGTTTGTTGTATTGTGGTCTGTATTGTGGGGTTGGATTTATCTTGTATTTTGATGACTTTGAGTAAAGTTACTTTTATTTACTCATCTCTGCTGTCCTGCACCTGACTCCGCTGCACCAGCTACACATAGACCTTTACAATGTCTGATACATTTTTTGTTAACTAGGCAAGCCAGTTAAGAAGAAATTATTATTTACAATGGTTACCTACCAGGGAACTGTGGGTAGTTTAGGGGATTTGTCAGCACGGGGATTTGATCCAGGAACCTGATTACTGGCCCAAAGCTCTAACCACTAGCCTACCTGCAACCCCTGGAGAAAAAAAGATCTTGTTTAAATTATTTTGCTCGGGCAAATTCCAATAGTGAATTACAAAGTAAATGGGCTCAAGTTATAGGGGGGGAATGGCTAACCACCCTTTTGCAAATTAATAGCCATATTATTTCTTCCGTTCTCACACACAGTACCTAGTGGCAAAGCAAAAAACTTCTAAAAGGCGCTCCATCTGGAGAGAGAGATACAGTGTGTTGGGGTATCAAAGAAAAGCACAGGAAAATATGCTAAGAGACAGGAGTGATTCATTTCTGTCTTGGCTCCCCGGATTTCCTGATTTAGATATTATTTTAACCCCCCTCCCCAACAGGGTTTCAGACTATTGACGATCCAGTGTGGGCTTGTTTTTAGTGAAACGGCATGTACCTTGCGTATCGGCTCCACGTGGGAGTGGATTAGAGGTCGACCTATTAATCGGAATGGCCGATTAATTGGGGCTGATTCAAGTTTTCATAACAATCGGAAATCGGTAATTTTGGACGCAGATTTTGCATTTTTTTTTACACCTTTATTTAACTAGGCAAGTCAGTTAAGAACACATTCTTATTTTCAATGACGGCCTAGGAACGGTGGGTTAACTGCCTAGGGCCGAACGACAATCCCTGACCTTGTCAGCTCAGGGATTCAATCTTGCAACCTTACGGTTAACTAGTCCAATGCTCTAACCACCTGCCTCACGAGGAGCCCGCCTGTTACGCGAATGCAGTAAGAAGCCAAGGTAGGTTGCTAGCTAGCATTAAACGTATCTTATAAAAAAACAATCAATCAATCATAATCACTAGTTATAACTACACATGGTTGATGATATTACTAGTTTATCTAGCGTGTCCTGCATTGCATATAATCGATGCAGTGCGCTTTCGCGAAAAAGGACTGTCGTTGCTCTGTGTACCTAACCATAAACATCAATGCCTTTCTTAAAATCAATACACAGAAGTATATATTTTTAAACCTGTATATTTAGCTAAAAGAAATCCAGGTTAGCAGGCAATTTTGACCAGGTGAAATTGTGTCACTTCTCTTCTCTTCCGGATTCGACCATATTAATGACCTAAGGCTCGTATTTCTGTGTGTTATTATGTTATAATTAAGTCTATGTTTTGATAGAGCAGTCTGACTGAGCGATGGTAGGCACCAGCAGGTTCGTAAGCATTCATTCAAACAGCACTTTCATGCGTTTTGCCAGAAGCTCTTCGCAATGCTTCAAGCATTGCGCTGTTTATGACTTCAAGCCTATCAACTCCCAAGATTAGGCTGGTGTAACCGATGTGAAATGGCTAGCTAGTTAGCGGGGTGCGCGCTAATAGCGTTTCAAACGTCACTCGCTCTGAGACTTGGAGTAGTTGTTCCCCTTGCTCTGCATGGGTAACGCTGCTTCGAGGGTGGCTGTTGTCGATGTGTTCCTGGTTCGAGCCCAGGTAGCGGCGACGAGAGGGATGTAAGCTATACTGTTACACTAAAGTGCCTATAAGTACATCCAATAGTCAAAGGTATATGAAATACAAATCGTATAGAGAGAAATAGTCCTATAATTCCTATAATAACGACAACCTAAAACCTCTTACCTGGGAATATTGAAGACTCATGTTAAAAGGAACCACCAGCTTTCATATGTTCTCATGTTCTGAGCAAGGAACTTAAACGTTAGCTTTCTTACATGGCACATATTGCACTTTTACTTTCTTCTCCAACACTTTGTTTTTGCATTATTTAAACCAAATTGAACATGTTTCATTATTTATGGGGCTAAATTGATTTTATTGATGTATTATATTAACTTAAAATAGGTGTTCATTCAGTATTGTTGTAATTCTTATTATTACAAATAAATAAAAAAAATTGGCCGATTAATCGGTATTGGCTTTTTTTGGTCTTCCAATAATCGTATTGGTATCGGCGTTGAAAAATCATAATTGGTCGACCTCTAGAGTGGATACACAAAACCTACCGTAGTGAGAAATCATTTCACATAATTAAGACTGTGTGTTTGGTCTGAACGGGATTTCGGCTAACAGTGGTGATATGGAGACATGGGACAGTTTATTGAAGGAAAGTGGTAGACGCTACTAGCCAATCAAGCTAAATAAACTCCCCTTACTAATGATGCTGCTAAGTGTATGTATCTCCACACCTGTTATCCCTTAGGAAACGTGGTAAAAGTGCACATCTTACTGTTTAAAAAAGATATATATTGTTCAAAACAAGCTGGTCTGTTAGTACTCTGCCCCGCAGTGACTTCCAGCAGCGTCAGCTGTGCCTCCATGGGCGCACAGGCCGTGCAAACATTGCTTGGATATGTCTTGCCGGCAATTTGCTATGAGGGAACTGCCCCAATTTAAATCGCACGATTTCATAGTATAAATTATAACAGAACTTCTGGGTCTGCTCTAGTCTCTTGCGCCAGACAGCTTACTTTCGCGCGTGACACTAGAACTACTCCATCAGCTACATATGGAGCTAAAATTAAAAGCTTATTGTAATTAACTTGTAAACAAATAATCATAACAGTCATGGGAGCCTGGCACCTGATAAACTGGACAACTACATCCAACAAAAGTCGAAAGACAGAGGTATACACTAGCTAGAACCTTCTTATTGTGGATCTGGTAGGACAAAAATGGTGGATGATGAGAATGACTCCAGGAGGGGATGGCTGACGTTTTACAGGCTCCAAACAAACTGTGCTATTTTGTGTGTTTTTTCACATTGTTTGTAACTTATTTTGTACCTAATGTTAATGCTACAGTCTCTTATGACCAGGGCTGTTGCGGTGAGTATATTACCACCACACCGGCGGTCACAAGTCATGAATGCAGTCAAATTCCACGTGACCGTTTAGTCATGGTAATTAGGCTTCTCCAAGCTCTGATGCTGCTCATGGTCATTAGTAGCCTACCAACCTTGCTAACTGCCTGGTTCTCACCACTCTATTGTCCCTCTAATCACTCTGACATCAATGAAAATGTAATCAAAAATCAAATCAAACACTTCATAAGAGCCAGTGAGCTCATGTTGCGCAACATTCTATAAGCTATGCAATTGCGTGAGAAAACAGAATGATGGCCTCTACTAAATAGAGGAGGATCCCATGAGCTATCTATAGGCTAGGCCTACTATATTTATTTATCAACTATCCTAATATTAAGCAGATTGCTTATCTTTACAACAGGAGTATAGCCTACCTGGCTGGCATGAAAATGAATCATGGGAAAAGTATCCTCCATCCACTATTTAAGTGCATAGATGACATGTTTTGAGAGAGGCGCATGATAATGGTCCATTCTAAATCAGAACAAATTTCACACATATATTGTTCAGTATATGTAAAGACAGGATAAAATCAAGAATAGTCTGAGTCACAATATTAGCCTATCACGTGTGAATGACTATCGCTTGTGAATGATGCCCAGCATAAGAAACATACTTTTTTTGTTTACTTTTTAGAATCATAGTCGCACACCTCATGTAGCCTATATATTTTGATAAGGTATCACAACTAAAGTGGCCAAAAAACTTCTGAAAATGAAGCTCGTTAATCTCGCTCAGGATGTGCTTCAGAGCAAGCAGCACTCAGGGAGAAGGGCAAAACAAAGGCATGGATTTGTTTAGGGTGCATAACGGCTACAAAGGGGATGCCTCCGTGAAATTCGATGCATTATCAAGTGCTTGTCAAATTGTGAATGAGAGACTATTGGAGTGTGTACAACCTACACAAAAAACAAAGCAGAGCTCATGCCTTTCAAGTGACTTTGCATCATTAGAGTTGCATCATCCAGCCTTACAATGTATTAAAAATCAAAACATATAGCCCAACGTTTGTAGAACAACTAAAGTTACATGTCAGGATTTGGCCAGGATTGTTCCAGTTTTGGTCACTAGATGCCCCCATTGGGCTTTTTTGACCCTTTTGTTTTCCCTTATTTCCAGTTATTATTTGCAGCTGTGCCTCATTTCCCTTGTATGTATTTAAACCCTTAGTTTTCCTCAGTTCTTTGCTCTGTGTTTGAATGTTAGCACCCATCCCCAACCATGCTGTGAACTTTTGTTTCTCCCGTTGGATTCTCTGAGGTACTCTGTTTTTGTTCTCGTTTATTTATTTATTTAGATTTTTCTTTTGAGGTTTTTTGCCCCTGCTGTTCTTACCACTTTGTGGATTTATCTTTTGTCTTGGAGGTTATACCTTTTTCTCTTGGAATTACTTTTGACGTTGTGGACTTATATTTTTTCCTGAAGTACTTTCCTTTTTACTTTATTAAAACACCGTCTCAAGTACTGCTGTGTCTGCCTCATCTTCTGGGTTCTGCTGACTATTTTTTGGCTCAGGTTGCTAAGTCACTGTTTTTCTCACCGAAGACCCGAGTTCGTACCGGGTCCTGACATTACATTAAATAAATTAAGCATATAGGAGTACCTATTTCTTTGTTAACCGCTCAACACAGAATTGCCGCATGTGCACACTCAAATAATTTGGAGAAAATATATAATTTCATTCAGCTTTGTTCAATTGTATTCTTCATACGATAAAATAATGCCGTGGAAATCTAAGCAAATCTTGTCTGCTAAATGAACTAGTGTAGCCCACAGCCATGGCCACATCAGGACAACTCAGAGTATGCTATTCTTTTCTTCTGAAATAGACTACATTTTCTTCATATCATGCTTCTATAGATCAGTCTAAAATAAATAATGGATTTATTGTGAAGGTCTAGGCTAAATTATATGGATTTATTAAACTTTCGAAAATGTAGATTTTCCAAAGGTCTGCATCAGTAGCTTGTAGGCTATGTGTGGAAGCCAGGTGACGCAAATGTGTTTATGATAATTAACGGTCAATTACCGTGAGACCCATAGTTATTTGCTTGACAATTACCAGCTGATGAAATGTTGTGACCGCCACAGCCCTACTTATGACTGAAAAGAGCTTCTGGATATCGTCACGGATCCCTCTGGAACTTTCATTGTGCACACCTGGCCCCTATTCCCACTGATTAGTACTTGTATAAGTGTGCCCTTCGGCTTCCATTGGGCTGTCGATTAGCGTGTGAGTACCTGTGCTGTGTGTTTTGGGCTTTCGTGCCCTTGTCGTTTGCGTAGATGATTACATTTCTCGTTCCGTGTGATAATCATTGTGCACTAGTGTTATTTATTAGAGGTACTCCTCGCTCTTTTGTTTGGGTTTCAACCCTGTGTTTTTGTTACGTGTATGTTTTGGTCTTTGTCCCCGTGCCTTTACACAGCACTCCATAATTTTGGGCAAAAAAAAAACTATTACGCATTTCTGCGCCTGTCTCCTGAATCATACAGTTGAAGTCGGAAGTTTACATACACTTAACTCGTTTTTCAACCACTCCACACATTTCTTGTTAACAAACTATAGTTTTGGCAAGTCAGTTAGGACATCTACTTTGTGCATGACACAAGTAATTTGTCATTCAATTGTTTACAGACAGATAATTTCAATTATAATTCACTGCATAACAATTCCAGTGGGTCAGAAGTTTACATACACTAAGTTGACTGTGCCTTTAAACAGCTTGGGAAATTTCAGAAAATGATGACATGGCTTAGAAGCTTCTGACAGGCCAATTGACATCATTTGAGTCAATTGGAGGTGTACCTTCAAACTCAGTTCCTCTTTGCTTGACATCATGGGAAAATCAAAAGAAATTAGCCAAGACCTCAGAGAAAAAATTGTAGACCTCCACAAGACTGGTTCATCCTTGGGAGCAATTTCCAAACACCTGAAGGTACCACGTTCATCTGTACGCAAGTATAAACACCATGGGACCACGCAGCCGTCATACCGCTCAGGAAGAAGACTCTTCTGTCTCCTAGATATGAACGTACTTTGGTGCGAAAAGTGCAAATCAATCTCAGAACAGCAGCAAATGACCTTGTGAAGATGCTGGAGGAAACAGGTACAAAAGTAGCTATATTCACAGTAAAACTTGTCCTATATCGACCTAACCTAAAAGGACGCTCAGCAAGGAAGAAGCCACTGCTCCAAAACCGCCATTAAAAAAGACAGACAATGGTTTGCAACTGCACATGGGGACAAAGATCGTACTTTTTGGAGAAATGTCCTCTGGTCTGATGAGATAAATATAGAACTGTTTGGCCATAATAACCATCGTTATGTTTGGAGGAAAAAGGGGGATGCTTGCAAACCGAAGAACACCATCCCAACCGTGAAGCACGGGGGTGGCAGCATCATGTTGTGGGGATGCTTTGCTGCAGGAGGGACTGGTGCACTTCACAAATTAGATGGCATCACGAAGGAGGGAAAATTATGTGACGCAACATCTGAAGAGATCAGTGAGGAGGTTAAAGCATGGTCGCAAATGGTTCTTCCAAATGGACATTGACCCCAAGCACACTTCCAAAATTGTGGCAAAATGGCTTATGGACAACAAAGTCAAGGTATTGAAGTCGCTGAAGCCCTGACCTCAATCCTACAGAAAATATGTGGGCAGAACTGAAAAAGCGTGCCCGAGCAAGGAGGCCTACAAACCTGACTCAGTTACACCAGCTCTACCAGGAGGAATGGGCCAAAATTCACCCAACTTATTGGGGGAAGCTTGTGGAAGGCTACCCGAAACGTTTGACCCAAGTGAAACAATTTAAAGGCAATGCTACCAAATACGAATTGAGTGTATGTAAACTTCTGACCCATTGAGAATGTGATGAAAGAAACACAAGCTGAAATATATAATTCTCTCAACAATTATTCTGACATTTCACATTCTTAAAATAAAGTGGTGATCCTAACTGACCTAAGACAGGGAAGTTTTACTGGGATTAAATGTTAGGAATTGTGAAAAACTGAGTTTAAATGTATTTGGCTAAGGTGTATGTAAACTTCTGTCTTCAACTGTACATACAGTTGTTCTTCCTGTAAAAGTTGTCATACTGCAGCACACCTTGAGGGCTGCCGCAGAATTCAATGGCATGTTATTTAATTGTCAGCCATTGTTGCCATGCTAGTTAGTGCTAGTTTGGCCACCAGAGGGCATCTTTGGGAAGACTTTTGATAGTCATCAATATTGGCTGTACTAGAGATTTTAAAACCTTTTTTGTAAGAACATAGTATATGGGATTGATTTAAAAAAAAAATGTGTTTAATTCATTTGATTAATATTATGGTGTTTCTACTCCAAGAAAAACAAAACCCTCAGGGTTTCTGTTTGGAAAATGTTGCGCTCTTCAACCTGACGGTCGGGAGTAGGCTACAGTACTAAGAGCATAACATTTCCACACCCTAATTGTAGTCTAACCAATACCTAAACTGACGTTTATTTAACTAGTTAAGAGCAAATTCTATGTAAAATGACGGCCTACACCAGCCAAACCTGGATGACGCTGGGCCAATTGTGAGCCGCCCTAAGCGACTCCTCTACTAATATTCTGACATTTCACATTCTTAAAATAAAGTGGGTATCCTAACTGACTTAAGACAGGGATTTTTTACTAGGATTAAATGTCAGGAATTGTGAAAAACTGAGTTTAAATGTATTTGATTAAGGTGTATGTAAACATCCGACTTCAACTGTACATACCAGCGTGACAATATCAGAACAGCGATTACACACCTCGAACTGGACAAAGATGTTTTATTTAATGTGTCCGACGCGAAGGATATACTGTTTCTGCGAGACCAGGCCCAAATCCCTGTCATTTGCTTGAAGAAAAGACGGAGGTACAGGGGTAGGAGATCGGGGTGCCTTGTGAGAATTTGTCAGTGAGTGGGTAACCAGCCTCTACCATCTGTGATATTGGCCAATGTGCAATAACTGGAGAATAAACTGGTGGAGCTCTGCTCGAGAATATCCTACCAACAGGACATTAAAAACTGTAATATCTTATGTTTCACTGCGTTGTAGCTGAACGACGACACGGATAATATACAGTTGTCTGGGTTTTCCGTGCATCGGCAGGACAGAACAGCTACGTCAGGTAAGACGAGGGGTTGTGGTGTGTGTCTATTAGTGTAAGAACCGACGCTGGAGAGGAGAAGCCGTTACGGGGAGTTAAACATTTAATGAACGGACATGGAACAGGACAGGAACAGCGTCAGAACACGGGGAACAAAACGACATGATGACAATAATGCTGAAGCGGGGAACAGAGCTGGGGAACAGACAGATATAGGGGAGGTAAGGAGAGCAGTTGATTGAGTCCAGATGAGTACAATGAATTGCTGAAGCATGGATGAGAGCACCAGCTGTTCCTGGATGACTGTGTGATCACACTCTCCGTAGCCGATGTGAGTAAGACCTTTAAACACATCAATATTCACAAGGACGCGTGGCCAGAGAGATTACCAGGACGTGTACTCAGAGCATGCGCGGACCAACTGGCAAGTGTCTTCACTGACATTTTCAACCGCTCCCTGACCGAGTCTGTAATACCTACACGTTTCAAGCAGACGACCTGCTTAATCCCCTCCTGCACTCCCTGTTCACCCATGACTGTGTGGCCAAGCTTGACTCTAACACCATTAAGTCTGCTGACGACACAACAGTGGTAGGCCTGATCACCGACAACGAGACAGCCTATAGGGATGAGGTCAGAGACCTGGCAGTGTGGTGCCATGACAACAACCTCTCCCTCAACATGAGCAGGAAAACAGGAAAAAGAGGGCCAAACACGTCCCCATTCACATCGACAGGGCTGTAGTGGAGCGGATCGAGAGTTTCAAGTTCCTTGGTGTCCATATCACCAACAAACTATCATGTTCCAAACACACACCAGCCGTGAAGAGGGCACAACAACGCCTTTTCTCCCCTCAGGAGATTGAAAAGATTTGGCATGGGTCCCCAGATCAAAGTTCTACAGCTGCACCATCGAGGGCATCCTGACCGCCTGGTATGACAACTGCTCAGCATCCGACATTAAGGCGCTACAGAGGGTAGTGCGTACAGTGCAGTACATCACTGGGGCCAAGCATCCAGCCATCCAGGACCTATATACTAGGCGGTGTCAGAGGAAGGCCCCAAAAATTGTCAAAGACTCCAGTCACCCAAGTCATAGACTGTTCTCTTTGCTACCGCTAGGCAAGTGGTATCGGAGTGCCAAGACTAGGTCCAAAGGACCCCTTTACAGCTTCTACCCCCAAGCCATAAGACTGCTGAACAATTAATCAAATGGCCACCCGGACCGACTATTTACAAATGTTTTTATACTGCTGCTACTCGCTGTTTATTATCGATGCATAGTCACTTTACCCGTACCTACATGTATAGTTTACCTCGACTAACCTGTACCCCCGCAAATTGACTCGGTACCGGTACACCCTGTATATAGCCTCGTTATTGTTATTTTATTGTAACTTTTTTTTAAACATTTTTTACTTTAGTTTATTTAGTAAATATTTTCTCAACTCTATCTCGAACTGCATTGTTGGTTAAGGGCTTGTCAAATAAGCAGCTAGCTAGCGAGCTACACATGTATGGTAGCTTGCTAGATAGCTCCATAGTCTTTCTAAACTCAGAAATAAGAAGTTATTTCAGAACGAAAGGTACCTGGCTAGCACATCATTGTGACATTTTGTTAGCTACAATAGCTATCCTCAGTTAGATAATGTGTTTTCACTTATTGCATCCATGCTTTCTGTGTTCTCCTTGCTTTCCATTAGTTACCACAGCCACAAAGTCAAAATTGGCTATATTGTAAAAATGTATGAAAACAAACATTTATTTAAGGTTAGGGTATGGTATAAGATAATCAGTGTGGTTAGGGCTAGGTTTAAATCAAACTTTAAGAAGAGAAATTGTACAAATAGGCGGGCTTCATGACTTTGTAGCTGTGGTAACGAGTGACGACCGTTCTCTCTGGTGCACTCGCTCGTTCGTGAGCTGGCTGCTCATTCTTAATAGTATAATCAAATCTGTTCAAAACGGTGTCAGCATGTGCAGAAGTGGTCATTTTGTTTTTGACATGCTAAAGTGAAAGAGGTGTATTTATGCTGTTGTTCCGGACCTCCCCGATAAGACTAGATCTCTTTGTATATCTTCTCAAAGAAACTACCAGTAATTAGAAAACTTGGCATCATATTTCTGTTATGCTGCTTTTTTGACAACTCCAACCACTTCGCGACCCATTTATTCAGCCAATCAGCGGTCGCCAGTGTCTGAATGTCTGTTTTGACAGTGCTTCATGTTTCCAACCCTAGCTCTTTTTAAAAACCCAGCAAATCTCAGCACACAGGTTCATCACATTACACTTTCATTAGCGCGGCGTTAGCTCATTGAAATTGTACAACGAGCCTAATGCTGGATGGAGTCTTTATTATATCACAATTCATCTTGTTCTACACAAATCTCATTGTGAGCCGGTAATGAGATATTCAAATCTAGTAGATGAGAAGTGAGATTTAAAATAAAAAGTGCTTTGACACGTTTGGCAGCAGAGTGCCCATGTCATATTATCTTATTGCCACCGTTTGCTTCATAACACCAGAGTAGTCTTACACTATTCAATTTCTGCACATAACTTACAGTACAGTTGAGATGAAAGATAAGACTAGCGACAAACACTACTCTAAGTGTCATCTAGAACCCAATATGGGTTAGCTAAACATGTATGCCGACAGGTTTGAAGTTTTGAAGTTGGATGCTGATATATGAGGTTGGAAGTTCAATATGATCTGATGTTTAAACTGACAAATCAACTCAAGACAAATGTACATTGTTACGGCTATCATTGTATTCAAGTCTTATCTATAAACTGTATGTTTGATGTCTCTAGGATGAAAGAGACATTCAACTCACTTATACCCTGGTCACTAAAAATAGATACCATCACAGAACAGAACTAGCCTTTCAAGAAATACCTGCAGGGAAAATTATTCATTTTCTGATGATTGTGGTAAAAACACAGACCATATATCCCCTTCCTGTCTTAGTGGTCTCAAACCTTTAAATACAATTTTTACATCCATGTATTTAAAAAATAAAAAAAAGAGCAACACCAGTTCAGAGGACAAGAAAAAATACAAATGTTTAATGTATTGCCATCCTCTCTCCTGGACACTGAAAAGCTGACATAAATTTTCAATCAAATTTTAAATGTTCAAGCACCACTGCAAAATCCATTGGGGACATGAAAATGAGTGTGTTTCAAACGTTTCTCACTTACGTGTCAACTTTTAATGAGATGAGTTAGTATGAGGCCAAGTGCAATCTGCTATGATTAAGAAGAATGGGCGAATATATTACATATTTAGCATACTGAGGGTCTCAGGGAAATGTTATACATATGAATTATAGACTGGCCCCCAATTGTAGACTGATATCATCAAATTATAATATAAATCCAACTTTCAGGAGTGATGATATGCAGTACATTTCACTTTTTTAAATTGATGATGACCTGCATTTTTTTCTTTCCAATCGACAAAAGTCCCGAGTCAAATATGTGTTGGTTTAATAAGAATGATTCAGAAAAAAATAACATTATGGTGAAGAGAAGTCAATGGTTTTTCTGAGTTAATCTATTTGTTCAAACAAAAGGAACTTGACCGTGGTATGAAATGAATGTATTTCTCCCCAAACAAGCTCTAAGCTCTTACTTCCCAATAAACTCTGAAAGCATTACCATTTTCAGTTTTTTCGTACCCCATTTTCAACTCAGACACCTGTTTAATGGTCAATCAAGAATCTTGCCTGGGAATCTTTCAATTTTGCCTCCTGACTCAAATGGAAGCACCTTGGTGGATGAGTAGCCTACAGAATGACCAATTGTAATTGCTTCACTTGATGGATAACTACTTACCACCGACTGTATTTAATGGCTAGAGAAAGGTGTCAAGTCTATTCAAATCCAAACCTTTGTTCTGTGAACTGATTGACTGACTGGCTAATTTTGTCCAATTATCTTGGATAATCAGGAGAAAAAAACACAGAGAGGGACTTTAACAGCACTCATCTTCAATTTGGGCTGTCATTCACGTATGTGTTTCAAAGACACATGTCTGTTGTCGTGGAAGAATGAGCATTTTGCTAATAGAATCTTCAGAATTAGACTACTGTAGTACCATCACTATAATAGCTGAGAGCCACACATGTGTAACGGCTTTAATTGCCCCCTCACTTGGGATGGCTAACATCCCAGCGGCTTCAGTCTGCAAAACTGGAACATGCTGCCAGCCCTTTTGGTGAGTGCTGATCATTAAAATATATTTGCATATGAAAATCAGTCTAAGGCTTTTGATGAAAACAATGATTTTTCTAAACGCAAAATGAGACCGGTTTCGAAAAAACTATTTCTTTGTGGCCTAATTGAATAATGTGTTTTACTTACCTAAGAAAATGATTTTGGAGAAACCACAACAATGGGATTGTGATTAATGAGAAACATACATTTTTATATTGACCTCAAAAGGCCATTAAGATTGCCACTCAAGCATTGAACATTTATTACGAGGGCCCCCATAAGTTTCCATGAAATTCAATGAACAAAGTTTAAGATGGTGCCGGCAGAGATGGTCACCTCGCTACAGGTCCTTAGGAAACTATGCAGTTATTTTTGTAATGTATTATTTGTTACACCCCCCCCCCCCCCCCCCAAGCTGGTACATCGTCGGCCCTGAAAGAACTTCATGTGAACAGGAAACCATACATCCTTGAGGCTTCATTTATTGTAGCTGGGGATTTTAACAAAGCTAACCTGAGAACAAGACTTCCTAAATTCTATCAGCATATCGAATGCGCGACACGAGCTGCTGGCATTCTGGATCATTGCTACTCTAACTTCCGTGATGCATAGTAAGCCCTCCCCCGCCCTGCCTTCGGCAAATCTGACCATGACACCATTTTGTTGCTCCCAGCCTATATACAGAAACTAAAACAGGAAACGCCCGTGCTCAGGTCTATCCAATGCTGGTCTGACCAATCGGATTCCACTCTTCAAGATTGCTTCGGTCACGTGGACTGGGATATGTTCCGGATAACCTCAGACAAAATATTGATGTATACGCTGACTCGGTGAGCGAGTTTATTAGCAAGTGCATCGGAGATGTCGTACCCACTGACTATTAAAACATTTCCTAACCAGAAACCATAGATTGATGGCAGCATTCGAGCAAAACTGAAAGTGCGAACCCCCGCTTTTAATCATGGCAAGGCGACTGGAAACATGACCGAATACAAACAGTGCAGCTATTCCCTCCAAGGCAATCAAACAAGCAAAGCATCAGTATAAAGACAAAGTAGAGTCGCAATTCAACGGCTCAAACACGAGACGTATGTGGCAGGGTCTACAGTCAATCACGGATTACAAAAAGAAAACCAGCCCCGTTGCGAACATCAACGTCTTGCTCCCAGACAAATTAAACAACTTATTTTCTCGCTTTGAGGACAATACAGTGCCACTGACATGGCCCGCTACCAAAGCCTATGGACTCTCCTTCTCCATGGCCAATGTGAGTAAAACATTCAAACGTGTTAACCCCAGACGGCATCCCTAGCCACGTCCTCAGAGCATGTGCAGACCAGCTGGCTGGTGTGTTTACGGACATATTCAAGCAATCCCTATCCCAGTCTGCTGTCTCCACATGCTTCAAGATGGCCACCATTGTTCCTGTATCCAAGAAAACTAAAGTAACTGTACTAAATGACTATCGCCCCATTACACTCACTTCTGTCATCATGAAGTGCTTTGAGAGACTAGTCAAGGATCATATCACCTTTACCCTATCTGATACCCTAGACCCACTCCAATTTGCTTACCGCCCAAATAGGTCCACTGACGATGCATTTGCCATCACACTGCACACTGCCCTATCCCATCCGGACAAGAGGAATACCTATGTAAGAATGATGTTCATTGACTACACCTGTTTCTACACCTGCATTGCTTGCTGTTTGGGGTTTTAGGCTGGGTTTCTGTACAGCACTTTGATGTAAGAAGAGCTATATAAATACATTTGATTTGATTTGACTACAGCTCAGCATTTAAAACCATAATACCCTCCAAACTCGTCATTAAGCCCTTGGTCTCGACCCCACCCTGTGAAACTGGGTCCTGGACTTTCTGACGGACCACCCCCATCTGGTGAAGGTAGGAAACAACATCTCCACCCCGACTGATCCTCAACACTGGGGCCCCACAAGGGTGCATTCTCAGCCCTCTCCTGTACTCCATGTTCACCCATGACTGTGTTGCCATACACGCGTCCAACTCAATCATCAAGTTTGCAGACGACACTACAGTGGTAGGCTTGATTACCAACAATGACGAGATGGCCTACAGGGAGGAGGTGAGGGCCCTCGGAGTGTGGTGTCAGGAAAAGTACCTCTCACTCAACGTCAACAAAACAAAGGAGATGATCGTGGACTTCAGGAACGGTGCCTCTTCAACCTCAGGAGGCTAAAGAAATTTGGCTTGTCACCTAAAACACTCAAACTTTTACAGACACACAATCAAGAGCATCCTGTCGGGCTGTATCACTGCCTGGTATGGCAATTGCACCGCCCTCAACCGCAAGGCTCTCCAGAGGGTAGTGCGATCTGCACAACGCATCACCGGGGGCACACTACCTGCCCTCCAGGACACCTACAGCACCCGATGTAACAGGAAGGCCAAAAAGATCATCAAGGACGTGTCATGACGTTGGCCTGTGGGTAAGGTTTATGAACCCCCCATAAATACCTTTCTCCCTTCCATCTCTCTTGACTCTACTGAGGGACTCTTGAATAGCCTTTGTTAATCATAGAGAGTCTGGGAACATCAAACAAGTGGAGGGAAAGGAACCATATTTCGGTAATAGAACCAGTTGAAAATATGCGTTGGTACTTAATGAATATGATGTCAGTTGGGTTGTCATCTGAAACATTATGACTGATGACAGGACGACATAAACTGTATCTGGGAAAGTCTACACATTATAGTTATCAGATTCACATGGAATTGTTGTGCAATTTAAATGAAACTATTTGTGAAAATAAAATGTAATTTTAGCTTCCAAATGAGAGAATTGGGTTTTCATAAGATTAGAGCTCTGCTCAATCAGTGGCCCGCCCCTGTGAAGAGACATGGGCTATAAACTATGAAACACACCCTTCTCTCCCTTCACTATATAAGCCCTTGACGAAAATGTAACCTCCTGTTCCGGGTACATTAGGACGACGGTCCGATGTCAGAAGGATTCAGATAATAACTACAGAACGAAGCCAATCTCAGCGTGAGCTTTGGTTGCGAATGGTATGAACTTTGAACTCTTATTCGCTACAGAAGTGACACCTCCTAGCCGTTGAGTTAGCAGCGGCCGCTGTAAACGTGGGATAGGAGAGGACAGACAGAGTATCCCGTCTACCACACAACGACAACACTACAACGTATTCCGTTACAATCAGAGACACTCTTCAAAGGACTCTGTTGGACAACACGGCCTTCCATCTACCACCAACCTATTGAAGCGCAGCTCAGAGTAAATATTTATTGCATTTTCCTTTTCCAAATGGGTGGTAATTTAGAATGCATAAGATTCTATATTTACGATAGAGTAGCTGCCTATGGCCCGATAGAAACATAGCTTCTCCCTTTGTTCTTCAGTCTTCCCGCTCTTTCACTCAAACCCAACCCACGTTCTTTGTGTAACCAGCTGTCATATCTGTTCTGTCCGCTAGGGACGTTTTCCTTTATGACAATGTGTAATCAATGTATGATTCATTCTGTGTACATGTAATTCTGTGTGATTAGTTAGGTATTTAGTAAATAAATAATTAAACCCAATTTTGTATTGCTGATTAAACTTGTTAGCCAGGGTTCGTGAAGATAACCAAGAATTCTACGATGTTCAGATGAAACTGAAATAAGGTCATGATTAATATTGATGTAAAATATTACTAGGTCTTTCAGAGTTTATCTGGAAGATAACAGCTCTATAAACACTATTTGGTGGTGCCTCGACTTTCTAATTAATTACATTTACATGATTAGCTTAATCAGGTAATATTAATTACAGAGAAAGGATTTTATAGAATAGCATGTCATATCACTTAATCCGGCATAGCCAAAGACACGACAGACGATAACCACCCGAACCACTGCCTGTTCAACCCGCTATCATCCAGAAGGCGAAGTCAGTACCACTGCATCAAAGCTGGGACCAAGAGACTGAAAAACAGTTTCTATCAAGGCCATCAGACTGTTAAACCATCACTAACATCGAGATGCTGCTGCCAACATACAGACTCAAATCTCTGGCCACCTCTTTGGGCTAGGAGGCAGTATTTTGACGTCCGGATGAAAAGCGTGCCCAAAGTAAACTGCCTGTCACTCAGGCCCAGAAGCTATATAATATAATTGGTAGATTTGGATAGAAAATACTCTAAAGTTTCTAAAACTGTTAAAATAATGTCTGTGAGTATAACAGAACTGAAATGGCAGGCGACACCCGAGGACAAACCACCCCCCCCCCAAAAAATTCTGCCTTCCACTATTTTCAATGACTGTCACTTTTATTATAAGGCAAAATCCTCCCAGATTGCAGTTCCTAGGGCTTCCACTAGATGTCAAGTCTTTAGAAAGAGTTTCAGTCTGGTTTTTGCAAAAATTAGGTAGAAGTTGTAGTTTTTCTAAGTGACTCCCATTTTGGCTGTAGTGTTTCCATGCGCATGGACGAGAGCGCGTTCTTTTTGTTTATCTCCGGTAAAGACAATAACAATACTCCGTCTTAAATTTTATCGTTTATTTACGTATTAGGGTAGCTAAGGTTTGATTATAAACGTTGTTTGACTTGTTTAGATAAGTTTATTTGTAACGTTTGGGATTCATTTTGTATGCATTTTGATGGAGGGAAACCGGTGGATTAATGACTGAAGCGCGCCAGCTAAACTGAGTTTTTATGGATATAAAGAAGGACTTTATCGAACTAAAGGACAATTTGTGATGTAACTGGGACCTTTTGGAGTGCCAACATAAGAAGATCTTCACAGGTAAGGCATTTATTATATCGCTATTTCTGACTTTTGTGTCGCAACTGCCTGGTTGAAAAATTCTTTTCATGCATTTGTATGCAGGGCGCTGTCCTCAGATAATCGAATGGTGTGCTTTCACCGTAAAGCCTTTTCGAAATCTGACACTGCGGCTGGATTAACAAGAAGTTAAGCTTTATTTTGATGTATTGCACAAATATTTTCATGAATGTTGAATATTTATAATACTGTAGTTTGCTGTCTCTGCCTGGCCGGTTCCCCTCTCTCCACTGGGATTCTCTGCCTCTAACCCTATTACAGGGGCTGAGTCACTGGCTTACTGGTGCTCTTTCATGCCGTCCCTGGGAGGGGTGCGTCACTTGAGTGGGTTGAGTTACTGACGTGATCTTCCTGTCTGGGTTGGCGCCCCCCCTTGGTTTGTGCTGTGGTGGAGATCTTTGTTGGCTATACTCGGCCTTGTCTCAGGATTATAAGTTGGTGGTTGAAGATATCCCTCCAGTGGTGCGGGGGCTGTGCTTTGGCAAAGTGGGTGGGGTTATATCCTTCCTATTTGGCCTTGTCCAGGGGTATCTTCGGATGGGGCCACAGTGTCTCCTGACCGCTCCTGTCTCAGCCTCCAGTATTTATGCTGCAGTAGTTTGTGTCGGGGGGCTAGGGTCAGTTGGTTATACCTGGAGTACTTCTCCTGTCTTATCCTGTGTCCTGTGTGAATTTAAGTATGCTTTCTCTAATTCTCTCGTTCTCTCTTTCTTTCTCTCTCTCTGAGAACCTGAGCCCTAGGACCATACGTCAGGACTACCGCGCATGACGACTCCCTGCTGTCCCCAGTCCGCCTGGCCTTGCTGCTATTCCAGTTTCAACTGTTCTGCCTGCGGTTACGGAACCCCTACCTGTCCCAGACCTGCTGTTTTCAACTCTTAATGATCGGCTATGAAAAGGCAACAGATTTATTCCTGATTATTATTTGACCATGCTTGTCATTTATGAACATTTTGAAAATCTTGGCTCTCTCTAATTTTCTCCTTCTCTCTTTCTTTCTCTCGGAGGACCTGAGCCCTGGGACCATACGTCGGGACTGCCGGGCGTGGTGGCTCCTTGCTGTCCCCAGTCCGCCTGGCCTTGCTGCTGTTCCGGTTTCAGCTGTTCTGCCCGCGGTTATGGAACCGCCACCTGTCCCAGACCTGTTGTTTTTCAACTCTTAATGATCGGCTATGAAAAGCCAACTGAAAATTATCCATGATTATTATTTGACCATGCTTGTCACTTATGAACATTTTTGAACATCTTGGCATAGTTCTGTTATAATCTGGTTCCTCTCTAGGTTTCTTCCTAGGTTTTGGCCTTTCTAGGGAGTTTTTCCTAGCCACCGTGCTTCTACACCTGCATTCTAGCTGTTTGGGGTTTTAGGCTGGGTCTCTGTACAGCACTTCGAGATATTAGCTGATGTACGAAGGGCTATATAAAATAAACTTGATTGATTGATTGTAGTTTGAATTTCGCACTCTGCAATTTCACCGGATGTTGTCAAGGTGTCCCGCTAGTGGCACGTCTAGCCGTAACATGTTTTAATAAAGGTATCACTAGTCACTTTAAATAACGCCACTTTAATAATGTTTACATAACCTACATTACTCATCTCATATGTATATACTGTATTCTATACCATCTATTGCATCTTGCCTATGCCGCACAGCCATCGCTCATCCATATATGTATATGTACATATTCTCATTCACATCTTTACATATGTGTGTATAAGGTAGTTATTGTGAATTTGTTAGATTACTTGTTAGATATTACGGCATTGTCGGAATTAGAAGCACAAGCATTTCGCTACACTTGCATTAACATCTGCTTACCATGTGTGTGTGACCAATAACATTTGATTTGATTTGGTTTGACATTGCAGTGTTAAGTCACGCAAAGAGACCTGTGGAGAAGTTCCGATGCAAATGAGGTGCTGAATCAACATCCACATTCAACTTTCATCGTTAGTGTGTTTTCAATATACACACCTACTAATTATATATTTTTCAGTATTAGGTCTAATATTTCTCTAGAGACATTGCAATTTTACTAACAAAACAGACGGAGAAGCTTGAATCGAACTAAAAGGGGGAAAAAGGGGAGAAATAAATACAGATTAGTTGAATCTCACTAATGTGAAACCATAAACAACAACTCGATGAGCCAATCTCTGTATTGATTGAGCATGCCGCCAATGACCCTTTTACCACAGGAGGACCACCGTTAACTAGAGCTGATTATTGAGTGTGGTCACCTTTGACAATGGCCTATTCATATCAAGATATCACGCAACCACAGCATTAAATCTGTCATCCATACACAGTACATGCTATAACAATATTGGGACAATGTCCCTCTTCCAGTGAATGTAAAACCCATCAGTTGACAACATAATATCACAGTGTTAGCTTAAGGATATCTTCCTACCCACTAAGGGCTCTGGGAAGCCTGCTGAGGCAACCAATACCGATTGACAGCACATCCATATAAGCATCCCCACATACAGCCTAATTATGTTTGTAAATGCCATTGGAGCTCATCTATGACAGCTGTTGATATGATGATATGATATAGTGATAAAAAATATTATTAACATGATTTGCCTGAGTAATGCTGGCGCTCCACTCTTGGGGGTGTGACACAAATCACTAGCATTGCGTTGCATGATTCCACCACACACACATACAGTGAGCTCAAAGTATTGGTACTGACACATTTTTTGTTGTTTTGGTTCTGTACTCCAGCACTTTTAATTTGAAATTATACAATGAATATGAGGTTTAAACAATAATGAGGGAGAAAGTTACAGAGGGATGAATATCATACCTCTAACCTCCCCTGTTATTGTAATGGTGAGAGGTTAGCATATCTTGGGGGTATGATATTAGTGCATCGGTAACTTTCCTACTCATCATTATTCACTATTCACTATCCGTAATCATAGTAGAATCCACATTAATGAAGAAGTGTTTAGAAACATATTCTATTCTTATTAACAAAAACAGTGACCCCAAAATGATGCAATACATTATTTACCATTCATTTCTATTGGGCACAAAATAATCTGAAACACAACCAAAACAAACAGCAAATGCATCCAACAAGTTTGTAGAGTCACAAGCTTGATGTAATGATTGCATGCTAGGAATATGGGACCAAATACTAAGCTTTTGACTACTTTAATACACATATAAGTGAATATGTCCCAATAAAATGGGAGGACTATTTACAAAAAGTGCAGAAATTTCTAAATGGTTCACCCGAAAGTTGACAGTCTGAACTTTAACCTCATAGTCTTTATATAATTTAAATCCCAAGTGCTGGAGTACAGAGACAAAATAACAAAACATTTGCTCACTGTATGTATCCCCGTGCGCACATACGAATACACACACACAATCTGTAAACTTCCGAGCCTAACTCATTTCAGTTCAGCAATACACTCACATTTTGTATTATGCAGAAGATCCATATATGTCAACATCACATACAGTAAACAAAATTAAGTCTCAATGTTACAAAACAATATGTTGATTTTCCTTACAGGTCAGAAATACATTACCAAGACCAACATATCTGGACACATACAGTACCAGTCAAAAGTTTGGGCACACCTACTCATTTCAGGAATTTTCTTTATTTTTACTATTTTCTATATTGTAGAATAAGTGAAGACACCAAAACTATGAAATAACACATATGGAATCATGTAGTAACCAAAAAGGTTTTCAACAAATCAAAATACACTACCGTTCAAAAGGTTGGGTTCATTTAGAAATGTCCTTGTTTTTGAAAGAAAAGCTATTTTTTTGTCCATTAAAATAACATCAAATTGATCAGAAATACAATGTAGACATTGTTAATGTTGTAGATGACTATTGTAGTTGGAAACCGCAGATTTCTTTTGCACCGGGGCCTCCCACTCCTCTTTCTATTCTGGTTAGAGCCAGCTTACACTGTTCTGTGAAGGGAGTAGTACACAGCATTGTATGAGACCTTCAGTTTCTTGACAATTTCTCACATGGAATAGCCTTCATTTCTCAGAACAAGAATAGACTGAAGAGTTTCAGAAGAAAGGTCTTTGTTTCTGGCCATTTTGAGCCTGTAATCGAACCCACAAATGCTGATGCTCCGGATACTCAACTAGTCTAAAGAAGGCCAGTTTTATTGCTTCTTTAATCAGGACAACAGTTTTCAGCTGTGCTAACATAATTGCAAAAGGGTTTTCTAATGATCAATTAGGCTTTTAAAATTATAAACTTGGATTAGTTAACACAACATGCCATTGGAACATAGGAGGGATGGTTGCTGATAATGGGCCTCTGTGCGCCTATGGAGATATTCCATAAAAAATCTGCCGTTTCCAGCTACAAACGTCATTTACAACATTAACGATGTTTACACTGTATTTCTGATCAATTTGATGTTATTTTAATGGACCGTTGCTTCATGGTGGGAACCACACATGCAGAGATCATCCGTTCACCTACTCTACCTCTCAAAAACATGGCGGTTGGAAACAAAAATAAATAATTTGGACTCATTAGACCAAAGGACAGATTTCCACCGGTCTAATGTCCATTGCTCATGTTTCTTGGCCCAAGCAAGTCTCTTCTTATTATTGGTCTCCTTTAGTAGTGGTTTCTTTGCAGTAATTTGACCACAAAGGCCTGATTCATGTAGTCTCCTCTGAACAGTTGTTTTTGAGATATGTCTGTTACTTGAACTCCGTGAAGCATTTATTTGGGCTGCAATCTGGGTCTTCCTTTCCTGTGGCGGTCCTCATGAGATCCAGTTCCATCATAACACCTGATGGTTTTTGTGACTGCACTTGAAGAAACTTTCAAAGTTCTTGAAATTGACTGACCTTCATGTCTTAATGTAACGATGGACTCTTGTTTCTCTTTACTTACTCAAATTTCTTGCCATAATATGGACTTCGTCTTTTACCAAATAGGGCTATCTTCTGTATACACCCCCTACCATGTCACAACACAAGTGATTGGCTCAAACACATTAAGAAGGAAATAAATTCCACAAATTAAGTTAACAAAGCACACCTGTTAATTGAAATGCATTCCAGGTGACTACCTCATGAAGCTGGTTGAGAGAATGCCAAGAGTGTGCGAAGCTGTCCTCAAGGCAAAGTGTGGCTACTTTGAAGTATCTCAACTATAAAATATATTTTGATTTGTTTAGCTTTTTTTGGTTCTTACATGATTCCATGTGTAATTTCATAGTTTTGATGTCTTAACTATTATACTACAATGTAGAAAATAGTAAAAACAAAGAAAAACCCTTGAATGAGTAGGTGTGTCAACTTTTGAATGGTACTGTACATTTCCAAAAATGTCTCTGTCAGCTTCAGGCGTGTTTGGACGATGACAAATTAATTGGATTATCAATGTGAAAATAAAACTGCCATAGAGGGCAATGATGATCCTCTAAAAAGGACACACTCAAGTTTTGCATCACAGTCGCTACAGTTGAAGTCAGAAGTTTACATTCACTTAGGTTAGAGTCATTAAAACTCATTTTTCAACCACTCCACAAATTTCTTGTTAACAAACTATAGTTTTGGCAAGTCGGTTAGGACATCTACTTTGTGCATGACAAGTAATTGTTCCAACAGCTGTTTACAGACAGATTATTTCACTTATAATTCAATGTATTACAATTCTAGTGGGTCAGAAGTTTACATACACTAAGTTGACTGTGCCTTTAAGCAGCTTGGAAAATTCCAGAAAATGATGTCATGGCTTTAGAAGGTTCTGATAGGCTAATTGACATAATTTGAGTCAATTGGAGGTGTACCTGTGGATGTATTTAAAGGCCTACCTTCAAACTCAGTGCCTCTTTGCTTGACATCATGGGGAAATCAAAAGATTTTTAGCCAAGACCTCAGGAAAAAAATGGTAGACCTCCACTAGTCTGGTTCATGCTTGGGAGCAATTTCCAAACGCCTGAAGGTAACATGTTCATCTGTACAAACAATAGTATGCAAGTTTAAACACCAGGGGACCACGCAGCCGTCTGTCTCCTAGAGATGAACGTACTTTGGTGCGAAAAGTGCAAATCAATCCCAGAACAACAGCAAAGGACCTTGTGAAGATGCTGGAGGAAACAGGTACAAAAGTATCTAAATTCACAGTAAACCGAGTCCTATATCGACATAACCTGAAAGGTCGCTCAGCAAGGAAGAAGCCACTGCTCCAAAACCGCCATAAAAAGCCAGACTACGGTTTGCAACTGCACATGGGGACAAAGATCGTACTTTTTTGAGAAATGTCCTCTGGTCTGATGAATCAAAAAAATAACTGTTTGGCCATAATGACCATCGTTACGTTTGGAGGAAAAAGGGGGGGGGGGAGGCTTGCAAGCCAAAGAACACCATCCCAACCGTGAGGCACTGGGGTGGCAGCATCATGTTGTGGGGGTGCTTTGCTGCAGGAGGGACTGGTGCACTTCACAAAATATATGGCATCATGACGTAGGATAATGATGTGGATATATTGAAGCAACATCTCAAGACATCAGTCAGGAAGTTAAAGCTTGGTCCCAAATGGGTCTTCCAAATGGACAATGACCCCAAGCATACTTCCAAAGTTATGGCAAAATGGCTTAAGAACAACAAAGTCAAGGTATTGAAGTGGCCATCACAAAGCCCTGACCTCAATCCTACAGAAAATGTGTGGGCAGAACTGAAGAAGCATGTGCGATCAAGGAGGCCAACAAACCTGACTCAGTTACACCAGCTCTGTCAGGAGGAATGGTCCAAAATTCAACCAACTTATTGTGGGAAGCTTGTGGAAGGCTACCCGAAACGTTTGACCCAAGTTAAATGTATTTGGCTAAGGTGTATGTAAACTTAAGACTTCAAATCTAGGTTTCCATCCAAATTTCAACAGAGTTTAATGCTAATATTTTAAAATCTGCATCAAACAATATGAAGTTTTGAGGATAAAATGCTGTGTGTGATATAGTGCACAAAAAAATTACCTTTGCTGTAAAATATATTTACATTCACATTGTACTGAATATTAAATTTAAATGGGTTTCCATCGCATTTTCAACTCTATTGTTTTGTCACAGAAACTGTTGCAGTATAGCAAATGTGCCCACTCAGGTCTGGGCATATGCGCTCTAGCCAACAGCTCCTAGATACAGTGCGGGTAGGCTACCTACATTATGATATTATTATGGATAAGAGCAATATTATTTATATTTGTTTCCAAACATCAATCATCATGTCACCAGAATAAGACCTGCCCTTTCTCGCATATTTAATTTTACCGACAGAAAAAGGTCCCACCATGTCATACGAACTAATTGTCTGTCGGCCTTTATAATCTTGTCCTGGCATTTCATGTTTCCATCAGCCCAGTCGTGACTTTTTTCATGCTTCAGGTAATTCATCCACATGAAATGGCTAGATGGAAACGTGGTTTGTGTCATCATCTCACAACTTCCGAAAACACTACTCTCAGTCTCCAGTGCCTCAAAAGCCTCCTAATGACACTCTCGCAGACTGCCAATGCCGAAGCCTTGCCAAGATTTCCAGCACAATCAGTGATAGCACTAATTGAAATATCGGCCCTATCCCATTCCCTGCACCCAAACGGACCAGCGCTGGGCAGGCTCCCAGCAATCAGACATATAGGGATTAACTGCACTGACCATGTGCTAGCAAACGGCTAACTCTTCCATCTGGTCCACGATAACGTTCACCACTACAGTTCCGCTTCACTAGGACAGATCCAAATGCAAAAAAGGCACTTTTCCCACTGGTAGGGATGTTCGGCTGACAGAAAAGTATTGAGTGACGACGCCCAACTGTTAGGGTGGATGAGGACTGAGGAGACATATGGGGCCATCTCGAAACTGGCTTCCTCCCCTCATCTCCTCCCTTTCATCTATACTGAAAGACCTGGACAGATTATAACAATTGCTCAATATAGGTATCCACCATATTGCTTTGACCTATTCTCTGTGATGGTTGCTGATAACGGGCCTCTGTATGCCTGTGTAGATACTCCATTAAATCTGCCCTTTCCAGCTCCAATAGTAATTTACAACATTAACAATGTCTACACTGTATTTCTGATCAATTTGATGTTATTTTAATGAACAAAAAATGTGCTTTTTAAACTGTCACACCCTGACCACCGACGCTAGTTGCCCACCCTAACCCTCCCCATCTAGGTTCAGGTTTTGCGGTCGGAGTCCGCACCTTTGGGGGGGGGGGGGGGGGGTGTACTGTCACGCCCTGTGTTTTAGGTTAGGGCGTGACTAGGGGGTTTTCTAGTTTTTATTTTCTATGATGGTGTGAGTATGGTTACCAATTGGAGGCAGCTGATGATCGTTGCCTCTAATTGGGGATCATACTTAGTGTGGTCCTTTTTCCACCTGCGTTGTGGGATATTGTTTTTTGTATGTGCGCTACGATCTTTCACGTTCGTTATTTCTTTGTTGTTTTCTTGAAGTTTCACGATAAATAAAATGTGGAACTCTATGCACTCTGCGCCTTGGTCCGATTATTTATATAACGATCGTGACAAAAACAAGGACATTTCTAAGTGACGCCAAACTTTTGAACGGTAGTGTATTTGTTTACTGAATATAAGCAAGTGATGTCTGCTAAATAATCAAGTTTATGGCGCAGTCATATAGCCTCGGCACCTACATAAAGCTGGGTGATTCACGTATTCATGGCTTTGGATCAAAATAAATAAGTAGCAGCATTCTTCCTGACCTGGACAACATGTATTATAGTCTCTAAAAATATTACCACCGTCTCTTGCGCATGTCATTTTCCTTTCATAATTCATCCTTATTTACAAAGCCATTATTATTATTAGATTTTCTCACAGCACACATTTGTAAATCCCAAACACTAAAAGTAATTGGAAAGATAGATACAAATGATTTGTGACATTGTGGTTACAATACAGAATGGAAACAAGATGCTTTATTTTTATTTACAGTAGTGATGGACAGCTGGAGGCATTTTAAAAACAGGTTTTCACAAGTGCACTGTAGTACTGTAGCAGGTGTAGCCCATCATGCAAACAATGTTTGCTATTAGCAGGACAATAGACTCTTCATAGCCCGGCTACTGTAGGTGTGTAAATCCCACAATTTGGTTTGAGTCATTGTCTGCATCTGGAGGAGAAAAAAAATACATTTAGCCTAACAGGTAACATCAGGTACAATACTAGAAATATACATGTAAATAGGCCTAAACCAAATATTGCTATAATCCTACCTTGAAAGAAACAATGTGGTCCCAGAAATACCTCTCTGACATAAGGTCCAGCATATCACTTAATGATTTCTTCCTCAAAGAAATCTCGAGCCATGATACCTGAAAAAGGAGGCAACAGTGAATTATTGTGGAACACATAGCAGTCCGTGAGGTGTAGGCTACAATATTTTATGTACATCTTGCTTTGTAAATAGCTAAACTTCCTATAAAAAATTAAATATGAGCCTGGTCCCTGGCGAAAAATTTCCACCCACACATGGAGTTTGAGGGGATGCTTGGGACTCAGCATGCTTGATCTTCTTCCTTTTTTCTGTAGCAATTTTGATGGCCTTTGCAGAGTGCATCTTCATCCATTAGTGAGTTGATCGCTTGAATAGTCTCGCTGGAAATGGAATACAACGTAAAAATGTGCAGCATACAGTAAATACCAGCAGTCGATTTATTTAAGCATTATTAGGCCTACTTTACAGTATTGTAGCCTACTGTACCTGTTAATTTTCCCAGGCTTTTGCATTCGGCGTAACACAGGCATCTGATGATAGTGTTTGCGAATAGCACTGTCCGTGACCAAAATCCCCAAGTCTACCAGTATTTTTGAAATATCTCCAGTAGATTTCCCGTTCCTCCTGAAAGCCCTAGTCTGCTCACTTAAATGAATAGAGATCCTGGTCATCGTGCTACAGTATGTTGTTACAGCATACTCAAAGTGAGGACAATCGGCGATCTGCTGTATACTTATGGCCCATTGTAACCTGAAAGCCACACCTTTCCAGTACTCCTCACCCCGCCCCAAACTCCACCCATAACATCCAAAAGATAAACATTATCTGTGTGCAGAGATAGGGGCAACAGCTGATGCATTGTCCAGAGCCAGGCGGTATTAGCGGAGAGTCACTCGTCATTGGCAGAGAGTCAGGCGGAGAATGATGCGTTGAAGAGGGCGGGGAACAATACTCTTTCCATCTTTCCACTCTTTCCAAGAGTATTGCAGGACAATACTCTTTCCATGAAGGGGAGTGGGGGAGAATTGTATTTTCAAATGTATTTCTTAGTTAGGTTGGCTGTGATTGTAAGTCCCTTAGGGCAGCGCACAATTGGCCCAGCGTCATTTAGGTTTGGCTGGTGTAGGCCATCATTGTACATAGAATTTGTTCTTAACTGACTTGCCTAGTTAAATAAAGGTCCGTTTGTGTATTGGTTAGACTACAATTAGGGTAGTCTACTCCCGACCGTCAAGTTGTACAGCGTCACATTTTCCTAATGGAAATCCTGAGGGTTTCATTTTTCTTGCAATAGAAACACCAAAATATTAATCAAATGAATTAAGCACAATTTCTTAAAATCAATCCCATATTCTATGTTGTTACAAAAAAAGGTTTTAGATTCTCTAGTACAACCAATATTGAAGACTATCAAATGCTTCTCAAAGATGCCCTCTGGTGGTCAAACTAGCACTAACTAGCATGGCAACAATGGCTGACAATTAAATAACGTGCCATAGAATTCTGCGGCAGCCCGCAAGGTGTGCTGCAGTATGACGCAACTTTTACAGGAAGAACCACTGTTTGTACAGTACATATAGGTAGTGGTAAAGTGACTAGGCAACAGGATAGATAAGAGACAGTATGTGGTGAGTGTGAAAGCATGTGTGTGTGTGTGTGTGTGTGTGTTGGGGTGTCAGTGTAAGTATGTGTGGGTAGAGTCCAGTGTGTGTGCATAGAGTTAGTGCAAACAATGGTCAATGCAGGTAGCCATTTGATTAGTTATTTAGCAGTCTTATGGCTTATGGCTACCGCCGTGCGATAGCAGACAGAACAGTCTATGGCTTGGGTGGCTGGAGAAAGAAAGAAATGTGGGGCCTTCCTCTGTCACCACCTGGTGTAGAGGTCCTGGATGGCAGAACTCCATTGAGCATTCCTTTGACATGACAACCCATGAATGGCCTGCTCTGAAGTCGTCCTCTGCACGGATTATTAATCAGTCTTCCTGCTTTACTAAACCATACCACACGCCAAGTGACCACACCACTGAACTTGACCATGTTTGTTAGCAGCTACTGTAGGGCTGGGTATTGCCAGGGACCTCACAATACAATATTATCACGATACTTAGGTGCCGATAAGATATGTGTTGCGATTCGACTCTGTGATTTTGTGATTTGATGTTCCAAACAGTTACAGCCAAATAGCGGAAAAATAATATTGCGATATTATCAAAACGATACGATATATTGTTAAAAAAGAATGTTCCGATATGTAACTGTATCGATCTTTTTCCCACATCACTATTAGCAGCCTGAAATGTTGTGTGATTGAAAGTATTGTCGCCAGCTACTTGGTCCATGGTCACGTTGTTTCGCTATGTTTGTTTGTCTCTATTTCTCAATCTAATATTTGCCATAACATGCAGTTGCCAACATAACGTTTCAGTTATTTATTGTATTCGAGTTCTTTCCTACATGTATACAAGAGGCAGATGTTTTGTAAAGAAAGGGAATGTCAAACGGATCACCTTCACCTGACTATCTCACGGTCGTCATACCAGAAATCTCCACAGAGTAGCTGACAAAGTGAGCTTAGAGACATTAATAACAGAAATCCTCACTGGCAAACTGTTCAAGCAGATTAAGAAAATATCTGATAATGTAAAAAAAAATCGAGAGAAAAGCTCCAGAGAACAGCGGATAAAAAGATTACTGAAAGATTCAAATCTTTGTTTCATAGAATTTCCCCGAAATCTGTGGAACAACCGGAATGGAAGAATTTCAAATGCCATACAGCCTAGATGCTGAAATTGTAAACACACAGTACTTTTAAGGGCCAGCTGTGCTGCCCTATTCTGAGCCAATTGTAATTTGTAAGTACCTCTCTTTGTGGCACCTGACCACGCAATTGAATAGCAGTCCAGGTGTGACAACTAGGGCCAGTATGAACTGCCTTGTTAATAGTGCTGTTAAGAAGGCAGAGCAGTGCTTTATTATGGACAGACTTCTTAGCGAACTTAGCTACTGTTGTATCATATGTTTTGACCATGACAGTTTACAATCTAGGGGAACTCCAAGTAGTTCAGTCAATTTCCAAATCATTCATTACAATATTTAGCTGTTTAGGGTTTTGTGCCACTAACTGCAGCTCTTTGATGTCAGACCCCGATGGCTTGTCATTATTGATAGACAACAATATTTTTTCACCGCTTTCACACTCACTTTACAGAATTCAAAAGTACAATGCTTGTCTTTCATAATTTTGTCAGATATACTTGGATGTGTAGTGTCAGCTTTTGTTGCTGGCATGTCTAATGTTGCCAATGATTCATCTGATTCAATGAATGATGGAGTTTGCCTTTTTGCCCAAGATTTTATTTTAAGTGCTCCAAAGCTTTTTACCATCATTCTTTATATCCATTATTTTTGTTTCATAGAATAATTTCTTGTTCTTTTTATTTAGTTTAGTCACATGCTTACTCAATTTGCAGTACGTTTACCAATCGAATGTGCTGCCAGATTTATTTGCCCTACCTTTTGCCTCATCCCTCTCAACCATACAATTTTTCAATTCCTCATCAATCCAAGGGGTCTTAACAGTTTTTACAGTCATTTTCAAATAGAAAATGTAAAATATTGTCACATGTGCCGAATACAACAGGTGAAATGCTTACTCACGAGACCCTAACCAACAATACAGTTAAAAAAAAGAATAAGAGTAAGAAATACAAGTAACACGTAATTGGAGCAGCAGTAAAATAACAATAGCGACACTATATACAGGGGGGTACCGGTAAAGAGTCAATGTGCAAGAGCACCAGTTAGTCGAGGTTATTGAGGTAATATGTACATGTAGGTAGAGTTATTAAAGTGATTATGCATAGATGATAACAGAGAGTAGCAGTGGTGTAAAAAAGGGGGTGGGGAGAAATAAATAGTCTGGGTAGCCATTTGAATAGATGTTCAGGAGTCTTATGGCTTGGGTGTAGAAGCTGTTTAGAAGCCTCTTGGACCTAGACTTGGCGCTCCGGTACCGCTTGCCTTGCGTTAGCAGAGAGAACAGTCTATGACTGGGGTGGCTGGGGTCTGACAATTTTTAGGGCCTTCCTCTGACACCGCCTGGTATAGAGATCCTGGATGGCAGGAAGCTTGGCCCCAGTGATGTACTGGGCCGTATGCACTACCCTCTGTAGTGCCTTGCGGTCAGAGGCCGAGCAGCTGCCATACCAGGCAGTGATGCAACCAGTCAGGATGCTCTTGATGGTGCAGCTATAAAACCTTTTGAGGATCTGAGGACACAGGCCAAATTTTTTCCGTCTCCTGAGGGGGAATAGGTTTTGTCGTGCCCTCTTCACGACTGTCTTGGTGTGCTTGGACCATGTAAGTTTGTTGGTGATGTGGACACCAAGAAACTTGAAGCTCTCAACATGCTCCACTACAGCCCTGTCGATGAGAATGAATCCATGCTTGGTCCTCTTTTTCCTGTAGTCCACAATCATCTCCTTTGTTTTGATCACGTTGAGGGACAGGTTGTTATTCTGGCACCACACAGCCAGGTCTCTGACCTCCTCACTATAGGCTGTCTTGTCGTTGTCGGTGATCAGGCCTACCAGTGTTGTCATCGGCAAACTTAATGATGGTGTTAGTCGTGCCTGACTGTGCAGTCATGAGAGAACAGGGAGTACAGGAGGGGACTGAGCACGCACCCCTGAGGGGCCCCTGAGTTGAGCACTAGCATTGCGGATGTGTTGTTACCTAACCTTACTACCTGGGGGTGGCCCGCCAGGAAGTCGTAGGATCCAGTTGCAGAGGGAGGTGTTTAGTCCCAGGGTCCTTAGCTTATTGATGAGTTTTGAAGGCACTATGGTGTTGAACGCTGAGCTGTAGTCAATGAATATCATTCTCACATAGGTGTTCCTTTTGTCCAGGTGGGAAAGGGCAGTGTGGAGTGCAATAGAGATTGCATCATCTGTGGATCTATTAGGGCGATATGCAAATTGCAGTGGGTCTAGGGTTTCTGGGATAATGGTGTTGATGTGAGCCATTACCAGCCTTTCAAAGCACTTCATGGCTACCGACTTGAGTGCTACGAGTCGGTAGTTATTTAGGCAGGTTACCTTAGTGTTCTTGGGACTATGTTGGTCTGCTTAAAACATGTTGATATTACAGACTCGGACAGGGAGAGGTTGAACATGTCAGTGAAGACACTTGCCAGTTGGTCAGAGCATACTTGCAGTACACGTCCTGGTAATCCGTCTGGCCCTGAAGCCTTGTGAATGTTGACCTATTTAAAGGTCCTACTCACATCGGCCGCGGAGAGCGTCGATCACACAGTCTTCCCAGAACAGCTGGTGCTCTCATGCATGTTTCAGTGTTATTTGCCTCGAAACGAGCATAGAAGTAGTTTATCTATTCTGGTAGGTTCGTGTCACTGGGCAGCTTTCGGCTGTGCTTCTCTTTGTAGTCTAATGGTTTGCAAGCACTGCTACTGTCACACACTGACCTTAGAGAGCTGTTTTATTTCTCTATTTGGTTAGGTCAGGGTGTGATTTGTGGTGGGCATTCTATGTTGTCTTTCTTTGTTTTTGGCCAAGTATGGTTCCCAATCAAAGGCAGCTGTCTATTGTTGTCTCTGATTGGGAATCATACTTAGGCAGCCCTTTTTCCCACTTTCTGTTGTGGGATCTTGTTTTTGTTAGTTGCTGGTTTAGCGCTACAATACTTTACGTGTCGTTTTCTTGTTTTCTTGTTTTCTTTCTTGTTTTTTTGGAATTTAATAAATTCAAAATGTACGCCTACCACCCTGCACCTTTGTCTCATTCCGACGACAGCCGTAACAGCCACATCTTATGAGTGTTAGAGCCGGTGTAGTACGATTTGATCTTAGTCCTGTTGTAACGATGTACGCTGAGAGTCTGGAAACAAGTTCAGGGAGTGAATACATTTAATTAATAAATGAACAAAACAAGAAACACGCGCACCGACATAGAACAGGAACAATGACGACTGGGGAAGAAACCAAAGGGAGTGACATATATAGGGCAGGTAATCAAGGAGGTTATGGAGTACAGGTAAGTGTCATTATGCGCCTAACGCTGGTGACAGGTGTGCGCCCTAATGAGCAGCCTGGTGACCTAGAGGCCAAAGAGGGAGCACACGTATTGACGCTTTGCCTGTTTGATGGTTCGTCGGAGGGCATAGCAGGATTCTTATAAGCTTCCGGGTTAGAGTCCCACTCCTTGAAAGCAGCAGCTCTAGCCTTCAGCTCAGTGCGGATGTTGCCTTCAATTCATGGTTTCTGGTTGGGGTATGTACGTAGGGTCACTGTGGGGAAGACATCATCAATGCACTTATTGATGAAACCAATGACTGATGTGGTGTACTCCTCAATGCCATCTGAGGAATCCCAGAACATATCCAGTCTGTGCTAGCAAAACAGTGCTGTAGCTTAGCATCTGCTTCATCTGACCACTTTTTTTATTGATCTAGTCACTGGTGCTTCCTGCTATAACTTTTGCTTCCAGAGATTTGAGACTGGGACAGAGGTTCACCTTCCAGCAGGGCAATGCCCCTAAGAATTCTGCTAAAGCAACACTCAAGTGATTTAAGGGGAAACAATTAATGTCTTGGAATGGCTTAGTTAAAGCCCAGACCTCAATCCAATTGAGAATCTGTGGTATGACTTAAAGCTTGATGTATACAAGCGGAACCCATCCAACTTGAAGGAGCTGGATCAGTTCATCTTTGAAGAATGGACAAAAGTTCCAGTGGCTAGATGTGCCAAGCTTATAGAGACAAACCCCAAGAGACTTGCAGCTGTAATTGCTGCAAAAGGTGGTTCTACAAAGTATTGACTTTGGGGGGTGAATAGTTACGCGCGCTCAAGTTTTCCATTTTTTTGTCTTATTTCTTGTTTGTTTCATAATACAAAATATTTTGCATCTTCAAAGTGGTAGGCATGTTGTGTAAATCAAATTATACAAACCCCCCAAAAATGAATGTTAATTCCAGTTTGTAAGGCAACAAAATTGTCACGTTCCTGACCTGTTTTCTCTTGTTTTGTATGTCTTTATTGGTCAGGGCGTGAGTGTTGGGTGGGTAGTCTATGTTTTGTATTTCTAGGTTGGTTTTTGTGTTCGGCCTGGTATGATTCTCAATTAGAGACAGGTGTGTATCGTTTGTCTCTAATTGAGAGTCATACTAAGGCAGCCAGGGTTTCACTGGGGTTTTGTGGGTGTTTGTTCCTGTGTCCTCACAGGACGGTTGAAGGTTAGTCACATTTGTTGTTTTGTAGTTTTGTAGTGTCTTGTTTGCTGTTGTCATTAAAAGATGGCTTATTTCCCTCAATCCGCATCTTGGTCCTATCCATGCTCCTCCTCGTCTAAGGGGGAGAACAACAATGACTGCCTTTACAAAAATAGTAAAAATTCCAGGGGGGTGAATACTTTCACAATCCACTGTACTAGGGTTAGTTACAAACAGCACAGGAATGAAATCATCAACATGTATTGATCACATCTTTACTAATGCTGCAGAAAGTTGCTTTAAAGCAGTATCCAAATCCATAGGATGTAGTGATTACAATATAGTAGCTACTACAATATAGTAGCCATTCACCCTCTTGCTGCAGTCGTAGCTCTTCTTTATCAGCACCACGTCAGGAATATGACTAGGGTTCATCTTGTTCAGAAACTTGTCAGTAACATTGGAATTGGCAAAGTCATGTTGAGCAGGTGGCCCAGGTAGTTGCGACAGTGGTACTGCTGAGCCGTGTCCATCTCTGAGGTCTTCTGCACTCACACCTCAGCCAGGATGTGCTTATTGGACCTTATGCCTGCTCCCGCCCCCAGCTTCTGGTTCCTGATGACGTCAGTACCCATGACAATAAACTCCTCCAGTTGCCGTGGACTAACGAGGCTGTTGAATGGGTTGCGCCAGTATGTGCCTCTGTCCACCTCAGCAATCTGCAGGGTGTTGGGGTCGACGGGGTAGATAGTGCTGGTGACTCAGGCACACACACACGGCCCATGTTCCCCAGGCTCTGAGCCAGACTATAACTTGATTGGAGCTATAACTTGGAGATATAACTCTGAGCTATAACTTGATTGGAGGTAAATGACAATTGAAGGACAACCATTTCTGTAGCACTCCACCAATCAGGCCTTTATGGTAGAGTTGCCAGACAGAAGCCACTCCTCAGTAAAAGGCACATGACAGCCTGCTTGGAGTTTGCCAAAAGGCACCTAAAGGACTCTCAGACCATGAGAAACAAGATTATCTGGTCTGATGAAACCAAGATTGAACACTTTGGCCTGAATGCCAAGTGTCATGTCTGGAGGAAATCAGGCACCATCCCTACCGTGAAGCATGGTGGTGGCAGCATCATGGTATGGAGATGTTTTACAGCAGCAGGGACTGGGAGACATGTCAGGATTGAGGTAATGATGAACGGAGCAAAGTACAGAGTGATCCTTGATGAAAATCTGCTCTGTAGCGTTCAGGACCTCAGACTGGGGCGAAGGTTCACCTTCCAACAGGACAACAACCCTAAGCACACAGCCAAGACAATGCAGGAGTGGCTTCAGGACAAGTCTCTGAATGCCCTTGAGTGAACCAGCCAGAGCCCAGACTTGAATTCGATGAAACATCTCTGGATAGACCTGAAAATAGCTGTGCAGCGACCCTCCCCATTCAATCTGAAAGAGCTTGAGAGCATCTGCAGAGAAGAATGGGAGAAACTCTACAAATACAGGTGTGCCAAGTTTGTAGCGTCATACCCAAGAAGACTCGAGGCTGTAATCGCTGCCAACGGTGCTTCAACAAAGTACTGAGTAAAGGAGCTGAATACTTACACTACTGTTCAAAAGTTTGGGGTCATTTATACATTTTTTGTCCATTAAAATAACATCAAATTGATTAGAAATACAGTGTAGACATTGTTAATGTTGTAAATGACTATTGTAGCTGGAAACGACAGATTTTTTTATGGAATATCTACAAAGCTGTACAGAGGCCCCTTATCAGCAACCATCACTCCTGTGTTCCAATGGCATGTTGTGTTAGCTAATCCAAGTTCATCATTTTAAAAGGCTAATTGATCATTAGAAAACCTTTTTGCAATTATGTTAGCACAGCTGAAAACTGTTGTGATGATTACAGATGCAATAAAACTGATCTTCTTAGACTGGTTGAGTATCTGGAGCATCAACATTTGTGGGTTCGATTATAGGCTCAAAATGGCCAGAAACAAAGAACTTTCTTCTGAAACTCGTCAGTCTATTCCTGTTCTAAGAAATGAAGGCTATTCCATGCAAGAAATTGCCAAGAAACTGAAGATCTCGTACAACGTTGTGTACTACTCCCTTCACAGAACAGCGCAAACTGGCTCTAACCAGAATAGAAAGAGGAGTGGGAGGTCCCGGTGCAGAACTGAGCAAGAGGACAAGTACATTGGAGTGTCTAGTTTGAGAAACAAACGCCTAACAAGTCCTCAACTGGCAGCTTCATTAAATAGTACCTGCAAAACACCAGTTCCAATGTCAACAGTTTAGAGGCGACTCCGGGATGCTTTAGGAAATAAATGTTGATCATTTAGTATGCCCAACTGTTGTCTGCGAAGCTCTCAAAGAATATATGAGAGGTTGTATGATGTCTTACTCTTCCCCAAAGAAAAAGAAGACCATAACAAATTAGAAATAGTAGAACAGAAATTTCACAACTTAGAAAGAAAACAGTTAGATAGAAATGCTAGCACACTTCAACAGTTGATACTTTAAAGCTTGAATATAACTGATCTGCAGAGATTGCTGCCATGGAATCAAAGCAACAATGTGTTTAGCAAGGTGTAAATTCACCTTTAATTTATTAGCAAATTAAAGAGTAAGAGGAATGTACCATCCAAATCCCAGATGGTAGCATAACAATGGATTCTTCTGAAATCAGCTCAGTCTTTAATAAAACATTTTATCACACACTGTATCAATCCAAAAAACAGAAGTTCAAAGGAGGATATAGACAATTTCCTTAAGGCCATTTTACCAATAAGTGAACAAGAGAAAATGTATATTGATAAAAACCCCAGGTGAATTGTTGGAGGCCATCAATAATCTCCAAAATGGGAAATCTCCTGGTACTGATGGATTCCCAGTGGAATTGTATAGACACTTTCATCCCAAATTACTAAAGCCTATGTTACTTATGCTCATAGCATCTTGACAGAAAAATGTACTTCCCTAGTCACTGTTTGGCTATAATCACCCTACTTTAAAAGAAGATAAGGATCCATTGTCATGCAGATCCTTCCAACCAGTATTCCTATTGAATGTGGATTACAAAATCATTGCTATCGTATTGGCTTTTTGTATAGAAACAGTAATACAAAAATAAATTTACTCAGATCAAAAATGGTTTATACGTTTTTCCATATAATTCATCATACTAAGAACTCAAACTCTCCAAAAGTGGCAGTATCAATAGATGCTAAAAAGCATTTGATAGGGTGTCACGTTCCTGACCTGTTTTCCTTTTTTCTTGTATTTATTTAGTTGGTCAGGGCGTGAGTTGGGTGGGTTGGTCTGTGTGTTTTTCTATGTTGGGGTTTTTGTGTTCGGCCTGGTATGATTCTCAGTCAGAGGCAGCTGTAGATCGTTTGTCCCTGATTGAGAATCATACTAAGGCAGCCGGGGTTTCACGTGTGTTTTGTGGGTGGTTGTATCGCGTGTCTGCATTCGTGCCACACGGGACTGTTTGTCGATTGTTTCATGGTGTTCTTTTGTTTCGTGTTCAGTTTCGATTCATTAAATAATCATGGACACTAATCACTCCGCATATTGGTCTGATCCTTCTCGCCTCTCCTCCTCGTCCGAGGAGGAGGATTACGACGATCGTCACATAGGGTGGAATGGGCAAGTTTGGTTTTGGTGTTGTATTTCTTTCCTGGATTGAGCTATTGTACAAATCCCTGAAACATCTATACAAACAAATTGACAGATCTCTGAATCATTTAAGTTATCAAGAAGGACAAAACAGGGATGCTCTTTGTCTAGTTATGTATTTCCTTTGCCAGAACCCCTAGCGTCAATAATTATAACTCATGGCTCAATCTGGGGCATAGAGATTGGTGATCAACATGTGATATCATTGTATGCAGATGTCATTTTACTTTATTTATCTGAACAAGAACATTCTCTATAATTTATTTGACTACTGTTGGACACATATGGTTCGGTATCAGGATTCAAAGTGAATTGGGAGAACTAAAATAATTCCTCATTTCTAATTATGACTTCTCAAGTTTAGAAAGTCAATTTAAGTGGAAATAGACAAAGACACATGTGAAATATCTTGGTGTACTGATACCATCCATTCTGGAAGAGGCATATACATTTTATCATTTTCCTTTTAGATCAAATTGAATCTGATGTTCAGAGATGGAGATCTTTCCCTATTTCTATGTTAGGTAGGGTCAAAATCAAAATTAATATACTACCAAGGTTGATGTATTTATTCCAGGCTCTGCCAGTTTAAATTCCAACCAACTTTTTGAATAAATAAACGGCCTGCTCTCCAACTTTATTTGGAATGGAAAGATCTAAAGAGTCAATTTGACTGTTTTAGACTTACCCTATAAAGCTGAAAGTCTTGAACTACCTCTTGTAAAGATGTATTACTGGGCTGCACAACTGCGTTCACTTAAACAATGGACAGCAGACTATCCTTGTGCATGGAGGAGTATCAAAGCAATACATGTTTTACCTTATGATCTCAAATATATTCACCAATTTGGGTCCAATGTGTTGAAGAAAAAAACAGACCATCCAATGATTCTCAATTCCATTCGTATTTGGGAAAATTTACCTAAATTCATGAGGTGGAGAGAATTGATATCGCCAGATACCCCTATTTGGAATAACCCCACCTTACCTCCAGTGTTGACAACACCTTTAAGTCTTGATTCCAAAGTGGCATCATGAATTTTGAACATGTGTACTATGAAGGATCTCTACTGTTATTCAATCAATTACAAAAAATATTTGGATTATCCAAGGTAAATTTTTTAAGTACTTAAAAACAAATCATATCAAATTGTGTTGGTCACATACACATATTTAGTAGATGTTATTGCGGGTGTAGTGAAATGCTTGTGTTCCTAGCTCCAACAGTGCAGTAGTATCTAACAGTGGGGTAGTATCTAAAAATGATTCACAACAATATACACATCTAAAAATTAAATAATGGAATTAAGAAATATAAATATTCGATTGAGCAATGTTGGAGTGGAATTGACAAAAATATAGTAGAATAGAATACAGTATATACATTATTTAAACATTATTAAAGTGGCTTGTGTTCCATTCCATTATTAAAGTGGCCAGTGATTCCAAGTCTATGTATATAAGGCAGCAGCCTCTAAGGTGCAGGGTTGTGTAACCGGCTAGAAGCCGGCTAGTGATGGCTATTTAACAGTCTGACGACCTTAAGATAGAAGCTGTTTTTCAGTTTGCCGTCAGTAATGTGTACGCTGAGGAGCTTTCCACCTTCTTCACTGCGGTCCCGCTGATGTGAATAGGGGCATGATCCATAAACACTCCAGCCAGCTCTTCTGCGCATGCTCTGAGGACGTGGCTAGGGATGCAGTCTGCACCAGCAGCCTTGTGAGGGTTAACACGTTTAAATGTTTTACTCAGGTCGGCCATGGAGAACCAGAGCCCACAGTCCTTGGGAGTCGGCCATTACAGTGGCACTGTGTTATCCTCAAAGCAGGCGAAGAAGGTGTTTGGCTTGTCCGGGAGCAAGACGTCAGTGTTCGCGACGTGGCTGGCTTTCCCTTTGTAATTCGTGATTGTCTATAGACCCTGCCACATATGTCTCGTGTCTGAGCCGTTGAATTTCGACTTCACTTTGTCTCTGTACTGACATTTTGCCTGTTTGATTACCTTACGGAGGGAATAACTACACTGTTTGTATTCCACCATATTCCTAGTCACCTTGCCATGGTTAAATGAGGTGGTTCGTGCTTTCAGTTTTGCGCGGATGTGGCTTCTATCCATGGTTTCTGATTTGAGTAGGATTTAATAGTCACAATTGGAACAACATCCGCAATACACTTTCTGGTGTTATTCTCAGAGGCTACCCAGAACATATCCCAGTCCGCGTGATCAAAACAATCTTGAAGCATGGATTACGATTGGTCAGACCAGCATTGAATAGACCTTAGCATGGGTACTTCCTGTTTGAGTTTCTGCCTATAGGAAGGGAGCAGCAAAAAGCAGTATGGCTGAATGGACGGGGACAGTATATCCAGAGAGAGCCATGTTTCCGTGAAACAGAGTATGTTACAATCCCTGGTGTCGATCTAGAAGGAGATCCTCACCCTGAGCTCATCTACTTTATTATCCAGAGACTGAACATTACCGAGTCATATACTCAGAAGTGGTGGAGGGTGTGCACGCCACCTGAGTCGGACTACAATCCACTCCGTATATCTTGAATCCGCCAGGGGTGTTTTGGAGCAGCCTCTGGAATAATTTTAATTGCCCTGGGGGGTACGAACATAGGATCCAATTTGGGAACGTTTTATTTCTGGTTGTAATGCTGGTGAGTTACTGGCACTCTGATATCCAAAACGTATTTCCCGCTGTGTGTAATAACACAAAACAAATTCTGGGCTAATAATGTAAGCAATAACACACAAAAAAATAAAAATACTGCAAAGTTGCTTAAGAGCTAGAAGCAGAGCACCATATCTGTCGACGTGATCTTATCTGTCTTATCTTACAACTCAGAAATATTTTTGAATTACCAAAAGAAGATGATTTCCAAGTTATATCAAGGGTTGATTGAAACTCTACCTGATGTTTCAGAACCTATAAGGAAAAAATGGGAAACAGATCTAAAGTAAGAAATTGAGGAGAATCATTGGTCACAGATACTATATTTGAAATGAACAATCTAGCTATCTACCATTAGAGAATTTGTTCTTAACTGACTTGCCTAGTTAAATAAATAAAATGGATGGAGTATCTTGGCAAAGGAGAAATGCTCACTAACAGGGATGTATATACATTTGTGCACAACATTTTATTGAAATAAGCTTTTTATGGGTATGGAACATTTCTGGGATCTTTTATTTCAGCACATGAAACATGGGACCAACACTTTACATGTTGCGTTTAAGTTTTTGATCAGTGTATATTATAAAGTTAAACAAAACCCCAGAAAATTGGGAAACCATATGTTGATCACCTTGGGGAATGTGTTGTACAGTGGGAGTTTTGTCTTTGTTTTGTGTTGTTTGTGGGGCGCTGTGGAAAAACAATAAAAAATAGTTGTAAAAAAAAAAAAAAAAACAATAACAATAACAATAATGTGGCGTAATGACAGTGCAGCATTTTTCTTCTTTCCAGGAAGCGCAGAGCCAACTGCAACAAGGACGGGGCAAATTCAGCACATTGAAATTCCCGCGAAGACATATTTAACGGCTTTAGAATGCAATTTGTGCACACGGTAAATTAATATGGATTTGAGGTGAAGGGTTTATGTTAATTCATTAAATGTCTTTGGTTTGGAAAAGCTGCAAGAAGCAAATATTTGGAATCTTTTCATCATATTGCTTAGCTATTTACTGATAAAATATCGACATCCCATTTGAATAGTGAGTATACTTTTATGGCAGTCAATAGCATTGTCAATGTCATGCCTAAGGGTAGGCCTAAGCACTGTGAATATTTTTCCTGATAATTATCAGATTCTATATGTGACCAACCAGGGTTAGTCTCCTGCGTGCCACAAGACTGTGTTAGTTCCCTGAGCTAAAGCTTAGACATTCACTCGGGGAGCTAACACAAGTCAGGTTTCAGACAAGATTTCTCATCATGCAATCGGGTTTACAGACCATCTCTGATGCATACCTGATGGTGTTTCAATAGACAGTATTAAATATGATTGGATTTAAATGACGAAGTGTCTACAGAGCACAAGCACATCAACAAGTTACAAACATGTATGAGTGTTGAAATACTGTGCTATAATACTGTAATGCTGCGACAATAAATTGTCCCAAACAACAGTGACAAATGTCCCACTATTATAACTATGACCTCTAAAAACCTCTCACTTATAATTTGCGCCTTCAGGAAATGAGCAAGCCCTGTTGTTATTTTGATGAAACGGGCAAAGTGGCAATTTCACATCTGGGTAGTAACCGGTGTAAATTATTCACGATCCTCATCTGCACCTAATTTGCTTAATAACATATTGTGCCGGGAAGCACAGGGGAAGTGTCACTTTGGAAAAATGAGGGCGAACCCAATAAGATGGCACTTTCTTAAAGCAAAGGAAAATAATAGGTCATTTCTGGTGTTCTACTGTATAACGTCCTCACTTTTCAATGTGAATTGGTCATGTTCCTCTTTCTCGTCAAATTTTAAACATCACTTTTCAATGCAGATTGGTCAGATTTGGCTAGTAATAGTGTTCCATCTGTGTGTTATGCTCATTGATTAATTTTTCAAAAGCACTATAAGGTATTATGTGCATTGTGTACAAAGAGATGGGCACAGTGGGCATAGACTGACTGGGCGGCAGGTAGCCTATAGTGGATAAGAGCGTTGGAACAGTGACTGAAAGGTCGCTGGTTCAAATCTCTTCGCCAACTATGTGAAAAATTGGTAGATGTGCCCTTGAGCAAGGCACTTAACCCTAAGTCGCTCTGGATAAAAGCGTCTGCTAAAATGTACAAATGTAAACTTTTCACAGGGAGGGCGCACTAAAACAGCATATTTTGCCAGGGGAGGTCATCTCTATTTAGTAGCCTTGTTATAAGAAAAGGACACTCTACCCATCAGCAAGGATCTTCATGTCTTTTCACATGGGAAGCTTAACACCCTCACAATGCTTACCCCCCCCCCGCACTCTCGGTTGGAAGTCGAACAACAGCTGTTGCTCCAAATTTCGATTTAACCACCAATAATTCTCGCCTTTGGCTGAGGCAGGCTGGTGGAAGGACTGGGGGACACAATAGACAGGACCTGCGAGGATCTTGGCCGGAGCGCCACAGGAATATGTGCTGCATCCTGGCAACGCTCGGACAGATCTGCCTCGGAGCCACACAGAGAGGCTCAAGGGAGAGGAGGGGGAAGAGGGAGGGGGTAGAGGGGAGGAAAACACAAGCTTGCTCAGCCTCCTAGACAACGAGGCACAGCCTTGCCACTTGTGCTCGTCTAATGCACTCAATTCTCAACACACAGAGCCGAGTGGTTGGAGGGGGAAATTGTCATAGGGCTGTTTTCCACAAAGGACATCCCTGTCCTCTACACATTGTTGTGGCTCTCTAATGTGCCATCATGAGAATGCCAAGGCAAGTGAGAATGGGATACATTAGACAATGTAGGCTAGTGGATGAGCAGTTTGGTAATCTTCTTTTTTGTGTAAGTGACATACGGTATGCCACTTACCAAAAAAAACAGATTACCAAACTGCTCATCCACTAGCCTACATTGCCTAATGTGTCCCATTCTCACTTGCCTTGGCATTCTCATGATGGCGCATAAGAAGACAGGTGATTAAATTAGATTGATGGAGTCTATAACATTTCCATTTTAGTCCATACTCATATCCAGAGGGACTTGCAGGACCGATTAGGGATAAGTGCCTTGCTCACGGGAATATCGACAGATTTTTCACCTAGTCGGCTCGGGGATTCGAACCAGCGTTCTATCCGTTACTGGCCAAACACTCTCTAGGCTACCTACCGCCCCAGGTAAAAAGATTCTACAGTATTTACAAAACTATTAAAACATATGGACTATGTGAAGAAGCAACTTGTTGGCTAATAGAAAAACATTCAGTGAAGCTGCCCACAACAATTAGGCCTACAGAGAAAACATTAGAAGCATGCCACATGTCACTAATAAAGTAGGCTAGGATACTCCCTCAATAGCAAATGTCGCATTTCCAATCACGGGGGTTGCCTGTGAGGGCTAACACGGCTTAACTTCGATGGCCTGAACACGTTGTAGATGCGGATTAACCACTAATACTTAATCAACTTTACGCAAAGTCCTCCTGTCAGAGTGCGATTTACAATGCGTCAATAAGCTCGGCGGTTAGAGTCACAAGGTGCATCAAGAGACACGGACGAATTGCTGCATCAGAGAAGCAATGATAGGGAACATATTCATAATGTAGCCTTAATTGGGTTTACAAGCACTTGGAGCTATACTAGTGAGACAAACCTCGAAATTGCTTGATGACTAAGGCCACCAACATTATGACAGTCAAGTCCCACACTAATCGCTTGGTCTACGCTGCCACTTTTTTGGCATGTGATGTCAAATCTCGGATCCACGCAATATGTAAGGGTTCTACAATAGCCTATATAAAAAGCGCGCGCATCTCTAGAAGAGGTGCGCGCTAACCTAATATATGCTACATGATAATGCAATAGCTATTACACTAATGGCACCTGCCATTTCTCCAGCAAAATTAAAATAGCCTACCTTGTTGAATCAGAAGAATGGTCATTCCGGTCAGCAAAACCCAGAACATAGGATTCTTCATGGTGATTTGACGGGTCGTTTATCTGTGTAGTAGTAGAAGATGGTGTTGTCGCTCGGATATAGGCTACTACAAACGCAAATCCTGGGAAAAGTGAAGTGTACCAGACTATGTCCCGGGTCCCTCTGACTGTAAAGCAGCCACCAACACAAGCAGTACCAAGTCCCTCCTTCACTAATGTATTGGTCGTGATTTGTAAGAGGTTGCTTGGATAGGCTTCCAGTGGCGTACAAAGACGCTGCTGTCCAGGAGCCTCATTTATCAAAGGTGCGTGCGCACAAACATACTCTAAATCTTGTGTGCGCCAGTTTTCCCGCAAAGGTTGGTTTTTATCAGTTTTGTACTTGAAGGGAAGTGTACATATCTCCACGCCAATCTCACACTATTCGTCCGCACAACTTCTAGAAGGTTTATCAGCTGTATTGCAAGCAAATATGCTTATTGTTCGTTTGGGGGAAATGGGAGGTGTTTGATGGACAGGGGATTATAAAAATTTTAGGCAAAAACATTAAAACGTAGGCGTAATGATTAAACAGATGCATTCGACATTGGTAGATCGCATAGCAGGATGTCGTCTAATATTTATTGTACTTTTATTACAGCCTATATGCCTAAATCATAATCATATTGCAGGACATGTCTCTCCTTTGCTGACATAATTGGTTTAAATTATTCCGGATACACAACAAATTGATTAATTGGTCATTCAATACCCAAGCATGCTCTAAAGTAAATAGACGGGTAGCATAGACAGTAGCCTATGTGACAATATGGGTAGGTTACAGAAATGCTGTGCGATATTAGGAGCGCGACATCATAGCCTAGTCTATTTCATTTCAGAGCCTAAAGTATACTTACCAAGGCAGGAGATAGAAACACAATCATGTATTGATAAACAAAATATTGAACAACAATTCGTATTTTGCATAGAAGTGTAGAGTGTAGCATCTACTTTTAAATTGTTCTAAAGGACAATCAATCATGCAGAATGCGCGGCCAGTGTTTGGCACAATAAGGCGGCATGCATTGTTTGTTGGGAAAAGTCACTGCCACATTCTTCCCACACCTCTACAGAAATGTGATCAAATTTGCTATTGGCTTTCTTTTAGGAACTATCAGGTAGTGGTGCGCAGGTTGACTCATAACTGATTCATAACCTGCAGTCCCCACGGATATATATCCGTAGGGTTGAATAAAGAAAAACCAATACATAAAAATCTATATATCTATAGGCTACATTGAGGTTTTTCTTTAATTATTTTCAGGCTATCTGGCATTGATGCGTAAGCCTAAGCTTTGGGGCCTAACTTTACGCGCCCCAAATAGCCTACATCCAAACGCTTTTGGAAACAGGCAGAAAAAGTTAACGTAGTTACACTGAGGCAAAAAGGACAATGTCGGAGTTTCATTCAATAAGAGGAAAGCTGCGATACGGAGAGCTGAAAACAACGAGAAGAGAGGTCCAGAAAAGTCATGTTTGAGAATGATTTGGTGAAGTGGTAAAAGAGGATGATGATTGCAGTGCCTATACGTGTGATGGTTGTGAGGTGCTATACAAATTCGACTGTCACAAGATGTGACTTCAAATAGGCATATGGCACGTCAAGGGAACTGTAGCCTCCTATTTAGATTGGTTAAATGGAAACTGAAATCTGGACACTGACTGTATGTCTATAACCTATTGTATTTTCTCCCTGCTCCCTAAACGTATTTGCTCCAAGAAATAAACAGAGATGACAGAGAAAACATTACCGATGTCAACTCATTTGAATAATTTATTCTATAATATTATTCTGGTGAGCAAATGTTTATTTAGTCTTCTGTGGCAACATATAAAATGACGGAAGAGAAGCTGCATGTATTTACTTATAGACAAGTTGACTAACAAATACCCTGCCAAAATTTCTGAAATTATTAACAGAAACATATCGAAATTGGGCAAAAGAATATCCTGCACCCCTTGTCAAAAAATCGTTCTGCTGTCTCTGACTGTAGCCTACAGTACAGCGCCTTTTCTATATTTGTCGGTTAGGGTCGGGTGATGGCCTCAGTTTTTCACTTCATCACATATGTGGGCGGTTGCAGATGGGTTAATAGCAATTGCAGGAGCAGCTGACCCTTGCACCACTAGGGGAGACTGGGGATGGTAACACGTTTCACCTTTTCGTCAGTTTCTCAGAGATCATTTATGGTAGTGTATTCAAAACTTGATACAAACAATATACATATGTCCTTTACAAATTGGCGTGGTTATTATATATGTAAATCAAACTGTAAATGCATAGTGTTGTCTTAAATACAAGGAGTGAAGTGTTACAATTTACCCCATGGTCTGGGTTAGTTGTAACAGTGAGGTGAATTGTAAAATAATGAAAAAGTGCATAAATCATGACATTCAACTAATTATTGGATGCCTTTATTGAGACCATGAGAGCAACATTGCCATGTTTAACATTTTGTTTGGCAGAAAAATTAATAAATTTACCCTCCACTAAATGGTCTTTCTCAACCAAACGACAACTAGGCTAGACTAAACACCTGGATGTTTGTGGTGTGTGTCTGTGTGTGTGTGTCACTGAATGTTGGACATGTTCACATTCAGTACCACAGTTGTGACAGTGGTACTGTTTGGCTGTCCTGGGATACATGCTTGGTGGGCCCATAATATGCATTCCCAGCACTGCACACAGACCTCCTTGGACTCGGAATTGTTAAAGTGCTCCATGTACACAATGCAGAAGTTTTCCTTGTTGGAGGAATCGGAATCTTATGGTTCAATCTGCTTTGTTTTGGATTTTTTCTTGAGCAGGACAGTTTTTGTTGTTGTTCAGTGTGGTTTGTCTTGGCTTGCTTCTTTCCAGCTGTTTTTTAAGGCAGGGCCATTTTTGTTGTTGTTGAGTGCTTAACTTTTGATGCACTTCTTCCAATGCCTGCTTGACAGGTTTATCCACCAAAATCACAGTTGTTCTCCTCTTCCTACCCCTTGTTGTAATTTTCCAAGGCCCTGCTTTTTGGAAGGGGCGTACATCAACTGGGTTAAAATCAGAAGAGTAATCTGCTGTTTCCCAGCCACAGCCTGATACTGTACATGCGGGGTGGTGCCCTGTGAAGTGGCTGGAGAGGTGGGCTGGGAGGCAGCTGGAGAGGTGGGCCGGAGAGCAGTGGGCATAAATAATAAGCTCTCTCAACCCCTTTCTCTCTTTGCAGAATCTGTACAGAGTCACATGACATATGCCATACAACCCAAAACCGTTAGCATTACTAACTTGCATGAAATATCTCTACACAGACTAGTTATTAACTTGCTATAAGTTTTGTGAATGGAACTATGAAGCAGTTCATGCCATCACAAAGACACATTTGGTCAAAATATTTACTTTCTTACTTCAAAATCAGATTTATGTCAATAGAATCTGCAGAGTTTATCACAGGGACTTTTTCATATAAGGGTTCAGGACTAAACTGATCTTGTTCATTGACTACAGCTCAGCATTCCACACCATAGTGCCTTCAAAGCTCATCACTAAGCTAAGGACCCTGGGACTAAACACCTCCCTCTACAACTGGATCCTGGACGTCCTGACGCGCCACCCCCAGATGGTAAAGGTAAGTAACAACACATTCGCAACGCTGATCCTCAACACGGGTGCCCCTCGGGGGTGCGTGCTCAATTCCCTCCTGTACTCCCTGTTCACTCATGACTGCACGGCCAAGCATGACTCCAACACCGTCATTAAGTTTGCCGGTGACACAACAGTGGTAGGTCTGATCATCGACAACGACGAGACAGCCTATAGGGAGGAGGTCAAAGACCTGACCGTGTGGTGCATGGACAACAACTTTTCTCTCAATGTGATCAAGACAAAGGAGATGAATGTGGACTACAGAAAAAGGAGGACCGAGCACGCCTCCATTGTCATCGACGGGGCAGTAGTGGAGCAGGTTGAAAGCTTCAAGTTCCTTGGCGTGCACATCACCAACAAACTAACATGGCCCAAGCAAACCAAGACAGTCGTGAAGAGGGCACGACAAAACCTATTCCCCCCCGAGCACACAGCCATGCAATCTCCATAGACAAACATTGGCAGTAGAATGGCCTTACTGAAGAGCTCAGTGACTTTCAACATGGCACCATCACAGGACGCCACCTGTCCAACAATTCAGTTCATAAATGGTCTGTATTACAACCAAAATCCTCACTACAGAGTTCCAAACTGCCTCTGGAAGCAACGTCAGCACCAGAACTGTTCGTTGGGAGCTTTATGAAATGGAATTCCATGGCCGAGCAGCCGCACAGAAGCATAAGATCCCCATGCACAATGACAAGAGTTGGTTAAAATAAAGCTCACAGTAAAGATCACTGCCATTGGACTTTGGAGCAGTGGAAATGCGTTTTCTCGAGTGATGAATCACGCTTCACCATCTGACAGCCCGACGGATACAGTGGGGCAAAAAAGTATTTAGTCAGCCACCAATTGTGCAAGTTCTCCCACTTAAAAAGATGAGAGAGGCCTGTAATGTTCATCATAGGTACACCAACTATTACAGACAAAATGAGAAAAGAAATCCACAAAATCCCATTGTAGGATTTTTAATTAATTAATTTGCAAATTATGGTGGAAAATAAGTATTTGGTCAATAACAAAAGTTTCTCAATACTTTGTTATATACCCTTTGTTGGCAATGACAGAGGTCAAACATTTTCTTTAAGTCTTCACAAGGTTTTCACACACTGTTGCTGGTATTTTGGCCCATTCCTCCATGCAGATCTCCTCTAGAGCAGTGATGTTTTGGGGCTGTTGCTGGGCAACATGGACTTTCAACTCCCTCCAAAGATTTTCTATGGGGTTGAGATCTGGAGACTGGCTAGGCCACTCCAGGACCTTGAAATGCTTCTTACGAAGCCACTCCTTCGTTGCCCGGGCGGTGTGTTTGGGATCATTGTCATGCTGAAATACCCAGCCACGTTTCATCTTCAATGCCCTTGCTGATGGAAGGAGGTTTTCACTCAAAATCTCACGATACATGGCCCCATTCATTCTTTCCTTTACACGGATCAGTCGTCCTGGTCCCTTTGCAGAAAAACAGCCCCAAAGCATGATGTTTCCACCCCCATGCTGCACAGTAGGTATGGTGTTCTTTGGATGCAACTCAGGATTCTTTGTCCTCCAAACACGACGAGTTGAGTTTTTACCAAAATGTTCTATTTTGGTTTCATCTGACCATATGACATTCTCCCAATCTTCTTCTGGATCATTCAAATGCTCTCTAGCAAACTTCAGACAGGCCTGGACATGTACTGGCTTAAGCAAGGGGACACGTATGGCACTGCAGGATTTGAGTCCCTGGCGGCGTAGTGTGTTACTGATGGTAGGCTTTGTTACTTTGGTCCCAGCTCTCTGCAGGTCATTCACTAGGTCCCCCCCGTGTGGTTCTGGGATTTTTGCTCACCGTTCTTGTGATCATTTTGACCCCACGGGGTGAGATCTTGCGTGGAGCCCCAGATCGAGGGAGATTATCAGTGGTCTTATATGTCTTCCATTTCCTAATAATTGCTCCCACAGTTGATTTCTTCAAACCAAGCTGCTTACCTATTGCAGATTCAGTCTTCCCAGCCTGATGCAGGTCTACAATTTAGTTTCTGGTGTCCTTTGACAGCTCTTTGGTCTTGGCCATAGTCGAGTTTGGAGTGTAACTGTTTGAGGTTGTGGACAGGTGTCTTTAATACTGATAACAAGTTCAAACAGGTGCCATTAACCTTTCACGAGTATCTACCCCGGGTCCGGGAGCACCCCCCACCCCCCCACACTGAGTAGCATCGCTAGCATAGCGTCACAATTAAATAGTAGCATCTAAATATCATTAAATCACAAGTCCAAGACACCTAATGAAAGATACAGATCCCGTGAATAAAGCCACCATTTCAGATTTTTTAAATGTTTTACAGGGAAGACAAAATATGTAAATCTATTAGCTAACCACGTTAGCAAAAGACACCATTTTTCTTTGTCCACCATTTTCTCTCTCCACCAGTAGCTATCACCAATTCGGCCAAATAAAGATATTGATAGCCACTAACCAAGAAAAAACCTCATCAGATGACAGTCTGATAACATATTTATGGTATAGGATAGGTTTTGTTTCAAAAATGTGCATATTTCAGGTATAAATCATAGTTTACAATTGCACCCACCATCACAACTCGACTAGAATAAATACACAGAGCAACGTGTATTACCTAATTACTAATCATAAAACATTTCGTAAAAATACACAGCATACACTAATTGAAAGACACAGATCCTGTGAAAACAGACAATATTTCAGATTTTCTAAGTGTCTTACAGCGAAAACACAATAAATCGTTATATTAGCATACCACATGTGCAAACATTACCAGAGCATTGATTCTAGCCAAAGAGAGCGATAACGTAAATATCGCCAAAATGTATTAATTTTTTCACTAACCTTCTCAGAATTCTTCAGATGACACTCCTGTAACATCATATTACAACATACATATAGAGTTTGTTCGAAAATGTGCATATTTAGCCACCAAAATCATGGTTAGACAATGACAAAAGTAGCCCAACTGGTCAGAAAATGTCGTGCGCCATATTAGACAGTGATCTAGTCTTATACATAAATACTCATAAACTTGACTAAAAAATATAGGGTGGACAGCGATTGATAGACAATTTAATTCTTAATACAATCACGGAATTACATTTTTTAAATTATCCTTACTTTTCAATACAGGTTGCGCCAAGCGAAGCTACACCTAACAAAATGGCGGAACGTGCGTTTAACATTTTTCTACAGAACAACGATTTATCATCTTAAATATTTCTTACTATGAGGTGATCTTCCATCAGAATCTTGGGCAATGTATCCTTTCTTGGGTCTAATCTTCTTTTGGTCGAAAGATGTCCTCTTGTCTGTCGAAATGCCCACTAACGTACGACCGGGACCCCGAAATGTGCCCAGCGCTTCAAAGTGCACAACAAAGCAATGCCTCAAAATCGCACTAAACGGATATAAATTGCCATAAAACGGTTCAAATTAACTACCTTATAATGCTGTTAACACCTATAACTAGTAAAAACATGACCGGAGAAATATTACTGGCTAAACTAAAGCTTGGAAGGAGGCGAGTGCGATGTCCTTCGCACGCCAGGCGCAGGCAGCCAAAGGAAGTTACTTCCGGTATTTGGTGATTTATAGAGGCACTGATTGCGCAATCGACTCCATTCAAAGCGTCATCACGTACTGACATCCAGGGGAAGACGTAAGAAGTGTCTGTTTCTCCATAGCATTTACACGGACCTTTAAACTGACTCCAGATCAGGGGTCAAGATGTCTGAAATCTGACTCCCTATCATGAAAAGTGCTGTAGATTGAGTTCTGTTTCACTCAGAGACAAAATTCCAACGGCTATAGAAACTAGAGAGTGTTTTCTATCCAATAATAATAATAATATGCATATTGTACGAGCAAGAATTGAGTACTAGGCAGTTTAATCTGTAGAGCAAATTATGCTAATGCGAAACAGCACCCCCTATAGTTGCAAGAAGTTAATACAGGTAACGAGTGGAGGACAGAGGAGTCTCTTAAAGAAGAAGTTATAGGTCTGTGAGAGCCAGAAATCTTGCTTGTTTGTAGGTGACCAAATACTTATTTTCCACCATAATTTGCAAATAAATTAATTTAAAATCCTACAATGTGATTTTCTGGATTTTTTTCCCTCGTTTGTCTGTCATAGTTGAAGTGTAGCTATGATGAAAATTACAGGCCTCTCATCTTTTTAAGTGGGAGAACTTGCACAATTGGTGGCTGACTAAATACTTTTTTCCCCCACTGTATATCTGGGTTTGGCGGATTCCAGGAGAACACTACCTGCCCCAATGCATAGTGGCAACTGTAAAGTTTGGTCTGGGGCTGTTTTTCGCGCTAGGCCCCTTAGTTCCATTGAAGGGAAATCTTTACGCTACAACATACAATGACATTATAGACGATTCTGTGCTTCCACCTTTGTGGAAACAGTTTGGAAACAGCCCTTTCTGTTGCAGCATGACAATGCCCGAGTGCACAAATCAAGGTCCATGCAGAAATGGTTTTTCGAGATTAGTGTGGAAGAACTTGACTGGCCTGCACTGAGCCCTTACCTAAACCCCATCGATCACCTTTGCTATGAATTGGAACACCAACTGCGAGCCGGAACTAATCGCCCAACATCAGTACCCGACCTCACTAATGCTCTTGTGGCTGAATGGAAGCAATTCAGTCCCTGCAGCAATGTTCCAACATCTAGTGGAAAGCATTCCCAGAGGCTGTTATAGCAAAGGGAGACAAACTCCATATTAATGCCCATGATTTTGAAATGAGATTTTCAACAAGCAGGTGTTCACGTACTTTTGGTCATGTAGTGTATACTCAGCATTTATGGACCTACTTAAAACCCTTCAGCTCAAAAACAGCTTTGCTCTTTTCCTGAGTTTACTTGTGTTAGTGGAGAACAGTATGTAAACAGTGGCATAGAACAGTTTCACAGGGCCCTGCTAGGTTCGAGCAAGGTCCCAGCCCAACCCCAAAAAATATACACTGAGTGAACCAGACATTATGAACAGTTTCCTAATATTGAATTGTACCCCTTTTGCCCTTGGTACAGCCTCAATTTGTCAGGGCACGGAATATACAAGACGTTGAAAGCGTTCCACAGGGATGCTGGCCCATGTTGACTCCAATGCTTCACACAGTTGTGCCAAGTTGGCTGGATGTCCTTTGGGTGGTGGACCATTCTTGATGCACCTGTCACCTACTACCATACCCCGTTCAAAGGCACTTAAATATTGTGTTCTACCCATTCACCCTCTGAATGGCACAAACACAATTCATGTCTCAATTATCTCAAGGCTTAAAAATCCTTCATTAATCTGTCTCCTCCCCTTCATCTACACTGATTGAAGTGGATTTAACAGATGACATCAATAAGGGATTATAGCTTTCACTTGGATTCATCTGGTCAGTCTTTGTCATAGAAAGAGCAGGTGTTCCTAATGGCGGTGGGGGGATTATTTATTTTTTGCCATGTGACAGAGAGAAAAATGTGCTGTTTTATACATAGAGATCCTATTAAATTGACCCTTCGCTAAGCCCCGCCCCAGAATTTGGGGCAACCAATCGCAGCGCTCCAATGGATAGCAACTGTTGTCGAGTCTGACATCTCCAACAAGCTTGGGTTTTAAATGCATGAAAGCCATTGAGGGTATTGCAAAAACTGTTTTCATCCAAAATCAAATTGTTTAAATGGGGTACTTACTCTTGTGATTCCTGAAATGCCTGGAACATGTTGACCGAGGTTGCAATAGTACCCAAGAGGGAGGTGGGTCTTAGTGAAGGGTAAATTACTAGAGGGGCTACAGTGCATTCGGAAAGCATTCAGACCCTTTGACTTTTTACACATTTTGTTACGTTACAGCCTTATTCTATAATGAATTGAATACATTTAAAACATCATTATCAATCTACACACAATACCCCATAATGAAAAAGCTATTTTGTATTTTTTTTACTGAAATACCTTATTTATATAAGTGCATCCTGTTTCCATTGATCATCCTTGAGATGTTTCTACAACTTGATTTGAGTCCACCTGTCACGCCCTGATCTTAATATTCTTTGTTTTCTTTATTATTTGTGCTCAGGTCAGGGTGTGACAAGGGTGATATGTTTCTCCTGTCCAGGGTTTTTGTATGTTTATGGGGTTGTCACTAGTCTAGGTATTTTGTATGTCTATGGTTGCCTAGATTGGTTCTCAATTAGAGGCAGCTGTTTATCGTTGTCTCTGATTGGGAACCATATTTAGGCAGCCATATTCCTTGAGTATTTCGTGGGTGATTGTCTATGGTTAGTTGCCTGTGTCAGCACTATTATGATATAGATTCACGTTCGTTTTGTTGTTTTTGTATAGTTCGTTCAGTGTTCTTTCTTCATTAAAGAAGATGTATTCAAATAACGCTGCGCTTTGGTCTCATCGCTATAACGAACGTCGTGACACCACCTGTGGTAAATTCAATTGATTGGACATGCTTTGGAAAGGCACACACCTGTCTATATAAGGTCCCACAGTTGTTTTTTGCTCTGACATGCACTATCAAGCCATAATGTCAAAAGAATTGTCTGTAGAGCTCAGAGACAGGATTGCGTCAAGAAACAGATCTGGGGAAGGGTACCAAAAAATGTCTGCATTATTGAAGGTCCACAAGAACACTGTGGCCTCCGCACAGCCAAACTGAGGAATCGGGGGAGAAGGGCCTTGGTCAGGGAGGTGACCAAGAACCCAATGGTCACTCTGACAGAGCTCCAGAGTTCCTCTGTGGAGATGGGAGAACCTTCCAGAAGGACAACCATCTCTGCAGCACTCCCCCAATTGTAACTTTATGGTAGAGCAACCAGACGGAAGCCACTCCTGAGTAAAAGGCACATGACAGCCTGCTTGGAGTTTGCCAAAAGGCACCTAAACAAGATTCTAAATGGTCTTATGAAACTAAGATTGAACTCTTTGTCCTGAATGCCAAGTGTCATGTCTGAAGGAAACCTGGCACCATCCCTATGGTGAAGCATGGTGGTGGCAGCATCATGCTGTGGGATTTTTTTCAGCAGCAGGGACTGGGAGACTACTCAGGCTCGAGGGAAAGATGAATAGAGCAAAGTACAGATAGATCATTGATGAAAACCTGCTCCAGAGCGCTCAGGACCTGGGGGGAAGTCCATCATAACGTTTCCTACTGAGCTTTGCCGATAGCGCTATTTTTCAGTTCTTCATGATATCTTTAAAAAAAGCTGCAGCAGACAGGATTATCCACACATACGTAGCAGCTCATATACAGAAGCATGCTACATGGCAGACCAATCCGATCTCATCTCTCGGCATGTCCAGCCCATCCATTATCTCAGCCAATCAACGACACCATCTGCATCGGCACGTTTTGCTCTTCATTGTGATCAGAGGTCTGATATAAATACTATGCATGCCAGTCTCTCTTGGCTAAGAGTTGAGGAGAGACTGACTGTATCACTTCTTCTTTTTATAAGAAACATGAATGTGTTGAAAATCCCAAATTGTTTGCATAGTCAACTTACACACAGCTCAGACACACACACTTATGCCACCAGGGATCTTTTCATACAGTGGTTCCTCCTTTAAAAGTTGTGAGCTTGCACCGCGGGACTTAGAGGAACCCAGCATCACGGCTTCATTGCTCCAGACCACGACAAGGGGGAGTGAGAGCACTCATTATGCATTTGGGTCCCAAGGTTTTTATATGACCAATCATATCGAGTGGTTCCAATGACGAATTTTGACGCAAGCCACCCTTGCCTTGTGTCGTTCTTCAACAAAGATGGCTGACAAAACATTACGGTGGAACCAGATGTAAGTTGTCATAACATGTCAAGAAATCAAAAAATGTACAATTGAGAGGAATATGTTACTTAATGTAGAGACAAACGTTTGTGCATATTTTTTGTCATAAAGTTAATTTACGAAAATCGCTATTTAGCAGACTAGCTAACATTAGCCAGCTAGCTAGTGTTTGGAGAATGAATTTGAAATTTGTGTTCTATAATGTTTTAGGGACTCCTGAGAAAACCAGCTAACCAGGCTGTCGTCTTGTGAAACAGTGGATGTATAGAATCTAGCGAGCTAAAGCATTTACTGAAAATTGAATGTACAATTGTGTAAGCTTGCCTTGCAATGCAGCTGAAGTTACATAGCTAGCTAACTATTTACTTGTTTATTGTGTAGTGGAGGATAAGCATAACTGTTTGCCTATGGATGTGTAGCTAGCTATAGTATGTAGCCGATCTGTGTATGGTCTCTAAAACATTAGATTCTGAACTAATATTCCTGGGCTCAAACCAGGGACCCTCTGCACACAGACAGCCACCCTCGAAGCATCATTACCCAACGCTCCACAAAAGCCACGGCCCTTGCAGAGCAAACGGAACAACTACTTCAATGTCTCAGAGCGAGTGACCTCACCGATTGAAACACGATTAGCGCGCACCCCGCTAACTAGCGAGTTGGTGCCACGGTGCTCAATAGAACTAATAGGAGCTGGCAGGATGAAAAAAAAGGATGAAAAAATAAGGCCTGTTTTTTCGCCATTACTTCAAAACGACGGCAAGCAGCTGGGAAATATGGTCATATTATGAAACTGGGCTCCACGGCACATCCGCACCTCGATGGTGTAAACTGTGTTTATGCTGCGTAATGAAAAAGTAGGGGAAAAATAAAAACGTATATTTCTGGTCTAGCGATCGATGACAAACGAGCTCGCTGCCCAGACTTACATAAATACAAAGAGGAGATTCTCCTGATTTAAAATGATACCCATGTAACAGTTTTGCTTCTGTCCCTCTCCTCGCCCCTACCTGGGCTTAAACCAGGGATCCTCTGCACACATAGACAACAACCACCCTCGAAGCATCGTTACCATCGCTCCACAAAAGCCTACTATCTACACGGATTTCAGAGCACTCTCGTCTGAGTGTACCAGAGCGCAGAATAATTACTTTAACAGTGCTCAACACTCGTTGAATATGGCCAGTGTCAGTAAACGTCGGGGAAAAAAGCGTAACTAAATTGTTTCCAGTAGCACATTTACAGTCAGCAACGCTCTGGTTAACACTAAAATTGCCTTACCAGCTCTAGCTAGGGCGAGTAAAATGGTCAGTGGTCTCATTTTTGTCTGGAAGTAGCTAGCCAACGTTAGCTTGGGTGCTTGACTGCTGTTGTAAGGCCAGAACGCTCAAATCAACCCTACTCCTCGGCCCGAATGTCCAGTGTGCGCTTCGAGAGCGAAACGGTCTGAATTTACAAACTGACAATTTTTCTCTGAATGGAAACAGCATAATATTAATCAAATGAATTAAGCCAAATTTCCTAAAATCAATCCTATATACTATGTTATTACAAAAAAGGTTTTCAATTCTCTGGTAATGCCAATACGGAATACTATCAAATGCTTCTCAAAGATGCCCTTTGGTGGTCAAACTAGCAATAACTTGCAGAAACAGAAGAAATGGCTGAGAATTAAATAACGTGCCACAGAATGCTGCAGCAGCACGCAAGGTGTACCGCAGTGTGACTCAACTTTTAAACCATTATCCTTGAATTAGAACTATATGCAATGATAAAGCTTCCCATCCATTGCATTAAGTGGCAGCTCCACTTCTGGGAATTGCACCTTTATAGTGACTTATCAAATTCCAAATGCATTGATATAAGAAATAGATCCACTAGTCCAAGGCTCTCCAACCCTGGTCCTGGAGGGGAGGGTCTGGGTGGGCATTTCACCGTGGTGGCGGCTCTGGTGCGGGACGTAGACCCTCGTGGCTTCGTGCCATGGATCACCACTGGAGGCTTCGTGCCATGGATCACCACTGGAGGCTTCGTGCCATGGATCACCACTGGAGGCTTCGTGCCATGGATCACCACTGGAGGCTTCTTGCCATGGATCACCACTGGAGGCTTGCTTCTTGCCATGGATCATCACTGGAGGCTTCGTGCCATGAATTCTGAGCTATAGTCAATGTATAGCATTCTTACGTAGGTATTCTTTTTGTCCAAATGGGAAAGGGCTGTGTGTAGTGTGATGGCAATTGCATCGTCTGTGGACCTGTTGAGACGGTATGCAAACTGAAGTGGGTCTAGGGTGGCCGGTAAGGTGGAGGTGATATGATCCTTGACTACCCTCTCAAAGCACTTCATGGTGACAGAAGTGAGTGCTATGAGCAGACATCTGACTGCCGATGAACAGGCTCTCAATGTTACCTTTGGAGGACCTTAGAAAGTAGGCCTCAGCATAACCTCTATGCATAATGCTCTTCTCGTGCTCTTCCACTCTCTGATGGATATGCTTCCAGTCTGCCATTGAAGCAGAATAAAGAATGGTTCTCTTCACTGTATGACAGCCACTTCTGTTGGTCCCATCTTCTGCACCACAGACTTTTCACACTTTTGTTGGGGGTGGAAATTAAAAAACATATCTAGGTCTCCTGACTTCGGCCTCTTAAAATAAGAAAATATTGGGGTGGCAGTGGCATCCTGACTCTGGCTCAATCTACATCTGTCCACTGCAGATGCACTATCCACTATCCTAGTAAATTAGTATTGTCACGACTTCCGCCGGAGTCAGTCCCTCTCCTTGTTCGAGCGGCGGTCGACGTCACCGGCCTTCTAGCCATCACCAATCCACTTTTCACTTTCCATTTGTTTTGTCTTTGTTTTCTACACACCTGGTTTCAGTTCACCCATTACATGTTCATTATTTAACCTTCTGGTTTCCCCCATGTTTGTGTGCGTGTTCAGGCTGTTACTGACAGCTGGTATTTTGTTGCCGGGTTTTGTTATTACGCCCGTTTATTTCATGGTACCGGTATTGTTCCCCCTCACCATAGTATTGTGTTTATACTGGTGTTATCTTGTATTAAATACCTTGTCCACGCATCTCAGCTCTCCTGCGCCTGACTGCTTTCACCAGTTACCCACAGCCTTGACAAGTATATCAGTATAATAGTATTACATTAAATAAAAAATATAATGTTAGTATAATATTAATATATTAATGATATAATGTTAGTATATTCATATAATTTCATATAATAGTATACTACACTGCTCAAAAAAATAAAGGGAACACTTAAACAACACAATGTAACTCCAAGTCAATCACACTTCTGTGAAATCAAACTGTCTACTTAGGAAGCAACACTGATTGACAATAAATTTCACATGCTTTTGTGCAAATGGAATAGACAAAATGTGGAAATTATAGGCAATTAGCAAGACACCCCCAATAAAGGAGTGGTTCTGCAGGTGGTGACCACAGACCACTTCTCAGTTCCTATGCTTCCTGGCTGATGTTTTGGTCACTTTGAATGCTGGCGGTGCTTTCACTCTAGTGGTAGCATGAGACGGAGTCTACAACCCACACAAGTGGCTCAGGTAGTGCAGCTCATCCAGGATGGCACATCAATGTGAGCTGTGGCAAGAAGGTTTGCTGTGTCTGTCAGCGTAGTGTCCAGAGCATGGAGGCGCTACCAGGAGACAGGCCAGTACATCAGGAGACGTGGACGTCCTCACTTTCATTTTCAGACTTTTTTTAAATCCCAAGAATTTCTGCATTTCTGACATGTGAACGCTACAGCTTAGTCCACTAGCTACATACATTAATAACAGCACTGAATGGCTCCAAGTGAGCGTCAGAGGTTAAGTGATTGACTGCTGGCATGCACCACTTGTATCAATAAATCATTATCAGAAAATGGTTTGTGTAGTAAAAATGTATTTACTGTTTTATTCTTGTTTTCAAGTACTGGTGACAAATCATGCATTCCAATTCTTGCATAGATTGTAATGGACACGTATGATGTGTGAAAAATTATTCTTTGAAGGTTGTACTGATTATAACGAGCTAATGCTAAGCTAACTGCCAGCTATTTGTGGAGCCATGTTTGTTGATATCATACAATGCATTCTGGGTATCATGTATCATGCTTTTCTTTTCTTTCCAACTTCTGGCCACTTTCCCAACATGTTAGATATAAACTTAATCCTTTCTCCACCTCGTGTGGATAACCAGAGTTTGAACCACGTTACACGCACAGCTGCAGACTGGCGATGTCCTGGTCTGGTAGGTGAGATCATTTTCTTCACCTCGTGTTGGGGTTCAAAGTTCCAACCATTTCAGACGTGTATCGATCACACCACGCTTTTCTGGTCTAACATTAATTTTGTTACCAAGGCTTTTATACGCTCCGTCCGTCTGACACACTCTCCGACCTCACTCGGGATGTGGCTACTTACTTATACACAGTTTATAGGAGATAGATTATACCTCCTAAAATCAGTTCAATATCTTAACAAAAATACTTTCATAATTGTTCATATTATATGCACAACGTATTGGATGGAAACCTGACAGATAAAGGGGATATACTTTCCAAGTTACAGTATTTTGTCCCCATCAAAAAAAAAATATCACAAAATGTAAACCAATATTACATTTGTTTTCCATAGTTCCCCACTGACCATTCCCCAAATGGTTATGTATTAACTTTTTGGACGTTAGAGTTTTGGGCGGGCAAAAGTCTCTGTCAACCATTGTCAAGCTGATCTGAGCCATTTGATCCTCACAGGACAGTCATGACATTATTGTCATCTAACTGCCCCACAATCCAAAGGAATAAGGTTGATAAAGTAGTCTTGAAGTAATCAGACCAATTATTTAACTAAATTGAACTTTGACTATATGTAACTGCTTTGCTTTGAATAGTAATGTAAAACGTTTTGAACTTCTTCCACAACCACAAACATATTTTTAAAGAGCTAAAGAAAGCCCCACAACTTTACTTCATGTAAAGTTACCATCTAGTTTTACACAATATCTTATCATAGCACATGGTTGACCAACTCCCTGACCAAAATGGCTGACCTTTAGACCATTATCAGAAGGTTAATGTCCATTCTAGTATTCTAATTCAAATGTTTATAGCTAAATTACAATTCAGCAATGACAAGGCATTTACTTAGAAATCACTTACACAATTGCACATGAATTACTTTGTTTCTTTGGACCTAGCACCAGAAGTATTCAACTCAATTTGGTAGTGTCCAATTGAGTTGAAATAGTAACAAACAAGTAAGTACTACCCTACCTATTTATATAATTTCCTATCAAAAACAGGTTAAAACAATTCAACAGGTTTCATCAGAAAAGTTCAACGTGTCATCAAACTGTAGGACAATTTTCTAATGGCATTTAGAATGCTAGAACAGCTGTAACTACAGCACTAGTGTCAGCATAACTATCCTTCTCAGGAGCACCATATTCATTAATTCATGGTTTTCTTCCTGAGAGTCTGGCACACACATCTCTCTCAACCTCTATGTGGCGGAATGTCACACGCTGTGGGGGTGGAATCATCTCAAGGTTTGGTCCTACACGATGCATACATTTCACTTGTAGACTCATTTCATCCGTGCCGAGGATGATGCCTAGATAAAGGTCATCATCATATTCCACTACACACCACTGCCCAAGTAGACCTGGATTTCCCCACTGGATTTTTTCCCTAGGTTGTTGATTTTTCTCATTGGCTGGCTGTTCTGGAGCAGCCAGGACCTTCTGCCTGAAACTGAAGTGCTGTGTTTTAAAGCATGTACGGTTTAGGTCCTTTGTTGAACAAAGGCAGCTGACATCATGAGACATCAGCTCACCAGGAGCAAGGATGATGACCTGGTGTCTTCTCATGCTGGAGGGCACTGCTTTAATTGGGCTTGGCATCATCTCCATCACACATTCAACATTGGCAATCAGCTTCACTGATATGTTCGTGTCACTGAGGGCTTTCTAAAGGTCCTGTGCATCACTGATGTCACAGCCACCAACCAGTCCGCCACATTCTTCAACATTTCTGGCTGTGGGGACTGCTCTGGAACATGATCTGGACTTTGTGGAGGAGTGGTCAAGGTCCTCAGTACTCCTTTCCGCTCCCTGCTTCTTTTGTATGCTGTTTTCCGCTGTTTACACTTCTGACTCTGGTCTCTCACTTAAATCACTGATCTTCTTCTTTTTCCCTGCCTTTTCCATCTCTGATGCTCTCTCTCAAGGTATTGTTCCCTTTTTTCTGGGTCAGTATTTTGACGTGCTCACCACTGCCTTCATCAGGTTTCAGGTAAGACCCAAGTGCAGACTGTGTTGAAGTAACAATGCTTCAGGTCAAGGCAGTAAGGGGTCGATAATCCAGAGTAGTGGGGCCAAGGTACAGGACGGCAGGCAGGCCCAGGCCCAGGGTCAGGTCAGGCAGAAGTCGGAAATCCAGTGTAGGGGCAAAGGCAAAGGATGGCAGGCAGGCTCAGAGTCTGAGAAAAAGAGAGACTGGAGAAAAGCAGCAGCTGAGAAAAAGGCTGGTTGACTTGAACAAACAAGATAAACTGGCACAGACAGACAGAAAAAACAGGTATAAATATGTGGGGAAGATGGGCGTCACTTGGAGGGGGGTGGAGACAGAAGACAAAGGGGTGTGAGACATGGGTTTAGATCTAGACACATGAGAAGTAGGAAGTATAAGGAGGGTACAGGGCAACAGAGGATGAACAGCAGAGGGGCTATTGATTTTGGAGCAGGGTGGAAAGGTCTCGGCTTCCTTGGGTGTAGCCGTGGGACTATAGCGGCGTGCCAGCGCATCCGGCTTAACCTCCTTGGGTACCGGTTGGTGTTGTGGAAGCGAAGTGGCCCGGGCCTTACTGAACCCCTCCTGGAGGTCCTGGATCTCCGCAGGAATGGCAGAGAGGTTAGGGGCTATTTCCAAGCCCCCAGGAAGACGTCCAGGGGCAGGCAGAGCTGGTTTCAGGCAATGGGCATGGCAGAACGGACTCCAGCCCACGATGGCACCAGTAGACCAGTCAATCGAGGGATTGTGTCGCTGCAAATAAAACTGTGAAGGACATCGGCGTTACTCTGTACCCTGATCTCTCTTTTGATGAACATATCAAGAACAACTTTTTTCCATCTACGTAACATTGCAAAAATCAGAAACTTTCTGTCCAAAAATGATGCATAAACATTTATCCATGCTTTTGTCACTTCTAGGTTAGACTACTGCAATGTTCTACATTCCGGCTACCCGGATAAAGCACTAAATAAACTTTAGTTAGTGCTAAACACGGCTGCTAGAATCTTGACTAGAACCAACATTTTTTAGCATATTACTCCAGTGCTAGCCTCTCTACTCCTGTTAAGGCAAGGGCTGATTTCAAGGTTTTACTGCTAACCTACAAAGCATTACATGGGCTTGCTCCTACCTATCTTTCCGATTTGGTCCTGCCGTACATACCTACACGTATGCTACGGTCACAAGACACAGGCCTCCTTACTGTCCCTAGAATTTCTAAACAAACAGCTGGAGGCAGGGCTTTCTCTTATAGAGCTCAATTTTTCTGGAATGGTCTGCCTACTCATGTGAGAGACGCAGACTCGGTCTCAACCTTTAAGTCTTTATTGAAGACTCATCTCTTCAGTAGGTCCTATGATTGAGTGTAGTCTGGCCCAGGAGTGTGAAGGTGAACGGAAAGGCACTGGAGCAACGAACCGCCCTTGCTGTCTCTGCCTGGCCAGTTCCCCTCTCTCCACTGGGATTCTCTGCCTCTAACCCTATTACAGGGGCTGAGTCACTGGCTTACTGGTGCTCTTTCATGCCATCCCTGGGAGGGGTGCGTCACTTGAGTGGGTTGAGTCATTGACGTGATCTTCCTGTCTGGGTTAGCACCCCCTCTTGGGTCGTGCCGTGGCGGAGAACTTTGTGGGCTATACTCGGCCTTGTCTCAGGAGGGTAAGTTGGTGGTTGAAGATATCCCTCTAGTGGTGTAGGGGATGTGCTTTGGCAAAGTGGGTGGGGTTATATCCTGCCTGTTTGGCCCTGTCCGGGGGTATCGTCGGATGGGGCCACAGTGTCTCCTGACCCCTCCTGTCTAAGCCTCCAGTATTTTTGCGTGTCGGGGGGCTAGGGCCAGTCTGTTATATCTGGAGTATTTCTCCTGTCTTATCCGGGGTCCTGTGTGAATTTAAGTATGCTCTCTCTAACTCTCTCTCTTTCTTTCTTAATCTTTTATTTATTTCTCTCTCTCGGAGGACCTGAGCCCTAGGACCATGCCTCAGGACTACCTGGCCTGATGACTCCTTGCTGTCCCCAGTCCACCTGGCCGTGCTGCTGCTCCAGTTTCAATTGTTCTGCTTGCGGGTATGGAATCCTGACCTGTTCATCGGACGTGCTACCTGTCCCAGACCTGCTGTTTTCAACTCTCTAGAGACAGCAGGAGTGGTAGAGATACTCTGAATGATCGGCTATGAAAAGCCAACTGACATTTACTCCTGAGGTGCTGACCTGTTGCACCCTCGACCTCCACTGTGATTATTATTATTTGACCCTGCTGGTCACCTATGAACATTTTAATATCTTGGCCATGTTCTGTTATAATCTCCACCTGGCACAGCCAGAAGAGGACTGGCCACCCCTCATAGCCTGGTTCCTCTATAGGTTTCTTCTTAGGTTCTGGCCTTTCTAGAGAGTTTTTCCTAGCCACCGTGCTTCTACACCTGCATTGCTTGCTGTTTGGGGTTTTAGGCTGGGTTTCTGTACAGCACTTTGAGATATCAGCTGATGTAAGAAGGGCTTCATAAATAAATTAGATTTGATAATCCCAATACCTCAGGAACCTGCAGAGACTCAATTAGCAGGAGGTGGATCGTCTCACTGTGGTTCCCCGACACTCGTAGGTTGATGGGGGTGGTATGGGGGGGTGACCCAGCCTATAGAGCGCCTGTCCAGCGCTCTAACATCCATGGGAATGGAGAGGGGTTGAATGGGGATGCCCAGCTCAGATGCCAGGGTAACGTCCATAAGACTCACATCGGCCGCCGAGTATCTGGAGAGACTTGGACTGGAGAGGGGGGCGAGTAGGGGGAGAAGCAACATTATCCTTTCTTACATTACTCCGTCTCTTGAAGGGACAGGTAGACACATAATGACCAGCACGACCGCAATACAGACAACTCTGGGTGTTAAGCCTGCATACGCGTTCGGCTGGAGACAGCCTAGCCCTGCAGAGCTGTATTGGCTTAGGAAGGAGCAAAAGGGCGGTGTTCGGAGTTCATCAGATCCAAGGTGGGATCCTTGAGTGAGCGATTGGGACCGCAATCAGACCTCTTATCCTTCCTACGTTCCCGTAGTGAGCCGAGATCCGTCGGTAGTTCCCGGGCTGCAAGCTCGTCCTTTATTTCCTCCGATAATCCGTGCAGGGTTTCAGGCACCCTCCTCTGATAGTGTGTGGAAATTCACCACATAGTCTGCCACTCTGAGGGAGTCCTGCCGAAGCTGGAGTAACTTCCGGGAAGCCTCCTTTCCGGACACCAGAGCCTGAAACTTTTCTCACCCCCACCACAAATACCTCCAGACTGAGGCAGACGGCGGATTGTCACTCCCACACCGCCGTGGCCCAAGCGAGTGCCCTCCCGGATATCAGCGTAATAATGTACGCTATCTTTGAGCGGTCCGAGGTTGAACGAAGAAGGCTGCAGCTCGAAAACAGAGCACTGGTGGGGGAAGGCTCGGCAGGTTCTGGAATATCCATCGTACTGCTCCGAGGGAGGTAAGCGGGGTTTCTGGGAACCCGGGGCGACGGCGCTGCAACCAGCCGGGTTACTGAGGGGCTGGGAGGTTACTGTCGTGGTAGGCTGCCAAGTAGGCAACCCACGGAATTGCTCTCGCAAAGTGTCCAATGCTAGGTTGTGACATTCGACCACATCCTGGAACCCTTCCATCAGACCACGAAGCAACTCCTCACATCTACCAAAGAGAGCTTCTTGGGAGGAGATGGCGATGTGTAGCTGGTCCAAGTCTGCTAGGTCAGTCATGGCCAGTTCGTACTATCAGGGTTCAGGTAAGACCCAAGTGCAGACTGTGTTGTAGTAACAATATTTTCATGTAACAGGGTTGAGTTAGTCACCTCGACGATCCCCACCTGACTTGAAAAAACATCAAAATACAGAAATAAAACAATGTGATTACTTGCCTGTTTCTCTACCATGCAGTTGAAAATGGTTGAATGATGTCACTTCCTGTTAATGATGGCACATAAGGGTGGACTGCCCATTTTTATTGTCAGAGTTTGGTTGGCGTGACGAGGTTGAGTGTAGACTGAGAGACAGAGCTAAATTGTGTGATTTTAATCAATAATCATGCATTTATTTGATAAAAATACTTTCTCAACAAAAGAACACAAATATATGTTTGCATTAATGGCAAAAGTTATTAATTATGTGCAAATTTCAATATTAATTTCCCAAGTAAACATTTTGTAAAACGCCTGGGGGACATGACACAATTCTTATTGTCAGTTAAAAAATAAGATTTTTTAATAATAGAGTTGAAATGAATGCTATATTTATTTCAATTCATTATACTGGACATTTCAATTTATATAGAAAATATTTTCATTTTGGTGACCCAATGTATATAATATAATATAAAAAGTCAGGGGACTGAAATATTACCCAAGCCCAAGAATGACCCTTATAGTGTTAACATATCCATGCTTACTGTACACATTTCTATGGTACACCAAGTGTTGGGATAATTGCATTAAAGTAACTGTCCAGTGTTTCCAGATTTCTATGAAATATGACCTAAAATGAATTGCAATATGAGTGAAATAGTTTTCCTTCCAAAAAGGGTAATTAAGTATATTGAAAAGCAGTTTTTCTGTGTTGGAAATGTGTGAGCGTACCCAAACAGAATGGCGTGGGCGTATACCGTATACATAAAAAATATTAATGTAAGTAGACCACTGATTGGCCAGTTCATCCTCATCAGGAGGATGACATAATCCTCTATAAGGAAATAGCAAGCATTTTTAAAACGGTCTGTTTGAGAGACAAGTTGGGGATTTTAAAATGTTTTTTTCTCCAATGTATGCTTTTGTCACAAATACAAGTATACACTGTAGGATGAGTCAGCAACATTATTTGGGTATGTATTATCAGAATATTAACTTTTAAAAGTAGATTTTTACTGAAAAGTGACTTTAAGTATAGTTCCTTTGCAATGGGTTAAACATGTGCCCAATGAAGATGTTGTGCAATCCCATCAATATCCTTGTGGGTGGACTGTGTGTGTCAGACTGTAAAATAACACAACATTACGTAAAGCATTAAATCAGCACCTACTCAGCAGATCCCACTCAGAACACACAATTGTCCTAAATGAGCCCCTTTCCTGTGAAAACCCATTAAAATAATTCCATATTGACAAACCTGCCCGGTCTAACACTTTGACGACCAAACAGTTCACTCGAGAGGCCATCAACTGCATTGCTAATGCACTACAATTATATGTTTTTGCTTTGAAAAACTGTGCCATTTCACTACACTATGGTTACTGTCCAAAATATTCACTTTGATTATAATTCTTTTCACCATCATTTGCAGGGCAATTTTCTGGGAATAGAAAAAGCAGAAGAGCCAACATTACGTGCTATGTCCCTGAGAGACTAAGAGCAGGTAAAAGGACATAAAGGGAAACTTGCCTTTTTTGGCCTGGCAAAGAAAACAGAATTGTCTGTCAGACATTTCTTGTATACATTCTCCTTTCTCGCCTGTTCATCTAACATGCTGACCACACCGCTCCGTTGCAAAATAAATGTACACACACATGTTATTCAATCATTGTCTGCTTGGCCATGCACTAAAATAGAAATTGGTTCTATTTGTGACGCTCAATGCACTGCAATGCACCTCTCCCTTCTCCTCATTGGTTTTTAGGAGCATATACCCACGTGGGTGATTGAAAGATGAACTTAGGTCCACACTCCGGTGAGTTGTAGTAATGCTATAAAGTTGGTTGCCAACTACCATATGAAGTCCAAAGAAGAAAAAGAAGCCTGAAGGAAGGAGGAGAGGTGACGAGAAACAAATTCGGTTTACCGTTTTATCTGTGGATTAATTGTCGGAGTAGAGGACCTTGTGCATTTCAGGTAAAATGACAACCCAATGTTTATATACCAGGACAAATTTGCTAGCAACAGCAAGCTAGCAAGCTAAATTGCCATACATGTTTAATGCTTTTTGACATGTTCCCAAATTAATAGAATTGGTTCAGAGTTGTTTTTATATTTCAACCTGCATGTCCTGATCGCTTCTGATGTGGGTGAACAAAATCAACTTGCACACAATAGCGCAGGCGGACGTACGCGCGGTTTGGTCAGCATGTAAGCCTAAACAAAAGGGGAGCCACAGAAGTACCCTAACTGGAAAAACAGGCTTCTGGCAAACAGTTGTGGCAAACCTTCAGCCAATTTGCAGCAAGCTCATATTTTCACATGCAAATAAGTTTTGTGACAAACTGTTACGGTTAATTTGCAGCAACTTATGAACTTCTGGAAAACAATTCTGGGAAACTTGTGGCGAACATTTTGTTTTGCAAATTCTATCAGGTTTTTGGTTACTGTGTGTTAAAAAACATTGAAATGTATCTACACTGAACAAAAATATAAACACAACATGTAAAGTCTGGGTCCTATGTTTCAAGAGCTGAAATAAAAGATCCCCAAAATTTGACATAGGCACAACAAGCTTATTTCTCTCTAATTTTGTGCACACATTTGTATACATCCCTGTTAGTGAGCATTTCTCATTTGCCAAGGCAATTCATCCAACTGACAGTTGTGGTATAATAATTGTATTTTCGAAAAACATAGGCTTAATGATATCAATAGTGGAACGTGCCCGGGGGAATGCAGAGAGCAGCCTGGAGGAACGCACAGGCCTATATCTTCCATTTGATCATCTGCTACCTAGGCTGAAGGAGTGATGCAGCCTACAACCGTGCATGTTGAATTATTTCAATAGCCTATTAAACTGTTACAAATTTAGTCTATAGCCTATTATAATAGCTAAATAAATAACGACCATGGCAGAAAAAAATCATGGAGCTCAAAACGTCATGATTGTGGGTTCGATTCCCTGGGCCACGAACGGAAAAAATAATGCATGCATACTGTCGCTTTGGAAAAAAGCATCTGCTTAATGTCACGTGTATTATTTTTGCACACCTCATATTTGTGAGACATCGAACATTGGGCTATGGGCTGCCTGCACATTCTGAGAAGACTAAATAAAATAAAACAACGTAAGTCAGGTATTGTATCCCCAGCTCTGTAACTTTGTTATAGTGTTTCTTTGTCATAACCCAAGGTTGCATGCCAAATTGTTGCTGAACCTAAACATAGATGTAGTTTTACATTGGGATTGAGACCTGACACCAAGTCAAAAATAGGCTTCTATTTCTTGTCTGTTTTACAAATCTGTGATTTGTAATTTTCAACATAGCAAATAGCAGCATACATGTATCGTCAATTGCCAACATCAATACTTTCTGAAGTATCCTTAATAGGTACCTAACATTACCTCTAAAGGAACCAAAAACACACGGCGCCTGACTTTCCAGCGGTCGTTGTGAGAGTCAGTCAGTTGGTTAACAGTCGAGGACAGACAGAGAAGATACCAAAAAGTTCAAAATAGGTCATTGTAACTATTATATTTGTAGTAGTGTATTTTGTCGCAGTCGCTAATTAGTTTGTGACACTGTAGCTAGCTTTATTTCTGAGCTGGTCATGGTTGTTGTCAAAGTTTCTACATTAACATCAGTTAACGATCTTAGCTAACTGTTAGAGCAAAGGTAGCTAGCTAAGTCAATATGTTTAGGGTCTAGCCTATGTGATATTAGGTAGCTAATTTAGCTTTTGTTTTTAAAACATCGGTAGTCTAGCTAAGACTAGGCAAGAAAGCACCCTGTTAACAGTCACAGTTAGCTATGCTAGCTATGTCCAGTGAGTCACAAAGGAATCTTGCAACCCTGAGATGGCAAAGAGCGCATCAAGATTCAATAATGATGACAATGGTTTATTTAGTTTCATGTGTACTATGGAAGCTAAACGCTGAATTACAGTAACACATAAAATATATATGTTTTATATTTATGGTCCTGGTGGTTCTGTGTAACGTTAGCTACCTAAATTATTTGCATATGGTTAGTGGTCGACCACAGAACAATAAATAGTTTTGCGAAACTATTCATGGTTGACCCTACACCGTCAATGGTGAATCAGCTGCTGCCTTCTTCATTGAAAAGAAAATATAAGGAACATTTAAAACAACATTCTATAGGTTGAATGATTCGTGTTTCCAGCTGATCCCATTCCTCACTTGAACCCCATATAAAGTGATGTGCTTGACAATACATGCATGTCTTCTTGTTTGCAGAGGTGGGACCAAGTCATTGTTTTACAAGTCACAAGTCTCAAGTCTTAGCACTCAAGTCCCAAGTCAAGACGGTCAAGTATCAAGTCAAGTCTTAAACTTTGAGTTTCGAGTTCTAAACAAGTTGTAATGTGCTCTTCACCAAACGTAATACCATTAAATATTTAACAAGAGTAATAGTATATTCAATTTACGCAAATCATGAATATAAACTTTATATTTCCATGGAAATACATGGGTAGCCATGAGAAAGACATCAATATGACAACACAAAAATATTGTAGTGCTCTCTCTCTCTCCAGATATACTCTAGACACCTAAAACAATCCTGCCATAACTTCTTATGTCTGCAATCCCGTTAACGGGATGATATGACAACAGCCAGTGAAAGTGCAGGGAGCCAAATTCAAACAACAGAAATCTCATAATTAAAATTCCTCAAACATACATGTATCTTATACCATTTTAAAGGTCATCTTGTTGTTAATCCCACCAAAGTGTCCGATTTCAAATAGGCTTTACAGCGAAAGCACCACAAACGATTATGTGAGGTCACCACCAACTCACAGAAAAATTCTGCCATTTTTCCAGCCAAAGAGAGGAGTCACAAAAAGCACAAATAGACATAAAATGAATCACTAACCTTTGATGATCTTCATCAGATGACACTCATAGGACTTCATGTTACACAATACATATATGTCTTGTTCGATTAAATTCATATTTATATCCAAAAACCTCAGTTTACATTGGCGCCATGTTCAGAAATGCCTCCAAAATATCCGGAGAAATTGAAGAGAGCCACGTCAAATAACAGAAATACTCATCATAAACTTTGATGAAAGATACATGTTTTACATAGAATTAAAGATGCAAACACAATATTCAATCATCTGAAAACAGTGTTCAGCCACAAAAGCAAGCCATACAGTTACCCGCCAAATTGTGCAGTCAACAAAACTCACAAAAAGCATTATAAATCTTCACTTACCTTTGCTGATCTTCGTCGGAATGCACTCCCAGGACTCCCACTTCCACAAGAAATGTTTGTTTTGTTCGGTAATGTCCATCATTTATGTCCAAATAGCTATTTTTGTAGCGTGTTTGGTAAACAAATCCAACGTCAGGAAGCACGTTCACTAAAAGCTGACGAAATGTCCAAAAGTTCCGTAACAGTCAGTAGAAACATGTCAAACGATGTATTGAATCAATCTTTAGAATGTTTTTAACATAAATCTTGAATAACGTTCCAACCGGAGAATTACATTGACTTCAGATGAGCGATGGAACAGAGCTCCCTCTCATGTGAACGCGCATGGTCAAAGAATGGTCAGGTCATGGCAGACCTGACTAATTCCCCTCTCATTCGGCCCCCATTCACAGTAGAGGCATCAGACAAGGTTCTACAGACTGTTGACATCTAGTGGAAGCGCAAACTCATCCATATCTCGCTGTGATTTCAATACGATCTTGGTTGAAAATCAACCAGCCTCAGAATTTCCACTTCCTGTTTGGATTTTTTCTCAAGTTTTTGCCTGCCATATGAGTTCTGTTATACTCACAGACATAATTCAAACAGTTTTAGAAACTTCAGAGTGTTTTCTATCCAATAATAATATGCATATATTAGCAACTATGACTGAGGAGCAGGCCGTTTACTCTGGGCACCTCTGTGCACCTTTCATCCAAGCTACTCAATACTGCCCCTGCAGCCATAAGAGTTACAATAATTTATTAAAAGATACATCAAAACAACTGACACTGAACTACAAGTAGGCCTACAATTTGAACACTGGCCTGAATGTCTGAGAAAAAATACAGATCCCAAAGATGGGAGATAAAACCTGAACATGGAGACTACGTGTGTGTGTGTGTAATGCATAAACATTTTTCATTTTTTATCTTATCTTTTTATCAGCGCCTTATGATGCATTGCATTTGCAAAAGACCAAATTCGATAAAGGTCTGTCAGTCATTTGTGCAGGCCGCAATATGATGCCACAATGGCTGAAGACACGCTCCAACGGAGCATTGGAGGCAGGCACTGCCAAGACCCTGATGGCCACTCGGGACAGTGAAGGAAGAGGGCATTCTGTCCTTCGCATATGTCAAGGTAGTGACTTAGCTGTAGTGCTGGAGTGGTCCCAACAGCCTCTTACAGTATGCTGCAAACAGCGCTTCTACTCGTCCAAGACTTTGATCCTCTCGCTCTTCCTCATCGACAAGAGGCCAAGCTTGCTCAGTCCCTGTAGCATCTTGCAGAATCAGTTCTGGCAAAACATGTAAAAGCATAGCAGAAACAAAAAAGGCCGGTATTAGAGTATTGGTGATGCAGTGGGTTAAACTGAAAAAGTATTATTGTTGCAGTCAATTGGATTAAATTATGAGAAAAAAATTAAACTCAATAATAGTTACCTTTCACTCTTTGTGCCACCTCCTCCTTGACCAGCACATGGTGCTCCATCCACATCAGAGAAAGAGCTGGATCCAAGGCAGGTGCTTTGAGGTAGACTGGATCTGAAAAGGGGCAGTGATTCCATCTTGTGTCCTGGCCATTTTCACATTGATGAAGATTCCAATAAATATTTTGTTCAGGCATGCCTGGAGAATTCTGACCAGGCCACTCAGGAAATGGACTTGAGGCTTCCGCTGCTCCAGGTGGTGATTCAGGGAAAGGACCGAGGGAACATCTCCCCATGTGTCATATCTGTTGCTTCTCCAAATGGCTTCAAGATGTCCACCAACTGCTTTAACTTATTCCACTCCCGTACTGGGAACAACAACTCCTTGTGCCCAGCCTTTTCTAGAACATGACTGAGCTTTAGATGGTCACATTGGATAACTGCTTTCACTTGTCTCAGTGTTGAGTTCCATCTTGTGTTGACAGCAGCAGGGATGCCTCTTTCCCCAAATTCAGCCTCAAACACCTTTTTGAATGTTGTGGTTGTATGTAGCAGTGAGCTGATTTTTGATAACTCTAAAAGAGAAGGAGTCATCACTTTTGTTTCTTTCAAGCCGTCTCCCACCACCAGCTGGAGAGTGTGGGCAAAACATTGCAAGCGCTGTTTTAGGCAATAGCAGCATCCACTGTTTGCTGGTCTTCCAGGGTTAGGTTATTCCAGAGCTCTGGGTCATCAAGGTGATCTTCGTCATGTACTTCATCTTCTTGTTCAATGGGGAAGCACATTGTGAATGTTTTTCTCATGTTGGCAGCATTGTCACTAATGACATGGTCCAATTTATCTTTAATGCTGTACTCACCACATATGGCCTCAAATTGCTCACAGATTCTTTTGATCGTGTGTGGGCGTTTGAAGCGGTCACAAGCCAAGAGATTGGACTTGAGCTGTATCCTCTCTCCATCTTTCTCCATACAGTGCACAGTGACACCAAGGAACACTCTCATCTTTCGGTTGGACCAAATATCCACTGTGACTGAAACATGGTCTGTGTTGCTCAACTGAGTTTTCAGTTTTGAACGTCTCTCTGTAGCGAGGTTCTCTACTTTTGATGTCAATGTTCTATGACACACTGGGCTGTACCTACTGTCAACCACTGACAGAAAGTGATGAAAACTCTTGTTTTCCACAATAGATAGAGGCCAGTTGCAATCGATAACCAGGTCGGACAGTATTGCATTGTTGATGGCTTTCTGCTGTGGATTATTCATGCTGTACTGCCCTACACAGGTCTCCATGAACTGTGAGATTGGAGAATGTCGTGGTTCTTGTGACACTTTTGTTCATCTGGTATTGTTCAAATCTGTAAGCATATAAAAAAAAATATTGAGCGGGGCAGTAGCACAATCTTGCCTGGTCTCAATCTTGGGTGCAATGATCACGTTCCCGCACTGGCTAACTGTGTGGAGGCTCATTGATTTAACGTTATGTTAGCCTACATGCTATACTTTCAAAGTTATATATACTGTAGCTGTTGGCTATATTAGCCACGACTTACCGTTCTTTGCGTAGCTTCAAATGTCGAACAAAGTTGTAAGTTGTTGCGCCTCCATCTGTAATTTTATTCCTGCATGTTTTGCAAGTTGCAATCTGTTTTTTGTTGACTACAGCGTAGTCTGTATATTTGAAAATCCTTTTAGGTATCATCTTTCCAATGGCTCAATCTGAATTCACCCGCTGACGTTCCTCTGCATTGCCACGCACAACCTTTTCTCCGCTGGCACAATTTGATTGGCTGCTGGAATCCGTTAACCTGTTTGGCGTGCAAGCCCGACGTCGGTACACTTATGACAACAGCCAGCTCAAAGTGCAGGGCGCAAAATTCAAAAGATTTTATTTTTTAATATTTAACTTTTACACATTAACAAGTCCAATACAGCATATGAAAGGTACACATCTTGTGAATCCAGCCAACATGTCCGATTTTTAAAATGTTTTACAGGGAAGACAAAATATGTAAATCTATTAGCTAACCACGTTAGCAAAAGACACCACTTTTTTTACTATAACAGTTTATTACTCCATCAGTAGCTATCACAAATTCGACCAAATAAAGATATAAATAGCCACTAACCAAGAAATAACTTCATCAGATGACAGTCTGATAACATATTTATTGTATAGCATATGTTTTGTTTGAAAAATGTGCATATTTCAGGTATAAATCATAGTTTACATTTCAGCTACAATCAGAAATTTCCCCCGAAAGCAGTCATAATATTTACAGACACCAACGTCAAATACCTAATTACTCATCATAAAACATTTCTGAAAAATGCATAGTGTACAGCAATTGAAAGACAGGCATCTTGTGATTCCAGACAATATTTCCGATTTATTAAATGTTTTACAGCGAAAACAAAATGTAGCGTTATATTAGCGTAGCCACAATAGCCAGAAACACTTGGTCGCCGACGACCAGTTCACATGCACGACAGATATTAGAAATAGCATCATAAAATGTTTCTTACTTTTGGTAATCTTCCGTCAGAATGTTGGACAAGGTGTCCTTTGTCCAGAACAGTCGTTGTTTGGATCTGGAACGGCAAATTTCCTTCTTCATTTAGCATGGGCACTTGCCAAGTGGCACGGATCTCTCCAACGTCAACAAAGTCAGAGAACGGAACACGGCAAAACTCCCGAAAAAATTTAAATAATCTGATTAAACTATATTGAAAAAACATACTTTACGATGATATGGTCACATGTATCAAATAAAATCTAAACCGGAGATAGTAGTCGTCCATAACGGCAGCTAAACAGAAGGCAATCCCACTGTCCAACTGGCGCTGCCAAGAGTACCGGAAATGAGGGACACGTCATACAAAGAGCTTGTATTCCAATTCAGAATAAGATGAACACAAAATTTCTTCTCTCACAGCCTCTTGACAACCAGGGGAAGGTCTATGAAGTGTACGTAGACTCTTACGTTTTATGCCCATGTATAGGCAGGAAGTTGAACAGAGCATCGATTTCAGACATTCCACTTCCTGGTCAGGAAATGTGCTGCAGAATGAGTTCTGTTTCACTCAGAGAAATAATTCAAACGGTTTTAGAAACTAGAGAGTGTTTTCTATCCAATAGTAATAATAATATGCACATTGTACGAGCAAGAATTGAGTACGAGGCCGTTTGAAATGGGCATCTTATCTGGCTACTCAATACTGCCCCTTGCAGCCATAAGAAGTTAAATGAAGAGTTGATGCGCTGCACACTTTTTTTAATAGCATCATTTTTTATATTTGGGCTTGGGGAGGGTATCAAGTCAGGTCGAGTCATAAGGCTCAAGTCCAAGTCACGAGTCATTGGTGTTAAAGTCAAAGTCGAGTTGCAAGTCATCATATTTGTGACTCAAATCTGACTCAAGTCCAAGTCATGTGACTCGAGTCCACACCACTGCTTGTTTGTCTTCCTGCCAGCAGACTCTCTCTCCACCCTCAGCCTCTCTGACGAACTGTCTTCACCTTACACCACCATGCGCCAAATACTCAGACAGTTCACAGCCAGAAACGTATGTGACACAACAGTTATCACAATAACGTATTGTTTGTTGAACAACAATTAAAGTCCATCCATTATGGTTATCAATACATTTTAACCTTCCACTAACTATAAGTATAATATAAAACAACATTCTATAGGTTGAAAGATGGAATTGGAGGTGAGCAAGGGGAGTGAAACAGAGACTGTGAAGGAATTCATGGGGAAATTGGAGGAGAGTGAAATGAGGGAGTTGCTGTGTTGGTGCATGAGACACGACATCCGCCCGACGGAGCGTGTCCGGGTTTTGATGTTACCTGAGTCAGCTCTCCATATTCGTCCTGAGGTGCGTGCTAACCGTCTGGTAATGACAGTGCCAGTCCCACGCACCAGGCCTCCTGTGCGCCTCCCTAGTCCTGCACCTCCTGTGGCAGCCCCACATACTAGCTCTCCTGTGGCAGCCCCACGCACCAGCTCTCCTGTGGCAGCCCCTCGCACCAGTCCTCCGGTGCCGGCGCCACGAACCAGGCCTCCAGTTCCAGCACCCCGCACTCGCCTTGAGGTACGTGTCTCCAGCCCAGTACCACCAGTGCAAACACCACACACCAGGCTTCCTGTGCCTCTCCAGAGCCCTGTACGCCCTGTTCCTCCTCCCCATCACTAGCCCTGAGGTGCGTGTTCCCAGCCCGGTACCACCAGTTCCGGCACCACGCACCAGGCCTACTGTGCGTCTCCAGGGTCCAGTACTCCCTGTTACTGCTCCTCGCACTCGCCCTGAGGTGCGTGCCCCCAGCCCGGTACCACCAGTGCCGGCACCACGCACCAGGCTTATAGTGCGCCTCGGCAGTCCAGTATGCCCTGTTCCTTCTCCCCGCACTCGGCTTGAGGTGCTCTGTCTCCAGCCCGGTACCACCAGTTCCAGCACCACGCACCAGGCCTACAGTGCGCCTCGGCAAGCCTGAGCTGCCTGTCTGTCCAGCGCCACCTGAGTTGCCCGTCTGTCCAGCGCCGCCTGAGCTGCCCGTCTGTCCAGCGCCGCCTGAGCCGCCCGTCTGTCCAGCACCGCCTGAGCCGCCCGTCTGTCCAGCACCGCCTGAGCCGCCCGTCTGTCCAGCGCCGCCTGAGCCGCCTGTCTGTCCAGCGCCGCCTGAGCCGCCCGTCTGTCCAACGCCGCCAGAGCCGCCCGTCTGTCCTGAACCGTCAGAGCCGCCCGTCTGTCCTGAGCCGTCAGAGCCGCCCGTCTGTCCTGAGCCGCCAGAGCCACCCGCCAGTCAGGAGCCGCCAGAGCCGCCCACCAGTCAGGAGCCGCCAGACCCGCCCGCCAGTCAGGAGCCGCCAGTCAGGAGCCGCCAGAGCCGCCCGCCAGTCAGGAGCCGCCAGAGCCGCCCGCCAGTCAGGAGCTGCCCCTCAGTCCGGAGCTGCCCGTCAGTCCGGAGCTGCCCGTCAGTCCGGAGCCGCCCGTCAGTCCGGAGCTGCCCTTCAGTCCGGAGCTGCCTTTCTGTCCGGATTTACCCCTCAGTCCGGAGCTGCCTGTCAGTCTGGAGCTGCCCCTCAGTCCTGAGCTACCCCTCAGTCCGGAGTTGCCCCTCAGTCCGGAGCTACCCCTCAGTCCGGAGCTGCCCCTCAGTCCGGAGCTGCCCCTCAGTCCGGAGCTGCCCGTCAGTCCGGAGTTGCCCGTCAGTCCTGAGCTACCCCTCAGTCCTGAGCTGCCCCTCAGTCCGGAGCTCCCACTCAGTCCGGAGCTGCCCCTCCGTCCAGTGTCGTCCTCTACGATGGTCTTCAGTCCGGGACTCGCTGCAAGGGTCCCCCCTCCAGAGGTGCCAGCAAAGTGGTTAATGACTATGGTGGAGTGGGGTCCACGTCCCGCACCCGAGCCGCCACCGTAAGAAGGCCCACCCGGACCCTCCCCTTCTGTGTCAGGTTTTGCTGCCGGAGTCCGCACCTTTGGGGGGGGGGGGGGGGGGTCGGGTACTGTCACGCCCTGACCTTAGTTATCTTTGTTTTCTTTATTATTTTGGTTAGGTCAGGGTGTGACATGGGGGATGTATGTGTTTTGTCTTGTCTAGGGGTTTTGTATGCTTATGGGGTGTTTACTAGTCTAGGTGTTTGTATGTCTATGGTTGCCTAGATTGGTTCTCAATTAGAGGCAGCTGTTTATCGTTGTCTCTGATTGGGAACCATATTTAGGCAGCCATATTCCGTTGGGTATTTTGTGAGTTATTGTCTATATGTAAGTTGCCTGTGTCTGCACTTGTTTAATACAGTATATAGCTTCACGTTCGTTTGTTGTTTTGCATAGTTTGTTTAAAACTTCTTGTCAATAGGGGGCGCTGTTTTCACTTTGGAAAAAAATCGTGCCCAAATGAAACGGCCTCGTACTCTGTTCTAGATCATACAATATGCATATTATTATTACTATTGGATAGAAAACACTCTCAAGTTTCTAAAACTGTTTGAATTATATCTGTGAGTAAAACAGAACTCATTTGGCAGCAAACTTCCATACAGGAAGTGAAAAATCTGAAAACGAGGCTCTGTTTCAAGGCCTGCCTATTCAACGGGCTTTTTTTTATCAATCTGTATGCACTTCATGCGCCTTCCACTAGATGTCAACAGGCAGTGGAAGGTAGACTGGGGTGTCTAGCTTGTTCTGAGGCCGAACAAGAGCTTTTGGAGTGACAGGTCCGGTATTTTCTTTGTCTTCGACGGCGCGCGAGGGACCTCGACATTGTCTTCTGAAAAGCGTTCAGTATACACGGCGAATATCTCCGGCTCTGATTTTATTTGATACATATGATAATAACATCATAAAGTAGGTTTTTTCAACAGAGTTTTATCAGTTTATTCAACGTTTATTGGGACTTTTGGAGTTTTCCGTTCTTTGCGCCAAGAGAGGATGGGAATGTTAGCAACCTTGGCTAGCATTGTGGCGCGAATTCGACAGAAGAAATGGACATTCTAAAACCAAACAACGATTTATTCTGGACCAAGGACTCCTTGTACAACATTCTGATGGAAGCTCAGCAAAAGTAAGAAAACATTTATGATGTTATTTCGTATTTCTGTGTAAAATGTTGACTCCTATTCTCCGCCGGGTTGGTGAGCGCTGTCTCACAATAACGCAAGCTGTATGTTATGGTAAAGTTATTTTTTTAAATCTAACACAGCGGTTGCCTTAAGAACCAGTGCATCTTTCATTTGCCATACAACAAGTATTTTTATGTAAAGTTTATGATGAGTTCTTTGGTCAGATTAGGTGAGTGTCCAAAATATCTCAGGAGATTCTGGTGAATCGTTGCTACGTATTCACAATGTATAACCAGGATTTGTAGCTATAAATATGCACATTTTCGAACAAAACATAAATGTATTGTATAACATGATGTTATAAGACTGTCATCTGATGAAGTTGTCCAAAGGTTAGTGATTAATTTTATATCTTTTGCTGTTTTTTTTCGAAAGCTACCTTTGCGATGAAGAAATGCCGTTGTGTGTTTGGCTATTGTGGTAAGCTAATATAATTCTATATTGTGTTTTCGCTGTAAAACACTTAAAAAATCTGAAATATTGGCTGGATTCACAAGATGTTTATCTTTCATTTGCTGTACACCATGTATTTTTCATAAATGTTTTATGATGAGTATTTATATATTTCACGTTGCTCTCTGTAATTATTCTGGCTGCTTTGGTGCTATTTTTGATGGTGGCTGCAATGTAAAACTATGATTTATACCTCAAATATGCACATTTTCGAACAAAACATAAATGTATTGTATAACATGTTATAAGACTGTCATCTGATGAAGTTGTTTCTTGGTTAGTGACTAATTTTATCTCTATTTTGTTGGTTTTGTGAAAGCTACCTATGCGGTGGAAACATGGTGAAAATATGCGGTTGTGTGTTTGGCTATTGTGGTTAGCTAATAGAAATACATATTGTGTTTTTGCTGTAAAACATTTTAAAAATCGGAAATGATGGCTGGATTCACAAGATGTTTATCTTTCATTTGCTGTATTGGACTTGGGATTTCATGAAAATGATATTATATGATATCCCTGTCCCGTTAGGCTAGGCTATGCTAGTCAGCTTTTTTGATGAGGAGGATCCCGTATCCGGGAGGGTGATGAAGTTTAAGTGTTCTTCGTTTCGTTAAATAAATAGAAGAATGTATTCTTATCACGCTGCGCCTTGGTCCTCCTCTCTTCATCCAAACGACGAACGTGACACATGAGCTCCCTCCAATGAAGTTATAGAGAATTAGGCAGTATGTCCAACCAGCCTCACAACCACCCTTACGCGTTGTGTGGACGAGTGGTTTGCTGATGTCAATGTTGTGAAGAGTGCCCCATGGTGTTGGTGGGGTTATGGTATGGGCAGGCATAAACTACGGACAACAAACCCAATTGCATTTTAGCGATGGCAATTTGAATGCAAACAAATACTGTGATGAGATCCTGAGGCCCATTGTGAGGCCTATGTTTTTAAGGTTTCTGTGACCAACAGATGCATATCTGTATTCCAGTCATTTGAAATCCATAGATTAGGGCATAATGAATGTATTTCAATTGACTGATTTCTTCATATGAACTGTAACTCAGCAAAATCTATGAAATTGTTGCATGTTGCGTTTATATTTTTGTTTTAAAATGAGAACTTTTTATGTTTGTTGTCATTAGTTCTGTTGATAGCTGCAATATTACTACTTACATTTAATATAAAAACATTTGAGTGGTGGGAGGAAATCGAGTGGATTTGGGCCATTGCTGGGCTGATTCTGGCTCTAAAATGGCTGTTTTGGCTCAGTTCAGGCTGCCAGATCTGGGCCGAATGACTCGGGCCTAGTCTGTACCGTCATTCATTTCGGACTCAGTCCTAATCTGGCTGCCAGACCCGGGCCAGCAGTTTTAGATCTGGCATGCCGGAATCAGGCCAGATGTGGGCCAGATGTTTGTGCTACCTGGGTTAGTTTCATATTTTTTCCCTACCCTTGCCACACTTATTAGATATTATGCACATTGATAGCTTGATAGCAAACGTCCTCACCATGTGATTATCATACTAGCAGGCAGCAGCAATGTAAATGATCAGACCGAAAACGGAAAAGTGATCGGTGATATTTTGGAGCTAGTGGACAAGAAATACAGCTTCACTCTCTCCAATCAGAGCAGCAGGATCAACATACAGCCCGCCCTTCTCTTTACAGACAGGCAAACTAGACAGTTGAGTTATTTTGACAGCACATGACTGACAGTTGGTTGTTGGATCGGATTCTACTCGTCATCTGAAAAAACGGAAGTGTTTTAATATGCCTAAATAGATGTTGGCAAAATACCTCCCTGCACGTTCTCACTGCAAAAAAAGCTGCAGGAGCAGTAGAGGGTTGGGTGTGTAGGCTATGTGCAGGGTTGCCATGTTCTCGGTTTCCGGCAAATTGGGCTAGTGAGTGAGTGAGGAAATGGTGGGGAGGGCCAGAGGGTTATGTGGGGGTTGAGAGAGTGCTACAGAAAAAGCAGCTTGAGTCATGGAGACAGAGCAGCAGGCACACACATTGTGACACCATTTAACTAGTTGTAGGTAGTCTATTTAGATTGGTCATTGTGGAGACACCCTTTTTCAATAAAACATATTAAATTAACACACTGGAACTTAAATAACGGTGACAAAGCAATGGAAAAAAACTCAAAGGCGCTCTAGAGCTCTTTAGATACATTCGCTCAGAGGTGGTTTAAAATAAACTGCCTTCTAATGTCAACTTTTCTTATGGATAACTGTATCAAGCGAAAGGTTTTACTCATGCTCAGATCTAGGGTCTGAAGTGCTGCGTAAATGGAAATTATGGAACTCCTTCACATGCTTCCACAATGAAAATGACATTAACTTTGGAGAATGATAGGCTACATTTGCATTTGTTGGCCATCAAGTAGGCTATTCATTTCTATGCCATTGGAGGCGACTGACATTGTAGCCTACCATTTGATACAGTACAATAAATATGTTGAAATTACGATATCACTGGAGTCATTGTAAATCAATTTGGTCCACTTGTGTAGCCCACCTGGATCTGGATTTAATATATAGCAGTTTGTTGTTGTAGCCTTATTATTATTTAATTGTTCACGGCCATGTTTAGTTTATTAAATTGCAAGGTATCAATTGTGATCGTGGTCACCGCTCTATCGCGAATGTATCATTCTCCACATTTTAAATGTCAGTTTCATTGTAGACCTTTCCCTGAAATGAGATGTTGGCCTAGCACGGGCTATACGCTGCCTGCATCTAGATCAGCAAACCATGGCAAAGTTGAATTGCAATTATAAACCCAGATTTTAGTCAGTAGCCAATGCCTATTGAATAACAAGTCAATCTTGTAAATAAGCCATTTACAAGGGTTTGTAGTCTTAACATCTGGCACATAATAATGGCACAATTGCCAGAAAATAGCCCAACATTCGTTTTTTGAAGTTCGTCCAAGTGTTTCTTGCACAGAGATTGAGATCCTCTGTCCAACTTTTATCACTCAAACTCTGCTGTCGGATTTATCTATAGTTATGCACAAGCGCAAACAGGATTTATTTACAATTATAAACTGGGTGGTTTGAGCCCTGAATGCTGATTTGATATACCATGGCTTTCAACCAATCAAATTTTATTGGTCACATGGTTAGGAGATGTTAATGTGAGTGTAGCGAAATGCTTGTGCTTCTAGTTCCGACAGTGCAGTAATATCTAACAAGTAATCTAACAATTCCACAACAACTACCTAATACACACAAATCTAAAGGGATGGAATAAGAATATGGATTTGCGATGACCGAGCGGCATAGGCAATATGCAATAGATGGTATAAAATACAGTATATACATATGAGATGAGTAATGTAAGATATGTAAACATTATTCAAGTGGCATTATTTAAAGTGACGAGTGATCCTTTTATAAAGTGGCCAATGATTCGAGTCTGTATGAAGGCAGCAGCCTCTCTGTGTTAGTGATGGCTGTTTACCAGTCTGATGGCCTTGAGATAGAAGCTGTTTCTCATTCTCTCGGTGCCAGCTTTGATGCACTTGTACAGACCTCGGCTTCTGGGTGGTAGCGGGGTGAACAGGCTGTGGCACAGGTGTTTGTTGTTCTTGATGATCTTTTTGGCCTTCCTGTGACATCGAGTGCTGTAGGTGTCCTGGAGGGCAGGTATTTTGCCCCCAGTGATGCGTTGTGCAGACCGCACCACCCTCTGTAGAGCCTTGCGGTTGAGGGCGGTGCAGTTGCCGTACCAGACGGTGATATAGCCCGACAGGATGCTCTCAATTGTGCATCTGTAGAAGATTGTGAGGGCTTTTGGTGACAAGGCAAATTTCTCCAGCCTCCTGAGGTTGAAGAGACGCTGTTGCACCTTCTTCACCACACTGTCTGTATGCGTGGACCATTTCAGTTTGTCCCTGATGTGTACACCGAGGAACTTAAAACTTTCCACCTTCTCCACTACTGTCCCTTCGATGTGGATAGGGGGGTGCTCCCTCTGCTGTTTCCTTAACTCTACGATCATCTCCTTTGTTTTGTTGACTTTGAGTGAGAGGTTGTTTTCCTGACACCACACTCCGAGGGCCCTCACCTCCTCCCTGTAGGCTGTCTCGTCATTGTTGGTAATCAAGCCCACTACTGTTGTGTCGTCTGCAAACATGATGATTGAGTTGGAGGCATGCATGGCCATGCAGTCATGGATGAACAGGGAGTACAGGAGGACGGCTGAGCACGCACCCTTGTGGGGCCCCAGTGTTGAGGATCAGCGAAGTGGAGATGTTGTTGCCTACCTTCACCACCTGAGGGCGGCCCATCAGAAAGTCCTGGACCCAATTGCACAGGGCGGGGTTGAGACCCAAGGCCTCAAGCTTAATGATGAGCTTGGAGGGTACTATGGGGTTAAATGCTGAGCTGTAGTCAATGAACAGCCTTCTTACATAGGTATTCCTCTTGTCCAGATGGGATAGGGCAGTGTGCAGTGTGATGGCATTGTCTGTGGACCTGTTGGGGCGGTATGCAAACTGAAGTGGGTCTAGGGTGGCAGGTAAGGTGGAGGTGATATGATCCTTGACTAGTCTCTCAAAGCACTTTATTATGACAGAAATGAGTGCTACGGAGCGATAGTAATTTAGTTAAGTTACCTTTGCCTTCTTGGGTACAGGAACAATGGTGGCCATCTTGAAGCATGTGGGGATAGCACACTGGGATAGGGAGTGATTGAATATGTCAGTAAACACACCAGCAAGCTGGTCTGCGCAAGCTCTGAGGACTCGGCTAGGGAGTTCGCCTGGGCCAGCAGCCTTGCGAGGATTAACACGTTTAAATGTTTTACTCACATCGGCCACGGATAAGGAGAGGGGGGGCCCGCAGTCCTTGGTAGCGGGCCACGTCGGTGGCACTGTATTATCCTGAAAGCGGGCAAAGAAGGTGTTTAGTTTGTCTGGAAGCAAGACGTCGTTGTCCGTGACGTGGCTGGTTTTCTTTTTGTAGTCCGAAATTGCCTGTAGACCCTGCCACATACTGTACATCTCGTGTCTGAGCCATTGAATTGCGATTCCACTTTGTCCCTATACCGACATTACGCTTTTTTGATTGCCTTGCAGGGGGAATAACTACTATATTAGGCCATATTCCCAGTCAAGTTTCCATGGTTAAATGTGGTGGCTCAGATTGTGTACCATGGGAATGACAAAATATTTTTTACTATTCTAATTATATTGTTAACCAGTTCATAACAGCAATAAGGCACCTCAGGGGGTTGTGGTATATGGCCCATATACCATGGCTAAGGGCTTTGTCCAAAGAACAGCCCTTAGCCGTGGTATTTTGGCCATATACCACACCTCTGGCCTTATTGTTTAATCATAACAGTCAAAACAAGTTAAATCGACATCCATTGATGGAAATTGATCTGGAGAGCTTAATAAGGACGATTTATCTTTTCCCTTGAGACATATTCTTAAACTTGCAATATTTATTATTTTGATGGAAAACCAAATCTTAAATACATAATTATTTATTATCAGCAAGCTGAAGAGGTTCCAACAAGCTTCATGCACCAAGTAGTACACGTCTGTCAGGAGCTCCATCAGGGCAGTCCCGTTAGGAGGGGGGGGGGGGGGTCAACACAGACTAGTTACGCAGACAAGTTATATTTGCATTATTCATCATTACCGTTTGGTTCATCCATGTGACCGACCAATATGTCACGAGTCCTCTTTTCTCCAAGCTGAGACCTTGAAACTCTAAAAATTTTCTGTGCATAATGCCAAATACTGAGAATCCTCCCAGGCACCATCAATCAGTCACTTGCATGAACCCAGGTGAAATGGTTATTAGAAAAGCTCCAAAAAAATGACCCTCATAATCCCTCTTATCACTCTGTGATAATTATTGTTAAATGTTAAGGTAAGAATTAGATTACAGCTTCTATCAAAAGGAGGTTCTATACTTTTATTAAGCTTTATTTTGAGGTATTGCACTTGTGATTTCATGAAAGTTTAATATTTATAGTAAATTTGAATTTGGCGCTCCGCAATTTCACCGGAAGTTTTCGAAATGGGACGCTAGCGTCCCACTGATACGCAAGAAGTTTTAAGATGGAGAATAGTATGTTCAATAGGGAAGATAAATAACGAAGAGCGTGCACCTCCTGTCACAATGGCGTGTATAAGTGGCAGAGGAAGTCAGGCGCAGGAGAGTCAAATAGAGTGTAGAATGGAGTACTTTAATTAAAGTCCCAGTAATCTGCTCCATAACACTCACGGAAAAAAATATAAAACAAATCTGGGTACGAAGACCCGTCGCACACCTATACACAATCAACACAACACTTGACAACGAACAATCTCTGACAAACACATGAAGGGAAACAGAGGGTTAAATACACAACAGGTAATGAATGGGATTGACAACAGGTGTGTGGGAAGACAAGACAAAACCAATGGAAAATGAAAAATGGATCGATGATGGCTAGAAGACCGGTGAAGTCGACCGCCGAACACCGCCCGGACAAGGAGAGGCAACGACTTCGGCAGAAGTCGTGACATTACCCCCCACCCCTGACGCGCGTCGACACCGGCCTCGGGGACGACCCGGAGGGCGAGGTGCAGGGCGATCCGGATGGAGGCGGTGGAATTCTTTTAACATGGAAGGATCTAAAACGTCCTCCACCGGAACCCAGCATCTCTCCTCCGGCCCGTACCCCTCCCAGTCCACGAGGTACTGAAGGCCCCTCGCCCGACGTCTCGAATCCAAAATGGATCGAATAGCGTACGCCGGGACCCCCTCGATGTCTAGAGGAGGCGGAGGAACTTCACGCACTTCAGCCTCCTGGAGCGGGCCAGCCACCACCGGCCTGAGGAGAGACACATGGAACGAGGGGTTAATACGGTAATTAGTGGGCAGTTGTAATCTATAACATACCTCGTTCACTCTCCTCAGGACTTTAAACGGCCCCACAAACCGCGGACACAGCTTCCGGCAGAGCAGGCGGAGGGGCAGGTTTCGGGTCGAGAGCCAGACCCTGTCCCCTGGTACGAACACCGGGGCCTCACTGCGGCGACGGTCTGCGCCAATTTTCTGGCGCCTTATGGCACGCTGAAGGTGGACGTGGGCTGCCTCCCAAGTTTCCTCAGCGTGCCGAAACCAATTGTCCACCGCAGGAGCTTCGGTCTGACTCTGATGCCAAGGAGCCAGAACCGGCTGATACCCTAATACACATTGAAAAGGGGTAAGGTTAGTGGAGGAGTGACGTAGCGAGTTCTGGGCTATCTCTGCCCAGGGCACGAACTTCGCCCACTCCCCTGGCCGGTCCTGGCAATAGGACCGCAGAAACCTGCCCACATCCTGGTTAACTCTCTCCACCTGCCCATTACTCTCGGGGTGAAAACCTGAGGTAAGACTAACCGAGATCCCCAGACGTTCCATGAACGCCTTCCAGACCCTTGACGTGAACTGGGGACCCCGATCAGACACTATATCCTCAGGCACCCCATAATGCCGGAAAACATGTGTAAACAGAGTCTCCGCAGTTTGTAAGGCCGTAGGGAGACCGGGCAAAGGGAGAAGACGACAGGACTTAGAGAACCGATCCACAACGACCAGGATCGTGGTGTAACCCTGTGAAGGTGGAAGATCAGTCACAAAATCCACTGACAGGTGCGACCACGGCCGTTGAGGAACGGGTAAAGGTAAAAGCTTACCTCTAGGCAGGTGTCTAGGAGCCTTGCACTGGGCGCACACCGAACAGGAGGAAACATAAATCCTCACGTCCTTAGCTAAAGTGGGCCACCAGTACCTCCCATCAAGACAGAGCATCGTCCGACCTATCCCAGGATGACCAGAGGAGGGTGATGTGTGAGCCCAATAGATCAATCGGTCGCGGACAGCAGACGGAACGTACAGACGACCAGCTGGACACTCAGGAGGAGAGGGCTCTGCACGTGACGCCCGCTCAATGTCCGCGTCCAGCTCCCACACTACTGGCGCCACCAAACACGACTCTGGGAGTATGGGAGTGGGATCCATGGGTCGCTCCTCTGTGTCATACAGCCGAGACAATGCGTCTGCCTTGACGTTCTGGGAGCCTGGTCTGTAAGTAAGCGTAAACACAAAACGAGTGAAAAACATGGCCCACCTTGCCTGGCGAGGATTTAGTCTCTTCGCCTGCCGGATGTACTCCAGATTGCGGTGGTCAGTCCAGATGAGAAAAGGGTGATTAGCCCCCTCAAGCCAATGCCTCCACACCTTCAAGGCTTTTACGACAGCTAACAGCTCTCGGTCCCCCACATCATAGTTACGCTCCGCCGGGCTGAGCTTCTTCGAAAAAAAAGCACAGGGGCGAAGCTTCGGTGGCACACCCGAACGCTGAGAGAGCACTGCTCCTATCCCAGCTTCGGATGCGTCCACCTCTACTATGAATGGCAAAGAGGGATCCGGATGAGCCAACACAGGCGCCGAGGTAAACAGAGCCTTCAGTTTACCAAAAGCCCTATTCGCCTCGGCCGACCACTGCAAGCGCACCGGTCCCCCCTTTAGCAGTGAGGTAATTGGAGCTGCAACCTGACCAAAACCCCGGATAAATCTCCGGTAGTAATTGGCAAACCCTAAAAAACGCTGCACCTCCTTTACCGTGGTTGGAGTCGGCCAATTACGCACGGCTGTAATGCGGTCGCTCTCCATTTCCACTCCTGAAGTGGAAATCTGATGCCCTAGGAAGGAGATGGATTGTTGGAAGAACAAGCATTTCTCAGCCTTGACATATAAATCATGCTCCAACAGGCGACCAAGCACCCTGCGCACCAAGGACACATGCTCAGCGCGTGTAGCAGAGTATATCAAAATATCATCGATATACACCACTACACCCTGCCCGTTCAGGTCCCTGAAGATCTCATCTACAAACGATTGGAAGACTGATGGAGCATTCATCAACCCATATGGCATGACCAGGTACTCATAATGACCTGAGGTGGTGCTAAATGCCGTCTTCCACTCATCACCCCTCCTAATACGCACCAGATTGTACGCACTCCTGAGATCCAATTTTGTGAAGAAGCGGGCCCCGCGCATTGACTCCATTACTGTATTGATCAAAGGTAGCGGGTAACTATATTTTACCGTGATTTTATTAAGGTCTCGATAATCAATGCACGGGCGTAAACCGCCATCCTTCTTCTTCACAAAAAAGAAACTCGAAGAGGCGGGTGAAATGGATGGCTTAATGAACCCCTGACGCAGGGATTCAGAGATATAATTATCCATAGCCACTGTCTCCGCTTGCGACAGAGGATACACATGACTCCTGGGATATGCAGCGTCTACCAGGAGATCTATCGCACAATCCCCCTGTCGATGGGGTGGTAATTGAGTCGCCTTCTTTTTACAGAAGGCGAGTGCCAAATCGGCATATTCTGAGGGAATGCGCACGGTGGAAACCTGGTCTGGACTTTCCACCGTAGTAGCACCAACGGAAACCCCTACACACCTACCTGAGCACTCTCGCGACCACCCCGTGAGAGCCCTCTGTGGCCAAGAAACAGTGGGGTTATGAGTAGTTAACCAGGGTAGGCCTAACACCACAGAATACGCAGGGGAATCAATAAGGAAAAGACTAATCTTCTCCTTGTGACCCTCCTGCGTTATCATAGACAAAGGTGCGGTGACCTCCCTGATAAACCCTGACCCTATTGGTCGACTATCTAAGGCATGAATAGGGAAAGGCATATCCACAGAAACAACAGGAATCCCTAAACTATGAGCAAAATTTTTATTAATGAAATTCCCAGCCGCGCCTGAATCTACTAGCGCCTTATACTGGGAATGCAGGGAAAAATCCGGAAAGGTGACAGAGACAAACATAAGTGCAGCAGAGGGCTCTGGATGAGTATGGTGCCTACTCACCTGGGGTGATGCCAGAGTGCCCTGCCTGCCTTCTCTATTCCCAGAGGAACCAACCCGGCACCGATCAGCAGTGTGATCTCTGCGATCATAGATGGTGCTCGAGCGGGTACCCACTCCGGTCGACCTGCGCACCATCCCTCCCAATTCCATAGGTTCGGGAGAGAGAGTGCGGGAGGATGGAACAACCAGACCCCGATCTAGACGTCCCCGAGTAGCCAGCATGTTGTCCAGCCTGATGGACATATCCACCAGTTGGTCGAAGTTGAGGGTGGTGTCTCTACAGGCCAGCTCCCGACGGACGTCCTCGCGTAGACTACAACGGTAGTGGTCGATCAGAGCCCTGTTGCTCCATCCAGCGCCGGCAGCCAAAGTCCTAAACTCCAACGCGAACTCCTGAGCACTCCTCTTCCCCTGCCTCAGATGATAGAGGAGCTCACCTGCTGCTCTGCCTTCGGATGGGTGGTCGAATACCTTCCGGAAATGGCAGATGAGCTCCTCAAAATGGTCCAACGCCTTATCCTCTCCACACACAGCGTTGGCCCACTCCAGGGCTTTCCCGGTAAGGCATGAGACGAGGGCGAAGCTTTTCTCACGGTCTGATGGTACTGGAGAGACCGTGGCCAGATACAAGTTCAGTTTTAGGAGAAAACCCTGGCAGCTGGCAGTATCTCCATTGTATCCCGTGGGTAGGGATAACTGGATCCTGTTCTGTTCCGGAGGATAAAAAACGTTCAAAGGAATTCCAGGTGGTGGTGGAGGTACTGGACAAGCTCCCTGTCTCTCCCAGCGGTCCATACTCTGGACAATGCGATCCATGGCAGCGCACAGACTGTCAATCTCCGCCGCGTGTTCCAGGACGCGTTCCTCAACCTCCATTAGCGAAGTGCCTCCTCCTGCTGACTTAATTTTTTATGGTCAGAGATTCTGTCACAATGGCGTGTATAAGTGGCAGAGGAAGTCAGGCGCAGGAGAGTCAAATAGAGTGTAGAATGGAGTACTTTAATTAAAGTCCCAGTAATCTGCTCCATAACACTCACGGAAAAAAATATAAAACAAATCTGGGTACGAAGACCCGTCGCACACCTATACACAATCAACACAACACTTGACAACGAACAATCTCTGACAAACACATGAAGGGAAACAGAGGGTTAAATACACAACAGGTAATGAATGGGATTGACAACAGGTGTGTGGGAAGACAAGACAAAACCAATGGAAAATGAAAAATGGATCGATGATGGCTAGAAGACCGGTGAAGTCGACCGCCGAACACCGCCCGGACAAGGAGAGGCAACGACTTCGGCAAAAGTCGTGACACCTCCCAACAAGACTACTTTTCTAATGAGAGACACCTTGTAGTTTTTCCAACTACTTGCTCTTTTGTCAAAAAACAAGCCTGAAACCCTTTCTGAAGACTGTTGACATCTAGTGGAAGCCATAGAAACTGTTATTTGGGTCCTATCTATTTGTATTTCCCATAGGTTAGCACTGAAATGGCCTGTGACATCAACAACAAAAAAGATTCCGGATGGATTTTCCTATGGTTTTCGCCTGCCATATCAGTTCTGTTATACTCACAGACATTATTTTCAGAGTGTTTTCTATCCAATGCTACCAAGTATATGAATATCCTTGCTTCTGGGCCTGAGTAACAGGCAGTTTACTTTGGGCACGTCAATCATCCGAAATTCCGAACAAAAAAACAGTCTCCAAAACAGGTTAAATATATAATTGTTACAAAGAATCAATGTATGGGCTACATTTATGAGAATAATACATGCATTTACTTACAGTTGAAGTTGGAAGTTTACATGCACCTTAACCAAATACATGTAAACTCAGTTTTTCACAATTGAATCCAAGTAAAAATTCCTTGTCTTAGGTCAGTTAGGATCACCACTTTATTTTAAGTATGTGAAATGTCAGAATAATAGTAGAGTGATTTATTTCAGCTTTTATTTCTTTCATCACATTCCCAGTGGGTCAGAAATGTACATATACTCAATATTTGGTAGGATTGCCTTTAAATTTTTTTACTTGGGTCAAACGTTTCAGGTAGCCTTCCACAACAAGTTGGGTGAATTTTGTCCCATTCCTCCTGACAGAGCTGGTGTAACTGAGTCAGGTTTATAGGCCTCCTTGCTCGCACACGCTTTTTCAGTTCTGCCAACACATTTTCTATAGGATTGAGGTCAGGGCTTTGTGATGGTCACTCCAATACGTTGACTTTGTTGTCCTTAAGCCCTTTTGCCACAACTTTGGAAGTATGCTTGTGGTCATTGTTCATTTGGAAGACCCATTTGCGACCAAGCTTTAACTTCCTGACTGATGTCTTGAGATGTTGCTTCAATATATCCACATAATTTTCCTACCTCATGATGCCATCTATTTTGTGAAGTGCACCAGTCCCTCATGCAGCAAAGTTGCAAGCCTCACCCTTTTTCCTTCAAACATGATGAGGGTCATTATGGCCAAACAGTTCTATTTTTGTCTCATCAGAACAGAGGACATTTCTCCAAAGTACGATCTTTGTCCCCATGTGCAGTTGATAACCGTAGTCTGGCTTCTTTATGGCGGTTTTGGAGCAGTGGCTTCTTCCTTGCTGAGCGGCCTTTCAGGTTATGTCGATATAGGACTCGTTTTTATAGATACTTTTGTACCTGTTTCCTCCAGCATCTTCACAAGATCCTTTGCTGTTGTTCTGGGATTGATTTGCACTTTTCGCACCAAAGTAGGTTCATCTTTAGGAGACAGAACGCGTCACCTTCCTGAGCGGTATGATGGCTGCTTGGTCCCATGGTGTTTATACTTGCGTGCTATTGTTTGTACAGATGAACGTGGTACCTTTAGGCGTTTGGAAATTGCTCCCAAGGATGAACCAGACTTTTTCTGAGGTCTTGGCTGATTTTCCCACAATGTCAAGCAAAGAGGCACTGAGTTTGAAGATAGGCCTTGAAATACATCCACAGGTACACCTCCAATTGACTCAAATGATGTCAATTACCCTATCAGAATCTTCTAAAGCCATGACATTATTTTCTGGATTTTTCCAAGCTGTTTAAAGGCACAGTCAATTTAGTGTATGTAAACTTCTGACCCACTGGATTTGTGATACAGTGAATTATAAGTGAAATAATCTGTCTGTAAACAATTGTTGGAAAAATTACTTGTGTTATGCGCAAAATAGATGTCCTAACCGACTTGCCAAAACTATAGTTTGTTAACAAGAAATTTGTGGAGTGGTTGAAAAATGAATTTTAATGACTCCAACCTAAGTGTATGCAAACTTCTGACTTCAACTGTACCTTATCATTCTTGAAGATGACAGGCTCATTTATACAAACAAAAAGTCATGAGGGAGTGCACCACAAAAATATTTCCAGGGTGTTTATGCATCCTCCTCCTAATACAGCCTCTTCCATCACCACGGGTAAGGGAAGGGTATTCATCTGCAAGTGAAGTTTTGCTTTTGATGGCAGATCAACTCATATTGTTGCTAGCTAACATGCTACTGAACTGTGACACTATCGTATTGACATGCATATTGGTATTAATTGAAAGCAATGTATTCACCTAAAAATATAAGTGTCTAGGCAAATCTTTAGTTAGCTAGCTTCCAATCACATGAACTGTGCCAAAAATATGATAGCTAACGTTAGCTGGCTAAGCACTAATCAGTCAGTAGTGCCGACAGTTTAAAACTGTTATCAAGTAAATATGTTTTACTCTATCCCATAAAACATGACATTACTAACTAGGCATCATTTAGGAAGTTTAATTAATAAGTTAGACACTCACCGGACAACTTTGGTAAGAACTGTAGCTAGCTCGATAGGTTGGTTGATTGGTAATCTATGGTTACTGGTTTTGTAACTCATGTGTTCACCTGAAACAACTTCTGGTAAATTGTTTGCCACTAGTGGCAATAAATATTATTGTTGCCAAAGGTTTGCCGCAGATTCACCACTAGTGGAAAACGTTTGCAAACATCTGACAACATTTTGTGCCACACTATTTAGTTTGCAGCAACAAATGTATTTTTGTAAGGGTAAATATGTTTTTAATGCAAATGGTAAAAAGGTTTAACCAGCTCGGGCAAGTGCAACTCCAGTCAGGTTCAGCGAAGTGCAACTGCAGTCAAGTCCAAGTGTCAATGAAATCCACAAGATCAATTGTCAAAATCTGAAGCCACATCTCAATAGGAATGGCAGGGCTGCTGCAGCTGAAAATAAGGCATGCGGGAAAAATAGATTCTTTGACAATCCTGCTTAGCACCACACGTCAAAGCAAGCCATAAGAATTATTATTGTATTCATTGACATTCGCTGACAAATACTCTGCCAGCCTGAGGGGCTTGGTAACAGGCAGGAATGTCTATGGCAGTTGAGATAGAACCGAGAAGGCCCTGCGCCATGTAAAAGAAATAGTGAAAGGACTCAGAGTAAAGGAGATAAGGATAGGGCTCCAATCTCTACTACTGCAGGTGTAATGTGATGGAGTCAGATTTGGAGGTTAACTAGGATGGTGCCGGGATCTTGCTGCGGCTAGCCAAGTATATTTCAACTCCACGACACCACGTCCTCGGAGGTGAGTGCAGACAAAAGTTTTTGGAGTGAACCTCCAACTCCTTCGAGTTGCTATGCAGTCGATACTTCAAAATGTACACCTTTCAATTACTTACACCCTTACCGTGTACCTATGTTTGTCCTCTTGTTGCATGCCTTTCATTGTTTGCTGAAATCCATACTGTTTTATAAAGCGTTAATCAAATACAATCACCGACTGTTTCCTTGTTGCTGTTGCTCTACGATGGCAACTCAGCATGAATGTGCATGTACCGATTAAATGAAGGGATCACTGAGCCGCCCGCTTGGCTCAGTGATCCCTTCATTTAATTTCTACATTCACTAGTTTGAGCCCCACCACACACCCATATACTTTACGAAGAGAGGAATATGAGGAGCTAGGCAGGCAGGCAACTAGGCTACACCACGCAGTCCCTCATGCATATTTCAAGTTGTCTTCCACCAGTTTGCATTTTATACCTCATCTTGCCCCCATCTGCGATGAGACAGTCAGATGTTGATAAATTATCTTGTGTGCTGAAGCAAAGAAGGAAAAGTAGACATCCACTCTCCCTACTGAGTTACGAGTACGGGCATCCCCCCCCAAAAAGCAGATATATTGGGCAAGGGGCCGGCACTGTGGGGACCTGCGGGGAGATAAACTGCATATTTAAATATTTTTTTTATTGTAAACAACAGGTGGGACCAACAGTGAAATGCTTGTTTCTTGGCCCTTTGCAACGATGCAGAATACAATACACATTTTACAAAGAAATAATAATAGTAGAACAATAGAACAAAATAGTAACACGGGGACTAAATACACAATGATAGCTTGGATATATACATGGTGTTACCAGTTAAGTCGATGTGCAGGGGTACGAGGAAAATGTAGGTAGATATGTACAGTACCAGTCAAAAGTTTGGACACACCTACTCATTCCAGGGTTTTTCTTTATTGAAGAGTGTGCAAAGTTGTCATCAAGGCAAAGGGTGGCTACTTTGAAGAATCTCATATATAAAATATATGTTGATTTGTTTAACACTTTTTGGGTTATTACATGATTCCATATGTGTTCTCAGAGTTTTGATGTCTTCACTGTTATTCTACAATGTAGAAAATAGTAAAAATAAAGAAAAACACTTGAATGACTAGGTGTGTCCAAACTTTTGACTGGTACTGTATGTGTTGGAGTGACTCTAGGACGAGAGTGGAAGATGAGAGGGTGGAGAATGTGGTACTGTACTGGGAAAGAGAGGGTTATGGAATTGGACAAGGAATTGAGAAGCTGATCACACAGTGAGTTTGAATTGCGTCGCCAAGGTGTGCTACCGTTCGGGCTGTTGATGGGTGCCACGCTCTGGCGGTCCCAGTCATAATTAATCATTTTTATGGTAAATGACACAGCGTTTCGGTCCCAGAGAGATGGATGAATGGCCTGACATTTCTGACATTTATTTTCTTTTGACTTTGGCATGATAATCAGCTTGGGCAATCTAATAGACACCATATATTATGAAAATAACCACATAAATACAGAGAGAATTTGAGAAAAAAGGCTTAAGACGGAGGTTCATGCAAGCTAAGAATGAGACACACAAAGACTGTGACTCTTTTCCACTGATGTGGAATAACTATGCCATAGCAGATCTATGGGTTGCACTACACTATTCATATAACCATTAAACTGTGGCCCCACTTATACCATATTCAGTTCTCATCAATAATTAACTTACCTCTCCCAGTTGAACACGGTACTACTCAATAGAGATCTCGACAAAGGCTTTGGTTGGAACAGAGTATTGCAATGTGCATAATTGTAGCACTGCTGAATCCTAATGCGAGGACATTCATCTACATTCATGAAACAAAAGATGAGCACTGCATTACAATAGCCTTTGCTGACTGGGATAAAAATGGAAATATGGGTAATATTCAGCAGTAGAATATACTGGCCATGCTATAGCTTTATCACGACCAACAGCAGAGATGCACATTGCACAACTCCAGTTCCGCAATACAGACAGTTTTCCTCTCCATGGCACCTCATTGACCAATACATGTTACTGGTCAACTGAAGACCTAGAAATCAGTTGAGTGAAAAAGCAAGGATGAAATCCAACAGGAGGGCAGTGATACAACAGGGCCAGAGTTATGCACCCCTGAACTGACCTACAGTAGGCCTATCAACCAGATATTTAAGCATAGCAACTAAGAACTTATCTATGCACAATATATTGCCAAAAACGTCACATTATGGAGGGTCATACTTTAGGTCAATATAAGACTTCTAGTTTGAACAAAAGTATTTTATGCAGCTGCATGGTGCCCTCTGCTGGACATTGACTGCATGTGCCAATAGATCACAGGATATTTTGCATGGGCTTATGAGAGCAGAGAATGTTGTGTGTTCAAAATGTTCTGCTTTGCTTGATTTCTGTCGTCTTACTTGAGAGACAATGGGGTAATACAGGTAGCAGTATTTACATTTCCAATATCTAACCTGAAATCACAAATAGGCCTAATTTGATCATATACAGTGCCTTTGGAAAGTACTCAGACCATTGACTTTTTCCATATTTTGTTACATTACAGCCTTATTCTTAAAATGATTGAATCAAACAAAAAATGTGCAATCTACACACAATACCCCATAATGACAAAGCGAAAACAGATTTTTTGAAACTTTTGCAAATGTATAAAAAATGTAAAACAGAAATACCTTATTTACATAAGTATTCAGACCCTTTGCTATGAGACTCGAAATTGAGCTCAGGTGCATCCTGTTTCCATTGATTGGACATGATTTGGAAAGGCACACATCTGTCTATATAAGGTCCCACAGTTGACAGTGCATGTCAGAGCAAAAACTAAGCCATGAGGTCGAAGGAATTGTCCATAGATTGTTTTGAGGCACAGATCTAGGGAAGGGTACAAAAGAATATCTGCAGCATTGAAGGTCCCCAAGAACACAGTGGCCTCAGTCATTCTTAAATGGAAGAAGTTTGGAACCACCAAGACTCCTCTAGGAGATGACCGCCCAGCCAAACTGAGCAATCGGGGGAGAAGGGCCTTAGTCAGGGAGGTGACCAAGAACCCAAATGGTCACTCTGAAAGAACTCCAGAGTTCCTCTTTGGATATGGGAGAACCTTCCAGAAGGACAACCATCTATGCAGCATTCCACCAATCAGGCCTTTATGTAGAGTGGCCAGACGAAAGCCACCCCACAGTAAAAGGCACATGACAGCCCACCTGGAGTTTACCAAAATGTACCTAAAGGACTCTCAGACCATGAGAAACAAGATTCTCTGGTCTGATGAAACCAACATTGAACTCTTTGGCCTGAATGCCAAGAGTTACATCTGGAGGAAACCTGGCACCATCCCTACAGTGAAGCATGGTGGTGGCAGCATCATGCTGTGGGGATGTTTTTCAGCACCCATGACTGGAAGATTAGTCAGGATCGAGGCAAAGATGAACGGAGCAAAGTACAGAGATATCCTTGATGAAAAACTGCTCCGGAGCGCTCAGGACCTCAGACTTGGGGCAAAGGTTCAGCTTCCAACAGGACAATGACCCCAAGCACATAGCCAAGACAATGCAGGAGTGGCTTCGGGACAAGTCTCTGAATGTCCTTGAGTGGCCCACCCAGAGCCCGGACTTGAACCCAATCGAACATCTCTGGAGAGACCTGAAAATTGGATGGGCCAGGTTGGATGGGCAGCAACGCTCCCCATCCAACCTGACAGAGCTTGAGAGGATCTGCAGAGAAGAATGGGAGAAACTCCCCAAATACAGGTGTGCCAAGCTTGTAGCGTCATACTTTTAAAATTTTATTTCACCTTTATTTAACCAGGTAGGCTAGTTGAGAACAAGTTCTCATTTACAACTGCGACCTGGCCACGATAAAGCAAAGCATTTCGACACATACAACAACACAGTTACACATGGAATAAACAAACATACAGTCAATAATACAGTAGAAAAAGTATATATACAGTGTGTGCAAATGAGGTAAGATAAGGGAGGTAAGGCAATAAATAGGCCATGGTGGCGAAGTAATTACAATATACCAATTAAACACTGGCGTGATAAATGTGCAGAAGATGAATGTGCAAGTAGAGATACTGGGTTGCAAAGGGGCAAGATAAATAAATAAATACAGTATGGGGATGAGGTAGTTGGATGGGCTATTTACAGGTGCAGTGATCTGTGAGCTGCTCTGACAGCTGGTGCTTAAAGCTAGTGAGGGAGATATGAGTCTCCAGCTTCAGTGATTTTTGCAGTTCATTCCAGTCATTGGCAGCAGAGAACTGGAAGGAATGGCGACCAAAGGAGGAATTGGCTTTGGGGGTGACCTGTGAGATATACCTGCTGGAGCGCGTGCTACGGGTGGGTGCTGCTATGGTGACCAGTGAGCCGAGATAAGGCGGGGCTTTACCTAGTAAAGACTTGTAGATGACCTGGAGCCAGTGGGTTTGGCGATGAGTATGAAGCGAGGGCCAGCCAACGAGAGCGTACAGGTCGCAGTGGTGGGTAGTATATGGGGCTTTGGTGACAAAACGGATGGCACTGTGATAGACTGCATCCAATTTGTTGAGTAGAGTAGAGAGGGAGAGGACGCAGAAGAGGCCAACACGGAGGCGGAGGAAGAAATCAAGACTATCCAACCACACAGAGCAGGACCAGAACAAGGCTGTGATTAACATTTCTGGAGAACCCCTTTCTGATGATTGCATAAGGGTATTGTCTAAAAGACTGTCCTTTGCCCCCACATATTCAACTAATGAATTTAATACAAAGATTCACCAATGTGGACACCAACTTGAAGCTCTCAACCTGCTCCACTACAGCCCTGTCGATGAGAATGGGGGAGTGCTCGGTCCTCCTTTTCCTCGCAATTCAACGGCTCAGATACGAGAGGTATGTGGCAGGGTCTACAGTCAATCACGGAATACAAAATGAAAACCAGCCCCGTCGCAGACCAGGATGTCTTGCTCCCAGACAGACTAAACAACTTCTTTGCTCGCTTTGAGGACAATACAGTGCCACTGACACGGCCCGCTACCAAAACCTGCAGGCTCTCCTTCACTGCAGCCAACGTGAGTAAAACATTTAAACGTGTTAACCCTCGCAAGGCTGCAGGCCCAGACGGCATCCTCACAGCATGCGCAGACCAGCTGGCTGGTGTGTTTACGGACATATTCAATCAATCCTTATCCCAGTCTGCTGTTCCCACATGCTTCAAGAGGGCCACCATTGTTCCTGTTCCCAAGAAAGCTAAGGTAACTGACCTAAACGACTACCGCCCCGTAGCACTCACTTCCGTCATCATTAAGTGCTTTGAGAGACTAGTCAAGGACCATATCACCTCCACCCTACCTGACATCCTAGACCCACTCCAGTTTACTTAGGTCCACAGACGACGCAATCGCAACCACACTGCACACTGCCCTAACCCATCTGGACAAGAGGAATACCCATGTGAGAATGCAGTTCATCGACTACAGCTCAGCATTTAATACCATAGTACGCTCCAAACTCGTCATCAAGCTCGAGACCCTGGGTCTTGACCCCGCCCTGTGCAACTGGGTACTGGACATCCTGACGGGCCACCCCCACCCACCTGATCTTCAACACTGGGGCCCCACAAGGGTGCGTTCTGCGCCCTTTCCTGTACTCCCTGTTCACCCACGACTGCGTGGCCATGCACGCCTCCAACTCAACCATCAAGTTTGCAGACGACACTACAGTGGTAGGCTTGATTACCAACAATGACGAGACGGCCTACAAGGAGGAGGTGAGGGCCCTCGGAGTGTGGTGTCAGGAAAATAACCTCATACTCAACATCAACATAACAAAGGAGATGATCGTGGACTTCAGGAAACAGCAGAGGGAGCACCCCCCTATCCACATCGACGGGACAGTAGTGGAGAGGGTCGAAAGTTTTAAGTTCCTTGGCGTACACATCACGGACAAACTGAATTGGTCCACCCACACAGACAGTGTGGTGAAGAAGGCGCAGCAGCGCCTCTTCAACCTCAGGAGGCTGAAGAAATGTGGCTTGTCACCAAAAGCACTCACAAACTTTTACAGATGCACAATTGAGAGCATCCTGTCGGGCTGTATCACCGCCTGGTACTGCAACTGCTCCGCCCACAACCGTAAGGCTCTCCAGAGGGTAGTGAGGTCTGCACAACGCATCACCGGGGGCAAACTACCTGCCCTCCAGGACACCTACACCACCCGATGTCACAGGAAGGCCATAAAGATCATCAAGGACAACAACGACCCGAGCCACTGCCTGTTCAGCCCACTATCATCCAGAAGGCGAGGTCAGTACAGGTGCATCAAAGCAGGGACCGAGAGACTGAAAAACAGCTTCTATCTCAAGGCCATCAGACTGTTAAACAGCCACCACTAACATTGAGTGGCTGCTGCCATACATGTAAAAAATGTATCACTAGCCACTTTAAACAATGCCACTTAATATAATATCTACATACCCTACATTACGCATCTCATATGTATATACTGTACTCTATACCATCTACTCCATCTTTATGTAATACATCTATCACTAGCCACTTTAAACAATGCCACTTAATATAATGTTTACACACCCTACATTACTCACCTCATATGTATATACCGTACTCTATACCATCTACTGCATCTTGCCTATGCCGTTCTGTACTATCACTCATTCATATATCTTTATGTACATATTCTTCATCCATTTACACTTGTGTGTATAAGGTAGCTGTTGTGAAATTGTTAGGTTAGATTACTCGTTGGTTATTACTGCATTGTCGGAACTAGAAGCACAAGCACTTCGCTACACTCGCATTAACATCTGCTAACCATGTGACAAATAAAATTTGATTTGATTGGTAGTCCACAATCATCTCCTTAGTCTTGGTTACATTGAGGGATAGGTGCCTTCTCCATTGCTATTCAGTATTCAAACGGCGGTATCACATTTGGACAAGAGGAACACCTATGTGAGAATGCTGTTTATTGACTGCAGTTCAGCATTCAACACTATTGTTCCCTCCAAGCTCGACACCAAGTTCAGAGCCCTGGATCTGGACACCACCCTCTGCAACTGGATGCCGGACTTCCTGACGGGCAGAACACATGCTGTGGGTATTGGCAACAACACCTCCTCCACACTATCTCTTAACACAGCCCCCCCCCCCCCCCCCCCCCCCAGTGGTGTGTCCTCAGCCCTCTGGCAATAGATTGAGACCTTTAAGTCTAAGTCCTATGATTGAGTGTAGTCTGGCCCAGGGGTGCGAAGGTGAACGGCAAGGCACTGGAGCAACGAACCGTCCTTTCTGTCTCTGCCTGGCCAGCTCCTCTCTCTCCACTGGGATTCTCTGCCTCTGACCCTATTACGGGGGTTGAGTCTCTGACTTAGTAGGGCTATTTCATCCCGTCCCTAGGAGGGGGGTGTCACTAGTAGGTCTCCAGTACGCCTCCTCGGTCCAGGATATCCTGCGCCGGCTCTACGCAGGGTATCTCCAGTGCGCCTGCATAGCCCAGTGCGTCCTGTGTCAGCGCCCCGCACTTGCCGGGTTAAAGTGAGCATCCAGCCAGGACAGGTTGTGCCAGCTCTATGCTCCAGACCTCCAGTGCGCCTCCACGGTCCAGTATATCCTGTGCCAGCTCCATGCCAGCTCCATGCGCCTCCAGTGACGATCCATGGCCCGATCCTTGACACCTCAACCTCTTTCACCCTAACAGGGCCCTCAGGGAATTCGGGACATATGATCCCCACCACAGTTGCAACATTTTACATTCACAGACTCTTCACTAACATATTCCTTCCGTCTGCAAACACTTGACACATGGCCAAACTTTTTACACTTCTTGCATTGCATCGGGTTTTACATGAACGCTCTTACGATAAGATACGCATCTTATAAATCCCAACTTTACATAGGGTGTTAAATGCTCATCAAACATCAATGACACAGATAAACGTTGCTCATTTTTCCCCTTCTCCATACGAGTCAAGTGGCGTGCATTAACTTCTCTGGGATATGTGGGACGCTAATGTCCCACTTGGCCAAAAGCCAGTAAGAATGCAGAGCGTCAAATTCAAATATATTACTATAAAAATCAAACTTTCATGAAATCACACATGAAAGACACCAAATTAAAGCTACACTTGTTGTGAATCCAGCCAACATGTCTGATTTCAAAAAGGATTTACGGCGAAAGCACACCAAACGATTATGTTAGGTCAGTACATAGCCACAGAAAAACACAGCCATTTTTCCAGCCAAAGAGAGGAGTAACAAAAAGCAGAAATAGAGATGAAATGAATCACTAACCTTTGATGATCTTCATCAGATGACACTCATAGGACTTCATGTTACACAATACATGTATGTTTTGTTCGGTAAAGTTCATATTTATATCCAAAAATCTGAGTTTAGGCGGGACGCTACTGTCTCACTTGGCAAAAAGCCAGAGAAAATGCAGAGCACCAAATTCAAATTAATTATATAAAAATCTAACTTTCATTAAATCACACATGAAAGATACCAAATTAAAGCTACATTGGTTGTGAATACAGCCAATATGACGAAATTCAAATAGGCTTTTCGGCGAAAGCAAACGACGCTATTATCTGAGTTAGCACCATTGTAAACAAAGAGAGATAAGCATATTTCAACCCCCATATTTCAACCCTTTCAAACCCTCAACTAATTTCTAAAGACTGTTGACATCCAGTGGAAGTGGTAGGAACTGCAAGAAGGTCAATTAGAAATCTGTATTCCCAATGAAAGTCCATTGAAAAGAGAGTGACCTCAACAACAACAAAAAATCTGAATGGTTTGTCCTCGGGGTTTCGCCTGCTAAATAAATTCTGTTATATTCACAGACATGATTCAAACAGTTTTAGAAGCTTCAGAGTGTTTTCTATCCATATCTACTAACAATATGCATATCTTATCTTCTGGGGATGAGTAGCTGGCAGCTGAATTTGGGAATGCTTTTCATCTAAACATGAAAATGCTGCCCCCTATCCTAGAGAAGTTAACTACTCCTGGATTTTTTTGCCTTAGATAGTGGGACACCAGAAATAGAGTGTGCAAAGCTGTCATCAAGGCAGGTGACTGGTGGCTACTTTGAAGAATCTCAAATCTAAAACAATCTAAAACTTTTTTGGTTACTACATGATTCCATATGTGTTATTTCATAGTTTTGATGTCTTCACTATTCTTCTACAATGTAGAAAATAGTAAAAAAAAAAAAAAAAAAACTCTTGAATGACTAGGTGTGTCCAAAGGTGTGTTCTACTTGCACAGTTCACGACCATCGCGATGAAGGTATTTGTCAACGCACATTTTCTGAGGTACACACGCTGAAATGGGAACATTCACTTTTGCCGTTTGCCCTTCTGTAACAGCGGCCGAGGGAGCATTCTCTACCCTCAACCCTTCACTGCTTCTGCATATGTAACACCCTGTCCTACTCTGACTTTAGCTATCTGTATCTGTTTCACTTTTTCCATGCATTCTGTAGACCTGGCTTCATGACTACCTCCACAATTACTATGTCCTCCAGACATGTTTCCATTAAATGAAAACCCCCACATCTAACACATCTCAGTTGATCCTGCCATACACACTGTCATTGCATGACCAAACTTCTGGCAGCGAAACCACTGCAATGCTGTAGGTACGAAGGCTCTAACCTGATAGCTCCAATATTCTAAAAACCTATCAGGGAGAACCTCCAACTTAAAGTACAACAACACAGCCATGCTCTCTTCCTTCACTCCATTGTCATTGCGGCTAAGCCGCTTGGCCTCACACACACCGGGAACCTTCCTCTTAAGTTGCTCAACCTTTATACTTAACGGCACTGTTATCACCCTCTTGAGAGGAGCCCTTTTCCTCAAGCTAAAACATGTTACCTCTTGTGCCCCCAGTTGAACCAAATGCAATGCTCAGTCCCTCTTCATGATAGAGATACACCCTATCATAATGAATCTAGTACCTGGATAGACTGTACTTTCTCTAGGCTACTTCAAACCCACCTCGACACCTCATAGTGTCAGACAAATACGCATGCTCGACTTTTTTTATCGTACTGACACCTCACACAGGTCAGACAAATCCCATGCTTTATTTTTTATTTGAATCATACTCCTATTAGCAAAGAATCACTCTTGATAGACTGCACTTTCCCCAGCCTACATTCCCCCTACCTTGATGTAACCGATGTGAAATGGCTAGCTAGTTAGCGGGGTGCGCGCTAATAGCGTTTCAATCGGTGACATCACTCGCTCTGAGACCTTGAACTAGTTGTTCCCCATGCTCTGCAAGGGCCGTGGCTTTGATGGAGAGATGGGTAACGATGCTTAGTGGGAGGCAGTTGTTGATGTGTGCAGATGGTCCCTGGTTCAAGCCCAGGTAGGGGCGAGGAGAGGGACAGAAGCTAAACTGTTACATTGACACCTCATACAGGTCAGACAAATCCCCACATCTTACTTTTTCTTTGAAAAAACCTTACTTTTTTTTATTTTTTTATTATTCTTATCAGCAAAGAATCACTGACATGTCACTCCTTTCAAGCCCCATCTTTTCTTTCTTCCCACTCTTCACAGACACATCAACCTTCACAATGTCATTCTCTCTCTCTTCCAGTGGAGGCTACTGAGAGGAGAAAGGGGAGGACCATCCTCCTCAGTGAATTTCATAAAAATAAAAATTGTAAAACATTCAAAAAGTTATCCTTTTACTGTAGATAAAACTATACTAAATATATTCACGTCACCAAATAATTGATTCAAATACACTGTTTTGCAATGAAGGTCTACACTAGCCTTAACAACACTCTGTAGGGTAGCACCAGGGTGTAGCCAGAGGACAGCTAGCTTCCATCCTACTCTGAGTACATTGACTTCAACACAAAACCGAGGAGGCTCATGGTTCTCACCCCCTTCCATAGACTTATACAGTAATTATGACAACTTCCAGAGGGCATCCTCCAACCTATCAGAGCTCTTGCAGCAAGAACTGACATGTTGTCCACCCATTCAAAGGATCAGAGAATGAATCTAGTATTGAAAGCTCTCCATCTAAACGTGAATCAATTCTCAATTGCGGTACGGTTCTAGAAACATAAAGCCCTGAACTTTCATATCATATCAGAATAATTTCACAAATGCAAAATATACTCTTACTGTACAGTATTTTAACCAGTTTTAACACAGTTGCAGTCAACAGTATTTTTCAGTGACAACACATTTTTGGCGTCCGTCTTCCAGCTTATTAATACAGGTGTCTGTTTTCCCTGAAGAAGCACTGCAACATGGAAATATGGCCATGTGGGAACACTATAAAGGTGTGTAGACATTTAACCTTTTATTTTTTGAAAATTATTTCGCAATGAAATGAAAAATACATCCCTTGTGTTTCCTAAACTGTACCTGATATGAAAGATACATTCCTTTATGTTTCCAGAACCGTACCTCAAGTGATGCGTTTAGAGGTCGACAGCATCTATGAATGGGTTAGGGTATGAGTAGCCTTGTAGGCAATGGAAAGGTGTTTTAAGCTTTTTTTATTTGAATAATATTTCTGATATCAATCATTTAAAAAATGATAATACCGTTCAAAAGTTTGGGGTCACTTAGAAATGTCCTTGTTCTTGAAAGAAAAGAAAAAAATTTGTCCATTAGAATAACATCAAATTGATCAGAAATACAGTGTAGACATTGTTAATGTTGTAAATGACTATTGTAGCTGGAAACGGCAGATTTTGTTATGGAATATTTACATAGGCATACAGAGGCTCATTATCAGCAACCATCACTCCTGTGTTCCAATGGCACGTTGTGTAAGCTAAACCAAGTCTATCATTTTAAAAGGCTAATTGATCATTAGAAAATCCTTTTGCAATTATGTTAGCACAGCTGAAAACTTGTTATTCTGATTACAGAAGCAATAAAACTGGCCTTCTTTAGACTAGTTGAGTATCTGGAGCATCAGCATTTCTGGGTTCGATTACAGGCTCAAAATGGCCAGAAACAAATAACTTTTTTCTGAAACTCGTCAGTCTATTCTTGTTCTGAGAAATTAAGGCTATTCCATGCGAGAAATTGCCAAGAAACTGAAAATCTCATATAACGCTGTGTACTACTCCCTTCACAGAACAGCGCAAACTGGCTCTAACCAGAATAGAAAGAGGAGTGGGAGACCCCGGTGCACAACTGAGCAAGAGGGCAAGTACATTGAGTGTCTAGTTTGAGGAACAGGCGCCTCAAAATTCCTCAACTGTCAGCTTCATTAAATAGTACCCGCAAAACACCAGTCTCAACGTCAACAGTGAGGCAACTCCGGGATGCTACAAAAACATATTTTTATATATCCGATATTGAATCATCATATGCCTTTTTTTATTATTCATATTATGAAAACAATTAATATCGAAATCAAAAACAGGAAAAATATCTATAAAAAATATTTCCGATATAGAAAAGTATATTGATGATATACGTGTTATTGATATCGGAAATAGAATTTATTTAATAAATACAGTTGAAGTCTGAAGTTTACATACACCTTAGCGAAATACATTTAAACTCAGTTTTTCACAATTCCTGACATTTAATCAAAATAAAAATTCCCTGTCTTAGCTCAGTTAGGATCACCACTTTATTTTTAGCATGTGAAATGTCAGAATAATAGTAGAGAGTGATTTATTTCAGCTTTTATTTCTTTCATCACATTCCCAGTGGGTCAGAAGTTTACATACACTAAATTCGTATTTGGTAGCATTGCCTTTAAATTGTTTCACCTGGGTCAAACGTTTCGGGTAGCCTTCCACAAGCTTCCCACAATAAGTTGGGTGAATTTTGTCCCATTCCTCCTGACAGAGCTGGTGTAACGGAGACAGGTTTATAGGCCTCCTTGCTCGCACACACTTTTCAGTTCTGCCCACAAATCTTCTATAGGATTGAGGTCAAGGCTTTGTGACAGCCACTCCAATACCTTGACTTTGTTGTCCTTAAGCTGTTTTGCCACAACTTTGGAAGTATGCTTGGGGTCATTGTTCATTTGGAAGACCCATTTGCAACCAAGCTTTAACTTCCTGACGGATGTCTTGAAATGTTGCTTCAATACATCCACATAATTTTCCTAATTCATGATGCCATCTATTTTGTGAAGTGCACCAGTCCCTCCTGCAGCAAAGCACCCCCACAACATGATGCTGCCACCCCCGTGCTTCAAGGTTGGGATGGTGTTCTCCAGCTTGCAAGCCTCCCCCTTTTCCCTCCAAACATAACAATGGTCATTATGACCAAACAGACCAGAAGACATTTCTCCAAAATGTACGATCTTTGTCCCCAGGGGCAGTTGCAAACCATAGTTAGGCTTTTTTTGTGGTGGTTTTGGAGCAGTGGCTTCTTCCTTGCTGAGCGGCCTTTCAGGTTATGTCGATATAGGACTTGTTTTACTGTGGATATTGATACTCTTGTACCTGTTTCCTCCAGCATCTTCACAAGGTCCTTTGCTGTTGTTCTGGGATTGATTTGCACTTGTCGCACCAAAATATGTTCACCTCTCGGAGACAGAACGTTTCTCCTTCCTGAGCGGTATGACGGCTGCGTGGTCCCATGGTGTTTATACTTGCGTACTATTGTTTGTACAGATGAATGTGGTACCTTCAGGTGTTTCGAAATTGCTCCCAAGGATGAACCAGACTTGTGGAGGCCTACACATTTTTTTCTGAGGTCTTGGCTGATTTCTTTTGATTTTCTCATGATGTCAAGCAAAGAGGCACTGAGTTTGAAGGTAGGCCTTCAAATACATCCACAGGTACACTTCCAGTTGACTCAAATGATGTCAATTAGCCTAAGCAATTAGCTTCTAAAGCCATGACATAATTTTCTGGAATTTTCCAAGCTGTTGAAAGGCACAATCAACTTAGTGTATGCAAACTTCTTACCCACTGGAATTGTGATACAGAGAATTATAAGTGAAATAATCTGTCTGTAAACAATTGTTGGAAAAATGACTTGTGTCATGCACAACGTAAATGTCCTAACCAACTTGCCAAAACTATATTTGTTAACAAGAAATTTGTGGAATGGTTGAAAAACAAGTTTTAATGACTCCAACTGTTTATATATAATGATATATATAAAGTTTCAGACCAGGGGGTTGGGTCAAAACGTTTACACAGATCAGACACGGACAGAGTAGGATTAGCTCAGTTTTAAAAGTTTTTATTAAAGTAATAGCTCAAAAGAAAAGAATAGGTCTCCCCCAAGAGACCCTCTCCGGGAAACCGTCTTCTGTGCTCCGGGTCTTGCTGTATCCTGTGGGGATCAAAACTGAACTCCCTCCTGTTACCTCTGGTACCGCCCCCAACTATATGGGAGTCCTTTCCTACCCCAGTCTCTCCCAAGTGTGCTGCCCTTCTGGCAGCTTTATGGGACTTGTACAGCTGGTGAGCAATCATCCCTTGATTACCCCCAATCCCCAATTAGTCCTGGCCGGAGATCCCGTCGAGACCTGGCATGTCCAGCAGATGGAGCCATCGCCTCGTGATGTATACTCCATCTGTCACCAGGCCTCGACGAATCTCCCCCAGTGGCTGACCTGCTGTACGCAACAATATATATAGATGTATACAACCTACTGCAAATTTCTAAAGCGAAAGAAAATGTATAAAACATTTTAAAAATTCATTAAAATAATAAATACATAGGTGTCTTGACTAAGTACTGTCTTCTCACCCCATAGTTAATATGATATTTGGCTTGGACAATAGAAAGTGCTGCTGCTTCCACATAAATACATACAATTATAGAATCAACTGAGAATAACACCCCATCATACACCCCCCTCCCCACACAAAGGTTAAGTACATGTCTGTCGGCAGGTAGCCTAGAGGTAAAGAGTGTTGTGCCAGTAACAGAAAGGTTGCTGGTTTGAGTCCCTGAGCCGACTAGGTGAAAAACCAGCCAGTTTATTAAGTACACCAATCTAGTACTGGGTCTTGCCACCAGAACGACCTGAATTATTTGTGGCATTCTACAAGGTGTCGCAAACGTTCCACAGGGATGTTGGTCCATGCTGACGCGATGGCATCACGCAGTTGCTGCAGATTGGACGGCGTTACATTCACGTTGCGAACAGCCCAAAGATGCTCTATTGGGTTGAGGTCTGCGGACTGCGTAGGCCACTCAAGTAAACTGAACTCGCTGTCATGTTCCAGGCAATGTTTTTCCATTCCTTAATTGCCGAGTGTTGGTGACCGCGTACCCACTGGAGCCGCTTCTTCTTGTTTTCTGCTGGTAGGAGTGGAGCCGGTGTGGTCGTCTGCTGCAAAAGCCCATCCGTGACAAGGATTGATGAGTTATGTGTTACGCGATGTTGTTCTGCACACCACTGTTAAACTGTGCCATTATTTGTGAGTTTATTTGTTAGCTTCCACGATTCTTGACATTCACCTTCGACTGCTCTCATCAACAATATGTTTTTCGCCCACAGGACTGTGGCTGACTGGATGTTCTTTGTTTGTCTCACCATTCTCGGTAAACCCTAGACAGTCGTGCGTGAAAAGCCCAGGAGGGTTGCCGTCTCTGAGATACTGGATCCATTCTAGCTTTCAATCGAACAGTAACTGAATGCCTCGATGCCTGTCTACCTGCTTTATATAGCGATCCATTTTCGTGAATGGGGTCGTGTACCTTAAACTGTCCTGTGACTGTACAGTATGTATTTATTTTTTACTAAGGATCCCCCTGCTGTTAAGCAGTTTTATTGACAGTGGTGCAAACTAATGTTTATATCTGTTCAGCCTGCATATAGGCACCCTGTAATGCCTCCTCGATGCCATCAGCTGGAACTCTGTGTTCAATGCATGTGTGGGGTCCGATATTACCTTTCTGGCCTCTCTGAAAAGTGTCATGCCTATAATCTTCCCTGATGTCTTCATCAGTCTCAAGATTTGGGCTTTGACCTGCACTGTCAGGTTACCAAACCATGTAACAATGCCGTAGTGTAAGATTGACTCAATGGTGGATCTATACAAGAGGAGCATGATCATCTGGTTGACTCCATAGACCCTGAGTCAATGCAAGAAGTGCAAGCGCTGTTGGATGCATGAGCACACGCCAGTAGAGGCTGCTGAGGGGAGAATGTGTCGTAATAATGGCCGGAACGGAGTAAATGGAATGGTATCAAACACCTAGAAAACATGTATTTGATACCATTCCGATGAAATCGCCTCCAGTCATTACCACAGGCCCGCTCTCCCCAATTAAGGTGCCACCAACCTCCTGTGGTACATGCTCTCCACATGGGTGTGCCAGCACAGCCCACTGTCAATGTGGACCCCCAGGTACGTATAGGAGTTCACTTCAAGTCAAATCCTATTTTATTGGTCACATGCACATGGTTAGCAGATGTTAATGCGAGTGTAGTCGAAATGCTTGTCCTTCTAGTTCCGGCAGTGCATTTATATCTAACAAATAATCAAACAATTCCCAACAATTACCTAATACACACACATCTAACAAGTAATCTAACAATTCCCCAACAACTACCTAATACACACAAATCTAAAGGGGTGAATGAGAATATGTACATATAAGTATATGGATAAGCGATGGCCGAGCGGCATAGGCAAGGTGCAGTAGATTGTATAAAATACATGTGATATGAGCAATGTAAGATATGTAAACATTATTAAAGTGGCATTATTTAAAGTGACATTGTTTAAAGTGACTAGTGATTCATTTAATAAAGTGGCCAGTGATTGGGTCTTAATGTGGGCAGCAGCCTCTCTGAGTTAGTGATTACTATTTAGCAGTCTGATGGCCTTGAGATAGAAGCTGTTTTTCAGTCTCTCGGTCCCAGCTTTAAAGCACCTGTACTGACCTCACCTTCTGGATGATAGTTGTGTGAACAGGCAGTGGCTCAGGTGGTTGTTGTCTTTGATTATCTTAGGGGCCTTCCTGTGACATCGGGTGCTGTAAGTGTCATGGAGGGCAGGTAGTTTGCCCCCGGTGATGTGTTGTGCATACTGCACCACCCTCTGGAGAGCCTGCGGTTGAGGGCTGTGCAGTTGCCGTACCAGGCTGTGATACAACCCGACAGCATGCTCTCGATTGTGCATCTGTAAAAGTTTGTCAGGGTTTAGGGTTTTCTTCAGATTTATTCAGCCTCCTGAGGTTGAAGAGGCGCTGTTGCGGCTTCTTCACCACACTGTCTGTCTGGGTGGACCATTTCAGTTTGTCTGTGATGTGTACACCCAGGAACTTAATACTTTCCACCTTCTCCACTGCTGTGATCAAGCCCACTACTGTTGTGTCATCTGCAAACTTGATGATTGAGTTGGAGGCGTGCATGGCCATGCAGTCGTGGGTGAACAGAGAGTACAGTAGAGGGCTGAGCACACATCCTTGTGGAGATGTTGTTTCCTACCTTCACCACCTGGGGCGGCCCGTCAGAAAGTCCAGGACCCAGTTGCACAGGGAGGGGTTGAGAGACCCAGGGCCTCCAGCTTGATGATGAGCTTGGAGGGTACTATGGTGTTGCTCAACGTTCTCTCTGTGTACCACTATGGGGCTGTGGTCCCCAATGGACAGGGTCAAGGATCATCTCCTCAGTTTTTTTCCCACATCCTCTGTTTTTTTCCACATTCAGTTATAGGTGATGTTCATTACACCATCTGATAAATCCTTCAATCTCTGCACTGTAGCCGTTGGTGTCAGAGCTCTTGTTTAAGAGGACAGCGGTGTCGTCCAAGAACTTAACCACGTAGTTGTTGGGGTGCCTGCAGACGCAGTCGTTTGTATACAGTGTGAATACAATAGGGGAACTTGGTGGAAGCACCATTGGCAGTCATTACAGGTGTGAATATTTTTGAATAAGATGAGTATTGTGGTGGCAGCACCATGTTATGGGTATGCTTGTTACCGGCAGGGGCTTGGGAGTATAATATGATCAAAAGAAATATGAAAGGAGTAAAGGAGAGGTACAAAGTTAGAGGAAAACATGCCATAGTCTGCTAAATCTGCTTGAAAATCAGTGACAAGCATGGAATATTGTTGTCCATCAATTATTCGCAACCAAATTTCCTGAGCTTGTGTAATTTTGACAAAAACAATGGATATGTTGCCCAAAGAGCTGTAAAATGTTTTATATAGATACATTAAAATGTTTTATATAGATATTTCCTTTCTTATATCAAACATTAAAATGATTTATATCAAATAATTTAATTATTAACATTTTAAAAATTATGAATCAGTGGAGGCTGCTTAGGGGAAAATGGCTCATAATAATGGCCGGAACGGTTCCGCTCCAGTCATTACCACAAGCCCGTTCTCCTCAATTAAGGTGCCATCAACCTGCTGTGATATGAATATACAGTACAGTACGTTAAAAAGGCTATCCATAAGTAGGTTAAAGTATGGTATTTTAATATATTGTTGAGTAGCCTATACTTATTTTGTGTGTCTCAATACTCTAATTCCATGAAGCACAATGTTCTCATTCATTTTTTTGCTGGTGGTAAGTTGTTATTGTATTTGAATCAAGGTGTTTATGATGCAAGATCAAGGGACTATTCATGAGGACCATGTCCAAAAGCAACCACTAGCCCCTTGTGTAGATCTGAAAGAATTAGATTTGGATAGGTAATAGCTCTCGTTTTCTCCTCTGATAGGCCTAAACCAGTTTAAATGTTTGCCATACCTAGAGCCATATGGCCATACCAATCCAATCCTTTCAGATCTACTAGTCAAGTGCATAGGCTAGGGGATAAGAGGCTAGGGGTTGTTTCTGGAAGATATAGGGAGTCCCTGAAATAACATGGAGAATGGTAAGCATACAAACAGGTGCTGGATTTACCAGTATTTAGTGTTTTAGAACATGGAGAATGTTACACGTTTGTACAATAGGTGGCAGCAATGTTCTTCTATGGGATGCTATAAGAATTTACTGAAGAAGATGACGTATGGGAAATAGAGTTTATATATTGTCTACTATATTTGTCAATATTGTAGCGAAGTCAGGAGGTAGTCCGAAGTGGGGCTTGATCCCAGGACTTTGCGAATGTCAACCAACTTAGCCGTTATGCCAAATGACCCAAACCTCTTCAGGTTGCTAGATGTTGGGTTAACGTCACTAGTACAAAATCCCCTTCATTTGGAGAGCACATCATTGTGCTTCAGCCAGGTATATTCCTCGCCTTAAACGTATGGCCCTCTCAATTTTAAGGTTCAATTAGCAGGCAGTGTATTATTTCACATGAAGTTTTAAAAAAACGACTAAAATATGTTCCTCACCAACTCTTATTCTGCCTGTTCCCCTTCGTTAAAGGATTCTTCATGAATGGATGTACAAATCCCAGATTGCCTCTTTAAACTACAATCTATGGAAGAGAAAAAAAGTGGAGTTGATTCGCAAGCTCCTCAACAGTGGTTAGCCATTTAGAAATCCTGTCAAGCCATTTTTGGAGAATTGGGAGAATTGAATCAAACAAGAGCTTTTGAGGAGGTCTCTGTGTGTTAGTGTGATATCCTGCTTGCTTCATCTCACTTAAACAGTGGGGTGTCTTCAATGTTCCTGAGGGGAGTCATGGGAAGGCCTTTTTCGAGGCAAAAAGCGAAAGATATTTTGTGACAGCAGACTATCGCTATGCTCAGATATAACAATAATTTCCAAGGAGCGTAAGATCTTAGAGAGCCTTCATCTATCAGTTTCATTTCAGGAGATATTGGCCGGTTATTTCTACATCTGTAGCTCTACTTAGTAAAAATCCTCTCTGGTCAGATGTGTTTTTGTTGCAATTGAGTGGACAGTTTGTCGACATATCATATTCAACAACATTCGTTAGTCCAAGAGTTTACATTTACAGTTTCAAGGTTTCTGTGTATTCATATGATGGCATTCATTTGGTCCTTTGTTGGTGACATGCTTAAGTTTTCTTTGATGTTGAAACATGATCAAACCCGGGTCTTCTACTTCTCTTTGACATCATTTATATTTTTGAGCATGACAAATTGTGGTGTTGTTTTGCTCGTTTCAATCTCCAAAGAGCCTCTGTGTAAGCTCATTATGGAGACGCTATTGGCAATGGGATTACTTTAATGCATTTGATGAATACACCATGAGGGGCTTAGACACAATGCTATGGGGCTATCCCAGTCAGTGATATTATTTCTCACATTGTCTCACTTTAACCACCACAGGCCAAAAGCTGAGACTCTCTTTTATTCCTCTTGTCAAGTCCATGTGCAATATGTCTGTGTGTCATGTTGCTGGTAGGACTCATTTGAGCGTATGGGTCTAATCTTCATAGGGAGGGATGAAACCAGGAGGAACAAATCTGCAGTGATTACCTCGAAGTCCCTTTCTTCCCCTTCAGCCATTTCAAAGCACCTGCCAGAAACTCCCACAATGCAGTCCTCTGTTCCCTGCAGGTTTTCACCATTAATTCCAGATTAGCAAGCATTGGTGGATACCCTCAGCCCCATCTCTTCTCTCTGAGGCTTCTGGAAAACTTGGGTACAGTATGCTGGGGTGTATTCATTAGTACACGCCAAGTTCAGGTTAGTCCCTCCCCGTTCCTGCCCATTTGCTTCCGTTTGGTTCCTAGTAAATACACCCCTGTTGAAAAAGAGCAGGGCGGTTGGGGTTTACATGGGTGAAAAGTCCTGTTGACTGCAAACTGGAGATGCTGGACCTCAAGCTCAGCCGGATCCTGCAGCAAAGCAGATCACTCTGGAGTAACCTTGACTAAAGGGATTTAGAGATAGATATATCTTATCCTTCTGCTACAATTGGTTGTTCGTTAAACCATTTTAATAAGCAAAGCATTTTTTCCATGTAGTGCGATCAGCTGCAGATCTCTAGGGTCCTAAGATGTTTTGCATCTATTAGGCTAGTTACTGTATTGGATAATGTACAGTTAGGTAAGTAGGCTATTCGCTACAGTTCTTTTAAAGGCATTTGTAAGTTGTAACCATACTAATTTTATCAATCAAGATTTCCTAAAGTTTTATACTAAATTGTTTTGTAGTATATGATGGGTGTTCTTGGTGCTGACAGTATTCCACTAGGTTAATGTATCACCAACATTCAGCAGCATCACCCACGAATGATTCTAAATGATCCAGCCCATGCTCTTACCAAATACCCTGGCCTATGGGTGCTGATTTGTAACCTCTATGGTCCATTCTGTTTCTATTTTACATACCTGTTGACGTCAACACAGACCTGCTTGTTGTACAGTATGTAAACCTATGTCAACATTTTTGAGCCAATGTAATAAAAGACATTGATACAACAGTGTGAAAACAAACAGTAGACAGCAGGGGTCACTACTGCTGCAGATTTGAGAATGATTAAACAAACCATTTAACTAGTGTTTTTCAACCTGAGCCTGGAGAGACATGGAGTGTAGGCTTTGTGGGTACCAACACACCAGACTTAACAAACCAAGAGCTTGATGATTTTTTGATTAGTTGTGTTAGTGTGTAAGTACTGAGATTGAACAAAGGTCTGCACACTCTGTGGATCTCCTGAACTGAGGTGTTCAGTTCACCAACATAGAAAAGTCACAGTAGTTATTAGTTCATCAAACATCATTAACACCAATACACCACTGGCTCAAATGGCCTTTGTAAGTTTACAAGAGCAGGAATTGCCTGGCAGACAATGACAAGGGTATAACTGCATTCACTATCATGGAAAAGTCTCTCAAGAAAGCTTACATGGTGTCAGTCAGGTACAGCCAAGAGTCGCTGTCTGGAGTCGTAGTCTTGTAGTCTTGTAACAAAACTAGTATTATGTGAACCCAGTAGACAGCGAATAACATGTCAGTCATCCAAAGTTATTTGTTAATTCTATAACTTTTAGGTAAGATGCATAGTTTATGGTGAAAGATCTCTACAGACATTCACACAGGTCTTAGAACACCTGTCAAACATGGTTAGCTACCTGGAATAGGAAAGTGACCTCGAACAAAAACTTGCCAGCGTTTGAGTGGTAAGGGGTGGGAGCGGTAAGAGGTCTATCTCAATCATTTTGAAAGAGAAAGAAGCAAGCCAATTGAATGATATCAATGATCCGTGATAGCACACACGCAGACACGCACACACACACAGGATCTTCCTCATTTCTAGGGGTGCAAACACTCTCTTGTTTTTCAGTTATTCACCAGACTTGAACTACAGAATATGTAGCCTATTTATTTAAATAGCAACTATTTACTATACTATTTATTTAGATAGCAACTATATAATAAACTATGGTATGTGAACAGTGGTTCTCTGAGAACAGTCCATGCATCAACCCAATCTGTGTGAATTTCCAGAACAGTTTTCAAAAGACCGGTGTGGTGGTAAATTTACTGCAGCAGTAGTACTTTCAAAAACAACCCTCTTTGTGACTGACATAAAACAAACTACTCTAATATTCTAATGTCTAGCTACAAGTGTATGGCCTTCAATGGGCATGATGCCTCTCTCATCTGATTGTCACTCAGTAATGGGAGAATCATATGGACAAACAGGGGGGCAGGGAAGAAAGAGAGTCTCCCACCCCCACCCCCACCCCTATCTGCCCCTAGTCACCCGCCAGCAGCAGTTCATGCAAAGGACCGGAATTGGACACAAAGCCGTTCGGGGTGAGGGGGTTGGTGGGGAGTCGGGGTGAGGGGCAGAGGTGCATTAAGGGGAAGGCTCCACCATGAGAGCACTTAACTGGCTAAGAATGCTGGGACGAGAGAGGGGTGGAGATGGGCCCCGGTACCCTGCGAGTACAATGCCTGGGTAATAGGCACACGGTTTTTATGCTTGTTTGTCTCCTGCTTTAAAAGCTTTACAGTATATTTTTTCCTCCGGAGATGGATTGCATTGTATTGAAATGCTCCGCATCTAGAAGGACCCATATGGTCGGCCATTTGAAGGGAACCGGCTGCTAGTGGCCACCATGGCGCGGGGCCCGGCGCTAATCCCTGGCTTTTCGAGGCGCACACGGTGGTGCCCCGACCCTATTAGAGCCGAGGGGGCCGTGTGCCGGTGGGCCACCGTGTGCTGCCGTGGGCCTTGGGCGGAGCTCCTTGGACTGGAGCAGCCACACTCGTCTCCCTCTGCCATGATTTGCAGCTAGGCTCGTCCCCCATGTGAGTGGGCCCTGTCCTTATTGATTCCCCTCCAACTCCTAATTCCATTAATCAGAGCAATTTCCCTCTGGGCAGTGGTTTATTTCCGTCATCAAATGCCTGATGAAATCTTTAGACGGTGCTGTATTAGGGCCAATCCCCAACAAATAGCTGATAGTGTTAACCAGTCACAAGCTGCGCCGGAGCGCTGCTCGCCCCTCTAATTTGAAAGCAAGTGAGGTGATAATGTGGCGTGTCATCCTTTTGTGGACGCGCATTAATGCCGCTGGCCGAGATGGCGATTGACGGCAAATCGACTCTTTCCAATGGCATCCGAACGAATGGGGAAGGGGATGAGATTGGGGACGATACGGAAAATAAAGAAAATAAAGAACATTGACTGGCAAACTGTGGAGCGACTGCGGCCTTTAATCCATTACAGCTCCTAACGGGGAGGGCGTAATGCGTCACCAGCGTAGATTGTATTTGCATTTCAGTCCCTCTCTACCTCCTTCATCCCCCTTTCTCCCTTGCTCTCGGGCTGAACTGGTGGTTGGTTGCTATGAGAGCGCTGCATCAGCATTAAGTGCTGTATCCTGACTGAACGAACAGGCTTTAATTGATTCCTGTCGTGTTCACCTGGTTTTTCAGCCCTAAGTGGATAAAGTAGTGTTAAGCTGCAGGAAATGTATGACATAAATAGTTTGGTAATACTTTATTTTAACTGACATAAACAAACAAGACATAAACAACGCTGTAAATGTCACCAAATGTCAAGGAACAAGAAAACACATCTTATTTCACTGAATGTCTGAAGTGACAAGATCGTGTCATGGTGCATGCATCGGAAACAGATATGACAGGTGACATATTATATTATATTATACCTTTGCAGCAATTACAGCTGAAAGTATCTTGGTGTGTGTCTCTATAAGCTTGGCACAACTAGCCACAGGGATTTTTGCCCATTCTTCAAGGCAAAACTGCTCTAGCACCTTCAAGTTGGATGGGTTCCGCTGGTGTACAGCAATCTTTAAGTCATACAACAGATTCTCAATTGGATTGAGGTCTGGGCTTTGACTAGGCCATTTCAAGACATTTAAATGTTTCCCCTTAAACCACTCAAGAGTTGCTTTAGCAGTATGCTTAGGGTCATTGTCCTGCAGGAAGGAGAACCTCCGTCCCAGTCTCAAATCTCTGGGGGACTGAAACAGGTTTCCCCTCAAGAATTTCCCTGTATTTAGCGACATCCATCATTCCTTCAATTCTGTACAGTTTCCCAGGCCCTGCTGATGAAAAACATCCCCACAGCATGATGCTGCCACCACCATGCTTCACTGTGGAGATTAGTGTTCTCGGGGTGATGAGAGGTGTTGGGTTTGCGCCAGACATAGCGTTTCCCTTGATTGCCAAAAAGCTCCATTTTAGTCTCATCTGACCAGACTACCTTCTTCCATATGTTTGGGGAGTCTCCCACATGCCTTTTTGTGAACACAAAATCTGTTTGCTTATTTTTTTTCTTCAAGCAATGGCTTTTTTCTGGCCACTCTTCCTTAAAGCCCAGCTCTGTGGAGTGTACAGCTTAAAGTGGTCCTGTAGACAGATACTCCAGTCTCCGCTGTGGAGCTTTGCAGCCCCTTCCGGGTTATCTTTGGTCTCTTTGTTGCCTCTCCGATTAATGCTTGGTCCTCTCCTTGCCTGGTCCATGAGTTTTGGTGGGTGGCCCTCTGTTAGCAGGTTTGTTGTGGTGCCATATTCTTTCCATTTAATGGTGCTCCGTGGGATGTTCAAAGTTTCAGATATTTTTTTATAACCCAAACGTGATCTGTACTTCTCCACAACTTTGTCCCTGACCTGTTTGGAGAGCTCCTTGGTCTTCATGATGCTGCTTGCTTGGTGGTGCCCCTTGCTTAGTGGTGTTGCAGACTCTGGAGCTTTTCAGAACATGTATATATATACTGAGATCATGTGACACTTAGATTGCACACAGGTGGACTTTATTTCACACAATGTGACTTCTGAAGGTAATTGGTTGCACCAGATCTTATTTAGGGGCTTCATAGCAAAAGGGGTGATTACATATGCATGCACCACTTTTCCGTTTCTTAAAAAAAACAAAAATAATTGAAACAAGTCATTTTTTTCATTTCACTTCACCAATTTGGACTATTTTGTGTATGTCCATTACATGAAATACAAATACAAATCCATTTAAATTACAGGTTGTAATGCAACAAATAGGAAAACCGCCAAGGGGAATGAATACTTTTGCAAGGCATTGTATGTATGATGATGTAGCTAGTGTTGATACGTACCACCAAGCTTGTGTAACAGTATAACTTTAAACCGTCCCCTCGCCCCGACGCGGGCGCGAACCAGGGACCCTCTGCACACATCGACAACAGTCACCCACGAAGCACGGTCGTTACCCATCGCTCCACAAAAGCCGCAGCAACCAGTGATCCGGGTCAACAGCATCAATGTAACAGTATAGCTTTAAACCGTCCCCTCGCCCCGACACGGGCGCGAACCAGGGACCCTCTGCACACATCAACAACGGTTGCCCACGAAGCATCGTTACCCATCGCTCCACAAAGGCCAAGGCCCTTGCAAAGCAAGGGGCAACACTACTTAAGTCTCAGAGCAAGTGACGTAACTGATTGAAATGCTACTAGCGCGCACCCGCTAACTAGCTAGCCATTTCACATCCGTTACACTTGGCAGTGTGATTCTGATCAATACCTTTAGTTACAGTGTTGAATTTGTTTGTTAAAGCACTAATACTCTAGTACAGTGGTTCCCAAAATGTGGGGTTGGCAGGGGGGTGGGGGTGTAGTCCGGCTTTAAACTTACTCTTGAAAGTTGTAATGGTAGGATGCACAAGGTGCAATTTCGAAATTGGGTAGTCCATCACCAGTTTTTCTCTTATCATGTCAGTCATTGCATACCTTAGACAGCTATTAATAACGTGTTTTAGCTTGGTTTTTTAGCCCATATATTTTGTTGTAATGCTTGAGTCACGTAAATATCACATGAATACACATCAGACATGGGGAAAAGTATAGAATAGCAAGAAAATTAGCTGTTAAACTGAAAAAGATTATCTGCATCCCATGACAAAATGTGTATAATTGCAGGAAATAAGCTTTAAACCTGCAACATCTTCTCTTCACCCACAAGAGGGGTGTGAACAGTCTGTGTCATGAACATTGGTTGTGCCAATATAAATAAATGTGGTGCGCAGGGGGGGGCTGAGTGAAAAAGTTTGGCAACCCCTGGTCTAGTACTACAGCACTAGAATTGTATATACAACACATTCAAGTATACAGCTGCCAATATTCCAATGACATACTGTAGCAATCACCATGTAAAATAGAAATTCATATCTTCATGTTCTGTGTAATACATTCCAATCAAACAGCAAGATGGACACTGTATTCACTCAGAACCCTACAAATTTACCTGTATATTGTTTCATTAGTGTATATACGGCTTCTTACCACCATGGCTTTTGCTCCATGTAGCCACCTTAAGGATTTCCAATGTAGACTCTTGTCCCTTATTTCCCTACGAGAGCCATCTATGTAATAACCAATTGCTTCCACATCCCAACAAACAATCCGAACCTTGGCCAAGCAATTTACCATGACCCCTGCCTACATTTCATTGCACATCCCCATATTGAGTGTTTCAAAAACACAGTGTGGATGATAGGGATGGCTTTGTAAAATGATTACCGAAGTATGAAAGAAATATGCACAGGTCCTGACCCTAATTTGAACATACAAACTTCTGCATTTATAGAAAAAGGGGGAGCGGGAAAGGGAGGGGTATTGTCCTGTCTCTATGCTTTGGTATGTGTCGCTTCTTCTGCTCCGTGAAGGCAACAGCTGTTCATTTGGAGCTGCCTGCACCTTTGCTGACCCCGTTTCAGTCTGTGCGGTTACTGAGACAGAGGAGAAATTAGTTGTATTACTGGTTCCCTGCTGCGACAAGGCTAGCTGTGATTCCGCCCAGATTCTGTCCATTACGGCGGCCCCTCTGTCTTATTAGCCTCAACACCCACGCTAACATGCCAAATCACTGCTTTGTTTGGCCACCGAGAGCTCCAATCGGGGAAGACAGGCGAGGTAACACAGGGTTCTACTTGACGCCAGACAGGTGGAGACATGGAGATGTGCCATGACAAGTGCCGCATGTCGTTGATAAGTATTTGCTTGGAAATAGTCAACATGAGCTAACTTGTGATATGTGCAAATAACACGTCCAATCCTAATATACACTGAAATACTATGCTTCTCCAAAATTTGAAAATGAAACAAAAAAGGGCAAGTCAATAACCCCCATAAAGCATATTGAGCAGCATACATTTCCCACATTTTTGGAAAATTTATTCTTTAGGTCAAGGATTACTTTAAGACAGGGCTGCCCAACCCTCTTCCTGGAGATCTACTGTCCTGTAGGTTTTCAGTCCAACCCTAATTTAGGGTATCTGATTCAGCTAGTTAAGGTCTTGTTGAGCAGCTAATTAGTAGAATCAGGTGTGTTAAATTAGGGTTGGACTGAAAACCCACAGGAAGGTAGATCTCCAGGAAGAGGTTTGGGCAGCCCTGCTTTAAGATGATTTGTGTAGGTAATTTAAAGGGTGACAGCAGGCAGGTTAACAAAAACAAAGCTGTCTGAAATTTTTCGTACAGGGTAAGAAATAAATATGCACATTTTGTCATATAGATAGATAGGCCTCGGCACAAACAATATGAGTTTGGAACGTCTACATCATTTGCATTGTTGCTATTGTATTGAATGTGCTCTGGGATTGATTATTTGTGTGTTCTTGCTTCCAGGTAAGGAGGTGATTGAGCACACCTGTGCCCCTTCCTATAGATGAGGAGCACATGGTGTGTTCTAGGTGCAAGCCAGACCAGGGAGAGGTAGCGGCCCCAATGATGGTTGAGCGTTAGTGAATTGTTGTTGGACCATTTTGGTGAAGTAAAGTGTATTGTTTGTAACTAGGTATTGCAGATTGGAGCCCAACAAGATTCTATTTTCAATGTTTGTATTGTAGTTTTACCTTTTAAAGGACAAGGCTACCATTTTGTTTTTGACTTCATTCTGATTCATTGGTAGCTTTTATTAGTTTTAAATGTATTGTAGTTCGTGGCATCCTCACGTGTGCTGTGTATTCTTTAAGCCAACCTGAGTGCTGTGTTATATAGTGGGGTCTGAAATTATTGAAATCCTTGATAAAGATTAGCAAAAATTACTCTATAAATCAGGGGTTCTTAAATAATGAATATACATAGCTATGTTGTATGCAAAAAAAAAATTGAAATCTATTTTACACTAATACATTTGTTAAGAGAGAGATGCCTCACTTTCAGAGGGTAACGGCACAGAGCCTTTTTCTGAAGTGTTTATGACTTGAACACGTTGGGAGGGTTCTTAGACCATTCTTCCATACATAATCCTTCCAGATCCTTTTGTCCTTCATCTGCGCTTATGGACTGCCCTCTTCAATTTAAACCATGGGCTTCAAGTCTGGTGACTGAGATGGCCATTACAAAATGTACATTTTTGAGACCAATTAAACATTTTAATGTGCACTTTGGGTTGTCTTCCTAGAAGATCCACTTCTGGCCTTCTGGCAAGATCCAGCGCCCTTATCAGCGCCCGTATCCTCACAGGGTGAGGTATTGTAATAATTTTGACCCCTACTTTTTTGAGAAATGTTGAGCATACAATATAGCTCAGTATTTACATTATTTTAGGAATTTTTGCTGATCTTTATCAAGGGTGTCTATTTTAGACCTGACTCTTTATTTTGAACATTTGGTGTAATTGATCTAGCTTCTGTGTAACAGTAAGAAATGTGTACCACCTCAGCCTTTTGTGCTTCATTTAATAACCTAAGTTATATTTGTCGAACTATGGCATCTGTTTCCTGATCATGTACTCAGTCTGAGTGTTTGTTGCACACAGCATTAACATGCCCCTATCCGTCCATTGACCTAGTTCTTATCCAAATTAAAAACATTTCAACCAGCATATTCTATTTTTTTTCTTTAATATTCACTCGAACACAATGGTTGCTAAGTCATTGCTTGTGTGTTGATTTAAAAGTACCTGAAGCAGGGTGTCTCTAATCCAACAGGTCTTTTAGGAGTCACCTGGTCAGACAAATGGGGCCTTTCAAAGAAGTATAATGTGTTCTTAAATTATTTTATTGATGGGAAAGGGGATGGCCTCCACAGGTACCCATACAAACTGACTTAACATGCTGTGAAAGGGTCAATTTGGCCTCAATTTTCCATTTCTTCATTATCTGCATTTAGAGTCACACTGAGTGTCTCGATGGGGTTTCAAGAAACTTCAGCCCTGCCTGCATTTACCATTTCATCTAGCTGCTTCACAATGGACTAGTAAGTTGTTTTTAATTGCTTTTGATAGTGCAATAGACGATAGGGGAGGTTCATGCAGGTTGCTACTGTGCCCGAAGGCACTTATTGTTTAAAAACCAATGGAAGCTCATTCAATGGCTTTCTGTGTTTAGAGTTTGCTTAGATATTTTTGATATTTACAGGAGAACATGTACTTATACTTACTAGTATTACAACTAGTTATTGGAATACTATATGCCCTTTACTGATAAATTACTATACTTAAAGTGGTAATATTGAGCGATTTGGCAATGTTGTAAGAGGGGAAACTGAGAATGTGGATACTGTGGCTGTGGATTCAACCAATATGTTGTCTTAAATAACCACATCTATTCTTGTTCTATGGTGTCCAAATTAATGTAGAAACGCTACCTGGTTCTGTGCTTATAATTATGCCAACTGATTCCCCTTTGTTCCACTGCTAAACATATTTCATGAGGAAAAGCAACACATGAAGGAAGCGATGAGCTTTTTGCTCATATCAAGCCACACATTGTGAAACTGGGAAGGCTGGGCTACAGAGAAACCCCACTATAAAACAAAATAGGTGAGTTGGAATGATCATTGGCATGCTGTCTAGCGAAGGCTGCCAATCAATCTGAACTAAACCATCTGGGTTTTAGACTAGCCACACTACTTCCTATTTCCCTGCCATGATGTCCACGGCAAACAAAACCACTCAAAGAGCCCCATGCAGTGTCCACAATACAACACAAGCCTGAATAACATGTCTTTCAGAGCCATAAATCCCACCTCAGAAAAATAATTGCCTAATGATTTAAAGGAGTATGCAGAACAGGTGTGTAACATGTTTAAAATCAACCATCAACTGTACTTGGGCAAAAAATGTAGGTTCGCTAATTGCATTGATGCTTGGGTAACCCCAGCTTAAGTACATGAAAGCCTACTTGACAGGCTAAATTGCATTGGCGGTAACATTTTAAAGGTTGTATGCAGGCACTCTGCTTTAATATAGCCGCCCAACATTTGTAAATGACTCCTCTTTTAGACTCCATTAGGAAGTTGAGCGACGAGCTGAACATTTCGTTATAGGATTCAGAGTCAATAGGCATGTAATCAGGAAGTCCAGAGTTTGCCTTCGCCACTGAAGGGGATAATTAAAAAGATTGCCTTATGATCTAGTTAATTACTTTGCTGACTGTTGGCCCCGATTCTCCCTAAAGTGGCACATTTGTTCTTTAGCCGCCATCATTTCGTGATTGACGGAGGAGGAACCAGGAGAGGGGGGCTGGGGAAGAAAAAAAAAACGTAAATGCACACTCAATTATGCACTAACTGTGGGTTCCATTTACTAACGCAAAACAAGTTGTTAATTAATGTGGGTGATGATTAAGCCGTTTTACAAGGGAAAGTCAGAGTGCAGTGGCACTAACAAGCCTCTTATATCGAGGACTGCAAAAACAACATGGAGGTCTCTGAATTAGTCGTCCTTTCAGTTCTTGACAAAAAGTGAGCCTCTAAAAGCTACTTCTGTAACCGCTTCATAAAGCATTGATAGTAGTTTTGAAATTAAATTTGGCATGGAATCAAGGTTCAATTCAATTTTCTTTCTTGGGAAATGTTTTTAAATCATGTCGTATGTGTTAAACATTGGTACATGGTAGCTTACTGTATTGTTTCATTACACTACATTTGTAATTATTTGAAATTATTTTGCATAATACTTTCAGACATAACGGTAACTTTTCACATTTTGAAAGTGTTTTTTTTTTCTGAAGCCATATGCAACATTTCAATGGCAATACACAGGTAACTACTAAAATAATGGAAACACTTGAAAATGAGGGATACAAAGTTGGCTATATTGAAAGCAGGTGGTTCCACACAGGTGTGGTTAATTAAACAATTAACATCCCATCTCCATTGCTTAGAGTCATGTATAAAAATGCTGGGTTGGCCATTATTTTGGCTATCATTGCTATGCCCCCATAGGATGACAATGTCCCCATCCACATGACACATAGTCACTGAATGGTTTGATGAGAATGAAACTGATATAAACTATATGCCATGGCCGTCTCAGTCACCAGATCGCAACCCAATTGAGCACTTATGCGAGATTCTGGAGTGCGTGCCTGAGACAGCGCTTTTCACCACCATCAACAGAACACCAAATTATATAATTTCTCATGGAAGAATGGTGCCGCATCCCTCCGATTGAGTTCCAGACACTTGTCGAATCCATGCCAAGGTGCATTGAAACTGTTCTGGCTCGTGATGGCCCAACACCCTATTAACACACTTTATGTTGGTGTTTCCTTTATTTTGGAAGTTTCCTGTAGATGTACCATGTGGTGGGCCCCAAATGGAGCAGCCTCAGCACACATGTTGAAGGTGACAAAACACTTGTTTCACTTAACCCCTCCTCCACCACCATTTGTCTAGCCTGTTTGCTCATCTGCTTAACGGCCAGACTGGATAGAGTGAGGGGGCTTTAGGCTAAGCTAAAGGTGCTGGCGGGAGGCAGGAAGGAGTGGCGTTGTCAGGCTTTTCCCCCCAGATTCTCTCACCAATTCAGGGGTAATCCTCCCAACATGAGCCCTTGTACTTCCCTGGGTCTTGGTCATCCTGGTTGTTCTGGTTGGGAATATGGAAGGGGTCGAGAGGGGGGCATGTTTGTGTGGCTGCTTAAACAATTGTACATTCTGGGGAAGATCAAATCCCATCCATCCCCTCAGTAGGGGCAGAGTCACACACAAAGCAGCCCCCCTGCCAATGGATGTGTCTCTGCTGACCCGTGACGACCTCGCCATTCTGACAGCAACAAAGGTGGGAGTGAAAGAGGCATGATATCACACACATTTAAATCAACTGGGTGGGTGCTCTCATTCACTCAATCCCCACCGGGGTGAATACTGACAATATGCCAGTTGTGTGCCTGCCACTATTATAAAGTGATGGGGAGGATATAGTGACGGCTATATAACAAGTGATTAAGATACGTGTTGCTAGTCGTATCACTATGTCATCAATTTCTGTGGTTGTTTTCATTGAAGGCAATCATAATACTTAGGCTACCATATACAATTTGGACACAAGCCTAATGAACATTGGCATTGTTGTGCATTATAGCATTAACAATCACATGACTATAATCTCAAACCACAAGAGTTTTTGTTTCACGTGTACAATACATTTACAGTAGATGGGAGCAGTTGACTCTTTTTTTCACACAGTTAGAGAGTGCTCGAGGAGCAGTGGGCCTGCGGGTCCCGTCGTGTGAGCAGAAAGAAAGGTGATCCATGGCTGTCTGGCGCCCTGCTGAAACGGGGCTGCCGGTGAGCTGCCCTAAACCCCCTCAGCCCTCTCTCCTTCATCCCATCCCTGTGGATTAAGTGGTGCTTGCTCCCTCCCTTTCCAGGGCTGGGAAACTCCTCACTTCCCCAGAGGAGGCGGCGAACTCCTTTTTCTTCTTGCTCACTTAAGGGGAGCAAATGACCAGCGATAACTCAATTAGCAACATGTCTCCCCCCCGGCCGGGGGTCGATGCAAAGGCTTGTTTCAGGAGGCCTCGGAGATCAGCTTGGTCATGCAGAGCGACAGGGAAATACAGAGAGTGGCATCTGCCCCAAAACAGATTTGCTTAATTGAGTTTGACTCTTACAATTAAAGGGTAATAATGCCTTTTGAATAGTGCCAGTGAAAGGCTTGCAGCCCGGGCAGTTGCAATGTACTCCCATGTGTTGTCAGCTGGCCCGGGTTAGCCAGTGACAGACACACAGAGAGAGGGGAATTGCCAGTGGACTTTGGATAAGCAGTGGTTATTGAGTGCTTGATAGGACCCCATGAGACCGGGGCATCAACAATGGCAGAATTAATGGGCAAGGCACGATGAGAATGTCAGCGCCACAGGGGGCGTGTGTGGCCTTTGAGCCTGCCTCCACCGCCAATACGATGGCGCTCTCCCAAAGCGCTTTGACGAGGCTTGACCTGTTTGTGTGTTTACTTGTTTGTTTTGAATGCGTAAGTCGCTGTATTGGGTTTACAATTTCTCTCAGTTTGGGTTATTTGGTCGCTTACCCAGTGACCCGCACATCAAGGTTATCTTTTGAATAACAAAATATTGGCGCAGAGTATTTTATCAAATGTAGTTAAATATTCGGCATATCATTGATTTGGCTTGCTATAATAAGAACACCATATGTGTTTGCTGATCGTAAAAAAAAAAAAACATTATTCAAATGTTTATCTGACCAAGTGATCTTCCAAATTGTACATAATTTCTAGGTAGATTACACAGCCTCCTGGCCTAAACTGATCAAAACCAAACTACTGAAAGTGGTTGCATGAACACATTCCCAGTCTTTGAAAATGTGTCTTTTAATTATTATTAAAAATAACTCCAGGTCTATAGGAATATGTACATAACATAAACCTTGTCCCTCATTGGTTTAATTCTCATTGGTTTAGTTCCATAATCCAAGATTAAGCCGTTTAAATGTATCTCTATTTATTATTTATCTTTATTCAGTCTGTCCAAGGAACACACCCACAGTGTATCAAGATGTTTACCACTGTAATATGTCATTTTCTCACTCTGTGGGAATGTGCAGAAAAAAGGGTACCACGTATGCATATAGATGTATGTTGGAAGGCCATTATGCATTCAAAAGGTAGAAGGGAGTAAAACCATTTAAGAAAAAGGGTGTCAAATGATGTATGAAGACAACAAAAACATTTGTTCTAAACAAAGTATATTCTTATGGTAATATTTTTTTTAAACGACTCTTATAAATGAAAGGAGAGTGTTTTACGTACAGCCATCTTAGCACAGGAGCTGAACATAAAAGAACTGTAGAATAAAGTAATGTTCAGTTACTGTTTGCCATTCTCACAAGGGATCTTAAAATAGAGCTTTTAGTGAGATAGAAATACAGACTGTCGGTCAAAATTGTCTCACTAAAAGCTTTATGAAAAGATCCCTTGTGGGAGCAGCAAAAGGTAAGCGGAAATGTCTTTATTCTACAATAAAACCATCAAGCCTTCACTTGAACTCTGCTCACTCCTATATTCGAGGTTCCTTATTCACAGCCCAAAAGTTTACACACATTTAATTAAAGGGTTAGTTCAGGCAAAGTATTTATTTGTTGCCTTTCCATAATAGTTTGTAGGACAAACCGTTTAGAGGCCACAGACGATTTTGTGAGAAGACCAATATTCGGGCCATGGTCTGAAAAACACCGCTCTAGCTCTGTCACCTTTCACTGCAGATACGGAAGTGCGACAGGCGGATGCGGTGGATTGAGACGCCTCCAATGCAAAAAAAACGATATCTCTATCTTAAACTGGCACATTTTTATGGGGATTTTTTTTAATGCTAATTAGATTTCCACGGGTGTGCAGACATTGACCTTAGGGTGTTAAAGTAAACCAAAGATTTGGAAATGCATAATAACCAGTTATTAAATAATGTTAGCTATATGCAATTATCTTAGCCAGCAAGCTAGCCAGCCAGCTAACGTTAGCTATTTAGCCAATTAGCTATTAGCCTAGTCAGCCTAGCCAACTAAAAGAGAACTGTTTGAACACAACTAACACAACACAACTAAAACTTGTAAAAGCATGCAGGCTGAGTTAGCTACCAAACCCAGGGGGAGACGGTTGCTTCACTGGCCGATGGAAGGTCAGGGAAATCCCAAATAGATAGAGTCCAGATGTCCATCAGCTAGCGCACTAGCACAAAGCCAATATGAGATGAGATAGTACCAACTTAGAGCAAGCACGTAGGATGTTCTCTTTTGTTTTGAGCCTACGGGAAGAAGTCACCAGAGCCTGTTGTGCTAACAAGTTCCCACTAGATAACACAGCCACAAAGTCTGTGAAGAGTATGCTTGGTCTGGAATGTAATTACATGCTAGCATGGCTAGTGGATAACGTTAGCCAGCTTGAGCTAGCTACCAAGCTAGCATACAAACTCGGTAGTACAGAGTAGATCCTCCATATGACGTTGAGAAATAGTGCATTGTGGGTAGTTTAGAAGATATCCGGAAATAAGTTAATAAATATATAATAACCCAAAAACATAACTATGTTTGTAGTATAGGTAACCAGATTGTGACTACAACGAAGTGTTTGACCACACTGTGTAATGTTACATTGGTGAGTAAAAACTCATGCTTCCTACCCTTTAAAGCATCCACCTATCAATCATTATTAGGCCAAATTATGTCCCCATTTTGACACTCCAGAATCAGTGTGGGCAAATAGCCCTAGGAAGAGGAGCAACATGGAGCGAGATAGCTTTTTTCGGATATAATTTGAGGCTGTAATAATGTGCGAAGTCAAGTTTGGTGAGGGAGAAAATTGAAAAATTTAGGGCTGTGTGCCACCCTAATGGATAACCTTGTAGTCGGGAGAAAATGGAACCCAATAATGTCTCCTTAATGTTCACAGCGGTGTTTCAGGGAACGTATCAGGAGAAATGTCCCCTGTAATTTCTGCAAGCAATCACTTAATGGGACCAGCAAATGTTGACAAAATGGACATGCATTGAGCGATTTTGGGGTTTGACAGAGGGAATGAATCTTTGGCTCTTGCAAGGGCGAAAATAGATAGACAGAGGAAAGAAAAGGAAACAAGCAACGGAGGAAAAAAAGGAAAAACAAAAACCTTTCACGATCCATTTGCCTCCGGTGTGTGTATGTGTGTGTATGTGTGCCGCTAAAGTGCAGACAGTGACAGGAATTTCAATTATTTCATTAGGGGGGAAATGAAAAGACTTAAGTGTTGTGATTTCTGCAGTCTTTCCTAGATCAATCTAATGTGCGCTCACATTGGAAATCAACCAAAATGGAAGAGGGAGAGTGAAGCAGCGTCTCCTTAAATCACGCAATTAAAATGGCAAATTAGTTTCTTGATATATTCATTTAAGTGGTTAAGTGGAAGGGTTTATCTCCCCATCCACGGCGCTGTCTAGCAGGATGGGGGGAGCATCGTCCGCATGCTCTTTTGATTAAAGCCACCACTTAAATGCTGAGGAAAACGCTGAACGCACTTGCCGTCCAAATTAGCCATCCGAAGGCTTCAAAATCCAATTAGAAAGAGTTGATTTAAGCATTTAAGCAGAATACGGCTGGCAACTTAAAGGATTCAAAAACATTTTCCCGGCTGCATTCAACAACTTTTACATGTCATGGCTAGCATGATGGTTTGTTATCGTGCAATGCAAAGTGAGGACAGTGAATATAGAGTGAGGTCAAATTATTTAATATGTATTCCCACCTCTATAATAAGGTAAATATAATATCATCATAGCCTTTAAAATCTATTTGATAACAATAGAATATTAGGCTTTATTCCCTGGTAATTGTATAGGCCTATACTGAATACATTTTTGGTTTACAACAATCATCCAATTTTGTAATCAACAGTGCCTGTGTGTCACTTCCTACGTTTTCTCGTCAATAAGCAGTGCATAATATTGTTGTGATGAAGGCTGCAACATGTTTACCCATAGTTGTCATGATCCAGAAGGGAAAAAAGGCCAAGAAAATCTGATATATGCGAAGTACACTGTGCAAAATGATTTGTAGTCTCAAATAACTAGTTCACGTTTTTTGCTGCATCAGTTTAGTCAACTTAAAATTTTAAATTATCCCAATTTACACAATCTATATTGACTTATTAAAGATAGTAACGGCAGCTTAACGTTTTGTCGGTATAAAAAAGAAGGAGCTCGAAAGATGGGAGTGATGTTGACCCTAGGCCTGGATTCACATAACCTTCTTTTTCCCTTAAGTTTATACTTAAGAAGAGATTTACGAAAAATTACTATTCCTCAAAAGATACATAGAAATGTGATTATTGATCATGTTCTTTGATTTCTTCTTGGAAATGTTCGTAATTCCAAGATAGCCGGTCTTCAACTCAGGGCAGTGAAAGACAATGAAATACATTGAACATGTTTAATTCACTAACAAACTTAATCTGAAAGTTTCAGTACTGGTTGTTTTAAACCCAAGAACATGTTTTAGAACATTAATCTCAGTAATAAATATGCAAGCATGATTGCCATTACTAGCTAGATAGCTAACTAGATTGGTTGCCTAGCGACAATCATCTAAGAAGATAGTTAATAAGTTGGTAAGAAGCTATTTGAGAAGTTAATAAGAAAAACATGAACATTATTGTTGAGGAATTACACTTACAAACTATCTTATTATCCTTTTTTTTTCTTAAGAAGTGTTTTATGAATCTGGGCCCAGTCCTGTATGGACACAGTGGCCAGGAGGCTCTATGTCAAGTACCAGTAGAATGGCCACTGGTGATTTACAGACAGACTGGTCAGACCAGGGAAGTATATGGCTGGTGATGTTAGGCAGAGGGAGGCAAGCCAAAAGGCTACGCAACAAGCGGAGATAAAAGCCAATGGCATCGTAATGGACACATGCATGTAACTCTCAGTCAAAGCCTGCCAAAATTATAATTTCTAATTGCTCATGAAACCATTAATGTTATGAACCTCTCTTAAAATATTTTGTTTGATCGTTCCCCAGCTTGCATAAATGTGTGCTTTCCATAACAACATTCATCTGTCAAAAGCTAGATGGATTTGTAGAAGATGGATTTTCTCTTCCAGCACAGAGGCATATTGTCCACTTTGATGGTGCAGGATGATATCAAATACCCTCCTGGCTGCTGAGTTGAAATGAAAGAAAAATAGGCGGGGGTCTATAAAAATGAAGTTGGAAGTAAGTACGCCACTCACATCTATGAGGAGGAGAAATCCTTTTCCCAGGACATTTTGTAGTCGTCAATTGGTCTGTGCAACTTGCTGTAATGCAGGTAATGGAGCAACTCTTCTCCTTTCATCTTCAGGGTGAGTGTGTGCTGAGGCGAGGGAAGGCCCAACAGGAGAGGCAGATCAGTCGTAACGGACATGCATGGATATATGAGGGAAAAACAAACCCTTATTCTAAAAAGAGCAATCAACTAGCCTAGCTAGTTTGTGTTTGTTTGTAATCTCTCATGATGATGAATGATACAGAGGAAATGTGCTTTGATGCTGGGGGCAGTTTGTATCTTTTCGATGCAGAGTTACCGAATGATTGATTCTCTCACTTGGGGAGAGCTTCAGTGGTTGAGGAGAGCGATATAGCAGTCTGATGCTTATTCTCTTGCTTTTAAGAGTACAATTTAAAGAACTGTGCATTAAAGGCACAGTGCAGTCAAAAATAAGATTGTCTGTGTTTGATATATATTTCCACACTATGAGGTTGGAATAATACTGTGAAAATGTGAAAATTATGATCATGCTCTTTTAGTGTAAGAGCTACTTGAAAAGACCGCCTGAAATGTCAGCCTGTTTCGGTGATGTGGAGTTTTGGCCTTTCATGTTGCCATCATCAGGCAGTAAATTACATAATTAATCAATCAATAAGAAAGAGAGTTCCAAACCTCTCTGCCAATAACAGCTAGTTATCCGTTTTCTCCTCCCCACGCAGACCACTCCCAGACAGTCTTAGCAAAAATCTTGCTTTAGAAATTGGTCTTTGCTAAGAAAACAATCACAGTAAGTTACTTCATTGTTACCCAGAAATGATTTGATATTGAGAAAAAACGGTTCAATTACAACTTTAAGGTAAGGCCAATTAAAATCAAACAAAAGTTTTGAATCCTGTTTTTATTACAGCCACAGATATTCATAACATTTGAGTGTGCAAATTAAAACATACATTTTTATTGCCATGGGTTACATTCTTTCTTTCAGGAAATACCCTTTTGTGTTGAGGGTGCCCCAGGGCCCTCTATAGATGATAAAAGGATGTTGGGTGCCAAATTATTGGTGAATTTCCAGAAAAGGGGGTTAGGGGACCATGGTTCTCTGACATATTGGTTCACATTGGACATATTCTGCACCATTTTAGTTCAACATAGCTTGACATTTTAGTGCTATATCTGGTTGTCAAACCTATTAGTGGTGCAACTTTGTCGAACATTAATTATTATTGGCACAGTTGATAAAGATGAGCAAAAAAGACTGTATACAATGAACTGCTATATTATAAATAGCTATATTTTATGCAAAAAAAAGGGAAATTATATTATTTTATATTTTATACTAATACAATTGCTCAGAGAAAGTACTATCATTATATATATTTTTTTGATCGTGGTCAACATGAGTGGCACCTGTGTTTTCAATACTCCAGCACCCTCCCCTTGAGAGGATAAAAGAGCTCTATCTTCATGTCATCTGACCATAGCACTTCCTGGAGTTTTATAAACGGCATTGGCACTTGGATTGAAAATGGTGCTATGGTCAGATGACATGAAAATAGAGCTCCTAGGCCATGCACACCAGTGGTGGGTTTGGACTTGAAAAACAAAAGTATATGCAGAAAAGTACCTCATACCTACAGTAAAATATGGTGGTGGATCTTTGATGTTATGGAGCTATTTTGCTTCCACTGGACCTGGGGCCCTTGTTAAGGTCAACGGCATCATGAACTTTACCATGCACCAGGAAATGTTTGCCAAAAACCTGGTTACCAACGTGGTTACCAGGAGGCTGACACTTGGCCACAAGTGGATCTTCCAGCAAGGCAATAACCCCAAACACTAATCAAAATGGGTTTGAATTGAAGAGGGCAGTCCATAAGCACAGACGAAGGATATCAAGGATCTGGAACGATTCTGTATGAAGGAACGGTCCAAGATCCCTCCCAATGTGTTATCCAATCTCGTAAAACATTTTAGAAAAAGGTTCAGCGTCGTTACCTCGCAAGGGAAAGATGCTAGAGTATTGAAAACAGGAATGACAATCATTTTTACCCCCCTTTGATATGTTTGTATTACTTAAATTTCTTTCTCTAAGCAATTGTATTTGTATAAAATAATATAATAAAAAAATAAAAAAATCATAGAATATTGCTCAGTATTTGTATTATTTATTTTATACAGTCTTTTTGGCTCATGTTAATCAAGGATGCAAATAATGATGGTCCTGACTGTATATAGAACCAATCATGGTCAACTCTCATATAGAGTATATCTTGAAATTGTGAGTATGCCTCACAAAATGATATGAGTACCTCTTACAGCTTGCATCTATAAACAAATACCTTTGATACAAAAATGGGACAAGGAAAGACTAATTGGGAGAATATTTGCTGAATTTTCTGTGACTTTTGTTTGTTTTGGAAATTAAAATAAGCACTACTGGTTGAGGCAGAGTCTCTGATTTAACGCCTGGCCTGCTCTCCATTATAGCTGCTTCAGCCCTCCACTTTCAATAGAAACCACCCAGTCATCAGTATTAACTTCAACCTGCCAGCTTTGGACATTTCTGTTTTTTCAGCAGATTCCCAAACGACAAAACTAGTCCACGCTGATTGGCTAGCTCTCCGCCGGTCCCTTTGTCTGCCCTCTCCGTTTGTTCTATCCCGCGTTTCCCTATTCACCGACTCAAACGTTAGCGCTATTAGCCTGCTGGAAATCTGCCTGTCTTGGCATTATAGGGGCCTTGTTGTATTTTGTCAGGCAACCCGACTTCAATACAGAGTCACTTAGTCTTCATAAAAGGGGTCAATAAAGGTAAGCTCGTCAGCGTGTGGTTGAATTTATGCAATAATGACATCTTGGAAATAATTATTTTGTGTGATTGTGTGTGACAGTCAAGCTCTGATTCTTTCCAGTATAAATGTAGATTTATATTCTAAATATTCAAATGAATGACTATACTACATAAATTCAGGAGAATATAGATGTACTTGTTGATATCACCAACTTGCATTAATAGCATCGGCACATGCTATCTGCTGTATTGGAAAAAGAGCAATACAATTATTTGCGTTTGGAAATACTCTGGTTATTGAACCACTGTGAGAAATATTTACCAAATATTTAGCCTGTAGAATCAGTTATAGACCTTTGTAAAATCCCCACCAAATCATAAACAGCCATTTTGTTGGTGTAAATAGGGTATGGATGGAATATTAGGGTAATATGGATTTAATCCATATGGGTGACACCAAAAACAACTAGGTTGCCCTCTTCTGGCGAGTGTAAAACCGATAGCTGATTGATAGGAGTATCTATGGCAAATTAGTGTCTATTCTCACAGTAAGAGGAAAAGTAGAGCTGAATTTGAGAGGGATGACAGATTTAATGTTAATGTATTTGACAAATTCTGCTATTAGAACAACAATACATAGAGACATAAAAAAAATCTGCATTAAAATGTGGATATACTATATTTGCAATGTTTATTAACAATATTTTACCAGACATAACCTGCCATGTAAATCTATTGAATTTGAAATAAATTGAGACATTTAAATGAGAACAACTAGGGTTTGGTAGACAATATTGTTTTCAGGTGGAACAAGTAGACAATCCATGTATCAAATATCAAAGTTATCCTGGGCAGATGCCCTGAGTGAAGCTCGATAATATAAAAGGTGCCTGTGAGGGCCCATCCTTTCTCACTGATCTCCCAGAGAACAAAGTGGACCTCAGAGTAGACCCATGCCTGTGACCCCTCGATTCAATCCAGTGGAAATGATGTGTTCATTACAATGCAATTACAGACACTTTGGCCCTCTCTCCCTGAAGTGTGTGTGTATGTTGAGAGGGGGCCGCAGCTGACCCCCGTATGCTAAGTGACCTCATTCTCATCAGTGTGTGTGTGTGTGTGTGTGTGTGTGTGTGTGTGTGTGTGTGTGTGTGTGTGTGTGTGTGTGTGTGTGTGTGTGTGTGTGTGTGTGTGTGTGTGTGTGTGTGTGTGTGTGTGTGTGTGTGTGTGTGTGTGTGTGTGTGTGTGTTTCTGTCAGTCTGCAGGTGCAGGATGTACAGCTTCATGGGCGGAGGGCTGTTCTGTGCAGGCGTGGGGAACATCCTCCTGATTGTTTCCACGGCAACCGATTATTGGATTCAGTACCGGCACTCCAATAACTACATGCATCAGGGCCTGTGGCGGTACTGCATGCCGGGGAAATGCTTCACACACAACGAAAGTATTGGTGAGGACTACGGCCAGTGAACACAATGATGTCATAACACTGTGATAACACCCATCACATGTCATAACTGTTCATAACAAGCCATAACAAATGAAAGGTGCTTTTTAATTTTTTTGTGCCATGTCATTGGTACGGCTTGTCACTTAAGAATCACGATATGTTGTGATTGAAGCTATGTCAATCACACCACATCTGTTTATAAAAAGGCAAAGTCCAGGAAGCAAAGTGTAACCCGAAAACCCACAGAAAGGATTGATTTGAACTTCCATTGACTAAAACTATTCTTATATCACGCTTTGTATCTAAACTGCATTTACGCCTTATCCATCAGTGAACAATTGCATTTGAATTGGTGATTTTGGCACAAAAGAGTCATTATCCTAGTCACAGCATAAGCATCAAGACATGCTTTCCATAATAAGATTATCATTTGCCAAGCCCAATTCAAATGTTTTACCAATATGGGTAGTTTGTCAGGTCAGAACAGGCCAGGGTCAGCCACTCTTGTACCCTGACGACCCCTGTTAACCTTTGACCCCTGCAGCCCACATGGATGCCACCCGAGCACTCATGATCCTCTCCCTCTTGGCGTGTTTCATGGGCATCATCATCGGCATCATGGCCTTCATCCACTACTCGTCCTTCGACAGGTTTGACAAAACCTTTGCTGCAGGCATATTGTTCTTCATCTCATGTAAGTTTGGTTAATTTACTTATTTTCACTTATTTTACACCTTTTACTGCTTGATGTAATGTTGTTGTCCTTATTTGATAATCTATGCAGTACTTTGTTGGATGAAGAACACAACTTTTAGTTCAAATTATCTGTCTTTTCAAAGATTTTGTCAATGGAATGGTATCAAATTGTTTTTATGAACCACTTAAACCCAACAGGCAAAATTCATAATGATGTTATTTGGTTTAAATATGTTTCTAGTTGAAGCAATGTCAGGACTATAAAAAGGCAATATTTTGGTTGTTATCTGGGTATTTTTGTCCACTTTGCAAAATCTCATATATGTTGTGTAATTTATTTGTATTTTTATTATGGTCACCTAAATTATACATAAAAATAAAAAAATTAAATCAGTATACTACCAGACTATGACGTCATAGCCAGACGATTACATTGTGATGTATTTGCAGGGACATGCATCCAAGACATGCTAACCTCTCACCATTACCAATAACAGGGGAGGTTAGGGGGGTATGATATTTATGCCTCTGTAACTTTCTCACTCATTATTATTCACGATTCATTCAGGATTATCAATAATTATTATTGTGGTAGCAGCCACAATATGGTAGAAGTGTTGCGAAATATATTATATTGTTATTTACAATAAACGTGACTCCAAAATGACACAATACATTATTTACCATTAATTTCTATTGGGCACAAAATCATCTGAAACACAACTAAAACCAATTGCAAATGCATCCAATAAGTTTGTAGTCACAAGTTTGATGTAGTCATTGCACATTAGGAATATGGGACCAAATACTAAACTTTTGACTACTTTAATACACATACAGAGTGCCTTCAGAAAGCATTCAATTCATTTTATTTATCAGCCATCTACACACAATACCCCATAATGACAAAGTGAAAACAGGTTTTTAGAAATTGTTGCAAATGTATTGAAAATGAAATGCACACATCTAATTCACGTAAGTATTCATACCCCTGAGCCAATACTTTGTAGAAGCACCTTTGGCAATGTTGCACTTTCCACACCTGGATTTGGCAACATTTGTCCATTATTCTTTTCAAAATTCTTCAAGCTCTGTCAAATTGGTTGTTGATCATTGATAGACAACCATTTTCAGGTCTAGCAATATTTTCAAGTAGATTTAAGTCAAAACTGTAACTTGGCCACTCAGGAACATTCACTGTCTTCTAGGTAAGAAACTTCAGTGTAGATTTGGCCTTGTGTTTTAGGTTATTGTCCTGCTGAAAGGTGAATTCATCTCCCAGTGTCTGGTGGAAAGCAGACTGAACCAGGTTTTCCTCTAGGATTTTGCCTGTGCTTAGCTGCATATTCCATATTCCATATTTTTTTGTCCTGAAAAACACCTCAGTCCTTAACGATAACAAGCATACTGATAACATGATGCAGCCACTACTATGTTTGAAAATATGGAGAGTGGTACTCCGTAATGTGTTGTACTGGATTTTGCCCAAACATAACACTTTGTATTCAGGACAAAAAGTGAATTTCTTTGCCACATGTTTTGCAGTATTACTTTAGTGCCTTGTTGCAAACAGGAGGCATTTTTGAAATATTTTTATTCTGTACAAGCTTCCTTATTCTCACTCTATGAAATAGGTTAGTATGGTGGAGTAACTACAATGTTGTTGATCCATCCTCCATTTTCTCCTATCACAGCCATTAAACGCTGTAACTGTTTTAAAGTCACCATTGGCCTCATTGTGAAATCCCTGAGCGGTTTCCTTCCTCTCCGGCAATTGAGTTAGGAAGGACGCCTGCATCTTTGTAGTGACTGGGTGTATTGATACACCATCCAAAGTGTAATTAATAACTTAACCATGCTCAATGGGATATTCAAATTAGTATTTTTTTTTACTCATCTACCATTCTTTTTTTTAGGTGCCCTGGTCTTTGTGGTTGAATCTGTGTTTGAAATTCACTGCCCGACTGAGGGACCTTACAGATAATTGTATGTGTGGGGTACAGAGATGAGGTAGTGATACACTATTGTTGCACACAGAGTGAGTCCATGCAACTTATTTGACTTGTTAAGCAAATTTTGGTAACACTTTATTTCGCTCTTAGCGTCACAACACGTTATGCCACGGTCATAACCATGTCATAATAGCTGACAAAACTTAAAATAACCTGTCACAATATTGTGATAACACTGTCATGACACATATATTTAGACCTGTTGTGACATATATTGCATTATTTTATGGCTGGTTATGACACCTACATAAGATTGTCAAAACCCACAAAACCTACCACACAAGGCAAACCTCTTCATTACACCATAGCCTACTTGTAAACAGTATGATTGTTATATAACATTTTCTGAAATGTACCATATTAAATTATAATTGTAATTGCGTGCACATTGATGTCAGACATGCACCTACCTCAATGCTCTGTTTCTGATGACTGGGATGAATGCAGGAGCAGATTTCAGGAGCAGGAAAAGACACCCTCTTTGTGACTGATCCCTGACATAAGGACATGTACATGATAGAACTATCTGGCTTATAGGATTATGATGGTCATAATGCTTCTTGACAGTGTCATAAAATTTATTTTCTTAGTCCAAGTAAAGTGACACAGGATAGTCATAATGCTTCTTGACAGTGTCATAAAGTGTATTTTCTTAGTCCAAGTAAAGTGACACAGGATGGTCATAATGCTTCTTGACAGTGTCATAAAGTGTATTTTCTTAGTCCAAGTAAAGTGACACAAGATGGTCATAATCGGAGCTGGGTAGGTTACTTTCTAAATGTAATTCATTACAGTTACTAGTTACCTGTCCAAAATTGTAATCAGTAATGTAACTTTTGGATTACCCAAACTCAGTAACGTAATCTGATTACATTCAGTTACAGATTACTTTCCCCTAAAGAGCCATTAGAAGAAGACAAAAATGTATGTTACCAATTGAACGACATCTATTGCAGGATAATTCAAAGTTTAAATTTACATAGCTGGCCATATATGGATGTTCAATTTTACTTTATGGATTGGTTATGTAGGCTTCTTCTAACTCATCTCTTTTTACTACATATAATAGTGAAATTATATATTTTAATTAAAAACCAAAGTCTATCAGAATTTCAGTCATTCTGATAAATGACCCCTTGATCTTCAAGAATAGGACGTGGAAATATGGAAGTATAGATTAGCAAAATTGTTTTACCTGAGCATGACCCGAAAACTAAGGACTTATTAGCCAGCCCTACTCTGTTGTTTATGATTTTGTTGCCATGGAGGACTGATTGGGCTCATTGATTTGAGTTGAAAAATAAATGCTGCGCTCATGGAATGGCATGCTTTGAGCACTACTGAAACGTGTTATTTACACGTGAAAAATCAATGCCATATGCTGCATTTGCTATTGGCCTATTCTTTACCTTTTTGTTGGTGACACTTTGATATCTTGATAATATGCAGCTGTTTAAAGGGTAAATCCACAGATGAAATAATGGCAAAATGGCTGCCCCTGACTCTGTTCAGATTAATAGACCTTCCATGACATCAGAAATATTGTTTTAACCTTGTTCTGAGAAAAACAAGCTTATATTTTGGGTTCTCATGGAATGTGACAGTTGAACTAAGCTCATGAGGCATTTATAAGTTCTATTCTTCATGAATCAATGGATATACACCACCGTTCAAAAGTTTGGGGTCACTTAGAAATGTCCTTGTTTTTGAAAGAAAAGCACTTTTTTTGTACATTAAAATAACATCAAATTGATCAGAAACACAGTGTAGACATTGTTAATGTTGTAAATTACTATTGTAGCTGGAAACAGCTGATTTTTTTATGGAATATCTACATAGGCGTACAGAGGCCCATTATCAGCAACCATCACTCCTGTGTTTCAATGGCACGTTGTGTTAGTTAATCTAAATGTATCATTTTAAAAGGCGAATTGATCATTAGAAAACCCTTTTGCAATTATGTTAGCACAGGTGAAAACTGTTGTTCTAATTTACAAAGCAATTCAACCGGCCTTCTTTAGACTAGTTGAATGTCTGGAGCATCAGGTTTTCTGGGTTCGATTACAGGCTCAAAATGACCAGAAACAAAGAACTTTCTTATGAAACTCGTCAAGTCTATTGTTTTGAGAAATGAAGGCTATTCCATGCGAGAAATTGCCAAGAAATTGAAGATCTCGTACAATGCTGTGTACTACTCCCTTCACAGAACAGCACAAACTCTCTCTAACCAGAATAGAAAGAGGAGTGGGAGGCCCCGGTGCACAACTAAGCAAGAGGACATGTACATTAGAGTGTCTAGTTTGAGAAACAGACGCCTTACAAGTCCTCAACTGCCAGCTTAATTAAATAGTACCCGCAAAACACCAGTCTCAACGTCAACAGTGAAGAGGCGACTCCGGGATGCTGGCCTTCTAGGCAGAGTTCCTCTGTCCAGTGTCTGTGTTCTTTTGCCCTTCTTAATCTTTTATTTTTATTGGCCAGTCTGAGATATGGCTTTTTCTTTGCAACTCTGCCTAGAAGGCCAGCATCCGGGAATCACCTCTTCACTGTTGACATTGAGACTGGTGTACACAGCGTTGTACGAGATCTTCAGTTTCTTGGCAATTTCTCGCATGGAATAGCCTTCATTTCTCAGAACAAGAATAGACTGATGAGTTTCAGAAAAAAGTTATTTATTTCTGGCCATTTTGAGCCTCTAATCAAACCAATAAGTTCTGATGCTCCAGATACTCAACTAGTCTAAAGAAGATCAGTTTTATTGCTTCGTTAATCAGCACAACAGTTTTCAGCTGTGCTAACATAATTGCAAAATGGTTTTCCAATGATCAATTAGCCTTTTAAAATTATAAACTTGGATTAGCTAACACAACGTGCCATTGGAACACAGGAGTGATGGTTGCTGATAATGGGCCTCTATAGGCCTATGTAGATATTCCATAAAAAATCAGCCATTTCCAGCTACAATAGTCATTTACAACATTAACAATGTGCTTTTCTTTCAAAAACAAGGACATTTCTAAGTGGCCCCAAACTTTGAACGGTAGTGTACAGTATATATACTTTATAAGTCCAAAAATGGATGTAGCAACTACAGATTGCCCCTTTCAGTATATCAAAACGGTGCGAGTTTGAGCATGTGTCCATTAGGCCTATGGATTTTTTTTATCAACATGAATTAGATTAAGCAATAAAAGCCTCACTTTTATTCCGTAGGCTGGGATCCGCACTATGCAGCTGATGAAAGAGTGCATTTTTCACTTGCTGTCCACTGGTTTCAAAAACAATGATTGTTAGGCAGTTTAAACTTCTTGAATTATTGGGTTCAAATACAAATTTAGATTTGTGAACAGCCATCCACAACAACCACAATCCGTAAGGCACAAATAGCTAAATGAGAGAGCAGCAGTGTGATTCACATCAATGCGCTGTGTAGATATCAATAATAAGTGATATCCGTATCGCCGTAGACTAAACCACTGCTGTCATCCTTACCTCCAAGTTTTTATTCAAGTTGGATAATCTTTGGATGCCGACAGCAGTCACACCATTGGAAGGCATAGCTTGGACTGTAGCCTACAAAAGCCTATTCCTGCTCTTTTCCCACGATCCATCAAACACATTTTGTCTGTCATCATAGTGGTCTCTGACTTATGGTCAGACTCGCTCACATTGAACAAATTTAAATTTGCAAATTATTTCAATGCTGATTTGAATCACATTGAGAAAACAGAGAAGTGTCAAAGATTTTTTTTATGCAAACATCCTTTCGGGATTCAAAAGTAATCCTCGAAGTAATCAACTTGTTTTTCAAAAGTATCTAATCTGATTACAATATTTTTGCGGGTAAAGTAACAGATTACAGTTAGAGTTTACATGTAATACGTTACTCCCCAACCCTGGTCATAATGCTTCATGACAGTGTCATAAAGTGTATTTTCTTAGTCCAAGTAAAGTGACACAGGATGGTCACAATGCTTTATGGTGACAGTGTCATACAATTTATAAAAAATACGATGACAAAAAAACAACAACAGCAACACCCAGGTGGCGACACACATCTCTGTGTGCCTGGCAGACATCTCAGCTTGGATGTCAGTTCACCATATTAAGCTCCTCGACAAAACGGAGTTGCTCTTCCTCCTGGGGAAGGCTTGCTCTCTCCAAGATCTCTCCATCACAGTTGACAACTCCACGGTGTCCCCCTCACAGAGTGCAAAGAACCTTGGTGTGACCCTGGACAACACCCTGTCATTCTCTGCAAACATCAAAGCAGTGTCTCGCTCCTGCGGGTTCATGCTCTACAACATCCATAGAGTACGACCTTTCCTCGGACAGGAAGCGGCGCCGGTCCTAATCCAGGCACTTGTCATCTCCCATCTATACTACTGCAACTCTCTGTTGGCTGAGGTCCCTGCTTGTACCATCAAACCCCTGCAACTTATCCAGAATGCCTCAGTCCGCCTGGAGTTCAACCTGCCTAAGTTCTCCCATGTCACCTGCTCCTCCACTGACTTCCATCATCTTCAAGACCCTGGTGCTTGCCTACGGAGCAGCAAAGGGAACTGCCCCACCTTACCTTAAGGCTATGCTCAAACCCTACATCCCAACCCGAGCACGTTTTGCCACCTCTGGTCTCTTTGCCCTCCCACCCCTACGGGACGGCAAATCCCGTTCAGCCCAGTCAAAGCTCTTCTGTGTCCCGGCAACCCAATGGTGGAACAACCTTGCCCTTAAAGTCAGGACTGCTGAGTCCCTGCCCATCTTCCAACATTTCTGGAACCCTACCTCTTAAATAACGCTCACAGCAACCGTTAGATACACATTTCATAAAAAGTAACCTTCTTAAATACATATCATTAGCGTGGTTCATATGTACTCATGTAAATACACTTAATACAAGCCATCTTTTGTCAAAAAATAAAACCATTTAAGAGACAAAATGTTTTAACGAAAACACATTTAACCCGAGACTTCATCTTGTCTCATTGACTTATATACAAAGTTAGCTAGCTTACTTGGCTACATTCATATGAAGTGGAAAATCTCACTCCATTTTCACTGTCAAAACACTTAAATTATCCGTCAAAATTACAAGAAAACTCATCATTTTGTAATAAACATGTTATCGCTATAAATGTTATAAACCTGAAAACAAGATGAATGAGACATGGAAAATTAAACCTTTTCCACTGGGCTTCTCATCCTGTTTCTCTTCTTCCAACGTATGAGGTGCGTGCCTGCTGCTAACAGTTTGAATGTCTCCCCCTAGTGGTAGCGCTAAGTATACATGTATATTAAAGCAAAACCATGGAGGACTACAATACAATTGTTGTGAACAAACAAACTTTGATTCCAAAATATGAACATTTATAGAATCTATCACAGAAAATGTGTTGTTGTTGTAAGGCTAATAATATAAGCCCGATAGGCCTATCACTTACATGACCATATGTCAACATAAGTCCCAAAGAGAGTGTTTTGTCCTGCTCCTGCATTCACCCCAGTCATCAGCGACAGAGCATTGGGCTAGGCAAATGTTGGACATCAATGTGTGTACAATTACAATGGTAAAAAATTACCAATTTTAGGAAATGTTATATAACATATTATTTACAAGTAGATTTGAATGGTTTGCCTTTTGTGGTAGGTTTTCTCATAACCAGCCATAAAATGTTGCAATATTTGTCACAGAAAGTCTAAATATGTGTCATGACAGTGTTATGACAATGTTATGACAGGTTATATCAGCTGTTATGACATTATAACATGGTTGTGACCATGTCATGGTGTGTTATGATGCTAGGTGTCAAATAAAGTGTTACCCAAATGTTTACTCCTAAACTTATTTAGGCTTGCCATAACAAATGGGTTGAATTATTGACTCAAGACATTTCAGCTTAACATCTTTTATTAATTTGTAAAAAAATTTTTTTAACATAGTTCCACTACGACATTATGGGGTATTGTGTGTAGGCAAGTGAACAAATAAAACTAAATTTCATCTATTTTAAATTCAGGCTGTAACTCGACAACATGTGGAAACGGTCAAGGGCTTTGAATGCTTTCTGATGGCACTGTAAGTAAATTTGTCAAAATACTTTTGGTTCCATTAAATGGAAGGACTATGTACAACAAGTGGTGTAATTTTCTAAGCGGTTCCCGTTTTATGGATGAACATACCCTCAAATTAAAGCTGACAGTATGTATCATTTCAAATCAAGTATAGAAGTACAAAACAACAAAAAATATGTCACTGCCCATGTGGGTTGCCGCAAACATGCTAACTTTAAGTGTTACTACTTTATCAAAAACTGATTTAAAAATATATCTCTAATCAAGTGAATGATTTATCTTTAGGCGCCCCCATGGTGTATATATATATATATATAGAAATGTTTATAGATTTAACTTCATTAGATTAAATATAACTTTTTCTAAATAACAAATATAAGATCAATGTACCTCAACATCGTTATGTTGGAGTGACTTCCCAAGTTGAAATGAGACAGATGAAATGTTTAGTTGAGCAAAAGTAGAGGCAGCCGGGGTGGGATATGAGGTGACATAAAGTGGTTTCTGTGAGAATTACATGCAGGTGAGTTTAACACAGGGCCTCCCCCAATGCAAACTGTTCACTAAATGGTTGTGCATAATCATTTCCATGTTAAAACCTAAAGCAGGAAAATCTTTTAAGAATCAAAGAATGCAAAAACATGGATGCCTGTGGATGCCATCATTAAATGATGTAATGTTACATTAAGTAGTTTGATCTCCTCTTTCTCTCCAGGCTTTTTCGTGTTGCTAGCAATGGCAGTATACACTGGTGTGACGATTAATTACTATGGTAAACGCTATGGCAACTGGAGGTTCTCCTGGTCCTACATCATCGGCTGGGTGTCAGTGGTGCTAACCTTCTTCTCAGGTAAAACCAAGACATCACTGGTCACACTCCCCACATAACATTCAGCTGTGAACAAATGTTTTATTTAAGAAAATGTATTATAGTCAATGGTCAATCCAGGGCCCATATTCACAAAGTGTCTCAGAGCAAATGACTGCTGATCTAGGATCAGGTTTGCCTTTTAATCATGATGAATAAAAGGGGGGGGGGGGGGGGGGGGCTGATCCTAAATCAGCATTCCTACTCTGAGACGCTTTGTGAATACGGACCCAAGAGTATTATAAAGGAATAATATATTGTTGTTATATTTATTTAACCTTTATCCAGCCAGGCAATTCAGTGAGAACAAATGTGTGCTACATCGATTCCAGGCTGAATATGTACAGCTCCTATTTACTTCAACATGCTTCAATCTCCTTACAGACTATCTGCTTTTTTGGAATATAGAATTTTTAATGGCAGCTGAATTGTGTTTTATATCATTTTGGTCTAGGTCCTTCAATGTATGTGTGTGTGTGCAAAAGTACAACGTGATGTCTTTGTCTTTTTTTATAAAGGTATATTCTATATGTGTGCCTATCGGATGCACGAATGCCCCAGAAACTCAAACTCTCACTAGAAGACTTCAGAAATGATCATCAATATCTTATGATTTTGAGAGCCACTGACTTGTGGCTGTTCCCCGTATTTGAGAGTCAAGATGGATCAACCCACTATTTACTTTTGGAACATGGATTATAGAATTTAAATTATATGAATAAAGGACGTTGGGGGTAAACGTGTCACCTTTTCAATGATTAAATGCTTGTCTTTTATATTTGTACGGGCCCATTTTTACACGTCAGACATATTGCCCATTTTGACTATACAGGTCTGATATACTATATACAGACAAACTATCCCAGATCTGGTCAAGTTAAGTGATCCAAGTACCTAAAATAAATTTTGACAGATGCACTGTCTCCAGGTATGACAATCCATATTGTGGAATAGCTATAACAACCTATTTAGCGCTTTAGCAGAGTTTGGGAGGCATCAAGAAATTATACAACATTACTGTCCAGGGTCAGCCTACAGCAGAAAAACATAGTATTTTTCATGTGTATATCTTTCAAAATATTTTTGTATAGTATGTAGGGGATGCACAACAAGTTGCTATGTTGAACTATGTAAAATATATATATATATATGTGTTTGGATCATACACCAATGTTGTGTTCTTGTGGCAGGCATTCTTGTACAACATGATGGATGATATTTTGTCCAGACTAACAGGATTGGTTAAGTGGAAGACCCAGATGTCATATAGGCTTACAAGGAAACCAAATAGATTGCATGCAAGATGATGCACTGGTGCCAGGTATACATATTCGCAAAACACATACTGTAGGCTGCGTTTACACAGGCAGACAAATTCTGATTATTTTTCCACTAATTGATCTATTGACCAACCAGATCAGCTCTTTTGCCAATAATTAAGGCAAAATATCAGAATTGGGCTGCCTGTGTAAACACAGCCATATTGTGTGTGAAATGTGTGTGAAGATGTCACTTCGATTGGTTAAACATTGACCGGAGTTAATTGATGGATGTCAGAAATGTTTAGGCCAGCGTTTCTCAAACTCAACCCTGGGAACCCCAAGGGGTACACATGTAGTTTTTCGCCCTAGCACTACACGGCTGATTCAAATATTCAAGCTTGAGGATGAGTTTAATATTTAAATCAGCTGTGTAGTGCTAGGGCAAAAAACATGATGTGCACCCTTTGGGGTCCCCAGACCGAGTTTGGGAAATGCTGGTTTAGGCCTATTGGGACCATGTTTTGAGATAAAGGTATTGGAAAAATTGACACATATTTAAATGAATATGACATAACAATGTCCTCTGGTGTTTCACAATCAATCATCTTATTGATGCCAAAAAGTCACTGAAACGTAATGATCTAATAGAACCTATCCATGCGCCCGAGCCACTGGTGCGTGATATTAACCCTGACATGAAACAAAGATGAATTGCAACAACAACAAAAACTACTTATTTCCACTAGATTGAATTTGATTTCTCTTGTTACCAGATCAATAAATATTGTAACTGCTAAGATTGACCCGTCGTCTTTGAAGCTAACCGACGTATTACCAAATGCAATGCTGCAAGCCTCTTATCGAACGAAAATAATACGCCACTTACTTTAGAGTGACGCAATGGCTCCCAGGCACCACATTTTACTTGATGAAGTTGGCTGCAAAAGCAGCTTAACCCCACCTTAAGAACGGAACAGATCCTATTGACTATCCGTGCAAAGACGATGTAATTGCCATTTGTTCAATCACTTTCAAATTTTCATCTAAAATCAACTAGTTACCCCGATGTTTCTTTAGGGATAGAGGAGATGCACGTGCATCTGAGGCCTTCACGTATTAGTCCACGATTTATTTATTTGACATTTAAAATAATAGGCCTAATATGCTTTGCAAGTTTTTTTCAGACAGATCATTTGTCCTATAGGTCAATTATCTTCAACAAATGTTTATACAAATTGCCTTCTACAGATAGGCCATATGTAAAAAATTAAATGAAATAGGCATCAAGAGCATTATCAAAGTGAGCTAAGCCCTTCAAGTCATGTTATATTTACATCACTTCATTTCTCTGTTCACTCTTCCATTTTACTCATTCAACTGTCTAATTCTGTGGTTGCCATAAAAGTGTACTCTCTGATGTATGGACTCTGTGCTCAGGGAAAGAAACACAAACTAAAACAGTATCTAAATCTGTCACATTTCCATATTCTTTAAACTGACATTTTGAGTCATTTGCAAGGTCTACACCCATTTTCCTTATATAAGCTCATGCATATGGAGGACGTGTTTTAGATTTGGCGCAGTAATGCACTTTCGTGAGTAATTGAATTCAGTAATTAATTTGTTATGCCTACCTGATCAAATGGAAATCCTGTCCTCGCGCCCAAGGATTACTACTTCCGCTCTAACATCTCCCCTAATTGCCTAATAGCGTTGCAGCGAGAATACTGCCTGCATTAAGACACTTTCACATTAGCTAGCGTGATTGGAAATGTGATGACAACACGATATCAACAAATTAAGGCTTCCGTCGCTTAAATGGCGCAGGAGCACCACTTGTACTCTCCCAGATTTTAATACCAACAATTACAGCCAATTTATGGCGGAATTAGCAAATACACCTGTCATCCCCCGCATCAGTGATCCGGGGGATGACTATGAAAAGATAGTAGGAGACAGACACCCTACTAGGTATTAGGGAAACAACAGGTAGGAACTGTTGCACAAAAATAAAATGCTATTCAGATCAGTAAATGTTAGTTTTCTGTCGTATACTTGGGGATGCCAACAGCAATCCCACCTATTGAGGTCATTTAAACATGATAAGATATGCTACATGTAGAAAGTGAAACGTTATACAAATCACCTCCAGTTGTTAATCATTAGTGTTGCCTAATTGTGTAGCATATGCCTTGTTATAAACGTTGATGTTTGTTTATAAAAATAAAAAACACTGGTAAAATGACAATATAAATAATAGTCTAACGGCCTAAAACAGTAGGATATATGTCTATAGTTTATATTCACTGGAAAGGGGACGAATGAAAGCAAGTTTGACTGAGGTGCAGGAGGGAAAGACTGCAGGGCTCCGGTGGGAAGGCTGTTTCAGCACCATGGCGAGCGACCCTCCCTCTCCGTCGTCACCATCATTAATCCATACACAACTAATTCCATTCTCCGCCCCACCGGCGTGCTATTGGCTGAGTACACATCAGTTTTATAATTTGCCACAGTCGCTCCACTTGGATAAATAGTAATCTACCTCCCTCTGAATAAATAGTAGGCTAATCTACCTGGCACCACTCACTGGCTGCCACACAGACGACCATTCTAGCGTTTGAGACTGAGGAGACGGAGGCAAGAAGTTTAGTGCTTCCCTTCCTTAGTTTGTTAGGGTGCACATATAATCAACACCACACGGACTCAATTGTGAAGGTGTTTTCAGAGATATAAGATGAATCTGAACTACACGTCCCCGGTGCCTCAGATGCCAGCCCAGAGGTCAACGTCGTTCTTCATCGAAGATATTTTATTACACAAACCAAAGCCCCTGAGAGAGGTATTCCACTTGCCATTCTCAAGCTCTCTGGCTTCCCGGATGCCTCTCCTAGAATATGGATACCCACTGATGCCCACTCCGATACTAGCGCCTCACCCGCACCATCATCTACACAAGCCGGACCATCACCAGTATTTCTTCACGTCTGGTAAGTAGGAAGGCACTGGATTGGTTCATGCATTCAATGAAGCGAAGGCAGTTACAGAGTGCAAGAACAGCTAAGCCAACGTCGACATTTCATTAGGCCTATAATGATTTCATTCCAAAAGGATGTTATTTCATAATGTTGGTGCATGTATAATTTCCATTTTAGTAGTCTACCAATCCTAACAGCCTGACAAAACGATGGAGTGGTCTTGGGCGTTTTGCAACAGGTACATTGGCCTTTTCGTGCGTAAAAGTTAGTGCAAAACGTTTTCGAATAAATCCAACTCAATCAGGGAAAAAAATCATACTCCATTATATAATGGTGTGCTAAATATAACGAGGCCTAGAGTAATATTCTACAATGTGAAGAAATTGCATGGAGTACATTGAATTTAACTTAAAACAAATAAACTGTTAATATAATTGCAAAAGTTGTGTTGAAATTTCAATGTTGAATGCCTTATATATTTCACAGGGATGCAAATGCCGGGGTTATTTCAGCATCATCCGGAGTTACCCGGCAAGCATTGCAGACGAAGGAAGGCGAGAACGGTCTTCTCGGATTCGCAGCTATCTGGTCTGGAAAAGAGATTTGAGATACAACGGTACCTATCCACACCAGAACGAGTGGAGTTGGCAACCGCGTTAAGTCTCTCGGAAACCCAGGTAAGAAACCTAAACTACATCACACTAATCATACCTTTCGGGATGGTCGCATTGTGCTGCAAAGCAAGTTTATGAAATATTCCACCTTTGTCACACAGGTGAAAACATGGTTTCAAAACAGAAGGATGAAGCATAAAAAGCAACTGAGGAAAACACAAGACGACCAGAAAAATCCGAATGACTTAGATAGATCCATGGAGAACTCAAGTGAGAGTGAACTCAACGAAAAAAACACAGATGATCTAAACAGTGGAATCGACCCAGACTCATACATGTTAGAGGAAAATGAGGACGATGTTGATATCGAGGATGATATTTGCTCGCCAGAACGTTCACTATAGTGCAAGTGGCAAGTTGTTTTAAAAACAAATAGCCATAACCCAGTGTAAATGTCAATATTGAATCGTGTATTTTAGGCTACATATGAAATGATATATTGCTTTTTTAAACAAATCAATGACAATAATGCAAAGTATTATTTATTCAAGCGTCTATGCGTAATATGTCACTCACTACACATTCCCTTTAGGCTGTCTATATTTATAATTTCCGTGGCTGTGTAAAATGCATCATGTCAAACAATTGTACATAGGCCTACAAAATATAATCTGAAGCCATGTTCATTATTAGGATACTATTATCATTATTATTATCATCAACTTCGAATCAAACAAAAAACAGTCATTTTCATCTTAAGATAGTTTTTGGTGAATGTTTGAAGCCACCAGTTATGCAGACGTCTTACGTTGACCCATGCAGGACCAGTTGATTATTTTGGGAGACAATCTGTGAGAAAATACATTTGTATGTTCCTACTTTGATAAACAAAAACAACTTAGCTCTTAATTTCAGCATGTCACATTTTTACCCTTTCTTTTTGCACTTTCGTTCTGGTAATCGAAATATGTTGCAGCATATGCCTTTTGAAGTGTTATTGCTTTACTATTAAAACGTGCATGATAAACATAACTAATTGTTTAACCTGTACCATTGATCATGTACATTTGTCGGTTTATTATTAGGCTAAGGGATTGCAGTTGCATTTTCCTATAAACTTGGATGAACTGACCAATGTTTCAATTTAATGCCATTAATACTTTAGTATTAGTTAGTTATTAGTCAATAAATCAATCCTTATAGGACGCTAGAGATTTATAACTATTTGAATAGATATATTTGTATTTAATTGAAATAGTTTCTTGGAATACCTACTCATAACTCATAATTATATTTCGGGAAGTATGCCTAACCCTACTTTTGAAAAGCAATTATAGACAATGATTATTTCCTGGCAGTCCGATTCTACGATCTCTTTGTACTTTAATAATATTACGAATAATGATAATTAATTAATAATAGCTACGAATTATGGTTATAATAATATTTTTAAGTAGCCTATTATTTTGCATAGGCCTTTCGACATTCACATAGCCTACCTTAGGCTTTACAGAAAATTCCCCGGCCGTATCTTGAGAGGTCAGTTGTAATTACGTTTTACTAAAATAACCCCACCTGCTTGAAGAGCCAGGGCCTCGTCTCCCAGTTTCGGTGTAAATTAAGAATTGCGATGATCGTAGGCTACCCAATGCATCGTTATTTACGAGCCAAACAGTGTTTCCCAAACATGCACGTAGAGAAGCCTAAGTGCATCATTAGACCATGTGTCGATATTGATAGGATCGAAAGAAAAGTAGCGCTGCTCTCCGATCAGCTTTCTCCATTCAAATCTACTTTAACATTATAATTATTCCCCATTACTGACGAAGGATCAGCTCCTAGAGAAATATTAACACCTATTTCTGCAAATATTGAGGCGGCTTATTATGCTTACCCAATACTAATGCACTAACTAACAGATTGGCATATCACTGTGCACATCTTGTCACACATCATGAACCGTATTGAAGACAAAATTACAGACAGTAGCCTATTGGCAAAATATAACTCGATATGATTGAAATAGGCACATGTAGCCTATTTATCGTTTAACGAAGTCATGTCGGTTTTTATTTGAAGCATCGTTTAATCTTTCACTTGTTCGTAACAAGTGCAAACACTGCGAGCTTTATAATTGTAGTCAACTTTGTTCTGGGGTAATTGCGGTCAGTCAGACAGATATAAGAATCTTGATTCAATGTTTAGCGGAGATCTTCTGTGAATATAATGATGCAGAAGGGCAAAACAGCATCCAACGATGCACTTTGGCTGCTCAACGAATAGTCTGGATCACTCATAGATGTGTGAAGGTTTTTAATTAAGAATCACGTTACTAACAAAGGCTTTGTTAAACAGCTCGGCTACTAAAGGTACATCGTAAGATCTTAACGCTACGAAGGCTCTGGGAAACGAGGCCATGGACCAGAACCACTACTACACGAGTCACTTAGCAGTGGAGGAGATATTAATTGGACGCTATCTGTTAAATTTGCTCATGCTGTGGTAGACGCCTTGGTAGCTGGGACCCCGCTGTGGAATAAAATAAATACGTCATCATACAATAACAAATAGTTGTTGCATGTAACGTAGAGCGGTAGCTATTCATAAACATTGTCATGACTTTTATTGAACTTGAGTTAGGCTATTATTGGTTACTGCTAGGCCTACTGGATCACCAAATGTCTTGAAAGGAGCAGTGAGGGGATTCGAATAATCTGTTTTGCACCGGGTGAAGTTGATTGCTTTCGTTTCGGAACGGGCGTGAACAAAAAGTGCCCCCTTCAAAGCCCACGGGGAAATCGGCTCAAAACAAAAGTGGCGTAATTAAGCACAATGATTCATGAGTAGGATTCTGTGTTTTCACATGCGAAAGTGATTGATTTAAAAAAAAAAAAACTTTATCTGTCTTCCCAACGAAAACTAGTCAGAAAATGAAAACAATCGTTTTATGGAAAAGAGATGTATGTTTCTGGACGATACACAATGCTGTCTTGTTGACAACATGATCAAGCTGTGCAGATTTCTTTTCGATTTGGGAAAGGTGCTCCTCCCTCACCGCTTTTGCCCGTTCACGTCAAGGGCCATAGACCGATGCCCAGCGGCTCAGCATAATAGAATTCGCCCACTGACTCAAGCAGCTGGCTTAAGAAAACATGGGTCTATCACAAAAACATTGCGTTCAATGTAAGCTATTTTGGGACATTTGGAAAATTGGAATGCTAAGCTAAATGGAGACATTTTGACAGATATTTAACTCAAATAATTTGTGCACAATGTTGGTGAAATTACAAGTAAACCAACAATTGGTCTTTGCCTCTACATGGTAGAATATGAATCGAGGACACCAGCACCAAACAAACAACATTTGACACCCAAGTCAGCTGATTTGTCCAGAGAATTTTATGAACATTTAAGGAATGTTGTAAAACATAATTATTTTCTGGAAGTAAGGAAAGATTTCAGGATAAAAGCAAGTAATTCAGTAGCCTACAGTCCTGGAATTTTGTCAGCTCTTGCACACCACTGCCACACTTGAAAACAATATGCATTGAATTAAATCTTAGTGTGGCCCATTAGGTCGATTTGATATTTTTGTATTATTAAAACTCTCTATATATAATTCATGGCTTATGTTTTAAATGCTCAAGAGTGCAGTAAATGTGTACATTTTTCTGTTTGCAAAATATATTGTTCACAACAAGCTGTTATCTTACTAACTACTCTGCCCCTCAGTGAATCTGCCAGCAACAGCAGCTCCATGAGCACATAGGCTGTGCGAACATTGCTTGGATTGTTTTGCAGGATTTCATAGCATAAAATGTAACAGTCAAAGTAAATGGACTGTCCTTGGTCATTCACATGTGCGTGCAGTCAGAACTTTTGGGTCTGCTCTAGTCTCCCTCCCAATGAGTCTCTAGAGCCAGATGGCTTACTTCTGCACGTGAGGCTAGATCTGCTCTATCAGGTACCGATGGCGCTAAAGCAAAAAGCCAGTTGTAATTAACTTGTAAATAAACGATTATAACAGTCATTGAAGCCTGTCATAACGGTCATCTACATCCAACAAGAGTCAAAGGACAGAGGGATACAGTAGCTTGAACCTTCTCATCGCGGATCTGGTAGGACAAAAAAGCATGAATGTGGATGGTCAATTTTATTGTTTCCCCCGTGGTGTTCATTAGGTTATATTGTGCTGTAGGTGGCAGGGTGACATTTTGTGTGGACTAAAACAGCCTAAAACAGGGTGTATCACAAAGCACGATCAAATTAATTAGCCAGCTACAATCATTTTGAGAAACATTGAGAAATAGTTTGGTATATTTTCTGGGTCAAGTTAACCAGTTATCTACCTTTGATAAACAGCTAGAAAGCTACAGCTAGCTGATGTTAGCTCCCATGCCAATTTCAAGTCTATGTAAACTAATATCTGCCTAACCCATAAATATTAAGCTATTTCAGAATGAAAGTTAACTGGCTAGCACATCATGCTTTGTGACATTATATTAGCTACCTATCCCCAGTTAGATGATGTGTTTTCACTAACTGCATCTGCAGGCTTGTTGAGTTCTCCCTGGTGCACTCTTTCCTTTGTGAGCTGGCTGCTCATTCTAAATGTTATAATCAATCTGTTCCAAACAGTGGCAGCATGTGCAGCAGGGGGTCATTTTGTTTTTGACATGCACAAGTGAATTAATTGTATTTATGCTGTTGTTCAAATGCATCATATTCTGTCATGCTTCCTTTTTGACCCCCCCTTGACCATTTTAATTTAAAACAATCGCAGTAAGGTACTTAACTGTTACCCAGAAAGGATTTGATATTCAGATAAAAATGGCTGCATTGGACCTTTAACAGAAAAGGATTGGGACAAATTAGGCTAAGGGATTTGATAGCTCTTCATTGTATAATGAATGATACACAGATATGTTACAGCAATAACACGTAGCATGTTTTAATCAAAACACAACAGTAATTGTTGGGAGTTTAAATCACAATATTGAAAATAATGTCCATGTCTTGGTGAAAGTAACTCCTTCGTAACACACCCATTTTTCATTTTCTCTGAATATGATAAGGATCAGTAGGGCCTTTGGCCCATTGAATTGGTTTGTTGTTTGTACACATTCTTAGAAGATACTCACCTTAGATAATACTCACCAATAGCATGCAAACACTACCCTTTAGGCCTACAGGTGAGTAAACATTGAAATATAATGATTTCCATTTGAGTAACTACGCCAATTTCTTCTGCTATGGCAATGAGTGCTACATTTTTCTTTAGGTATCATCTCTAGTAGAAACATACTTTCTTGTCCATTTTATTTTCAGACAATTTTACTTTTAACCCAAACCCCAGAGAAGCACAAACACCTACGCACACACACCAAGGAGTTGCATGCCAGGGTCTGCCCCTGTAGCAGATTATGGGTTAAGTGCTTTGCTCAAGGGTGCAATGGCAGGAGATGGCATGCCACTTGCCACAAGATTTTCCTATCAGACTTGGGATTCGAACTGGCGACCCTCCGGTTGCTGGACCACCTCTCTAACCTCTAGATGACCTGGCACACCAAAAGTGTAACAAGAGTGAGTGGGTGGATTCCAATCCATAGAGGTCATCCCTGAGACCAAAAACCTAATCATGGAGAACCTGGCCAGAGCACTACTCAGGGTACCACTGGGAACACATTGGTTTGATCAGAACGTAATGGAACTTCAATGGTCATCGTTCATAGCTCAATTAGTGAACTGTGATCATCTATAGCAGGCATGGGCAACTTTGATGGCCACAAAAAATCTGAACTCATCATGAGGGGCCGCAGTGTCTAGCGGGTCTGTGTACGCACATCTATACCCACACTTGCAGACAGAGCCGGCCTTAGCCTTCTGGGCCTTAGCCTTTAAAAGCATGCACATGTGTACTCACACACACATGCATACATACCATACCCATACACATACACGTACGCACGCACACGCACACAGGCCAAAATCATCAATACCAGCTATTATTTAATTTATTCAGTCATTTAAATGTGCACCAGGAGGCAGCTCCCCATCAATTTAGAAGGTTTACATTAACAGGCTCATCCAAACAGGATATGCAGCACTCTCCCGCCCTTTGAAAAGCAAATCATGTCGTTTTCAAAACGTGATGCAGATTTACTGAGAAAATAAAAAGCGTTGAAGAGAATAGGCTGTGCGGAAGGTGATCAATTAAAAGATTAAGCGTTTTGCAACACATGGATGCATCTGCATTTGGGCCTAATAGTGGGGCCATCAGCTCATTTTCAGGGGTCTGCCGCCTACTTAGGCGCTGTCCTCACATCAAAGTGTGCGCGTCTGCCTAGGCTATTCCAATCGGCAGAAAGGGATGCTAATTTAGCCCCCTTCATGTGTGGTGGTGAGAGACTCCTTCAATTAACTGGATTTCTATGGCAAAAGAGGGGTGGGGGGAAAGATGCAAAGAGAGTTGGTCTGGATAGGCAGTGTTTCTCATTAATTCAAAAGGTCCGGTATTTATTATTACCCCCACGCATCTGAGGCTTAAACACTAAAAACACAGTGCATCAAAGACGCCATGATGGGTTAAATAGAGACTATAATCAAATTAAAATATTACATAGGAGTAAATAGCTCTTTTATAATGATCTGACGGTTCTATTAAAGACATGGGGGGTGCTTGAGATTTGTTTTATTGGTGGGAAAATTATCACTAGTTTACGGAGCCCTAATCAGGTGGGCTTCAAAGGGTCATCTTTGTTTGACTCATTTGTATCTGGAAGTAGAGACGGGGGATACAGGGAGAAAATAATCAGGCACGGAACAAAAAGAGCAGATTATTTCAGATTAACAGCAGCAACCAGGTGCGTGAGAGGGTGAAAGGGGGCAAATTGGAAATGTGGATAAAATGCCAACGTGTGAATTACCGACTAGTACCCCCCAAAACTGAGACAATATAGCCCGCAGTACCAAAAGCTTTCCGATTTAATGATGTATTGTTGAATTTACAAAGGATGTTTCAATGTCGAGTGCTATCAAAACTAAAAAAAATGAGAATAGGCGGAGCGCACTGTGTTTTTAGTGTTTCCATAAGTGTCCTTTGTCATTATGACAACAAATTGACCATTAGATCTCTACCAATGGACTAGCCATGGTCTTTGTACTCAGTTGCCGATTCCTTGTCATCAAACAACCTACACAAAGCTTTAGAAGGTGTACATGTTCTCTCAGATTGTATATAGTATTGTACTATTAACCCTGTATGTGTAATATTGTACAACAACAAACCATATGTGTTATGCCTGAATTGACTTGAGCAGCTGTATTAAACATTTTCAGATCATGTGCACTAAAGTCATGACTCATGAGCAATTGTAAGGAATATTAGCAGAGAGATATTCAAGGAATTGTGGAATCATTATCAATAGCCAGAGAATTATTTATCTGAAATATGTACAAACATTTGCATATTATTCAAACATCAATATAATACCTAATCAACTTTCAACAAAAAACAACAACACTTGGTTTGGGATTACAGTACCATGTTTGCCTACAGTTTAAATTACGGTGTGGTATAAGTACCCTGTTTACCTATGGTTTAAGTACATCAAATCATATGAACAAACGAGCAAGCTACGACTTCATTAGTCGTAAAAATGCATTCATACAGTAAATGCTTATGTCAACAACCACATACAGACAGGCTACTCTGTAACACGCCAAACTGCAGTTTTTGACACAAGCATGAATGAACGATTGCTGCAATATTTCCCTGCTTATTCCTCCATATTGTCTATATAGTCCATATACTGCCTTTCCCCAAAAGTTGGATGGCCGTGTCAGCTATAAGGGGAAACCTGTTGTTGCGTGATTCCAGTGTGTTGTAAAGTAACTGGGTCGGTGTAGTGTCAGATGGTGTGCACCACCTTGAAGTGGGCCACGGTCTGTTTCTCCTGCTCTCGCCGTTTCCTCAGGGCCTCCAGTGTGGCCAGCTGGGATATGTCGAAGCCCTCCAGGAGGCGAGTGTGGCCCCTGGGGCCCTCCTGGGCCCACTCTGGCTCTCTGGTCTTGGTCTGCTGAGGCAGGGGCACCACCTTGGGCCGCAGGATGCACCTGGCAAACTCCAGGGCCTGAAACACAATGGAAATAAAGGTAAAATTTTATTTATCACTGACAGGTATAATGACGATGCAGTATAATACCATTATAATTGATTGTAAGACTGTATGATGCTCTTATAATTTCCTATATCATGCCTCTTAACTAAATAACAGCAACCTTGAGTCAATTGAACATTTGCTATAAAGACTTAAGATGACATAAAAGCTCATGCTTATAACAAGTAATAAAGCATTATACCTGTAGGCTTTAAGTAAATTGTTACAGAAGAATAGTTTGGAGATGGAGGGGGAGGGAAAGGTACACCTGCAAGAGCTGATAAACAACTAGGCTTTCATATGGCTGAGTGAACTTGGCGATTCAACTTTGTGACAGAATGTTGACGTGTCCGTAATCGTTCTCAGACTCTCAATCTCAGTGCATGGGGATTTATTTGTTATAGGTACCAGTCAAAAGTTTGGACACACCTACTCATTCCAGGGTTTTAGTTTATTTTTAATACTTTTTTACATTGTAGAATAATAGTGAAGACATCAAAACAATGAAATAACACATATGGAATCATGTTAAACAAATCAAAATATATTTTATATTTGAGATTATTCAAAGTAGCCACCTGTTAACTTGACAGCTTTGCACACTCTTGGCATTCTCTCAACCAGCTTCATGAGGTAGTCCCCTGGAATGCATTCCAATTAACAGGTGTGCCTTGTTAATTTGTGGAATTTATTTCCTTCTTAATGTGTTTAAGCCAATCAGTTGTGTTATGACAAGGTACGGATGGTATACAGATGATAGCCCTATTTGGTAAAATACTAAGTCCATATTATGGCAAGAACACTTCAAATAAGCAAAGAGAAATGACAGTCTGTCATTACTTAAGACATTAAGGTCAGTTAATACGGAACATTTCAAGAACTTTGAAAGTTCTTCAAGTGTAGTCGCAAAAACCATCAAGCGCTATGATGAAACTGTCTTTCATGAGGACTGCCACAGAAAAGGAAGACCCAGTGTTACCTCTGCTGCAAAGGATAAATTCGTTAGAGTTAACCGCACCTCAGATTGCAGCCCAAATAAATGCTTCACAGAGTTCAACTAACATACACATCACAACATCAACTGTTCAGAGGAGACTGAATGAATCAGGCCTTCATGGTCGAATTACTGCAGAGAAACCACTACTAAAGGACACCAATAAGAATATGTATTTTTTATTTAACTAGGCAAGTCAGTTAAGAACAAATTCTTATTTACAATGACAGCCTACCAGAGAACAGTGGGTTAACTGCCTTGTTCAGACTTTTACCTTGTCATCTCTGGGATTTGATCCAGCAACCTTTTGGTTACTGACCCAACGCTCTAATCACTAGGCTACCTGCTGCCCCAAGAAGTGACTTGCTTGGGCGAAGAAATACAAACAATTGGCATTAAACTGGTGGAAATCTATCCTTTGGTCTGATGAGTCCAAATTTGAGATTTTTGGTTCCAACTAACGTGTGTCTTTGTGAGACTATTTGTGAACGGATGATCTCCGCATGAGTGGTTCCCACCTTGAAGCACGGAGGGGGAGGTGTTATGGTGTGGGGGTGCTTTGCTGGTGACACTGTCAGTAATTTATTTAGATTTCAAGGCACACTTAACCAGCATAGCTACCCCAGCATTCTGCAGCGATACACCATCCCATCTAGTTTTTGCTTAGTGGGACTACAATTTGTTTTTCAACAGGACACTGACCCCAAAACACGTAGTGCTGCATCAGATGACCTGTCCTCCACAATCACCCGAACTCAACCCAATTGAGATGGTTTGGGATGAGTTGGACCGCAGAATGAAGAAAAAGTAGCTAACAAGTGCTCAGCATATGTGGGAACTCCTTCAAGACTGTTGAAAAAGCATTCCTCATGAAGCTGGTTGAGAGAATGCCAAGAGTGTGCAAAGCTCTCATCAAGGCAAAGAGTGGCTACTTTGAAGAATCTCAAATATAAAAAATATTTTGATTTGTTTCACCTCTAAGGGATCGGTGTCCCTAATCCGGGACGGTTGTTGCTCAATATGCGATAATGTAACTAGAATGACGTTGTAAACAACAGCCAATTCCAGGACATAGACATAACTTATATGGGCAGAAAGCTCCCGAGGGGCGCAGCGGTCTAAGGCAATGCATCTCAGTGCTAGAGGCGTCACTACAGAACCTGGTTAAATTCCAGGCTGTACCACAACTGGAATCACAATTGGCCCAGCGTCGTCCGGGTTAGGGTAGGTTGTCATTGTAAATAAGAATTTGTACTTAACTAACTTGCCTAGTAAAATAAAAAATAAAAGCTTAAATTCTTGTTAATCTAACTGCAGTGTCCAATTTAAGGTAGCTATTACAACAACAAAAAACATGCTATTGTTTGAGTGCACAACAAAACGCTTTTATCACGACAACTGGTTTGCTACATTTACCTCTGAAGGTAAATAATGTACTTACATTCAGTAATCTTGCTCTGATTTGTCATCCTGAGGTCCCAGAGATAAAATGTAGCATAGTTTAGTTTGAAAAAAAAAAAAATGTGTATTCAAATGTTGGAACTGGGTTCTACAGTTTGACCCCCACTGCTGGCTCACCCCCCCCCCCCCCCCCCCCCCCCAATGTATGACATTTCTGGAGGTGTAAACGTAATTTTTTTATATCCATAGCATTTTTGTATGTTCTCTATAGTTGGGCTCCCAAGTGGCGCAGCGGTCTAAGGTAATGCAACTCAGTGCTAGAGATGTCACTACAGACTCTGGTATGATTCCAGGCTGTATCACAACTGGTCGTGATTGGGAGTCCCATAGGGCGGTACACAATTGGCCCAGCGTCATCCGGGTTAGGGTTTGGCCGGGGTAGGCCGTCATTGTAAATAATAATTAGTTCTTAACTGACTTGCCTAGTTACATTTTTTATATTTTTTTGTACTTGAAAATGTATAATTGACCAATTTTTCACATTTGGGCAAACTCCTGGCAAACTTGATACAAAATGTTGTGTAGTGTTGTAATTCTTCACTGGATTAGTATGAAACGTTGCATACACACTGCTGCTATCTTGTGGACAACATCTAAATTACACCTAAAATCCTATCTGAATGTATGGACTTTCTCTTGCATTTCAAAGATGATTTTTGTTGTTGAAAATGCATGTTTATTTGTTTGTATTATCATTCACGATATCTAATCTGTTATTTTCTCCTACATTCATTTCACATTTCCACAAACTTCAAAGTGTTTCCGATTCAAATGGTATCAAGAATATGTATATCCATGCTTCAGGTCCTGAGCTACAGGCAGTTAGATTTGGGTATGTCATTTTAGGTGAACATTTTAATAAAAGGAGCCGATCATTAAAAGTTAAACATTTTTTGGTTACTACATGATTCCATATGTGTTATTTCATAGTTTTGATGTCTTCACTGTTATTCTATAATGTAGAAAATAATAAAAATAAAGAAAAACCCTTGAATGAGCAGGTGTGTCCAAACTTTTGACTGGTACTGTAAATAACAAAAAGTGGGGACTGGAGTTGCAATACACTCAAGCTGACAGATGATGATGATGGACAAATTGACTGAGGAAACCGGGATGAGATGGATGAACTTGTTATGAAGCAATGTACTCTCTCTTTCTGTTTGTTTTTTCTTTCTTTCTCTCTCTCTGTTTGTCTCTGTCTCTTCACCTCTAAGTAATTTTCTCTCTCACCCCCACTCTCTCTCTCTCCCTGAGTCTCTCTCTGTCTCCCTGAGTCTCTCTCTGTCTCTCTAATTCTCTGTCTGTCTGTCTGTCTGTCTGTCTGTCTGTCTGTCTGTCTGTCTGTCTGTCTGTCTGTCTGATTCTCTCTCGGTCTCTCTCTCTGTTACCTTCCTTCTGGGAACCATGTTGTCCTTGTTGCCACTGCCCAATGGGTTCTTGGCGTCCGACAGAAAGGTAATCCTACTTATCTTCTTGTTCTGCTCACGGATCACATTTGAATACAGCTTCTGTCGTCTCATTTTCTTGTCCTGGGCCATGTTGTGAAAGAACAGAGAGAGAGAGAGCAGAGGGGGAGATTACAAAAGAGTGGGTTTAATTAACTGAGCCATTTCTCCCTTAAGGCCCTATTCTCTTTGTGTATACCTTGGCGGAGCCTCTCCACACCGCCCGACAAAACCAAATACAACAAACCATTCAGTGGGCCTATCAACATTTACACATATCATTCACTAATAGGGCCGGCCCTAGAGACAGAGGCAGCCTCAATCTAGCGCAAATTGGCCATACATGCTCACTTTTTACTCTCAGGGATTAACAAAAGATACATCAGACCCCAAATACCACTCAACCTTCCAGGGCTACTCTCATTTGCTTTGTAAATCCAATTTAATCTGTTCAGAATGAGGCAAGTCATTAATGAGAAACAGGGACAGAGGGGCGGGGGATAATGGAAGCACAAAGAGACTATTGAAGATCATCAGCCGAATAAAATGAACTGGGTAAATGGATTTATGGGCCATCTAGTCATTGCTGTTGTCTGTTTTAGAACTACCTTCATTGTTGTTTTATTAAAACAAACACTTATTTTTTAAGTGTTAAAGTTAAATAAGTGTTTCAAGTTATACGTTAAAAATAATAATTTCTTCAAATGTTCAATTTAAGATTGCTGAATGAAGTAAAGCATAGAGTACAGGATTGCTGGAAGCCATACGACCATATTGTTATGATGGTATGGCTACTGGTTATAAGGTGGGAAGAGGCACACTGACATTTCTGTGATGGTGTAATCAGGCCCAAGGCAGCCAAGATTCACGTCCTGAAACAGCTGCTTGTAGTCCTTCAGGGAGGAGGCCTAAGACAATACACGTACACACACACGTACACACACACAGGTAAATGCTAAATATTACTAGAGAATAGTTATTAAACAGGCAGGTGATGAGAAACACACACATACATTAAACTTGGTTCCGGAAAAGATGCCTGCCTAAGTACAAAAATATTACATTTATCCTTTACACTGGTCATTCCTAAGTGCCTGTATGTTTGGGCCTTTTAGTATAAAGAGGGAGTGTGTATTGTACCCTGGGGAGTGGAGTCCCAGGGACAGGTTGACAGAGAGATGCTCTCTCTTAGGCAGAGAGAGAGGGTAAGCGCCTTAATCCGCTATGTATGTCTGAGGTGCACTCGAGAAGCAATCCACAAGCTGCCCCAGACAATAGGGGACTAATCATTCCAGATCGGACTGGCTCCTTTTAGGGGCTCAGGCCACTTTGGAATTAGCCATTGGTCATGGACACTGTGGGACGGCTTCTTGTTTTGTTTTTATCTTTCTTTCTTTTCAACCCCCTCCCCACCCTCATCCGCTTTCACTTTTGTGATACCCTCCACATTGGGGTGTTTTACAAATCTACCCTGTAATCTTGTCAGATGATGGTGAACATGGCACAGTGGGGATACATGGAGAGAAAAAGGGCAGGGGGAGAGGCTAGTGGCAATTGTGGTGTAAAGTGACCTCTAAATACACATACACTGATGGGTTAGTCAGATCAAAAGTTAGTCAGATCAAAACTTGGCAACCGTAACCATCGTAAGAGCATCAATTACCTATCGATATCCTTTCATACACTGGCCCTTACTACTATCGCCGGGTTTCCAATCTATGCTTAAATTATGGAAATAATGTGATAAAATACATTTTCTCAAACTAATTGGTACCTTAACAATTATCAGTAGAGTATCTATTTACGGTAGCTACCTACTAAATAAATAATAGTAGGTTACTTACGTTATAACATGAACTGAGTGTTTTGTCTTCGAAAGTGAATATCTACTACTGTATGTGGATGTCTGCAGTCTGTGCTACACTACCTTATGGGAGCGGGGATGACTTTCTCTGTTCATCAGTGGAACACACCTGCAGGGCTCAAGCTGGTGAACGACAAAGAGGCCGTCATTACATGCAAATGGACGTCTTTGCCTCACTTGCTCTCTTTTATTCACCTTATTTTCTAACAACTGGATCTGGCCTGTGAGGGGGTTAAATCTAGACAGCGGGTGGTTTGATTTAAAAAATAAAACCACTGTGGGAGGGGGGGACAAACTCAATATACTTTAAAATGACTAAAACCAAATCGACTGTGTCCAGCTAATAATCACCTAAATTAAAGCTACAGTCAGGGAGTATCAAAAATGTTAAAACAAAGGATAGAGGACAATCTTTATGAGGGCAAAGAAATATAACTCATTTTCAGTGCGCACCTCCCACCCCCTTGTGTGAGACCGAATGCGACCGAATGCGCCCCCCCGGGGCAAAATTAGTTTGACTCCCCTGCTCTAACACGTCTCAAAATAGTTTTCTTACCTCATCATCTCAGTGCTAGTAGCACATTTTCTAAATATAAACATTATTTATTTTTTACAGACGAAAAATCCGGTCTTTCTATGTCAAATATTTTTGTTATATTTCAGTCTTCTCTGTGATGTATATAAAGTGTAATATTGGGATGAAAACTCCAAATTGAACACATTTCAACTCTATATCTGACATGGTACTGGTGTCTTCTTTTTTTAAGCCCATAACCATGTGTGTGAGGTGTATACTTTTGTTTCAAAGTAGATTTGTTTAAGACTACCAAGAAATACTTTACGTGTCCCTGATTTATTCCACTGCAGTAAAAGCTTTAAGTGCATCTTACAGGAATTAGACAATTAACCTGCTGTTTTGCATTCGTTGCCACTAAAGGGCCCCTCCTTTAGTTGTTCCGTTTATAAAGGAGAATGTGAGGATATCATCTGTCGTCAAAGCACATTGTTTGTGCGACTTGTGTGACTGATTATGCCCTTTGAGATTAGGCAAATGGCTGTCATGTACTGTAATTATCCCAGTAACCATATTGAGAAATGTAACAATAGCCTGGCTAGTTAGTGTGGCAATTACAAATTAACACACACACACCTTGTAAGTGACTCTCTCATTTCAATTGTTTCTCTCTACTCATCTGTGCCAGGTAGCCCTCAGAGCTGCTTCTCTGCATGGAGGTATATCTCTGTGCGGTTCTGTCACTGCCCAGCTCCCATCATTGTTTTACCTATAGAGGGCAGCACTGTGTAGGAGCCAGAGGAGCATTGCGTCTAAGAGGTGTAAGTAGACGTGTGACCATCCTCATCATCATACTGCAGGACAATGAGGTTTTCACTGTGCCATGGGGCGTTCTCCTGGTGCCAGAGGTGCAGTGGTTCTCTGCTGCATTGGGAGAGAGGGGCATCCCTTGGAAGCCCTGCTTGCAGCGAGAGCCCCAACCTGGGCTTGGTGGAGACACAGCAGCCTGTGGAACCAAAGCGAGCTGTACCCAACCGTCTTGGTGGAAGGAGTGAGTGCTTGGGTGGGATGGCGTTCCTAAGCGGTACGTTAGCATTAGGCCTGTATCCATCTGTAGACTGGGGCTTCCATTGGGGCCCGGTACCGCTACAGGGTGAGGTTATGGTGAGAACCACGTCCTGGTGATTGTGTTGCAGGAAAGGGAGAGGTGTTGAGGTTGATGTTGAGGTGGACGGTGGGGGGGCTGTCTTAAGGATATGCGTTGGCACTGGTGTGGCCGGTCTCCAGTATGCTAGATTGGAAGTCTGTGCCACTGTGCTTGGAGGCGGGGTTAATGCTGTGGTTGGTGGTGAGGGTAAGAGTGGGGGTGGGAGTAGGAGTGGGAGTGAGCCTTGATCCTGGCTGTGGGTCTAGGGATGTCAGTGGGGGGGCTCAGGTAGCAGTCTCTCTGTCTGGCTTTGCCCACCTGAGTTTGGGATTGACTGTCCACTGAGCTCTATTGTCTTTGGAGATCTGAGTAACCTGTGAGTAGGAGTTGTAAAAAACAGAACACACATGTGGAATAACATCACAGTAAGTAACCAATAGGCTAACAGCGATATGATCAGCTCAACAACGACAATAATGAAAAAACTAAATACTAGTTCAGGGTTAGGTCAATATCAATGATGTAGGAAATGGAAATAACGCTTGATCGATGAGTCTTACAGTCTGTAATGCATCTAAGAAGGACCCTATCTGACCAAGGAAAATATGGTAATAATAACCAAATATTTCAAGAACCAGGAGGATGCCAATGTACTGGACATTTTCTTTAATTGATATACAACCTCAATGTACTTCACATGATAGAGAAAACCCAAAAAGTACTTCAAAATATTATTTAGAAAAATACAACTTCATAATGTACTTCCCATGATTGAGAAAAACAAAAAATACACTTAAAATTATTATTTTAAACCATCACATTTTCAATTTGTGAACAACATAAGAGGGGTATCATCTGTTCCTTAACTCAACGTATCAGTGGGACGATGGATGGAAGATTCCACCCAAAATGCAGAAAAAATACCCCTCTTTCCTTATGTAACTGATGCTTTGTGGCTATTGTCGTGGCCATGTACAGAGAGGGCCTTTCATGTAATGTCGGAGCTCCTCTGAGCATGGCCCTCACAAATTATTCTGCCGGGCTCCGAAGCTGTGTGCCTCAGCATCTAATGCCTCTGATTTAGCAAACACCAGCTTTCCCTCATTCTAATGGGAAAATATTTACACTCCTCTCCTCTGCCAAGGCGGCATTAGGGTGACCGCTCAAGTGCTCAAAATAATGATGCTTCTCCATTCCCCTCGCTTTTTCCCGCCTGTAGAGGCTCCGTTTCAGGAGTGTTTTCAGGCGAAGGCCCTATTGTGCCTCGACAACTCCATCAGACGAAGATTGGGTCTGTCGTGGGGGTAAAATGAAAATCCCAGGTGACAGTAGTGCACCCACTGTGCAGACATTTTCATCTTGAGCAGAAAGCCCCGCGCTGGAAGTTATGCGTTATAAGGCAATGGGGGTGTTTTCGTAAGCAACCCCCACCAAAAACACACAGGAGAGAAAATCAATGGGATCATAATGTGAAAAGGAGTGGAGAGGGTCCCACCTTGAGTTGCTGGGTTTTTTGGAGCCACCTCAGCTCTGGGTCTGAATTGTCCTCTTGGCTTTCCTTCTCCTGGCTCCCACCAATGGTAATCTCCTCAGTAGTATCCCAAATCTTCGGATAGAAATGGAGAAAAGATTAAGGAGAGTGGGGCAAAAAGTGTCATTCAAAATTAAAGAGCCCCTCATGGGACAGATTGAAAGACATCAGGTATCTAGATGGGAACATTTTTGTCTGTGCTGTGTAACACTGTTTAAATACATGGTTTGCATAAGAGCAAAGCATATTGGAGGTAAACATTTCAAGGCACGATAAACTGCGAGTCAATCAATGACAGTCCAGTCAGGTGCACAATACTCAAAACTGCCCAATGTATCCCTTATTTTCCCCAAATAATGACAAAAACATTCCAAAGAAAAATACTATTTTGAGAGAATGCATTTTAAGGCACTAAACTGCATGCTTAAAATGTGTTACAAGAATACTGGGCAAAAACATAGTATTGATGCTTCGCTAGCCACCAAACCCACTCTACTCTGTCAAATCTGTAGCATAGGCCTAACCTATATGTATATGTATATATATATAAATAATTTTAGTAGCCTGCACAACAATCAATTCCCTCACGTTTCGGCCTAAGCTTCCACAAACCCTCACATTATATCCAATCTCCTTCATGTTGTCCTATAATGCACCGTTTTTGAGAGAGAATGTCTTCAGCTAATGCCGTAATGAAAATCATTTAGTTAACTTGGAGGCCTCCCTTGGCATCCCAAGGACAATCTGAGAGGATCGATGGTATTGACAGACTGAGGAGTTCCTTGTTGAATGCCACTAATTCTGGGAGAGTGAATAGGCGAAGGTCAGAGAGAGTGAGTGGATGGAGTTGTAATATATCCATCAATAAGTGTGGCGTCAAACTGTTCTGTCTATCTGCTGAAAGGCCAGGTATGCGGGGAGCTGGGCTGATAACACGATGCAGTGTCCTCCCTATCTGGGCAAGAAGGCACACAGATGATAGCTAAGCGGCGAAAAAAGCAGAACCGGTGTTGCAATAAAAAGCAAATGAAAGAAGTAACTGAATGATATTCTATTTTGGTCTGAAGAGGGACATTTTTGTATTACTATCATGGTGGGATTTGGTGCAGGATACATGTGACGTTATGGCCTGTCCTCTATCAGAAACCGGTGCTAAAATGGCTGCCGGCTAATCTAGGTGGACCAAAAAAATCAGTAGAAATACATTTTATGAGTAGTAGCCTAACTTCTCAATGTGAAACCAGGGGAAACTAGGCCTATATTGTATGTATCATTTCCATTTCAATGGCAAATATTTGAAAAACAGGTCTCTTTAAATGCTGATATTTAAAGATTGGTTTTGTAACTGAGTTAGCTGTTGGTCATTTGGCACATCAAACTCAAGGTGATCCTAACAGTGTCCAGGTGTGACACTGTTGGAGCAGCAGCTGTTTTGTGTATAGATCAGTAACAGGTGTCAATGATTCCACCACATACACCATCCATCCATCCATCCATCCACCCACACACCCACCTCTCTCCCCAGCTCTCCCATGGCAAAACAGGCCACAACCTCTGCCCGTGCCCCCTGCCACTGCCTTTTGTCACCCATTATAAAAGTCCCAATCAATTGGAGCCAAATGATCTAAGCCAAATTGCATTTTGAGCATCGTAAGCTGTGTAATATCTATTCTGCTAAATTGGGGTCGTAATTGTCCTCCTCTCGGCGAGATGGGCCACAACAAAGTCCAGGCAATCGCGGCATGCCATTTTACCTCGAGCCGCCCAGGAAATATCAGCTTTTGCAATGAAGACTTCAAAGGGCTGCGGATCTTGGATTGCTATTTGCTTGCTATTGTGGCCAGGCCCAGGCAATCTTGATTAGGTGTTTACACTGAGGTAGGGTATATAGTGGCAGAGAGCCCCCGGGAGGCTTTGGTCTAAAGCTATTAAGAGATTGTACATTATGTCCCATGGCTTTGAAGTGAGGGCCTGAGAGACAGGCGAGGGACTCGGCGGGCTGAGTGCAATAGCTGAAGATTGCTGCTGCTACTTCTGTCTTTATCAAAGGGGGCCACTGCTGGAGCCCATCGTTGCTCCTGCCACTCGCCGGCTACAAAGTTGGCGCATTACAAGATTGTGTACATTTAATAACACTGCTAATTATCGCAAGTTGGTTTCCAACGGTCTCGTCGGTCAAATACCAAATTGGGCCTTTTAAAGAGAGCCCAAGGAGCATGCTTAGCTGGGCTCGGATAATGATGGTGGTGAAACTGATGCGATTTGGCTAGGGAATTGGCTTCTTTTGAAGGACATTGTGGACAAAGAGAAGGAAGCGCAAAATGTGCAGCAGAAGTATCCAAACCTAAAATGATATCAGAACAGAATGAGTAGGCCTGGTAATTGTGACTTGTGTTTGTTCTGCTGTTTTGGCTGTTTGAAGAGTTCAACTCCATCTTCGCCGAATGGCTATCCTTATACAAATTATACAACAACAAATCCTTCTACAAATGTTCTAAGAATGTTGGACTGCTTCATTTCATGTTGCTGGGTTTCATCAAGGAGGCGGTAACACCCACAAGCTGGATCATTCTCAAACGAATGTACTAAAAAAGGATTTAGCCTACACTACATGCAAATGGTTGACCGAAACTTTTATCCACAATGTCAGCCCTTGAGTAAAATATGTTGTGTAGTCAGTAGTAGCAATTTGAAACTAACAAGCTAAGTCAGAGGAGACTGCCAAAACATACAGTTTTGGGGAGGGAGCAGGCTCTTTTTGCTGTACAATGCTAACGGCTCTTGACTATGCTAATCTGGATGATACAAGACATTGTGACAGGCCTAGGGGCTCAGATGGATAGATGGTAGATGGGGAAAAAGGGTTTGGAGATATAGCTACCAGAGAAGCATATACCCCAGCACAGAGGGAGCAGGTTACCGTCCTCAGCCAATTATGCCCCTGTGCCAGGTGCAGGGGAATATCTAAGAGGCTATTGGTAACCATGCCTCTCTGATGTTCTTAATAGCTACTGTTGTACAGATCAACTCATAATAGGCACTACATAGCCAGACATGGCTCCCTTTCCCTTCTCAGAGTGGATGGCAATTGAAAACAGCATTGCCCCTGCCAAATTAATTTCCCAGACTGGGTCAGAGACCACTGCTGCATATTCTTGTTTCCATGTGAGCCGAAATTACATATTCATGTTTTGGATGATAGAAATGGACGGGCGTGAGTCTGGTTTGATAAAAGTTTTTGCCTTTTGCTTTCTTTTATTTAAAAAGATATGAGGATAACCTAGGAAGATGTGTTCAAATATTATGGTTAAGGAAAGGCAGTCTATCATTTTGCTCATATTTGCCATTGAGAGGATTCAAAAGATAATCGAAATTTGAGGCTGACTATTGATAATGGCGACGTTTAATATTCAGGAACACAATGGATACGTTTAGAGAAGGCTTTTTCCAAAGAATCTGACAATCTTCACATCAGGAGAGTGTGAATACTAAGGTGTTGGATCATGTAATGTTAAGACACTGTTGAGCCTTTATCTTCAACAGCCAATTGTTGCTGTTGACTGAACGAGCATCTGTTATTCTCATAAGAATTTAAAAACCATTGACAAAAAATAATTTCATATATTATATATTTCAGTGAGGTGCAGTCTACTCTGCAATCCTTCTAGCGGAATATCAGTGGTCAATGTCAAAGCCTCCGTCTGCGTCATTAATGCCAAACTCAGACTAATATATATATATATTTTAAACGGCAAAGTATAGGTTTACAGACGTTAACAAGACTGAATATTGACCTAGCACATGTAAATGACTTCTCTCCAGAGACGCCAGGCAGCATTTAAAGTCAGTATTATGGAATTAAAAAACACATAACAGGTATCATCATAGGTATCAAATACCAGTATACTACGGTGCAATAAAATGTAAATAAAATAGGCATTGACCCAAGACCAAGACAACCCCCTCCCATCCCCTATACCATAGGCGAAATAGGGTACTCCACAAGACATGCCACCAGAGGACTCTTCACAGTCCCCAAGTCCACAGCAGACTATGGGAGGCACACAGTGTTACATAGAGACATGGCTACATGGAACTCTATTCCACATCAAGTAACTGATGCAAGCAGTAGAATCAGATTTTTAAAAACAGATAAAAATACACCTTATTGAACAGCGGGGACTGTAAAGAGACACACACACACACACAGGCACAGACACATGTATACACATAAACATGATGACACATGCACTCTACACACACATACACCAGTGGCGGCCAGTGGCCTTATTTCTATTACAGCATATTGGATGACTCTCATTCATATTCCATTCACCCAGTTCAATGTAACAGCGATTTAGGCTACTAGGTTTAGGCTACTACATAATACTCACATTTTCCCTATACTCGATATGAGGTTGCTACAACCTAGTCTATGAATGAAAGTTTACAAAGTAGGTGCACACAGGTCGAGAAACAAATTTGAGGTGGCAGACAGTGACATTCAATACCGCCTTGCACACTACACTCTTGTCTGCATCTAGCTGATGTAGGGTGTAATCATTAGTCCAACAGTTGCAAACAAGAGTTTCTATTGTACACATGCAGGTATGTTTATCCCCCTTTTGTTCTGTTTGCTTTCTTTTTAAGAAAAGTTTTTCAACAGAATCGGCAGAATGAATACACCCCCGATCACGCGTAAACAGAGTTGACTCTCATAACAGCCACGTTCAATCTCATAACAGGACTTCAATGCACAACACATCAGCTGTATGTGACCAGGTGAAAAAACCTTTCCAAGCCAAACCACTACACACAGCCTACATAGTTGTCACCGTTTTAGCTAAAGTAACGTCATAGTCAGCATAGATAATCGAACTAACGCATTAGTAAATCTGCTACAATCATGCAGTAACGTTAGTGTACAGTCAGTAAGCAGTTACACCGGTGGGCCCAGCTGGCAATAAATTAGTAATACCAAAAGCTTACCTTGACTTGGAAGAGTTCCTGTGTTGTGTTGGATACTCGTAGCCAGCTAGCTAACATAGCATCCCTCTGTTTGAGCAGGGTGATTCTGTAGGCTAAACTAGCCAACTGCATTTGCTAGATAAGTAAGTGAAACTGAAAAAAAATGACAATCTCTTGCTCCCTCTATTTCTCTCTTGCTTCTCTTTCATTTAGGAAGAAATGTATTTGTTCAAAGCTGTTCAACTATTGTCTTTCTCTCTTTTTGAGTCAACTACTCACCACATGCAGTGCTAGCTAGCTGTTGCTTATGCTTTCAGTACTAGATTAATTCTCTGATCCTTTGATTGGGTGGACAACATGTCAGTTCATGCTGCAAGAGCTCTGATAGGCTGGAGGACGTCCTCCGGAAGTTGTCATAATTACTGTGTAGGTTTATGGAAAGGGATGAGAACTATGAGCCTCCTAGGTTTTGTATTGAAGTCAATGTACCCAGAGGATGGAAGCTAGCTGTCCTCCGGCTACACCATGGTGCTACCCTACAGAGTGCTGTTGAGGCTACTGTAGACCTTCATTGCAAAATAGTTATTTGGTGATGTGATTATATTTAGTATAGTTTGACCTAAAAAGTATTTTTTTAATGTTTTACTATTTAAAAAAATATGAGTAGTGTGGTAGTAGATTAGTGGCTTGAGGGCACACACTTAATGTGTTATGAAATGTAATGTCATGTAATATTTTGTATTGGATGTAACTACCTTGCCAGCAGCTAATGGGATCCTTAATAAATACAAATATGTAATTTCACAGGAATTTTTTGGGGACGGAAGCTGTAGAAATTGATAAGAAATGGCACTTCTGTAGCCAAATATCGTATTCATATTGTATTTTGTTTCTAAGCATTGAAATGACCTGCTATTATGGTGCATCGATCAGTTATACAGTTTAAAGCCGTTATTTTAGAATTTTTGCCCAAAGTCAACCTTTAAACTAACTGTCCAGTGTTTCCAGATTTCTATTAAATATGACTTATAATTAATTACAATATGAGTGAAATATTTTTCCTTACAAAAGTTTTTAATTAAGTATGTTAAAAAGCCGCTTCCTGTGTTGGAATGGGCGTAACCCAACAACAGAATGGTGTGGGTGTATACCGGTCATTAAAAATATTCATGCGAATAGACCGCTGATTGGCCAGCTCATCCTCCTTGTTGTTTTTTAAGTGTTTTTTATCCAAATTATGCTTTGGCCACAAATGCGAGTATAGGATGAGTCAGCAACATTATTTGGGAATGAGTTAACAGAATATGTACTTTTAAAAGTGAGATTTTCACTGGATAGTTAATTTAAAAGTGCAACATTTCCTCTCAGCCTCATGGCAAAATGTGTAGAGTAGCAAGAAATTTGCTTTAAAACTGAAATGTTTTCTTTCATCCTTATGGCAAAATGTGAAGAATAGCACGAGATGAGCTATAAAACTACACATTTCTCTCCACGTCTATTGTTTGTCCACCCAAATATCTATACCACACTTTCGCCATTGCCCTATACAGAGACACAGCACCTTACCACAATAATTTCAAAACGACTAGCCCAAATGTTAATTTCCACAATAAAAAATGCCATAGTGTATGAGTGGTATGGGACATGACTTTCACTAATCCAGTGAGAGTGTGAACTATCCTAGCCATTTGAAATGATCATTATCCAATAGCAAATAGCCTAAGTCCGTAATGGCATGTAATAGGTTACAGTGAACAGTGGGGTTTTATAACTAACAATTTCTCTCTCATTTTCAACAGTAAAATGTCTTCATTCTGTAGGTCTATGAGTAGAATATGACTTGTTTTTCACTGGACCGGTGAGATTGTGTGACTTATTGAAATTGTCATTTTATTAAAAAAATTTAAATAATTGTCTATTCTTGTGTAAGTGTTGTTTATTTTGTATATAAACATGTCTTGTGCAAAAACAAAAACTCCCTTTGAGGACAACGCCATTTTCTGCTGCTACATCTAAGGGAACTGGAAGCTTGTAAAATGAAAGACATGGGAGACTTTCTCCTTCCATTCGCCGTGTGTATATTTTTGCACCTTCTTGAGGGAAAAAAATGTACATTTCACATGTAAATGTCTGTTGGTTAATCCCCCTCAGCTCGTTTAAATTGGAGTACAGAACAAAACATTAAACATCCTGTTGATTTACACTACACACACATCAGGTAGTGAGTGGGTTTAGTAGAGATTAGGTGAAAGGATGTGAATTTATCACTATGTTTGTGCAGCTCCTAGTGACAGATTTTATAACTGCAACCTATTCAAGGAGAGAGAGGCAAAAATAATGGAGCAAGGGAGTGAGTGAACAGCAGGAGAGCCCACATGTGGTCTTCTTTCTCTTCAACCTAGAATAACTGCATACAAATCCACGAATTCAGAAACCTTGTAATGAAAAAACACAGCTTATCTCACCAAATAAATCTAACTGATTTGAGCTATCTGATTTCACCTCCTTCTGGCTGAGTTGATCCCCAGTGTCACTCTGTTACATTCAATGATGTCACCGATCTCGACAAACCATTTGTGTATGGACCTCACTTTGTGCACGGGGGCATTGTCATGCTGAAACAGGAAGGGCCTTTTGCAAACTGTTGCCACAAAGTTGGAAGCACAGAATCGTCTAGAATGTCATTGTATGCTGTAGCATTAAGATATCCCTTCACTGGAATTAAGGGGCCTAGCCCGAACCATGAAAAACAGCCACAGACCATTATTCCTCCTCCACCAAACTTTACAGTTGGCACTATGCATTGGGGCAGGCATCCGCCAAACCCAGATTCTTCCGTTGGACTGCCAGATGGTGAAGCGTGATTCATCACTCCAGGGAACGCGTTTCCACTGCCCCAGAGTCCAATGGCGGCAAGCTTTACACTACTCAACGCTTGGCATTGCGCATGGTGATCTTAGACTTGTGTGTGGCTGCTCGGCCATGGAAACCCATTTCATGAAGCTCCCAACGAACAGTTATTCTGCTGACGTTGCTTCCAGTGGCAGTTTGGAACTCGGTAGTGAGTGTTGCAACTAGGGCTTTTGCGATGACCGTATTGCCACTACACCGGAGGTCACGAGTCATGAAGGCAGTCAAATTCCATGTGACTGTTTAGTCATGGTAATTAGGCTTCTCCAAGCTCTGATGCTGCTGATGGTCATTAGTAGCCTACCAAACTTGCTAACTGTCTGGTACTCAACACTCTATTGTTCCTCTAATCACTCTGACATCAATGCAAATGTATTCGAAAATCTAATCAAACAATTCATGAGATCCCATGAGCTCTCTTTTCTATAGGCTATGCAATTGCGTGAGAAAACAGTGATGACCTCAACTAAAAATAGGAGGATCCCATCAGAACAAGGGGTTTAGAGCCTAACTGGTATACATAAGCAGTGGTGAGTTTTAAGTGCAGTCACTTTTGATTATGGTGTTTTCCCTCTAATGGAACATTCACGCTTATAGCCTACTGCCATGTGTTGCATTGCTGTGCTTATAATGTGAAGAAATAGCCTAATAGTTTATCAACATTTTAATCTAAATGTTCTGATCTGTTGCGTCAGCCACATTGCATAAAACATTTTTTTATTTATTTTTTAATTAATTTGGGATCTATTGCACACCACAACTGTCCCAGACTGTTTGGAATATTTATTTCTTGCACAGAATAGAATAGGTTGACTTTTGTACTATGGGGGATAGTAGATTGACATAGGCTAGTGCTTTTGCTGTTTGTTAGGCCTACTCATCTTGTTGGCTGATGAAAAGTAAATGTGGACAGTAACTTCAATATGCACCTCGGAATTGGATAAGGACACGCGCAGTTGCGTACCTGATGTGTCTGTCTTCACTTGTAGCCTGTGAGAAAGACCTGATCACCTGATGGAGAGCCATGTGAGTGATAGGCGCTTCGGGTTGCGCGGAACTCAGAGACAATGGCACAACCCAGCACTCCGAGCCACAAAATACCTGGATTTTTTTATTTGCATTACGGCCACAAAGGGGATGCCACCGGGAAGTTTGAGGCATTATCAAGTGCTTGTGAAATTGTAAATGAAAGACTATTGAAGTGTGTACAGCCTGCACAAAAAAATAAAGCAGACTCATGCCCTTCAAGTGACTTTTTTCAAATCATCATTAGTCTCAACATGCAGCCTTCCAATTTATTTAAAATCAAAACATATAGCCCAACGTTTGTAGAACAATTAAAGTTACATTAATATCTCTAAATTAAGCATATAGGAGTAGCTATTTCTTTGTTAACCGCTCAACACAGATAGCCGCATGTGCGCACTCCCTCAAATAATTTGGAGAAAATATTTATATTATATTCAGCTTTGTTCAATTGTATTCTTCATACTATAAAATAATATAAAATAATGCCATGGAATTCTAAGCAAATCTTGTCTGGTAAATTAACTAGTGTAGACCACAGCCATTTGGCATAGACACGTCAGGACCTAAAATAAGAACAACTCAGAGTATGCTATTCTTTTCTTCTGAAATAGACTACATTTTCTTCAAATCATGCTTCTTTAGAACTGTCTAAAATAAATAATGGATTTATTGTGAAGGTGTAAGCTATAGCACATGGATTTATTGGACTTTTTAAAATGTAGATATTCCAAAGGTATTGTAGCTTGTAGGCTATGTGTGGAAACCAGGAGATGCCAAATGTGTTTATGTTAATTAACGTTCAATTACCATGAGACTGACAGTTATATGCTTGACAATCCCCGGCTGACAAAATTGAGTGACTGCCACAGCCCTAGTTGCAACCAGGGACAGGCTATTTTTACGTCCTACGCGCTTCAGCACCCACTGGTCCCATTCTGTGAGCTTGTGTGGCCTACGATTTTGCGGCTGAGCCGTTGTTGCTCCAAGACGTTTCTACTTCACAATAACAGCACAGTTGACTGTGGAAGCAGGGCAGAAATTTGACGAACTGACTTGTTGGAAAGGTGGCATCCTGTGACAGTGCCAAGGTGAAAGTCACTGAGTTCTTCAGTAACGCCATTCTACTGCCAATGTTTGTCTATGGAGATTGCATGGCGGTGTGCTCGATTTTATACACCAGTCAGAAACGGGTGTGGCTGAAATACCCGATTCCACTAATTTGAAGCGGTGTCCACATACTTTGTATAAATAGTGTAACTAGTGGAATTTTAATTTTCTTTAGTTACCAACCTCAATCAGAACACTATAATGTCAAAGCTCAATGTGACTGATTAAAACATAAGCAAAGGTATAATAGGCTGGCCTTTGTTAAAATAAAATAGAAATGGAAGATCCTATTATTATCATTGAATTCAAAAGTATTAGGACCAAGTAGGCCACCATCCCCGAAATAAAGATTTGGGGAAAACTAGAACACAACAAGCTTTGAAAGGTCAGAAGTACAAGAGGTGTTACTGTACACCGCAATGATACTGATGGTGTCCTTAAACAATGCGAGTGAGTCCTACTTTGAACAGACAAGCCGCTGTTTCAAATTGAATTTGACATCAGCACATTATCTGCCAGTATTTCTACCTAATCTCCGTATTTTCACCTCCTTATCCACTAATGAGGGAGTGTCTGAAGACTACTACCGGCGAATGGTTCACAAATGGACATTTTCAGCTGATAAAATGGACTGGAATTGCTACCTAATGTGCCCCTTCTAACGGTGATGAAAAGATCTCATTAAAATAATTAGCAGAGTGCCTCTTTGTTGTGCTGCTTTGCAGATGAGGGGAATCATACTCCTCATCTCATGATGCCCCTGCGTGGGGCTTCCTAGGTGTAGGGCACTTCACTCAATGAGGCCAAAAGGGTAAGGGATGGCTCAGTAATGACTCAACTGCAACAAGCTGGAGAATGTTTTATGGATGCAACACAGCTGGGCGACACCTTCTTTACCGTGCACAAAACAACACCCATTGGCTATTGTATGGCAGCCGAGATACAGACCAGCCACACAACCACTACCACCATGCACAATAGGTACTCGGTTGCTTTCATGAAACAGTTTAGACTAAAAACTGAACTGTGTGGGAAGTAAAAAGAGATTATGTGTTTCTTCATCAGAATTCTAAAGAAATTGCAAGGTAAACAGAGAAACATATTGCACTTAATGAATAGAGGTGCTTGAATGGGGACATTAGGGAGGCTTTTGATTGAATGACAAGTAGGCTATACATGAGTGTAAAATGTCCACTGTTGTCAAAGGGGAAGCCCGTCTTTGAGGACAGAGCCGGTCAATTGTGAGGATATGAGACTATCAGACAATCTGAAATGGACCCTTTTGTGAGGATCTGCGATGGTCATTTTCACTGAAACAATGTGGGTATACATGGTGAAGTGGATCAATTGGCAGGCATCAATCTACCCCGAAACAACAATGAGAGGATAGCCTGTCTCTGTTTAGGGTGAAATTATTATTGTGATGCCAGTGAGGAAACAATTTGAGTAGATGGGGAGAGTGAGAAACAGACGTGGGGTCCTCTCTTCAGATTCCTGCATCAGGGAGGTCTCTGGCGTGTTGACAATTAAGCGCCAGCCAGTTAATGGACAGGAGAGTGACCGCTTATTGTGATAACCTCCAACAAAATCAAATCAAATTTGCCTTACGACGGCAGTTACTCGGAAAGCACCAAAATTTGCCTAGTCGTCTGCTGACAGCACAATTAATTTTCCAATATGTGAATAAGGCTCAATTACCTGCTTTGTACCATTGTTGAGTGAAGAATGAACCCATATTTTTTTTTGTGCTTGTTAGTGAGGAAAATGAGTTTTCCTTGTCTAAATTTACATAAGCACTGTATTATCTTCTTCATTTTGATTACTTTGTGTAATTGAAAAACAGTCAGTTTCCAATGCAATAATGAGATTAGGCCTAATTAAAATGTTGTAATGTTTTTTAAGGTTTTAAAAATATTGAAGGGTATTCCTTGGCTCATTTGAAAACAATCACAGTTGGTTGTAACATAATTATCAATAAATTATGTCCTGTACTTCCCCTGTAGCCTTTTTGTATTTTGGACACTTCTGATTATGATTTAGTGCAGTGTTTCCCAACCCTGGTCCTCGAGTACCCCCTACAGAACACATTTTTGTTGCAGCCCTGGACAAATGCACCTCATTGAGGGCTTGATGATTAGTTGACAAGTTGAATCAGGTGTGCTTGTCCAGGGTTACAATACAAATGTGTACTGTTGGGGATACACAAGGACCTGGTTTGGGAAACACTGATTTAGTGTACAACATAACATGTTCCAGGCAAAATTGTAATAAATACTTTGCATATCTAGCTAAGCTAAACCCAAATCTGATCAGCTTCTTCATACATTACAAAGGGCAAAAAAATACACTCATACACTAATGTTATAGGCTACACTACCCTTTGAGATGCACAACCACAGTGAAGAAGAAATACATTTGAGGTGCCACTTAGCATGATCTACTACTGCCACCTACTGACCAAACTAAATATGTCCTGAAGTTTAGTTTGGGAAAAGATAAGATAACAATGTTTAGGCCTAATGCCAGTGATATCATGCATCTAGATAGGTCACATTAACTGTTGGCCTATTTCCAGTGGCTGAGAATCAGTCAGAATACATAATAGAATTTGTATGAACTTGGCGGATTGACTAAATTTCTTAGTCAGACCATTTCTGAGTGGTCTTTGCCTCATTGTATCTGCATCACGAGACTAATAAAATATTTTACATTTAAATTGTGTATGTGCTGCTTTGCAAATACATTTTGAACATTAGACTAATAGTCGAATGTAGCTCAGTAGACCATGGCGCTTGCAACGTGTGTTTGTTTGATTCCCACGTGGGACCAGTACGGAAAAATTAATATATGAAAATGTATGCTCTCACTACTGTAAGTTGATCTGGATAAGAGTGTCTGATAAAAGGCAAACAGATTTGTTGAAGAGTCACATTGATATTCAGTTAAATGCCTTAGAGGAAATCTATTATTTCCCCCCTTCTGGATCTCAAACCTCATTACTTTCCATGCACTTACACATGTGGTTATTAAGTATAGGCAGAGTCATGCAAATAACAACATGGTTCAAGACATGATCTCTACACTAATGTTTGATATGGGAAATGAAAATGGTCCTGACAAAGCTATTACATTCTAGTTGCATGTGTATTGTCTAGGCCTACTATGGTTGTTGTTATGTGTAGACTAATCTCTGAAACCCAGAACAGAAATGTTGCGCAATTGTGTGATGCTCGATTAAGTTCTCGGGGGAGATATGTTAGAAAAGATACTAGAATGAGAACCCTCCTCTCTCTGCAAATTCGTGACAAGTCTATGACTCAAATGTCCTCAACCCTTCCGAAATTCGAAAATTGTGTGCACCTGAGAAATCGTTATTTCTCCAAATGATCATTTAATCAATCAAATGTATTTATAAAGCCCTTCTTACATCAGCTGATATCTCAAAGTGCTGTACAGAAACACAGCCTAAAACCCCAAACAGCAAGCAATGCAGGTGTAGAAGCACGGTGGCTAGGAAAAACTCCCTAGAAAGGCCAGAACCTAAGAAGAAACCTAGAGAGGAACCAGGCTATGAGGGGTAGCCAGTCCTCTTCTGGCTGTGCCGGGTGGAGATTATAACAGAACATGGCCAAGATGTTCAAATGTTCATAGATGACCAGCAGGGTCAAATAATAATAATCACAGTGGTTGTAGAGGGAGCAACAGGTCAGCACCTCAGGAGTAAATGTCAGTTGGCTTTTCATAGCCGATCATTCAGAGTATCTCTACCTCTCCTGCTGTCTCTAGAGAGTTGAAAACAGCAGGTATGGGACAGGTAGCATGTCCGGTGAACAGGTCAGGGTTCCATAGCCGCAGGCAGAACAGAGATCAGTGATGAAGCCACCGGAACACATTTCGGAACCTCCAACGACGGTCCACAGTCCGGAACCTCCTGAGACGATCCACAGTCCGGAACCTCCTGAGACGATCCACAGTCCGGAACCTCCTGAGACGGTCCACAGTCCGGAACCTCCTGAGACGGTCCACGGTCCGGAACCTCCTGCGACGGTCAACGGTCCGGAACCTCCTGCGACGGTCAACGGTCCGGAACCTCCACCTCCAGACTGCGCCGATGCCCAGTCTAAGCACAGTGTCCAGTCCAGCTCCAAGGCCAGAGTCTTCTTCTGCGTTGGTGCCCATTCCAGGCACGGCGTCCGGTCCAGCTCCATGGCAGGAGCTTTCCTCTGCACTGATGTCCAGTCCAGATCTGGTGTCCAGTCTCACTCCATGGCAGGAGTCTTCCTTGACTGTCACGTCCTGACCATAGAGAGCCATTATTTTCTATGGTAGACTAGGTCAGGGCGTGACTGGGGGGTTTTCTAGTTATTATTTTCTATGTGGGGTTCTAGTTTAGTTTTCTATGTTGGTGTTTGGTATGATTCCCAATTAGAGGCAGCTGGCTATCGTTGTATCTAATTGGGGATCATATTTAAGTAGCATTTTTTCCACCTGTGTTTTATGGGATATTGTTTTGAGTTAGTGCACGTAGCACCTCTGTAGGCACGGTTCGTTGTTTGTTTCGTTCTTTCTTTGTTGTTTTGTGCGTTTTCAAATAAATATTATGTGGAAACCATATTGCGCTGCAGTTTGGTCCGATAATTATTCCAGCGAACGTGACAAAATGTTTCCCCTTAAACCACTCAAATGTTGCTTTAGCAGTATGCTTAGGGTCATTGTCCTGCTGGAAGGTGAACATCTGTCCCAGTCTCAAATCTCTGGAAGACTGAAACAGGTTTCCATCAAGAATTTCTCCGTATTTAGCGACATCCATCATTCCTTCAGTTCTGACCAGTTTCCCAGTCCCATGCTTCACTGTGGGGATCGTGTTCTCGGGGTGATGAGAGGTGTTGGGTTTGCTCCAGACATAGTGTTTTCCTTGATGGCCAAAAAGCTACATTTTTGTCTCATCTGACCAGAGTACCTTCTTTCATATGTTTGGGGAGTCTCCCACAATCCTTTTGGTGTTTGCTTATTTTTTTCTTAAAGCGATGGCTTTTTTCTGGCCACTCTTCCGTAAAGCCCAGCTCTTTGGAGTGTACGGCTTAAAGTGGTCCTATGGACAGATACTCCAATCTCCATTGTGGATCTTTGCAGCTTCTTCAGGGTTATCTTTGGTCCCTTTGTTGCGCCTCTGATTAATGTCCTCCTTGCCTGGTACGTAAGTTTTGTGGGCGGCCCTCTCATGGCAGGTTTGTTGTGGTGCCGTATTCTTTAAATTTTTTAATAATGGATTTAATGGTGCTCCGTGGGATGTTCAAAGTTTTGGATATTTTTTTATAACCCAACCCTGATCTGTACTTCTCCACAACTTTGTCCCTGACCTGTTTGGAGAACTCCTTGGTCTTCATGGAGTCGCTTGCTTGGTGGTGCCCCTTGCTTAGTGGTGTTACAGACTCTGGGGCCTTTCAGAACAGGTATCATGATATCATGTGACAGATCATGTGACACTTAGATTGCACACAGATGGACTTTGTTTAACTAATTATGTGATTTATGAAGGTAATTGGTTGCACCAGATCTTATTTAGGGGCTTCAAATCAAAGGGGATGAACACATATGCACGCATCACTTTTCCATATTTAATTTTTTATATATTTTTTAAACAAGTAATTTTTTTCATTTCATTTCACCAATTTGGACTATTTTGTGTTCTATTACATAAAATCCAAATAAAAATCTAATTACATTACAGGTTGTAATGCAACAATATAGGAAAAATGCCAAGGGGGATTATTACTTTTGCAAGGCTAAGCTTGTTTTACTGCAATGTAAACAAATACAATATAGCCTCAAAACATGGTTCAATTTATAATTTGGATATCATTGATGGTCAATCCTTGCATCCATTGCTCTGTTTATGAATTTGAGAGTGATTACATTTATCCAGCTCCAGGCCGCTTTGTTATTGTTTCATCTGCTGATTGCCGCTTTAAAAATTGACATATCTGCAATGATCAGAATTAGACCTATAACCTTTAGCTCGTCTCTGTGTTCTGTGCATCATCTGCATTTGTGCCAGTGCGAGAGTAGACCATTGCCCGAAGAGAGAGACATTTCAGCAACAGGTAACCTATAAAATAATGATAAACTATATTGCCAATTCAAAACATAACTAGCCATTCTACAAGCCATCTCGCTAGTTCACTATTTAGTTACAAGCATTGATGTAATTGTCACCTTTGCACCGGCACTGTTGATAAATACATCTGACACTGTTTTTGGAAAGCTGGGATTCCCCTCTATTAAACAGTAGTCTAGCTATGTAATTCCGACAACGTAAACAAATATTGAATAGCCTAATTGACGAATAACGTCCATGCTGTGCATAGATCTCCACTGAAACATGAATATTTTGACCTTGTAAGGTTATAAATAAACATGTCTTAGCTACCATGCTTTGGAGTAGCCTACCTTATCTATTTTATCCCTGATTCATTGAATGAGGGAATAACTGTATAAAGACATTCAAGTATTTGGTTGTAATTTTGCAATATTTTATATCAAGGGTGGCCAACCATACTCCTGGAGAGCTACTGGGTGGGCAGTCTTGTGTTTGAGCCCTGCTCTAACACACTACATTCCCATTTGGCACACACTTGAATTAACATTGTTGAACAGACGTGGAATAGAAGTTAAACTGACGTATGTGCCCAGTAGAATTGTAGCCTAAACATCAGCTACTCAACAGGACCTTGATAATGCCGACTCGGGTGTGTTTCAGGGCTGGATCAAAAGCAAGCACACCCAGTAGCTCTCCCGATAGAGGGTTGTTTTATACAGTAGCCTAACAGTGCAGTTATTCTACTTTGTGGGGGGTTAAGTGCCTTGATCAAGGGCACAATGGCAGGAGATAGTAGGCTTACATGGGATAAGAGACCAGCAGCATTCTAGTGTCAATACCACATTTATGCTGACTGTTTAATGTAGGCTCCATACATCAAATCAAATGTTATTGGTCACATACACATATTTAGCAGATGTTATTGCGGTTGTAGCGAAATGTTTGTGTTCCTAGCTCCAACAGTGAAGTAATATCTAACAATTCAAAACAATACACACAAATCTAAAGTAAGAAATGTATAAATATAAGGATGAGCAATGTTGGAGTGTCATTGACTAAAATACAGTAGAAGTACATGCATATGGAATGAGTAAACCAGTATGTAAATATTATTAAAGTTATCAGTGATTCCATGTCTATGTATATAGGGCAGCAGCCTCTTATAAGGTGCAGGGTTGAGTAACTGGGTGGTAGCCAGCTAGTGAGGGCTATTTAACAGTCTGATGGCCTTGAGATAGAAACTGTTTTTCAGTCTCTCGGTCCCAGCTCTCGGTGACATCAGATGCTGCAGGTGTCCTGGAGGGCAAGCAGTGTGCCCCTGGTGATGCATTGGGTAGACGGCACCACCCTCTGGAGAGCTCTGCGGTTGCAGGCAGTGCAGTTGCCGTACTAGGCGGTGATACAGCCGACAGGATGCTCTCAATTGTGCATCTGTAAAAGTTTGTGAAGGGCTTAGGGGCCAAGCTGAATTTCTTCAGCCTCCTGAGGTTGAAGAGACACTGTTGCGCCTTCTTCACCACACTGTTTGTGTGGACCATTTCAGATCATCGGTGATGTGTACGCCGAGAAATTTGAAGCTTTTCACGTTTTCCACTGCGGTCCCGTCGATGTGGATAGGGGCTCTCTCTGCTGTTTCCTGAAGTCCACGATCAGCTCCTTTATTTTGTTGACGTTGAGGGAGAGGTTCTTTTCCTGGCACCACTCCACCAGGGCCCTCACCTCCTCCCCGTAGCCTGTCTCATCATCGTTGGTAATCAGGCCTACAACTGTTGTGTCGTCTGCAAACTTGATGATTGAGTTGGTCAGTCATGGGTCATCATTGAGTTGGTCAGTCTTTGGTCAGTCACCCAGTCATGGGTGAACAGCGAGTACAGGAAGGGGCAGAGCATGCACCCTTGTGGGGCACCTGTGTTGAGGATCAGCGAAGTGGAGGTGTTGTTTCCTACCTTCACCTCCTGGGGGCAGTCCGACAGGAAGTCCAGGACCCAGTTGCACAGGGTGGGGTTCAGACCCAGGGCCCGAGCTTAATGATGAACTTGGAGAGTACTGTGGTGTTGAAGGCTGAGCTATAATCAATGAACAGCATTCTTACCTCTTGACAAGATAGGATAGGGTAGTGTGCAATGCGATGGCGATTGCATCGCCTGTGGATCTATTGAGTCGGTAAGCAAATTGAAGTGGGTTTAGGCTGTCAGGTAAGGTAGAGGTGATATGATCCATAACTAGCCTCTCAAAGACCTTCATGATGACAGAAGTGAGTGCTACGGGGCGATAGTCATTTAGTTCAGTTGTGGCGAAATCCTGTATGGCCTTCACCATGAGCTGCCACTTTAAGAGCGCATCAGCAGTAAGGAAGGAGGAGATAAAGACAGCTCTTTCAGCTCTCTGGGAAGGATCTCTTGGTTGGCGCGACAGTTTTAATGTGTGTGCTATGCTGTAGAAGTCCTTGTTTATGTTCAGCGTGTTTAGTTTATAAAGTGTTTAACTCAACCATCGTGTGACCGCTCTAGGTCGTGGCTATTATCGTTTGGGACCGCGCCGGTTATGGATCGCATGGATTAGTAGCAACATTGTTGCGAAGCTTTGACATACAAGCCAACAAACCATCAGACAGTCAGACAGTACAACTGTCAGTGGAGACAAGCCTGAAGTCAACAGCTAAGATCTCTTTCTCTCTCTCTTTCTCTTCCCTCTATCATTCCAGTGCTTTACACTGCAGCAGACTTTCTATTTTTAAAACCAAATGCACTTCCTGTTGATGTTCATTAGCGCTGGACTATTATTGCCCTGCCAGAACTATTTGGGTTGACATTTTACTTAAAAGGGAGGTTGCTTGCAAGTTGTGTATTGTTAGTTGAACTGTATTGAGGTGGTGTGTACTAATGACATGTTGCCGAGAAGATTGTGGACATTTTAAGGCCTTTGTTTTGTCTATGAATACCCCTCACATTCAGAGCCTCTGCACTCCTCCACTGGAAGGTAATACAGATTGCAAATCCTCTGTTGATGACTGGGTTCTTTGTTGTAAATTGTTTCAATGAAGTTGCTGTTCAATTGCTCTGCCATTATTATTGTACGAGGTATTATTGGTGGGGTTACCCCTATGCTGTGACGTGGGTTTTATATGGTGTGTATTCTCTTTTCTCTCCACTGGCTATCTGGTAAACAGGCTATACTCTAGGCAGTCTCTTCTGCTGATGTGTGTGGGTCTGGTAGTGGTACTCTCTCTCTCTATTCTACTATTTTCCTTTCGGGATGGTTAATACCTGACTGGTGCCCAAACAAAATCTTTATCTTTACCCCTCTTTAATAAATACCGCTACACAGTTACCTTTTGCTTTGTTGGATACAGGAACAATGGTGGAGAAAGTGGGGACAGTAGACTGGGATAGGGAGAGATTTAATATGTCCGTAAACACTCCAGCCAGCTGGTCTGCGCATGCTCTGAAGATTATGAGGACGTGGCTATGAATGCCGTCTGGGCCGGCAGCCTTGCGAGGGTTAACACGTTTAAATGTCTTACTTATGTCGGCCATGGAGAAGCCCACAGTGCCCACAGTCCTTGGGAGCGGGCCGCGTCGGTGGTACTGTGTTATCCTCAAAGCGGGTGAAGAAGGTGTTTAGCTTGTCCGTGAGCAAGACGTCAGTATCCACGACGTGGCTGATTTTCTCTTTGTAATCCGTGATTGTCTTGTTTTTTGGGGGGGTCAGTCACAGTGGTCAGGTATTCTACCACTGTGTACTTACTAGGGCAGAAAGAGAGAGGGATCATGAGCAGATGGGCTCCTGCATTTTTCAGCATGTTTTGACAAAAAGATAGAGTTAGATAAACTTGGATTTTTCTGCAAGGACATATACAGGATTCTACCCTCCACAAGATAACCTTCACTCCAAATCAAAACTCCAAACCTACAACCTGATTTTGGACAAAATTACCTGGAAGGATTACTACTACCAAAGATACTAATTTCCAAGGTCTATACAGCAAATGCTCTGGCAAACCAATGACCAGAAAAATAAGTACAAGAAACCTGAAAACACAGTCCAACCTGGAACTGAGTGAGTAATGTTTAGTCTGAAGCTACTTTTAAAGCCAAGAAAAAAATACATTAAAATTATATATTTTACTTTATAAGGACTTAATGCTAAGTTAAGGCTACCAAGCTTGCTAGGACAGAACAGATTAGATCAATTAGCACTGAGGTGTGACGTGAGAGGTGTCAACGCCCTTGAGCCCATTAATGGCAGGAGTTTCACAGCTTCCCCCACCCAAAGCAGAGGCCTTTGAAGCCCCCTCCAGCTGTGCAGATGTCATTAGTGTCACGCGGGACTAGGTGAGCGAAAGAACCAGACGCAGAGAGAGAGAGAGACGCTTGGGAAAAATATTCCTTATTTTTTCTTTTAACAACAAACTGAATAAGCCCAAAAATCCAGGGCGCAGTGAAAACACTTGCCAAACACCCAACATACACACACGTAACAAAAACAATCCCGCACAAAACAAGGGCGGGTCAAACTCCTAATTACAGGGAAGCTCATAAAGAAACAAAAACAACAGTTGCAACTAAATAAGACAAAACGAACAGACAAACGAAAAAGGGATCGGTGGCGGCTAGTAGGACGGTGACGACGACCGCCGAGCACCGCCCGAACAGGCAGGGGAGTCAACTTCGGCGGAAGTCGTGACAATTAGACGACAGTAACCCCTGGATTCATCTCTATGTTGAACTGATATGCAGCCAGGACACTTAGATTGTAAATTACCTCAATAAGAAATAATATTGTTGCTTTGATCACATCAGAAGATATCCTCATTACAATCTCTAAAATACAACAGCCACAGAACAATTTTGTTTGGACGTCGTAAAGGACCATTGGCTGAAACTGAACAGATATAGCTAGATAATGACCACGTGGGACAAAACGGTGGACAGAGACTTGCTCGCTATGTTAGCTAGCTAGCTGAGATTTTCTACAAGGAATCTGCCTCCTGAAAAAAGCTTCTCCCAAGTGGGTGTGACACCTACTCCCCTTGCCTGCTGCACTGCTGCTTGAATTCCACCTAGTAATCTGTTCGTCGTCTGCCCTGGCCTGTCTCCCCCTGTCTGGTACTGGTACCCCTGCTACACTCCCCCCTCTCTCCAAAGCTTTTTCCAGAGGCACTGTCAAGGGTGAATGACTCTGAACTTACAATGGCTAGCCTTAAGTCATTGTATATTTTTCTTGTGCTTTATGCTATTTGCCTCATGACTCCTGCATGCTTTGTTGACTATGAACTTGCTTGTTAACCCAACCGTGGGACAGACTGTTTGTTCCCACACTTGGGACTCTCTATTGGTTACACAGACTCTTGGCTTTCCATCCTATTCTGACCATCTCTCGCCGGCTTTGTATTCATGTTACCAGATGAAATTGCTGTACAAAATGATCTTGTTGCCATCTAATGCACATCCAAATGTCATAAATGAACACTGCAGAGCTATCCTTGTCCTCTGCCGTGCACTGATTGTATTACTGCTGATGATATCTGGAAATGTGCATGTACACCCTGGCCCATTAAACGTTGCTAGCCCCAATTCTGACTTGTGCTCTATCTGCTTCACTGATGTCTGCTCTCGTAAAAGCCTGGGTTTTCTGCACGTTAACACTAGAAGCTTATTACCTAAAATGTATCAATTGAAAATCTGGGTTCACAGCTCCAATCCAGATGTGTTGGTCATTACGTAGACATGATTTAAGAAAGGTTAACATCAGTGTTCTGAACACTCTATCTGATCATAACCTTTTTTCGGGAAATTTAGATCTTCCAAAAGTGGTGGAGTGACAATCTTTAACAAGGAGGATGAGACACACACACACACACACACACAGACAGAGGACTGACAGATGAACATTGACTGGCAGAGAAGCAGCTGGCCTGTGTCGTGTCTTTGGCTATGCCGGATTAAGTGATATGACATGCTATTCTATAAAATCATTTCTCTGTAATTAATATTACCTGATTTAAGCTAGAAAGTCGGGGCACCACGAAAGAATGTTTATAGAGCTGTTATCTTCCGAATAAACTCTTAAAGACCTGGTAATCTTTTATGTCAGTAGCAGTCAATATTTAAGCCTCCCATTATTTAGTCTCATCTGAAGGTTGTAAATTATTGGTTATCTTCACGAACCCTGGCTAACAAGTTGAATCAGCAATACAAAATTTGGTTTAATTATTTAGTTACTAAATACCTAACTAATCACACAGAATTACATATACACAGAATGAATCATACATTGATGGACCTGGTGAGCGGAGCCGATATAGCGGGTGGTTACACAAAGAAAAGGGGGGGTTTGAGTGAAAGAGCGGGAAGACTGAGCAACTTAGGGAGAAGCTATGCTATCATTAATACAGTATCTTATGCATTCTAAATAACCGGCCATTTGAAAAAGGAGAATTCAATAAATATTTACTCTGAGCTGCGCTTCGGTAGATGGGAGGCCGGGTGGTCCAGCATGGATCTCTGGTCCTCTGAAGACTGTCTATTGGTGAATTGGAGCGTGGTAGAATGGATACTCTGTCCGTCCTCTCCTAGCCCACATTTAGCGACTGCTGCTAACTCAACGGCTAGGAGGTATCACTTCTGGAGTGAATAAGAGTTCAAAGTTCATACCAAGTTGCCATACTTTAACCTGTTGGGGATGGGGGCGCTGTTTAGACTATTTATGCTAATGTGGCTAATTTTTTAAACGGCTTCCCACAAAATCCTTGATCGTACAATATGCATATTATTATTATTATTGGATAGAAAACAGTCTATAGTTTCTATAGGAGTTGAAATTTTGTCTCTAAGTGGAACAGAGCCCATTCTACAGCAATTTCCCTGACATGGAGTCAGATTTGAGAAACGTTGGCCACTTTTCTGAAGTCATTTAAAAGGGCTCTGTCGTTGCTATGACTATACGGACACTTCTTACGTCTTCCCCTGGATGCCTTTACGTGATGACGATTCCAACGGGCTCGATTGCTCGTTCACAGGCCCTACAAATGAAAAAAACCTTTAGCTAGCAAGTCTTTTCTTGCTGCGTAACGCGCGTGGAAGACACCGACCCTCTCCTGTTCCAAGCATTAGTTTAGCCTGTTATATTTCTCCGGTCATCTTTTCACTCGTTATAGGAGTTACAAACATCACAAAGTAGTTAATTTAAAGCGTTTTATAGCAATTTATATCCGTTTAGTGCGATTTTGGGACATTTATTTTTGCAACGATGTGAAAAGTTGGAAACGCTTTTCAGTTCATCCCGAACGTAGTTGACATTTCCACATGGCAAGAGGACAGCTTTCCACCAAAAGACGATTTCTCCCAAGAAAGGATCCTTTGCCCAAGATACTGATGGAAGAACAGCTCAAGGTAGGACATTTTTATTATGATAAATCGTGTTTCTGTCGAAACATTTTAGTGGCTTAGGACGCCATGTTTTTTGACGTAGCTTCGCTTGGCGCAAACTGTATTGAAAAGTAAGGATAAATTAAAAAATGTAATAACGCAATTGTATTAAGAATTAAATTGTCTATCAATCCCTGTCCACCCTATATTTTTTAGTCACGTTTATGAGTATTTATGTATAAGAGTAGATCACTGTCTAAGTGGCGCAAGGACGTTTTCTTTACCAGCTTGTCTACATTTCACATTGTCTAACCATGATTTTGGTGGCTAAATATAAACATTTTCGATCAAACTGTATATGCATGTTGTAATGTGATGTTACAGGAGTGTCATCGGAAGAATTCTGAGAAGGTTAGTGAAAAAATTAATATCTTTTGGCGATGTTGACTTTTATCGCTCACTTTGGCTAGAATCAATGCTGGGCTGCTAATTGCTATGTGCTAAGCTAATATAACGATTTATTGTGTTTTCGCTGTAAGACACTTAGAAAATCTGAAATATTGTCTGTATTCACAGGATCTGTGTCTTTCGATTCGTGTATGCTGTGTATTTTTACGAAATGTTTGATGATTAGTAGTTAGGTAAACACGTTGCTCATTGTAATTATTCTAGTCCATTTGTGATGGTGGGTGCAATTGTAAACTATGCCATATACCTGAAATATGCACTTTTTTCTAACAAAACCTATCCCATACCATAAATATGTTATCAGACTGTCATCTAATGAGTTTTTTTGTTGGTTAGGGGCTATAAATATCTTAGTTTAGCCGAATTGGTGATGGCTACTGGTGTTGGTGGACAAATAAAAGATGGTGGATTATGCTAATGTGTTTTTAGGTAATAGATGTACATCTTTACATATTGTGTCTTCCCTGTAAAACATTTTAAAAATCGGAAATGTTGACTGGATTCATAAGATCTGTGTCTTTCATTAGCTGTATTGGACTTTAATGTGTGAAAGTTAAATATTTAAAAAAAATATTTTTTTTGAATTTCGCGGCACTGGTTTTTCAGTGGGGGGGGGGGGGGGGTGCCGCTAGCGCCACGCTGATCCTAGACAGGTTAAGCTCATGCTATATTCTGGCTGGTATAGTCGAAATTCATCCTTTCGGCGTGCTGACCGTCATCTTCACCTTGAAATTCAATGCTGATTTCGTTAGGTTATCTGAGCCCTTTTAACGTAGGACCGTCGCCCTACGTCCTCGGAACCGAAGGTTACATTTTCGTCAAGGGCTTATATAGGAGGGGAGAGAAGGGTGTGTTTCATAGTTTATAACCAATGTCTGTTCACATGGGCAGGGCCACTGAGTTGAGCATAGTTCACTCATGAAAACCCAATTCTCTCATTTAGAAGCTAAAATTACATTTAATCTTTCACAAATAGCTTCATATTTAAACATTGCAACTGCATAACAATTCCATGTGAATCTGATAACTAGAATGTGTAGACTTTCCAAGATACTGTAAGGCCTGGGTGTCGGAGTGGAAGTCAAGCGCAGGCAACAGCAGGTGCAATAACCAAATGTTCTTTAATGAACATGTAGAAAACTAGGCCACCCAACTAACACACTGGGTGACCACTTAAACAACCCCAGACACGGGGAATACGAAAACAGTACAGCAAACACGATGCACGAAACAAACACCACCACTTACAAACAAACAATCCCGCACAAAGAAACGTGTATGCCGGCTGATTAAATAAGCCCAACTAATTAACCCTCATACAAAACAGGTGCGCCCAATAAACACATAGGGAGGGGGAGAAAAGGATCAGTGGCAGCTAATAGGCCGGTGACGACGACCGCCGAACGCCACCCGAACGGGAAGGAGAGCCTGCCTCGGTCGAAGTCGTGACAGTACCCCCCCTCTGACGCGCGGCTCCCGCAGCGCGCCGACACCGGCCTCGAGGTCGACCCGGAGGACGGGGCGCAGGGCGATCCGGATGGAGGCGATGGAAATCCCTCAACATAGACGGATCCAAAATGTCCCCCACCGGTACCCAGCACCTCTCCTCCGGACCGTACCCCTCCCAGTCCACGAGGTACTGCAGGCCCCTCACCCGGCGTCTCGAGTCCAGAATGGCCCGTATCGTGTACGCCGGGGACCCCTCGATGTCCAGAGGGGGAGGAGGGACCTCCGGTACCTCACCGTCCTGCAGGGGACCAGCTACCACCGGCCTGAGGAGAGACACATGAAACGAGGGGTTATTACGATAATAGGAAGGGAGTTGTAATCGATAACACACCTCGTTTATTCTCCTCAGGACTTTGAAGGGCCCTACACACTGCGGACCCAGCTTCCGGCAGGGCAAGCGGAGGGGCAGGTTTCGGGTCGAGAGCCAGACCCTGTCCCCCGGTACAAACACGGGGGCCTCACTGCGGTGGCGGTCAGCACTCCTCTTCTGCCGTCCACTAGCTTGTTGGAGTGATTCCTGGACGGCTCTCCATGTCTCCTTGGAGCGCTGCACCCATTCCTCCACCGCAGGAGCCTCGGTCTGGCTCGGATGCCATGGTGCCAGGACCGGCTGGTACCCCAATACACACTGAAAGGGGGACATGTTAGTAGAGGAGTGGCGTAGTGAGTTCTGGGCCATTTCGGCCCAGGGAATGTATCTCGCCCACTCCCCTGGCCGGTCCTGACAATACGACCGCAGAAACCTACCCACCTCCTGGTTCACTCTCTCCACCTGCCCATTACTCTCAGGGTGATAACCGGAGGTAAGGCTGACCGAGACCCCCAACCGCTCCATAAACGCCCTCCATACTCGGGACGTGAATTGGGGACCCCGATCAGAAACAATGTCCTCCGGCACCCCGTAGTGCCGGAAGACGTGGGTGAATAATGCCTCCGCAGTCTGTAGGGCTGTAGGCATACCGGGCAACGGGAGGAGACGACAGGACTTCGAGAACCGATCCACAATCACCAGTACCGTAGTGTTCCCCTGAGACAGGGGAAGATCGGTCAGAAAATCTACGGACAGGTGCGACCAAGGCCGTTGTGGAACGGGGAGGGGTTGTAACTTCCCTCTAGGAAGGTGCCTAGGAGCCTTACTCTGGGCGCATACCGAACAGGAGGAAACATAAACCCTAACGTCTCTTGCCAAGGTAGGCCACCAATACCTCCCCCGAAGGCTCCCCACTGTCCTCTTCACCCCAGGGTGACCCGAGGAGGGTAGAACATGAGCCCACCGAATCAATTTGTCCCGGACACCAAGCGGCACGTACTTCCGCCCCACCGGACACTGAGGAGGAGCGGGTTCCGCCCGTAACGCCCGCTCGATGTCCGAGTCCACTTCCCACACCACTGGTGCTATCAGCCTAGAGGCGGGAAGGATGGGAGTGGGTTCGGTGGGCCGATCGTCCGAGTCGTAAAAACGGGACAGTGCATCCGCCTTTACGTTCTGGGAGCCCGGTCTATACGTTAACCTGTTGGGGATGGGGGCGCTGTTTAGACTATTTATGCTAATGTGGCTAATTTTTTAAACGGCTTCCCACAAAATCCTTGATCGTACAATATGCATATTATTATTATTATTGGATAGAAAACAGTCTATAGTTTCTATAGGAGTTGAAATTTTGTCTCTAAGTGGAACAGAGCCCATTCTACAGCAATTTCCCTGACATGGAGTCAGATTTGAGAAACGTTGGCCACTTTTCTGAAGTCATTTAAAAGGGCTCTGTCGTTGCTATGACTATACGGACACTTCTTACGTCTTCCCCTGGATGCCTTTACGTGATGACGATTCCAACGGGCTCGATTGCTCGTTCACAGGCCCTACAAATGAAAAAAACCTTTAGCTAGCAAGTCTTTTCTTGCTGCGTAACGCGCGTGGAAGACACCGACCCTCTCCTGTTCCAAGCGTTAGTTTAGCCTGTTATATTTCTCCGGTCATCTTTTCACTCGTTATAGGAGTTACAAACATCACAAAGTAGTTAATTTGAAGCGTTTTATAGCAATTTATATCCGTTTAGTGCGATTTTGGGACATTAATTTTTGCAACGATGTGAAAAGTTGGGCACGCTTTTCAGTTCATCCCGAACGTAGTTGACATTTCCACATGGCAAGAGGACAGCTTTCCACCAAAAGACGATTTCTCCCAAGAAAGGATCCTTTGCCCAAGATACTGATGGAAGAACAGCTCAAGGTAGGACATTTTTATTATGATAAATCGTGTTTCTGTCGAAACATTTTAGTGGCTTAGGACGCCATGTTTTTTGACGTAGCTTCGCTTGGCGCAAACTGTATTGAAAAGTAAGGATAAATTAAAAAATGTAATAACGCAATTGTATTAAGAATTAAATTGTCTATCAATCCCTGTCCACCCTATATTTTTTAGTCACGTTTATGAGTATTTATGTATAAGAGTAGATCACTGTCTAAGTGGCGCAAGGACGTTTTCTTTACCAGCTTGTCTACATTTCACATTGTCTAACCATGATTTTGGTGGCTAAATATAAACATTTTCGATCAAACTGTATATGCATGTTGTAATGTGATGTTACAGGAGTGTCATCGGAAGAATTCTGAGAAGGTTAGTGAAAAAATTAATATCTTTTGGCGATGTTGACTTTTATCGCTCACTTTGGCTAGAATCAATGCTGGGCTGCTAATTGCTATGTGCTAAGCTAATATAACGATTTATTGTGTTTTCGCTGTAAGACACTTAGAAAATCTGAAATATTGTCTGTATTCACAGGATCTGTGTCTTTCGATTCGTGTATGCTGTGTATTTTTACGAAATGTTTGATGATTAGTAGTTAGGTAAACACGTTGCTCATTGTAATTATTCTAGTCCATTTGTGATGGTGGGTGCAATTGTAAACTATGCCATATACCTGAAATATGCACTTTTTTCTAACAAAACCTATCCCATACCATAAATATGTTATCAGACTGTCATCTAATGAGTTTTTTTGTTGGTTAGGGGCTATAAATATCTTAGTTTAGCCGAATTGGTGATGGCTACTGGTGTTGGTGGACAAATAAAAGATGGTGGATTATGCTAATGTGTTTTTAGGTAATAGATGTACATCTTTACATATTGTGTCTTCCCTGTAAAACATTTTAAAAATCGGAAATGTTGACTGGATTCATAAGATCTGTGTCTTTCATTAGCTGTATTGGACTTTAATGTGTGAAAGTTAAATATTTTAAAAAAATATTTTTTTTGAATTTCGCGGCACTGGTTTTTCAGTGGGGGGGGGGGGGGTGCCGCTAGCGCCACGCTGATCCTAGACAGGTTAAGGTAAACTGGAATCGGGTAAAGAACATGGCCCACCTTGCTTGACGTGGATTCAGTCTCCTGGCTGCCCGAATATACTCCAGATTCTGGTGGTCGGTCCAGATGAGAAAAGGGTGCTTAGCCCCCTCAAGCCAGTGTCTCCACACCTTCAGGGCACTGACCACTGCTAACAACTCCCGGTCCCCCACATCATAGTTACTCTCCGCTGGGCTGAGATTCTTCGAGAAGAAAGCACAGGGGTGGAGTTTTGGTGGCGTACCAGCACCTACCCCAGCCTCGGACGCGTCCACCTCCACTATGAATGCTAGAGAGGGATCCGGATGCGCCAACACGGGCGCATCCGTGAACAGCGCCTTCAACCTGTTGAAAGCTCTGTCCGCTTTTGCTGACCACTGCAAACGCACCGGACCCCCCTTAAGCAGTGAGGTAATAGGAGCTGCCACCTGGCCAAAACCCCGGATAAACCTCCGGTAGTAGTTGGCAAAACCCAAAAACCGCTGCACTTCTTTTACCGTGGTCGGAGTCGGCCAATTACGCACGGCCTTAATGCGGTCACTCCCTACCACCACGCCCGAGGTGGAAATGCGATAACCCAGAAAAGAGACGGCTCGTTTGGAGAACACACACTTCTCAGCCTTGACATATAGGTCATGCTCCAGTAGTCTACCAAGCACCTTGCGTACCAGAGACACATGCGCGGCGTAAGTGGCTGAGTAGATCAGAATGTCATCGATATAAACAACCACTCCCTGCCCGTGCAGGTCCCTGAGAATATCGTCTACAAAGGATTGGAAAACGGCTGGAGCATTCTTTAACCCATACGGCATGACGCAGTACTCATAATGGCCCGATGTGGTACTAAATGCGGTTTTCCACTCGTCTCCCTTCCGAATACGCACCAGACTATACGCGCTCCTGAGATCCAATTTTGTGAAGAACTGCGCTCCGTGAAATGATTCCATTGCCGTAGCAATGAGAGGTAGTGGGTAACTAAACCCCACTGTGATGGCATTTAGACCTCTATAATCAATACACGGACGCAGACCTCCCTCCTTTTTCTTCACAAAAAAGAAACTCGAGGAGGCGGGTGAGATGGAGGACCGAATGTACCCCTGTCCCAGAGACTCAGTGACATATGTCTCCATAGCCACCGTCTCCTCTTGGGATAATGGGTACACGTGACTCTTGGGAAGCGCAGCGTCTACCTGGAGATCTATCGCACAATCCCTTCCCGGTCGATAAGGTGGTAATTTAGTCGCTTTCCTTTTACTGAAAGCGATTGCCAAATCGGCATACTCGGGGGGAATGCGCACCGTGGAACCCTGGTCTGGACTCTCCACCGACGTGGCACCGATGGAAACTCCCAAACACCTTCCAGAACACTCCTTTGACCACCCCTGGAGAACCCCCTGTTTCCACGAAATTTTAGGATTGTGCCGGGCCAGCCAGGGAATCCCTAGTACCACCGGAAACGCAGGCGAATCAATAATATAAAAGCTAATACGCTCCTTATGATTCCCCTGCGTCACCATGTCCAGGGGAACCGTGGTCTCCCTGACCACCCCTGACCCTAATGGCCGGCTATCTAGGGAGTGCACGGGAAAGGGAGAATCTATCGGCACAAGCGGAACCCGTAACCTAAAAGCGAGTCCGCGATCCATAAAGTTCCCAGCTGCGCCTGAATCGACTAGCGCCCTATGCTGGGAAGAGGGGAAAAATTTAAGAAAAAAAAATCAAGACAAACATGTGACTAACAGGGGGTTCTGGGTGAGTTTGGTGCGGACTCACCTGGGGTGATCGAGAAGTGTTCCGCCTGCCATCTCGACTCCCAGACGGACCCCCCCAGCACCGATCGGCCGTGTGTCCTCTCCGACCACAGCTGGTGCAGGGAGAGCCTCCTCCTCCGGTACCCCTCTGCCCAGCCCCTCCCACCTCCATCGGAATAGGAGCGGAGGGGCTGGGTGGTGGAACGTACAGGACCCTCTCAGAACGCCCGCGGGCAGCCAGCAGATTGTCCAGACGGATAGACATGTCAATCAGCTCATCCAGGGAAAGAGCGGTGTCCCGACATGCTAGCTCCCTGCGGACGTCCTCCCGGAGACTACACCGGTAGTGATCAATAAGGGCCCTGTCGTTCCACCCAGATCCTGCAGCCAGGGTCCGGAACTCCAGCGCGTAATCCTGGGCGCTCCTCTTCTCCTGCCTAAGGTGGAACAGTCGTTCTCCCGCCGCTCGGCCCTCTGGAGGATGGTCAAATACGGCCCGAAAACGGCGGGTGAACTCTGGGTAGTGCTCCTTCGCTGAGTCTGGGCCATTCCAGACTGCGTTCGCCCACTCCAGAGCACGACCCGTGAGGCAGGAAACGAGGACACTCACCCTCTCCGCTCCCGAGGGAGTGGGTCTTACGGTGGCAAGGTACAGCTCCAGTTGGAGTAGGAACCCCTGGCACCCCGCCGCCGATCCATCATAATCCCTCGGGAGTGTCAGATGGAGAGCGCTGGAGCCGAGGGATGGAGAGTCCTGGGCTGGAGGAGCCGAATGTGGAGAGAGGAAACCACTCCTCTCCCATCGATCCATACGTTCCATTATTGACTCCATCGCTGATCCAATACGGTGGATAACCGTGGTGTGATGGAACACCTGTTCCTCCATCGATGGGAGAGGGTTGGCCGCTGCTCCTGCTGACTCCATATTTTTTGTGGTGCGGGATTCTGTAAGGCCTGGGTGTCGGAGTGGAAGTCAAGCGCAGGCAACAGCAGGTGCAATAACCAAATGTTCTTTAATGAACATGTAGAAAACTAGGCCACCCAACTAACACACTGGGTGACCACTTAAACAACCCCAGACACGGGGAATACGAAAACAGTACAGCAAACACGATGCACGAAACAAACACCACCACTTACAAACAAACAATCCCGCACAAAGAAACGTGTATGCCGGCTGATTAAATAAGCCCAACTAATTAACCCTCATACAAAACAGGTGCGCCCAATAAACACATAGGGAGGGGGAGAAAAGGATCAGTGGCAGCTAATAGGCCGGTGACGACGACCGCCGAACGCCACCCGAACGGGAAGGAGAGCCTGCCTCGGTCGAAGTCGTGACAGATACAGTTTATGTCGTCCTATCATCAGTAATAATGTCTCAGACGCCAACTGATCTGGCATCATATTCATTTAGTACTAACGCATATATTTTCAACTGGTTGGATTACCGAAATATGGTTCCGTTTCCCATCTTTTGATGTCAACAGACTCTCCATGTTAACAAAGGGATTTTCAATAGTCACATCAGTAGAGTAGAGAGAGGAAAAATGGGAAAGGTATTTATGGGGGTCATAAACCTCACCCACATCAGGCCCACGTCATGACACCTGGTTCCACCCTAATCCTCCAAGGTTAATTCTGGTGGAGGTGGCTGCTGTACAGACGCACAAATCAAGACTTGAGGGTATGATATTTGTGCGTCTAACTTTCTCACTCATTATTATTCACGATTCATTCATAATTAATCCATAATCATGGTTGCATCCACATTATTGTAGTTTTAAGAAACATATTCTATTTTTATTTACAATAAAAGTGACTCCAAAATGACAATACATTATTTACTATGAATTTATATTGGTCACAGAATAATCTGAAACACAACCAAAACAAACAGTAAATGCTTCCAACAAGTTTGTAGAGACACAAGATTGATGTAATTATTGCGTCATCACAAATAATTCCTGAAAAGTACTGTCGTGACGTGACTCCCATTAATGTGATGACGGCTATTTTATCAAATCAATGAACTATGTTTAATTATTAGGTGATTAAATTCATCAAGTAACTCATTAGTAATTTGGAAAAAGTTTGTTTAATGAGTTACCTTCCCAAATTAACTCAAGAATATATCAGAATATATCGTTATCATACCAGTCATCCATGAATCATTATTACCTCATATCAGTCTCATTCTGAACATCGCACAATTCTAAATGATGATTCAGCGATACACAAATTGGCTTAATTTATTTACTAACTAACTAAATAATCACACAAAAATACATAAACACACACACACAATATACTTTGAATTGATTACTAACATAATGCAATTAAAAGTCCCTAGTGGACTAACCCGATATGACGGCTTGTTACCCCTCCCCTTCCATTGTAAAATATAAAGAGAACGGATGACACACAAATCGTGAGCTGGTACATACATGTGGAAGCTATGCTCATGAAAAATGCTGCCAAAAATTGTATTACGTTTTTCTTCCGGCGTTTACTGGCTATATTCAACCGGTGTTGAGCGTTCGTAAATTCATCAGTTATTCTGTGCTCTGGCACACTCAGACGAGAGTGGTCTGAAATCGGAGTAGATGGCCAGACTGAATTTACAAACGCACCCGAAATGGTTACTTGCATAGTGGAGTCTTTTGTTAGAACTTCATAGGGATAGGGGGCAGCATTTCAACTTTGAACAAATTGCGTGCCCAAACGAAATTTCCTCCTACTCTGTCCCAGAAGGTAATACGTGCATATTATTATTACTATTATATAGAAAACACTCTGAAGTTTCTAAAACTGTTTGAATTATTTCTGTAAGTATAACAGAACTCATTTGGCAGACAAAAACCTGAGAAGAGGTCAAAACAGGAAATGAGAACTCGATTTTCAAAACAGTGTCAAATGAGAATCATTGTAGATATGGCTGAAAAAACACTGCCTAGGGCTTCCACTAGATGTCGTTGTCTTTAGATTTTAGTCTTGTTATTCTACTATAAGGGAGGGGCTCAGAAGAGCTGTTCTAGTGAGTGGTCGTCAGATTTTTCAGTCAGGATTTGCACGCGAGGGAGAGAGAGCGCTCTCGTTCCAATGCTCTTTCTACAGACAATGAAATTCTCCGGTTGGATCCGTATTGATGATTAATGTAAAACACATACTAAATATGGATTGCAAACATCATTTGACCTGTTTCTACGACCTGTAACGGAAATTTTTGAGTTTTTGCCTGGAGGTTTGCTCGTGCATCATGAAAATGGATTCCTGGGCTGAACATGCTAACAACAAGTGGCTAAATGATGGGCTTTATGGAACTTTTCAGTCATTTATTGTCGATTTGGGAATCCTGTGAGTGCCTTCTGATGAAGTTATTCTAAGGTAAGTGCATATTTATAGTGTTTTTGTAGCTTTTATTGACGCCAAAATAGTGACTATTTCTTTGGCTGGTTGGGGCTTTGGGAGCCGTTCTCAGATGAATCTTTTTCCGTAAAGTTTATTTTGAAATCTGACACATCGGCTGCATAGAGGATAAGTTTATCTTTTATTATGTGAATAACACTTGCATCTTTTATCAATGTTTATTATGAGTATTTCTGCAAAATCACCAGATGTTTTGGAATCAAAACATTACTGCACATAACGCGCCAATGTAAACTGAGATTTTTTTAATATATATATAAGCACATTATCGAACAAAACATAAATGTATTGTGTAACATGATGTTATATGACTCATCTGATGAAGATTTTCCAAGGTTAGTGAATAATTCTATCTCTATTTGTGGGTTTTGTATAAGCTACCTGTGCTGTGAAAGAAATGTCTGTGCTTTTTTGGATTTGGTGGTGAGCTAATATAAATATATGTGGTGTTTTCGCTGTAAAACATTTTAAAAATCGGACATGTTGGCTGGATTCACAAGATGTTTATCTTTCATTTGCTGTGTTGGACTTGTTAATGTGTGAAAGTGAAATCTTTCTAAATATTGCACTAGCGGAACCCCAGTCCTAGACAGGTTTTAAGACATGTAGCTAGCTAGCTAAACAATTAACCATAATCCCAACTCATGACGTTTCTACCCTGCATGAAACTGCAAGGAGTGTGAAGGTGAATGGAAAGGCACTGAACGAACCGCCCTTGCTGTCTCTGCCTGGCCGGTTCCACTCTCTCCATTGGGATTCTCTGCCTCTAACCCTATTACAGGGGCTGAGTCACTGGCTTACTGGTGCACTTCCATTCTGTCCCTAGGAGGGGTGTGTCACTTGAGTGGGTTGAGTCACTGACGTGATCTTCCTGTCCGGGTTGGCGCCCCCCCCTTGGCGGAGATCTTTGTGGGCTATACTCGGCCTTGTCTCAGGATGGTCAGTTAGTGATTGAAGATATCCCTCTAGTGGTGTGGGGGATGTGCTTTGGCAAAGTGGGTGGGGTTATATCCTGCCTGTTTGGCCCTGTCCGGGATTATCGTCGGACGGGGCCACAGTGTCTCCCGACCCCTCCTGTCTCAGCCTCCAGTATTTATGCTGCAGTAGTTTGTGTCGGGGAGCTAGGCTCAGTCTGTTCTATCTGGAGTATTTCTCCTGTCTTTTCCGGTGTCCTGTGTGAATTTATGTATGCTCTCTCTAATTCTCTTTCTCTTTTTCTCTTCTTTCTTTCTTTCTTTCTTTCTCTCTCTCGGAGGACTTGAGCCCTAGGACCATGCCTCAGGACTACCTGGCCTGATGACTTCTTGCTGTCCCCAGTTCACCTGGCCGTGCTGCTGCTCCAGTTTCAACTGTTCTGCCTGCGGCTATGGAACCCTGACCTGTTCACCGGATGTGTTACCTGTCCCAGACCTGCAGTTTTCAACTCTCTAGAGACAGCAGGAGCGGTAGAGATACTCTGAATGATCGACTATGAAAAGCCAACTGACACTTACTCCTGAGGTGCTGACCTATTGCACCATCGACAACCACTGTGATTATTATTATTTGACCCTGCTGGTCATCTATGAACATTTGAACATCTTGGCCATGTTCTGTTATAATCTCCACCCGGCACGGCCAGAAGAGGACTGGCCACCCCTCATAGCCTGGTTCCTCTTTAGGTTTCTTCTTAGGTTCTGGCCTTTCTAGGGAGTTTTTCCTAGCCACCGTGCTTCTACACCTGCATTGCTTGCTGTTTGGGGTTTCAGGCTGGGTTTCTGTACAGCACTTTGTGACATCAGCTGATGTAAGAAGGGCTTCATAAATACATTTGATTGAAGTAGCTGACCAACCAGCTTCAATGTTAGCTAGCTAACATTAGGCTATAACTAGCCAAGCAAATGGCTCTGAGATACAAATAATAAGTTCATACACGTAACGTTAGCTAGCGAGCCAGCTAACATTAGCTAGCTAACAGTACACTTTAACTTGAAATAAAAAGACTTGATGTCAAAATTATAAACGTTAATGTATCTAAAAATGTAGCTAGCTAGACTATCTTACCAGTGGTCTGAAATCGGAGTGGATAGCCAGAGCGAATTTACCAGCTACGTATATCAACAGTTGTTGCAGTGACATTCTATTGAAATGGATACATGCATAGTGGAGTCTTTTGTTAAGACATGTAGCTAGCTAGCTAGCTAAACAATTAACCATAATCCCAACTCATGATGTTACTACCCTGCATGAATCTGCAGGTAGCTAACCAACCAGGTTCAATGTTAGCTAGCTAACGCTAGGCTATAACTAGCAATGCAAATGGCTCTGTGATATGAATAATAAGATCATACACGTAACGCTAGACTATCTTACCTGTATACATCATTCATGGATGGACGCGTCACCCTGTCACGAATGCCATGGTTGCGCTTAGTTTGAAGATGTAATCCGGAGACAAGTGTTTTCTCCATCTCCTTAGCTATCATAATCGAATTCCACTGATTTCAAAACTCAGTCCTCCAGAATGTGGAGAGCAAAACTTTGCAGTTTTACAAAGCAATAAAAAATAAATAAAAGCCACGTTAGACAGGATTACCTACCAATACTGACCAGCTCAAATAGACAGAAGCATGCTATATGGCAGACCAATCCAAACTCATTTCCCGGCATGTCCAGCCCACTCATTATCTCAGTCAATCATGGCTAGCTGGAAGGTTGCTGACTTTTTCTGTAGCAAACCAACAATTTTATTCATATTTACAGATGGCATACAAGTTTGTTATTATGGCACATGAAAATTCACATGTTCGAAAAGGCATTTAGCTTCTATCTCAAGGCCATCAGACTGTTAATCAGCCATCACTAACACAGAGAGGCTGCTGCCTACATACAGACTTGGAATCATTGGCCACTTTAATAAATGGATCACTAGTCACTTTGATAATGCCACTTGAATAATGTTTACATATCTTGGATTACTCATCTCATATGTATATACTGCAAAACTGAAAGCACGTACCATCACATTTAATCATGGCAAGGCGATTGGAAACATGACTGAATACAAACAGTGTAGTTATTCCCTCCGTAAGGCAATCAAACAAGCAAAGCGTCATTATAGAGACAAATGGAGTCGCAATTCTACGGCTCAAACAGGAGACGTATGTGGCAGGGTTTACAGACAAACACGGATTACAAAAATAAGAACTGCCCCGTCGCGGACATTGACATCTTGCTCCCAGACAAATTAAACAACTTCTTTGCGTGCTTTGAGGACAATACAGTGCCACTGACACGGCCCGCTACCAAAGACTGTGGGCTCTCCTTCTCCGTGGCCGACTATGAGTTAAACATTTAAATGTCTTAACCCTCGCAAGGCTGCCGGCCCAGACGGCATCCGTAGACGCGTCCTCAGAGCATGCATAGACCAGCTGGCTGGTGTGTTTATGGACATATTCAATCAATCCTTATCCCAGTCTGCTGTCCCTACATGCTTCATGATGGCTACCATTGTTCCTGTTCCCAAGAAAGCTAAGGTAACTGAACTAAATGACTATCGCCCCGTAGCACTCACTTCTGTCATTATGAAGTGCTTTGAGAAACTATTCAAGGATCATATCACCTCCACCCTAGACCCACTCCAATTTGCTTACTGCCCCAATAGGTCCAGACGATGCAATCACCATCACACTGCACACTGCTCTATCCCATCTGGACAAGAGGAATACCTATGTAAGAATTATGTTCCTTTACAACAGCTCAGCATTCAACACCATAGTACCTTCCAAACTCATTATTAAGCTTGAGACCCTGGGTTTCGACCCCGCCCTGTGCAACTGGGTCCTGGACTTCCTGATGGGCCGCCCCCCAGGTGGTGAAGGTAGGAAACAATATCTCCTCTGATCCTCAACACTGTGGCCCCACAAGGGTGCATTCTCAGCCCTCTCCTGTACTCCCTGTTCACCCACGACTTCATGGGCATGCACGGCTCCAACTCAATCATCAAGTTTGCAGACGACACTACAGTGGTAGGCTTGATTACCAACAACTACGAGACAGACTACATGGAGGAGGTGAGGGCCCTCGGAGTGTGGTGTCTGGAAAATATCCTCTCATTCAATGTCAACAAAACAAAGGAGATGATCGTGGACTTCAGGAAACAACTGAGGGAGCCCCCCCCCCCCCCCCCCCCCCCCCCCCCCCCTATCCACATCGACGGGACCGCACTGGAGAAGGTGGAAAGTTTTACGTTTATCGGTGTAAGTACAGTTGAAGTCGGAAGTTTACATACACTTAGGATGGAGTCATTAAAACTTGTTTTTCAACCACTCCACAAATTTCTTGTAAACAAACTATAGTTTTGGCAAGTCGGTTGGAACATCTACTTTGTGCATGACACAAGTCATTTTTCCAACAATTGTTTACAGACAGATTATTTCACTTATAATTCACTGTATCATAATTCCAGTGGGTCAGAAGTTTACATACACTAAGTTGACTGTGCCTTTAACCAGTTTGAAAAATTGCAGAAAATTATGCCATGGCTTTAGAAGTTCTGATTGGCTAATTGACATCATTTGAGTCAATTGGAGGTGTACCTGTGGATATATTTCAAGGCCTACCTTCAAACTCAGTGCCTCTTTGCTTGACATCATGGGAAAAGCAAAAGAAATCAGCCAAGACCTCAGCATTTTTTTTTTAGACCTTCACAAGTCTGGTTCATCCTTGGGAGCAATTTCCAAATGCCTGAAGTTACCACGTTCATCTGTACAAACAATAGTACGCACGTATAAACGCCATGGGACCACGCAGCCATCATACCACTCAGGAAGGAGACGCGTTCTGTCTCCTAGAGATGAACGTACTTTGGTGCGAAAAGTGCAAATCAATCCCAGAAAAACAGCAAAGGACCTTGTGAAGATGCTGGAGGAAACAGGTAAAAAGTATTTATGTCTACAGTAAAACGAGTCCTATATTGACATAACCTGAAAGGCCGCTCAGCAAGGAAGAAGCCACTGCTCCAAAACCGCCATAAAAAAGCCAGACTACGGTTTGCAACTGCACATGGGGACAAAGATCGTACTTTTTGGAGAAATGTCCTCTGGTCTGATGAAAAAAAATGGAACTGTTTGGCCATAATGACCATCGTTATGTTTGGAGGAAAAAGGGGGAGGCTTGCAATCCAAAGAACACCATCCCAACCGTGAAGCACGGGGGTGGCAGCATCATGTTGTGGGGGTGCTTTACTGCAGGAGGGACTGGTGCACTTCACAAAATAGAGGGCATCATGAGGAGGGTAATTATGTGGATATATTGAAGCAACAGCTCAAGACATCAGTCAGGAAGTTAAAGCTTGGTTGTAAATGGGTCCTCCAAATGGTTAATGACCCCAAGCATACTTCTGAAGTTGTGGCAAAATGGCTTAAGGACAACAAAGTCAAGGTATTGGAGTGGCCATCACAAAGCCCTGACCTCAATCCAATAGAAAATGTGTTGGCAGAACTGAAAAAGCGTGTGCGAGCAAGGAGGCCGACAAACCTGAGTCAGTTACACCAGCTCTGTCAGGAGGAATGGGACAAAATTCAACCAACTTATTGTGGGAAGCTTCTGGAAGGCTACCCGAAAAGTTTGACCCAAGTTAAACAATTTAAAGGCAATGCTACCAAATACTAATTGAGTGTATGTAAACTTCTGACCCACTGGGAATGTGATGAAAGAAATAAAAGCTGAAATTAATCATTCTCTCTACTATTATTCTGACATTTCACATTCTTAAAATAAAGTGTTGATCCTAACTGACCTAAGACAGGGATTCTTTACTTGGATTACATGTCTGGAATTGTGAATAACTGAGTTTAAATGTATTTGGCTAAGGTGTATGTAAACTTCAACTGTATGTGGCGACCCCCATTTATGACGAGCCTGTTCGTGACACATATCACCGACAAACTGAAATGGTCCACACACACAGACTGTCTGGTGAAGAAGGCGCCACAGCGCCACTTCAACCTCAGGAGGCTGAAAGAATGTGGCTGGAAACAGCTTTTTTGTTATGTTTTTTTTAAATGGAATATCTACATAGGCGTACAGAGGCCCATTATCAGCAACCATCACTCCTGTGTTCCAATTGCACGTTGTGTTAACTAATTCCAAGTTCATCATTTTAAAAGGTTAATTGATCATTAGAAAACCCTTTTGCAATTATGTTAGCACAGCTGAAAACTGTTGTGCTGATTTAAAGCAGCAATAAAACTGGCCTTCTTTAGACTAGTTGAGGATCTGGAGCATCAGCATTTGTGGGTTCGATTACAGGCTCAAAATGGCCAGAAACAAAGACTTTCTTCTGAAACTCGCCAAGTCTATTGTTTTGTGAAATTAAGGCTATTCCATGCGAGAAACTGGCAAGAAACTGAAGATCTCGTACAATGCTGTGTACTACTCCCTTCACAGAACAGCGCAAACTGTCTCTAACCAGAATAGAAGGAGTGGGAGGCCAGGGTGCACAACTGAGCAAGAGGACAAGTACATTGAGTGTCTATTTTGATAAACAGACACCTCACAAGTCCTCAACTGGCAGCTTCATTAAATGGTACACGCAAAACACCAGTCTCAACGTCAACAGTGAAGAGGCGACTTCGAGATGCTGGCCTTCTAGGCAGAGTTGCAAAGAAAAAGACATATCTCAGACTGGCCAATAAAAGAAAAGATTAAGATGGGCAAAATAATACACACACTGGACAGAGGAACTCTGCCTAGAAGGCCAGCATCCCGGAGTCGCCTCTTCACTGTTAACGTTGAGAGTGGTGTTTTGCGGGTACTATTCAATGAAGCTGCCAGTTGAGGACTTGCAAAGTTCTGTGAAATTTCTAAGTGACCCCGAACTTTTGAATGGCAGTGTATACATGATTTAATAATAGTTTGATACCAGCAAATTATGCTCATTAATGCACACAGAGGGCATGATCCAGTAAAAAAAAGACATTCTGTTCGTGCAGGAAAGGGCTCGAACTGATAAAGTTGAATACCATGTGCCAGCCTGAAAACATACTTTTTTAAAGGGGTGGGCTCTAGAGAGTCAAGTCGATCCTATCAGCAAATAAAGTCTTCGTATGTAAATATATTCAAATATGGTAGACTGAGCATTTCAATTGCAAAAGGAGGCTCAGGGATTTAGGTGTAGGTGACATGGGCAGCTGCCCAGGGCGGCATCTTGCCAGGGGCTGCACGGGGCTCCCGCACGATTTTTGGGGGAATGGTGACATTTGCGCGATTGGTTTTCTATCAATGATTTGCACGTCACGTCAATCATTTCATGTCACCGTGTGGGACTGTGGGTCAATTAATCTTGTCAGAGTGGGCGGCCTGATTCTAGTTTGTGAGCTCGACAGGCTACTGCCTGGAAAGGTCTCTCACTCAGAAGTAAGAGATGGGGCGGAGGTAGGTTGACCTCAGGTCTCCCCACTGAAAGTCTGAGGTAGGGGGAGTGGGGGAATCTATCAAATAGCGCACCTAAAACTTTATACAGTACTAATGCAATTAGTAAAATCAGTCACACTACGAAATGCTACCAAATAAACCACAATTCATTCATAATACTGTGAATATATAGTTTCACAGACATTGTTTTCTGGTTTGTGCAAAATCGTTAAGAATAATATAAAACCAGTCTGCACACCACCAAGGTGAATTAGTTTAGCCTTGACTTTTGGTTGACAGTGTTGGGGGATGGGTAATGTATTGATGCTCGAGTACCAAATCAACACAAATTTGTTTCTATTTGTCTTTGTTCTTTTGGATATTTTTGAGTCTTATTTTTGTATATGTTTTTATATTTCTATAGTTTAAATGTTATGGGGGGGGGGGGTTCGCCCAGCGAGCCATACAAGCTAGAACCGCCACTGCGGAAATCAGTGATAAGAAATATATACTGCATTTTGGAGTTATTTTCATGAAATAAACACACACCGTGATTAGCCATATAGTGATGATTTTAAAAAATGTATTAAAAAGACTGAATCAAAATATGAATACTTTCTTTACTTTACCTGCGTTTGGCAATCCTCTGTCATCCTGATGAATAACTCCCCCCTGGCCAGAAAGCAGAGATGGAAACTATCATGACATAGTAACCAGGCTAACAGAGTAATATGAACATTTGTGAGCGGACTTACATGGACTTCAGTATAATAAAGGTTCTGAAAAGTATATTTTTTTGTTCAATGAATGCATTACATTTATAGCAGAATTACAACAGCGTTGAACCCTTTCAGTCATCTTGGGGTCAGTGAGGAGACGAGATAAGTCAAAGAAATCTACGCTAGTGTTATGGTCTTGATGTGCAGTTTCAAAGGGCATGCCGACCCCGAGTGTCAACCCAAATTAGTAACACTGTCACACTTCAATATTTTGGTTTGAAACTTGAATTGCAAATCACTCACTTATTGGGCAAAGTTCCTTCCACGGTACGAACACAGTGCAAATTCACAGGTTGTTCATAAAAAACTTAGGGACACATAATATATGCTAAAAAAAGGTGTTTTAATAGCTTATTGATCTATACAATATATAACTTCCCCTTTTAACAATACCGTTTACTTCTGCTCCATATCTTCCCAGAGTTGCTTCATCTTCTACTTTCTACTGGACTACAAGCCCCTCAGGTTTAAATGGTGGTACCTGTAGCCAGACTGGGCCTTGGCACTGGGCTGGGCCATGGCCCTCTCCTCGAACCTCCTGGTGCCACTGTGGTGGATTGGCAGGATCTATGTTGGCACAGGCCGCCTCAGGCAGGTTAGTAACCAGTCAAATACACACCAAGTCAAATTTATAGAGATGAATATGGTGAGAATTTTACTCTAACACTCTGGCCTAGTGTTCCTTCTGCCAGTGACATTGAAATGTTTTTTGTATATGATGGTGCCAGCGTGAAACAAAGTTGAACATTACAAAGGGTCCACTTAATTTATCTTAAAATGGCAGTACAGTCAAAAAATAGATGTTCCTGTGTTTTACATAGTATTTCCACTCTATGAGGTTGAAATGGTACTATGAAATTGTGAAAATTATGATAATGCCCATTTAGAGTAAGAGATGTTTTTTTTTAAACACTTGGAATTTAATCTTGTTTTGGGGATGTCAAGTTTTGGCCCGTCACATAACTTCCCCCGGAATCTGATTATAATAGACCAATGACAGTTCATCTTTTATTTGCATATGTATCCTCTTAGAACAAGATAGAGGCCTCTCAAATAACACGTCCTGCCCTACTAACATTACCATAGATATGTAATTAATGACAGATCTTTGGATTACTCATATTTTCATCATGGACAACATGAAAAGTAAAGCTACAGTTTTTAACAATGTGTTGCCCTGAATTCAGCTAGTGCCATCAATGCAACTCAGTCAAGAATGTCAGAAAAAATGCCAAGTTCATGCCAGTGAGAATAATGTGTTTCACTTTCAGTGTTCTGCAATGAATCATTCATCCATGCACAGTTAAGAGACTGTTACAGTTAAATTGGCTAGATAGCTACGTGTGCATAAATTTTTTGTTCAACTGTATCAAGTCATTTTATTTGACTGCTATATTGTTAGCTAGATAGCCAGCTGCTTATTGGTAGCTAGCTAGCTATGTAACTACTAGCTCTTGAGAACCCAAGGGGGCTTACAGCCGGCCCCCCTTTTGGATTCTCGACTGAAGGTATGGACCACAGCTGGCTCCATGTGAACTAAAATCACGACGATCTGTTTTAACATATAGAAAATCCTTACTTGAGAATAGCATTTTGTAAACCTTTGGAACTTAACTTTCATACCAGCGCAAAATGATCTTCCAAATCCAAAAGATACACGTACTGTATGTAGTTTAGCACAGTTGCTTCTGGCTGTAAAACAGCCTCCTGCCTAAGTATGACACATCCTCTCACCTTGCTCTTACATATCCATTGGACCTTTCCATGAAACATTTTCGGTCGTAAACAGTTGTTACTCAAAACACAGCCAGGTGCAACTTTGCTAAACTGCATACAGTAAGTGTATCTTTTGTATTTGTGTTTAGACAGAGCATTTGGGCAGCTTCAGGGCATTTCCCTCACAAGGCTAAAGGGGATGTCCAATGAACCAATGTAATACAATGGAATTGGTGTCAAGAATAAGGGCTAGGTAACGACTAACTAGCTGACCGGCAGCTGCATGTACTAGCAAGCTGGGTTAATGTTGATTGCTCATGCGTTAGCTCGCTAAGATGATCACCTTTGTCATTATTGTCAGTTTGTCATGTTCACAGCTGAAAATATTCACTGTGATTCAAATGCTAATCGATTAGCCTGCTAATCGAAGTCCATGTTGAGTCAGTGATACAAACGGTCTATCTGTGTATTCACAGTTAACTGATGAAATTGCTGTATAATATGATTTTTTTGGCATCTGATGCACAGTCAAATGTCATGAAAAATCAAGACTGCAAAAGTCTCCCTGAAGTCTTTAGAAACATATTCCATTCTCATTTAAAATAAAAGTGACAAAAAAATGACGCAATACATTATTTAGCATTCATTTATATTGGTCACAAAATTATCTGAAACACAACCACAATAAACAGTAAATGCATCCAAGTTTGTAGAGTCACAAGATTGATGGAATTATTGCGTCATCACAAATAATTCCATTGAATTTTTGAAAAGTACCATCAGTCACTAAAACAGTTATAACTCGTTCACAATAAAAGGTATTTCCATTCTGATCTTTACAAAATAAGGAACACTCAATATGCTCTAAGTCAGTCATCTTCAGGACAGTGGGGTGACAAGGTAAATCAGAGAAATCTACACTAGTTGTTTGGTCTTGAATTAGCGAATGATACATCATGATCATGAACATGATGTGCAGTTTCAATGGGCATGCCGACCCCGAGTCTCAAGCCAAATTAGTAACACTGTCACACTTCAAAATGTTGGTTTGAAACTTAAATTGCAACTCACTAACTTATTGGGCAAAGTTCCTTCCACAGTACAAACACAGTGCAAATTTACAGGTTGTTCATAAAACTTAGGGACACATAATATATGTAAAAAAATAAGGTGCTTTAATAGTTTATTGATCTATACAATATATAACTTCCCCTTTATCAATACTGTTTACTTATGCTCCAAATCTTCCCAGAGTTGCTTCATCTTCTACTTGGTGGACTACAAGCCCCTCAGGTTTAATCGGTGATACGTGTAGCCACACTGGGCCTTTACACTGGTCTGGGCCATTGCCCTCTCCTCCATCGCCACGTAGCACTCACTTCTGTCATCATGAAGTGCTTTGAGAGACTAGTCAAGGATCATATCACCTCCACCCTAGACCCACTCCAATTTGCTTACCTCCCCAATAGGTCCACAGACGACGCAATCGCAATCACACTGCACACTGCCCTAACCCATCTGGACAAGAGGAATACCTATGTAAGAATGCTGTTCATCGATTACAGCTCATCATTTAACACCATAGTATCCTTCAAACTCGTCATTAAGCTAGAGACCCTGGGTCTCGACCCCACTCTGTGAAACTGGGTCCTGGACTTTCTAACGGGCCGCTCCCAGGTGGTGAGGGTGGGAAACAACATTTCCACCCGGCTGATCCTCAACACTGGGGCCCCTAAATGGTGCGTTCTCAGCCCTCTCCTGTACTCCCTGTTCACCCATGGCTGCGTGGCCATGCACGCCTCCAACTCAATCAAGTTTGCAGACGACACTACAGTGGTAGGCTTGATTACCAACAACGACGAGACGGCCTACAAGGAGGAGGGCCCTCGGAGTGTGGTGTCAGGAAAATAACTTCACACTCAACATCAACAAAACAAAAGAGATGATCATGGACTTCAGGAAACAGCAGAGGGAGCACCCCCCGATCCACATCGACGGGACAGTAGTGGAGAAGGTGGAAAGTTTTAAGTTCCTCGGCGAACACATCATGGACAAACTGAAATGGTCCACCCACACAGACAGCGTGGTGAAGAAGGCACAGCAGCGCCTCTTCAACCTCAGGAGGCTGAAGAAATTAGTCTTGTCACCAAAAACACTCACAAACATTTACAGAAGCACAATCGAGAGCATCCTGTCGGGCAGTATTACCACCTGGTACGGCAACTGCTCCGCCCATAACCGTAAGAGTCTCCAGAGGGTAGTGAGGTCTGCACAACGCATCACCGGGGGGAAACTACCTGCCCTCAAGGACACCTACACCACCCGATGTCACAGGAAGGCCAAAAGGATCATCAAGGATAACAACCACCCGAGCCACTGCCTGTTCACCCCGCTATCATCCAGAAGGCGAGGTCAGTACAGGTGCATCAAAGCTGGGACCAAGAGACTGAAAAACAGCTTCTTTCTCAAGGCCATTGAGTGGCTGCTGCCAACATACTGACTCAAATCTCTAGCCACTTTAATAATAAAAAATTAGATGTAATAAATGTATCACTAGTCACTTTAAACAATGCCACTTTATATAATGTTTACATACCCTACATTACTCATCTCATGTATATACTGTACTCTATACCATCTACTTTATCTTGCCTATGCCATTCGGCCATCGGTCATCCATATATTTATATGTACATATTCTTATTCATTCCTTTACACTTGTGTGTGTATAAGGTAGTTGTTGTGAAATTGTTAGATCACTTGTTAGATATTACTGCACAGTCGGAACTAGAAGCACCAGCATTTCGCTACACTCACATTAACATCTGCTAACGATGTGTATGTGACCAATAAGATTTGATTTGATCCTCCTGGTGCCACTGTGGCGGATTAGCTAAATCTGTTTTGGCACAGGCCGCCTCAGGCAGGTTAGTAACCAGTCAAATACACACCAAGTCACATTTAAAAAGAATATGGTGAGAATTTTAGTCTAACAGTGTTCCTTCTGCCAGTGACATTTGAAGGTTTTTTGTATATAACGGTCCCAGCGTGAAACAAAATTGAACATTAAAAAGGGTCCACTTAATTTATTTTAAAATGGCAGTACATAAGAATAAGAGCTAGGTAATCAAATCAAATTTTATTAGTCACATGCGCCGAATACAACAGTGAAATGCTTACGAGCCCCTAACCAACAATGCAGTTTCTAAACAATATGGATAAGAATAAGAGACAAAAGTAACAAGTAATTAAAGAGCAGAAGTAAAATAACAATATGACCAGGGTGGCTGGAGTGGCTTGAGTCGTTGACAATATTTAGGGCCTTCCTCTGACACCGCCTGATATAGAGGTCCTGGATGGAAAGAAGCTTGGCCCCAGTGATGTACTGGACCGTTCGCACTACCCTCTGTAGTGCCTTGCGGTCCGAGGCCGAGCAGTTGTCATACCAGGCAGCGATGCAACCAGTCAGGATGCTCTCGATGGTGCAGCTGTAGAACCTTTTGAGGTTCTGAGGACCCATGCCAAATCTTTTCAGTCTCCTGAGGGAAAATAGGTTTTGTTGTGCCCTCTTCACGACTGTCTTGGTGTGTTTGGACCATTCTAGGTTTTTGCTGATGTGGACACCAAGGAACTTGAAGCTCTCAACCTGCTCCACTGCAGCCCTGTCGATGAGAATGGGGGCGTGCTCGGTCCTCTTTTTCCTGTAGTCCACAATCATCTCCTTTGTCTTGATCACTTTGAGGGAGAGGTTGTTGTCCTGGCACTATACGGTCAAATTTAATGAGTCGTGCCTGGCCGTGCAGTCATGAGTGAACAGGGAGTACAGGAGGGGACTGAGAACGCACCCCTGAGGGGCCCCTGTGTTGAGGATCAGTGTTGCGGATGTGTTGTTACCTACCCTTACCACCTGGGGGCGGCCAATCAGGAAGATAACGACTAACTAGCTGACCGGCAGCTCCATGTACTAACTAGCTGGATTAATGTTGATAGCTCATGTGTTAGCTAGCTAAGATGATCACCTTTATTGTCAGTTTGTCATGTTCACTGCCGAAAATATTCACTGTGATTCAAATGCTAATCGGTTAGCATGTTAATCGAAGCCCATGATGAGTCAGTGGTACAAACTGGCTATTAACTAAATTGACTAGCTAGCTTGGATTAACATTACACAATTCCTTTTAGGTCATTGTTTGCATGTTCACCGAGGTAGCTTGCTGGTAATTAGCTGGTGCTTTTTAGCACAGCTGAACCAGTCAACAGGCAATGAATGAATACATGTTTTAACTCTTACCTATTTTTCAGCATAAGAAGAACCTGAAGCATAAGGGTAAACAAGCAGCACTTCAGTATGTTGTCTTTGTATTGCCTAAATTATAATAGATCATATATGAAAGCTCAGGCTTTGTGGTCAGATTGGTAGCTAAATCATCCTGGTCTAGCTGGTTTCTGACTTTGCTACTTACAGGAATACATTATCATATTATTTAAGTATATATGTTACATGCTTTCTCAAATGTAAGAGTGAAAGCCTTAGGATTATAAAATATAGCTTTGCGAACAGATTGATAACTTGTAGCTACATAATTCCTTTCTATTCATGATCCCCTTTATTATGTGCTTAAGGGTCATCGCTGAGGAAGATCTGCAGGATGAGAAGGGCCATGAGGTCATGGACTTCTTAGAGGAATATGCTTTTGGTAAAGATGAGACACACACACACACACACACACACACACACACACACACACACACACACACACACACATACACATACACATACACATACACATACACATACACACACACACACACACACACACACACACACACACACACACACACACACAAGACAGACAGGTGAACATCGACTGGCAGAGAAGCAGCTGATCTGGTTCCCCCCTAACCTTCCTAGGTTGATGCTGGTGGAGGTGGCTGCTGTACACACCAGGCTAGTGGTGAAGGTCTTAGAAATGCTCTAGCCTGGTCCCAAATCTGTTCATGCTGTCTTGCTAACTCATACTGTATGATAGTTGCTCTTTGTTGACTGTTGCTGGGTGTTATCGTCTACCATCAGCACCGGCCTGTACCGTCCTTGCCCTAAGCTCTCTCCTGGCCACTTACCCTAAGTCTGAATTTGTCCTGCTAGGTAACCTAAACTGGGACATGCTTAAACCACTTAACCAAGTCTTAAAACAATGGCACTCCCTAAATCTCTCTGATTATTACCAATTCCACAAGATATTACTCCAAACCTCCAGAAAAGGCTACGCTTGCTGAAAAACTTTAATGTGCAAGCCTTCATGACCTGGCCTCTTTAAATTAATATAGAATCAGCTTGATCCCCTCTGTCGAAGATGCTTGGACCTTCTTTTTTTGTCTTTTCAGTGGTATTGTTAACAAGCACGCCCCATAAAGAAAATGATAATTAAAAACAGGTTCAGCCCCTGGTTGGATCGTGATCTGGCAGAGTTATTCCACCTTAAGAACACCATTTGGTGAAAGCTTGGCACACAAACACTCAGGCTGATTGGCTGTCATCCTAAATGATGTCACCATTGCCCTTGATTCTAAGCAATGTTGTGCTGCTATTTTTATCGACTTGGCCAAAGCTTTTGATACGGTAGACCATTCCATTGTCCGTCGGCTAAGGAGTATTTGTATCTCTGAGGGTTTTTTGGCCTGGTTTGCTAACTACCTCTTTCAAAGAGTGCAGTGTGTAAAGTCAGAGCATCTGTTGTGTCAGCCACTGCCTGTCACCAAGGGAGTATCCCAAGGCTCGATCCTAGGCCCCACGCTCTTCTCAATTTACATCAACAACATAGCTCAGGTAGTAGGAAGCTCTCTTAGTCATTTATATGCAGATGATGCATATTTATACTCAGCTGGCCCCTCCCTGGCTTTTGTGTTAAACACTCTACAACAAAGCTTTCTTAGTGTCCACCAAGCTTTCTCTGCCCTTAACCTTGTTCTGAACACCTCCAAAACAAAGTTAATGTGATTCGGTATGAAGAATGCCTGCCATCGATGAGCGCAAGGTCATTCTCAAAGAGAAGGGAATATACTTAAAGTGCTGTACTTCATCCTCTCACCTGGAAAATGACCACCATGGCATTGAAAAGTAAAAAGTGTGAACGTAAACGGCACAGCACAGCAATAAATCCAGGCCCTGCCCCTCGGACCAAACAGCCCCCCGGCTCTATGTCAGAGAACGGCGGGGAGGGGGAAAGAAACCCTACCAGTCCACCCACAATCAGCTCCCAATGTACGAAGGTATGTGGTAAGGGGCTTACAGCCTTACACCCAACTCTCTGAGGACCTGAGCTGGAATCATGGAAATGGCAGGAAGAAATGAGGACAGCTTCCAGATCGAGGCAGTGAATAGAGGGGTAAGCCCTTCCTTCACTCATCGAGTGCAATGAGATCCTCAATAACAGATGACAAATACCAACCCCAGAGGTAACACTTCACTACGCCTACCTCAAGTCTGTGGCCACCCACATTCCAGAGCTCAATCAAAATGCCCAGATCCTTCTGTTGCTTGGGAGAGACATCGTCAGAGTGCATAAAGTGAGACAACAAACCAAAGAACCACACGATGTCCCTTTGCTCAGAGACTCGACTTAGGCTGGGTCCTAGTAGGAAAAGTATGCCCGGGAAACGCACACAAGCCAATCGTGAACAGCTTCAAAACGAATGTGTTGGAGAACGGACGGCCCTCCTTCCTCACTCCGTGTCAGAGCTACATTCATCTGAAAGAAAAGGTGATCTATGGCGGGGAGCAACAGGACAAGAGAAACAGCTGTGTAGCTCCTCTCCCCTTCAGAGTACCCAGGCCAACTCTCCCGAACAACAGCACACAGGCACTCACCCGTCTCAACTCTCTACGCCGTAGCCTGGACAAGAAGCCTGAGATGAAAGAGCAGTTTGTTACCTTCATGGAGAAGATATTCGTAAACAACCATGCAGAGCCAGCACCCCCACTGAAGGATGGGGAAGAGTGTTGGTACCTCCCGACTTTCTGGGTCTACCATCCACAAAAGCTGGGTGGTTCCACAGATCAGGGTGGTTTTCGACTCCAGTGCGCAGCAGTATGGTCTCTCCCTCAACAACATGCTGCTCACAGGTCCAGACCTAAACAACAGTCTTCTGGGAGTTCTCATCCGCGTCAGGAAAGAACCTGAGATTCTTATGGTACAGAGACAATGACATCACAAAAGGCATCATCGAATTTAGGATGATGGTCCACGTCTTCGGCAAGAGCCCATCTCCTGCCGTCGCCGTCTACGGGCTCAGGCGAGCCACTCAAGAAGGTGAGCAAGACCACAGAGCAGACCCTCAACAGTTCATGACGAGACATTTATATGTGGATGATGGGCTCAAGTCTCTGCCCACAGACACAGAGGCCATCGACCTGCTATGAAGAACACAAGCATCACTCGCAGAGTCAAACCTACGACTGCACAAGATTGCATCAAACCTTGCGATTGTAATGAAGGCATTTCCCCCAGAAGACCATACCAAGGGCATAAAATATTTAGGCCTCTGGGGGAGAAACCACACCCATGCAACGCAGTCTTGGTTTATGCTGGGAAATAGCAACAGACACCTTCAGAGTATCAGTCAGCAGCAAACCATTCACACGACGTGGAGTCCTGTCAACGGCAAACAGCCTCTTCGACTCTCTCAGCCTGGTAACTCCAGTAAACATACAGTACACAGGCATACTGCGGGAACTGAAAAAAATCTGAAAAAATGGGAAGCATGGAAGGCCTCACTACAAGATCTGAAGCAGCTGCATATCCCACACACCTACAGTGGTTGCTCAACTAAAAGTTTTGTGAATATGCTGCGGGACTTAGAGGTAATTTTTGGTTTAGTAAGGTACCCTGCGTCACTACTTCATTGCTCCAGACCAGAGCAAGGGGGAGGTCAAATAAAATAAAATAAAAGTTTGTCACGTGCGCCGAATACAACCTTACAGTGAAATGCTTACTTACAGGCTCTAACCAATGGTGCGAAAAAAATAAGGGAAAAAAAGGTATGTGTGTGTGTGTGTGTGTGTGTAGGTAAGTAAAGAAATAAAACAACAGTAAAAAGACATTTGAAAAAAGAGTAGCAAGCCTATATACAGACACCTGTTAGTCAGGCTTATTGAGGTAGTATGTACATGTAGGTATCGTTAAAGTGACTATGCATGTATGATAAACAGAGAGTAGCAGTAGCGTAAAAAGAGGGGTTGGCGGGTGGTGGGACACAATGCAGATAGCCCGGTTAGCCAATGTGCGGGAGCACTGGTTGGTCGGGCCAATTTAGGTAGTATGTACATGAATGTATAGTTAAAGTGACTGTGCATATAAGATAAACAGAGAGTATGAATGAGTTAGAGCACTGATTATGCTTTTGGGTCTCAAGGCGCTACTGTGTCTCTAAAAATACACTTCTTTTTTTGTTACTACTCATCAGTATTACTTACTAAAACTGTTGTTACACTAAGGTTTTTATTCTAAAAGAAACTTAGACTACAATTACGGTGTGGAAATGTTAGGATTATTTTTGCTCTGACTGTAGTACTGTAGCCTGCTCCCGACCAGTCACATTGTACAGCACCTGAGTGGTGTAGTGGTCTAAGACACTGCATCGCAGTGCAAACTGCAGTGCTACAGATGCTGGTTCCTGCCTGTGCCGGCCACGACCGGGAGACCCATGAGGTGATGGTAAGCTTTTGATTTCTTTCCCTCAAAAAACAGAAATAAATCCTTCTAAATAACAAACTGGCTTCATGTACAAATGAGTAACAATGTCTCATCCCATGTTCAAGAATGGCCTTTGTCTCGCTCACTTTACGTTATTTGAAAACGAAATCATCTCCAAAATATAGTTATTTTTTAAAACAAAGCTATTATTATAATTATTATTATTAATTCATTTAGAATTATATAAAAGCCCCTTAGATATTCTCACAGATATATTATTAACCCTGTTTTTCACAAGAGTAGCAGGTTGTTTCTAGCAGGACAATATATGTGGGTCATATTGGTCATGGCTCCCGAGTGGCGCACAATGGGATTGCCTTGCAGTTCTCCAGCTTTATCCACTGAGATAGCGGTGAGCGCACAAGGTTCAAGGCACGAGGGCAGGAAGCACAGGACATGCCGCAGAGCAGCGCACAGAAGACGGACCTAGACCATGGGGAAGGGAGAAAGGGGGTGGACCCCCACCCCGCCCCACTGGGTAGCACAGAGCAACACTTTAAGGGGCATTGCATTAATAATGGCGCTGACTAGGGAAACATTCCCGCTGTTCTTAGTGCCTGTCTGCACGTTCAAACTAAAACACTAAAGGCGTCTGTCAAAAGTTATACTTAAATCCAAACTGGATTTAATGAAAAATGACATGAAAAGCGCACATTTGTAAATCCCAAATCCCAAACTCTAAACATAATTGGAGCGGTATATACAAATTATTTGTGACATTGTGGTTACAATAAAGAACAAGATGCTGTGGCGATGGACAGCGGGAGGCATTTTGAAAACAGGTTTTCAAACATCTGTTTTTCACAAGTGTACTGAAGTACTGTCCATGACTGATGCAACCCGAAAAAACATTAAAGACAGAGTTAATGAGTACTTGAGGTCACCGAGAAAGTCTGGACATGGCCTGCTCTCCCTTATGTAAGGATTTAGGCACTTGACCATGTTTACTACAGTATGTACTGTAGGCTATGTTTACTTGTCAGACTGCACAGTAGCCTAATAAACAAATGCAGGCGGCTTCTATCTTCAAAATGCTTTAAATAATTTATTACCAAAATGTTTAAAGTGCGTGTGGGCAGCCTCATGCAATCACAAAATGTCGGATAAAGCATATACTATACAGTACTGCATTTCTTCATCAGCATCTTTATGTTTTCGTTAATAAAATAATGATAAAAATATTATTTCAAAATGCAGATGTTTATTTAGTTATGGATCCATAATGAATTACTATGGGAATAATATCACTGAATGACAGAAATATTGGGGAAAAAAGAAGGCTAATGAAGGTAAACAAATTGTTGCTTACTGGAAAATACTCTTTCAAACACACACAGTCACGTTGTACAGCGCCATTATGGCTATTAGCAGGGCTATTAGCAGGACAATAGACTTGCCTAGAAGGAGGGTAGGGGGAGAATACTATCATCAAATATATTTCTTAGTTAGGTTGGCTGTATCACAACCGGCCGTGATTTGTTGCAAGTTTTATCCACCAGAACAAATAATATAACAAATATTGTGGGTAAACTCAAATATACTAATTGATTAAAAAAACATTATCAATTGGAACCTTTAACATGTGGAAGGGGGAAAAAGTATTATTATTATTAATATTATTATTAACCATGTTTTTTTACATGTGTAGCAGGCTGTGAATTCTGCAAACGTTTCTAGGATAGGCTATTAGCAGGACAATATATGTTGGTCATATTGGTCCTGGCTCCTGAGTGGCACAGTGGTCTAAGGCACTGCATCTCAGTGCAAGAGGCATCACTACAGTCCCTGGTTTGAATCCAGGCTGTATCACATCTGGCCATGATTGGGAGTCCCATAGGGCGGTGCACAATTGGCCCAGCATCATCCAGGTTTGGCTGGCCGTGATGTCCTTGGTTTCTCTCTCTCTAAAAAACATAAATAAATATTTTGGCCTTGATAAATATTATTTTGACCTTTATTCAGATTACAAACACTCACTTTTATTTCTCCAAAATATCTGCTTGTCAACTTTTTAAGCACCGTTTTGTGCTGCTCTGAGAAAAGAATTGAGAAATGAACATTTTCAATTATATTCCATGATATTCTTAAAATATAAACTCGGCAAAAAAAGAAACGTCTCTTTTTCAGGACCCTGTCTTTCAAAGATAATTTGTAAAAATCCAAATAAAAGATATTTATTGTAAAGGGTTTAAACACAGATTCCCATGCTTGTTCAATGAACCATAAACAATTCATGAACATGCACCTGTAGGCACTAACAGCTTAGGCAAATTAGGTAGGAAATTAAGGTCACAGTTATGAAAACTTAGGACACTAAAGAGGCCTTTCTAATGACTCTGAAAAACACCAAAAGAAAGATGCCCAGGGTCCCTTCATCTACGTGAACGTGCCTTAGGCATGCTGCAAGAAGGCATGAGAACTGCAGATGTGGCCAGGCCAATAAATTGCAATGTCCATACTGTGAGACGCCTAAGAGAGCGCTACAGGGAGACAGGACGGACAGCTGATCGTCCTCGCAGTGGCAGACCACATATAACAATACCTGCACAGGATCGATACATCCGAACATCACATCTGCGGGACAGGTACAGGATGGCAACAACAACTGCCCAAGTTACACCAGGAATGCACAATCCCTCCATCAGTGCTCAGACTGTCCGCAATAGGCTGAGAGAGGCTGGACTGGGGGCTTGTAGGCCTGTTGTAAGGCAGGTCCTCGCCAGACATCACCGGCAACAACGTCGCCTATGGGCACAAACACACTGTCGCTGGACCAGATAGGACTGGCAAAAAGTGCTCTTCACTGACGAGTCGCGGTTTTGTCTCACCAGGGGTGATGGTCAGATTTGCATTTATCGTTGAAGGAATGAGCGTTACACCGAGGCCTGTACTCTGGAGCGGGATCGATTTGGAGGTGTAGGGTCCGTCATGGTCTGGGGCTGTGTGTCACAACATCATCGGACTGAGCTTGTTGTCATTGCAGGCAATCTCAACGCTGTACGTTACAGGGAAGACACCCTCCTCCCTCATGTGGTACCCTTCCTGCAGGCTCATCCTGACCAGACCCTCCAGCATGACAATGCCACCAGCCATACTGTTCGTTCTGTGCGTGATTTCCTGCAAGACAGGAATGTCAGTGTTCTGCCATGGCCAGCAAAGAGCCCGGATCTCAATCCCGTTGAGCACGTCTGTGACCTGTTGGATTGGAGGGTGAGGGCTAGGGCCATTCCCCGCAGAAATGTCTGGGAACTTGCAGGTGCCTTGGTGAAAGAGCGGGGTAACATCTCACAGCAAAAATAGGCAAATCTGGTGCAGTCCATGAGGAGGAGATGCACTGCAGTACTTAATGCAGCTGGTGGCCACACCAGATACTGACTGTTACTTTTGATTTTGACCTCCCCTTTGTTCAGGGACACATTATTCCATTTCTGTTAGTCACATGTCTGTGGAACTTGTTATGTTCATATAAATATTTACATATGTTAAGTTTGCTGAAAATAAACGCAGTTGACAGTGAGAGGACGTTTCTTTTTTTGCTGAGTTTATGTGTTGACTGAATATAAGCAAGTGATGTCTGCTAAATAATCAAGTTAATGGCATAGCCATATAGCCTCGGCACCTACATAAAGCTGAGTGACTCACTCATTCATGGCTTTAGATCAAAATAAATAAGTATCAACATTCTTTCTGATAGTCTTAAATAAAGTTTTGGTTATCCTGACCTGGATATTATGTACAGTATTATAATAGCCTATTTGGGCTATTAGCAGAACAATATACGCTTACCAACACCTCTCTGTATTTTGATACTTTGTGCAAGGCAATTGATCAGCATTAAAAACTTTCTGGATGGGGCCTCCCGAGTGGCGCAGTGGTCTAAGACACTGCATTGCTGTCACGTTCCTGACCTATTTCTGTTAGTTTTTGTATGTGTTAGTTGGTCAGGACGTGAGTTTGGGTGGGCAGTCTATGTTTTTTGTTTCTATGTTTGTTTAAGGGTTGCCTGGTATGGCTCTCAATTAGAGGCAGGTGTTTGGCGTTTCCTCTAATTGAGAGTCATATTAAGGTAGGTTGTTTCACATTGTTGGTTGTGGGTGGTTGTTTCCTGTGTCAGTGTTTGTTGCACCATAAGGGACTGTTTCGTGCGTTCTTCGGTTTATGTAGTCATTTTTCCTGTTGTGCGTTCTTCGTGTTTTATGTAAGTTCGTATGTTCAGGTTTGTCTACATTCGTTTTGTTATTTTGTTAATTGTTCAAGTGTTTTCGTTTCGTGTTTTTCCCGTCTTATTTAATTAAAATATGTCATTTCAAAACGCTGCAGTTTGGTTCAATCCCTGCTCCTCCTCTTCGGATGAAGAGGAGGAGGAGCGTCGTTACAATTGCAGTGAAAACTCCATTGCTACAGATGTTGGTTTGATACCTGTCTCACCCCATGTTAAAAAAGGCATTTTTCTCTCTCACTCTAGGCTCACAGCATCGTTTCCAGGCTGCGTCACATCCGGTCATGATTGGGAGTCCCATAGGGCGGGGCACAAATGGCCCAGTGTCATCCGGGCTTGGCCGGGGTAGGCTGTCATTGTAAATAAGAATTTGTTCTTAACTGACTTGCATAGTTAAATAAAATAAAAAGACACTGCATCGCAGGGCAAACTGCGTTGCTACACATGCTGGTTCGATACCTGTGCCGGCCATGGGGGACCCATGAGGCAGCTTTTAGTTTCTCTCCCTCTAAAAACATAAGAAAAAAAATCTAAATAACAAACTGGCTTTATTTAAAAATAGGGAGAATGTCTCACCCCATGTTCAAGAATGGCCATTTTCTCACTCACTCTAGGTTTAATGAAAACAAAATAATCTCCAAAATATATATATATTTTTTAAATGAAAGCGATTAATATTATGAATTAATTAATTTATAATTATATATAAAAAATACAAAAAATCTCTCAGATCAGATTTGCCCTAAAGAAAAATGCCCCTTAGATATTTATTTAAAATCCTCCATTCCTCTTATGCTCTTAGTACTGTAGCCTACTCCGGACCGTCAAGTTGTACAGCGCCATATTTTCCTTTCCATCTTAACGGAAACCCTGAGGGTTTTCCCCCACCATTTTTCTTGGAATAGAAACACCATAATATTAAGCAAATTCCTTAAGCTACATTTCTTAAAATCAATCCAATATACTATGTTCTTACAAAAAAGGTTTTAAATCCTCTACTAATGCCAATATTGAAGACTATCAAGTGCTTCTCAAAGATGCCCTCTGGTGGTCAAACTAGCACTAACGAGCATTAATGGTAAAAATGTCTGACAATTAAATAACGTGCCATAGAATTCTGCTGCAGCCTGCAAGGTGTGCTGCAGTATGACGCAACTTTTAAAGGAGGAACCATTGTACACTAAGAATTCCCTCTCATAGGCAAAACGCACAGAGCTATGTGTGGTTTCAGATGCTTCCAACAAAGCCATCGATGCAGTGGCGTACCACAGAGCCACTGATAAAGATGGACAAAGTGAAGTGGGCTTTGTTTTGGGAAAAGCCAAGTTAACCCCTCAATCTGAGCGGAGCATATCCCGCCTCAAACTATGTGGAACAGTTGGCAGTAGGAATGGCAGAGCTCATCCTAGACTAAATAAACCTCAAACCAGACATTGTTAACTTATATTGCGACAGTAAAGTAGTCTTGGGATTGTGGCGTACAGCAGGTCAGCCACCAGAGGGAGACTCGTCGAGGCCTGGTGACAGACGGAGTATACGTCACGAGGCGATGGCTCCATCTGCTGGACGTGCCAGGTCTCGACGGTCTCTCCGGCCAGGACTAATTGGGGCTGATTGGGAGTTGGTAAGTAATCAAGGGCTGATTGCTCACCAGCTGTACAAGTCGCATAAAGCTGCCAGAAGGGCAGCACACAGGGGAGAGACTGGGGGAAGAAAGGACTTCTGTTTAGTTGGGAACGGTTGCAGAGGTAACAGGAGTGAGTTCAGTTTTTGATCCCCACAGGATACAGCAAGACCCGGAGCCCAGAAGACGGTCTCCCAGAGAGGGTCTCTTGGGGGAGACCTATTATTTTATTTTGGACTATTATTTTGATAAACACCTTTGAAACTGAGCTAATCCTACTCTGTCTGTGTCTGATCTGTGTAAATGTTTTGACCAAACCCACTGGTCTGCCACAGGATACATATACAATGAGACTAAATACTTCTACATGTATGTGCACAACAGAGTCCAACGCATCTTCTCTCACAAAAAAACATTTGTTGGATATCTGCCGTTATTGCTACATGTTCTTTCCTGACGCAGATGAGAACTCCCAGAAGAATGTTGTTTAGGTCTGGGCCTGTGAGCAGCATGTTGTTGAGGGAGAGACCATACTGATGCGCACTACGTGCCCACAGAATACAATCCCGTCGACCACACCTCAAGGTCGGTTCCTCCATCCAAGCTCACCAGTACATCATGGTTCACAGGACCAGCATTCCTGTACAAACGTAACCAAGCTCACCCAGAGACACAAGTTCCCTTTGAGCTGGTCAGTCCAGACTTGGATGTGGAAATCCGCCCCGAGGTGAAAAGCTACATCACTCAAGTCAAAGACAAACCAGTTACCTCAGAGCGCTTCACGCGCTTCTCCACCTGTAATTCCATACTGAGAGCTGTTGCATTGCTCAACATTGTTGCTCGCTCCCTCAAGCCAAACCCGACGGGCCAGCCGAACAAATGCAGAGGTTGGCATCAGTGCAACAAACTCCGCACCCCAGCAGAGCTGTCTCAAGCCAATAATGTAATCCTCAGGTCAGTTCAAAAAGAAGCCTACGCTGAAGTGTTCACTGCACACAAAGAGAAAATAAAAACTTCTAAGAGCAGTACACTTTCAAAGCAGAATCGCATCTCGGATGAGGGTCTCATCAAAATAGGAGGCCGTCTAAAACATGCATGGCTGGATAGTGTCAAGAAGAATCCACTTATCCTAACAAGACACAGCTACATCTCCAAACTGCTAATACGGCACTACCACGAGCAGGTGAAACACCAAGGCTGTCTCTTCACAGAAGGAACCGTCAGAGCAGCAGGCCTGTGGATTGTCGGGGGTAAGACGCTCATCAGCTCTGTCCTACACAAGTGCATCACATGCCAGAAGCTCCATGGGAATCAGAAAGAACAGAAAATGGCAGACTTGCCACCTGAACGCCTCAGCACATCCCCTCTCTTCACGTATGTGGGCTTGGATGTCTTTGGCCCTTGGACAGTCACTGCTCGCCGTACCAGAGGAGGTCAAGCTCAAAGCAAAAACTGGACAGTGCTTATCACCTGCATGAGCACTCGGGCAGTGCACATCGAAGTCATAGTGTCAGCTGCATTTCCTCCAGCTGCATCAACGCCCTCAGGAGGTTCTTCGCCATCTCTGGACTAGCAAAACAGCTAAGATCAGATTGTGGAACATAGGAGACTGTATGGAGTTGGAACTCGGAAAGGAGCAGCGTCAGAGGCCTAGAGTCCAGAGCTACCTAAGTGAGCAAGGTTGTACATGGGAATTCAACTCTTCTCACATAGGAGGTGCCTGGGAGCGCATGATTGCAATGGCACGCAGAATCCTTGACTCCATGCTGCTACAGAATAAGTCTCCTCAACTATCACATGAAGTTCTGTGCACCCTTATGGCTGAGGTCACAGCCATTATCAATGCCAGACCTCTAGCTCCTCTATCCACCAATCCAGACTCACCATTCATCCTGATTCCCGCTATGCTGCTTACCCAAAAGGTTGGCGCACCTCCTCCTCCCAGAGATTTCACTGACAAAGACCTCTTCAAGAGCCAGTGGAGAAGGGTGCAGAGCCTCGCCAGAAAGTTCTGGTCTTGCTGGGGCCGTGAGTACATCCCCACCTTGCAGGGCCGACAAAAGTGAACTTAAGCTCACTGCAACCTACAAGAGGGAGATCTTGTGCTCTTAATAGACAATCAAGTCACCCGCAACGTGTGGCCCATGGCACTGGTCTCTTCCACCTTCACTAGAAGTGACAGTAAAGTGCGCAAAGTGGAACTCAAGATTACTATACAGGGGACCACTAAGAAGTTCCTGAGACACATCTCAGGGATCATACTCCTTTTAGCCCAAGAAGACTGAGGGTTTGCTAGTCTTTGAGGTATGTGTGTAACATTAATTAATAGTGGCCTCTTTCAGATGAATTGCCAATCACTTATTAGGAAGAGTTCCTTCCACAGTACAAACGCAGTGCAAATTCACACATTGTTCATTGCTGTTGGCATCAAAAGCAGATTATTGTGGTCTGATACATAGGCTACACTTGTTGCTGACCATGGTATTTGGCCTTCTATTCTTTTGGCCAAGTGCCTTTTGATTTGGCGCCATCCAGTGGCTGTTTTGTGTAGCCGCTAGCGTGTAGTACGTTGTGCTACTTTGTCCATGTTTTTCCTGGAGAGAAGTGGCTTCTTTGCTGCCCTTCTTGACACCAGGCCATCCTCCAAAAGTCTTCACCTCACTGTGCATGCAGATGCACTCACACCTGCCTGCTGCCATTCCTGAGCAAGCTCTGTACTGGTAGTGCCCCGATCCCGCAGCTAAATTAACTTTAGGAGATGGTCCTGGCACTTGCTGGACTTTCTTGGGCACCCTGAAGCCTTCTTCGCAACAATTGAACCGCTCTCCTTGAAGTTCTTGATGATCCAATAAGTGGTTGATTTAGGTGCAATCTTATTGGCAGCAATATCCTTGCCTGTGAAGCCCTTTTTGTGCAAAGCAATGATGACGGCACGTGTTTCCTTGCAGATAACCATGGTAGCCAGCCAAACTCCAAAGATTCCAAGCACCACCCTCCTTTTGAAGCTTCCAGTCTGTTATTCGAACTCAATCAGCATGACAGAGTGATCTCCAGCCTTGTCCTCGTCAACACTCACACCTCTGTTAACGAGAGAATCACTGACATGATGTCAGCTGGTCCTTTTGTGGCAGGGCTGAAATGCAGTGGAAAAGTTTCAGGGGGATTCAGTTCATTTGCATGGCAAAGAGGGACTTTGCAATTAATTGCAATTCATCTGATCACTCTGGAGTATATGCAAATTGCCATCATTCAACCTGAGGCAGCAGACTGTGAAAATGTATATTTGTGTCATTCTCAAAACTTTTGGCCATGACTATACAGTGTTTGTCAAGTATTATATTGTCACTATGCAACTATGAAACATTGGTTAGACTCTGTTGTGCATTTATGTTGCCTTTTAGTCTGAGCCGCTCCAATAATTAAAAAAATCTGTATTGTTAGTTTTACACCGTTTCAACTATAAAACTGGAGGTTTATGAAAAGCCTATCCCTGACTCTGGTTCAGTTCTTGATTGGAGTTTGGCTAGCTGTCAAATTATGATTGCATACACCTTAAGGAGGACAGTACAAATGCATGTAATTTATTGTGTAATTTCAACAGCGTTGAACCCTTTCAGTCATCTTGGGGACACAGGATAAGTCAGAGGAATCTACACTAGGAAACTGAAATGTGTCTTCGGGATTTAACCCAACCCCTCTGAATCAGATAGGTGCGGAGGGGTGCCATAATAGTAATCGGCGCCTGGGGAACAGTGGGTTAACTGCCTTGCTCAAGGGCAGAACTGATTTTTACCTTGTCAGCTCGGGGATTTGATCCAGCAACCTTGCGATTACTGGCCCAACGCTCCTACCCGCCATGGTCTTGTTATGGTCTTGAGTAAGCAAAAGATACATGATGTGCAGTTTCAATTGGCATGCCAACCCTCAGTGTCAACCCAAATTGGTAACACTGTCACACTTGAATATTTTGGTTTGAAACATGAACTGCAAATCACTCACTTATTGGGCAAAGTTCCTTCCACGGTAGGAACACAGTGCAAATTCACACGTGGTTCATTGCTGTTGACATCAACAGCAGATTATTGTGGTCTGATACATAGGCTACACTTGTTGCTGACCATTGTATTTGGCTGGCTGGTATAAAGAGATTTTTTTGAGTGACGATAGCTAGCTAGCCAATCTAGCGTTTGTAGTACCAAGTGCTGACTTGGTGTGTAAATCAAGTAACTTGAGGTAAAAACTCACAGCTACGCTTATCTTTCACAGGGGAATGTAAAAAGGATGGTACTTCAATGATTGGGCAACCCACTTTAACACTAGAAAAGCCAGGCCTCGAGCCATCCCGTTCTGAAGCAATTACATTTTAGAAGTTCAATAAATAAATTTTTATATATGCTGTGCAAAAATAATACTTTGGTTGTGTTCACGAAATTCTTAGATAACATTAAAAGCACATATATTACAAAGCACATATATTTCAAAGAATACAATAGCATTTTCATTAGTTTATGTTACTCAGTCTATATGTTAAAAACAAAACCCACTAAAAACACCACCCTTCAAATGTTAAATCCATCACAAAGAAATCCATTATTGTTTTGTATTGGCAGTTCTTAAGAAACATTATGATAGAGATTCACCAATACACATCAGTCCCCGTTCAGATGTTTAAAATATGAGCGCATCAGTCTGTGGGACCTCTAACTGATTCAAGTGTAGTATGCATTGGTCAGGAAATCGATTCTAACGTAACGAATCGCCAATTCACTAAAATGTTTTGCTTAAATTACTTGCGTACTTTCTTACATTATCTAGCTAATCATGTAACCTGTTGACAGTCATCGATCTACATCCCGAACAGCCTGGACAAACTGCACGCTGTGCACAGCTTGGCGCACTGACCAAAGCGAGGTCGGCCTGTTCCTGATCTGGCACATTTGCGCGTCACCTTACGCATTCAAATGTTTGTAAAATGGCTTGCGCAATATTAGGCTTTATTAGTTGAGTGACAACCAACTTAATTTCCTAGGTTCTTTTTAATCAAATGTGCTGTTGAAAATTGTGTTTTGTTGGAATAAAAGTTGCCTAAGCTACCTCCAGGAGAAACAACTCTCATCTGGCTATAGCCGACATGCTGATTGGGATTTACATTCGATTTTGGTTGTTTAGGTTCACCATCAGCAATAGTTTTAGTAGTTTTGATTGAAACAATCAGTTTGTCATTTTTAATTATAAACTGGGTGGTTAGAGCCCTAAATGCTGATTGGCTGACAGCCATGGTAAATCAGACCGTATACCACGGATATGTCAAAATATTTGATATCAAAAGTGTGCGAGTTTGAGCATGTGTCCATTAGGTCTATGGATTTGCATGAATTAGATTGAGCAATAAAAGCCCCACTTTTATTCCATAGGCTGGGATCCGCACAATGCAGCTGCAAGAGCACATTTTTCAATAGCTGTACACTGGTTTCAAAAACAATGATTGATAGGCGGTTTAAACTTATTGAATTTAACCATTATATTGGGTTCAAATACAGATGTAGATTTGTGAACAGCCATCCACAACAACCACAATCCGTAAGGCGCAAATATCTAAATGAGAGAGCAGCAGTGGGATTCACATCAATGCGCTATGTAGATATCAATAATAAGTGATATCCGTATCGCCGCAGACTACACCACTGCTGTCATCCTTACCTCCAAGCGTTTATTCAAATTGGATAATCTTTGGAATGCCGACAGCAGTCGTACCATTGGAAGACATACCTTGGATTGTAGCCTACAAAAGCTTATTCCTGCTCTTTCCCGCGATCCATCAAATCCATTTGCTGTGTCATCAAAGTTGTCTCTGACTTGTCAGACTCACTCGGGTGAACCAAACTTAAATTTGCGCCTTTTTTCAATGCTGCTTTGAATGTCACTGAGAAAACAAGTGTCAAAATATTTTTTACCGCAAACATTCTTTCTGAATTTCAAAATAATCCTTGAAGTAATCATCTACATTTTCAAAAGTATCTGTAATCTAATTACAATATTTTTGCTGGTAATTTAACGGATTACAGTTACAGTTGTTTTGTAATACCTTACATGTAACGGATTACATGTTATTCGTTACTCCCCAACCCTGTATACAGGTTAAAGTTCATAATTACATAACGAGGACAGAAATCACTTTTGCTACCTGCACTGCATGGTTGAAGCAGAAGAAGAAGAGAAGCTCACTCCAAGGCTGTCAAAACTTCCAAACGGTTGGTTATGAGATGGGGTGAAATACAAAGTTGTGCAATATTTTCATTGGCTATGTCATGGCACATTTTTCAAGATAACTAATAATACATTACTATCTCTAACACTTTTAATCTGCAAAAACGGCAAATTAATTAGTCGGTAATGGTGACTTCAGATCAAAGTGTAGGCGGTGGGGCTCAGCTCAGATGCCTACACAGGCCTACACCATATACATAATTTACACTCACACGCACACACACACACACACACACACACACACACACACACACACACACACACACACACACACACACACACACACACACACACACACACACACACACACACACACACACGTAAGCTCAGACAGATCCAGCTCAGATAGGCCCAGCTCATGAGCTCGACCAGCAGCAGGTTTTAATTTGGAATGGAAAATGAATCTGTTTATTCAATAGATGTCTCTTCATTCACAGTTTAACAATTTTAAATATTGCCACCCATCAGACTATTGTCAATTTAATCTTGTTTTTAGGCTACATCTATTATTATATGTGTGAAATTTGTTTTGATATACACTGAGTGTACCAAACATTAGTAACACCTTCCTGATATTGAATTGCACCCCCTTTTGTCCTCAGAACAGCCTCAATTCATCGGGGTATAGACTCTACAAGGTGTTAAAAGGGTTTCACAGGGATGCTTGGCCAATGTTGACTCCAATGCTTTCCATAGTTTGGGTGGTGCACCATTCTTGATACACACAGGAAACTGTTGAGCGTGAAAAACCCAGCAGTGTTGCAGTTCTTGACACACTCAAACCGGTGCCCCTGGTACCTACTACCATACCCCGTTCAAATCTTCTCTTGCCAATTCACCCTCTGAATGCACACAATCCATGTCTCAAATGTCTCAAGGCTTAACACTCTTTCTTTAACCTATCTCCTCCCGTTCATCTACACTGATTGTATTGGATTTAACAGGTGACATCTATAAGGGATCATATCTTTCACCTGGTCAGTCTATGTCATGGAAAGAGCAGGTATTCCTAATGTTTTGTACACTCAGTGTAGTTATGTGTTGTTTCAATTGGCCATTATCAGATGGGCAGCCAGCTGTCGGGTGAAGGAAGGGCAGGGGGGGATGACATGTCCTGCTAAAACTGTTTATCAAACAAAAATGTTAACATCAGTGTGTTAAAAAGACTTTGGGAAAAGTCAGGGACATGACTCTTAAAATGACAAAGATATTACAATTTTAAATTAAAATATTCTATCTGCACTTCTAGTGTTAAAGAAACAGCACCTCTCGTGTTAGCCAAACAAACCGAATGGGGGGGTTAGACCAAAGGTTGCTATCTATAACCATGTGTGGTTACGTTAGCTAACTAGGACACTTGCCAGTTCAGCTAGCCAACTCTGAAAGGTGGGAACCGACAGAGAGCTAGAGCCCACTAGTAGAAGTTGCTAAAACTAGTGGAAAACTGCTATTAGCGGTATATTAAAGTAGTGGAGCTAGCAAGCTAACAGCACTAATTGCGTGAAGGCTAGGCTACAGAGGTACTGTAGCTAGCTGACAACAAACAATACTGCTAACAAGCTACCTTAGGTAACTTCACTCTGTGTAGGTGAAGTGGTAACACACACCAAATGGAACAGTTAAGCTGAGAGCTAGGTTTTCTTAAAAAAGCTCTTAAACAGGCTCAGATTCAACAGAGGCGAAAAATGAGGGGAACCAGGGCATTGCATGGTGTTATATAGGCTGGTGGGGCTTAACCCACAAAGCCCTAATTGGCCTGTTAGGCGTGATTGAATAAGGCTTCAGCGAATGACCTGCACGAGGGTATGTCCCATAGTGAGATGTTGAACCGAGTCCACTGGAAGAGAACCCAGGAGTAGCATTTCCTCCTCACTTACTACAGATCCAGTGGTAGGGTGCTGACACAACGAGAGTTCCAGTATATTCTGAATAGCAAACACCAAGTTAGAGATCAGTGGATACTTCAGGACAAAAGAAGAGAATGAACGTGGAGACTCAGGAAGGGAAGAGGGAACAGTGGAGCTCTAAAACAGAGTTCCTCCTCACAGTTTGTGGTAATGTGGTCGGCCTGGGAAATGTATGGAGGTTCCCCTATCTCTGCTATAAGAACGGTGGAGGTGAGTTATATTTGGGGAATCCCCCATATGGGTCGTTCTATAAATTAGGGTGGCAGTGAGGATTTATTGTAGTGGACATCTATTTAGGGCTGTTACAAAGTCATTGATAAAAATCTGTAACTTGTTTAATGTTACAACATTAAGATTTAAAGAGGGAACATAGTTGAATTAAAACCTATGTTTACACCCTTTCTCACAGTTGGAGTTTTCACAGATTTGGCAAAAATCCTGTGACATAAAACACTACCTTTCTTTCCTTACATTTTTGACAGTGTTATTTGTCGTTTTTATACATTAAGTTGCCCCAGCATCTGTGTTAGAGATAGACGACAATGACTATGGCGTGTCTCCTCTCTGAAGGCTAGGAAGCTCAGATTCAAACTCCCATTAGACAGCTCTGCAAGCATTATAATGTCAAAATACGTTCCTTACTCACTAAATATGGAGCTTCACTGAGCAATTAGGAATATTTTCAGGCTTTTTATTAAGACCTTTTTTGGAGGTACATACCAGCCATAACTGGAGTAAATGAAGATAGTGAGTAACAGTAATATTTGGTGAGGAACAAACGTATTTTGACATTAAAATGCTTGCAAGAGCTGTCTAATGGGAGTTTGAATTGGAGCTTTGTGGGCATTAGAAAGGAGACATGTCACACTCATTGTCGACAAATCTCTAACGCACAGATACTAGGGCAATGTTGAGCATTTAACAATTGACTTAGACATTTAACTTCAAACCTGAATGAATCATGGACCTTGCTGTCTGACAGATTTTTAAATTCAAATTCAAATGTATTTATAAAGTCCTTCTTACATCAGCTGATGTCACAAAGTGCTGTACAGTAACCCAGCCTAAAACCACAAACAGCAAGCAATGCAGGTGTAGAAGCACGGTGGCTAGGAAAAACTCCATAGAAATGCCAGAACCTAGGAAGAAACCTAGAGAGGAACCAGGCTATGAAGGTGGCCAGTCCTCTTCTGGCTGTGCCGGGTGGAGATTATAACAGAACATGGCCAAGATGTTCAAATGTTCATAGATGACCAGCAGGGTCAAATAATAATAATCACAGTGGTTGTCGAGGGTGCAACAGGTCAGCACCTCAGGAGTAAATGTCAGTTGGCTTTTCATTGAGAGTATATCTACCGCTCCTGCTGTCTCTAGAGAGTTGAAAACAGCAGGTCTGGGAGAGGTAGCACATCCGGTGAACAGGTCAGGGTTCCATAGCCGCAGGCAGAACAGTTGAAACTGGAGCAGCAGCACTGCCAGGTGGACTGGGGACAGCAAGGAGTCATTAGGCCAGGTAGTCCTGAAGCATGGTCCTAGGGCTCAGGTCCTCCAAGAGAGAGAAAGAGAGAAAGAGAGAAAGAGAGAGAATTAGAGAGAGCATACTTAAATTCACACAGGACACCGGATAAGACAGGCGAAATTCTCCAGATATAACAGACTGATCCTAGTCCCCCGACACATAAATTACTGCAGCATAAATACTGGAGGCTGAGACAGGAGGGGACGGGAGACACTGTGGCCCCATCCGACGATACCCCCGGACAGGGCCAAACAGGCAGGATATAACCCCACCCACTTAGCCAAAGCACAGCCCCCACACGACTAGAGGGATATCTTCAACCACTAACTTACCATCCTGAGACAGGGCCGAGTATAGCCCAGAAAGATCTCCGCCACGCCACAACCCAAGGGGAGGGCGCCAACCCGGACAGGAAGATCACATCAGTGACTCAACCCACTCAAGTGACGCACCCTTCCTAGGGACGGCATGGAAGAGCACCAGTAAGCCAGGGACTCAGACCCTGTAATATGGTTAGAGGCAGAGAATCCCAGTGGAGAGAGGGGAACCGGCCAGGCAGAAACAGCAAGGGCGGTTCGTTGCTCCAGTGCCTTTCCGCTCACCGTCACACTCCTGTGCCAGACTACACTCAATCATAGGACCTACTGCATAGGACCTACTGCGCAACAGCTTTTTCAACATTTTTAAAGAGGAATGGAAGATTCGATATAGGCCGATAGTTTTTTATATTTTCTGGGTCAAGGTTTGGCTATTTCAAGAGAGGCTTTATTACTGCCACTTTTAGTGAGTTTGGTACACATCCGGTGGATAGAGAGCCGTTTATTATGTTCATCATAAGAGGGCCAAGCACAGGATGCAGCTCTTTCAGTAGTTTAGTTGGAATAGGGTCCAGTATGCAGCTTGAAGGTTTAGAGGCCATGATTATTTTCGTCAATGTGTCAAGAGATATAGTACTAAAAAACTTGAGTGGCTCCCTTGATCGTACGTCCTGGCAGAGTTGTGCATATTATATGGAGATCTCGGAAATGCACTGTAACTACTTATGTTACACCGCAAAAACGGTTTTCATGGGCACACAAATACAAATAACCCAGTAAGCTCCAACCGTCACAGGACATCCATGGACGTTCAAAAGTGGATTTTTGATTTCAACTTTCACATATGTTGATTTTAGGTCCGGTCCGGCCCAAAAATAGATGTCTATGATTGGTTCAGATTTGGTCCGGTCCGGCCTTGATTTGGCCCAAACGTAGACGTCTATAATGTACTGTGCACTACTGTGCTGTACTGTACTGAACTATACTCTACTGTACTGTACTCTACTCAAATGTACTCCACTGTGCTGTACTGTACTGTGCTGTCCAAACTTGTGAAACATTGGTTCAGATTTGGTCCAGTCTAGGACATTTTGTCAGCCAGTTATTGTCATTAAAAAAACTGCTGGTCTCATGGCATTTGACCGTTAATTAACATAAACATGTTTAGCATCTCCAGGCCTCAATGCATACAAGCCACTGACGCGCACCTTTGGAACATCTACATTTTAAAAAGTCTAATAAATCAATTTAATATACACCGTCGCAATACATCCATCATTTATTTTAATCAGGTCTAAAGAAACATTATGACATGACGAAACATGTATTTCAGAAGAACAGAATATGAGTTGGCCTACTGTAGGCCTATGACCTATGTTATCTGGCTATGCTCCATTACATAGGCCAGGGGCGCACTTTCACTGGGGATGGGGGGGACATGTTTTATCATTGGAAAGTGATACAAAATGACGCAACAGTAACAGGTAGTCCACCTGTGGTAAATTCAATAGATTGGACATGATTTGGAAATACACATACCTGTCTATATAAGGTCCCACAGTTGACAGTACATGTCAGAGCAAAAACCAAGTCATGAGGTTGAAGGAGTTGTCCGTAGAGATTTGAGACTGGATTGTGTCGAGACACAGATCTGGGGAAGGACATCAAAACATTTCTGCAGCATTGAAGGTCCCCAAGAACACAGTGGCCTCCATCATTCTTATATGGAGGAGGTTTGGAACCACCAAGACTCTTCCTAGAGCAGGCAGTCCGGCCAAACTGAGCAATCGGGGGAGAAGGGCCTTGCTTGGTCAGGGAGGTGACCAAGAACTCGATGGTCACTCTGACAGAGCTTCAGAGTTCCTCTGTGGAGATGGGAGGTCCTTCCAGAAGGACAGCCATCTCTGCAGCACTCCACCAATCAGGCCTTCATGGTAGAGTGGCCAGACGGAAGCCACTCCTCAGTATAAGGCACATGACAGCCCACTTGGAGTTTGCCAAAAGGCACCTGAAGACTCTCAGACCATGAGAAAAGATGATCTGGTCTGATAAAACCAAGATTGAACTCTTTGGCCTGAATGCCAAGCATCACGTCTGGAAGAAACCTGGCACCACCCCTATGGTGAAGCATGGTGGTGGCAACATCATGCTGTGGGGATGATTTTCAGTGGCAGGGACTGAGAGACTAGTCAGGATCGAGGGAAACATGAACGGAGCAAAGTACAAAGATATCCTTGATCAAAACCTGCTCCAGAGAGTTCAGGACCTCACACTTGGGTGAAGTTTCACCTTCCAACAGGACAATGACCCTAAGCACACAGCCAAGACAAAGCAAGAGTGGCTTCGGGACAAGTCTCTGAATGTCCTTGAGTGGACCAGCCAGAGCCCAGACTTGAACCCGATCGAACATCTCTGCAGTACTGAAAATAGCTGCGCAGTGTCGCTCCCCATCCAACCTGACAGAGCTTGAGAGGATCTACAAAGAGGAATGGGAGAAACAACGCCAAATACAGGTGTGCTAAGCTTTAGTGTCATACCCACAAATACTTGAGGCTGTAATCGCTGCCAAAGGTGCTTCAACAAAGTACTGAGTAAAGGGTCTGAATACTTATGTAAATATGATATATCAGTTGTTGTTTTTTATAGATTTGCAAAAATTTCTAAAAACATGTTTTTGCTTTGTCATTTGGGGTATTGTGTGTAGATTGATGAGGGGGGAAATCTATTTAATCAATTTTAGAGTAAGGCTGTAACATAACAAAATGTGGAAAAAGTCGAGGGATCTGAAAATATTGACCCATAGAAACCGGGGGCCATAGAAACCATGACCAAAAACAGATGTCTTCAAAAACAGACTCAACACACCTCCAGACTGTGTAAGGGCTGTTTGACCAAGAAGGAGAGTGATGGAGTGCTGCATCAGATGACCTGGCCTCCACCCTGTGTACAATGCATTCGGAAAGTATTCAGACACTGTCCCTGATTTATTTAGAATTCAAGGCACACTTAACCAGCATGGCTACCACATTATTCTGCAGTGATACACCATCCCATCTGGTTTGCGCTTTGTAGGACTATCATTTGTCCCAAAGTCAAAATTGTCTATATCGTAAAAATGTATGAAAACCAAACTGAGCTTATTGGTCTTAATTGGAGTTAGCAGTGTGTTTAACGTTAAGGTAACGGTTAGGTCTAAAATCAGATTTTATGACTGTGGCTGTGCCAGCTAGTTACCAAGATTCCTCAAGATCAAGATTCATGATGAGAAACGCTAACCTGTGTGCAGCATACCCAACGCTTTTTGCTTCCATTATTCAGGATATTTCGAATGACAACCCCATGACACAGTAGCCTAGTACGCTTATTCACAAAATTATCTTGTGATCAGGCAATGAAATGACAGGACAAATACATATGTGTCCATGTTACACCTGGAATGTTAAAGGACATAATGCCTTCAGAAAGTATTCATACAACTTGACTTATTCCACATTTTGTTTGGATTGTACAGTCTTTGCACATTATTCTTCAAAAAATTATTCAAGCTCTGTCATGTTGGCTGTTGATCATTGCTAGACAGTCATGTTCAAGTCTTGCCATAGATTTTCAAGCCGATTTAAGTCAAAACTGTAACTAGGCCACTCAGGAACATTCAATGCTGTCTTGGTAAGCAACTCCAGTGTATATTTCGCCATGTGTTTTAGGTTATTGGCCTGCTGAAAGGTGAATTTGTCTGCCAGTGTCTGTTGGAAAGCAGACTGAACCAGGTTTTCCTCTAGGAATTTGCCTGTACTTAGCACAATTCTGTTTCTTTTTATCCTAAAAAAACTCCATAGTCCTTGCTTATCACAAGCATACCCATTACATGATTTAGCCACCACCATGCTTGAAAATATGAATAGTGGTACTCACTGATGTGTTTTGCTGGATTTGCCCCAAACATAAGGCTTTGTATTCTGGACATAAATTTCATAAAGATTATTTTTTTCAGTTTTACTTTAGTGCCTTATTGCAAACAGGATGCATGTTTTGGAATATTTTTAGTGTACAGGCTTCCTTCTTTTCACTCTGTCATTTAGGTTAGTATTGTGGAGTAACTACAATGTTGTTGATTCATCCTCAGTTTTCTCCTATCACAGCCATTGAACACTGTAACTGTTTTAAAGTCATCATTGGCCTCATGGTGAAATCCCAGATAATTGTTTTACCCAACTACCAATAGGTTTCCTTATTTGCGAGGCATTGGAAAACCTCCCTGGTCTTTGTGGTTGAATCTGTGATTGAAATTCACTACTCGACTAAGGGACCTGACAGATATTTGTTTGTGTGGCGCACAGAGATGAGGCAGTCATTCACAAAGCATGTTAAACACTATTATCAGGCCATGCAACTGATGTGACTTGTTAAGCAAATGTCTACTCCTGAACTTATTTAGGCTTGCCATAACGAAGAGGTTGAATACTTATTGACTCAAGACATTTTAGCTTTTCCTTTTTAATTACTTTGTAAAAATGTATAAAAACATGATTCCACTTTGACATTATGGCGTATTGTGTGTAGGCCAGTGACACAAAATCTAAATGTAATACATTTCTAAGTCAGACTTTATCACAACAAAATGTGGAAAAGGTCAAGGGGTGTGAATATTGTTTGACTGCACTGTATAGTCCTAGGCCTATGTTGTTGTTAGAAGTTATTGACCAATTTGCCATATTTTTCATTTTATTCCTGTAAGCACAGACTTGAAACTACATTACAAGTGTTTTTATATTTGATTAAACCATTTTGAAATGTTTATCCCATATCACACATTGGCCCTTTTATTAATAGAAAGATCTACACTGCTTTAAAAAGTGGGTTAAGTAAAGATACCAGTTACCAGTATGAATATAAGTTAAAAAGGGAGCTTGGTTAGGGTCTGTAGGGCACAACATCACTAGTAGCCTGCCTATATTGCAAGTTCACAACATACATATATATGTCTGTTCTTAGGTGCCTTCCTTGTGCCCTACCTGCTGTACGTTGGGCTATGTGGTCTTCCTCTGTTCCTTCTCGAGACATCAATCGGTCAGTACACCCAACAGGGCATTGTCACATGCTGGAGGAGCTTATGTCCGCTTGCTGAAGGTGAGATGTTGCCATACTCCTTCATTCTATTACAGGCAAAAAGGTTAAAGGGATAATTCACCCAAATTACCAAATTACACATTGTTATCAATACCCTGTAAGCAATCCATACTTTTTCCTGGTCCAAAGACTTATGCAGAGAAAATAGACCAATATTTAATTTTGTAATTTGAGTGAACTATTCCTTTAATGTCCCACCTAATATTACCTGTTAATTCTCCACAGGTGTTGGCAGGGCAGAGCTTCTCATCCTGATCTATGACTCTATCATTTACCTCGTGATCCTGGCCTGGACTCTCTTCTACCTGGTGTTCTCTTTCAGTTCTCAGCTACCCTGGGCCAGCTGTGATAACACCTGGAACACAGGTAGGTAGGCCTACATTCTCTGCATGGGGGTAAAACAGGTTACATTTAACCAGAAAACAATGATACACAAAGTTACTGTATATATGATTTTGGGAGAGAATTCCATTTGACTTTAGTTACTTTTTTATTAGATCAATGTGTGGATTTCACTTCACTAAACCATACTGCCAACTGGACCTCCAAAATCCCCACTACTTCTGCTGCCACTGAGTTCTGGGAGTAAGTAGCCTGTCCCACACAACACAAAGCAGCATAAGATAAATACTTTATATGAAAACTCTGCAAGACCTCCCTTTAATAATTATCTTACACTAAAATGATGTCCAGTATCTGAAATGGCACCTATTCCTCAGAATAAAAAATAGTGCACAACTTTTGTCCAGTATGTCAAATGTATTGCACCATATAGGGAATAGGGTAACATTTCAGATGCAATTTAAATGTAGCTTGAACTGAAAGTCTCCCTCTAGCCCTGTTTATACCTGGTGCTAACATGCGTCCTTTGTCCCTCATCTTGTCCATATGCTGATTGTGCCCACATTTTTAGACAGATTTAGATGATTAAAAGGCGCATTGATCTTTCTGACCACCTCCGGAGGTAGTCAGGCATTGTCTGGATTTCTTACAAGTGTAGATGGATATGGACAGTGAAACCATTTAAATCTTCATTATCCCGACCTCTAAAATCATTGACAGGTGGCACCATTTATGGAATCAATATAGGCCTATATCCTAAAATAAAATAAATTATTTTAAGTAATATCTGGCAAATAATTTGCATACAGGGAGGGACCAGGGAATCTGTTCACAATTTGGACACAGTGGACAGCACACTATACCATGTGTAGACGCATGTCTAAAAATGTGGGCACAATCAAAATGTGGATAAGGTCAGAACAAAGGACACATGTTCGCTGGTAACCAGAATCCCGATATCCCAATTCCCAAGAAAAAAATAATAATATGAGTACTCGGACAAGTAATAACATTTTATATGCAAAAACACAAAATAAGCAGTTGCGAATAGCTGTATAAAACAAACATTAACTCTCTGGCTTCATTCATACATTAGACCAGGCATCACAATGCTAGCAGTCTACCATATTGACTCAACATAAAGTCCCCAATAGAAAACATCTCTTACTTGCATGGCTTCTATGAATTGCATTGCTGACTATCATGTGTAGGCGACCTCTCGACACAGTTACGAATCTCCAACCTAACTGTGTGGCACTGGCAAAAGCTTCAAAATATAAACTGTGGCTAGGCTACTCACTGTTTACAAAATGGCTGATAGATTGTGTCCACAAAAGTATCTAGGAAACAAACATTTGCAACATTATTCCATGTAACACTAACAAAAGTGAGAGCACGGGCTTGACTAGTCACCAGGTATAAACGGGGCTTCTGTTGCCCTCCCCCAGGCGTCGTGTGTTGGCTATCTCTGGAGGCATTGGCGAGGTGGGCAGTGTAAGATGGGAGCTGATGCTCTGTCTCCTCGCCTGTTGGGCTGTCTGCTACTTCTGTATCTGGAAAGGAATCAGGTACTCAGGAAAGGTCTGTATAAGAGTTTATGTATATTATACATGATTACACCAGTAAATGTTAAATTACTTCACACATCCATGGAACTACCATAAATCTGATTGTTTAGGTACAGGTGGTAATTGTGCTATGGTGGTAAGTTTTGTTTTTGTCCATACTGTCCCCATTTCATTAGGTGGTGTATTTCACTGCCACATTTCCCTATCTGATGCTCTTGGTGTTGCTGGTGAGAGGGTTGACTTTACCTGGAGCTTGGGAGGGGGTTAAGTTTTACCTGTATCCAGACCCAGTCCGCCTTGCAGACCCCCAAGTAAACATTTGCACCTTTCCATTTGCACATTCATTGAAGAACAAGTTCCAAGCTAAATATGATCAGGTCTTTGCATTCCACTTCTCAATTTCGTGCTGATGAATTTCTACATGCACTAATGAATCTCTCACCAACCAGGTCTGGATGGAAGCAGGAACGCAGGTGTTCTTCTCCTACTGTATTGGACGGGGAAGTCAAACTGTTTTGGGAAGCTTCAACAAATACAACAATAACTGCTACATGTAAGATTGTTCAGTTTTGACGATACATTTTTCTTCTTAAAACATCTATACTTCAATGGATATGTAGAATTGAATAAAGAACAACTTATTCCAATTTTATTAGTTTGACCGCAGTTATAATTAGCATATTTTATTTTATGTCCATTCAGGGACAGCTTTTGGCTGTGTCTGCTGAATGGTTGTACCAGTTTTGTGGCCGGATTTGCAGTCTTCTCAGTGCTGGGATTCATGGCACAGAAACAGGGTGTTTCTGTCGCGATGGTGGCAGAGTCAGGTATGGTGGGGCCGTCACAGTGGCCTTCTGTTACAGCTCTGTGCTTGTTAAAAATGTGTCAAAATGTTTTACGGATGCAGTCAGTTCAGCATGTCACAGCATTATTTAGGGTTATAATTAGTGTCTTAAATGTAATGCTTAAATGCTCAATATGAATGTGAAAATGATAAATGCATTTACCATTTTCACATTCCAATTGAGCATTTAAAACATTTACATTTATAATTTTCACATTCCAATTGAGGATTCAAGCACTGCATTTCTACTTTTTACATTCGAATTCATCATTGCATTTTAGAATTGGCACTGATAACGATCCATAATGTTGTAGCATACTGTGCCATGACATGCACACAAAAAAACTGCATCTGTATCATATGCTAAGAGCATAGTTATTAAGTTATTTTCCTCCAATTCTTGTTTACTGTTGCTCCTAGGTCCTGGTTTGGCCTTCATCGCCTTCCCCCAGGCAGCAGCCATGATGCCCTTGCCACAGCTCTGGACGATCTGCTTCTTCGTCATGCTTCTTCTGCTGGGCATTGACACACAGGTTATTTACCATACCTAAAGACCATGCCCAGCTAACACAGAATGTGCTTGTAACATTCCCGTAAGGTTCTCTTTTGGTTATTTGACAAATAACTTTCCCACAACGTCCTGGGAACCAAACTTTGTTAGCTGGAGGTGGTCCACATGCAAAAGTGTATAAAAAATGGGTTGTGTTGATCCCACAATGTACTGTATCTTGATGTCACTTTTATCTTCCTTTTCTATTTTAGTTTGTCATAATGGAGGGAGTGATAACATCTTTCACAGACTTATTCCCTGTTACACTGCGAAGGCCGAGATATCGAGAGGGCTTTGTGCTCCTCTTCTGTCTCTCCTGCTTCCTTATACAGCTGACTCTGATCACAGAGGTGAGACATTGAATTAGCTCCTAATCAAATGTTTTAGACACTGTCCAGAATGATAATGAGTTGAGTTTAACTGTACATAATAGAGTGTAAGGAAAAGGCCAAAGAAAAAATATAACTTCTGTGCAGGTGAGGTAAAATAAGGTCCTGCCCTCCGCACACTGGCGTGTCTAAGCCCAGACTGCAAGGTAAAGAATGTTCCATAACAGCAGGTCGTCATTGTAAATAAGAATTTGTTCTTAACTGACTTGCATAGTTAAATAAAGGTTAAATAAAAAAAATTACAAATCTGGAAGTGTTGCAATGACCACAGTGTTGATTTACTGACTTCATTAATTTAGCTATCTTCAGTGATATTGTGTATGACTGCTTCCATGTGCTCGATCTCTGATTCCACACTTCACATCTGAATATCAATAGGATCAGCTTTAATATTGCAGACAGATTGTGGCTTCCATCAATGTAATTGTCTGCAACATTTCCAATCCCTCATATATTTTTGGGGTATATATACACTACCGTTCAAAAGTTTGGGGTCACTGAGAAATGTCATTTTTTTTTTAAAGAAAAGCAAATTTTTTTGTCCATTAAAATAACATCAAATTGATCAGAAATACAGTGTAGACATTGTTAATGTTGTAAATGACTATTGTAGCTGGAAATGGCAGATTTTTTATGGAATATGGAATTTGTATGGAATATCTACATAGGTGTACAAAGGCCCATTATCAGCAACCATCACTCCTGTGTTCCAATGGCATGTTGTGTTAGCTAATCCAAGTTTATAATTTTAAAAGGCTAATTGATCATTGGAAAACCCTTTTGCAATTACGTTAGCACAGCTGAAAACTGTTGTTCTTATTAAAGAAGCAATAAAACTGGCCTTCTTTAGACTAGTTGAGGATCTGGAGCGTTAGCATTTGTGGGTTCGATTCCAGGCTCAAAATGGCCAGAATCAAAGTACTTTCTTTTAAAACTCGTCTATTCTTGTTCTGAAAAATGAAGGCTATTCCATGAGAGACATTTCCAAGACACTTAGGATACTAAAGAGGCCTTTCTACTGACTCTGAAAAACAACAAAAGAAAGATGCCCAGGGTCCCTGCTCATCTGCATGAACGTGCCTTAGGCATGCTGCAAGGAGGCATGAGGACTGCAGATGTGGCCAGGGAAATAAATTGCAATGTCCGTACTGTGAGACTCCTAAGACAGCACTACAGGGAGACAGGATGGACAGCTGATCGTCATCGCAGTGGCAGACCATGTGTAACAACACCTGCACAGGATCGGTACATCCGAACAGCACACCTGCGGGACAGGTACAGAATGGCAACAACAACTGCCCGAGTTACACCAGGAACACACAATCTACTCCATCAGTGCTCAGACTGTCCGCAATAGGCTGAGAGAGGCTGGACTGAGAACTTGTAGGCCTGTTGTAAGGCAGGTCCTCACCAGACATCACCGGCAACAATGTTGCCTATGCTCCAAAACACACTGTCGCTGGACCAGACAGGACTGGCAAAAAGTGTTCTTCACTGACGAGTCTCGTTTTTTTTCCACCAGGGGTGATGGTCGGATTCACATTTATCGTCGAAGTTATACCGAGGCCTATACTCTGGAGCGGGATTGATTTGGAGGTGGAGAGTCTGTCATGGTCTGGGGCTGTGTGTCACAGCATCATCGGACTGAGCTTGTTGTCATTGCAGGCAATCTCAACGATGTGCATTACAGGGAAGACATCCTCCTCCCTCATGTGGCACCCTTCCTGCAGGCTCATCCTGACATGACCCTCCAGCCATACTGCTCGTTCTGTGCGTGATTTCCTGCAAGACAGGAATGTCAGTGTTCTGCCATGGCCAGCAAAGAGTCCGGATCTCAATCCCGTTGAGCACGTCTGGGACCTGTTGGATTGGAGGGTGAGGGCTAGGGCCATTCCCCGCAGAAATGTCTGGGAATTTGCAGGTGCCTTGGTGAAAGAGCGGTGTAACATCTCACAGCAAAAGCGGGCAAATCTGGTGCAGTTCATGAGGAGGAGATGCACTGCAGTACTTAATGCAGCTGGTGGCCACACCAGATACTGACTGTTACTTTTGATTTTGACCCCACCCTTGTTCAGGGACACATTATTCCATTTATGTTAGTCACATGTCTGTGGAACTTGTTCAGTTTATGTCTCAGTTGTTGAATCTTATGTTCATACAAATATTTACACATGTTAAATTAGGCGTCTACTCCAGCTTATACATATATATACATTTTACGGACACAGTACATTTTTACAATAGTTATCTTTTGTTTGTTTTTAGTCCCATCCTTCAGCTTCCCTCAACCCCTCCCGTCTATCTCTGAACACCATCCAGTTTCGATTTCTAAAGGACATTTTTTGGTTCTTCTAATCTACAGGGTGGGATCTTTGTGTTCCAGCTCATTGATTACTACGGCTGCAGCGGAGCGTGTGTTCTCTTTGTGGCTGTGTTTGAGTCACTGGCAGTGGGATGGATCTTTGGTAAGTGTAAATCCACTGTGGTCGCAGGCTTTCTTTTCACCCCGGTCACGATGGTGGAAAAACATGAGTCTTAGCCTTCATCTCAAGCACTAGAGTTGTAGTGGTGAAAAAGCCCCATTATACTATACACAACCACTCAGTTGTAATCATTTGGTTTGTAAACGGTCTTTCTCTCATTGTCTCCTGGACTTGCGTTTAAATTCGTGGGAAATAAAATCAGAATAAAAAATGTGTCCCTGTAGCACTGAGCCTTTACTAGTATTAGCGGACTGATATAGATGTCTGTACATAGGCTGGTCATCCAGGTTTGTACCTGTGGTAGATGGTCCATCACCATGAAGAAAAACAATGCACAATACAGCAATTGAGTACATTGAAACATCAAGTGGTTTGTGATGATGTGACTCGGTTGGTCGAGCACGGTGCTTGCCATGCTAGGGTTGCGTGTTCGGTTCCCACAGGGGACCAGAATGAAAATGTATGCACTCACTACTGTAAGTTGCTCTGGATACGAGCGGCTACTAAAAAGGACTGCAGCACCCTCACCCCTAAACTACTTCCCGTGGTTATGCGTGAGTAAATCTGTTTTAAAATCCCCAGGGGCAGATCACATGGAGGATGCCATTAAGGACATGACTACACAGAGACCGTGTGTCCTCTTCAGACTGTGCTGGCGTTACTTCACCCCACTTGTGTCTCTGGTGAGTTAGATTGGTGCTTGTGGTAAATATTTAAAGCTGTACATTTTATTAAAGTAGACGTATGGCTAGACTCAGTACGTAGCGTGGAAAATGGACATTTAAAGGTAATCTCTGATTGTACCAACATTACTGTATACAGCCTCCACCTACGCTGGAACGTTGCCTTTAAATTTAAATCGCACGGATCATCCGTGGTATGGCTTGAGTCTAGGTCTTACTCATTGGGCGCTTTGCTTTTACTCCATATCATCCCAGAGTTCCTTCATTATACACATGGTGGACTATAAACCCCTCAAGTTTAACCGCTGGTACATATACCCAGACTGGGCCTATGCACTGGGCTGGGCCATGGCACTCTCCTCCATCCTCCTGGTGCCACTGTGGGGGATTGGCAAGATCTGCGTTGGCACAGGCAGCCTCAGACAGGTTAGTACTTAGTCACATGCTCTTATCGCGTGATTTACAGGAGCAATTAAGGCTAAGTGCCTTGTCCAAGGGCACAGATATACCAAGTCGGCTCTGGGGTTCAAACCAGCAACTTTTCAGCTACCTGCCACACATATAATGGGATGCTGAGAATGTTTAAAGGGACACCGATTGGCACTTCAGCCCTTGTTCTTACCCAGTCAGATGCCATTCGTGCTTTTGGGTAACATTGCCCTAATGCTAGCTAGCGTTGGCCCGTGAAAATTCGTCAGGGGCCGAGCCCCAACAGTACAGGTGTGAAATTGAATATGGTGCAAGTGTGAAACAAGGCTGAATTTGTAAAAGTAGTTAACCATTCAATATCTTTCTTTACTAGCGCTTGGCTGTCCTTTGTCACCCCGATGATGAGCTCCCTCTGACCCGGCAGAGGAAACGTCAAAACACAGAAATGGAGACATTTAAAATATAATTGGCAACATAAGAGCTGGGCATTAGCAGCGATGTTAATTGTTTGAAAGCTTGTTTATTAAAACTTGATCTCATGCAGTGTCAGTCCTTGTATTCATCTTCCCAATTTTGTAATTCCGTAGGCCAGATCACAACAGATGGGCTTTGGTTAGGCACACATGGATAATTTACCAAAATCACATTTTAGCCATTGATTATTCTGGACAAAGACAGTCATGTGGTGGTAGTAGCAGGCTTTCTAAATGATAAATTGTTTTCAGGTATGAATGGGGGTAGGATTTTAAGACTACCCTACACTGGTCTAGCAGCTGGAAGCTAGAAGTGAGGTTGAACTTTATCATGCCATTATTCAACCAAAATATGGTCCTTCCTAACATCTTCCCTTATCCAAAATAAATGTAAAGGACTCAAAACAGTTAAGTAAAGGTGGAAGGTCACCGTATATTTTATTTTGTCCTAAAGGCATTGTGACAAAGGCAGATGACAACTGAGAAAATATACATGTGAAATTTGACAGCTTAGTTGTGCAAACAGAAAATTACTGTCCCCTGTTGTGTAGCAAAAAAGTTGCAAAATATGTGAACCCTCAACCTTTATTCAAATTTAAATTTCACTCCTTGACAAGAGTCACTAGCGACTCTAAGCCACAAGAGGGTAGAAACCATTTCAAACATTGCTCTTTAGGGGGAGGTAGTTACAGAAACAATGGAATGTTTAGTCGACTTCCTCAATGGTTGGTCCAGATGATCCACCACCTCCAGGAGCAGCACCACCAGCTCCAGGGAATCCACCAGCCATGCCCTCAGGCATACCGCCAGGCATCCCACCAGCACCCTGGTATAGCTTGGTGATGATGGGATTGCACACCTTCTCCAGCTCTTTCTGGTGGTGCTCGTACTCTTCCTTCTCAGCAGTCTGAGAAAAGCAAACACATAACATTAGCAAAACATACATGACTTCAAGAGATCAATATATTTCACTTAAGTCGCTCAGACATCCAAGGAAGGTATTGGGCCATCTTTGGTCTTTTGACCTCTGGTGGAAACTACGAATGGCAGGAGTAAACTTCATCACAGCAAGTGGTCCAAGACAGTACAAGTCTACCCAAATAAATTGTTACCTGGTTCTTGTCCAGCCACCCGATGACCTCGTTGCACTTCTCCAGAATCTTGGTCTTGTCCTCGTCACTAATTTTCCCCTGCAGTTTCTCATCCTCCACAGTAGACTTCATGTTGAACGCGTAAGACTCTAGTGAATTCTTTGAAGAGACCTTGTCACGTTGCACATCATCCTCACACTTGTACTTCTCAGCCTCCTGGACCATGCGCTCAATGTCCTCCTTGCTCAGACGTCCTAATGGGAAATAATTTAATTAACCAATGTTTGACCAAAAATACAACCTACTGTACTACAATTGTCGCTCAGACATCCAAGGAAGGTAGTGGGCCATCTTTGGTCTTTCAACCTCTGGTGGAAACTACGAATGGCAGGAGTAAACTTCATCACAGCAAAACTATTTGGGTACGGATAGTAACCATAGCCCATATTCCAGTGTTAAAGTTTAATGCCATCAGAAACATTACCCTTGTCATTGGTGATGGTGATCTTGTTCTCCTTGCCAGTGCTCTTGTCAGCAGCAGACACATTCATGATGCCGTTTGCATCAATGTCGAATGTGACCTCAATCTGAGGAACACCGCGAGGTGCAGGGGGGATTCCAGTCAGCTCAAACTTGCCCAACAGGTTGTTGTCCTTAGTCATGGCCCTCTCACCCTCATACACCTGGAGGATATAGTCAATATTAGCAACAAGACATCCAAGGAAAGTATTGAGCCATCTTTTGTCTTTCAACCTCTGGTGGAAACTACGAATGGCAGGAGTAAACGTCACCGATAGTGGCCAAAGGAATGATGAAACATTGCCCTGAAATTGACATTTCATGCAAGCCCTCTCACCTGAATGAGCACACCAGGCTGGTTGTCTGAGTAGGTGGTGAAGGTCTGGGTCTGCTTGGTTGGGATGGTGGTGTTACGTTTGATCAGGACGGTCATGACACCTCCAGCGGTCTCAATACCCAGGGATAGGGGTGTGACGTCCAGCAAAAGCAGGTCCTGGACATTCTCAGACTTGTCACCTGAGAGTATGGCTGCCTGGACAGCTGAAAATGAGAACGGGAGGTTAGCCACATGTAAAAACATTACTGTAGACTCACCGTGCCATTGTCGCTCAGACATCCAAGGAAGGTATTGGGCCATCTTTGGTCTTTCAACCTCTGGTGGAAACTACGAATGGCAGGATCAAACTTCATCACAGCGAAACTATTGAGTTGAGGCTCATTATAGAAGCACATTGGCCAGAGCGAACACAAGATGATTAGTGACCCACCTGCGCCATAGGCCACAGCTTCGTCGGGGTTGATGCTCTTGTTGAGCTCTTTGCCGTTGAAGAAATCTTGGAGCAGTTTCTGGATCTTGGGGATACGAGTGGAGCCTCCGACCAGGACGATGTCGTGCACCTGGGCTTTGTCCATCTTAGCGTCGCGGAGGGATTTCTCCACTGGGTCAAGGGTGCCACGGAAAAGGTCTGCATTGAGCTCCTCAAAGCGAGCCCTGGTGATGGAGGTGTAGAAGTCGATTCCCTCGTACAAAGAGTCGATCTCGATGCTGGCCTGGGTGCTGGATGACAAGGTGCGCTTTGCCCTCTCACATGCGGTGCGGAGACGGCGAACAGCCCTCTTGTTGTCGCTGATGTCTTTCTTGTACTTGCGTTTGAACTCCGCAATGAAGTGGTTGACCATGCGGTTGTCAAAGTCTTCTCCACCCAGATGGGTGTCTCCAGCAGTGGACTTGACCTCAAAGATGCCATCCTCGATGGTCAGGATGGACACGTCAAAGGTGCCGCCGCCCAGATCAAAGATAAGGACATTCCTTTCAGCACCGACCTGAAACAGAAGAGAACATTCAGTATTTGCAATGAGGGAATAGATGTGAGCCCTGATCTATGACATGGCTAAATATTCGCTCAGACATCCAAGGAAGGTATTGGCCATCTTCGGTCTTTCAACCTCTGGTGGAAACTACGAATGGCAGGAGTAAACTTCATCACAGCAAATAAGCACCACTTTAGTCCTTCTCAACATAAAATAAATGAAAAGGAGTCTACCTTCTTGTCCAAGCCGTAGGCAATGGCAGCAGCAGTTGGCTCATTGATGATACGCAGCACATTCAGCCCCGAGATGGTACCAGCATCTTTGGTTGCCTGGCGCTGGGAGTCGTTGAAGTAGGCAGGTACGGTAACAACAGCATTGTTGACAGTCTAGGGAGAGACGATGTCAATGATGCATTTGAATAATCCAATAGACCAGTCATGGTAAACTACACCTTCCGGTTAAAGAACAAAATAACCAAACCCAATTATAGTCTAATTCAAACACTTACTTTTCCAAGGTAGGCCTCAGCAATCTCCTTCATCTTGACAAGAACCATGGATGAAATTTCTTCTGGGTAGAAGGACTTAGTCTCTCCTTTGTATTCAACTTGAAGCTTAGGCCGAGTAGAATCATTGATAACTTCAAAGGGCCAATGCTTCATGTCCGATTGAACAACTCCATCATCAAACCTGCGGCCAATCAGTCTCTTAGCATCTGCAACAAGACAACCAGTTAGATTTGACATTTTCTACAGCGATACAGAGTTGAGTTAAATGGCTTGTCACTCAGACATCCAAGGAAGGTATTGGGCCATCTTTGGTCTTTCAACCTCTGGTGGAAACTACGAATGGCAGGAATAAACTTCATCACAGTGAACAAGCGTTGGCACAGAAAGCCAAAAATTAAATATCACCAATCATTTCAGGAGACATTACCAGAAAGTAAAAACGTACCGAATACTGTGTTGCAGGGGTTCATGGCAACCTGATTCTTGGCAGCATCACCGATGAGCCTCTCAGAGTCAGTGAAGGCAACGTAGCTTGGAGTGGTCCTGTTGCCCTGGTCGTTGGCAATGATTTCCACCTTGCCATGCTGGAACACACCGACGCAGGAGTAGGTGGTCCCAAGATCGATGCCGACTGCTGGTCCCTTAGACATGTTACCTAGACAATGAAGAGCTGGGTGGTCGGTAACAAATCAGACGCTTTGCGAGAATAAAACAAACGCAGCATTTTTTTTTTTTTTTTTTTTTTACATCTGTGTTCACTAGAAGCCAATGTGGTCATCAAAATACATCAGTCATTCGTTAACACTAAACGTCAGTTACCCCGCTAAGAAAAACCCAGACTGTACATCGTGATATTTACACAATGAGCCCCACGTACCATCCTAGGAATGATCAAATGTGGGATAGGTTTTTGAAAAGAGCTAAAATAGTGTTCATATTTGCGATGTATGTTCCCCAACCTATCAGAGTAAGATTGATTCAACGTTATTTTGTCAAGTAGTATGGTAGAGTCCCCGATTGTGTTTCATGGTCATTGGACATATTGACAGATAACGAAACATCCGTTTCTGCCATTGGCGAGACAAAACATAATTATTTTACAAAGTTGAGCCTTGTAGCTACATTGAGTGGGTTGTCAGGGATAGATCCAAATGTACTTATGCCACCTCAGGCACTCCCTAGCGCCATTTGCCTCTTCAGGAGCAGGCATAAAAGTAGACTACCTACTACCTACTACATGGCACAGTTCAGGCTGGATCTGATTTAACTTGAGAAAATGAGTGCACCGAGCTCAGGGGAAAAATTACCGGCACAAATAATTGAACCAAAGTCAGTCAATTAGTCGTTTAAACACTAACAATACGACCACCCCCCCATTTAAGATAATGGACAACACGTGTTAAATTTAAAGAGCCACTAAGCATAAACAGCAGCCATTTCCTGGTTGCTAAAACTCAAAGCTCCCCTAATTACAGTTTATGCAACAACTATGGTAGAGAATGATCTTACAATCGAAACATCTGAAATATTTTCCGAAGCCCAAAATACTGTGTAATCAGCTGGTGTACAAAACAGAAAGTAGAAGCAGAAAGGAAACTTCAGACCTGGAAGCATAGAAATTGCGCACCTAGATCAGATCAACCGCTTCTTAAGACTTCTAATGAGAGCTCTATAACTCGCATGTGAATTATGGTCAGGTCGCCCAAAAATTTCATTCGTGTGATTTGATACCATTGATTAGAGAAACAGCGAACTTCCTTAACCTGTCTAGGATCAGCGTGGCGCTAGCGGCACACCCCCCCCCCCCCCACTGAAAAACCAGTGCCGCGAAATTCAAAAAAAATATTTTTTTAAAATATTTAACTTTCACACATTAAAGTCCAATACAGCTAATGAAAGACACAGATCTTATGAATCCAGTCAACATTTCCGATTTTTAAAATGTTTTACAGGGAAGACACAATATGTAAAGATGTACATCTATTACCTAAAAACACATTAGCATATTCCACCATCTTTTATTTGTCCACCAACACCAGTAGCCATCACCAATTCGGCTAAACTAAGATATTTATAGCCCCTAACCAACAAAAAAACTCATTAGATGACAGTCTGATAACATATTTATGGTATGGGATAGGTTTTGTTAGAAAAAAGTGCATATTTCAGGTATATGGCATAGTTTACAATTGCACCCACCATCACAAATGGACTAGAATAATTACAATGAGCAACGTGTTTACCTAACTACTAATCATCAAACATTTCGTAAAAATACACAGCATACACGAATCGAAAGACACAGATCCTGTGAATACAGACAATATTTCAGATTTTCTAAGTGTCTTACAGCGAAAACACAATAAATCGTTATATTAGCTTAGCACATAGCAATTAGCAGCCCAGCATTGATTCTAGCCAAAGTGAGCGATAAAAGTCAACATCGCCAAAAGATATTAATTTTTTCACTAACCTTCTCAGAATTCTTCCGATGACACTCCTGTAACATCACATTACAACATGCATATACAGTTTGATCGAAAATGTTTATATTTAGCCACCAAAATCATGGTTAGACAATGTGAAATGTAACTCAGCTGGTCAGAATTTGTCCTTGCGCCACTTAGACAGTGATCTACTCTTATACATAAATACTCATAAACGTGACTAAAAAATATAGGGTGGACAGGGATTGATAGACAATTTAATTCTTAATACAATTGCGTTATTACATTTTTTAATTTATCCTTACTTTTCAATACAGTTTGCGCCAAGCGAAGCTACGTCAAAAAACATGGCGTCCTAAGCCACTAAAATGTTTCGACAGAAACACGATTTATCATAATAAAAATGTCCTACCTTGAGCTGTTCTTCCATCAGTATCTTGGGCAAAGGATCCTTTCTTGGGAGAAATCGTCTTTTGGTGGAAAGCTGTCCTCTTGCCATGTGGAAATGTCAACTACGTTCGGGATGAACTGAAAAGCGTTCCCAACTTTTCACATCGTTGCAAAAATAAATGTCCCAAAATCGCACTAAACGGATATAAATTGCTATAAAACGCTTTAAATTAACTACTTTGTGATGTTTGTAACTCCTATAACGAGTGAAAAGATGACCGGAGAAATATAACAGGCTAAACTAATGCTTGGAACAGGAGAGGGTCGGTGTCTTCCACGCGCGTTACGCAGCAAGAAAAGACTTGCTAGCTAAAGGTTTTTTTCATTTGTAGTGCCTGTGAACGAGCAATCGAGCCCGTTGGAATCGTCATCACGTAAAGGCATCCAGGGGAAGACGTAAGAAGTGTCCGTATAGTCATAGCAACGACAGTGCCCGTTTAAATGACTTCAGAAAAGTGGCCAACGTTTCTCAAATCTGACTCCATGTCAGGGAAATTGCTGTAGAATGGGCTCTGTTCCACTTAGAGACAAAATTTCAACTCCTATAGAAACTATAGACTGTTTTCTATCCAATAATAATAATAATATGCATATTGTACGATCAAGGATTTTGTGGGAAGCCGTTTAAAAAATTAGCCACATTAGCATAAATAGTCTAAACAGCGCCCCCATCCCCAACAGGTTAAGTCCTACGCTGAAAATAGTGATCGCTATAAAGAGATCATAAAGTATAACACAAGAACCAAAGTTAAATTTGTCAACCGAACAGACTACGAGAAGAGGTAACAAAAACTAAACGACTAACAAATAAACACTTTAATTCAAGATAATGTGCTCATGTCTACACCAAGGTAAGCAGCAGATACCGGCATATACCGGTATTACACTTCAGGAAGAACAATCGACGTCCATATGTGCGTCACATCACGCGGGGTGCTGAGTTTCTAGAACGTTCTAGAACTAGGCCGACCACGAGGGTGGTCGCGCGCCATTTCCTAGTATACCGCATACAAACGTTGAGCTATCTAGCGCAGTGACATGAACAATTTGAAACTGTCGATCGAATGTCAAGCAACTAATTATTAGCTGTTAAGCATTAACCACGACATTAAGGTCGACCGACTAGTTAGCAAGCAAAGGTCAGCTAAAAGCTAACCAGTTACACAACGTTAACAGCTAAATGATATCAAATCAGATAATGTAAATAAATTGCAGTAATTTGAGTTATAACTAGATAAGTTTGGTAGTTTTTACAAGGATTAATTTGTCGACTAGGTGATAATAGTTAAAGTTACAACGCCAACTAGTTAATGTACGTTAGCCAGCCTTGTCTTCCGGATATAAAATGTATCTGTTTGTGGCCAGCTAAATAAATTACTGCTGTGAACTAAAAAAACGTTATGATTATTACATAACACTAAATTAAACTATTTTTTACTTACCGAATTAATTATTTGACCGAAGGTGATGCTGATGTTGATCGGAGTTGAACAATGGCGAAGCCTCCCTTCCTTCGCCTTGTGTGTTGTAAGAGAAAGAAGGAAGGATAAGTCTACCATTACTATATAAACGGCAAGGCAACCAATCATAGCTCAGGATTCAACTTGACATTCCAAAATACCAATAAAAACACAGGCTGTTGCTCCCGCCCACTACCCATGAAGACATCGGGTTGCGTTCGCACCGGATACAATATTTATTTATTTTTCATTTAACCAGGTAGTTAGGCTAGTTGAGAACAAGTTCTCATTTGCAACTGCGACCTGGCCAAGATAAAGCATAGCAGTTCGACACATACAACAACACAGAGTTACACATGGAATAAACAAAACATAGTCAATAATACAGTAGAAAAAAGGAAAACAAAAAGTCTATATACAGTGAGTGCAAATGAGGTAAGATACGGGAGTTAAGGCAATAAATAGGCCACGGTGGCGAAGTAATTACAATATAGCAATTAAACACTGGAATGGTAGATGTGCAGAAGATGAATGTGCAAGTAGAGATACTGGGGTGCAAAGGAGCAAGATAAATACAGTATGGGGATGAGGTAGTGCATTCAGTCGATATACTCGACAACTATCATCAGAGGTAGTACATTCAGTCGATATACTCGACAACTATCATCAGAAATCATGCGATTTAAATCAGACA